>NC_059441.1:23147110-24347110 GCF_021028975.2 Sphaerodactylus townsendi | reverse complement strand
GGACTGAAAACGTTTTACAAACATTTTACAGACGTTTTAGGTGTTTTGTGTGGAAAGGGCCTATATTACATAGGAGACCAAACACAACACTGCAGTCTTCTTCCTACTTCGACCTTCTTTTTCTCCTTCCGGAAGCCCCTCCCCTTTCCTTCCTTTTTGTAGCCCAGTTTCACACCTTAAGTTAAGGTTTTGCCTCTTCTCTTGGTTCCCTGCCCTGCCTCAAGACAGCCAGAGTGCTGTTGTTTTCCCACCCAGCCTAGTTTACTGCCATACCTTTTGAGTTTCCCTATAGAAGGTGCCCCTGTTCTCCACCTGTTCCACCCAGGTGAGTCTTCCTGGTAATGCAGAAGTTTCTCAGCCATTCCTCGTCATCCCAACAAGCCATGACACAGTTGTGTCACCAGTTCCCGGTCCTGTGTCGATAAACCCAGCAGTGAGGGCACTGGGGGGCGGTCACCAGGGCAAACCATGCTTGCCTGAGACGTCTCCTCAGCACAGTAGACTGAAGAAATGCCTGCGCCATCTCTTCCTGGTAGTGGAAACACTCAGTGAGGGCACCATGCATGAGGTTGAGGAGGTCCACCACCAGCGCCACAAACACACCCAGCAGCTGTGCCCCCCCCCCCCGGATCCGGATCCATGCTCAACAGGTTCAGATCTCCTGGCTCACAAAACGTGCTCCTACCCAAAAACCGCAGAGCAGGTGAAAAGGTGGACACCAGCAATTCAAATTCAAAAGGCAAGGTGGAGACGTTCATACAAGCTGCCACCCCAAAACAACAGCCAATCAGAATGTGGTACATGATGATGTTTGCGCATGCGCAGATACACTTGCGGTGTAGATACAAAAGACCCAGGCTTGTGCGAAACAAACTGGAGTATTTCCTCCCCGTCTTCACTTGATTCCTTCACAAAAACGGGCAGCCATGTGAAGGGAGGAACCGGGATAAAATAGACCTGGATTGTAAGATACCGATTGTCATCCGGTATAATTGTGCCATGCAGAAACGGCCAGAGAGAGACAAAAAATGCTGGCTTCCTCATAGGACCAGAACCGGAAGACTCTAATGCAGCATTCAAAAGGCTGCCAAAGCCAGATCCTTTTGTGAATAGGATTCCTATTAATTCTCTGTCGTGCAGAGTCTGCAGCGTGGGTGGCCAAGAATCGCAGCCACGATGTGGGGGCACGGGGAGGGGGGGGTGTTCTGTAATCCTCGGCTGGTTTTTCTCACAAACAGGGCTTTGCCGATCCGAAAGAGGACTTGGACGTGGCTTCCATTTGGGCTAACGAAAAGAACTTTGAATAATGCTCCAATCAACTTCATTGTGGCTGCTGGAGAAATCTAATTGGGGCCTGCATTTATTGACGGTTACGTAATGCCCCATTCAACCCGTGGACCCGTCCCTTCGAAAGCAATGCCTCGCCAGTGGTCTTTAACCTTGGAAATAGGCAACAAATAAACGTCTCTAATTGCGATCGGAAATGTTCAAGAGGAGTGTTCAAAGTTCTCTGCTGGGTACAGATCAGCTGAAGAACAGAACAGAACAGAAAGCAGACAGTGAAATGTGCAATAGGACCATTTCTGTTAAGCTTAGTGTGAAATAGCTGGGTGCAAGTAGAGGCAGGGTGGTGCAGAGGTTAGCATGTTAAACTGGAACCTAGGGGACCCAGGTTTGAATCCCCATTCTGCCATGGAAGTGGTGCTGGATTTAGAGATGGAGAGAGGCCCGAGGCTATTCCTTGCAGGACAAAATCAGTCCAGAAATCAATACTAGTGTAGAGTTATAAGCTTACAACAGTATTATTCTGAAATGGAGCACAAGGAAAATTACTAAAGGGTTGTTTAAAGACTACAACGCGTTATGACAGCATGTGTAAAAAAGGCTTCACCAAATAAGAGTCTGCCGCTGGTGTGAATAGGGAATTGAACATGGTTCTCCAGATTACAATCCACCTGCTCTTAACCTCTACCATGCTGGCAGCACGAGGGCAAAATATCAAGGGAAAAGGTCATGGTTAAATCTGATCGCGACTCTTCAATATTTCAGGCAGCGGCTCTGTGTTTTAGGATTCTTTTGGAAACAAACATTTTAAAAACTGTATACACACAGTAACCCAGTGAAGATTCTTGGACTTTCAGCTGTTACTGAAACAACTTAAAATAATCCACACAGCAAATGATCTCTAATGGCTGGTCAGATGTCCAACAGGGCAAAAGCCCCATCTGACCCTCCTTAGACCACTTCCGCACATGCAGAATAATGCACTTTCAATCCACTTTGAAACTGGATGTTACTGTACGGAATAGCAAAATCCACTTTCAAGTAATTGTGAAAGTGGATTGGATGTGCATTATTCTGCATGTGCGGAAGGGGCCTTACTGTCCACATCATGCTGGGGACCATTGGCTTAGTGGTTAAGAACATGTGCTCTGTGCAGTATGGCTTCAGCATGTTCAGCTAAAGGATTTTAAAGAGCAGGTGCTGAGAAACGCCTTCTTTTGCCAGTGACTGGAGACAATATCGACTTCAGTTGTCTGGTGAACAGAGTCGCGCTTGTCTCCAACGGCTGACCTCAGGAGACCTGGGTTTGAAGAACATCCTTCCAGATCTAGATTTGTGAAAGGTTACACCACAGCTCCGCTTAGCTCCAGAGCTGAGAGAACGAAAAAGTGGCAGGGTTGCATTTCAGTCATCAAAACTGTTTGGCCCCGCACCGTGACAAAGAAAATTATTATTTTACCCACAACAGAAAACAAACTCTGTGTACTTTGCAGTTCTCATCTTGTCTTCGGGATGGAAAACATGTGATTACCTGGCTGCGAAGAAAATGGCAAGGGTTGCTCTTGGGGAATTCAAGGTCAGCTGAAGATTATGATCCCGAAGGACAAGTTCAAAACAGGAAGAGGGGAGTCAGCTGGACCACTTGACTTCTGAGCTGGGTCTAAATAATTCAGCTATTATGGATGGAATCCTACTACTCCATTGCAACGAACCAGCTGAAAGATAACTGTGAAAATCAAACTGTCCTGTTCATTATATGAAATTCAAGACTCCTGGGCTTTTAATAGCTTGGATGGGACAAAGGTCTTCAGTGCAAATGGCTTCTCTTCTCTAAAAGAATGAGAGAAGCGTCGCATGCCTTATATTATTGGGGTCTGTTTACTTACACCATTAGTGGGACCCCTTTTCCACAGAAAACTGTTCACAGAGAAATTTTCAACCACAGAAAAAAATACAATTTTTAAAAAGTACAAAACAGTGTGACTTTACTACTAGTTTCAGATGGCTGTATACTGTCTCAAAAAATATGGTCAGTTGAGGTGCAGCGGTTGAGAAAGTTATATGCTTCCACATTAGAATATGGTACCAAACAAATATGAGAATCTCTAATCCTCTGAAGATGCCAGCCACAGATGCAGGTGAAACATCAGGAGAAAATGCTACTAGAACACAGCCATACAGCCCAGAAACCACACAAAACCCCAGGGATTCCGGCCGTGAAAGCCTTCAACAATAAATATGAGAATTATCATTCATTTTTACCTGCTGCCTTTGTCTAAAGCATTATTTTGTGCATGACCGGACATGGTACTTTGATACGAGAGCATTTATAGTTTGTGGATTTTTACTTTCAAACTTTCAAATGGATAGTGAGGGAGCAGGGCTAGGTCGGCACCAGGGCCCAGGCGGAGTGTTCTACAACAAAGAAGGCCCGGAATGTTGAGTTCTGTGACAGAGGAATATACAACCCAACAAGCATCTTCCTCTGAGAAAGACTAAAGTCATGTTGATTTGCAGTGGAAGAACAAGATTCAACACTTACACAAGAGTCAAAGCTTACACCCTGGAGATCTCATTGTTCTTTAAAGGGCTGCTGAACTCGAAACTTGCATAAACCAAGAGTCCCCAGCACGGTGCCCAGTAGCTACCATGGCACATGCCAACATCTTTCTTGGCACCCACCAAGTGTTTTTACAAAGTAGGCAGCGCTTCCGCCCAACAAGACTTCACATAGGCTGTGTGGATTTTTCAACATACTGCTTAGGCAGCTGCCGCCACCACAACACAAGAGTCTTCACCATGTGACTGACATGCTGCGGCAGCCATTTAAGGTCTGGCTCCACCTCCTATAGCAGCCATTTTCACAGGGTGGAAAGGTTGAGGACCCCTGTGCTAAACTAATGAAATCAGAAATTTTAAAAATGCATAAAATGAGAATATTTCCTAAGTTCAACCCTCCTGAAAGAAAGAAGATATAAAGACTTTGGGGGCTGAACATTCCATAATTTCAGGACCACCACAAAAAAGGCCTTGCACCTAATAGATGAGACCCTTACCCTCCTGACAGAAGGAATCTGGAACAGGACACAGTCTTAGGGAAATATTACAGGAGAAGAATCCCTTTGAAATAATTTGGACATTTAGGGCTTTGAATGTCAAGCCAGAACCATGAACCGGTCCTGGAAGTAAATGGGCAATCACTGCACGTGTTTTACATCAACTGTAATTTGTTCTCATCCTCCACCAGACAACCTGCAAAATTCTGTACTAGATGGATCTGGAGATCCCTGCGCCCCACTTTCCTTTGCTGGTGCTGGTGGCAGACCCTGGCAGGGCAGGGCAGGGCCGGGCAGGGGCGCACGCAACAACCTCTGCTGGCCTTGGAGGGGTGGGGCAAGGGGGAAGGAGGAGGGGTGTGTGGGGCAAATTCCCACTCCCATGTGTCCCCAATGGTGCCCGTCCGGGGCGCCTGTCTCTACCCCGTCCCATGGTAGCTACGCCACTGTCTCAACGATATTTGCATCCCGTTCACCACAATTCTTAACTCCTGTGACTGGTTCTTGGTTCTGAAGCATAGACCGTTTAAAATTCTTTTGCTCTAAAGATGAAGTGGAGCTATAGAAATGCTCTGCGGAGGGTGATTTTTTGTTTGCACTTGCTGTGAAGTTTTGAGCGTACTGTTGGGCTACCTTCTGTGGTTTCCAGCAACCCAGGGCCGCAGCGTTCTCGACACATTTCCAAGATCCGATTGATTTCCCACTTCAGTTTTTCTCAGAGTTATGTTTTGTCTATGCTTTCCTGCTTTCTAGAGACCAAAATATACACACGTACAAATCTGTCTTACCTTCAGCCATAACAGGCTTTGCTAAAGAGTGATGTTATGACTTCTCTGTTTAAAAAAAGAATTGTACGTTATCTTGCCATTTATCTAGATATCATAATGGTGACACATCAAACAAATTGGTTTGTTAGGTCCAGAGCTAAGCTACATTTTGGAGATGGAGTGGGGAATTCAAAGCAAATTCTTTCCATTCAGATTTATTGGCAGAAAGCAGAGTGTAAATGTGTGTGTGTGTGTGGGGGGTGTTAATTGAAAGCTTCTACCCCCTTCTTGTAAAATGGAATTGTTCAGGAGGGTGATTTTTTTATAAAGCGAATAAAGCTGTAGTTTATGTCTGTGGAAACGAAGGCAGTCTTCATTGTATATATTACGCTGGGTTTATTCCTCTATTATCTCATTCTGTAATGCAGTTTTATTATGTTGTTTATTGTACTTACTATGTTTCATTAAGCTATTCTTGTAATTCCTGCTTCGCTGTCTGTTAGTAACTGTTTCCCAATTTCAGTTAGTGACTGTTTCCCAATTTCAGTGACTGTACATATTACACTGGGATGTAGAATTGTGTAGAATAGCACAATCTTGTTACATCTTGGAACCTTTGCAGAGTTAGCACTGGAATGGGAGACCACCAAGGAAGCCTCTGCAAAGGAAGGCAATGGCAAACCACCTCACTTGCCTTGAAAACTCCTTGGCGGGGTCACTATAAACCTTGAATAGGAGACCACCAAAGAAGGCTCTGCAGAGGAATACAATGGCAAACCACCTCGACTTCTCACTTGCCTTGAAAACTCCTTGGCGGGGTCCAAGGACATAGGTAAGGGGGGGTTCTTGGGTTCAAACCCCCCATTACATTTCCAAAGCTCCGCCTCCCGTTTGTGGGGGTTTTCGGTTTTTGGCCTGCAGGAGGCGCAGTTTTTTGGCTAGCAGCACTGAAATTTCAGGGATTTTTTTGGAGACTCTCCTGATGACTTTATCCAGGTTTGGGGAGGTTTGGTTCAGGGGGTCTAAAGTTATGGACTCCCAAAGGGGGTGCCCCATCCCCCATTGTTTCCAATGGGAGCTAATAGATGAGGGCTACACATTTGAGGGTCCATAACTTTGGACCCCCTGAACCAAACTTCACCAAACCTGAGTGGTATCACTAGGAGAGTCTCCTAAAGATACCCTGAACTTTTGGTGCTGCTAGCTTAACAATTGCACCCCTGACAGCAGGCATCCCCCAAATTTCCCCAGATTCTCCTTTTGAATCCACCCCCTTCGGCATGGATTTAAAGGGAGACTCTGAGGTCCCCAGTTTAAACATTGAAAGTAATGCTGTTTCAGGGTGGGGGATAATCCACCCCAAAACAGCATCACTTTCAATGTTGTTTTAACTGGGGACCCCAGATTCTCCCTTTAAGGTGGATTTAAAAGGAGAATTTGGGCTCTCTGGTTTAAACACCATTGAAAGTGATGCTGTTTGGGGGTGGATTCCAACATCACAGTGGCTGCCCATGGGGGGGGGGCTCAGATTTTTTACCGGGCTCCATTTTCCCTTGCTATGCCTCTGCCTAGAGGGAAGGGCAAAAGGGACTGCCAGCTGCCAACTGCCAGCTGGGAGCCCAGTTGGTGGGGCAGCGGGGGAGGGCGGGGCAGGGGAGTCTGCCGTCCCCGGCCTCTGAGAGCTGCTTTTATAAGCACTGGGGCCGGGGGCGGGGCTTGGGAAGACATAGCCTCGCCCCCAGAACCCTCCCCCATAAAAAATCTATACCTACGTCCCTGGTGGAGTCACCATAAATCTTGAATGGGAGACTACCAAAGAAGGCTCTGCAGAGGAAGTCAATGGCAAACCACCTCGACTTCTCACTTGTCTTGAAAACTCCTTGGTGGGGTCACCATAAACCTTGGAAGGGAGACCACCAAGGAAGACTTCCACAGAAGAAGACAATGGAAAACCAGCTCTGCTTCTCACTTGCCTTGAAAGCACCTTGCTAAGGGATGTAACTTAGTTGTAACTTGAAAGCACATAATTTTATTGTTGTTGACATATTTATACTATAGCCTTGACCTGGATGGTCCAGTCTAGACCAACGTCATCTGAATTTAGGCAGGGCCAACTCTGGTTAATATTTGGATGGGAGACCTCCAAGGACAACCAGGGTTGCCATAAAGAGGTAAACCACCTCTGAACATCTTGGGCCTTGCAAACCCCATGGGGTCACCACAAGTCAGCTGGGAATTGACAGCAAAATAAAATAAAATCCTTAGCAAATAATCATGTGAGGTCATCTGGGAGGAAGAACAAATTTGTCATCAAACATAGAGATTTCGCCCTGTGTCCAGAACCACCCCACTCCTTTCTGTCTTTTATTTTTAGACGTCACTTTCCTCTTCAGCCTAGTGGACACTGTCAACTGTAGATGATGAATTAATTGGGGGGGGGGCTGGGAGTGGGGGGAGAGCTGGAGAACAAAGGCATTCTTGCATCATGAATCTGCAAGTCAAAAGTTTCCTGCACAAATTGACCAGGGTAGGAATAAGAGAGCCAGTGTGGCATCATGGTTAAGAGCAGTGGTGGGATCCAAAAATTTTAGTAACAGGTTCCCATGGTGGTGGGATTCAAACTGTGGCGTAGCGCCAATGGGGCTGGGCGGGGCACGATGGGGGCATGGTCGGGCATTCTGGGGGCGGGGCATTCCTGGGTGGGGCTGTGGCAAGGACGCAGCCACTGCGCCGGTCCTTGGGTGGGAAACGAATGCACGCAGGCACAGGCTGCCACGCACGCCGGTGCGCCTCCTGCTAGACTGCTTCAAGTTCTGTGCGCTACTGCTGAGAGGAGGGGCGTAACTAAGCAAAAATCACATGGCAAAATCACCAATTAGTAACCCCCTCTCGGCACACACAAATAATTAGTAACCTACTCTCGGGAACCTGTGAGAACCTGCTGGATCCCACCTCTGGTTAAGAGTGGCAGACTCTGATCTGGAGGACTGGGTTCAATTCCACATTCCTCCACATGAAGCTGGGTGACCACGGGCCAGTCACGATTTCTCTCAGAACTCGCTCGGCCCACACTGAGGCAGGCCGTCGCAAACCACCTCCAAACGTCTCTTGCCTTGAAAACTCGACAGGGTTGCCATAAGTCTGCTGTGATATATACACACACAATAGGAATGATGGAAACAGGAATGGGGTAGTAATAATATCTGAGCGTCACTGGCCCCCTCTTCACAGGCAGAATAATGCACTTTCAATCCATTTTCAATACGCTTTGCAGCTGGATTTTACTATGTGGAATAATAAAATCCACTTGCAAACAATTGTGAAAGTGGACTGAAAGTGAATTATTCTGCATTTATGGAAGGGACCTTTGTGATGGCCGTTCTCAAACTGTGCGTGAGGGCGCTCTAGTATGCTCCAAGGGAGTACAATGCATGCTTCAATGAATCATGCCCCTGTCTGCCATTTGATACCCCACAGAGTTTAGGGATTATTTCATTTTATTAAATTTGATACCCTGCCCTTTCCTGACTGACGCCAGACTCAGGGTGGCTTACACACATTATAATTTAGCATGTGCAATTACAATAAATTAACTTTAAACTTTAACTAGTTAATTATGGTAAAACACAATGAAACTATAAGATAGCGACTGGTCAAGTATCATAGCCTAAGAACCCTTATCCTAACATCCTGTCATACACCTAACAGTAAACTATGAGAATGGGGAAGGGGGGTACAGAAAAAGTTGAGAGAATTGGGAGGCCAGCGAAATAGATTAGACAGATGGGTTGCCTCAGCCAAAAACCCAGTTAAAATCTCTGCCTTACAGGCCCTGCAAAACTGTTTTGGCATCTGATGATGGTGACCAGGATACTACTTACAACTAAATAGAAAGCAGAAGAATGCCCAAACCAAGAGAATTGGGAAAATAAATTAACGCAATGGTTCCCAATCTGGGTTGGGTACACGCAGTGGTAGGATTCAAATAATTTAACAACCAGTTCCGAAAGGACTCAGTGCTGGGATTACAACCATTCTCTGAACTAGACAAAAAATTAGCTATCGGTTCTACAGAATAGGTGCGAATAGGCTGAATCCCACCACTGCGTACGCGTACCCCCAGAAGTATGGACCAGAATGTTTCATAATGGATTTTGGCCCATTTTAGGGACATGGGTTGCCAAGGGATACGCAAATGAAAAAAGGTTGGGAACCACTGAATTAGTAGAACATGCAGAAATGGATGAATGTTGTGAATTAGTAGAATATGCAGTAATGGCAAAATGGACAAATTTTGCAAATAAGAATTTCAAGAAAAATGGAAAACGCATTATTTATATTGATCAAAAACCTGGTAAAACATGAAGGATATTGTTGACATGACCTACATACATTGTGAATAACCTTCATGAAATATTATAATAAAAAGGAGTTAAAAGAGAATTATATCTATATATATATATAAAAATCTATCAGTGCGTTTTTCTGCTGACAGGTGATCTCCCATACTACTGGACCGATTGCTTTGACATTTTCACACAACGTCGCATTCGCGTGCGGCCAGGTTTCCATACTGTTTCCACACCTCCTGTTGTGTACATGCCACACCTGTGACAGTTGGAACCACAGTTCTGTTCCGCAACAGCGCCATCTGCTGGCCATCAAAGCAACACCCTCTGATACAAGGGAAACAACCATGCCTTCCTTGAAAACCGCTGCCATCTGGAGTGAAAGGGATCAGGTCCACCATCTGGACATGGCCCACCCACCCTAGCGGAGGAAGGGGAAGGTGAGGGAGAGTCCGGGGGTTTGCTGGACCAAACGCTCTGAAATTTGAACACAACGTTGCTCATGCCTCCCAGCGTGTTTTCAGCTAGGTAATTCGCCTGCAAGGGAAGGGAGTGAAAGGGACAGGTTCAGCCACCTGGACAGGGCCCACCCACCCTAGCAGAGGAAGGGGAACGTTAGGAAGGGATGAGGTGGGGTGCCATGCAAGGGAACAGGAGAGAGGGAGGGGAGCGAGGGGCCCCTTGCCCCTCCCCTCCCTTGCAAGCATTGTGCAATGACACATGTTCACAAGTGCACATATTATAAAAGACTATTATCAGGCCAACTAATTTGTATTGTTTATTATGTTAATAAAAGGTTTGATTTGAATAAGAATATGGGGCCAACTCAGTTTTTATTATGTGAGAAAATGTCTAGAAATGTATAATAGTAACCATCCATTAGTGGGTTTTTTAATCTATTTTATTTTATTTATTTCAGTGTTGATTTTTAGATAACATTATATATACAAACCTTTTTCCTCTCTTAGTATTTAGAATTAACTGTAGTTACTGTTTTTATTCCATTTTCTTTTTTCTGTTCTGTTTATTCATACGTATATTTTAAAAAAAATACGTATTCTTTAAAAAGAATATGCTTCCAATTTCAAACCAGAAGCAACCACCACTGCTGGGTTTCAAAAGTCAGAGCAATCCTGGTCAAATTGGCAGCTCTTTGGCATTCATCTGACGCTGAGGCTCCTTTGCTGTTTGGAAAGCAAGATCAGCTTTATGACACAAATGTAACGGGTGCCCTTTACTCAGGATTATATAATATGCTGTGTTTTTATTGGGGAAAGAGTGGGGGCTTCCTTTTAATTGGCTCACATGACTTCACATGACCAGTTACTAAGATTACCCCGTCAACTTGGCAGTAAGGTCAGATGCGCTTAATCAGATTTGACTCTTAGCCATCTCCGAGTGACATCTGAGAGCCCAAAACACTTTGGAGCAGGGAGTCCAGGAGAGTGAACATTTTGGACGTCTCAGGCTAGCCTGGGTTCTGCCTGTCCGCGCGTCAGGGGAATTAGATGTGCATGCCGGTTGAATGGAGTCACCTTTTCATGCTGGGGTGTGCGTGTGTGTGTGTGCGTGTCCACATTTAATGAATTATTTTATTTATTTTAGGGGTGGCCAACCTATGGTGCTCCAGATGTTCATGCTGGCAGGGGCTGATGGGAATTGTAGTCCATGAACATCAGGAGCACCATAGGTTTGCCATCCCTGATTTATTTGCTTCAGTTGTATCCTTCCGTCCCCCCTCACCCCAAATGAAGACCCAAAGGGGCTCAGATCATTCTCCTCGCCCCCCTTTTATCACACAACAACCCAGTGAGGTAGGTTAGGCTCAAGGCCACTTCTCCAAGGCGGGGTGAGAGTCTGGACCTGCTTTTCCCAGATTCTAATCTGACACTATAACCGCTACACTACACTGAAATAAATTATTTAATTGCCTCAATTATACCCGCCTTTCTTTGAGAGCCGGCATGGTATAGAGGTTAAAAGCGGTGGACTCTAATCGGAAAATCTGGGTTTGATTCCCCTCTCCTCCACATGAAGCCTGCTGGGTGACCTTGGGCTAGTCACAGTTCTTTGGAACTCTCTCAACTCCACATACCTCCCAAGGTGTCTGTTATGGGGTGAGGAAGAAGTTTGTAAGCCACCTTGAGATTCCTTATGGTTGAGAAAAATGGGGTATAAATCCAAACTTTTCTTCCTCTTCCCCCCAAAGTGGCTGAGAGCATTCTTCTCTCTAACATTTTATCTTCACCACAAGCCAGCAGGAGATTTTTCTTGAACTTCGGAGGAAGGTCCCTTCTTGGACGACATCCCAGAATCCCTGAGCTCAAGCTAGGCTTCCTAGGAACCGAAGTCACCAGACAATGAGAGTTCTGCAGCCAGCAAACAGGGGTCACACCCTATGTGCAAATGTTTTAGCATTCGTGATTTAGCCACAGGAGTGGATGAGGAAATTCCTAGATAGATAAATCAAGCCCTGACCTGGATGGCCCAGGCTAGCCCGATCTCAGAAGCTAAGCGGGCTCCAGACGAACAGTGTCTGCAATGTGTTTCTTTTGACATGACTGGTCAGAAGCAGTCCTGTACTTTCCAGAAACGCAGTGGCCACCAGCCCAGATGGGTCCCAATAGCCTGCTATTTGGCTGTGAAAGTTACAAGTCAGACAGAGTTTGGAATGGATGTTTAGTTCCTTTGCACTTGTGGGTGGTGGTGGGGAACGAACCCTGCAAAGTGCGGAGTGATGCGGGAAACACCGTAATTATCGCCTGCAAACCATGATGACCCAGCGTTCCCGGGAGCTTCCATGATTTTCCCACAAACTCAGATTCCCACCGATGCACGCTTGCCAGAGATAGCTTGACAACAGAGGAGAGTAGTAATATATCACATCGTTTTACATCTCCAAGGCGATGAACAAAACCTGAATGCTTGTGACAACACACACTCCCCACACAGGCATATACATAGCTGCCTGTGCATTGCTATTCTTATCTTGGTTACCGAGGGGAGAGATTCAGTGAAGAAAAGAGATGAAGGGAGTAGCCGAAGAACATAGAGGGTGCTGGAAAACAATGCAAATTCGAATCATGCTATTCTCCCTCTGTCAACATCAATTTAATTTTGAATGCTACTTTCTTAATTGGTAGAAAAACAGTTGAAAACAGGCAGATTAAGTGCCATTAAGTTGCAGGCAATTGAGGTCTATCCTGTAGAGTTTTCAGGGCCAATCAGAGGTGATTTGCTGTTGCCTTCTGAAGATGCCAGCCATAGACACAGGGAAGACGTTTAAAGCAAAAACTATCAGACCATGGCCACACAGCCTGGAAAACCCCCAAAGGCCAATGGTAAACTGAACATCTTGAAGACCTCTAAGTCCTGGGGTCACCATGAGTCAGTTGCAACATCACAGCACCCAATTGTTATATTCATGAAAGGTACTGTGCGGATTATGACTTTACTTTGGACCAGTGCAGCCCAGAAAACCCGCAACAGCCCATTGATTCTGTTGGATTTTACAGCCTTGCTTGCATGCAGCAGCAGGGAATTCTGGGAGATCTCTACAAGCGTTCTAAAGGTGACAGTTGGAAACAGTTGCTCCTTGACTCTTGCTGAGGAAAGATGTCATGTGTTCTGTTCACCAAAAGCCTCTGACTGAAATGTTTAAAATTGTAAACTATGCTTGAAATTGTAACCAAACAAACTGGGGCTGATTCCGCATGGGCCAAAAACAGCGGTATGAAAATGGTGTGAAAACATTATAAACCCTTTTACACCGTTTTAAACCGTTTTAAACCATTTTCACACCGTTTTCACACTGCTGTTTTTGGCCCATGCAGAATCAGCCTGTGAATGTCACGATATATAAAGCGATACTTTGCTTATCTATATAGTCTATTTCTCTCTCGGTTTAAGCAAAGCTCTCTTATGGTTAATGATTTCTGAGGTAAAAAGGCTGGTCTTTAGCTAAATAACTGTTCTTATCATAAAATGGCACACAAAGCTACATTCTGCTCGTTACTCTGCTAACAGGATCATGTAGAAATATACCTGTTGCCCTTCAAATTCCGGCTGTGAAGTCCTTTGGCAATACAAATACAGCTGATCTCCATGCTACCAAAGTTCAGTTCTGTTGGAGAAAATGACTGCTTTTGGAGAGTGAGCTTGATGAAATTATAACCTGATGAGATCTCTCTTCTCCCCAAACCTTCCCTCCCTACACTCTGACCCCCCAAACCTCAAGGAATTTCCCATTCTGCAATCACCAACTCTTTGCGATGAGAAACCAGAGAAAAGGAAGGAGGAAAGGGTTACGGGCCAAAAAGAAAAACTAAATCTGGCAAGAGCAAAAGATACAGATCACCACATAAAAATGTGACCACCCGTGATTCCGAGTGTCCCAGTCCCTAGCACACCCCGTACTTTCATTAACCTAGGCCGGCTTGAATAGGGAAGCTGTCTGGCCCGGTTCACAGCGATTTTGTAAAAGCTGTTCTCTACTGGAAAAAAAGGGGGGGGGGTGAGAATCACTGGGCCACCTACCACGAACCCGTCTTTCTCTCTGGGTCTTGTTTCTGCAGCAGTGTTCAAGCATAAATAATCTTGTTTACCAGCGGTCCAAACGTTAACGATAATGAAGCCTTATTTGTTTTGCCACAATGACAAGTAATTTGTAACAAGAGGGAGGAAAAAGGATGCCAGAAAGGAGCAGGATGTTTTTGTAGTGGACGGGTAGATTCTCATAGATGCCTCGGGACAATGCTAAAACCATCGGCGTAGCCGTCCGATGCCCCTGACCTTTGCGCCATGTTCCCGACCTGCAACCTGTGTGTAAGGCCTGGTTCACTCGTGTACATTCGATCAGGTTGCAAAAAGTGAGTCACAGCATGTACGCGCAAATCACATCATGTTTATTTCATTTCCAGTCCCTTCAACCATAGGTCAGTAGGATTACTGGTAATACAAAAAGCAAGAAATGCAATAAAACAGTAAATACTACAATCATTTAAGAATGTATGCAAAAACTCTGGCTACAGCTTGAAAATAATACTTTCAGGATAATGTCATTGCTAGAACACAAAACGTCAGTGTTAATAAGAGATTCCAGGACATCATGTCTGGCTTTTGGAAATCAAGGCCAATATAACAGTACATGTGAGATAAGGCCCTTCTGCACATGCAGAATAATACACATTCAACCCAAGTTCACAATTGCTATTCCGCACAGTAAAATCCAGCTTCAAAGTGGATTGAAAGTGCATTATCCTGCATGTGTGGAAGGGGCCATAGTCTCAACGACATCAAATGCTCAGGAACAATTTCTTTCAATCCTGGGAATATCTTTAAGCCTTTCCATATATTCAACTACTGAGAGTAAGTTATAATCTTACAAGAAGACTTAAAGGTCTAAGTTTAGCAAGGGTGTATCTAGGGAAAATGGCGCCCGGGAAAAGCTCTCAAATGGTGCTCCCCCGCTGCCCCTATCCACAATGCAAATAAATGTTTGTTGTTCAGATTTAAGACACAACACCTTCATGTCTGAAGTGGAACACCAGAGACAGGCAGTGTGGTGAAGTGGTTAGAGCATCTGACCAGGATCTGAGCAACCCAGATTTGAATCCCCAGTCCAGCATGGAAACTTGTTGGGGTGACTTTCAGCTGGTTGCACACTCTTCTCCAAATGTACCTCACGGGATTGTGATGAACATACAACTGACAAGAGGAGGATGATATCAGCCATTTTGGGGCCTCGATGTAAAGAAAGGAATTCCCCCCCTCCCCCCCCCCACTTACCTTAGTTCAGCTGGCTGCAAAGAGGAGCCAGCTGAAAAGCTTCTGATGGGCCTGGCAGGGCAGGGCAATGGGGAAGGGAGATGGGTACAGGGGTGATTTTCCACCCCCCACGTGACTCACCGGGACACCCAGGGCATTTGTCCCTGGATGTCCCCATTATAGCTACGCCACTGAAAGGAAAACAGGGTATAAATGAAGGAAATCAAACAATAGGGCAAAATTATTTCTCCTTCAGGTTGGAGAGGACAGAAAAGCTGCTGGGTGATCCCATTCTGCAGCACCACAGATGCAAAAGGAAAGAAGGATTGCTCTCCCACTGAAATACCCTTCAAGCGCTGTAGTCCCGCAGAGCAGGGGAAGCCAGTTGGCCTGGGAATTGTTTTGACTGGTTAGCCCAAAGAGTTACAGAAGTGTGGGAGAACATGTACCTTGTAATATCGCAGAGGCTCATTCAGCTGTGGTGTGTTTCAGGGGAAGGAACAAAGATGTATGGGCTTACGAATGTGGTGGACACACCAGTAATTTGCACAGAATTTCTTGGATGAGAACAAACTCCCTTGAGCCAAAATAACTACTGAAATCAATGATCTTTGGGTGGAAATTTTCGAGCCAGGATACAGACACAGAAGGCAGCTAGCCCAGCCATGGAAAAAAGGAACCCAGAATGCAAGCAACACGTTTGCAAACACATGCATTATAGCGGTTTAGGTAGTTATACCCTGCTTCTTTCCCAGTGGGGATGCAAAGCGGCTTACACTATTGTTTTCTCCTTTATTTATCTTAACAACAACAACAACAACAACAAGGTTAGGGTGACAGAGAGAGGGCGGCTCAAAGTAAGTTTCATGGCAAAATTGGGAGAGAAAGCAGCAGGGTAATTTAATGCTGGGATGGGGGCAGTGGTGGGATTCTAATAATTTAACAACCAGTTTGCCCTCCCCCCACTGTGCCCCCCCCCCCCGCGCTGCCCATGTAACCTCAGCTTGTGGGTTCTGTGGGGCAGAACTTGGAATGAGTTTGCAACAACAAATTTAAAAAAACAAAATGGTTTACTTTCTTAACATATAACATCAACATTTAACATCACATTTCAAGGTCCTGTTCAGGTTGCATTTTCAAGTCCTTATATTTACAGTCTACTGATACTGCCAAGTCCAATGCTTCTTTGCAAGTGGGTTGGCTCCTGAAGACTCCAAGGGCTTGATGAACAGGATTCAACATGATGAAGGTTTCCAGGAGAACTCTCACCCATTACAACCACAAAAAGAACCCTTAACAAGGTGTTAAGGGCTTATAGAAATCAAGGTCCAAGTCTGGTAGCCTTGTCTCCTCCAACTACATGAGCTCTGCAGCTTTGAGTCTCCACACCTTTCTGGGTCAACCCATTCTGAGCATGGGGGTTACACCCACTTACCTGCTGTGGAGGAACTTCTTTTGGGGGTAGTGGGGGCAATGGGGCCTTGCTACCGCTGTTCTGAAAGTACCCTCACTCCCCTTCCCCTGGGAGGGGAAACAATGGGGCTTTTGGTGCCCAGCTGCTCCAGAGCTCTGAAAGTCCCCTTCTCCCCTCCCCATGGGAGAGGGAACGATTGGGCTTTTAGCGCCTTGGAGCAGCCAGGTGGCAAGGCGCCAGGCTGCTGTAGGGCTCTGAATGCCCCTTTTAACAACTGGTTCCCCAAACTCAGCAAAAAATTAGGTACTGGTGCTACTGAACTCCTGAATCCCATCACTGGGTGGGGGGCTTTATTACAGATTGAATTCTGGGAACTCAAAAGTCAAATGCTGTTAATATAATGCAGGCTAACCTTGCCTATGGGTGGTTTTTCCATTGGTTCAGAACAGTGGCTTCAAGCTTTTCTAGCCTTGGCGACCCTTGAGGAAGCCTTACCTGTCAACCCTGGAAACCCTGGAAACATGACCCTGAAATGTTGGCGCCCCCCCACGTGACCAAATGGGGGGCGCCCGGGGACATAGGGTACCCCCTGTCCCTAGGTAGGAACGCCATTGCCCTGCTTATTGCTGAGGATTCTGGACAGTCTTTTGGTGGTAGTAGAAAGTACTGTCAAGCCACAGCAGAATTATAGTGGCCACACAGGGTTTTCAAAGCAAGAGGCCTCCAGAGGTAGGTCGCCATTGTCTGCCCCTGTGTCATGGCCCAGGATCCCTTGGGAGTCATCCATCCAAGTACTAGCCAAGGCAGGGCTGCATTAACTCATGGTCAGATGCCTAGGCTTTTGGGTACTGCAGGCCTCCTCTGGTACTCCAGTCTTTCACCCCACTGCAGTTGACAGTCTGACCCTGGTATGGTAGGTATAAGACAGCAGTGCACAGCCCCATAAACATTTCAAAGATTTTACTCACAATATTTTGATAGTTTTATTGTGCAAGTAGAATTCTTCTGGGAATTTCCTGGAATATTGTGTACAGCTCTGGGCACCACAATTTAAGAAGGATTTTGACAAGCTGGAATGGGTCCAGAGGAAGGCAACCAAAATGGTAAAAGGTTTGGAATCCATGCCCTAGGGAGCTGAGGGTGTTTAGTTTGGTGACGAGGTAACGTGATAGCCATATTTAGATATCTGAAGGGATGTCATGTCGAAGAGGGAGCAAGCTTGTTTTCTGCTGCTTCAGAGACAAGGACCAGGAGTCATGGGTTCAAGGTGCAGGAAAAGAGATTCCACCTAAGCGTCAGGAAAAACTTCCTGACAATAAGGGCTGTTGGACAGTGGAGTGCACTACATTGGAGTGTGGTGGAGTCTCCTTCTTTGGAGGTTTTTAAAGAGAGGCAGGATGGCCATCTGTCAGGAGTGCTTTGACTGTGTTTTCCTGTATTGCAGGGGGTTGGACTTGGTGGCCCTTGGGGACTATAATTCTATGGCCGAATTCCCACTGAAAATGTAATCTAGATACAACCAAGTTTCAAAAGAATCGGCACCTTTTCACCCGAGTTCCAACATCCTCACTGTAGCATGTTTCTAGTGAAAACTTTTAGGCCTGCCCCTTGGGGGGTGGGGTGCCTGCTGTCAGTGGTGCAATTGTTAAGGTAGCAGCACCAACATTTCAGAGTATCTTTGGGAGACCCTCCTGATTATACCACCCAAGTTTGGTGAAGTTTGGTTCATGGGGGCCAAAGTTATGGACCCTCAAATGTGTAGCCCCATCTCCTATTAGCTCCCATCGGAGTGTTTTTTCAAAAAGGTGCATATAAAAGCAGGTCCAGGAAAATCCCGTGACAAGGGGGGGGGGGGGAGCGCCAGAAATGGGACTGATCTGTGTTCTGTGGTTCAGCAGTAGGGAGATCTTGAGGAAACCTGGATATTTCGGGTAAGTATCCCAGGATTAATTGCCAGTGGGAAATCGCCCTATGATTCTAAGCACATTTTGGGAGTATAACTGTTCAACAATGTAATATTTTGAAATGAATATTTTTTTATTTAGAAGACGGATGGACGGACGGACGGACGGACGGACGGACGGACAGATACCCTGTTTCCCCGAATATAAGACATCCCGAGAAAATAAGACGTAGTAGAGGTTTTGCTGAAGCGCAAAATATAAGGCATCCCCCAAAAGTAAGATGTAGCAAAGTTTTTGTTTGGAAGCATGCCCGACAAACAGAACACAGAGAAATAAGACATCCCCTGAAAATAAGACATATTGCATCTTTGGGAGCAAAAATTAATATAAGACACTGTCTTATTTTCAGGGAAACATGACAGATAGATAGATAGATAGATAGATAGATAGATAGATAGATAGATAGATAGATAGATAGATAGATAGATAGATAGATAGATAGATAGATAGATAGATAGATAGATAGATAGATAGATAGATAGATAGATAGATAGATAGATAGATAGATAGATAGATAGATAATTGTTTTAATACAAGAGACAATTTGTTCCACAGCAATAAGGAAGCAGTTAATTGTCTTATTAATAGATAGAGGTTATATAAGAGAATCAAGTAATTGTAATTAATATGAGGATTTTAATATGATAAAAAATTAAAGAAAAGAAAAGGTGTGACAAAATTCTTATTTATTTGTCCCATTAGGACTTGCAAACAATCACTAAAGTGCATTGCATTGAATGTGTGATTCAGCTTGTGTGAAAGTATCAACACTGAGTGTGAGAGAGGCTCAAAGGTATTTTTAATGTCACATGGGAAAATATCACCTGCGGCGTCGAGCGCATGATTAGCAAGAATCCAGGTGTGTTGGTGAGCATTTAAAAATAATGCAGAGTCCTAGTTTCGCATCTTTTTCAGGAGGAAACAGCTCTGAAGTTGCTCACCTTGGTCCAGCTCTTTGCAGGCGGGTGTCACCTAATGGGCAAATGAGGAACTGCTCAAACATAACATTTGGCCTTCGTTTCCCTCCCCACCCCCCAAAGGTGTATAAAGTGCTGTTGAGTCACAGTTGATTTATAGCAACCCAGTAGGTTTGTCAAGGCAAGAGAGACTAACAGAGGTGGTTTGCCATTGCCTCCCTTTGCATAACAGCCCTGCCATTCCTTGGTGCTCTCCCATCCAAACACTAACCAAGTCTAACACTCTACTTAGCATCCAAGATCTTTTTTCTCTACAAATGATCTGCTTGTGTTTTGCAATTGCAAGGACTTTCTCTACGGCCAATTCTTCGTCAGTTGGGCACATTGCTGTAACCTTTTAATAGCTGTGGATTTTTACTGCTCTCCATTGCTCAGAATGGGGGGTGGGGGTAGGGGGGTTAAGGGCAGGAGAAACCCACATATTTTAAAGCCATACAAAAGCTTTTCGGGACACCTTGAGAAGGCCACATGAAAGGCCGGCTGGTGGGTGGGAGGCCTTCTTTCTCAAGCTTCGTACAGGAATGTGAAATGTTACACACGACCGCAAAACATTCCATGCGACAACCCTTCGACTTTTTTATGTTCCTCTATTCAAACAAGCAAGATATTTCAGTCTAGGTAACCAGGCTGTTTATAGCTGGAAGAGATCTATACACTTGGGGCCTAAAGACAGCAGTCTTTACATCCACGTTTACAAGAACCTTTTCTTGTGGAAATTGTTCTTTATTTTCCACAAAATGTCAGACCTCGTGAGATGCAAGACCAGGAACACTGAGTTACTTATACCTTTAAACAGAAAGTAATTGTAGGATAAACCCCGCCAATTTGGGAGCAGAGAAATTCCTTAACTAAACTGGCTGATCTGCTTGGTACAGCGTAATTACAAACCAAAAAAAACACCCCAACACCTGAAATGTTCCAATTGTATATTTACTGATGTTTGGATCGATCCTTGATTGTCTGGATTATATCAGCACATGGCTGCAAGTCAGAAGGAACTGAGCACGTTTGTGTGACCCTACCAAGGTGGAAGAGAGAAAGAACCTTATTAAAATATCCTCATATAAATCCATGGCATAGCCATGCTTCAAAATCTGTGTTACGGTCACACTAATCTCCTAAGAAAGACTGGTTGATATTCTAGGCAAAATAAGAGGATAGAATTTTTCTCAGACTTTACCACGTTGGACTGAAGGTAGAGACCAGTATATTTGAACACTAAGGCCCCTTCTGCACATGCAGAATAATGCACTTTCAATCCACTTTCACAATTGTTTGCAAGTGGATTTTGCTATTCCACACAGTAACATCCAGCTGCAAAGTGCATTGAAAGGGGGTTGAAACTGCATTATTCTGAATATGCCCTAGCCTAGGGAAAGAGAAATAACACACCAGCAAAGAACACAGGGTGGTGATATTTCCCCCCACCCCTCTGTATTTGAAACACATTTTCCTTCACAAAAGTTTGCTTCTTTCTATTGCTAAGGTCTTAGAGCTTTACATCCATTCCCCTCCTACAGTTCAATCAGCTGCATATTTTGTTGACCACGAATGAAGACCAATTTGTTAAAACATGATTGGTTTTGACAACATGAGAGTTTTATAATGTCATAGTTATTTTATTACACTTCCTGTGTATTTATGAACAGGTTTTTGTGAATTAAAGTTCAAATTTGTTGGCTTTGGGGCTTACATACAAATGAACCTTAATTTCTCATGTTTTCAATTTTTTGTTGATTGCAGATTTTTTTTAATTTGTCTTTTTCAGTGCCCGGCACATCCAAGAACAAAAACAGAAGACAGAAACAAACAAAGCATAACATCATCGACCAAAAACCTAGGGGAAATGAAATGTTTCCGGGAATCTGCAATAGAGGCAGCAATAAAAATAATAATAAATCAGGACCATATGAGAGAATTATTCTGCCCTGTTGCCAAAGTCCCTTTGGAATGTACAGTTTTTACAGATTTCAGAAAGGCCAGAAGCAAGGAAATAGACTGCATCTTGGGAGAAAGGGAATTCCAATATTTGTGGTGGGCACAACCAAGAAAAATTTATCTCATAATTCCTCTCCCCAAATAACTTCTGCTGCAGAGTCCTGGATCTCAAAAATCCCACATCTCAAAAATCCCACAAGTTTGCAAAATAAGCTTTTGATGGTTTTATTGTACAGTGTTTGTAACACAAAAGAGTCTTTTCCAAAATTCGGTCACACTATTCCAGTAGCCCTTTCTGTCAAAATTTCCCTATTCCAGTAGCCCTCCCCAAGCAAACTGTTTTGATACTTCCCCTTAGCAAAGGATAAAAATTAAAAACAATGGTAAAACAAGGATGGAGAGAACGCTCCATCTACAGGCAGACACAGAAATTTGCAGGCAACCTTCTTACAAATATGCCCAAACATGTAATGCTGGAAAAGATGCTGCAATTGAATGTGGATCAGCAGCTCAAGGGAAACACAGAAGAATCACTGCTTTTAAAAACCTTTGAGGCTGAATTTTTAAAAAGTTAACTCATCCCTCTGGAGCAAAATACAGGGAATTACTGTATAAAATGGCTGCTTTAGAGGGAGAAACTTATGACATTATGACTTATGACCCTACTCAGGTCCTTCTCTACCCCAAACCTCACCCTACCAAACTCCAACCCCCAAATTTCCAAGCTAAGGTTACCAGTTCTCGGTTGGGAAATAACTGGAGATTTGGGGGGGGGGGGAACTGAGGAGGGCGGGGTTTGGGGAGGGGAGTGGCTTCAATGCGGTATAAATAATGCCATAGAGTCTGTCATGTGGCAGCCCCTGGGTACTTATCAGGACACAGAGGACTCTGAGGCAGAACCTGAGGACACAGTGCAGCCAGAGTTGGCTGCTCCTGGGGAAGACCAGGCAGCAGAGCCAACGCCCAGCCCTTCCCTGCCTGATGATATGCCGGTGGAAGAGCTTGCAGATCCTCCTAGGGAACCCAGTGATGAGCCAGCTGACCATAGGAGGCAGAAGCAGAGGCTGCTACTGCAGAAGCACAGAAGGAGTGCTCGTTTGGCAGCAAGGAGATCACTTGTAATAGTGGGAGATCTGCAATCTCAAAATGGCAAAACTGCTTGTGCAGCTGGAGGCACAGAGAGTGGGGCATGCAATGGCGTATCTAGGAGGGAAAGGAGACAGATGACCCAGGTGCCACCCTTCCCTGTTTGAACCAGCTTTCCCTCTGTGGGAAGGGGTTTGAACCCAGGTGCCATTTTATAATAGTTCACCACTGGGGCATGGGAAGAGGATCTTCTTTAGAATTCATTGTAGTTTTTTCTAAGCTTTTCCAGGGAAGGGGGGAGAAATATTTCTGTCAAGAAGGGATCTGGGTAACCCCAGGTTTGAATCCCCACTGTGCCACAGAAGTTTCCTGGCTGACCTGGGGCCAGTGACATATCTCACAGGGTTGTTGCAAGAATAATATTTATTTATTTTATTTCCTGTATATTTATTTCCCACCCATCACCAAAGCCATTTGGTGTCCCCACTGGAGAAAAAAGTGAGGTATAAATAATGTAAATAAAATAATTGAGGAAAGTCAATAAAGAGAAGAGAAGATTTAGCTTTATACCCTGCTTTTCTCAACCATTAAGGAGTCTCAAAGCAGCTTAAAAATCCCTTCCCTCACCCCCCCCCCCCGCACCAACAGACACCTTGGGAGGTACATGGGAATGAAAACGTTGTGAGAGAACTGTGAGTGGCCCAAGGTCACCCAATAGGCTTCATGTGGAGGAGTGGGGAAATAAACCGGAAATAAATCCAGTTCACCAGATTAGAGTTCAGTGCTCATGTGGAGGAATCAAACCCAGTTCTCCTGATTAGAGTTCACCACTCTCAACCACTATACCACACTGGCTCTCATAAGCACATAACAATTGTGGGAAATACATAAAGTAAATAAAATACAATAATTGAGGAAGGTAATAGAATAAATAAAATAATTTGAGGAAGTCAATAAAATAAATTAAATAATTGGAAGAAGTAAGTAAAATTAATAGAATAAAATAATTGGGGGAAGCAAATAAAGCAAATAAAATAATTGGAGGAAACAAAGTAAATAAAATACAATAATTGGAAGAAGTTAATAAAGTAAATAAAATAATTCAGGGAAGTCAATAAAGTGAAAAAAGTAAACAACATACAATAATCTGGGGAAGTTAAAGGAAACAGCAATTGAGAACATCAATAAAGTAAATAACATACAAGAATTCATGAAAGTAAATCAAATAAATACTTTTCTTTGCATCGATTCAAAGTCATAGCAAAGAGAAAAGTAAACAAAATGAAATAACTGGGGAAGTAAATGAAGCAAAGCAAACTGAATACTTTTACCACCTTGACTCACAGTCACAGCAAAGAAAATTAAAACAAAACAAAATAAAAGTGGAAATAAATAAACCAACTCAAATACTTTTAGTATGTTGACTGACACAGCATACAAAAAGTGAATGAAAGAAAATAATTGGGAAAAGTCCGTGAAGACATAGGATGAAAGAATTGGGGAAGTCAATGAACTCTCTAAATAGGATGAAAGAATCAAGGGAGATCAATGAAGTCGCTAAATAGGATGAAAGATTGGGGGAGTCAGTGAAGTGGCTATATTGGCTGAAAAATTGGGGGAACTCAATGAAGTCGCTAGATAGGATGAAAGAATCAGGGGAGATTAATAAAGTCCCTAGATAGGATGAAAGAATCAAGGGAGGTGTAAGGGATTCAATGGTGTTGATGTTCAGACCAGCCGCCCGGCCTTGACTGAATTCCAGAACCCGGGCGATGGGCCAGCATCTGCGGCGGGTGGCGACCTTATCTCTTAGAGAGAGATGAGAAGTCCGTTGGCATCCAGCGGGGAGAGGGATGGACAGTATTATAACCTGTGCTGGCGAGAGACTTTATTCCTACCCGTGTACGTGAGCTTTCTGAGATATGTCTGAATAAAGCGGTCTTTTACTCCAAAAAAAGCAGCACCTGCTTCTAGATTCCTTACATTGTGGCAAGCTCCTAGTTCATCTGCTCTTCCCAGTGTAGTGGACCTCTGGTGTCACCGACATGGAGAGGGTTGAATATTCCTGAGAGAAACTGTGGAAGGTAGCAAAGAACCCTTCTGGTTGGAGAACGGCGGAGAAGCGGTCACCGCTATTCTTTCCCGTCCCTCAACGAGTCTGCTTGCCGCCGTTGGGGCCGAGGCGAGGAAACGTCATGTGAACTTGCATGATAGTTTGGAAACAATCTGGACGAGCGCCTGTGGTCGAGATACCTACCGTTTTTCATGTGGATTACAAACCTCCAGATGCAACCTGTCGCGGAGAATGGGCTTGACCGCACCATCGGCAACCAGGAGTCTATTGATTCCTGGACTGCGATGGCCCCGGCCCGATGCTCCCAAAAGGCACCGTGGCGCCTTGCCAGAGCCGATCCATTCTCGAAGAATGAGGAGAATTATCACCTGCTTCGTCCGGACCCCAGATCCCAGTTAACGCTGCACCGTGGGCGTCGGGGGGACGGTGCTACATTCCGATGAGGAGGAATCAGCCAACCTTCTCATCCGGACTATTTCCCCTCCGTCAAAAAGAGCTGGGATGAGAATTAGATTACCGACTGCGAAGATGCCAGGAAGCATGGGCTGCGTGAAGCAGCTTGTGGGAAGAGGAGCGAGAACGCTGCAGCTAGAAACGTGAAAACCACAAAAGGACCGAGAACAACGCAGCATAAAGAAATCAACTTCCGGTGGACCGTGCCAAAGGCGGCGTTGCAACGGCAATATATGCAGATCTGCTCGGTCCATGATAAGGTCCTGGAACACTCAAACTGGACTTAAGCGTCAGCGAAAGCGTTAAAGGCCATGCATGCACAAAGTGTGAACTAACGCAGCCATCCACCGAGCGAACTGGCCAAGTGGAGCGAAGGCAGCTTTGCATGCGCACCAAGATGCCTTGACTTGCAAGGAAAGGAACTTAGCCGCCACGAAAGGGCTGAAGCAGCAGGGACAAAGATACTTGCTAGCTGGAGTCACGCCGTTACGGTGCAATAGCATGAAGGCGGCGCTTCTGGGTCACTGCTACTGCCACCTTCAAAGGCCTGCTTTCCACCAGAGCACCAGCGCCGGTGCCCCCACCTCCTGATTCGGCTCTCCCTGCGCCGCCTGCGCCTCAACCTGCGCGAAACCTCCGCCCCAGCGATCCGGGGCATGGAGAGGATATTACAGACCTCGATACCTGCCGTTTCGATGGGACGCGGCTTCCCCTACTGTCCTGCAATTTCGATGCCCACATGGAGGACTATGGCGATTTGTACCCGGTCAGAGCGGCGAAAAAATACGGGGACATCGGTTCGTCTTGGATGGGCGACGTACGACTGGTTTGTGACTCTTTTGACCTGCAAGGGAGGATACTGCGCCGCCGGTGCCAGCGTTCCTCAAGCCTTAAGGAGAAACGCTTCCAGATCCGGATGCGAAAAATGACCATCCGCGCATTAAGTGTTCAGGAAGGCAACAGCTCTTTTGCAATTTGCCCATTGATTTAGATGCGTGACTTTCGACTCCCTCCTGAGTGGCCTGAGCATGAAATGTGAATACTTCTGGGATGCGTCGACGGCAAACTAAACGGTGTGCCTGTGGATCCCGCACTATTGCTGACTGGATTGGTGGATCTCAGAAATTGGTTTCGTTTGGACTAAGCGCTACCGGCGCGAGGGCATAAACCAGCGCTTCACGATGCAACCGCCGACTGCAAGCCAAGCCAGCAGTCTCACGGAAACCACCTCCGGCGCCGTTGCGTTTGGGATTATTGGAGGACCGAGGTCATCTAGCTGCCAACTGCCGAAAAACAGAAGCCAATAACCCATGCGCGCACCCATCTACCAAACCACCACGTAAATCCGGGCATACCGGCGAATCTAAAGGCGGTTACCCGGCGACAGAAATGGCGGTTTGCCTCTCTTCAGCAGCCCATGGATGGGTTCAACTCAGATCGCGTTAGTGAAGGCAGCTCCAGTACCAATCAATATTCTGGCCAACCCGTAAGCTTTTCGTATTATAGCCTCAACCCTTGTAGATTCTGGGTGCTCCATTGTATCGGCCCCAAGTGGCTGAGGAACTTGAGGTTCCCTAGCTAGCCGTTCACGCAAATGAATGACAGCCCACCGGGCGAAGGACCGGCGGATTCAAAGCGGTTCATCCTCCGCCGACCATTGGGAGAGAAAATTAGTTTATTCTGGCCCGGTGGCCAAACCTCCATAGTCCTGGGCATGCCATGGTTGTTGTTGCATGAACCAAAATTCATTTATGGGATCTTAGAATTCACTGACCCTCCTGTGGAGAACATGAATTGGGGGGATAACTCACCTCTAATGACATACACCCCTGGCTTCATCGGCGGTGCAGCTCCCATTGCTCCAATTACCGGCATTCCACCGACTTACCAAGATTTAGCCAGAGTATTTCAGGAAACAGAATCACGATCAATTACCACCTCTAGAACACTGACTGCAAAATGGTATTGGCCAGGGAATAACTTGCTAAGGTAGAATCTACCGCATGAGTCCCAATGAGGGAAAACTACGTTGCCTTCTGGAACAAGAACCTTGCTTCGTGAGGGTTCATCACGACCGATACCAAACACACACATGCTGCTCCTGTATTATTTGTTGAAGGGCGGTCTTTAAAGGAGCTCTGGATTACCGAGGACTCAATCGCGGTTTCCCTGTCCAATAACCCTTTGCCTTTTCAAAGGGACCTTTTAGATGCATTGGGCGAGGGCCATTTTACTAAGTTGATTTGAAGCATGCTACAGAGTCAGGATTGGTGGAAGGCCTTTATGAACATTTGACTGCATTTAACACTACTGGACGGTATGAATACTTAATAATGCCATTAAAGTGGGCCCAGGGCTTTTATGGCCCTCATCAGCAGTTCTACATGACTTATTATACACAAGGGGAGTGAGTGGTGTTAGATGATGTTTTAATTTATTCACAAACATGGAGGAGCATGAAGCCTTAGTTGATGGTAAGCGGCTTCGACAATTCCCTCTTTACAAAACTTTCATGTTATTTCCTAATCCTCAATAGACTGGCTTGGGCTACGGTTTCTGCTTCCGGGGTTAAAAATGAATCGCAAAATTGACGGTCACTCCAATGGCTGCCCCCCTGTCGGGAAGAACCAGTCTTTCCCTAGGGTTTGCTAATTTCTATCGTGACTTTATACCCAATTCGCTGAACTGACTCTCCCACTCACAGTCTGCACTAAAGGTAAAGAACCACAGGCTGCTTAGCCGAGCCTTCCTTTGGTCTACAGAATCAGGCAACCTTTCAACGGTTAAAATCGGCTTTTGCCGAACCTATCTAAAACATCCTGACCCAGATCTTCTTTTGTGGTTCGTGGATTGCCTGGGACAAAGCAGTGCAGCCCTGTTGCGAAATAAAGATGACCAGAGCTTGTTCCGTGCTTATTTATCAAAAAATTACTCGATTGCTATCTTGAACTAACAGAAATATAAACCATCATAGCGCTCTCCACCAAACAGCTGAAGGAGGCTAACACCAGTCGGATCTAAGAGCACAGCATACTCCACCCTCAGAATGTCCATAAAACAACTCCGTTAATTTGTTCTTTCGCTTCTCTTTTGCAGATCCACCCTGGAAAAACCAATAAGCAACTGGAAATCGCTCTAGCGCCTACCGAAGGGGTGGAGCTGCCACGGGATATCCAGCGCTGTTCTCCCTCAATTAGGACTGGCTGTCCTGATCTCAGACGTCCACTCCTCCTTCTCCGTATTCCCAACCTGGTCTCTCCTGATGTCCCCTCCCCGGGAACTTCGAAGGCGGGGCTGCCACGAGCCATAGCGGAGGAAAGGTGACTCAAAATGCAACGGAGAATGGTGTTTGGCGGAGTTGTTGGGATCTACCGAAGGCCTGCCATGATACCGCTTCGGCTGGACATTTTGGCTTCCTTAAGACTCTGCATTTGGCCCATGCGTCAGTTTGAATTGGCGCTAGCGATCATGGAAGCAATGAACATATATCAAAGGATGCTCCTGGCTGTGCGGAAGCCATCCGTTCGGAAAACCCATATGGTCTGTTAAGCCTCTCCCGAGTGGCCACCGCCCTGGAGGATTATCCATAGTTTTATTACGGTTGCGGAAAGTCAAAGGCAACACAGTCTTGTGGGTGGTGGTGGTTTATTTTTCCAAACAAGCGTTTATCCATGTACTTCCATCCCTCGGCTCCTAGTTAGCGGCGTCTGTTCATTCAGCATATTTATCGTCTACACTCCTCCCGTCAAGGTGGTGTCCGACCAGCGAACTGGTATTTCAAAAGTTCTGGAAAGCCTTCCTGGAGCTTGTTGGGGAGACGCCCGGCAGTACCGCTTCTACGTTCAAAGGTGGCGGTGAGTGGGAAGAGCGAGCAGAACCCTGGGTGGCGTTGTTACACCAACTATCACCAAAACAACTGGTGCGATTTAATTCCGTTTGCAGAACTCGCCTACAATAATCGTTTGCCAACGGTACAAAAAAACATGGTATTGATATTCTGGTTGGTCGCTTCCCTCCGTTGCGCAACTGCCTGCGAAGCGTTGGATCTCCAGAGTTCCAACAGTGGATTTATCTCTGGCGGTGGAAACAGTCGAACTTATACAGCAAACCAAAGATTCCCAAAAGCTTCAGCGGATAAGCACGGCACCAGTTTTCCCCTTTGCGTGTTGAAGCCTGGGTATATTGATCTACCAAGAATCTCTCAAGAAGGCGTACATAAATTACAAAACTGGGCCAAAAGATTAGTGGGACCTTTTAAGATTACTAAAGTGATTAATGATGTCACTGCCGATTAGACTTGCCTAATTCTCTAAGTAATATCCATCTGTCTTTCCAGTTTACTCAAGGAGAGGCTCCGTTTCACGATGCTAGCTTGCGACCCTCGGAGAACCCGCCGACTATAATTGATGACCACAACATTATGAAATTGGCATCCTGGACTCGTTTTGTCGCCAAAGCGCTTGCAATATTTGGTCTCTTGGTTGGGATATTCCTCTGGGTACATCAATCAATGGGTCTGCTCGAAAATATTGGCCCTTCCCTCATTTCTACTCACCGCCTTTCGCTGGAAAGTTTTTTTCAAGGCAGAGTGTAGGGAGTTCAATGGTGTTGATGTTCGAGACCGGCAGCCCGGCCTTGTCTGAGCCAGAACCCGGTGATGGGCCGGCATCTGCGTGAGGAGACTCTGGTGAGAACCTTATCTTGAGAGAGATGAAGTCCGTTCCCATGGCTCCGGAGGGATGGACAGCCCATAACCTGTGCTTCTGGCGGAGACTTTATTCCTGCCTGCGATAGGTGTCGCGATGAAGCTTTCTAGGATGTCTGAATAAACGGTCTTTTACTCCAAAAAAAGCCTTTTATTTCTGCTTCTATGGAATTCCTTACAGGAGGTGAATGAAGTTGCTAGATAAGATGAAAAATTGGGGAAGGTCAATATTGGCTGAAAGAATCAGGAAGTCAATGAAGTCGCTAGATAGGATGAAAGAATCTGGGGAAGTCAGTAAAACATTGGGAGGAAAAATTGGAGTAAGTCAATGAAGTCATTATATCAGCTGAAAGAATCGGGGTAGGTTAGTGAAGTCATTATATTGGCAGAAAGAATCAGGGGAGATCAATAAAGTTGCTAGATAGGATGAAAGAATCGGGGAGGTTAATGAAGTCACCAGATAGGATGAAAAGAATCAAGGGAGGTCAATGAAGTTGCTAAATAGGATGAAAAATTGGGGAAGGTCAATGAAGTCATTATATTGGCTGAAAGAATCAGGAAGTCAATGAAGTCGCTACATAGGATGAAAGAATCTGGGAAGTCAGTGAAACATTGGGAGAAAAAATTGGGGTAAGTCAACGAAGTCATTATATTGGCTGAAAGAATCCAGGTAGGTCAATGAAGTCATTATATCGGCTGAAAGAATCGGGAAGTCAATGGTGTCGCTAGTTAGGATGAAAGAATCTGGGGAAGTCAGTGAAGTCACTATATAATAGGATGAAAAATCAGGGAGGTCAGTGAAGTAGCTGGATAGGATGAAATAATTGAGGGAGGTCAATGAAATCTCCATATAGGCTGAAAGAATTGGAGGCAGTCAGTGAAATCACTAACAGGCTGAAAGCATCGGGGAGGTCAGTGAAGTCAATATGTGGGATGACAGAACTGGGGAAGGTGACCGGAGGACGGGCAGGGATTTCCTCGGCCGGCAGGGGTCACTGCTGGGCCACCTCCCGGGGCCGCCCGGGCTCCTCCGCCTCCGCTCCACCCAGCCGGTTCCAGACGCGCCAAAGCGCAGCAGCTGCGCCACTGCCGGGCGAGCGCGCTGGGAGAGGCACCGCCGGAGGGACCCGCGCTGGCGGTTCGAGGCGCAGCCATGCAGGACGAGCGGAGCGAGCTGCGGGAGCTGAACGGCCGCCTGTGCGCCTACGTGCGCGGGGTGCGCGCCCTGGAGGAGGAGAACCGGCGCTTGGCGCAGGAGCTGGCGGCGTGGCGCCGGCCGAAAGGGCTCCGGGAGCCCGAGGTGGCGGTGGCTGAGCTGCGCCTGGCGGTGGCCGAGCTGCGGCGGGCGCTGGGGGACGCCGAGCTGGAGCGGGACGCGCTGCGGGCCGAGCGGGCGCGCTTGGAGACGGAAGGCGCCCGGTTGGTGGAACTGCGTCGCCGCCGCCTCGAACCCGAGGCCGGCCGGCTTAGCGGGCAGCTGGATCGCCTGGCCGCCGACTGCGCCGCGCTGGAGGCGCTGCTGGGCCGCCTGGAGGATGAGCGCGGCCGCCTGCGGGACGGACGGCGGCGCCCGGCCGCGCTGCCCGCCCGGCCGCCGCCGCCTCCTCCAACTGCGCGCCCGCGGAGCCTGGACGTGCGGGAGCTGGAGGAGTGCTGCGCGCTGGTGCTGAGCTGGAGCGGGGCGCAGAGCCTGGAGCGCTACGAGGCCGAGCTGCGGCAGCTGGAGGAGCGCCTGAGCCGGGAGGGCGCCGAGCAGCTGCGCGCCCGCAACCTGGAGAGCCGGCGCCGGGCCGAGGAGCTGCGGCAGCGCTGCGCTCAGCTGCGCGCCTTGGCCGAGCGGCTGGAGCGGGAGCGGCTGGAGCAGGAGGAGCGCCACGGCGCCGACCTGACCGAGTACCAGGTAGGGGAGACGGTCGTTTCTGGGCTAGTGCGTGTGTGGGCACGGTAGCACGACAGCCTTGTAAGGTAGGCCAGATGTATTGCCTTGTAAGGGAGGCCAGGGGTATTACTTTCTAAGTTAGGCTACATGAACTACTTTGGTGTAGTGGTTAAGAGCAGGTGGATTCTATTCTGGAGAACCGAGTTTGATTCCCCCCTTCTCCCCATGAGTGGCAGAGGCTTATCTGGGGAACCAGATGTGTTTCCGCACTCCTACAATCCTGCTGGGTGACCTTGGGCTAGTCACAGTTCTCTCAGGACTCCCTCAGCCCCCTCCCCCTTCCTCTCAAGGTGTCTGTTGTGGGGAGGGGAAAGGGAAAGGAGCTTGTAAACCTTCTTGAGTCTCCTTACAGCAGAGAAAGGTGGGGTATAACTCCAAACTCTTATTCTTCTATTAGCTGCATATGGAAGGGACATCCCATTAGCTTGTGCCAAATGAGACATGGAGCAGACCGGGAAAGGTGGCCAACGAGGCAGGCTGTTCACCTACAGGTGCCCTGGGGAAGCTGGACTCCAGATGGCGAATTGGGTCCCTGTCAGGCCTCACCTGTTCTCATGTGCTGAGGCCCTGTCAGGCCTCAGCTTTTCTTTCTTGGTGGAACTCTTTTGCCATCAGCTAATCTGAGTTCCCCGTATAATACTGGTTATCCATGATTTCATTGATACCCCACTTTCCTACCCAACATGGACCCGAAGCAATTTAAATAATTCTCCCCTCCTCCATCATAGAATCATAGAGTTGGAAGAGACCCCAAGGGCCATTGAGTTCAACCCCCTGCCATGCAGGAACACACAGTCAAAGCACTCCTGACTGACGGTCATCTATCCTCTCTTTAAAAACCTCCAAAGAAGGAGACTCCACCACACTCCAAGGTAGTGCATTCCACTGTCCAACAGCCCTTATTGTCAGGAAGTTTTTCCTGATGTTTAGGTGGAATCTCTTTTCCTTCACCTTGAACCCATGACTCCTGGTCCTAGTCTCTGGAGCAGCAGAAAACAAGCTTGCTCCCTCACCAACATCCCTTCAAATACAGTGGAACCTCGGTTTTCATTGCCTTCGGTTTTCATTAGTTTCGGTTTTCATCTATTTTTTCAGTGAAAAAATTGTCTTGGTTTTCATCAATTTGCCTCAGTTTTCATCGATTTGCAGTAAGGTGCAGGGGTTTGTGGAAAAAAATCACCCGGACAAAGCTGTTGCAAGCCATGTCTGCAACTTGTTTAATGACAATGTCTTACCCCATTTCAGACAAATCTTAAAGAGGCATCAGAAGCAGACCTCTTTGGACAACTTTCTGGTGTGACATTGGTCCACTGGCTCTGAAGCTGGTCCTAGTGTTATTGTTTGTTACGGTTTTCAGCATTAAACACTATGTTTATTCACCAAAAAAATGTGGTTTTGGTATGTTTTTTGGAGTGCCAAGAACAGATTAATTGGATTTACATTGATTTCTATGGAAAAGTTTGCCTCGGTTTTCATCGGTTTCGGTTTTCATCGATTCTTTTCGGACAGATTACCAATGAAAACCGAGGTTCCACTGTATCTAAACATAGCTATCCTGTCACCTCTTAACCTTTTCTTCACCAAACATACTCAGCTCCCTAAGTCTCTCCTCGTAGGGCATGGATTCCAGACCTTTTACCACTTTGGTGTTCCTCCTCTGGACCCGTTCCAGCTTGTCAATTTCCTTCTTGAATTGTGGTGCCCAGAACTGTAGACAATATTCCAGGTGAGGTTTGGAATATTAGAGCTAAGCTTATCCAAACAAGAGGTAAAGCAAAAGAACAGAGGGGTTATTAACCTTACAGTCCTGTCTAGCTGACCACTTGTCTGCCCTCTGATGAGTCTTCTCAGTTCCTTTGCACACGAGACATTGCTACTTCCAGTGCGGACGAGTTAAGCTATGTATTTTTCTTTACATTTGTCTTTATGAGTATTGTAAGCTGCTTTGAGTGTGCCTTCCCCCACCCCAATGTGGGAGAAAAGCTAAGTAAAGATATTTTTAAAATAAACATCTCTTTGGGGGAAAGGGGCATACAATCGCACCTGTCATGGCAAGAGAAGTCAAGAGAAGAAGAAGAAGAGTTTGGATTTATATCCCCCCTTTCTCTCCTGTAGGAGACTCAAAGGGGCTTACAATCTCCTTGCCCTTCCCCCCTCACAACAAACACCCTATGAGGTAGGTGGGGCTGAGAGAGCTCTGAGAAGCTGTGACTAACCCAAGGTCACCCAGCTGGCATGTGTGGGAGTGTACAGGCTAATCTGAATTCCCCAGATAAGCCTCCACAGCTCAGGTGGCAGAACGGAGAATCAAACCCGGTTCCTCCAGATTAGATACACGAGCTCTTAACCTCCTACGCCACTGCTGGATTGTAGGAGTGCGGAAAGAGGTGGTTTGTCATTGCCTGCCTCTGCATAGCAACTTTGGACTTCCTCAATGACCTCCCATCCCAACTACTAACCAGATCCAACTCTGCTTAGTTTCTAAAATCTGCAGATGTCAGGCTAGCTTGAGCTGTCCAAGTCAGGGCAAATATTGTGTAGGCTTAAAATGTTGCCAGCTGATCCATGAACTCAACCTGCTCAAATATATTAGCAGTTTAAGCAACCGGTTAGGGCAGCCCTATCTAAACTGTACCTGTCAGGCCAGAAGGAACAAGCAAGTCTCTGTTCTCATGTGCTGAGGCCCTGCAGAAAATGAGAATTTGTCCCAGAATCCTTTTGCAGCATATTGGAGACCCCTCTGGCAGAAGGTAGCCAGAAGTCTTGATCTCTAAAGTGGTTGATATCAATCCCTGGGGTCAATGGGACTATCTAAGGGGTCAGTAAATGCCTAGGGGACCAAAGGTGGTCCACAAACACCAGTTTTGTGAACTTTTGTGGTCTAAAGCTGACATTTGGATGAGAAACAAAAATTCATAAAAGGATGCAATAAATTTAAATTACAACTTGCTGGTGCCTGGCTGGTACGTAGCTCTGATCGGACATTACACATTGTTGTTGTACAAATAAAGAAATGTATTTTATATAATATTTATTTAGCTATTTATTTATTTTACACATTTGAGAGTCGATGAGGGGTCAGAGATTCCATGAAGGGGTCAACGGTCTATAAAGTTTGGGGGGGGGGGCTGATCTAACTGCGTAGGTCCCTCCTCAGTGTGGTGTAGCGGTCAAGAGAGGTGGGTTCTTGTCTGGTGAAGTGGATTTGTTTCCCCCGTCCTACACATGAATCCTGCTGGGTGACCTTGGACCAGGCACAGTTCTCTCAGAACTCTCTCGGCTTTACCTACCTCACAAGGTGTCCGTTGTGGGGAGAGGAAGGGAAGAAGGAGTTTGTAAGCTGCTTTTAGACTCTATGGTGAGCAAAGTGGTGTATAAATCCAAACTCCACTTTTTCCTCCTTCTCTTCCTCCTCCTCCTTCTGTCTCCCAGGCAATAACAGACTACTGAGGTTAATTAAGTTCAAATCCAACCTGCAGATCAGAGAGTACAACGCTTTCTGTCCCTTTTCAATGGGGATCATTACTATTGTTCCTAGTAGACTGTTTATTCACACACCAGAAGATTTCTGTTGTCTGTGCTCACTTGATTACTGGCTTCATTGTGAGCAAAGATTATAGAGGCTCTGGGTATTAAAAAGAGCCTGGATTTGGTGTGCCTGGATTTTGAACACACTTCTTTGGCCTCAGTGGTTTGCCAAAGTGGCAGATTTTCACTGAGCTAGACCATCACATTTTAACGAAAAAATACGTCAAGGGCCAGGTGGTCTAAGCACAGTGCTTGACCATAGTGATCACAAATAATTGCTCGAGAGACAGTGTGGGAGAGCTAGTGTGGCGTAGTGGTTCAGAATGGTGGACTCTTATCTGGAGAATCGGGTTTGATGCCCTGCTCCTTCGCATGAAGCCTGCGGGTTGACTTTGGGCCAGTCACAGTTCTCTCAGAACTCTCTGAGTCCCACCTACCTCACAATACTGTGGGGAGAGGAAGGGAAGGAATTTGTAAGCCACTCTGAGGCTCCTTATGGTTGAGAAAAGCAGGGTATAAATTCAAAGCCTTCGTCGTGTGCTCTGCTTGGCAGCCTGCAAGTGGGGACCAGAAAACCACGTTGCTGGAAAAGGGGACAGTGCAGTGTTGAACCATGGGTATCATAAATGACAAATACCCATGTAGTTGTAATGGTTAGATCATTAGATGAAAATCTGGGCAGTGATCATTCAAATCCTCGCTGTGCCATGAATCTTCTTGGGTAAACTTGGCCCGGTCATGCTCAACCTAGCCTACCACACATGGCTGTTGTAACAGTAAAATGGGAATGGCAGATGTCACACTGAACACCTTGGAAGGAAGGACAGATTAAAAAGGACATGTGCCGGATATTTATTTTAGAGTAGCTTTTTAAAAAAAATGGTTCAACTTCACTTCTCACAAATACTGGCGGACAGGAAGTAAGGGACATAAAGTGGGTGTGGAAATAAACATTGCTGATTTGTAACAACCCACAACAATTGGTACACACTGCAAACACAAGAACACACACACACACACACAAATATTCAAAAATTAAGGTCTCTGAAAAAGCTGTATTGTTGATGTGGCAAATTTCTGCCTAAACTGTGGTTTTTAATTCTTAAAATGATGAATAGTGTCTGGTCCGTGGGCTTCTGAACGTGAATAAAATGAAACTGAATGCAATAGCATTATTATTATTATTATTATTATTATTATTATTATTATTATTATTATTATTATTATTATTATTATTATTATTATTATTATTAGTTTTGCCATTAAGTCTCAGCCAGCTTATTATGACCCTGTAGGGTTTACAAGGCAAGAGACGTTCAGAGGTGGTTTGCCATTGCCTGCCTCCACATGGGCTGGGAAACTTCTGAGAGAACTGTGATTGGACAAAGTCACCTAGCAGGCTTCATGTGAAGAAGCAGGAATTGAACCCAGCTCTCCAAATTAAAGTCCGCCGCTCTTAACCATTACATCATGGTGACTCTTTTTCTGCATAATAGCAGGACTTAATCCAGAACAGTTACTCATTAAAATTGCTTTACTGACCACTTGCAACGGCCACTCGATGAGGGCTGAATGCCAAATCCTATTCAACAGCGTTCCAAAAGAGAACGTCCCAAGAACTTGTTCAGTTAGCATTTGGGCACAAAGCCGTCACGGAGAATTAATGCAGTAATTCGCTTCTAACCAAGCGGAAAGAGAAAAATATTTTGTTTACAAAGTTGGTCCCCCCAGCCTGACTTCTGTGATCACACAATTAGTTAAGCGAGCCAATGTAGGTCTTGGAGCGTCGGGATGCAGAGCAAAGGCATGTGGCAGGGCTTTCTCTGTGATTGCCCCCAGGTCCTGGAATAGTATTTCCTCAAAGATTTGCTGGGCACCTATTCTTTATGGGCATTTGGCTAGCTTCCTAGAAGCCCCTCTATAGCCGCTTGTCTGGCGTTTGGGTGTAGGTTTGTAGGAGTGGGGAACGGTGTTAATTTTTATGATGTTTTATTGTTTTATTTGAATTTTTACAGTTTATTTACGACAGTTTTTATTGTGGCTTGTTGTTTTAACCTTGTGTAAGCCACCTACAGACTTTGTGTGGGGCAGATAGAAATATTCATAAATAAATAAAGGAAAGAATGTGGCCACTTCACTTCTGTCCCTTTCTCCCACCTGAGATTCTTTGTTGCCAGCTCGACAGTTCACGCCACAGGGCTCACCAACAAGAGAACTGTAGCCAACTTTTGGGTCACTAACCACAGTTCGAGCACCTCTGTTTTGGCATGATGACCCCAAGAAGGAACTAATAAATGCTCACAGGGTGGGGAATGGAAGCAACCATGGTTTGCTGGTTGTACATCTGGAAGCTTGAACCATGGCGTAGGTTGAAAAATATGTTAGCATAAATAGTGCTTGATGTGATGTTTAAATTCAACCTTTTTGAGGCATGGGTTTGTCTGCGAGTCCTGTCCAAGGTGAAGAGGCCATTGGAGGAAATCTGTTGCCCTGGGGATCTTAAAATGGGATGAAATGCTTGGTTATCCATTTGGACCGCTCCATTCATCTGAAGAGTCCTACCACTTATTTGCTTCTGAGCAATTGACCCTCGAGCGCAATTGTGTTTCCTGTGAAGTTTGATCACCTTTGTGTTTTGGTTTAGATGATCATCGCTGCTCTGGAAGAAGAAAAGCAGTTCCTCACCCTGTCTATTGCAGAGTACTTAAAAGACTACCATGAACTTCTGCAAGTGAAAGCAAGTCTCAGTCTTGAAATTGCAACTTACAGGTAAGGGTCATAATTTTAGCACGAGGTGCCTTTAGGAGCGAGTTGGAGGTTTTCTGAAATTGCAGGAGGAGCATAAGGAAAATGTGATTGGCCTCTCCCCAGGGGGGTTAGCCCTTATTCTAATCTGGAGAACTGGGTTTGATTCCCCACTCCTCCACCTGAGTGGCAGAGGATTATCTGGGGAACCAGATGTGTGGCTGCACTCCTACATTCCTGCTGGGTGACCTTGGGCTAGTCACAGTTCTTGGGAATTGCAGGAGGAGCATAAGGAAAATGTGATTGGCCTCTCCCCAGGGGGGTTAGCCCTTATTCTAATCTGGAGAACTGGGTTTGATTCCCCACTCCTCCACCTGAGTGGCAGAGGATTATCTGGGGAACCAGATGTGTGGCTGCACTCCTACATTCCTGCTGGGTGACCTTGGGCTAGTCACAGTTCTTGGGAATTCTCTCAGCCCCACCTACCTCACGAGGTGTCTGTTCTGGGGAGAGGAAGGGAAATGAGCTTGTAAGCCTCCTTGAGTCTCCTTACAGGAGAGAAAGGTGGGGTATAAATCCAAATTACTACTACTACTCTTCTTCTCCTTCTCCTCCTTCTCCTTCTTCATATTCTGTTGGCCTTCTTCACAACCTAACACTACCTGGTAAGCTAGTGAAGACTTGAATCCAGGTCTCCCTAATCCAACCACTGTATCTCCAGGCTCCCTATGAGGCAATCACATTGTTCTGAAATCTGTGACATGGGTTCTAATTCAAGGCAGGTTCTTGTGTGAATGGCCAAGGACATATCAAAAGTTTCAATATTGTGGTCAATAATAAAATCTTAACGCTATGTAACGGCTCTTTAATCTTCTGCTTGCTTTAGCCACCACTGTTCAGGGGAAATTCATTTGCTGACATTGATATGTTGACACAATACGGACAGAAATTCAGCTTGCTTCCAGCCAAGATGAACTGTTGACATAGTGGAAACAAGTTGCATGTCTGTATTTTGTCAGTATATCAATGTAGAAATACCAAAAACAGACACATATTGAGGCTAGAAAATCAAATAGAAAAGACTTCCCCAATAATTAAACATGCATGTTACTTATACCATTTTTTTGTACAGCTAAAGCTACATATATATTCTTTTCAAAATTAGCTATTAAATATCAGTTGGTACAAGCATATATGTGATACACCTAATACAAAAACAGTATAGACCCAGTACAAAATGCAAAGCAGTGTAGACACAGTATAGACACAATACAAAAACAGCCCCATCCAAGAGCTGGGTACCTGCCCGGGGAACCGTGATCATACCCAGCCGCCCCCCCCCCCCCCCCCAAAAGAGGCCTCCTGGCAGCATGAGGAGGCTTGGAAAGTCAAAAAGCTTCTCTGCCACCAAGAAGCCTTTATGATGATGAAGAGGAAGAAGACGAATTTGATTTATCCCCCCCTTTTTCTCCTGTAAGGTCTCAAAGGGGCTTACAATCCCCTTTCCCTCCCCCCCCCCCCCCCACAACACCCTGTGAGGCGGGTGGGGCTGAGAGAGCTCTGAAGAACTGTGAGAAGCCCAAGGTCACCCTGCTGGCATGTGTTGGAGTGCACAAGCTAATCTGGTTCACCAGATAAGCCTCCACAGCTCAAGTGGCAGAGCAGGGAATTAAACCCAGTTCTCCAAATTAGAGTGCACCTACTCTTAATCACTACACTATGCTGGCTCTCAATGGATGTACACCGCCCAAAAGGGTAGCTTAAGTCTGGGGTACAGCCCTCTGGTGTAATGCCAGCAAAGGTCAGGAAGGAGTCAAAGTTGGCTCCTCCCCTGGCCACGCACCCAGTGTAAGGTGAGCAGGCCTGAGAGAGTTCTGAGAGAACTATGACTAACCCAAAGTCACCCAGCAGGCTTCATGTGTAGGAATGGCAAAACAAACCTGATTCACCAGATAAGAGTCCGCCGCTTATGTGAAGGAATGGGGAATCAAACCTGGTTCTCCATATTAGAATCCACCGCTCTTAAGTTCCACAGTATGCTGTGTCCTATTGGGAATTGCCCCTTTGGATTGTATGCACATTCTACTCCACAATGACTGCGTGAAGAAATCCTGGTGGTGAAAAAGATATAGGGACCCACCCAGGCTGAGACAAAGACCTCAAACCCCCCCCCCCCCAATTCTTTTAAACATCTATTTAAGTAAAGATTTCGGCTTTCGGGCTCAGGGACGGCTTGTTTTTGGCATTCCCGCTTTGGGATGCGGCTTTCTGCTGCGTACTCTTGCCCTTTGCCATATACAGTGCACGGCTGGAAACTTTATTTTTAGCGCCTTCGCTCGTTGCTGCAGCAACGGAGCAAACTGTTGTTTTATCGGCAGCCAAAAATCCTCACTTAAACTCAGTCGCATTCCTCCTTTCTGCTGTCACGGTTAACCCTTTCAGGGGTTTGATGCCGAGGTCCCCAGGAGGCCAAACTTGATCTCACTCTCTTAAGGCGGAAATTGTGGACGAGCAGACTTGGCTGGATAGTTTCAGACTCATGGGAAAAACGAGGAAATGACAAGGAGACACGTGGAGCGCTTCAACAGGAAAAAAAAGGACACAAACAACATATCACAGCCATACCTTTGTTGGCATACAAAAATTAGGTTAAGGTCATCACTCATTAAAATCAGTCTGTTAAAAACAGATCCCCATACACCTTGGAAGGGAGGCCACCAAGGAAGGCTCTGCAGAGGAAGGCAAACCACCTCTGATTCCCATTTGCCTTGAAAGCCCCTTGCTGGGGTCACCATAAACCTTGGAAGGGAGACCACCAAGAAAGGCTCTGCAGACGAAGGCAATGGCAAACCACCTCTGATTCTCCCTTGCTTTGAAAACCCCTTGCTGGGATCGCAATAATTCAGCTGCAACTTGGCAGCAGTTAAGTATGTACATAACTGTGCTTTAAAAAAAAAAGTTTCAAAATGCTATCTGGCTTGTCCAGCTTCACTTCTGACACCTTATCAGTTGAAGACATTTGGCACAAGGGTGTTCACAATTTGGTTTCAATTGAAAGTTAGCCGTGTAGCTTAATGTACCAAAGCAAAACCATGTGATACCCTTTTAGTAGGACAAATCCCCCCCCAGAAAGCAAAAAGGGTGGGAGCTTTTGCGTTCTCACAGAATACCCCACCTGGACAGATTTTTTAAAGTGTTTGAGGCTCTTAATACCTGCTGTCCATTTTGTATGTACAGCACCTGGCAGACTTGAATCGATTGAGTGATGTTATCTAAATGCATATTTTGTCCTTCTGGAAAGAAGGGGAGCTAGTAGCCTCCATTTACAGGTGTGAATTCTGGTTGTTGACCAAGTATGTCTGTAGCGCTGATGGAACAGTGAGATCCCTTGGAAAGTTGCAGTAGGATAGTGGTTAAGAGCAGAGGCGTACCGGGGGGTAAACGGCGTCCGGAGACAATTTGTCTTCGGCGGGGTAAACGGCGCCCAGAGGTAAATGCCGTTTACCTCCGGTACGCCCCCCAGGCTCTGGTACCCTCAACCCCGCCCATGTCACCATGGACATGGGCAAGGTCTAGGGTGCCCACCTCCCCACCCAGACTCTCCCAGCTGGCAGCCTGCAGTCTCTTCTGACCTTCCCTCCGGGCAGGCCAGAAGAGACTGCAGTCCCGGCCTCAGAGACCTGCTTTTATGAGCACTGAGGCCAGGGGTGGGACTTGGGGAGCAGAAAGGGGTGGGACTTCCTGCTCCCCAAGTCCCACCCCTGGCCTCAATGCTCATAAAAGCAGGTCTCTGAGGCCGGGACTGCAGTCTCTTCTGGCCTGCCTGGAGGGGAGGTCAGAAGAGATTGCAGGCTGCCAGCTGGGAGCCCAGCTGGCAGGGGGTGGGAAGGAAGGGTGGAGGGGGTCCAGAGTGGGGTTGAGTGCCTCGTTTTTGCATGCCTCGACTGACACGGATGGGGTCGATTTTGCGCCCCCCACATTACCAGAAGAGTGGCGCTCCTTGTCCCCAGGCAGATACACCACTGGTTAAGAGAGGCTGACTCTAATTTGAATACCTGGGTTCAATTCCCTACTCCTCCAAATGCAGTCTGCTAGGTGACCTTGGGCCGGTCATGGTTCTCTCAGGATTCCCTTAGCCCCAAAGGGTAGCAAAATTAAGTACCATGTCACCGTAAAGGTATGAATTCATGTGAGACACAAGAGACAACTTTGGGTAGCAGAAGAAGAAGAGTTTGGATTTATATCCCCCCTTTCTGTCCTGAAATGAGACTCAAAGGGGCTTACAATCTCCTTTCCCTTCCCTTTCGCCCACAACAAACACCCTGTGAGGTGGGTGGGGCTGAGAGAGCTCCAAAGAACTGTGACTAGCCAAAGGTCACCCAGCTGGCATGTGTTGGAGTACACAAGCTAATCTGGTTCACCAGATAAGCCTCCACAGCTCAAGTGGCAGAGCGGGGTATCAAACCCATTTCTCCAGATTAGAGTGCACCTGCTCTTAACCACTACAACATGTTAACTATGTAGAGATGCCAACCTCCAGGTGACACCTGGCAATCTCTCAGAATTACAGTTGATATCCAGACAACAGAGATCAGTGTCCCAGGTGAAAAATGGCCACTTTGGCAGGTTGAAATTTATAGCTCTATACCAGGGGTAGGGAACCTGCGGCTCTCCAGATGTTCAGGAACTACAATTCCCATCAGCCCCTACCAGCATGGCCAATTGGCCATGCTGACAGAGGCTGATGGGAATTGTAGTTCCTGAACATCTGGAGAGCCGCAGGTTCCCTACCCCTGCTCTATACCTTGCTGAGGTCCTTTCCCTCTCCAAACCCCGCCCTCACAAAGCTCCGCCCCAAATCTCCAGGAATTTCCCATCTCAGAAGTGGCAACCTTAGTGGTGGCTTACAAGCAGTCCTATCGAGGTAGTCAGGGCTGTTGTTTCAGCAGGGTGGGGAGAGTCTTGCCGAAGTTTTGACCCAATCAATTTTTAGAAGAAGAAGAAGAGTTTGGATTTATATCCCCCCTTTCTCTCCTGCAGGAGACTCAAAGGGACTTACAATCTCCTTGCCCTTCCCTCCTCACAACAAACACCCTGTGAGATAGGTGGGGCTGAGAGAGCTCCGAGAAGCTGTGACTAGCCCAAGGTCACCCAGCTGGTGTGAATGGGAGTGTACAGGCTAATCTGAATTCCCCAGATAAGCCTCCACAGCTCAGGCGGCAGAGCGGGGAATCAAACCCGGTTCCTCCAGATTAGATACACGAGCTCTTAACCTCCTATGCCACTGCTGTTTTGTGACTTATTATGAAGTTTGTTGATTCCTTGTCCCACAGATTTAAAAACAGAGACCCCTTCCCACTGTGCTGGAGGCAGAGGTGTGTGTGTGTGTGGGGGGGGGAATGGCATCCAGGACAGCATCTTCTCCAGGCACCCCCAACCACCCCCCACCATGCCCCACTTACCTTAGTTGGCAGGAGCCGGCGAAGGGGCACCTGGCGGCAGCGCAGCCAAGCAGGGCCGAGGGGAGGGGTGTGGGGTGTGTGTGATTCTCTGCCCCCCACGTGACCAGCTGGTGTGTGCCCAGGGACATGTGACCCCACAGTCCTCCTCTGATTGGAGGTGATTCTGATGCAGGAACAACAAATTCAGTAGGGACATTCCAATTATATATCAATCAAAGCATATTCAGCTTGTCTGTTTTTTAAAGGAGGTTAGTGGGATTCCAATATGTTTACTTTTGTAAAGATTCCCACGTGATCTTGAATGTGAATATACTGGAATTCTACCTTGGTTTTCCTGCGTAGGGGAAGGATTTCTAGTTGTTCATTCATATTCAGACTTTTCCCATCATGGAACTGAAAGGAAATTGAGTAGGAGAGATTCTGTGTATGACAGAAGTTCAGACTTCTTCCAGTATTTATTTCCATTATTCAAAGTCTGCCTTTCGCAGTTGGATTCAAGGTGGATTACATAGTACAACCACAATATCTGTTATTCCATACTAATTTTAACAATTCTGTGTTCTACCAGTTGACTCAAGAGATCAAAAATGTCACCACTGTGTGAAATATTTCCCTTCTTCCTAATTATATTTGTTTTCTGCTTCACAGAGCTTTGTTAGAGGGAGAAAACAGCCAGTGGATTGTAATGTGGGAAGAAGAATATGGAAGGAAAGTGCCGCAAGGTATGGGTTGCTAAGTTTTGCGATGATGCTTTTTTTTTTTAGGGTCAGGAGAAAGGAAGCACATATTTAAGTCTCCAATAGCAGCTGAGCATAGTCCTTGGATTTTTAACACTGAGCATAATATCATAACAGTTGACAGAGAGATTTTTTTCCCTGTCTTGTAACAGGAGAATCTGGGGTTACCCAATGAAGATAATTGGCGGGAGATTCAGAACCGAAAAAGTCTGGTTTTTGTTACACAATGCGAAGTTTGCGCAGCTGAATTGCTGACCACAAAATAAACTGAAGGCTAAGGCAATTCTGTGTGTATAAAGTGCTGTCAAGTCCAGGTGTCATATGTCGATCCTGTAGGGTAGCTATATCAGCAGTTGTTAGCCACAAGAGATAGTGCTTTGATTGCGTATTCCTCCATGGCAGGGGGTTGGATTTGATGACCCTTGAGGTCTCTTCCAACTCTATATTTCTATGATAAACGAAGCCACCAAGTTTGGAGGCAGCATATTTCCTGTGGCCAGGGGATAAATGAAAAGGGACGGTAGCACCTTTCATGTCCTGTCTTTGGGAAACAAACAGATGTTGGACTATCAGTGCCACCTTTGACCAGTTACACCCTTCTAAGTCCATTGAATGTATCCTAGACAGGTGTTGCTTTATTTAGGGAGGCAGTGTGTGCCACCATTTTGGCCTGACCCAGCGAGGCTTCTCAGATGTTCTTAACTCTTCATAATTTTTTGTTGGGCAAGAGGATTGCACCCAAGTTTTTTCTTTTGTTTGGCGAGAGTTGTTTGCGGGACTGACTCCTGAGAAAATCTGTTTAGAATTAGCAGGTAATAGCTAGGCTTTCTTGCAAATTGCTGCTAGTAGTTATGAATGGCACATTTGCTGTAAGACTTGAATCAGTGCCTAGCTCTGTGGGTGCAAATCCCACCAGTTTTGGTGGTCAGAAAATCAAGGGTCTTGTTCTGACTGAAGCATAACGAAACAAAGCCTCCTGACATTAGACAGTTGTCTGTGTTCATTGCCGATATTCCCTGAAGATATACAGGAATCAATGCACTTGGCTGCAGCATAGCAGCCTGTTTGTTCTATATAAATATATTTAGTTCAATGACCCAATTAAACAGATTGTGTTTTATTGTGTTAGTACGTTACTTAAGTACACTGTGTTAAGAGATGTGATTTTCATGTGTTTTTATCTCCTGGCAGGGGTCCGAAACCTACTTCACGAATATAGCAACCGCTACTCGGCTTATCGGCAAGAGAAAGGAAAGATAGCTTTCCCAGCAATCCAGAATGTTGACACAAGATATAAAACCCCGGTCGCAAACATGAGAAGCTCTGCAGTTTATTCATCTCAAACAAAACCAAGCAGAATTCAGACAGCTGCTACTGAGAAAATGTTCAAAAGAGACGCCGTCTGCTTAGAATCCCGTCCGTCAGCAGCTTCTCTAAAGGATATGGCTCATCAGAGAATTGTGACAGACCAGAGGCGGGTCCAAACTATCAGCCCATCTCCTTTTATTAGCAGAGAGAGTGAAATTCAGCGAAGAACCATGCCTGAAATCAAAAGAACTGACGCCGTGATCACAGCGTCTTTTTCAAAAGGATCGGCAGAAGTTCGAAAAGATACAACAGTCCCCAACACTTTGGAGAATCTAAGGCCCAAAATAGTTGATGTGTCTGGTACATCTTACAGCCTAAATTCCAGTAAAAAAGAAACTAAAGAGAGAACCCAAGAAGGACCTGATGCGCGAGCAAATAAACAAATCTGGGAAGTTCAGCCAATGAAAGAGGAGAAGACTGTTTTGGTACAAGAAAGACACGAAAAGGAGAGATCGGCCAGGAAAGTGGCCGATTCTGTCCAGGAAGAAGTGGGAAAGGAATTGGCTGGAGTTGAAACAGCAGTTAACTTTGAAAAGAAGATGGAAATTAAGCATGGGACAGAGGAGAAAAGTCATATCATGAAAGAACTGAACACTGGGGTTAGTAGAAAAGCAGCCAGTCTTGAAGATGGTGGAATATCCAGGAGTGGAAAATATGTCAACTGGGAAGAACACATTAGGGATGATACATCAGGAACCAATTTGCCATCCGATATAATGATGGAGAAAAGTGGTTTGTTCCAAAAGGACAAAAATGTGACAGTACAAAGCAAAGAAGCTGTTGAGATACCCACTCCAGGCCAGCAATTTAAAAACAACAGTACCGAAATAACATTACAAGACATGAAACCTTTGAGAGGTAGACAGAAGGATGAAACCATACCTAAGTTCTCCAAAAACATTCTGGAGAAGGAATTGAACAGAGTAGGTGAAGAAGGAAGCCCAAAAATGGATACCTTACTGACAGAAAGCATAGCAGAAAATATTGTTTCTGACATTCTTAAAGGGTTTGTGCAGAAATCTTCTGATTTGGGCCTTCCCAGTGATACCAAATTCACCTTCTCTGAAAAGAAACTTTCCGAGGATGGGAAAATGAAGTCTGAGGTTACTGTAGAGTCTACAGTTCAAGAAGACCTGACCATTTCAGATGAGTTTGATCTGGGACATTTCTTAAAGAAAGATGTTAAAGGGGCAAGAGGTGGTGAGGGAGCTTTATCTGAAGCTGCCTTAGAAGACATCATAAATGCCAGCTTGAAAAGAAAGGGGGGCCAAGGAAGGACTGTTCAGGTTGAGATAGTTGAGGAGCCGCTAGAATCTTTTGGTGAAGGAGCAGAATTCCCAACACCCTTTGAAGTGGAAGAGGCAGAAGATATTAAGCCTGGTACAGCTGAACATTTGTATTACGGGGGTGAAGAGAAGGCTACCATAAGTTCTGCTGAACTTCTTAAACAACAGCAACCCAGTGTGATTGTGTCTCATGTCGAAGAAGTCTCTGAGGGGGATGAAGTTGTTGATGAAGAAAAATATTTTGTATCCACCCCAGATGAGCATGAGAAAGATGATGGCTCCGTATATGGACAAATCCATATTGAAGAGGAATCCACAATTAAGTATTCATGGCAAGATGAATTTCTTCACGGAGCTCAGAAAAAGGTAAACAAAGGGAAGGTTTCACCAGAGCTTATTTACCAAAGGGTGGGGGAAGAAGGAAATGCCTTTTTTTCTAAGGACGAGCCACCGGTGGAGCAGGTAGCACACGCTGAATCCATCGTTATTGAGAGAGAGATTAAAATACCACATGAATTTCAGGCATCCATAAAGAGTCTGTTTTCTGAGGAGTCGAAAGACCCCAAGCACCAGCTGAAGGAAGCGTTGGAAACTCTTGAAGACAGCCTTCCAGAAAGTGTCAAACAAGAGCTGTCAGCGCTAACCAAAGAAGGCCAAGCTGGTTCAAGCAGTTTGGAAGTTGATATTAAAAAAGTGGAGCAGACCAGAAAGGGGGGCTTGGTCACTATAGTTGCAGAAGTCAATTTGTCTGAAACATTAGATGCTGACCAGTTTGACACAGGATATCTTGGTGAAGGCCTTGCCATTGACAGAGAGTCACCAACACGAGTCTCTAGTATGTATAATTTTGATGAACGCAAACAGCAAAAGTCAGAAAGCTACGAAGATGGTGGAAATAGAGTTGAAATAATAGAAGTTTCTTCCACGCCATGGACTACCCAAGCAGTTTCTAGCTCGGCTGAATTAAGCAGCAGCGATAGCATGAGATACCATACCAGTGAGCAAGTTGTCAGTGAAGGCCCAGTTTTCAGAAGTTTGGGACTTGACAGTGAAAGTGACGCATCTCGCGTGCAAGGGACGTTCGATATCAACAGATCTGTGCGGCAAATTGTGGTTGGCCCAACAGAAATTCACAGAACTGAGCATATCTTATGTGAAGGCCCCTTTTCAGAAACTCTGGAGTTTGGTAAGGGTGGCTCCGAGGCAGGAACAACCAGTGTCAGCCGATCCGTACAACGATCTGCACGTGGTCCTGAAGAAATTCAAACAGTGGAAGAAATCATGTATAAAGGGCCCATACAAGGATCAGTTGAAGTTAGTGGTCCTGAAAACCGTACCCAGGCACAGTTTTTCACTGACAGCAAGTCCACTAAGCATATCATGTTGGGCTCAAAGAAAATCACTGACGTTTTTGAGGGGGCAGCTTCTGACTTGTCCCCAGATGATGATCGCAGGGATCTCTCAGAAACAGCAGGGTTGGCAGAAAGCAGTAGATCCACCAGGCACATTCAAATAGATCCAAAAGAGGCACACACTCAGCAAGCATTTTATGAAGGCCCTCTTTCTGGAGATCTGGAACCCAGTAGAGGTGGCAACTCTATTTCAATTGATGGGTCAACGAGACTCATTAAGGTAGGACAGAAAGAAACCCCAGTCGCTGTCCAAGCCGTATATGAAAGATCTTCTAAAATGACTGAACCAAGTCATGTTCAAGACTGGCTTTTGAAAGAAGGGACAATGGACACTAATACAGCCATCAGACACATTAAGTTAGCTCCCAAGGAATTGGTGACAATGGAGCACATTGTTTTCAAAGGTCCCATTTCTGAACAGCGCTTGGAATTCAGCGAATCTGGACAAACGTTTTCTTCTGATGCGTCTGTAAGGCACGTTACTCGGGGGCAGAAGGATATTTGGAGCAGCGAACACGTTTCATACCAAGGTTCCGTTTCTGAATCGTCTGGTATCAGCTCTGCTGGGGAAGATGCTTCAGAAATGGAAGGGCCCACCGAGATCAGTCGCTCAATCAGACACATCCAACTGGGCCCCGCTGAAACCCACGCAGAACAGATCATTTTCCAAGGCCCTATTTCTGATAAAACGCCAAAGGTTGATATTGTAGAGCTTTCTCCCTCAGATGGGCCACCAGAAACTGGGTGCATAAAGATAGGACCTAAGGAAGCATCCTTTACCTTTCAGATGGATATAACTAACGTAGCAGGAGGAGGCCACGGAGCAAAAATTCTGTTACCGGGTGCAAAAGATGTCCATCCGGCAGAGGATACAGCTGCAGGTAGCGAGAGAGACGCCGAACACGAGCAAAGAGCAGAGAAGGCTGCATTTGATCAGACTGTTCAGCTGCAAAGGATGGTAGACCACCGATCTGTCATTTCTGATGATAAGAAAATTGCCCTTCTTTACTTGAATGAAAATAAAGAAGAGGAGGAGGAGGACGGGCCTTGGTTCTGAAAATAAGAGTTTTATTAAATGTTTACTTGAAGTTAATATATAGCTGATTTTTTTAAAAAGTAGCAGTTAATGTTGAAGAGTTTGGAATACATTGATGTATTTTTGCAGAGTCCCTCAAATACTTGCTTTTCATGCTATGGCTAACCACTTTGGAGCATAGCTCGCCGCAGTTTCTCTGCACTGCTTTTGTTAATTGCCACGAGGTTGCCTTATAGCAGTATTTATCAGAGCCACCATGAACCCCGTGTTACAGTATTTCGTATGCAACTCCTGTAAGCCACATAGTTAAAGTAAGGGAAGTTTGGAGCATTTTTTATTGCATGCAATTGACTGCGTTGGTTGCTGGCCAGCAAATACCAACAACTGTGAATTACTTTATTTGCATTTCTAATCACACTGATATGCAATAAGTATTGAGATGCACTTATAAGATGTAAGTTTGCTTCACTAAGCAATTTATAATTTGCTAAAAAAAAAAGAAAAATAATGGTAAGATTGGCTGTTCTGGGTTTTCCGGACTGTGTGGCTGTGGTCTGGTAGTTTTACTTCCTAACATTTTGTTAGCATTTATGGTTGCAGTATTCGGAGGCATATCACAGAAATATGTGTTTCTCTCCATGGCGCAATTGTCATTTTGGGTACACACTAAGGAGAGCTCCGTCGAGCCGGGAAAAGGTTCTGTGAAGCTCAGCCTCTGTTTCCACAAAAAGCCTCTGGAATGGATTAAAACCACCAGGACCTTTGTTCATTCTTGGTCTAATATTCAAAGCCACACTGTCCCCAATGTTCAAACAGCACTTTCGTGGCTGGTCGGTCTGTTTCCACTAGTGTTTCATCCCATTTCAAAAACATCTGAGAGTTATTGGGAGACAGAGATGCAGGTTGCTGATCTGCCAAAGAAGGAGGCTAGACACACCTGCTCTCTTGAAGTATTTGGAGGGCAGGGAGCTGTTCCCATTAGCAGCAGAGGCTAGGACTTGTAATAACTGGTTTTAATTATAGGCAGAAAGGTTCTGACTTGGTATTAGGGGGAAAATCACAGTTGTGCAACAGTGGAATCAGCTACCTCGGGAGGTGTCACTGGGAGTCTAGCAGTGGCTGTACAAACACTTGTCAGAGAGGCTGATTCAGCATTGACCAGGGGGTTGGACTAGATGGCCTCTATGGGCCCTTCCAACGCTGATTCTGTGACATACAACCATTTATATATTGTCGAAGGCTTTCCCGGCCGGAATCACTAGATGGCCGGCATCTTAAGAAACATCAGGAGAAAATATTATTGGAATTCGGCCATACAACCTGGAAAACCCACAACATACATTTGAAAGTGCCTTCTGAAGTGCCTAGGCCAGTGTAGCTTAATGGTTAGATTATCAGACTAGAATCTGGAAGACATGGGTTCGAATCCCCACGCTGGCACGAAATCTTGCTGGGTGACCTTGGGCCAGTCACACAGAGTCTGATCTACCTTACAGGGTTGTTGTGGGGATGAAATGGAGGAGAGGAGGATGTACCCCACTCTCTGTGGCCACTGGAGAGAAAGGTAGAGTATTAATGTTCTCTGTTCTCTGCTTTGACTAGCCGTGGCTCTCCAAGCTCTTGGGCCAAGACCTTTTTCTGGCCCTGCTTCCTGAGATTCTTTAACTGGAGGTGCCAGGAACTGAACCCAGATCCCCTGTGTGTGAGGTGCATGTGTTCTTCTGAGCTGTGGTTCCTCCCAACGAGAGCCTATGTGGGAAAAAGGTGTTGAATTTTTCACTTGGATGTTTGAAGCTGGACACAGTATTGTCGGTGCGAGCTTCTAATTTTAGACATATTTCAGTATGTAGTTTGGTTTTTTGCACCTGTAACTGAATATATTTTCCTATAACCCTGTCAGTATGAGACTGTGTTTATTTTATATATATATATATATAAAGAGAAAGAGAAACAGGGAGAGAGAGAGAGACAGTATAACTGTCTATGGTCTAAGAGGCACACAGATTAAAAATTCTATATAAGCATTTATGATAACGTGCCTCCTGTTTAACAGTTGTGTTTTAAACAGCTGGAGCTAGAAAGATTAATAAGATGCTGCGCGATGCATAGGAAGAATTGAATCAAACCAATTCTTTTCCTTTATGGAAGGTGAACGCGACAGAGTTTGGGGGCAGTGATTTTATTCTATATTTATATTCTTGTCAGTGGAGCACTTTCCTTTTAATGCTGCAATTGTAGACACACATTGAAAGTAAACACCGTTTGGAGCGGAGAGTTTCTTCTGAAGCAGTGCGCTTAAAACACTTCCTAATAATGCAGGTCCCAGTCCAGTTTAGTCATAATAGAAGATGCACCTAACTTGTTCTTTTTCTTTTAGTGGTTCTTGAGTCACAACTAACTGTAACTGGATCGGGACACACAGTCTTGAAGTAGTAGGTTTTGTGAGCAAGTGCAGTAGAGAGAGAATTCTGTGTGAGAACAGCAACTCTCTTTAGCAGGAGTCTCCAACCGATGGCCTTCCAGATGGACTATGATTCCCATCAGCCCTTGCCAGCATGGTCAAGTGGCAGAGCTGATGGGAATTGCAGTCCATGAACATCTGGAGGGGCATAGGTTAGAAGACCCCTGCTCTATAGACTACAAATTGCTAGAGTAGGTGATTTTGATGGCAGCAGAGACATGTTGAAATGGGTTGGGTTATTGCCAAGTGGGACTTAATTGGCCATTTTTGCCTCGGCGTGTGTTTCCTGAAATGGTTTAATCTGTTGTGAATTTGCACTTTTTCCACAGCTATTAAACACTGACAGTTAATGTGGCTGTTTCTCTCTGTTTTTACATGCCTTGGTTTACTTTCAAAGAGATTAATTACAGAACGAAATGGGTTTCATCTTTCTTATGCTCTGAAAAAGGAAGCCAGATTCTGCACTGCAATCCAGCACTTTCAAAGGAAAGTGATCTCAACGACTCTGCAATGGATCTTTGCCAGGAATTATTCCATGTTATTTAATGTCCCTAGTTCATAGTTTAGCACTTGTAGATGCAGGGTTCCCCACCCCCCCATAAATCTTCCATTATTTTAGGATTTTTCCTGTAATATGCATACAGTAGACTCTCTCCAAAGAAGGAAATAGAATTGCTGGTTATTAAGGAAATGATGGGGCAGGACGTGGGAGTTCCTTTGAACCTTTCCACTGTGGAAGTGGAACTGGTTTCTTCCAGTTTTCCTGCTGCATTTTGGGAAAGTCCTTGCATGTCCTAGTGGAAGATCTATATTCTGTCCCTACTACCGAGCATCTTCCTGAAGAGCGGAGCTTTCATTCACCGTAAAATTGCAAAAATAGGAGATGCCGCTTCCTTCTGTACATTTAAAACTCTCATAGGTCGAATCCCCACTTGAAATTTGCACGCAGATCCAAACTTGTTCGTTGTGAAACCGTGTCCTCTTCATCGGAGTTTCTCCCTCCCCACCACAGCAAGCACACAAAAGACACACCCGGTTGCAGAACTCTTAGCAATCCCCACTACCAGGCAAGCTCGCTTAGCCGGTCTCCCCGATTGGCTGGTGTGCCTTGATGGGGTGGGACCTTTTCCCACTGCAGAAACGTACATTGTAGGGGCGTGACAAAAAAAACAAAAAAGTTTAACATTTAACTGTTTAACTGTGCAAGCAGTTAATCGTTACCTGTGTAAACCATTAACGATTCAATGTTACACGTTTGACTGTTTAATGTTTGCATCCCCTTCTGCTGGCCGATCGCAAAAGCGGAAATGAAACCAAGGAAAGGCTGCGCGCGCATCGCAGCGCTGATTGGTTGCCCGAATTCCACGTCACACTCCAGGGTGGGAAACAAGTCAGGGTTTCAACCCTCATCCCTCCCCTCGGATCAGCTCTGAACCGTGTTAATGGGGTCTATGCCACTTGCAACCAGGTCCTGCCGGAACGCAGATTAACGGGGAGAACGAGCACCAGAAACGGAATCTGCTACGCAAGCAATGGGGAGGTCATCCCTCAAACCTGGTTAGTTAGTGTTCTGAAACCTGGCTAAGACGGTAGTGGGGATTCAACCATAGCAAGTGGTTTAATTCCTTTTGGCTCCTACGTTATCCAGTGTTGCCAATATGGACTAATAACTGCTCTTCAGGTCTTGGGACTGGTCTTTCCCCATTTTCAACATCCTTTAAATTGAATGTCATTCTTCTGACATGCAATGCATGAGTTCTTCCACTGGTCGGTCAATCTGTGTCCCTGATCCTGTCTTGTCCTCAAAGTCCTAATGTACTAGCAGTGAATAACAGCAGAACAGGAGAACCAATGACACGGGACCACTCATCCGCTGGTCTTCTCTTCCTTTCCCTTTTAAGGAGCCACGGGTAAGCCAGTTGATTGTTTAAGACAGCATTTTGCTTTTAAATACCGAGATAAAAGCACCACGGAGCGCCATTCCTTTGGGTCATAGATTTCCCTGAGATGGGAGGGAATCTATGCTCTTGATTTCAAGCACCTTTTTTGGTAACGTTAACACACTACAGTGCTGTAACTGGGTTTGTGGTGCCTTCCACATCTCCCTAAAGAAGTTGCTGGACAGAAGGCCAGACGTTTTTCCTTGGTCATAATTTACTAATGCTAGTGACCTTGGGATCTTTACAAGTTATGACTCATCTGTCTTTCCCAGAAGGCATGTTTGTGATACTATCTATCGAACTAGCTAGGGGGTGGGTGGAGAAGAGAGACGTGTCTTAAAATGACAACAGCAGCTGTAGAAACTGATCTGGATGAGAACTCCTATGGATATTCTCATTCAGTGACCTGCTGTGTGTATGCTATATGCTTTGCCAAATAGAGCTACTATAATTCCCCTGTTCTGAAGAATACTGTTAAGCTGATCTGTAGTGGTTGGAGCATTTGCCTATAATCTGGGAGAGTGTGTGTTATTTGCTGTCAAGTCACTTTTGAGCAGGGACATATTTACAGAAAATGGAACCCAGGGTGAGAAGAAGAGTTTGGATTTATATACCCCCCTTTCTCTCCTGTAAGGAGACTCAAAGGGGCTTACAATCTCCTTCCCGCCCCCCTCCCCCACAACAAACACCATTGCAACCAGAAGGCTAGTTTTCTAGCTGTTAAGAAGAATTGGTAGACTTGGCCTATTCCTTTCAATCACAGGTAGCCAGCTCTCCAGAGGTCTACCAGCCATTAGGAATAATTTGTAGACCCAACTGACACATTCCTTTCAATCACAGGAGCTCTCTCTGGAGGGCTGGTCTGCCCACTGTTAAGAAGAATTGGTAGACCCATTCCTTTCAACCGTGGGTAACCAGCTCTCCAGAGGGCTAGTCTACCCACTGTTAAGAAGAATTGATAGACCTGGCCCTTCCTTTCAATCAGGTCAACCTCTCCAGAGGGTGGTCAACTCACTGTTAAGAAGAATTGGTAGACCTGGCCTCAGAGCAGCCAGGTCTACTAGTTGCTTTTCAATGGCTGGTTCTCAGAGTGGTGGCAGGCTTCCTGCTTTGCAAAGGGGCAGCCTGGGCACCCTTAGGCAAGGAGCCCCCAGGGCTTCCACCCTGACTTGCCCCACCCTAAATACACCAGTGTTTCTGATTTACAGCAACACTACAAATTAACGTCCCTAACCCGTATAGGGCAGGCTAACCCAATCTTGGCAGATTTTGGAAGCTGAGCAGGATCAACCCTGCTTAGTACATGATGGTAAACCACCAAGGAAGTCTAGGGTCACTACATAGGTGCAGGCAATGGCAAACCATCTCTGAATGTCTCTTTCCTTGAAAACTCCATGAGCAGTTGCAATAAATCAACTGCAACTTAACTGCGGTTTCTGCCATCACCACCTGAATTAGTAGTCAGTGCATTCCGTTCCAATTGGTGCGTCCCACTCTCATTAGTTGCTCAATAACAAAAGTGCCTTGTAAAAATAAACTTGACCTAAGTAAGGCTGAACGTATCACCTTTCCACCCACTAGCATGAAACAGAAGGTAAGCCGCCTACTCCCGGGTGTAACTCTTTGACCGTGTGCAGCCAGATCTCTTTAAAAGCTGAAAACACTGACACTTTAAAAGGGCAGGGGCTAACCCCTGGATACTCCAATGCATACTTAATCTATTCTGTCTTCAGAATTTAACAACTTCCCATGTAGTGAAGTTGATGGCTTTGAAAAATAAGTCTGCTTGCAAATTCTTTCACTGAAGTTTCATCGCTGCTAATAAGGCACCAGTGTAAAACTTCATACATATTAGGTTTCAGTTTCAGAATGGAACCTTTTTTTGAGCTGTGAAATGCTATGCTGTTTGGTTTTATCCTTCTGAAGCCCGGATAAAGATTCGTGATGTAATAATGCTAAAGGGAGTGGCTGTGACCTCAGTTACTCGAGTTGCCAATCTCCAGAGAGCCAGTGTGGTGTAGTGGTTAAGAGCAGGTGGATTCTAATCTGGAGAACCAGGTTTGATTCCCCACTCCTCCACTTGAGTGGCGGAGGCTTATCTGGTGAACCAGATGTGTTTCCACACTCCTACATTCCTGCTGGGTGACCGTGGGGAGAGGAAGGGAAAAGTAGTTTGTAAGCCACCTTTGTAAGAGGGGTTTGGAGAGGGAAAGGACCTCAGCAAGGAATAATGCTATAAATTCCACCTGCCAAGTGGCTATTTTTCACCCAGGGCACTGATCTCTGTTGTCTGGAGATCAACTGTAATTCTGAGAGATTGCCAGGTATCACCTGGAGGTTGGCATATCTGCACAGCTCACTTCCAGCATGGTGTAGTGGTTAAGAGCAGGTGCACTCTAATCTGGAGAACCGGGTTTGATTTCCTGCTCTGCCACTTGAGCTGTGGAGGCTTATCTGGTGAACCAGATGTGTTTCCGCACTCCAACACATGGCAGCTGGGTGCCCTTGGTGACAGTTCTTTGGAGCTCTCTCAGCCCCACCCACCTCACAGGGTGTTTGTTGTGTGGGGGGAAGGGCAATGTGATTGTAAGCCCCTTTGAGTTTCCTTACAGAAGAGAAAGGGGGGATATAAATCCAAACTCCTCTTCTCAGATGAGGGCTGCAGATATACTATTGCAACTGAGCCTCAGGCGATCGAGATCAGTTCACTAGGAGAAAATGGCCACTTTGGAAGGTGGGATTTTGTCATGCCTCATTTAAGTCCCTACCCAAACCTGGCCCCCCTCAGGCTCCTCCCCCACAAAAATCTTCAGGTATTTCCCAACGCAGAGCTGGTTGAACTGATTACATTGCCTGGTAGCAGAAACTGAGAGCCAATTCTCTTTTCCTTCCCAGTTTTCCTTTGAAGGAAATAGTGTCAAGACAGTGGTACAGGTGAAGGTAGTCCTGGGCAAGAATTGGGCCATTTTAGTGACCCTTGGAATGACATCACATCATGACGTTTACTTGGCAGACTGTGTTTATGGGGTGGTTTGGGGATGCCGATGCCTTGCCCAGTTATGTACACTTGACCTGCAACAAGCTGGGGACTCATTTTACCGACCTCGGAAGGATGGAAGGCTGAGTCAACCTTGAGCTGTCTACCTGAACCTGACTTCTCTTGGAATTGAACCCAGATCATGAGCAGAACTTCAACTGCAATACTACAGTTTGCCACTTTGTGCCACAGGGCTTGCTCCAGACAGGAGCAGGAAAGAAATGTATTTATGCTGATATGACTTACCCCCTGTTTCCCCGAAAATAAGATACAGTGTCTTATATTAATTTTTGCTCCTAAAGATGCGCTATGTCTCATTTTCAGGGGATGTCTTATTTTTCTGTGTTCTGTTCGTCGGGTGTGCTTCCAAACAAAAATTTTGCTACGTCTTACTTTCGGGGGATGCCTTATATCTCGCACGTCAGCAAAACCTCTACTACGTCTTATTTTCAGGGGACGTCTTATATTCAGGGAAACAGGGTAGCAATTTGCCTTTTGTCATTATTGTGTTTTGTAAATAGCTGTTACTCGCTGCCTCCCACGTGGGGTCCTTGTAGAAATGCTGCTAATAATCCCTCCAAACTTCAGAAATGTGGTGAAAAGCTGCACAGGTTGAGAGCCCAGGAGACAAGTACAAAAATAGGCACGCGAACTGCAGAACAACAAAAGTCAACAGGGAATTCCACGGACAGCTCTGATACTTTAAAAGGCTTCGTGGAGGAGAGAGTTTCTTCTGCTTTGGGCAAACTGCCCTGCAAGCAGCTCCCTTAAGCAGCTTAAGTCATTTTGCAAGCAACACACCAAATAATTTCTGATTTACTGAATAGTTATAAGCCCATTTTTTGGGATATTCCATTGAACCTACTTGCTATAGTTCATACTTAACTTCACACCTAAGTTGTAGGAAATGTACATACATATGTGCTGTCAAGTTACATCCAATGCATGTTGAGTCCAACAAGGGGCTTTGAAAGCCAGTGAGAAGTGGAGGTGATTTGCCACGGTCTTCCTCTGCAAGAATCTTCCTTGGTGGTCTCCAATCCAAGATTTATTGTGACCTCAACAAGTGCTAGCTGCCTTAAGTGAATTCTGGAAGGCATCGTATGAAGACTGTTCAGTGGGGATGCCCCAATTCAAAATGGCTGAAATGGACAGAGGTAATGAGAAATGGAGATTTCAGTGAGGGTGATGGTCTTACTCAAATCACCTTGGGGAGTTTACAGTAGTTTTCTGCACCTCATCTCTCCAGTCCTGTTACTCCATTTGCTTATATCATGTTACAAAACAGTTGGAGCAGGGCAAAACAAACTCTGGCAGGGTGTAACTTACCTACACTAAAAATGTCCCTTACCCAGCACAGTTAGGCGTGGGGATTATTTTAAAGCTTCTTAAATGTCTTGAATGACAAATATTGCTCTATGCTCCTTCTCGCACTCCGAATCCAAATGCTTCCGGACGTGAAAGCCGTTTCTCATAGGCGGTAGCCAAGGACACCTTTTGATTGTTTTGGAGCCATAAGGAATCTTTCTTGTCTGCCACTAACTTGAGCAGTTTCAGGGGGGGAGCCATATTGGTCTCCAGTAGAAGAGCTAGATTTGAGTCCAGTAGCATTGCAGAAACCAACCAGACTTTTGGGATATAAGCTTTTGAGGGTCAGTTGTCTGCCAGGATGCTCTAGCTGGGGGTGTCCCATGTGGAGCATAGCATTACTCTATATGCTCTATGGCAGGTCTAGGATTTGTGACTCTATAATTTCATGGTGGAGGCAAGATCTACAGCAGAGCCTGGTACTAAGCTCTGGCCCCTTCTGCACACGCAAAATAATGCGTTTTCAAACCACTTTCACAACTGTTTGCAAGTGGATTTTGCTATTCCGCACAGCTTCAAAGCACGCTTCTGCACCACTTGGAAATATTGCACTTTCAATCCACTTTCACAATGGTGTTTTGCAGAAGGGTGCATTTTGGCTCTTCCAGCACTTGAGTAAAATCCAAGCTCCAAGGTGCATTTGAAGGGAGTGGATTGAAAGTGTCACGGTATTCACCCGTAATGTGCGGAAGGGGCCAAGGAGCACTGAAAGCAGTTTGAAAGTGCATTATTCTGCATGTGCGAAATGAGCCTCTGTCACAATGCTATACTAGTTCTGGCTTGGGAAATACTTGGAGATTTTTGATGTGGAAACTTGAGGATTAGGTTCTTGGAAGGAAGGGACTTCAATGGGGTATATTGTCACAGAGTTCATTCTCCCGAGTGGCCATTTTCTCCAGGTGAACTGTATTCCCAGGAGATCAGACAGCCGGGGAGTTGGCAACTTGACTGCTGTAGCAAATCCAAATAAAATGGATAAAGTGCAGGTAAAGTAATCCAAAGAAACAAAAAAATACTGACCCCAATACAGGGACAAAATAAATACAATCTTTGCCCTTTTAGTATAGCAAAGAATGACCCCAAACATAGCTGATGCTGCTGCTCTGTAGTGACGGCATACAAAATGTGACTACATGTATAAGAACAAACTCTGTGTGTAACACAGGCCCCTTCCGGACATGCAGAATAATGCACTTTCAATCCACTTTCATAGTTGATTGCAAGTGGATTTTGCTATTCTGCCCAGTAAAATCCAGCTGCAAAGTGCATTGAAAGTGCATTGAAAGTGCATTATTCTGCATGTGCGGAAGGGGCGACAGTTGATGTAGCGAACAACTTATACAAACTTCTACTTATCATAACCAACAACATCTCAACGGCTAAATAATAAAGCTACCAAGCACAAAACTAAGCCTGCGCACATGGCATTGTAAATATGCAATACATGCAATGCAAGTGGGATTCTTGTAGAAGTTGTTTGTGGCATATAGTGTGTTACACAGAGAATTCTTATACAAGCAGTTACATTTTGTACTGCATAGCTACAGAGCCATGTCATGGGCTTTAGTTTGGGATATTCTTTGCTATATTAAACATGCATAGATTGTATTTATTTTGCTCCTGCACTGGGTTTGGTGTTTTCGGTTTAAATAACCTTATTGCTATGCCAGGTATGAAGAACACAGGAGTGGCTGTTTTGAAATCAGCAGTTCACAAGTGAAACTCACATGCTTTGCTATTATCTTTAGCATTTGGTCCTCTGAGAAATAAGCACTCTGTTTAGGCCTGCCCCCGGAGCAGTTTCATTTTGAGGAGCTAGCAACTGTTGTCTTGGAGCTTCTCGAAAGGTCGCAGGTTAATTTAGAAGCTGAAATGCCCGGCGGGGACAATCAACACCTTTCATGAAGGGAACACATGCCGAGTATCCTGTTTAAGAAGATATAGACAGCCCAGTCCTCGAAATAGGGCAACTTGTCCATGCATTCTTAGTGTACCTGTTACATGGACTGTATGTAACTAGAAAACCGCTCTCTGGCCCTTTCAAAATGCATACGTCAGGATTTATTTACAAAGATACCCTCCACCATCAAATCAATTTCTGCTAGTCTAACCGTTTAACACAAACACAGCTATGCTAGTTCCTTTTCATAGGTCAGGCAATAAAACTATTTTCAACCTTTCAATCAAGTTATCCAGTTTCCAACATTCCTGAAGAGGGCTATGGTTCAAAGTAACTTCTTCCAGGATTAAATGATTTCACATACATCTTATTCACTAAAAACAGTTAAAATGATTATAGCCATTATTATAATCTGATGCCAATAAAATATATCCTTTTCATATATTTCACTATCATTTCAGAGTTCATTAAAATATAGAAAAACACATTTTACTTATCTCATTAGATTTTACCTGTCTTTTAACCTTTTAAACATTTGTATTTGACATATGTATTTATTAACTAAGGCTCATTCGGCACATGCAGAATAATGCACTTTCAAACTGCTTTCAGTGCTCTTAGAAGCTGTGCAGAATGGCAAAATCCACTTGCAAACAGTTGTGAAAGTGGTTTGAAAACACATTATTTTGCGTGTGCGGAAGGGGCCCAAGTTTCCTCTATTTAGTTGACTCTGAGAGATGCTGTTTTTTCAGAGTCTTGTCCTGTTTCAGGATGTTATAAATTCCTTAGTGATATGATAAGGTCTTTGTACCTTTGCTGACAAATTACTTTTTACTACTGAGAGAGAGACTCCTTGATTTTCAGTTTATATAGATCCCTTATTCTTCTGTATCATTTATGTATGTATGTATGTATGTATTTATTTATTTGTTAAATTTATAGGCTGCCTCATCCCCGAAGGGCTCGAGGCGGCTCACAACACGGCTGTTTTCCGAAACAGCACATCAATACAACATAAAACCTAAACCCATTAAAACTCAAGCAGCAATTAGTAACAATAAATATAGATATATAATATAATATTCAGGCTATTTTCCTATTCCTATATAGCCTTGAGCCATCAAACCTGTACGTGTAGCTACTAACTAGTGTGATGTTGCATTAAGACTGTTGGGTTAGAATCTGATACATCCAGGTTCAAATCCCCCATGCTGACGTAGAAACTGGCAGGGTGACTTTGGGTAAATCACCAGAACCAGTGTTAAGAGTGGAAGATTCTAATGTGGAGAACCAGGTTTGATTCCCCACTCCTCCACATGTATGGTAGACTCTAATCCAGTGAACTGGATTTGTTTCCCTACTCCTCCACCTGCTGGGTGACCTTGGCCAGTCACAGTTCTCTCCAAACTCTCTCCACCCCACCTGCCTCACAAGGTGTCTGCGGGGAAAGGAAGGGAAAGGTGTTTGTAAGCCTACTTGAATCTCCTTACGGGAGAGAAAGGTGGGGTATAAATCCAAACTCCTCCTCCTCCTCCTCCCCCCATTTGCAGCGATAGAGTGTGAAGGTAGATTTATCAGAACCAGGCCTGTGAACAGCTGTCAATTGATTTGATGCCATGTGATTTGCATAACCCACCCCGGACTAGCTGCTTGCTATAGTGCAGGGATCTTCAAACTATGGCCCTCCAGATGTTCATGGACTGCAATTCCCATCAGCCCTGCCACTTGGCCATGCTGGCAGAGTCTCATGGGAATTGTAGTCCATGAACCTCTGGAGGGCCATAGTTTGAAGACCCCTGCTATAGTGCAACAGTAGCCACCTCAGGAAAGATAGTATGGTGTAGTGGTTAAAATATGAGACTTGGGTCTTTAAGACTCATGTTGCAATCATCACCCTATCAAGTAGTTTCAATGGACGACTTTGGGGAGGGTTACCACCCCTCAGGTACTACCTGGAGATCTCCCCTATTACAATTGGTCTCCAAAAGAACAAGGTCAGTTCCCTTGGAGTAGGTGGTTGCTTAAAGGATGAACTCTGGCATTATATCCTGCTCAGGGCAAACCCTGCCCTCCCCAGAATTTCCCCAGGGTATGACTGTCAGAGGGAGGGAAGGAGGGAAAGTTGAAGATAGGAACAGATAAAAGTAGGTTGGCTGGGAAGACGGGAAGGAGAGAAGGAAGGGGGGGAGAGAATTATATAGGGGTGTTGAGGGAAGTGAAAGAAGAAATAGTGGGAGAGAGGAAAATATCTTCTTCTCAAGTCCTTGCAGATTCCCTATTTGTATGTATTAACTAACTACCCCTTTTATACCTGATGAGGTGATGCAGAATATGCAAGTGATTTAGAAGAAGAGTTTATACCTTGGTTTTCTCTACTTTTTAATGAGTTTCAGAGCAGCATACAAGTTCCTTCCTTTCCCCTCCGCACAACAGGCGCCTTATGAGGCAGGTGGGACTGAGAGAGTTCTGAGAGAACTGGGAGTAGTGCAAGGTCACCCAGCAGGCTTCATGCGGAGGAGCGGGGAAACCAATCCAGTTCACCGGATAAGAGTCTGCCGCTGTTAAACACCACAGCATGCTTCATGAGAAAGCAGAAAATCAGGAACGGGGGGGGGGGGTGTCTTAAGTTATTTCTTTACACATTTCAGCTTGGCTACAGCATAATAGATTCAAGATAGAAAAATATCTGTAGATTCAATGCAGCCTTTTGAAACAGAGCACTTTCCCCTTGCCTCTTTGCCGGTGGCTGTGCTAGGAAAGCATAATTAAATTATTTTTTTCTGGTGCCTACTGCGTGACGTGGAGGGTCCACGTCCAAATACTTTTAAAAGCTCAAACCTTGAGCCCGCTCAGCAGGGAGGAAAACAATTCCTAACAAGGTTGCCCGTCTCCACTTCTGTTTTCAGTTTTGGCCTTTAAAGGTTTACAGTGAAGTTTACTTTGTCACCAAAGATATTCCATCTGAATGTCATTTATGTGGAAGTCTGTAAACAAATGGGAAGAAGTCTTGGATGCTTTTCTGGGCTGGGAGAAGTGTTAGTGTAAAGTTTGACAGCGGCTGTCCTTGCAGGCTTTCCAAAGCTGAGTTATTTTCATACTGCAGCCAAGGTCAGTCTTGAGGAATCCAAAGCGGACCCTGAGCAAAATGCAAAATGAATATGTGTTGGATCCCGACTAAATTTCCAGTTAATGGACGACATTTTGATCAGCAGAATGGAACTTGTCTGTCAATCCCTTCCTAGGTTTGCCAACTCTGACTTGGGAAATTTCTGGAGTTTGGGGGGTGGAATCTGGGAAGGGATTTCACCTAGCCTCCGTGGTATACCACAAGGTTTGCCCTTGGCAGTTACCATTGTCTCCAGGGGAATTGATGATCTCTGTGTTCTAGAGATCAGTTGTACTTCTGGGTGAACTCTATGCTCCTACTGCTGCTCTTGAGGGCCAGGGGAGAATTTAGAGAACCTCAGTGAGCTGAAGAGAAGGCAGAAAAGTTTTCTGTTCCTTCCAGTAACAGAAACTTTAGTGCACAAATAGGATTCCTGTTGTGTAGCTGTATACCTGTGGTAGGTGCACAGAATGGACATATTTTTTAAAAAACATATGGAACTGAAAGGGATAACTGATCTGCAAAGAATTATTTGGTAAGTCCTTTAATGGTTCTTTTTTTAGAACTTGGAAATTTGGAAGAAAGAGCGGCAGAAGCAAGCAACAGAGTTGGAGAACTAGATATGAAATCTGAGAACCTGAAGCAGTGGGCCTTTATAATTTGCTAATGAGAGCAAGGATGCTTCTCTTTGGTATTAGTATTGGCTCCTGATTCAATGCACTGTGAAAATGGCCTGCTAGAAAGGACGGCCAGGGTATGGAATTGGAACATTGCTGGCAATAGGCACTCCTGTGGCCCTATAACATTACATTCTATTTAAAGTCTAGTGGTTTAATTTTGAATGGGTTGAAAGGGTTTCCAATCCTCCTTAATATGGTTTTCCCTGTCCAGGTTATATACACATGAAACTTCTGTACACTGCGCCAGACCAGCGGTTCTCTATAGTCTCAGGTAGATCTGCTACCTGTTCTTTCAACTGGAGATGCCAGGGATTGAACATGGGACTGAACATTGCCAAATGGGGGCTCTGCCACTGAGTCACAGCTCCTTCCTTAATATGGTTGCTCCTTTCCACATTCTAAGACCAGGACCATCCACTTTTTTATTCTTAGCTGTTACCCTAGTCTACCATCCAGATACTAGTCAAAGACCAGAGTGATCTACCACTAAGCCACCACGGATTATCATGTTTTCACAGGTGCAGAACACATGCTGTCAGACAGTATGGAATCACAGTCTGGCAAGGGAACTAGTTTTAACACACCTTAATTAAAATTTGATAGGGCCTCCTGGAACCAGAGAAAGTCATTTTGATGGCTACTTCATGGACTGCAGCCACTTTATAGTATGCCATCCAGCAACGAGTTTGAAAATAGCTTCCTAGATGGTTTGTGAAAGGTCACAATAATAAATTGTGTACTTTAATGTAACTGTGTATGTGTCATCAAGCCACAGCTGATTTATGGTGGCCCCATAGGATTTTTGAGGCAAGAGACATTCAGAGATGGTTTGCCATTGCTATTCTCTACATGAGTGAATTTTGAGAGAACTATGACTGGCCCAAGGTCACTCAGCAACCTTCACAGAGAGTAGTGAGGAATCAAACCCCCTGTTCTCCAGATTAAAGTCCACAACATTTAACCACTTTCCTTTCCTTTAGGCATCAGGCCAAAATATTTCTGTTGACCCAAGCTTTTAGCTGAGAGGTTCCATTTTTTTTCAAATCAGTCTGATGGTCTGTTCAATCAAATCTTTATTACAGTCATAGACCAGGATAAGGCAAATGACATTACAATTTGTTCGTAGCCCTGATGATTGTTGTATAAATATCACCGGCAACCCTTTCTGGCAACTGTCAGCTGGCAAAAGAAAAATAAACCACAAAATCACCACTAACAATGTTACATCACTTCCAGGTACAAGAAAAAGAGGAATACTCATCATGAGATGGATATATTGTTGTTTGTTTGTTTATACACACACCAATATATAAATAAATAAACATAACTGCATGAAAAAAAGCAAAACTCAGAGCTCAATAGCGAAGCTATATAACTGAATTGATTTATTTATCATCAGTAACTGTATTGCTTCAACATAGCCATATCAAGCAACATAATAGGTAGGTAAGCAGGCAGGCAGGCAGGTAGCTGGATGGATGGACGGACAGAAAGGTAGGCAGACTAACAGGTAGGTAGACAGACAGGTAGACAGATAAATGGCCGGACAGGTAGGTAAATAGACTGATGGATGGCCAGACAGACAGGTAGGTGGAGGGATAGATGGATGAATGGACAGAGTAGGTCAACAAACACAAACAAATGGATGGACGAGTAGGTAGGCAGGTAGACAAATTGATGGTCGGACAGGCAAACAGAAAGGAAAGTAGATAGATGGGTGGTTAGATAGACGGACGAACAGACAGGTAGGTCAACAGACACAGACAAATGGATAGACAGACAGACAGACAGGTTGACGGTCGGACAGGCAGACAGGCAGGTATATAGATGGATGGCCGGACAGATAGGTCGGTCGGTCGGTCGGTCGGTCGGTCAACAGACAGACAAATGGACAGGTAGGTAAACTGATAGACAGGGTGATGGACTGACAGGCAGGTATATAGATGGGCGGACAGGAAGATAAATAGACAGCCAAGTAGACGGACAGACAGTAGGTAGGTAGATGGGCGGGCAGGCAGGCAGACCCCACAGAATTCCTAGGTTAGTTTTGCATTCCGTGCAGCAAAAGCGCGTCAGGCTTTAAACCCGCTCCGTCTATCGTTCAGGCGGCATGAATGCTCCATCCACCTCCCCTCCCTGCGAGGGGCGGCGGCCCCGAACTCTCGCGAGATCCCCCCGTCCGGCCCAACTGCCGATCAGCGCCCCCGCTCCTCCTTCGACCCCTGACCCGGATGTTGATATCCTCTCGGTCCCTGCAGCCATTTTCATCCCGCTCATCTGCCGGTGCGCCGCTTGGGCCAGCCTGCTTTTCTCGTGCCTTTTTAATTTTAATTTTTTTATGTGGTTGTGAAGGTGAGGCGGAGGGGGAGAGTTTACCTGGGTTGATGTACCTTCGTCGTTAGGGACAACGGGGCCGTTTCCATGGAGACGCTTGGAGGAGAGGCGGGCTGGCCTATTCTTGCTCTTCCCCTCTTGGTGGCAGCATCCTGGGCGCCTTTATGGAGTTTTAGAGACGATAATAATAATAATTTTGTAATAGGTGGGTCTCCGTGTCCAGGAATTTTGTTGTTAAAATGGGGGGAGGAAAAGAGAGACCCTGGCGAGTGGCTGCCAGTCAAGTAGGCAATACCTACCTTGGTAAACCAGTTTATCTGACTCAGTACAAGGCAGCATCATGTGCTCACATCTCTAAGTGAATGTCCAGTTAAATGGATCAGAGAGTAGATGAAATGAAAGGACCTCAGTCTGAGACCCTGGAGAGCAGCTGCCTGTCAGAGTAGGTAATACCTACCTTTGTGGACCAGTGATCTGGCAGCATCATGTGTTCACATCTCCAGGTAAATGTCTAGTTTAAAAGTTCAGGGAACAGAAAAAAAACGACTCCAGCATGAGACCCTGGAGAGTGGCTGCCAGTCAGAGTAGGCAATATCTATCTTTGTGGACAAATGGTCTGGTTCAGTATAAGTAGCATCTTGTGTTCATGTCTCCAGGTAAATGTCCAGTTAAAAGGATCAGAGAGTACATGAAATGAAAGGACCTTAATCTGAAACCCTGGAGAGCTGCTTCCAGTCAGAGTAAACAACATGAGCCTGATCTGACTCAATATAAGGCAGCGTTATGTCTTTCAAGAGGGGCTGTGGCTCAGCTGCAGAGCATCTGCTTGGTATGCAGATGGTCCCAGGTTCGACCCCAGCATCACCAGTTCAAAAGAGCCAGGCTGTAGATGATGTGAAAGACCTCTCCCTGTGACTTGAAGAGCTGCTGCCAGAGTAGACAGTACTAACCTGGATGGACTCATGGTCTGGTTCAGTGGTAGATAGTTTCAGAGGACAACTACATTGGTCTGCAGTAAAACACATGAAATTGAGAAATGCTAGACCAGTTAATTGGAGTCTGATTGCACCTTAGAGACCAGTAAGTTTCAGGATATAAGCTTTCAAGAGTCAAAGTTCCCTTTGTCTGACACAACCAAGGGAGCTTGACTCACAAAAATGTATGCCCTGAAAATCACGTGAGTCTCGAAGGTGCTATCAGACGCCAATCTAACTGATCCAGTATTTGGCAGTTTCATGTGTGTGTTATTAAACAGCTTGGGTCCAGACTGCTTGTGGGAGTGCCTTCTTGTGGGAGTGCCTTCTACTATACAGACCAGCCCGAGTGCTGATGTCATGGGGCAGAAGGACCCTCTGGTGGTCCCTTCCCCCTTTGACATGAGGGGATTGGTGGCCATGCAGAGACCTTTCTTTGCAATAGCCTCCATTTCGTGGAATGCCCTTCCATTAGACACTATACACCTTTTAACACCTGGTTAAGACCGTCATTTTCATCCAAGCATTTGGCTGATTGATGCCATCTACCCCCAGTTCATTGGGCTTGTGCTGAACTTGCCCTCCCCCTTCACCTGGGGGTTGATGGTTGTGGGGTGGTTAATTGCGTTAAGGTATGTTTTTAGGAATTTTTATCTGATTGTGATTCTGTTCTACGGTGATTTTTTAAAATGTTGAATTCATTTATAGATTGTTGTAACCTGCTCTGGGATGTATTAGAATGTTGGGATAACAATTGGCTAAATAAATAAATAATGAACACTTGAAACTGAACCAAGGGATCTATTCAGGTATCTGGCTGCCTTCCCTGTAGGTAGATTTGTACGGGTAACATTTCAGAAGAAGGAGGCAACCCCAGCCTTGTTTAAATGCTGCATGTTTTTTTTTCTCCCCCTTTTAGAAATGATCGATTTCCGCAACATATAGAGTTATAATATGGTGGCTGGGACAGTCTCTGCCATGGCTTCGGAACTTTGCAAAACTATTTCTGAGGCAAAGCTTGAAAGGCATAAAAACTTGTTCTTAAATTACCGAAATCTGCATCACTTTCCACTGGAATTGCTGAAAGATGAAGGCCTGCAGTATTTGGAGCGACTCTATATGAAGAGAAATTCACTGACCACTTTGGTATGATTTTATTTTTTCAAAAAAGCTAGCAAAAGATCCACAGCCAGTGATGTCTGTGAGTGGAAGATTGAATCACTAAGCTCTGTGTTTTGTTGTTCTGAGAAGTGGACACGTTACGGTGTACTGGATACAGCTTTACAGTCTCAGTGAGAACTAGTCCCTATGAATTGGGCCCCTATGAAGAGCGTGTTGTCCTTATTCCTGAGCCTTGAGAGATCTTGCAGCTGTTTGGTCACTGCATGAAACAGGATGCTGGGCAAGGGGGACCACAGGTCTGATTCTGCAGGACCCCACTTAGTTATCTGGGAAACCAGAAGGAAACCAACAGTGCAGTGTTGCTTCTGCATAGGGATTCCCCCTTCCTTTTTCAGAATGCTCCTCACTTGTGTTCTGGCTCTACGTAGGGAAAATGATCCCAATCTCTCAGCTGTTTGAAAGAAGTGCATTACGGTGTATCTGCCAAGCATGCTCTCCATCCTGACAATTGAACAAAGCAGTCTCCAAGAAGAACAGTTTAGATTATATCCCTCCCTTTCTCTCCTGTAAAGAGATTCACTTACAATCTCCTTTCCCTCCCCCTCCCCCCCAACAAACACCCTGTGAGGTGGGGGAACTCCAAAGAACTGTAGCTAGCCCAAGGTCACCCAGCTGGCATGTGTGTTGGAGTGTGCAAACTAATCTGGTTCCCCAGATAAGCCTCCACAGCTCATGTGGCAGAACGGAGAATCAAGCCCAGTTCTCCAGATTAGAGTACACCTGCTCTTAACCTCTACACAACATTGCTCTTAATCACTACACCAAGCTGGCTCTCTTAGCAAGCCACATTTTAGTGGCCAAATCCATTGCCTTGCCAGAGATGTCTTGACTTTGTTCGAGTCCTCTGTTTCTGTACAGGTGAGATTATAGAGGTTCCTTTCATCTTTTCCTTTTTCACAGTGTAGCCAACACCACCTCCTATTGGCATCACTGTTGGGAAACTCTCTTGCATTCCCTAAATCACTTTCATTTAGTTTCCTTTGTAGGTTTGAGACAGAACTGCCTTAGTCATTTGGCAGTTGAGACAGAGAACTGCCTTAGCACAACTCAGTTCTTCCAGACTTCTCTCATTGACCTTCAGTCCCTTCAGTCATGTATCGTTCTGGGTTGACTTGCCAGGGTGAACTTATAAGGGACTGTTTAACAGTGTCTGCAGCCATATTTGTCTGAGATCTTAGCAAGTGGTACTGGGAATATTATTTCTTTGCCTCCCAGCTTTTGGCCTGCAGTGTACTAGGAGGGTTCCGTCTGGTCTCCTCATTCTTTAAAATGAACATGAAACCACTGAAAATTCTTCTGGAGATTTGGAGTACGGTGCCATCATGTGCTATGACTCTTTTCCATTTCAACGCAAGGAGGTTGTAGGGCAGGTCCAGACTCAATGTTATGCTTCCATAAGGTAATTTCTGCCGCTTCCCCCTTGCAGCTGTGAATCTGCCGCATCCCAGAACCCCACTGAACAAAGTCGCAGGCAGTCGTCAGCTTGTTCAGTTGTCAGATCAGTGTGCTGGAAACAGGCAAAGACAACTAAAAGTCCAAAGCAAGAGTCCCCAACAAGAGTCCAAAGTAACTACGCCAGGTTGACGGTGGCCTAATCCAAATGACATGTTGCTGCCTCAATGCAGCCTGGTTCCCAAAACCTTATATGCTAAATCAGTGTTTCCCACCCCGGTTATTTTAATACTTTCCTCTGTGGGCCACTAAAATTTTTATGGCCTATTGCAGTGGTGGCGAACCTATGGCGAACTCAGAGCCCTCTCTGTGGGCACGCGCAAACAAAGTGCCCCCCCCCCTCCATCTAGGCTGGCCTGGGCTGCTGGGCTCGATTATTAGCATTAAACCTAAGACCTAGTTTTGGGGAAGCAGTGTAGGTAACCCTGTTAAACACTGTTAAACCCCACTGACTTTCGTGCAAAGAACTAAATCATGATCTTTTACCTGGGAGTAAGCTTGGTTGCTGGCAATGGGGCTTGCTTCTGAGTAAACCCTCTTAGGGTCATGATTTACCCGTTGGAAGAGTTGCACGGTTGCTTAAAAGCAAAGCCACCGACTACCACCAAGCTTATTCCTTGGAGCCATCCGTTTTTTTCTAAACTAAAACCTCAGTATTCAGGTTAAATTGCCGTGTTGGCACTTTGCGATAAATAAGTTTTGGGTTGCAATTTGGGCACTCGGTCTCGAAAAGGTTCGCCATCACTGGCCTATTGATTAGTAAAACTTGAATGTCACCCCGCCACGCATCTGCCCGTGCTGGCTTGGCAGGGGCAAGCCCAGCCTCGCGCTGGGCCTCATCTGCACACTGCGGCATCAGGAAAAGCCCTCAGGGTGCAGCTTCTGCCCCCACCTCCCTCACGGCACCAGTGTCTGCCGCGAGCTGCGGCTCGATCCCCAGCCCCTTTCAGGATGGCCAGCGGGCCAGGGAGGAGCCCCGAAGCTACTGTATTGTCCTGGCTGATCTGGCTCCAGGTGGGTGATGCCCTCCAAGCAAGGACGGGGATTTGATGGTCAGCCCCAACCCTGGACATTAGGTGACACATCATTTTGCTTTCATGACCCACCATTTGGGAAACTCTGTGCTAAATGTTGTACCCAGCAATATCCAATCTCCTACAGCTGTTGTTTCCCTCCTTGTTGAGCCTTGTTCGCTGCCAGCCTGCTGCTGGGTCACCGTTCCTGCAGGCTGGCTTGTGGCTTCTGGTGCTGCTTCTGGGGTTCTGGGGGTGAGGGGGACTCAAGGGTCCTCCCCCAGCTGGTGGCTGCTGTTTATTATTGGTAACTCTATCTTATGGCTCAATACATTTTTGTTTTCAGTAATGTTCAATGTTTTACTGGAGTGCTTTGAAATAGGCGAGTGAATGTCAACCTTTCAAAGATGAACCCACGTTAGGTTACTTGCTGGAGGAAGTGAGGAAGGATTGAATGACTGAGGCTATAGACTCATTCACGTGGCGTAAAACTATAGTTCGGTGTTCCCTCTGACCCATGCTAGTAAATCTGGGAGACCTTCTGTTTATATTTTCATCCCTGCTGCTCCAGAGAGCAACATGGATGCTTTGACATAAGCTGCCCAGTAGGTGGAAACAAACATTCAGATTACTGCAGCATGGTAGACTTGCGTAATTCTTCTATCCGTTTCAAAATTACAATGATGCGTCTGCTGTCAGACCGTGCTGAGGTTGCTCTCCTAACTGTTTCAAAAGTGCCAGGGAAAATATAGTGATCAAGAAAGAAAACATTATCCTCAGAAGAATTGTTGAAATGTCTGCTATTATGACTCCTTCCTTGAACCATATTCAGATGGCTAACCTAGGAAGAAGAAGAGTTCGGATTTATACCCCACCTTTCTCTCCTGTAAGGAGACTCAAAGGGGCTTACAAGCTCCTTTCCCTTCCTCTCTCCCCAATATACACCTTATGAGGTAGGTGGGGCTGACAGAGTTCCAAAAAACTGACTAGCCCAGGGGTAGGGAACCTGCGGCTCTCCAGATGTTCAGGAACTACAATTCCCATCAGCCCCTGCCAGCATGGCCAATTGGCCATGCTGACAGAGGCTGATGGGAATTGTAGTTCCTGAACATCTGGAGAGCCGCAGGTTCCCTACCCCTGGACTAGCCCAAGATCACCCAGCAGGCATGTAGGAAAGCGGAAACACATTTGGTTCACCAGATAAGCCTCTGCCACTCAGGTGGAGTGGGGAATCAAACCCGGTTCTCCAGATTAGAATCCATCTGCTCTTAACCACTACACCACGCTGGGTCTAAATGCTATGTACCATAGAGCGTATTTGTTCCCAACCTTCTTTCGAAGATGACTGTTTAGGAAGAAGTTGTTCACCGTTTGTGACTTGGGATATGAAAAGTGTTTGCTGCAGGAATACAAACAGCAGATGCTGGTGACTTGGTATCCTTCCGCACCCAGCTTGAGCCTGGAGAATTTCAAATCATACTTTCCCTGAAATTAAGATAATGCACCACACTGAGGCCCTCTCTGCATGGAGGCGGAAGGGCTTGGGTCGGCGTTTCTGACGCCGACCCGACGACGCTGGGACCGTCCGCATGGACGGTCCCAGAAAGAACCGGGGAGACGGCGCTGCTGGGCGCCGTTGCCCAGTCGACTTACCTGCTCTCAGGCCCTCCGGTTCGTCGCGGGGCCTGGGGACACGCCTCCCCTGCCCTGCGCACCTGCTTCCTTCTCACAGAGCAGGGGGGCGTGTCCCCAGGCCCCGCGACGAACCGGAGGGCCTGAGAGCAGGTAAGTGAAGGGAGGGAGTGGGGAGGGGGAAGTGCTGGGAAGCCGCTGCTGTTCGCACGGCAGCGGCTTCCAGCCGGCATTTCCAGAAAAGTGTGCTTCCCAGCGCACTCTGGAAATGCCGGCTCGGCGCCGGGCAGACGGCGCGAGGGCGGCGTGGCTGTGAAGCAGCTGCGCCCCCTGTGCGAATGGCGGCCTGGGGACAGCGTTTTTGCCGTCCCCAGGCCACCATATTCCGCCCATGCGGAAATGGCCTGAGAGAAATAATACTGTAACAATTAATCACAGTGTGAAATAGGATCCGCACAGAATTTGTGAAACGAAACCATCAACAGTAGCTTTCACACGGAAATCATGTGACGTGGCTGCCATAATACAATCTTTTGAGGGATTTTTTTAATCTCTTGGTTTGGAAGACCTCCATGTTTAGAAGGCAGCTGGCTGATTCACTGAGTGCATTACAGTAATTGAAAAGTGTTAGTAAATTGGCTGTTAAAAGTAGTATGAGGTAATCATATCAATCAAGGGCATTTACCCACCGTATGTTGTAAGGTAAATTGAATTTTTGTGCAGATGATCCTAGTCTGTTACGTGCTGAAGAATGTTGCATCTTATAATATCATGCCCATCATACTATTATCGACCTGTGCTGAATTTGGAGAAATTTATCCTTGGCATTTAGTAATCAAGAGCCAGTGACGTGTAGTGGTTAAGAGCAGGTGGGTTCTAATCTGGGGGACCGGATTTGATTCCCGACACCTCCACCTGTGTGGCAGAGGCTTATCTGGTGAACCAGATGTGTTTCCGCACTCCTACATTCCTGCTGGGTGACCTTGAGCTAGTCACAGTTCTTTGGAACTGTCTCAGCCCCCCCTACCTCACCAGGTGTCTGTTGTGGGGAGAGGAAGGGAAAGGAGCTTGTAAGCCCCTTTGAATCTCCTTAGAGGAGAGAAAGGTGGGGTATAAATCCAAACTCTTCTTCTTTTTCTTCTAAAACCAGACCAAATAAATATCTGTGGATGGACGAAAGGGGGAATATGCTCTCTAGTGTACCGAGTTTTTTTCCCACTCCTTCACATGGAGCTTGCTGGGTGACTTTGGACCAATCACAGTTATCTCTGAATGCTCTTAGCCCTACCTAGGTACCTGTTGTGGGGAGGGAAAGGGAAGGCAGTTGTAAGTCACTTTGAGACTGCTTTCTAAAGGCAGAGAAAAATGGGGTATAAAAACCGACTCTTCTTCTTCTGGCCACAAAAAGAAAAGTGCAGTTTCTCATGTGGGACCCAGGACTGAATATCAGTGCAGTGTCTTTAAATTGGGCCTTTCAGCAGAAAATTGATCCAACTAACAGCCAGATTCTAATCATGCTTACTTTTGACATAATCCTGCCATTGTGAACGTAGCACACTAGTTTGGGGTTCGTGGTTGGGGTTTTGTCTTTTGAAAACTAAATTTCCCAACTTTTCCTTTTCAGCCAGAAAACCTCGCCCAAAAGCTTCCAAATCTTGTGGAACTGTGAGTGCCCAATGCCTTCTTCTTTACAGTGGAACATTTTATTTGATCCTGAAATGTTTTTCTCCCCTAAATGAGATGGTGAAGCTGGTGGACAAATATCTGTTTTTTTCTTCTTGTTGCTCTGCATAAATTCTCAGGCCTCTGCTGTAAAGAGTGACTTTGAAGTACACCACATTGGTTATCTTTGAAGGGGTTTTTTTTCATGAACAAGAATGCTGTTTTGTGTTTTGGTTAAGAATGTGCCAATGGGCTTGCTGGGTTGGACGAGTCCAGTATTCTATTTGCAATTTAGCTAGCTCAGTCACAAACAGGGCTTGAAGGTGACAGTCATATCCTGTACTCTAACCCCATCAACTAGGGAGTTGTAACCTTTTTACACGGAGCAATAAGATAGTAGCAGCTGATGAGTTTGTCTAATCTGTTGCTGTACCAAACATTGTAAGAACAGCATGTGCTTACAACATGCACACAATCTCACAGTCATATGACCACTGCCAGGAGAATTTTCCTGCTGCCCGTCTGCAATTCCTGCGAACATAATGGGTTGAAAGTGTGCCTCTACAGTGGCATTAATAGAAGGAGAATTTGATTTTATACCCCACCTCTTTCTTTAGGGGGGAATCCCCCTAAAGAGGGAAAGAGTTGATACAGAAAAAGAAATGTAGCTTAACTTCCTGAAGAGGGAGGACTTGGCCACCATAGGGAGGACTTGGCCAGGGATGGAGCCAATCAGCCCCCTCCAGGCCTTTTCCAGCTTTATGCAGGCTGCCTGGCCTTTGGACTCATGCCGCCAAAAAGGAGCATGAGTCCATTCAGCCCAGTGGGGGCTTCTCAGTGGTGGGGAGGCTTTTCTACTGTTCAGGCCTCCCCATGCCACCAGGAAGCCACTATGGGATGGCAGGGTGGCACCGCATCAGCAATGTGTCTCACCGGCACCAAGTTTGGATGGGGCTGCCCATTGATCAGCCAGAGATATTATCTGGTACACCGTCCCCATCTTTATTATTTCTATTTTTAAAACAAATCGATGGAACCTATCAAAGTATAAACTTCTTCTGTTCCCCAGAGCAGTTATCACAATACTTCCACCTGCACACATTAGCGATCGTCTTTATATATGCAACATTTCCACTAAATCCATTTTATCTCATTGCTTCTTTTACATTTCAAAATGATAAGAAAACTACCTTTTCCATTTATCTTGAAATTCTCAGTTAAGTCTTTTGTTGACTGATCTCGCTGGCTTTGCCGTTGCTGATTGTTTTGAACCGTCTGAGCTGGTGCCGGTTATCAAGGACTGCGGTCTGAACACCAGCTCTTTTCACTTGGCCCCAGGGAGCTTCATCGTACTTTGATGTGCATCTGTCCAGTGCAGGCAGGAGCTCTGGCAGGCTTCTGCCATCCTGAGCTTCCTTAAGAACGATCTTGTCTCATCTTGTCCGACATCTGAGTTCTGTAACGTAATTAAGCTGAAGCGCAGCTTCTACAATACAATTCATGTCTTGCCACCAGATACTTTTCAAAGATGCTAACTAGGCTACAGAACCAATATTCCTGAAATTAATGCTTGCAGGGCGGGTTACTGAGAAATGGAGACCGTGTTTAGAAGAAGAAGAGTTTGGATTTATTTCCCCCCTTTCTCTCCTGCAAGGAGACTCAAAGGGGCTTATAATCTCCTTGCCCCCCCCCCCCCCCGCAAACACTCTGTGAGGTGGGTGGGGCTGAGAGAGCTCCAAAGAACTGTGACTAGCCCAAGGTCTCCTAGCTGGCATGTGTTGGAGTGCACAAGTGAATCTGGTACCCCAGATAAGCCTCCACAGCTCAAGTGGCAGAGCGGGGAATCAAACCTGGTTCCTCCAGATTAGAATTCACTAGCTCTTAATCACTACTCTTAAGGCGAGAACATTTGACATGTGCTTATCGACTCACGTTTTGTAAATGTTTCACTGCGTTTTTTCATTAGGCTGTACCTCGGTGGGGCATTGTATGGAGGATCGATAGCAACAGTGGAAATTTATTTGTCAGACATAAAACCCAACTGAGGAACTAGTGCTACATTGAACTGCATTTGCCATTTCTTAGCCCACTCAGCTAATTTATAAAAGTCTGCTAGGAGCTCTTCGCATCCTTTGCGGTTCTCACCACCCTACATAATTTGGTATCATCTGCAAACTTGGCCACCACACTATTCACTCCTACTACCAGGTTATTTATGAATAGCTTAAAGAGCACTGGTCCCAAAATGGATCCTTGGGGGACACTACTCCTTACATCTCTCCATTGTGAGAACTTCCCATTTATACCCACTCTTTGCTTCCTGTTTCTCAACCAGTTTTGAATCCATAGGAGGACTTCCTCACTTATTCCGTGATTGCTGAGTTTTCTCAATAGTCTCTGGTGAGAAACGTTGTCAAAAGTCTTTTGGAAATCCAAGTAGACAATGTCCACTAGTTCCCCCTTATCCACATGCCTGTTTACACCCTCAAAAAACTCTAGTAAGTTTGTAATGTAGGACTTGCCTCTGCAAAAGCCATGCTGACTCTTCCTCAGCAGGTCTTGCTTTTCTACATGTTTTATAATTTTATCTTTAATGATAGACGCAGATGTCAAACTGACTGGCCTGTAATTTCCTGGGTCCCCCCTAGACCCTTTCTTAAAGATTGGTGTGACATTGGCCATCTTCCAGTCTTCAGGTTTGGAGGCTGATTTCAGGGATAAGTTGCATATTAAAGTGAGAACATCAGCAATTTCATGCTTGAGCTGTTTAAGAACTCTTGGGTGAATACAATCTGGGCCAGGGGATTTGGTAGCATTTAGTTTATCAGTGGATGCCAGGACTCCTTCCTTGTCTACCACTATGTTCGCTAGTTCTTCAGATTCGCCTCCTAGGAAGCATGGTTCAGGCGCAGGAATTTTCCTCACCTCCTCTTGGGTGAAGACAGATGAAAATAATTCATTCAGCTTCTCTGTAATTCTTACCACAGACTGCAACATCTTACACTCTGCCGGCCAGCAACATCTTGTTTGATCTGATCTGCATTTGTCCAGTACTCGTAAGAGCTTGCTCATGTTCTTTGGCATGAGCGAAACCATTTTGTTTTCCAGTAGCGATTATCAATCTTAACAGTTTCGGGACGTCTAGCAAAGGGAATTTGCAGAGTATTGTTCCAAAATAGTGGTAGTTGCAACAACTCCCCACCAGAGAGCACTCGATAACATTTTATCAGCCCTTACAGTAAGGAATAAAAGCTGAGAGAGCTGTTATTGCACAGTTTGTTCTGCGTAGTCTAATTCTCTGTGCCCAAGGGCCCTTATAGTTTGTGTTTCAAAGATGGCAAACTGCTGTTGAAACTAGATGGGGGGACTTTTCAACATCAGATTGTGGGGTGGGGGGTGGACTTGAAGGGTGAACTGATCAAAGGCAATATTTTTTAAAAAAATCTCTCAGTAAACACACCCAGACCTTTGGGCATGCTTGAAATAACTGTTTGGAACCTGGCATTAACTTGTCCGGTCATGCTGTTTGTAATGCATCTAACAGTGGGTGAACCTTTCTGTGGAATGCAACGTAGGTGTCTGCCTTTTTATTCATTTATTTTTAAAAACCCTAATCTTAATAAATATTCACCTAAGAGTTTTCTGAATGTAAAAGTTAATCCAAGAGGGCTTCCCAAGCACTGGAGAAATACCTCTTTCCATGTACAAACTACCACTGTGATATCTTGATCAATCCCATTTCCCCCTTCCTTTTGAAGTTACAAATTATACAAATTCTGAGCCCTTTGGGGGAGAGCGGTTTGTTAAGTCGAATCAACAACAACAACAACAACAGTAATTTTAAAGAAAACAAAGTTGGGCTATCAAATGGCCAAAGACTAAAAAAAAATCTCATATTTGCTGTACATAGATGATTTGAAGCTGTATGGGAAATCAGACACAGAAATCCAGTCACTAGTAAACACAGTCCGAATATTCAGCACAGACATTTCGATGGAGTTTGGCCTGGAAAAGTGCGCTACTGTGGCAATAAAGAGGGGCAAGATCACTGAGAGTGATGGGATTGAAATACCTGATGGCCAACTCATCAAGTGCAACCAAGAGGCAGCTTATAAATACCTGGGCATTTTGCAGCTGGATAACATCAAGCACAGGCAAGTGAAGACTGTTGTCAGCAGAGAATACACCCAGAGGGTCAGGAAAATTTTGAAATCTAAATTAAATGGTGGAAATACCATCAAGGCTATCAACACCTGGGCCATACCCATCATCAGGTACACTGCGGGAATCATCAACTGGACACAGGCTGAGTTGGAAGCATTGGATAGAAAAACTCGGAAGCTTATGACAATTCACCATGCCTTACACCCACGCAGTGATACTGATAGATTATACCTTCCCCGGAGATCTGGAGGCAGGGGCTTACTGCAAGTGCAGCAAACAGTGGAAGAGGAGAAGCATGCACTGGCCGATTATGTGAAGGAAAGTCAAGAACAGGCATTGATTGAAGTGAAGAACAGATTTGCTGCAAACCCAAGAAAACCAAACAAGAATACAGAAAAAATGTGATTAAAATGAGGACTGAAAGCTGGCACAACAAAGCACTGCACGGCCAATTTCTGGAGAAAATCAAAGACAAGGTGGACAACAAAAAGACCTGGCTGTGGTTAACAACTGGAACTCTGAAAAAGGAAACTGAATCCCTGATTTTAGCCACCCAAGAGCAGGCCATTAGAACAAATTCGATCCAGGCCAAAATCGAAAAATCCTTAAATGATGTAAAATGCAGATTGTGCAAAGAAGCTGATGAAACTGTAGATCATGTCCTCAGCTGCTGCAAAAAGATTGCCCAGACTGAGTTCAAACAGAGACACAATTCAGTGGCCAAGATGATCCACTGGAATGTATGCAAGAATTACAACATAAGAACAGCTAAGAACTGGTGGTAACATTGTTCAGAGAAAGTAATGGAAAATGAGAAGGTCAAGATCCTGTGGGGCTTTCAAATCCAAACGGACAAAGTGTTGAAACACAATACACCAGACATCACCGTGATCGAGGACAAGAAAGTGACCATCATCGACATAGCAGTCCCCGGTGACAGCAGGGTCATTGAAAAAGAACACGAGAAGGTCACTAGATACCGCGATTTGAAAATCGAGCTTCAGCTTCTATGGCACAAACCAGCTGAGGTCGTCCCAGTGGTAATCGGCAAGCTGGGCACCATCCCAAAAAAACTAGCGCAGCACTTGAAACATCTTCGAATTGAAAAAAATTAACATCTGTCAAATTCAGAAGGCAGCCGTGCTGGGATCCTCACGAATACTACGCCGATACATTACAATTTCCTAGGCCTCTGGGTGAGGCTCGAATTGTAATGAAGGCCAACAACCAGCTAAAGATCTGGCAGTTGTGAAATCTACAATCATCATCATCATCATCATCATCATCATCATCATCATCATCCCAAAAAAACTAGGGCAGCACTTGAAACATCTTCAAATTGACAAAATTAACATCTGTCAAATTCAGAAGGCAGCCCTGCTGGGATCCGCACAAATACTACACCAATACATTACAACTTCCTAGGCCTCTGGGTGAGGCTCAGATTGTAATGAAGGCCAACAACCAGCTAAAGATCTGGCAGCTGTGAAATCTACCATCATCATTATCATAATAGATTATGAGCTACACATTCTGGCTACAAATTCTGTTAGATGATGAGGCTTCAGTACTTTGTACAGCATGAAATATTTTTCGGACAGCCCCCCGATTCATATGAAAATTCATGTGAGAGCAGCAGTGACATAGTGGTTAAAAGCAGGTGTACTGTAATCTGGAGGAGCCAGGTTTGATTCCCCGCTTTGCCACTTGAGCTGTGGAGGCTTATCTGAGGAATTCAGATTAGCCTGTGCACTCCAACACATGCCAGCTGGGTGACCTTGGTCTAGTCACAGTTCTTCAGAGTTCTCTTAGCCCCACCTACCTCACAGGGTGTTTGTTGCGAAGAGAAAGGAGTTTGTAAGCCCCTTTGAGTCTTCTTCCAGGGGAGAAAGGGGGGGATATAAATCCAACTCTTCTTCTTTCTATGAATGGAGGAATCACAGCCCTTTCTATCCCATTCCTTCCAAGCCATGATATACAAGCTGGTTCCAGTTCCTCATTCCTCTTTCCCCAGTTTAACCATAAACCCAAACTTATAACATTCTGGGGGGGGGGGGGCACCCCACTTGGTAGCTTTATGTGCCAAATTAAGCTTTGTACCATGGGCCAATGTATGGCCGCTTGGGAGTCCTAGCTCCCATTTCTAGGATATTTCTGATTTTTCCAGCATTTTTTAACAACATCCAGCATGACATGACTCTACCTGGACTTTGAGATCACTGGCAGAGGGTCATGGTTCTATTTAGTCTTATGTATTTTATTACTGTTACTGTTTATTACTGTTACTGTTTATTATTGCTATATTGTTGAAATATATTGTTTATCATGTTGTTAGCCGCTCTGAGCCCTTCAGGGATAGGGCGGGGTACAAATATATTTGTAATGGAAATGGAAAGTGTGAGTTTGGGTGGTCCAGTGATTGAACAGCTCAGCAGCCCAAGATAAATACCAGCAACATTTGTGGTTGGATTGAGCAACAAGAAACCGATTTCAGCTTTGTCCGCCACATGCTAGATTTGAGTGCCAAAGAGGCACATATTTAAGCTAATTGCAAAAGCAGGTTCTACTCTGGTCCTTGCCATGAGTTAACTTCCCCCCCCTCCCCACCATGAAGGTTGTATGAACAAGGTGAGGGACAGGTTGCACCTTTCCTAAATTGAATCTGTGAAACTTTATGCTTCTTGGTTGTGTACGGAGCTCCCTGACAGATGTGAAGTGATAGAGCTCTAATTGTTAAGAACATAAGAACATAAGAACAAGCCAGCTGGATCAGACCAGAGTCCCTCTAGTCCAGCACTCTGCTACTTGCAGTGGCCCACCAGGTGCCTTTGGGAGCTCACATGCAGGATGTGAGAGCAATGGCCTTCTGCGGCTGTTGCTCCCGATCACCTGGTCTGCTAAGGCATTTGCAATCTCAGATCAAGAGGATCAAGATTGGTAGCCATAAATCGACTTCTCCTCCATAAATCTGTCCAAGCCCCTTTTAAAGCTATCCAGGTTAGTGGCCATCACCACCTCCTGTGGCAGCATATTCCAAACACCAATCACATGTTGCGTGAAGAAGTGTTTCCTTTTATTAGTTCTAATTCTTCCCCCCAGCATTTTCAATGTATGCCCCCTGGTTCTAGTATTGTGAGAAAGAGAGAAAAATTTCTCTCTGTCAACATTTTCTACCCCATGCATAATTTTATAGACTTCAATCATATCCCCCCTCAGACGTCTCCTCTCCAAGCTAAAGAGTCCCAAACGCTGCAGCCTCTCCTCATAAGGAAGGTGCTCCAGGTGTTCTGCTGCCATTTTTCAAAATTTCTTGTTGGCCCTAATTCCACTTGTTTAGAAAGCAGGGTATAATGCCAGACAGCTCGGCTTCCGAAGCATCCATTTTCTCCAGGGGAACTGACCTTTGTATTCTGTGGATCAATGTTAATTTTGGGAGATCTCCCAGCCCCACCTTGAAACACTAGGTGGGCAATCATTTAGGAACCATGTGTGAGCCGCATTCTATCATCTGGCATCACCCACCAGGAAAGCTTTCTCATGTACCTTTGATGCACTGGCACACTGATAGTACCTCTATAGGCGCATTCACAGTTGTCCCTGTGAGCTGTGCAGAGGGGTGAAGAACTAGAGTTTTAGAAATGTAGGGCCTAAGCAATTTTAAGTCCCCCTAATTTCCTCCTTTGATTTAATTGCTCTACGACATATTTGTCGCACTGTAGTCACGCTGAGGCCCCTTCTGCACTGGCCAATAAAGCTGGGTTGGGGGCAGGAACTTCACAAGGTTCCTTCCCTGCAAACGACTCTAAACCGCCCTTAACCCGCACCAGCAGCCTCGGAATGGGTTATACGAGAATCACTCAGTGAGCGATTCTTTTGTTTTACAGCGGAGCACAGCCGTGGCCGAATGAACATCTGCTGCCATCAGCCACTGTAAACAGACGAATCGCTCTTGCACAACCCCTTCCCCAGCTCCCATTCACAGAGCCACCAGGGGAAAAGGGGCTGTCCCGTGGCCCAAGGGGTCGGCCCTGCCTGCCCGCCAAGCTGCTCTTCTCTTCGCAGGCAAGCAGGGATGAAGAAGAAGAGTTTGGATTTATATCCCCCCTTTCTCTCCTGTAGGAGACTCAAAGGGGTTGACAATCTCCTTGCCCTTCCCCCCTCACAACAAACACCGGCAGGAGGCAGCAGGGAAGGGAACCACGGATACGCCTCCATGTGAAGGCACATCCGGGGTCCCCGGCAACTGCGAGGCTGCTCACACGAGCGTGTGCAAATGGTTCTGAGGCTCCTCCGGAGTCAAGAACACCAGTGTGAGCCCTCCTGCCCGGCTTGTGTGGAAGGGGCCTGAGTGAAGTGTTGTCTGTAGAGTAGAAGTTGGAATCCAGAAAAAAAGCTTTGATGTATAAGATTTGTTACTTGTTTAGGACAGGGTGATCAAAAGTTTGTAGTTTTGCTGTGTTGATATTACCTTTGAAGTCCTCTCTATTCCCCCCACTTCGAGTCTTACATATACTACAAAGTGGACATTTGAGAGCTGTTATTTTTTTTATTAGCCAGCCCTTGAAAATAACAGGTGGTATGTTCTCTTTTTCAGGTATCTCCATTCAAACAACATTGTTGTTGTGCCTGAAGGTAAAGTTTCTTACTACATTCAAATAATGAAAGAAACTGTGGTTAACCTCGGAATATGAATGTTTTTAAGGTTGAGTTTCCGTGACTTAAGCAGCGGACTTTATATCACCAAGTATCTCAGCCCTGATAATCCTAAATACTGCATACTTCGCTCCTATTTGGAGAGCAGAGTGGGATTTATCAGTAGAACAAGGCTGAGTCGTAACAGTTAGCACTATGTCATTTGGCTTGGACTTGTTGGATGTTTTCTATTAATCATTTATCCAGTTCATCTGTCCCTGTTCTTCTCAACTATGTAAATTGCTTTATCCATGAAGAAGAAGAAGAGTTGGATTTATATCCTTTCCCTTCCCCCCGCCAACAAACACCCTGTGAGGTGGGTGGGGCTTAAAGAGCTCCAAAGAACTGTGACTAGCCCAAGGTCACCCAGCTGGTATGTGTTGGAGTGCACAAACTAATCTAGTTCACCAGATAATCTTCCACAGCTCAAGTGGCAGAGCAGGGAATCAAACCCAGTTCTCCAGATTAGAGTGCACCTGCTCTTAACCACTACACTACGCTGGTCATGCTCTGAGCTCAGCATGTAAGACTAAATAAACACACAAACGAACCCTGCGAGATGGGTTTTTGCTATTCCCCTTTTACAGATGGGGGAACCAACACTGACATTTGGTCAGTGCTATTAGAGTCAGGAAGTGGGAAAAGGCTTTCTAGGCCATCTAGGTCAGCCCCATGTTTGGTGCAGAAATCGAAAGTTAGAGCATTCCTAGAGGAAGGCACTATATGGATTTTGTTCTTGTCTGGCCTCTGCTTGAAGTTGTCCAGCATGGTACTGCCCAGCACGAGTTTGATTCCTCACTCTATCATTTGAGCTGTGGAGACTTATCTGGTGAACTAGATTAGCCTGTGCACTCCCACACACGCCAGCTGGGTGACCTTGGGCAAGTCGTAGCTCTTCAGAGCTCTCTCAGCCCCACCCACCTCACAGGGTGTTTGTTGTGGGGGAGGGAGGGAAGGGAAAGGAGATTGTAAGCCCCTTTGAGTCTCCTTACAGGAGAGAAGGGGGAGGGGGTATAAATCCAAAACTCTTCTTCTTTTTCTTCTTTTTAACTGAACAGCTGTATTGAGTCTTGTGGCTCAGCTGTGCCTGTTAACCAAGTTTGGATACACCTGACCTCAATCAATCGATCCATCCATCTTTATTAGGGTCATAAACCAGCATAAAGTAAATAAAATAAAATTTAAAAGGATAAAACATTAAAATTTAAAGAGGAGAAGAACAAAACAAAACCTCCTGGTAAAAGGAATCTGGGAGCACAAAAAAGGTGTGTGCTTTTATAATGTTCCACTTTTAATTGTTAGCCAGCTTGATGGAAAAGTGGAGTATAAATTCTGTTAAAAAATGTGTTCCACATCCCAAGCAGAATTTTGTGGGACTTGTGAATTTGAGTGTGGGCAAAACAAGGGGAAATGGAGAGCGATGAAAGATATGATGGGAGAACAGTCTTGCCCTGAGTTGCACATAATCTGCCAAAACCCTCACCAAACCCCTGGCATGTTCAGTTGGGAGGGGTTTTTTGATCCCATTTCTTTCAACATGTAGGGATGGAACGTAGCGCACGCTTAAGATCGCAGTATTGATTCCGCTTTTCTTTTGAAGCAATAGGCTCTTTGGTTAAACTGCAGTTCCTGGACTTGAGTGACAACGCCCTCGAATTTGTCTGCCCTGAGATCGGCCGTCTGAGGTCCTTGCGCCATCTTCGACTGGCTAATAACCGACTAAAATACTTGCCAGCAGGTAAATGTCAAGAAGCTTTTCAGCGCAGGCAACTTCTGTTTCATTGATGATGTAGATTTCGTTTGTTGCCTTCTAAACAACAACATGAATATAGAGGTTAATCTTGTATTTTTCATGCTTGCACAAGGTACGTAGGACGCTTCCTGAAGGGCGTGGAAAATAGGCTTCCTGATCATTGCTGGGAATTCGCATTGCTCCTTTTTATTGAGTCCAGGTGCTGTACAGGAGCCAGTGTGCTGTAGTGGTTAAGACCAGGTGCACTTTAATCTGGAGAACCGGGTTTGATTCCCTGCTCTGCCACTTGACCTGTGGAGGCTTATCTGGGGAACCAGATTCACTTGTGTACTCCAACACATGCCAGGTTGGTGACCTTGGGCTAGTCACAGTTCCTCGGAGCTCTCTGAGCCCACCCACATCACAGGGTGTTTGTTATAGGGGGAGGGAGGAAGGGAAAGGAGATTGTAAGCCCATTTGAGTCTCCTTGCAGGAGAGAAAGGGGGGATACAGTGGTGGGATCCAAAAATTTTAATAACAGGTTCCAATGGTGGTGGGATTCAAACAGTGGCGCCGCCGCACACACGCACCTCCAGTCCCTATTGGGCAGGGAGGTTGCTTTAGTAACCCCATGTCAGCACTCAGAAAAAATTAGTAACCACTTCTAGAGAAGTGGTGAGAACTGGTTGGATCCCACCTCTGGGGGGATGTAAATCCAAACTACTACTCCTCTTCTTCTTCCTCTTCTTCTTTCTCTTCCTCCTCCTCCTCCTCTTCTTCTGCTCATTTTTAACCATAATGGAAGAAGCAAAGCGTGATGGTTGTTTGTAAATTATAAATTCATTTATTTGCTTTAGTTGTAGGCCACCCTTCTTGCCGAGACTCACACCAGATTACAAATTATTTAAAAATACATTATTAGCAGACAGCATGAGACTTCCATTAAACAATGCAATAGAAATAGGGTTGCAGAATGAGAAAGCAATACAAACTGCGCGAGACAAAAAGTGCTTGAGAGCCAGTGTGATGTAGTGGTTAGGAGTGGTGGACTCTGATCTGCAGAACTGGGTTTGATTCCCCACTCCTCCACCTGGGCAGCTGACTCTTGTCTGGTGAACTGGATTTGTTTCCCCACTCCTACACATGAATCCTGCTGGGTGACCTTGGCTACTCACAGTTCTTCAGAACTCTCTGAGCCTCTCTTACTTCACAAGGGGTCTGTTGTGGAGAGAGGAAGGGAAAGGAGTTTGCAAGCCACCTTGAGTCGCCTTACAAGAGCGAAATGGGGGTATACCCAACCTCTTCTTCTTTAAACAATGCAGGAAGTGGATTACAAAATATATAAAATTGTGCAAATTGGATGGATCATTAAATATGTGTGGTGGAAAGCCGATAAAAATTTGCTTCTGATTTTATGTTTAAACCTGGACTTTTTTGAGCCTCTGAAAATAATTTGCCTTGTGCTTATGCACAGTGAAAGCAAAGTTTCTTCAAAGGAAACCCAACATTTTATATAGAACTTAACGCATTCTTATTGCAGATTCCAGGAAAAGGAACTTTGAAAAAAAGGAGAGTTTATATTGCAGAATGATTGACTGCGTGTCTGCTAAACTTTGCTTAGGAAATGGTTTTTACTGTTCATGGAAGCGTAGTTTATTTCTTCTGTCTTTTATATGAAATGTAGGGCATTACACCTCTTCCTCTTGTGTGTTCAAAGCTTTAGGTATGATTTCTCTCAGCTAAAAATATCACCATTTGTTAACCGTTCGGCTAGGAAAAGGTTTGCCGTTGTGGGGAATGTTGGAGCTGGGGGCTTGTGCAAGGTTCTTCAACAAATACTTTACTCCTCTTCCCTGCCTTTTTCAATATTGCCTTTCACACAATGTATATTAATCTTTCCCTTCTATGATAACCTGCTTAAAAATTGGCACTGGTCTGCTTCATCGAGCATTTTAACAATTTTGTACTTGGCGCTTTCCCTCGTCATCCGCTCTGAGCCTGACGGTTTTTGGGAAACAGCAGGGCAAAAGTCGAATAAGTAAATAAGTTAATTTTGCAGCTGTGTTTTGAACAGGTTGTTTCTTTTCATAAATGCAAAGCTATCATAGACCCTTAATTTTAAAGCGGTGGGGCAAATTTTTACTTCTATAACTAATTTATATTTGAATTGACATTTGAAGTAATTGTTTTTATCCCAAATGCTTATTTTATTTTATGTCATCTTAAATATTATTGTAATTCATTGTCCTTTTATGCCATTAAAGGTTATGGAAATTGAAATTGAGATGCAAAGCTGATGAGAATTTGGCTCGTTGTTTTGTGTATGTGTGTTGGGAGCTTCTCATCAAGATTACAGACAGGGTGAACGAAATCTACAGCAGCTATCTGAATAGCTAGCGCTGTACTGTTCCTGTTGCTTTAGCTTGGAGGTTGTAGTGGGCCTCATGGTACAGGGTCCATGCAGAATTAATAAGATAAAGGTCGTTTTCCAGTGGTAAGGACAGTGCCTGGTATGACAATACTGATTTTGTGAAATGGTAGCAGTTCTGGTATTTAGGTTGCACATTCTGACTAAACCTCATCCTTCGTAGCCTGCAGCAGCCCGCAGAGAAAAGCTGTTGGTTGTGTCAGCTCTGTATACTTTTTCATATTCACTGCTACTTTATATTTCTGCTAAAAATGACCTCTGGATGGCTTTTTGTTTCAGCACTAGTAGGGCCCTCCCATGGTGGTATCAAAGAATCTCTAGAGCAGGGGTAGGGAACCTGCGGCTCTCCAGATGTTCAGGAACTAAAATTCCTCATCTTCTATTGGCCAATTGGCCATGCTGGTAGGGGCTGATGGGAATTGTAGTTCCTGAACATCTGGGGAGCCGCAGGTTCCCTACCCCTGCTCTAGAGTCATCCCCCAAGATATGAACTTGCTTTTTCTTGGCAGGTCCACTTCTGGCCACCCTACCTTGGATGACCCAGTCTAGCCGGATCTCATCAGATCTTGGAAGGTAAACAGGGTCAGCCTTGGTTAGTACTTGGATGGGAGGACACCATGATAGCCCAAAGCAGGGACGTAGGTATAGATTTTTTATTGGGGGGGTGTCGGGGCATGGCCACGCCTCCCCTGGGGCATGGCCACGCTTTCCCAAGCCCCACCCCCAGCCCCAGTGCTTGTAAAAGCAGCTCTCCAAGGCCAGGGACAGCAGACTCCCCCGCCCCCCACCAACTGGGCTCCTGACTGGCAGCCCCTTCTGCCCTCCCCTCTCGGCAGAGGCATAGCTAGGGAAAATGGAGCCCTGTGCAAAATCTGAGTTTTGCGCCGCCCCCTCGGCAGCCACTGTGATGCTGGAATCCACCCTCAAACAGCATCACTTTCAATGGTGTTTAAACTAGAGAGCCCACATTCTCCTTTTAAATCCACCTTAAAGGGAGAATCTGGGGTCCCCAGTTAAAACAACATTGAAAGTGATGCTGTGTTGGGGTGGATTATCCTGAAACAGCATTACTTTCAATGTTTAAATTTGGGTAGTATCATCAGGAGAGTTTCCCAAACAATCCCTGGAACTTTGGTGCGGCTAGCCTAAAAACTGTGCCCCCTGCAGGCCAAAAACCAAAAAACGCTGAAAAATGCAAAAAAAAACCATAAACAGGGGTGGGGCGGAGCTTCAGATATGCAATGGGGGGGTTGAACCCGAGAACCCCCTCCCTTACCTATGTCCTTGCCCAAAGCCCCTACCTAGAGGCAGCCAAGCCACCAGAGGTGAAGTGCTCATGGGGACATGAGGGGTCACATATCCCTGGTCACATGCCAGCTGGTCACGTGGGGGGTAGAGAAGCACCCACCCCTCCCCTTGGCCTTACCCTGCCAGCTGCTCCTTCAGCTGGCAGAGCCTTCGCTGGCCGAAGGAGCAGCCTTGCGGGGTTGGGCCGAAGGGCGGCCTGCAGCAGGCTCCCACCAACTAAGGTAAGTGGGGCACAGAAGGGGGGGGCATCCGGAGCAGGTATTGCCCCAGGCGCCACCCCCCCCCTTGCAAGCCACCCTTGTTCCTCTCATGCCTTGAGAACCCTACGGAGCCACCTGCAATTTGTGGCACTTTGAACCTATAACTTAATCCCCCATTGGCTGTTTAATGCACCAGTAGAACCCCAGCGTCGGCCTCCATTTTATGAGTGTTGCTGCTTGCCGTTGAAATAAACTCCATGATCAGAGAATTATTTCCATCTCCTCAGCTGCTTTTATAAGCATCGGGTTTTGAAATTAACAAATGTTGAGTTTAAATGAAAGTCGGTGTTGACCACTTCTTCGGTGACTGCTTTGCAGGTCCCTTCTCATTAAACACCCCTGAAATAATCAAAGGCGTTTTCATTCAAAGGCTGCTGTGGAGACATTGCTCTGTTCAGGAGTCAGACTGTGTCTTTGTTTAGCAAACACCTACCACTTGTTGGCATGCTTACGGTATAAATCTTCCCTTTGATAAATATCAAGACGTTGTCAGCCCGAGATTAGATCACAGGATTTGGCTCTGGGAATCCTGGCTTAATTCCAGTCCCTGCCTTTCACTTGGCATGGCTTCTTTTTTTATCCGTCTTTAAAGCGTTACGTGAACCGCATTCATACTTCAAATGGGCAGTGCAATTCATGGGGGCGCAGTTTTCCATCGGGTGGGGACGGCTCTGCCGTGGCATGGCCGTGCTGCCGTCAAAGGGGATTGAAGAGACACGCAGAAGGAGCGAAAATCGAGAAAATCCCAGACCCCAAAACTCACCGTTGTTTGTGAATGGCCTATGCCTGTTCTTTTGATGGGATAAGTTGCCGGCAGGCTTAGGGGGACTTCATAGAATCCTAGAGTTGGAAGAGCCAAGGGCCAACAAGTCCAACCCCCAGCAATGCAAGGAACTCACAATCAAAGCACTCTTGACATATGTTCATCCAGCCTCTCTTTAAAAACCTCCAAAGAAGGAGACTCCACCACACTCCTAGGCAGTGAATTCCCCTATTGAACAGCTCTGACAGTCCGAAAGTTCTTCCTAATGTTCAGGTGGAATCTCTTTTCCTGCACCTTGAATCCATAACTCCGTGTCCTAGTCTCTGGAACAGCAGAAAACAAGCTTGCTCCCTCACCAACATGGTATCCCTTCAAATCTCTAAACATGGCTATCATGTCACCTCTTCACCAAAGTAAACATACCCAGCTCCCTAAGTCTCTCCTCTTCATAGGGCATGGATTTCCAACCCTTTACCATTTTGATTGCCCTCCTCTGGACCCATTCTAGCTTGTCAATATCCTTCTTGAATTGCTGTGCTCAGGTGGTCTAAAGTCTCAGTTGCCCCAGGCATTGTCTATCGTAAGCGTTCACGCCACGTAGCACAGAGGAAAGCAGGGATATGCATATTTTAATAAAATAAATAAATAGGCCAAGGAGAACTTTTGTGGGACTTGTTTTGCTTTGATTTGAACATCACGTGTTTTGCCTTCCCAATTTAAGAACTGCTAGATAGAATTGGAGTTTTTTTCATCCCCTTCCAGTTTCTGAAGCTTGATTCAAGCATTCCGCAGAGCTGTATGACTCACTCTGTGAAGCAGATGGGCAGTAATTCAATCACCCCATACAGATGTTTTACATCTGGCAGCGCAGTTTGTTCTGATGGGCTGAGCCCGAGACGAGAGTCGGTTTCAGTCGGTTACAGTTCCCTTTCAGGATTCTTAAAACATTTCTGCTGTTCTGGAACTAGTTCTTATCGTACCTAATTACGTGCCAAGAGCATGCGCGATAACTTATTGTATTCAAGTGTCTTCCTGCTTGCTTCCAGCACCGCACATTAAAAGTCTTTTCTTTCACAGATGGTATTTACTATGTTTGCATAAGGATCATTTCGTTCCAGCTCACATTTTTAATCTGTGTACTCTGCAAAATTACATTACAGAGATGATGTCTTCAGACAATACCTCTGTGTGGATGATGATTTTATGCTTTGTGGCTGAGCGCATAACCGTTAAGATTTCATCTTCGTTACAAATGGAGAAACTCTCAAAGTTCTTTTATCTAAGTTTTTTTTAAAAAAAATCTTGGAACGATGTTTTGGCAACTAGGTTTTGTAAAGTGCATGTATGTTAATAAGCACAATAAAGGTCTGTTAATTTTTTAAATATCTTACAAGATTTGGCGGTTCATGATCTTTTTTTCTCTTTTGAGATGCATGTCGCTTAAAAAACTTGCCAGCCGTAGCATCGTGCTGTACAATTTAATTAAAAATGGAGGGCAGTATTTACTCAGCAAACATTTAGCAGTTAATTATAGATTCGCTGAATGAAAAAAAGCTTTATGTTTTGCCAACTTTTGATGTAAAGTGAATTAATTAAGCAGGGTTGGCAATGGCTTGCTTTCCCAACCCACCCTGCGGTAAAGCTGGCTTTCAGAATGCCATTTGCATTACTGGGGTTTAAGAAAACAGGATTGTTTTCCAGGTTCTGAATGCTAGACTTGGTCTCGGCTGCCTTGGAATAACTGCCTGTTATCACTGTGTCCCTAATGGGTTGCAATTAAATGCAGTAATCTTCAGGGTCTTTGTAGGGACAACTGTGTGCCATGAAGACGAATGCAACTCATGACGACCCTAGCACGTTGGGGTTTTCAAGACCAGAGATGAACAGAAGTTTGCAGAAGAAAGGGATTTGGGGCCCATGTGTTAGTGCAGTGATGGCGAACCTTTTCGAGACCAAGTGCCCAAACTGCAACCCAAAACCCACTTATTTATTGCAATGTGCCAACACGGCAATTTCACCTGAATACTGAGGTTTTAGTTTAGAAAAAACAGTTGGCTCTGAGGCGTGCGTTACTCGGAAGTAAGCTTGGTGGTAGTCAGTGGCTTTGCTTTGAAGCAACTGTGCATCTCTTCCAACGGGTGAATCACGACCCTGGAAGGGTTTACTCAGAAGCAAGCCCCATTGCCAGCAACCGAGCTTACTCCCAGGTAAAGGATTGCACTTTTGTTCTTTGCATGAAAATCAGTGGGGTTTAACAGCGCTTAATAGGATTACCTACACTGCTTCCCCAAAATTTGGTCTTAGGTTTAATGCTAATAATCGAGCCCAGCGGACTACGCCAGCCTAGATGTGGGGGGGGAGGCACTCTGTTTGTGCGTGCCCACAGAGAGGGCTCTGAGTGCCACCTCTGGCACCCGTGCCATAGGTTCGCCACCACTGCGTTAGTGTGTTAAGTTGCAAGCCAGAACCGTGTATTAGGGAGTCTCCGCTGGAAGTAAAGGGAGAGATTTCCTTATGTGTCTACATTTGGGTTTATTTGAAGAGTTCGTAAGAGCCTGAAGTCTTCTCTTAAGAAGAGGAAGTGTATTGGATTTCATGAATCCCTCTTTTGTTCTGGTTGGGGCTCGGCAGTTGCAAAACGTAATTTTGCTGTAGTTCTGTGATATTTTGCCTTTGGGCTGCTTTCTAAAGTCTTCCAAGGACTTTTCCAGGATCGCCAAAACAGTGCATGCAGCCTGGACTGCTTTTATCTGATTTGGTTTCAGAATAGGGATAGGTGGCTAAGCAAGGCGTTTAACAGCCTTCAGTGTCATCCAGCGAGAGCCAGCGTGGTGTAGTGGTTAAGAGCAGGTGCACTCTAATCTGGGGAACCGGGTTTGATACCCTGCTCTGCCACTTGAGCTGTGCAGGCTTATCTGGGAAACTAGATTAGCTTGTGCACCCCAACCTACCTCACAAGGTGTTTGTTATGAGGGGGGAAGGGAAGGGAGATTGTAAGCCCCCTTGAGTCTCCTTACAGGAAAGAAAGGGGGGATATAAATCCAAACTCCTACTACTACTACTCTTCTCTTCTTCTTCTTTTCCTCCTCTTCTTCTTGGTTGCTCCTAATCCACTTTCGGAGGAGCGGTGCCTAGAGCCAAAAAAGACAATTCTTTTGATTTATGACAGCTCTGCTCCAGCTGCCCGCGTGCAGAAACTTGTCCTTTTACCACTCTGAAGTGGAAATGGTTTACTGGCACAAAAAATCGTTCTTTAGCCAAAGTCTTAAACTACCACTTGACACAAGGATTTTCATCCACTTTACCCAAAATTTGGATAGCCTTTCCACGTGACCCCGGAGACTCCATAACGGCGTGGCATATTAATAGGACAGATCATACCAGTTCTACAGGAGGGTTTTTGTGACTGCTAATGGCAAGATGTTTAAGAGATGCCAGCATGGTGTAGTGGTTAAGAGCAGGTGGATTCATCTGGAGAACTGGGTTTGATTCCCTACTCCTCCACCTGAGTGGCAGAGGCTTATCTGGTGAACCAGATGTATTTCCACACTCCTACGTTCCTTCTGGGTGACCTTGGGCAAGTCACAGTTCTCTCAGAACTCTCTCAACCCCATTCACCTCCCAAGGTGTCTGTTGTGGGCAGAGGAAGGGAAAAGAGCTTGTAAGCCACCTTGAGTCTCCTTACAGGAGGGAATGGTGGGGTATAAATCCAAACTCTATCTCTCTAACTGTAACTGTGGCTGAGGACAAGAACATCAGCCCATGAACATGAACAGTGTGTGTCATGTATCATGCCAAGAAGTGTTCGCTTTTGTTTGACTACCATTTTTCCTAACTACTAAATAAGCTTGAAACTAATTGAATTGTTTATATTTCTTTTTTCTCAAGGAACGTTTTTATAGAAATGCAACCCACCCCCCTCCGCAATTTTTCCAATTCACTTTCTGTTGCCAACGCATTCAGTACCACTTCTTACATTGGTCAGCAGCATGCTGGATTAATAGGTGTTTATTGCTTTTATTTATAGTATGATTTTCTCACTAAAACTGTGCATATCGCACAGTATAAATCAATGCTATCAATAGGTTGAGGCATTTAATGAGGAGCAGAATTGGACCAGGATTACAGAAATTTGAAAACAGAGCATAAAGTACGGTTGAAGGCTTTCACAACCCGAATCAACTAGGTGTTGTGAGTTTTCTGGGCTGTGTAGCCACAGTCCGGTAGTTTTTGCTCCTCGGGGTTTTACCACATCTTTGGCCACCATCTTCAGAAGCATGTCATGGTGAGAAAACCTACAAAACCTTAAAGTATGAGACATGCCCCCTTAGAAAAGCACCTTGTGTGTATATATATATTTGTGATGCACAAGTATATATTTGTTAATACAGAATATATTTTATGTAGTCATAATAAAGGAAAAGTTATGCAGATTAACGAAGTCCACTGGGCTGTCTTGATTGGGCTTAGTTCTGGTCTGACTTCTGTTCCCTATTGGAACATGCTTTTTAAACCCACAGCAGGCCTTCAATCCAGACACGTTGTACGACTTGTGAGCTGTCAAAATATGCAGATGAGTGGTGAGAATGAATGGCAAAAGTTATTGGAAGCCAATGCATATGAAAGTGAGGTTCCACTGAAAGATCAAACCTCCAGCATGGTGTAGTGGTTAAGAGCAGGTGTACTCTAATCTGGAGAAACCAGGTTTGATTCCCCACTCTGCCACTTGAGCTGTGGAGGCTTATCTGGGGAACCAGATTAGCTTGTGCACTCCAACACGCGCCAGCTGGGTGACCTTGGGCTTGTCACAGTTCTTTGGAGCTCTCTCAGCCCCACCCACTTCACAGGGTGTTTGTTGTGGGGGGAAGGGAAAGAAGTTTGTTAGCCCCTTTGAGTCTCCTTGCAGGAGAGAAAGGGGGATATAAATCCAAACTCTTCTTCTTGTTGTAATTAGAAGGTGCTGTGTGCTTGCGTAGGCAATTCAGCTGTGGTTTTTCCTTAAACCGTATTTTGTATTTCATTCAATGTTTCAGCCTCACTGCTCTCTGAAATGGATTAAATTCTCTTGAAAAATCTTCAGTCGGAAGCTTGCGTGATGAGTTTGGTGACAAAGCTAAATGAAACACCCTTTTTGTTTGTTTGTAAGTAGTTCACTTGTTTGGACAACTGGATAAGTAGCTGGAGCTTGATTTCAGAACAGCATAATTTATAGACCTGAGAATCAGAGCACTTCACTTCTAAATATAGAATCATGTGGCAGAGGATCACATAAGTACAAGTCTCCTGCTCCCATTAAAACTATAAATTGGGCTATAACTTTTTTCGTCACTGTGAGCCTTTATGAAATAACCTAGGAATGGTAATTGATTACCGCCAAGTTTGTTTTCGCTTGGCAATTTGCTTTGCTAATTGGGGTGCACAAATGCACCGGGAATGAAAAGTTACATTCTTTATTTTTTCCTCCTTTCCTTCCCCCAGACCTTCCCTTTTGACTGCCAAAAAATACATATGTGTTTACTATTCATGCAGACGTGTATCCTTCTGAAATGCTTCCCATCCATCCATCCATCCTTCCTCCCTCCCACCCCCAGGTAAAAAATTCCTCAATGCCCTACTTACTAGCTCAGTTCTGAAATAAATATTGGGTATTGTTATGCAGGAGTAGTGCTCAATTCTTTCCCTTTTCTCTTGTCTGAGCCGATAAATTTCTCATTGCCTTTAAAACATGACAATAACAGCGGTTATATTCCAGTTCCGGCTTTAAAGGATGTAGTTATTGCTAATGCAGATATATTGTTTTAATAGTGTATTCAAGTTCTGCGTCAGGCGTTGATCTAGGTTGTAGCTTTTAATTTTGCTGAATGTGAGTTAGGTGAGAGCCTGCATGGTGTAGTGGTAAAAATGTAGGACTAGGATCTGGGAAACCCAAGCTTGAATCCCCACTCTTCTGTGGAAACCTCTGAACCACCACACCACGCTGGCAGTGGCAAACCGACTCTGAATGCCTCTTGCCTTGAAAACCCTACAGGGCAGGGGGTGTCACATGTCCCCAGGCGCATGCCACCTAATCACGTGGCGGGGGGAGTGCCGGGCCCGGGCTGCGCTCGCCTGCTCCGGGTGGTGGACCTGGACCTGGGTGTCGTTGCAGGCTTCTGGCAGTGGACCTGGGCGCCTCGCTAGCTTTGGGTGGTAGACCTGAGTGCTGTCACCAGCTCTGGCCAGTAGACCTGGGCGCTCTGGCTTCGGGCGGTAGATGTGGGCACCATCACCAACCTGGCGCTCCTCCGTGAGATTGAGAGACAGTTCGATCTTTCTCCTCCCCTCCCCCCCCCCCAGATGTATCTAGGGAAAATGGAGCTGGGGGGTGGTGGAAAATTCAGATTTTGCCCTGGGCTCCATTTCCCCTAGATACACCTTTGCTACAGGGTCACCATAAGTCAACTGTGACTTTTGATGGCAGAAAGACAGGGGTGTTGGAATATTTATTTATTTAATTCATTTGTTTCCTGCCTTTCTCTCCGGAGGTCACCCCACGGTGGCTTACATCATTCTCCTCTCATCCATGCGCTAGGAGAGCGCGACTGCCCCAGGTGACCCAGCAAGCTTCCATGGTCCGAGTGGGGATTCAAACCCGGGTTCCCCAGGATCCTAGACCAGTGATGGCAAACCTATGACATGCGTGTCAGCACTGATATGCTTAGCCATTTTTGCTGACATGCGGCCGCATGCGGCCCCATACAGAGAAGTATGGGGCTGCATGCTGTCCGGGCTCGGCCCAGCCCGGACTGCTGCCGGCGCCTGGACTGCTGCTGGTGGCCCCAGGGGTTCCCTCTGGTGACAGGGCTTCCCCCCCCCCGACAGGGGAGCCCCGGTGCGGGCCGACGCCCTGCTGGAGGGAGTCCCCGCGAACCCAGAAGGTGCAGGGAAAGCCCCAGACAGGCCAAGGAGCTCTCCGGCAGCCCTGCTGATTAGTGTGGCGCCGCTCAGCTGGGGTTGCGGGGGCCGGGTGCGCCAGCTGCACCGGAGCCGGGGGAGGATGGAGGGGGAGGAAATAAAAGGGCGGAAGGGGGCAGAGGACGGGAGAGCGGGAGGCTGTGGCGTGTGGGTGTGTGGGAAGGGGAAAGGTGGGCAAGAGGAGAGGAAGAGGTGGCGGAGCCGGCTACTAACCCCGGGCCTGGACAGGCGCAGCGGGGAACAGCTGGGGGGCACCTTGAGGGACGCTTGTGGGTCCCCCCACAGGTGACACCCGGCAAGGCACTGGGAGGGTGGGCAGAGGTGGGAGAGGAGTGAGCTCCCCCAATAGCACAAGGACGCGGGCCCAAGGCAGGATCTTTGACCTCACTTCCGGCCAGAGGAGCAGGGAGCAGCGGAATGCCACGGGGGATGCATCTCTGTGGGCCCTGTGATTGCCCATTACCAGCAACCTCATAACCACAGCAACCATCGTCCAAGTTTCTGCCCCGACTTTCCTGAGGGCAATCACTTGCCCTGTACAGGAAACATAGCCCCAAAGCAAATCACCAAGGCATTGGATGGCTAAGACATTGTAATGCTGGAGCCAGAAACTTGGAAACCAATAAAATCTCACAGTTGGGTGAATGCACTTCTTTGCCTGGCACTTAAAGGGCCAGCGACTTCAAGTGCCAGGAGATCCTCTGTGGAGAAGGAGTTCCCAAACCTCAGCATCCCTTTCCAAGCCTGGCCCGTCTAGTCTTGGATGATGATGATAAGTGACAGGCAGATTGATACACGAGAAGGAGACCTGTCATGCTCCTTGGCTGCAAAGGTCAGTAGTATTAGAGGCTTTGTCAGGTAGAATCTCTCACCCTGCACATCAGCAGCCAGAGGAAATCTTTTGGAATTGTTTAATAATATCAAGACCAACAAGAAGAAACCAACTGACAGATGAACAAAGAAGTAACTAAGCAGGTAAGTTAAACAATTAGTTTTTGGTTTATTAAATATAGTTATATGTTACAATTATACATTTTTGTTATTTAAACTATAAATATCGTGAAATTATGGTTTTTTAATTGAAGTGACACACCACCCGAGTTATGCTTGGTTTTTTGGCGAATTTTGACACACCAAGCTCAAAAGGTTGCCCAACACTGTCTTAGACCAATATTCTTAACCACTACTCCACACTGTCTCTTCACTCCTGTTGGCTCTGAATTTCAGGACAGAGACATGAGCCAACAAAGATTAAATATCTCTGATGGCCTCTGGCTTTGCCCACAAGATCTAACCCAGTGATGGCGAACCTTTTTAAGACCGAGTGCCCAAATTGCAACCCAAACCCCAGTTATTTATCGCAAAGTGTCAACCAGGCAGTTTAACCTGAATGCTGAGGTTTTAGTTTAGAAAAAAACGGTTGGCTCCCTTTTCCTCTGCCCCACCCACTCGAGCAGGGGCCAGCCTGCTCTAGCCTCCAGCAAATCCTGCATACACCGCTCTGTGCCTCTCTAGCATCTCTGCCTCTTCTGCACCCCCCCCCCTTCAGGAGAAGCCACCTGAAGAACAGGCACCAAGCCCACCAGCCGAGTCCTCCCTGGTCACCACGGTGCACACATGTTGTGCTCAATAGCCCAGGCTAGATATGTGTGTGTGGGGGGGGGGGTGATTTTTCGCCCCCCACATGACAAACTCTGTGTGTGCGTGCCCACAGAGAGGGCTCCAAGTGCCACCTCTGGCACCCATGCCACAGGTTCCCCATCACTGATCTAACCCCTTTCTGGTTCACAGTTGGCACAGACACATCCCACTCTGCTTCCCTAATTTAGTAACATCTGTAGAAATATGCACGGCAGAACTGGTTTGGCACGTCAGGCACGTTTCCAGGGTCAGGGTGTTTTTAAATAAATGGACTTGTGGCGGGGGGGCGGATTGAGATCAACATTCAGTTCCAGAAGCCGCTTTTTTCTTCAAGTATTAAAGGGATGCTGGGCTGCCAACAAGGAATGCTTGACACACAAATGCTTGCTTTCAAAGAATACCCTCTGATTGTTCAAAGAATAACATCTGATCAGGATCTAGCGTTGAGGGGGGAGGACTAGAATCTGGGGGCCCAGGGTCACATCTCCCCTCTGACATGGTAGTTCACCAGCATTGTGCCCTGCCCAGCCCCATTGGCGCTACGCCACAGTTTGAATCCCACCACCATGGGAACCTGTTACTAAAATTTTTGGATCCCACCACTGGTTCAAGGATTTTATTGAAAAAATGGGAAAGACAGCAAAAAGCTATTCTGCCAAATTGGTGCCAGAACAGTTGATAATATGATGTAGCAATTCCCACCCCCCACCCCCCACATGTGAACCAATACAGCAAAACAGTCTGGCCTGAAGTCCCGTCCCAGCTCAGAGCTTCAAGGCCAGGGAAACAGATAAGCTACACCTGCAGATGCTAAAGCTCTCCCCAGCTAGTTCCCCCTCCCAGCTATGGCATCCTGACTGGGTGAACTTTCTCCACCCACACGGAAACAAGTAATGGCAAACCTCCTCCGAATGTCTCTTGCCTTGAAAACCCTATAGCAAGGGTGTCAAACTGTGGCCCTCCAGATGTTCATGGACTACGATTCCCATCAGCTCCTGCCAACATGGGCAATTGCAGCAGGGGCTGGAGTCCATGAACATCTGGAGGTCCAGAGTTTAACACCCCTGCCGTGGAGAGTCACCGCACGTCAGCTATGACTTGATATCACATTCCACCACCACCACCACCACCCACAATATTTATCTTGGCCTGATGTTGCAGTCAGAGAAAAATAGCTATTAATGTTGTGGGTATAGCAAGATTTGATAACAAACTTTCCAGTGTATAATTTTTCAAGAGTCAGTAATTTAAGGAGAGTATCAAATCATTGCATGCAATACATGAAGTTTAAAGTATGCTAATATTCCGTATGTTTGGGTCAAAACGATCTGATAGAAATTGAATATTATTTGCCTTTTCCGTTTTTGGTGGCATAGTGGTTAAGAGCAGGTGCATTCTAATCTGGAGGAACCGGGTTTGATTCCCCGCTCTGCTGCTTGAGCTGTGGAGGCTTATCTGGGTAATTCAGATTAACCTGTGCACTCCCACACATGCCAGCTGGGTAACCTTGGGCTAGCCATAGTTCTCTCAGAACTCTATCAGCTCCACCCACCTCACAGGGTGTTGGGGGAAGGGAAAAGAGATTGTCAGCCCCTTTGAGTCTCCTTACAGTAGAGAAAGGGGGGATATAAATCCAAACTCTTCTTGTTGTCAATGAGAGTCCTTGTGGCTGACGCCAGATTTTCCAGCAAGAAGGGGTTTGAACTGTCGTCATCAGCTTTTGAATTTACAGATTATCTGTGTTTAGGAGATAGCAACATATTTAAATTGGAGTGACTGGATGGTGGATTTAAAAAAAACGAATAGAAACAGCAGAGTTCTGCTGGATCTGAGCAGCATCCATCTCACCCAATAGCTAGCTAGTTGCTCTGGAGGTTAAGAAAATCCTTGATCTGAGATTGCGAATGCCTTAGCAGACCAGGTGCTCGGGAGCAGCAGCAGCAGAAGGCCATTGCTTTCACATCCTGCATGTGAGCTCCCAAAGGCACCTGGTGGGCCACTGTGAGTAGCAGAGAGCTGGACTAGATGGATTCTGGTCTGATCCAGCAGGCTCTTCCTTATGTTCTTAAAATCTGTATAGGGTACTCAAAAATTTCAGACTTCTTGGCGAGCTGCCCTGTATTTTGAGAATTTATGTACTCTGTTTCTTCTCTTCTTTCCATAACGATTTGTTTCTTCTGAAAATCCCTTTCCTTAACTTTGTAATATTTCTTACAGCAGGATAACATGTTCATTCGGCTGTAATTTGTCGGCTGGGGAAACAGGGGTGTTGATTTGCAGTTATAAACTCTGAAATGTGTTAAAGTTGCTTTTTGGTGTTTGCAAAGGGCATATAATTCTCGGCGGATGTCTTGGCCTGTCTAAACAAAACCTCTCTCATTATGTTCTTTATCTAAGGGAAACTTAGGTCCCTTCCGCACATGCAGAATAATGCACTTTCAATCCACTTTCATAGTTGTTTGAAAGTGGTTTTTCTATTCTGCACAGTAAAACCCAGCTGCAAAGTGGATTGGAAGTGCATTATTCTGCATGTGTGGAAGAGGCCTTAGACAAACATCAACAGGAAGTTCCATGGACAACTCTAATACTTTAAAAGGCTTCATGGAGGAAAGAGATTCCTCTGCTTCAGGCAAACTGCCCTGCAAGCAGTTTCATTTCGCAATCAACACAGTAAATAATGTCCGATTTGCTGAATAGCCATGAGCCCGTCTTTTGGGATATTTCATTGGACCGACCTGCAGTTCATACTTAACTTTGCCCCTAAGTTGTGGGAAATGTCCATATGTGTGTGCTGTCAGGTTCACGTGGTAGGTTGCCATTGCCTGCCCCAGCCGCCTACACTCCACCCCTGGCAAACTGCAGACCTGGAAGAATAGAAGGCTGAGTCAGCCTTGAGCCAGCTACCTGAACAACTTCTGTCGGGATTGAACTCAGGTTGTGTGAGCGGAGCTTGGATTGCGGTACCGCCGCTTACCCCTCTGCGCCACACGGCCCTTATCTGTATATGAAAGGTTAAAACAGAAAGATGAATATTAAACGAAAATCTGTCGTAGGGCACATCTACCCTCCTTGACCTTCATTTCTAGACACTTATGCCATTCCTAATTAGTTTTTGCTAGCAGATTTTTTCAGTATTTTTAGAAGTGAATATATCTTTCCATTTGCAAAAAAATAAAATGAATACAGTACATTGTTTTGATGCAGTGGCCTGAAGCTCTTTGTCTGAATTTATCACAGCGTTCTTGGGGGACAAATGATCAAAGCAGCCGTGACAAGTTAATGTTCTTTAAAGTTAAGTATCTCAACATATCTTTTAGCCACTGGCTTGGTAGGGCATTGGAAGCATCATCAAAGGTCCTGAGATTCAGATCTTCCACCCCACCCCAGAATGGCAGCTATCAAGATGAGTCATGTGTGGGTGTAAGGGAGTGTTTTAGCCTCCTAACTTTACTGTGCGCTCCACGTCCTAACATTTTAGCAAACTTCTATGTTTGCTGCTACTTTTTATAGTTGCTTAACTGTAGTCGGTCTCAAAGCGACTTACAAACTCCTTCCCTTCCTCTCCCCACAACAGACACCTTGAGTTCTCCGGATTAGAGTCCACTGCTCTTAACCACTACACAGCGCTGGCTCTCCACCAATGCATTAAATTGTACCAGAATTCTCTTTTTAGTTACTGTTAGTTCTACAGCTGCAGCTCCTACCTTTCATCAAAAGTTTCTCATCTGTCCTTCTGGGGCGTGTCGTTGAGCCTCAGTTGTTTAGCCAACGTGGCATAGTGGTTAAGAGCAGGTGGATTCTAATCGGGAGAACTGGGTTTGATTCCCCACTCCTCCACCTGAGTGGCAGAGGCTTATCTGGTGAACCAGATGTGTTTCCGCACTCCTACATTCCTGCTGGGTGACCTTGGGCTAGTCACAGTTTTTCAAACCTCTCTCAGCCCCACCTACCTCACAAGGTGTCTGTTGTGGGGAGAGGAAGGGAAAGGAGCTTGTAAGCCACCTTGAGTCTCCTACAGGAGAGAAAGGGGGGATATAAATCCAAACTCTTCTTCTTACCAGAGAGAAAGGTGGGGTATAAATCCAAACTCCTCCTCCTCCTCTGCTTTTCCTCCTTCCCCTTCTTCAAATCCTCTTCTTCTCAATAGCCAGCTCAGATACACATATTCACACTAGAGGCAACAGAGAACCTCTAGTGTGAATATGTTTATCTGAGCTGGCTATTTTGTAAATACAACCTTTCAAACCCGTAATATCACCAAAAGCGTGTGAGTAAGAATAAACTTTTAAGTGCAGTGTTCTTCGTAAGCTCCACTCCACAAACATGGCAAATATTACACATGAAATCATTCTTGTTAGTGCACCAGCATTGTCTGTGTTAACAGTCTGGGGAGAATAAAATGGAAAAGTGACATCCGAAGGATTTATAGTGTTTATGTTGATGGCAGCCCACAGTGTAATGGCAAAATGTTAAAAAACCACCGAACTTATGACATTATACTCTTGGGATTCCGAACTGTGTGAAATAGTTATGGCAGAAAAATTGAGACCTCAACTTAGAGTGGTCAAAGGTAAAGCTTAAATATCAGATTTCTATGAAATGTGGCATGATTTTATTTCAAACATGAATCAGAAAGGTATTCAGAATCTAAGTCCTTCCTCAGATCATGGAAAAGGAATTACCGGTAAGTACAAAATCGATAAAGAATTGTGGTGTTTTTTTTAAATCCTCAGTGCCATGAATGAATTCCTGTCTTACCTGTAATTGTGAGTTAAATTTTAAAATGTGTTAAATGCTAATTCCTCTGTCGATCATTTGATTTGGCTTTATTTATTTTTTGTTATTATATTGTTTCTATGTTTGTATTTTTAAAGGACTTTTTTGTTCTTGTTTGCTTGGGTGGTAGTTTTCTGTTTGAAAAAAAAATTTAACATAAAAGTAAACTCCACATCTTTCCACTGATTCTTGCCCCTTGCACAAGAAATTCCTTTGTCACTGGGATCACTACGTTAGTGTGAAGCCCAAATCCTGCTGTACAGTATTCTGCCAGCTTGAATGGATTTATTTGTTCAGTGTTTGCGTCTCCAGCATCATCTGAAGTTGGACTGGCTCAGTCAACTATGTCTTGTGCCCTTGGAAGGGAAAAAGAGATTCCAATAACTGAATGGAAGAACGAAGCCCAGCATGCGATCTGTCACTCCCTAAAACTTGGGAAAAAAATACCTCTTGTGTGTGCTCTGGAATTTGCCTGCACCGCCTCTGGAATCTTTGCTGGTTTGCCAACTGTAGCTTTGAAGGATTTGGGCCTGGGCGGTCTTTGCGCGGCTATTTTTAGTCGTGGTGGAGAAGTGGTATCTGAAAATAGCTGCGTTCTTTCTTGCCAGTTAGTGGTTTTTGGCATTGTGGAGGATGCTTTTCTCCCCCCCGCTGCTGCTGGCTACATTCTGCGCACAAGCAAGGCCATTCATGCCTTATCCTGCAGAACGGCCGAGGGTTCTGCAAATCAATTTTGGGGAGGAGGGGAGAGTATAAGTCATCGCTCATGGCTGAGATCTAACAAATGAGTAATTGGGTGGATCCGCCTGCTGCCCCGTCTAGCTTTTGTGTGGCTCAGGGTAGAATTCTTACTTTTCTTGTCTGATGCTGACTAACTTGGCTCTGCTTTGTCTGCCCTTTTTCTGTTTTTTTCCCACCTTTTTTCATAATAAAATTTTAATTTTCTCCCCATGAAAAGACATATATTACTAAACACTTCAATGTCTACCATTACATTAATACAAAATAAAAGTAAAAAAATACAAAAAAAAGCACAAAAAAATTAAAACATAATTTTTACAATAACTAAACACAACCTGTTATAACTAAACATAAAACTATATAATGACTTCCCACTATCTCGTTGTTGAATTCAAATCCATTCTAGGACCACACATTTAAAATGAAAAATCAGTTACACGCTGTGTCAATACGAATATTCTAACTCATTCTACTGTTTCCTTTTTGATCTCAAATCCTGCAATTATTTCTCTTCTACCGTATTTTTTCAATAGATAATCCATAAAAGGTTTCCAGTTTTCTGCAAACTTCTCTGTATTACTATCTTCTTACTTCTCTGTATTATTTTATTACCTAATAATTGTTGTTGTTAATCTTGCTATTTCTGAGTATTCTGTGACTTTCAATATCCACTTCCCTATTTTTCTACCTTTTTTGAGCCATTTCTCTGCTTAGCTTAGTGTTACCCAGCTCCCTCGTCTTTGATTGCCTGCTTCTGTGGACACCCCCCACCCCCCCGCCCCGGTCAACTGTAGTATCTTTGGTTGTGTCTTTAGTAGCCAATGCTCAATCATCATTTTCACAGCTTCGGAAAAGGATCCCACCAGCCAAATCTACGTAACACCCCAAAACACTTCTGAAATTCCCTCTTGCTGCACTACTGCTTCCTTGTGGTTGTTGTGGGTTTTGCTGGCTGTGTGGCTGTGGTCAGGTAGACCTTGTTCCTAACGTTTCGCCTGCATCTGTGGCAGGCATCTTCAGAGGTGTATCACAGAGAGAAGTCTGTTACACACTGTTTCTAGTGAGAAGGGAATGTTTAATGTTTACCCCACTAAACATTCCCTTCTCACTAGACACAGTGTGTAACAGATGCCTCTCTGTGATACACCTCTGAAGATCTACCAGACCATTTCATTTTTCATTTCATTTCAATTATATTTGTACCCCGCCCTATCCCCAAAGGGCTCAGAGCGGCTAACAACATGATAAACAATACATTTCAACCACATAGCAATAACAAACAGTATCAGTAATAAAATACATAAGACTAAATAGAACCAATTTCAGATGGTGACTAAGCATTTCAGGCTATACAAATTATAGACCACGGCCACACAGCCCGGGAAACCCACAACAACCAGTTGAATCCAGCCACGAAAGCCTTCGACAATACGGCCTTCTTGTTCAGGAATGCTGTGGAGTAGGCGTTTGGTGGCACGTTTGATGGTGGTGGTTTTTGTTTAGGTCTTAGAAGTGCCATTAGAATATTTTGCAGATGAGGGAGTACTCTTTACAAATGTATAAGTGTGTCCATCGCCTACTTCCGTGTCATGATCCTGGTATGCCTTGGTGGTCCCCCATCCAAATATTGGGTGTCTCTTGCTTGCCTTGAAAATGCCATCAGGCATCACCAGAAATCAGATGTAAACAATGCCAAAAAACCCCAAAACTCTTGAAGAAAGTACAAACTATTCACCTCTTCAAAACAAGCACTTGTTCTCCTAGCTTGCTTTATTTTTTTAAAAAAAAATCCTTGTGTGTATGCTGGTGTCTTGCTTCTTCCTTATCAGGGCCACTGGAAACCATCTTATTTTAATTAAAATGTGATGGCTGTGGTTTTATTGCAAGTCTTGCAGCATTACATTTCAAGACGACCCTGGAAGTTACGTGGTGGGGTTTGCAAAAAAACTTCGGAGAATTGGCAAGAACGTTTTCATATTGGTTCTTCTTCCGTGTCCCTCCCTGTGGATATGTAACTTCTCTCTATACTTCTCTTTCTCTCCCTCTCTCTCCATTGTGTCTAATGGAGCTTCAAATTAACGTAGCTTTTAGTTTACCTGGTGGCAGAGAAGCATCACGAACAAAGTTGGCAGAGCGTTAGAAATCGTCTTCCAAGTGCTCTTACCAAGTTGCAGAACCATTTTTACTGTTTAGCCAATGTCCAATTCTGCTTTCCATCAGATAACTTCAAAGGGATGCTCAAAATTGCTACCAAAAGTATTTTGAATGTCAAAGATGATTAAAAGCAATATAAAAACTGTGTGCCTGTGTGGTGTTCTTAAAGGTGCTCTAACTGGGCCGTGGCAGCTAAGAGAAGAGATCAACACAATCTCAGCTGCTTTCCTTTTCCAAAGCTACTGTCTGAACCATGTTTGGTTTTAATAGAAATTTAAAAACCATTTGTCATGCGTTAAAGATCTGTTAATCTATTGCAAGTAACCCTTAGGGACTCATTTCGTGTCTAAGTGGCCCCATGCTTTTCTCCGATAGCCTCCATGGATATTAGGAATGGACCTGAGTGGAAATTACAGTGTGTAAAATGCCAGTATCGTGTAGTAGTTAAGAGCAGGTGTACTCTAATCTGGAGAACAGGGTTTGATTCCCCACTTTGCCATCTGAGCTGTGGAGGTTTATCTGGTGAACTAGATTAGCTTGTGCACTCCAACACATGCCAGCTGGGTGACCTTGGGCTAGTCACAGTTCTGTGGAGCTCTCTCAGCCCCACCCACCTCACAGTGAATTTGTTGTGAGGGGGGAAGGGAAATAAGTTTGTTAGCCCCTTTGAGTTTCCTTACAGGAGAGAAAGGGATATAAATCCAACTCTTATTATTAGTATTATTCCCCCCAACCCTTTCTTTCTCCTAAATTCAGTTTAGCTGGTGTTTGAAATGGCGTGAAAATGTTACGCCATAACATTTGCTGTTTTGGTTGCAGAAATTGGAGACCTCCGAGAACTGCAGACATTGGACCTGTCGACCAATCATTTAATCACTTTGCCTGAGAGGCTCCATATGTGCCTCTCTCTTCAGTACCTGGCGGCTGACCGGAACCATCTGTGGTGCGTCCCTCGTCACCTCTGCCAACTACCCAGTCTCAACGAGCTCTCTATGGCTGGGAACCGGTTGGCGTTTTTGCCACTGGGTGAGTTGCTGCTTTGGTTAATATGGGGGGTGCGGTGAGGTGTTGTGATGTTGTTCTGTTTTCCTTTTGATCAATCAGTATTCCTAAGGAGCAGTAGTGACGTAGTGGTTAAGAGCAGGTGTACTCTAATCTGGAGGAACCAGGTTTGATTCCCCGCTCTGCTGCCTGAGCTGTGGAGGCTTATCTGGTGACCTAGATTAGCTTCTGAGCTCTCTCAGCCCCACCGACCTCACAGGGTGTTTGTTGTGAGGGGGGAAGGGAAAGGAGTTTGTAAGCCCCTTTGAGTCTCCTTACAGGAGAGAAAGGGGGGATATAAATCCAACTCTTCTCCTCCTTCTAAATCCCTCCTTGCACCGACGTCCTTAAGTGATACCATTCTTGCTTGAACCATCTCAAGAGCCAGCGTTCTGTAGTGGTTGAGAGGTGGTGGACTCTAATTTGGAGAGCCGGGTTTGATTCCCCACTCCTCCACCCAAGTGACAGATTCTTATCTGGTTAACTGAGTTTGATTCCCTACTCCTATATATTAGGGGCAGACTCTAATCTGGAGAATTAGGTTTGCTTCCCCACTGCTCCACATGAGTGACGGATTCATATCTGGTGAACTGTGTTTGATTCACCAGCACATGAGGGGTGGACTCTAATCTGGAGAACCATGTTTGATTCCCTACTCCTCCACCTGAGCGATGGACTCTTATCTGGTGAACTGCATTTGTTTCCCCACTCCTCCACATGAAACATAAAACCTCCACATTATCCTTAAGGTTTAAAACAGGGTGGCCATTCCAGCAGGGGCTGATGGGAATTGTAGTCCATGAACATCTGAAGCGGCAGAGTTGGACACTTAAAAAAGGGGCCATGTCTCCCTTTACCCCCTAAGTTGTCTTAGTTTGGGAGAGAGATGTTGCTTTAAAGAACTAGCGTTGTGGGAATTGTTTGCAACCCCATTTTTTTAAATTTTAAGATGATGACTGAAGGAGTCTGTTGAACTGTCTCCAGAGTGACCGCCCTACCTTCTGAAAAAAATAAAATAAACATGATGCGTGGCCTTGGTTCTCGGCTGTCTAGCCTGGTGAACGTTTTCCAATGAAAGCTCTCCTTTTTGCCTCCTGTATAGGAGAGGCTTCTTCACAGAGGGCTTTAACTATAGTTTGGTCAAGATGGTCGTAGATGTACACACAAGCTGTCTTCCCACATGTTTGCAGTTTGAGTTCCGTGAGGCCGGTCATAATTATATATCTGCATTTTAAAAAGTCAACCAATGTGTCAAAAGGTGCGGGGGAGAAGCTTTAAAATTAGATTTGGTGGCTTCTGGGCCTTCAATAAATGTTCTGATCGAGGCGAATAAATAGATTTGTCTGGCAAATATTTTACTATAATGTATAATTATACCCACACCATTTATTTTCTGGCTGCCAACAGCATCTCTTGATGTAGCAATAAGCTCCTTGGTCTTTGCCAAGCTGGTTTGAAATCATAGTCCAAATAGGACTTGGTACCTTTTATCATAGCTGTGTTGAGAATGCAGGTTGAGGCATATGCTAGTAAAAGGGAGTTCAAAAGAGTTATCAAGATAAAAACTGTGGTAGACTGAATAGCCCAGGAGGTCACATTTACAATGGAATACTCCACTGCAGTTATTATTGTTGGCATCTTTTGCTTCTAGTGGTGGGGGCGTGGAACAGGAAATCACAGAATCATAGAGTAGGAAGAGACCCCAAGGGCCATCAAGTCCAACCCCCTGCCATGTAGGAACCCACAATCAAAGCACTCCTAATATATGTTCATCCAGCCTCAGTTTAAAAACCTCCAAAGAAGAAGACTCCACCACTCTCCAAGGCAGTGAATTCCACTGTTGAACAGCCGTGACAGTCAGAAGGTTCTTCCTAATGTTTAGGTGGAATCTCTTTTCCTGCACCTTGAATCCATTATTCTGTGACCTAATCTTTGAGGCAGCAGAAAACAAGCTTGCTCCCTCTTCAACATGGCATCCCTTCAAATATTTAAACACATCTATCATGTCCCCTCTCAACCTTCGCCTCTCCAGACAAAACATCTCCAGCTCCCTAAGTCTCTCTTCGTAGGGCATGGATTCCAGACCTTGTACCATTTTGGTTGTCCTCCTCTGGACCCGTTCCAGCTTGTCAATATCCTTCTTAAATTGTGGTGCCCAGAACTGAACACAGTACTCTAGACGAGGTCTGACCAATTCAGAGTAGAGTGGTATCATTACTTCCCTCAATCTAGACACTATACTCCTATTGATGCAGCCCAGAATAGCATTGGCTTTCTTGGCTGCCACATCACACTGCTGACTCATATTCTGTTTGTGGCCTACTATGGCTCCCAGATCACTTTCACATGTACTGTTGCCAAGCCAGGTGTCCCCCATCCTATATCTGTGCATTTCATTTTTTCTGCCTAAGTGTAGAATCTTAGGAAAGTATGATTCTACCACTTGAAATCATTGGAAGGTGCCATGCAGGCCATCTAGTCCAACCCCCTGCTCAACTCAGGATCTAGATGGTAAATCCTTGAAAAGTGTTTGTCCTGCAGCTACTTGAAGATCACCAGAGATGGGGAGCTCACTACCTCCCTAGGTAGCCAATTCTATGGCTGATTACTTTTGCTGTAAAAAAATTTTTCCCTTAATATCCAGAGGTATTAATATTCTCAGGACCTTTCCACACATAATTTAGACTAATTACTGTGAGTCCTATCCTCTGCTCCCAACAAGAACAGTTCCCTGCCCTCCTCGAAATGACAGCTTGCTGGATACTTAAGAAAAGCAATCATGTCCTCTCTCAGCCTCCTCTTCTCCAGGCTGAACGTTCCAAAGTCCCTCAGACTTTCCTCACAGGGTTTGATCTCCAGGCCCCTGATCATCCTCTGCACCCCACTCTATTCTGTTCTGAGAGCCAGACACCTCTGAAGAAGGAGGAGGAGGAGGAGTTTGGATTTATATCCCCCTTTCTTTCCTGTAGGAGACTCAAAGGGGCTTACAATCTCCTTGCCCTTCCCCCCTCACAACAAACACCCTGTGAGGTAGGTGGGGCTGAGAGAGCTCCGAGAAGCTGTGACTAGCCCAAGGTCACCCAGCTGGCGTGTGTGGGAGTGTACAGGCTAATCTGAATTCCCCAGATAAGCCTCCACAGCTCAGGCGTCAGAGCGGAGAATCAAACCCGGTTCCTCCAGATTAGATACACGAGCTCTTAACCTCTTACGCCACTGCTGCTCCTGTAGTGGTTAAGAGCAGGTGGATTCTAATCTGGAAAACTGGGTTTGATTCCCCATTCCTCCACCTGAATGGCAGAGGCTTATCTGGTGAACCAGATGTGTTTCTGCAATCCTACACTCCTGCTGGGTGACCTTGGGCTAGTCACAGTTTTCTCAGGATCTCTCAGCCCCACCTGCCTGACAAGGCGTCTATTGTGGGGAGAGGAAGGGAAAGGAGTTTGTAAGCCGCCTTGAGTCTCCTTACAGGAGATAAAGGTGGGGTATAAATCCAAACTCACTCTTCCTCATCATCCTTTTTGAAGTAAGGCCTCCAGAACTGCACGCCAGTACAGTGGGAATGTGACACCTTATGATTTGGATGTTATGCCTCTGTCAATCCACTGGGATCCCCTTTTTTGCCGCTGCATCACACTGCCTGTTTGTATTTATCATTCATTCCACCTGATTTAGCCTGCATCCAACCCATGGGCCCCTTCCACACATGCAGAATAATACACTTTCAATCCACTTTCAATCCACTTTGAAGCTGGATTTTACTGTGCAGAATAGCAAAATCCACTTTCAAACAATTGTGAAAGTGGATTGGAAGTGCATTATTCTGCATGTGCGAAGGGGGCCATTGTTTGCTACAGCTTCTAAAGTAACTGCTGCAGTGAGCACTGAATTTCTGGGGTGGCAGGATATTATGGCTAAAATCTTTTTATGGTCATGTCTTTTTGTAGGTGTACTTGTATTTGGTGCTAGACAAGCTGATCTGGTGTCCCCTGCGTGATAAAGGGGGGGGGGGAGTTATCCTCTGCCAGTGCACATCTCGCCTGTGTGTTTGCTTTCGCAACAGAGTTAAAAAACATCACGAGAGAGGCACAAGCACGCCTGTTCCATCCTCAGCCATGTGGAATGCATATGCCAGTGCCTTGAGGTTAAAACATGATGGGGGCAGAGGGGGGAGAAGAACTTGAACGGGGGGGGGGTGCTATTAAGGACTCAAAAGCAGTTGGTCCTTTCTGGCAGCGGGGCTTTGATCTTTCGCTCTGAAGAAGGAGAGTGGAAACTCTTTTTTGAAAAAACACTGCAGTGCTTTTAAAAAGCCACATGAAACTCTGGCTTTGTAGTTTCAGACGGGCAGCTTCTTTACCGGACAAAGTCCCGAAGGGAATACATTGAGCAAAGAACTCTTATTGCATGATGAGATGCTTCAAAATTAAGGACAGCACAGAAAGACAGACAGAGACAGAGACAGACAGACAGACAGACAGACAGACAGACAGACAGACAGACAGACAGACAGACAGACAGACTCTGACAGCAGTAACAGCTGAATGTTTAGAAAATCTTTTTGAGGTTCTCCTGGCCATGGTTGTTTGCCTGCAAGCAATTTAGGTGAGACGGTATCAAATGCTGATGCAACACCCAGACGCTTCTTAGCTGCTCGACGGCTGGTCTGCAGAACATCTTTCCAAGAGAACTGAAAGTGAGGGTCACTTGCACTGTACTATGCAAGAAAGAAATTCTGCACCCAGGCCCCTGTTTGAATGTCGAAAGAAAAGATGAAAAAGTTGTCCACGGCTGTGCCAAATCCAGAACAAGAAATAAACGCCACACGAAGTTTTTTTATTGGAGCTGACCGTGTTGACTCACAGCCTCATGCGAGCTTTTGACCTCATCAGAACTTTTCGTCAGGCAGTTGTTGCAAAGGAGGAAGACAAAATGTATTATCCTGACAAACTGCAGTCATGGGAAAAGAGCTCTCTGTGGCTGTTGTGGTTTTCCCAGGCTGTGTGGCCGTGGCCTGCCAGTCCACAGCCACACAGGCCAGAAAACCCACAACACCCAGTTGACTATGCTGTTGAGTTTTTGACTTGCTCAGTTCAGCCTGAAACCCATCAAATGTCCACAATCTGTTTTAGAACCCGGATCCATTAAGCCTTACCTGAGTTTATTATAGTTTGGAAGCTGAGCAGAGTGAGCCACGATTAGCGCATGTATGGGAGACCACCGAGGAAGAAAAGGTTATCTGTGCAGAGGAAGGCAGTTCTCAGCTGTTGGTCAAGGGATCGCCATGAGGCAGTTGCAACGTGTTGGCGTGCCGTTATTATTATTCATCTCTGCTGGCAAGATTGGCTCAGAGTCGTCTGAAATGGAAAAAGAAATGTGGTTTTGGATCCTGGTGCCCTGCCCTGTTTCCCTTCCCCCGAGCCAGAGACAGAGTGCTCACGGGGACATGTGGGGTCACATGTCCCCGGGCGCATACCAGCTGGTCACGTAGGGGTGGAAAACCCCCACAACCCTCCCCTTGGTCCCACCCCACCCCGCCAGGCTCCTCCTTCAGCCAGCGGAGCCGCCAACGGCTGAAGGAGCAGTCTTGCAAGGCGGGGCTGAAGGGTGCCCAGCAGTGGCCCAGCCAGGAAAGTGGGCCCCGGGGGCGGGGGGTGCCCAGAGCAGGTTTTGCCCTGGGCACCATTCCCTCCCACCTCTACCCCCAGCTGATTCTGCAAAAGGTCAGGATTTCTAGCTGGATGAGAACAGCTCCCCCAAAGTTAGTTTTTACACTTATTCTTATTTACCTTTGTTGGCATAATGATACAAGTTAAATACAATAAAAACCCATTTGTACACATTTGTCAATAACAAGACATAAAATGTTTGCTACTGGCTCCAAAATCTTATTGCAATCGCCACTCAAGAGTAATTTGATTACTATATTGTTCCCCTGAAAAGGTGTACCCCATAGATTGCCGCTGCCGTCCCGTGACAAAATCCCCATTACTTGGAGTGGAGCGTCTTCCTTTCTTTGTGAAGAATATTTGCAGATTGAACCTGTGACTGATGTTACTTCTCTTTTTCTCCGCTCCCCGAGGCGCTCACATCATTGTGTTGTCAGTCCATTTTGAGAGCTCTAAATTGTAGTGTTTTCAAAAGGTTGAAACAAAAAACCTGGAAGATAAATGGAAATAGAACAAGCACCCTGATTAAAATTTCTAGGGGTTATGGGTTTTCCAAACTATGTGGTCATGGTCTGGTAGATTTTGTTCCTAACGTTTCACCTGCATCTGTGGCTGGCATCTTCAGAGGTGTATCACAGAGAGAAGTTCGTTAGTGTATAACGTTTCCATCCGTGAAAGCCTTTGACAATACATTCTAGGCCGCAGTGGTGGCGAACCTTTGGCACTCCAGATGTCATGGACTACAATTCCCATCAGCCCCTGCCAGCATGGCCAATTGGCCATGCTGGCAGGGGCTGATGGGAATTGTAGTCCATGACATCTGGAGTGCCAAAGGTTCGCCACCACGGTTCTAGGGGTTAGTTTGAGTTACAGTTTGGCATGGAAAGCTCGTATTTTCTTAGCCTCAAAAAAATCGCCCAAGTAGATACAAATGCTCTTGTATGTTTTTTCTGCTCTAAAGGTGATCAATATATACCTTTTGATGCTATGGTGCTCTTTCAAAGGTTTTAATCAAATTAACTTTCATTTGGAAGAATCCCTTTCTGCCTGCCCTTCATCTGTTCATGGGGTTCTTATGACATATCCCAAGACACAAAGAGCACCCGTGGTGACATTCCTGTGAGAAACGGGCCAGTGGCTTTGACTGAATTACGATTTATCTGGAAAGTGTTTGGTTTTGCCCAAACCCCATCCTTTTCACAAATGAGTTTTTGGACAGTTGCCATTAATACTTCAAAGCCCAAAATACTTCAGAGCCAGCATGATGTAGTGGGTAAGAGCAGGTGCATTCTAATCTGGAGAACCGGGTTTGATTCCCCGCTCTGCCACTTGAGCTGTGGAGGCTTATCTGGTGAACTAGATTAGCTTGTGCACTCCATCACATGCCAGCTGGGTGGCCTTGGGCTAGTCACAGGTCTATGGAGCTCTCTCACAAGGTGTTTGTTGTGAGTGGGGAAAGGGAAAGGAGTTTGTAAGCCCCTTTGAGTTTCCTTACAGCAGAGAAAAGGGGGATATAAATCCAACTCTTCTGCTGCTTCTTCTTACACAGCACCTTGCCCGGATGCTGGAATGTGTGTGTGTGTGGGGGGGGGGGGGGGGGTCATCTGTATAATAATTTCTGGCAGAAATCTGATTTTTCTAAATTCCCTGTTTTGTCTCCCAAATCCAGATTTAGGTCGCTCCCGAGAACTGCAGTACGTTTATGTGGATAACAATATTTACTTGAAAGGGCTTCCCTCTTACCTTTACAACAAAGTCATTGGCTGCAGTGGGTAAGTGTTTGGATTAAGTTGTCTCGCGTCCTCTTATCACTTCTGCTGCCTTCTTCAGGTAGAACCTTGGGAAGCTTTATTCATACTTCGGAAGGATTACTTGGGCTGCCAGCTCCCGACAGTTGACTGAATCTCCTACATTAATTTTCTGAACATGGAGTCCTTTTACCATTCATATTAGTATTTAGTTTCCATAAGCTCCTGACAGGCTGTCTATTTCTTTGATGCTATAGAGGACGTTTTTGGGTAACTTGGTGCCAATGGAATAAAAGTCTGTCTCAGTTTGTGCATTTCATAAGCAATTTTTGGACATTTTTTTAATCAACTGACTGTTCTTCTGGTTTGGGGGCATGGGTTTTTTTTCGGTTTGGGGTTTTTTCTTTTTGGAGATTAAATACATCAGTAAGGATTTTCCTGAATTGTTTGTTCAGTATGGGACAGCATGTAGGTTCTTATTTGCCTTGCTGCGTGAAGACAGTAATTTGTGGCAAAAAAAATGTATTGCCTTAGCAAACTGAATAGCACCTCCCAGTTTAATTTTGGAGAAACCTGTCCTGTAAAATGCTCCTTTTCTATTTGCTGTAGGCATGTTTGGCAAAACTTAAAAGCTTGCAGATAAACAAAAATAGCAATGGCAGATCTACCCTCTTGGAGGCTTGAATTGCCTCTTACAAGGTGATCGTGTAACTAGAGCTGTTGGAAGTGGATGTGTTTGGGGAAGGAAGGAAGCTCTGTGTTCATTTCTGTATTCATGTTGTGTTCATTTCTGCTGGCTAAAGCATTGGAAGTTCAATGTATTAATAATAATAATAAGCCTTTATTTGGCATAACAATAATCATAACACAATAAAAAACCTGAGATAAAAGGTATACAAATACAAAGGTTTAAGATAAAAGGTATACAAATACAAAGGTTTAAGATAAAATATAAATTATTGATTGTGCATCACCTCCAGTAAAAATTGTGCAACCAATTCACAAGTTTCATTGTCAGAATTGTCCAGAAGAAAAGGAAGTCTACTTGATTCTTCCAGTTCAATGTATTGTCAAAGGCTTTCACGGCCAGAATCAACTGGCTGTTGTAGGTTACCTCCGAGGCTGGATAACTATGTCCATAAGCCTGGCAGCGTGATTACATGCACTTGGCAGAAAACCCACAACAGCCGTTGGAAGTTCTCTGACGAAGGACTGCCAAAACCTCATGACTTTTTGTGTGATCAAAACAGCAAATTCACCAACTGGCTTTTTTTTCTTCGAGGTATAAAATCCTAACTTCAGAAGAGGTAGACGCGTTGAATATAAATTCAATAAAGCACCTATTTAGGATGCCAAGTTTGCAGAACCAACTTCGATCTACTTTTAGGGCAGCTATAACAACTTCGTCTGGTTTCAGATTTATCTCCCGCTGTATCCTTGAAACTTGACTGTGCTTCCAAAATCCAAACATTTCACTCCACACCAGGATTTGCAGCCAAGATTCTTTCCCTCTCCTTTCTTAAAGTTTGAGGATGTTAGTGAGAAACGGGCCAGTGGCTTTGACTTTGACTGAATTACGATTTATCTGGAAATTGGTTTGCGTTGTCTGAATTGGTTTGCATTGTCTGAACGAACAGCTTCCCCAAGGCCTTGTGGGTTTCCCAGCTGAGCAGAGATTCGAACCCCAGACATAGAATCATAAAGTTGGAAGAGACCCCAGGGGCCATCAAGTCCAGCCCCCTGCAATGCAGGAAGATACAGTCAAAACACTCCTGACAGATGGCCATCCAGCCTCTGTTTAAAAACCTCCAAAGAAGAAAACTCCACCACTCTCCAAGGCAGTGAATTCCACTGTTGAACAGCCCTGACAGTCAGAACGTTCTTCCTAGTGTTTAGGTGGAATCTCTTTTCCTGCACCTTGAATCCATTACTCTGTGACCTAGTCTTTAAGGCAGCAGAAAACAAGCTTGCTCTCTCTTCAACATGGCATCCCTTCAAATATTTAAGCATAGCTATCATGTCCCCTCTCAACCTTCGCCTCTCCAGACAAAACATCCCCAGCTCCCTAAGTCTCTCCTCATAGGGCATGGATTTCAGACCTTTTACCATTTTGGTTGCCCACCTCTGGACCCGTTCCAGCTTGTCAATATCCTTCTTGAATTGCGGTGCCCAGAACTATGCACAGTATTCCAGGTGAGGTCTAACCAATGCGGAATAGAGAGGTACAATTACAACCTCCTGCAACCTGCCAAAATTTCATAGACACTTCCGCTTAAATAATCTCTGGCACTATTGTGAGATAAAGCAATCACCTCAGCGGGAAAAAACCCATTGCAAGAACACCGCTTTGAAAGAATCCTGCATCCATCTGTCAGATGTCCGTTGAGGCTAATGAAAATTGATTGGGTCAGATTAGGCCTGCCAAGTGGAGAATTCTTTCTGTTCTTTGGAATTACCCCCCTTCCCCCCCCCCCCCCAAAAAGTCTCTGTAGCCCAGTTCTTCACAGTGTGGATATGTGATGCTACCGAGAAGTTCTATTTACTCTGCAAACAGAGTTTATTGATTATTATATATTAGATTTGCATTAAATGTTGATTAAATTCAAGTTCTCCCCATACCACGTTGAATCTGAGACCTTTCCCTTTTTTCTCGAATACTAAAAGCAAACATTTTAAAATCATGGCTTATTTTTCGCCCCCACGGAATCCGGGCAAGCCTTCTCAGAGCAGCTCATATAGGATAGAGGTGGAGTGTCCAATCGAACATAATACAAGAACTCTAATGGTGACCTTCCAAAGCACTTTTAAATTAGTTGCCTATCAGCTTGCTTCATGGAAACTGCAGATTTCAGCCAAACTAGTTAAATCTAGGAGTTGGGCTTAGTGGGTTTTTGAAAATCTATCTTGGAATCGCACTATAGCATTAAAACTTGACTTGTTGTGACCTGTTCCCATTTTGCCAGCCAGTTCACACTTTTAAGTATACACTGAAGAGCAGTTAAGTTGTACCGAAGAATGTCAACGAGAATGCCCCAAATGCATTTATGAACCCATAACTTGTAATAGTTTGTAATCCATTTTAAGTGTTTGTGCAACTGCACAACTTCAGTTCCCAGGGCTTGTGAAGGTAGGCCTCCTCAGTGCTGTTTCATGTGTGTTTGTGTATAAAAGTAAGAGCTGTTTGGAAAAAGCAGCATGCTACAGAAGAAAGACTCTGGAATAGATCATGTAGTGGCTTTTTCTGTGTGAAGTCCTTTCCTTTGAAACGGTCTTCTTTTTCGACAACTTTCCCCAGCTGTGGTTCTCCCATTCAGAAGTCCGAGGCGAAGCTGCTCTCCTTTTCTTCGGGGCAGCTGACTGTTTTTCTCCCAGCAGAGGTGAAGTTGATCGGGACCCATTTGGACCCTGTCTTGCCCTTGCAAGAGATGGCTATGCGGGTGCTGCATAACACCTTCTGCGGGTTTTCCAAAGGTAACCGAGCTGCTGTTGGGTTCCTGCCATATCACACATCATTGAGCACCTGAATGGGTAAATTGTCAAACCCTTCCATAGTGGTGTAGTGGTTTAGAGCAGGTGGATTCTAATCTGGAGAACTGGGTTTGATTCCCCACTCCTCCACCTGAGTGGCAGAGGCTTATCTGGTGAACCAGATGTGTTTCCACACTCCTACATTCCTGCTGGGTAACCTTGGTCTAGTCACAGTTCTTTGGAACTCTCTCCACCCCACCTACCTCACAAGGTGTCTGTTGTGGAGAGAGGAAGGGAAAGGAGCTTGTAAGCCACCTTGAGTCTCCTTAGCTGCTGAGTGAGAGGCATCCTAAAAGTCAAACTCTTATTCTTTTTAACGTACATCTCTTCTGCTTCTTTAAGGGAACCACAAGTATATTGTCTTCGAGTCATCATAATCAGTCTCTTTGCTTTCTCCCCCCCCCCCTCTCCCCTTTAGATCTCCAGCTCCTGACTCCGATCTTGCTACCCAGAAGTCTCTCAGAACTGTTGCGCTGCCCTCTGGGACACTGCCACCGTTGCAGCCAACCCATGTTTACAATTGTCTACCCAAAGCTCTTCCCTTTGAGAGAAACACCAATGGCTGGATTGCATCAGGGGTAATTATAGGGAGAAATTACCCTGGGGTTTTGGCTACAGGGGAAAGTACTATCTGCATGGAGCTAGATGCGTGTGTGTATATGTGTGTATATTTAACCGGTTCTATAGTGAATCAACTGACTATTGTGGGTTTTCTGGGCTGTGCAGGCATGGCCTGGTAGTTTTCGCTCCTAATATTTCGCCCACATCTACGACTGGCATCTTCAGATGCATGTTATGGTAAGATGGGTTTCTCTCGGTGGCACCAAGCACACCTTACCGTGACATGCCTCTGAAGATGCCAGCCATAGATGCAGGCGAAATGTTAGAAGCAAAACCTACCAGACCATGGCCACAGACCCCGGAACCCCCTCAAAAGCCAGAGAGATCAATCTTTGTCCCCAAGACTTCTGTTTCTGCGTTCTTGAAAGTGACATGCATGCAAATATTTACACCCTCTCTCAAAATGATGTCCTGTTCTATGGAATGGGGAGCTCGGGGTGGGGGGAAGCGGGAGGGTGTTGGGCCTGGTGGAGCAATGGCCACCAAGGGGCTGCCACTGCACTAGCTGGGCTGTCAGGGGTGGGGGGAACCAGGAAGGTGTTAGGGGAACACTCATCAGATCTCAGAACTTGAGCAATTTTAACCGTGGCAAGTGTTTGGACGGGAGACCTCCAAGGAATAACAAAGTCATGATGCAGAGGCAGGCAACAGCAAACTGCTTCTGAACAACTCTTGCCTTAAAAACACCCAGGGGTCACCGTAAGTCACATGTGACTTGACAGCCGAAGAACCCCCAAATCCGTGTCTCATGCCTGAAGCAGTGTTCAGCCGGAACATTTCTGTGGCTTAATTTAAAAGGGGTGAAACAGCAGAAGAGCAATAACCCAGAATTCCTTTGGGGGCTGATTTGTGGGGAAGGCGCACCTTTTTAATAGGTTTCCTTTTCAAGCTTCCCCTGTGCCAGAACCTAGAGCATGGAGCATTAAGCACAGGCAGTTAACAGAGGAAGTATCATTCACAGCATGTCACCTAAAAACTTGAAGGGCAGGATGAATTGTGGAATTCTCCAGATGTGTCCATGCTAGCTACACAGCAATCACAGCTGTAATATTTTAACTGAACTCTGCGTGTGTTGACAGAAGAAAGCCATTGTGCTATTTTTACAGGCTCAAATGTTTTGTATACTCAGTTTAATTTTCTCTCTGTGTGTTTTTAAACTGTCCAGAAAAGTTGTCTGTTGTGGAGGAGAGCCCAAGTTTTTATCTGAAGCCAATGCCTGCTTTCTTTTTCTCCCCCCCCACCCCCCCCACCCCCTTCTGTGTTCCAGGAGGACGAGCGTTAGTTTCGTGGCGTACTGCTGTTCCACCCAGTGTCTGCAGACTTTTGACCTGTTGAGCTGATAAAAACTTATAGCTGCTCAGGAGGATAGCCAGCTTCCAAGCTTCTTTCAACTGTGTCTCCAGATGGCGCCGGAAGAGGAGCTCCACGTCGCTGCGTTTGGCTGTTTTATTTGCGTATTATTGCCAAAGCAGTGAAAGAGGAGTTGCCTGGTTACGCAGGAACTACTGAGAACCACTTGGATCCGCATACCTAATAAATTTGGATGCAAGGCAAAAACTCTTTGGGAAGTTAACACCTTCCCCGTCCCTCTTTCAGGCAGAATGTACACAAGCGAACATGAGATGAACCAATGGCCTCTGGAATTCTCTAGGACTCTAGCTGTATTCACATAAGATTTATGTTAAAACCAGGCTCACCTATTTGAATGCAAAAAAACCTGATTGAATGATACTTTTTTTGTGGCTTTCCTTCTTAGCTATGTATTGCTACTCCCTGGAGAAAAGCCACTTAAGGTAACAGTTTGTTTTTGCCAATGAGAATATTGCTTCCTTTCTTTTTTCCATTTCCATATTTTCTCCCTCTCTCCACCCCCCACCAAACTGACCTTCTTGACTATTGGTGAGAAGTGTCAATCTTCTTTGGAAAATCAGGAGTTCACGCTGAGCTGTGAAGCCATGGGTCTGCCGCAAGGAGCCACAAATGTCTTGCTTGTAGATTATTCTAATTTTGCATCCTGAGGTGGTTAAAAGGACTTAGAAAGTAACAATAGGTTGGAGTCGAAGGCTGCACTCTTAATTCTGCAAGCCGTGGACCGACTAAGAATTTACGAGTCACGTGAAAACAAACAATACTCGTAAGACATAAAATGACGCAGTCTACAAAGGCCTTCACTTCAAAATTGCCGTCAGTTTCCAAGAAGCTTCAGTCAAACATCCCAACCTCCGAGGAGGCCGCAAAAGGGAAGACAGAACAAATTCTCTTTTTTTCCTGAGGTTCCGTTTTCTTTAAAAGGGCTGTGAGGCTTTTTCAAGATGCTTGGAACTGAAAAGTACCTCGCAAATATTCTTCCTGCCTTCTGAGGATTGTTTCTTGGAAACTTTTCATTGCGCTTAATAGCCCAAAAGCCGGAGGGAAGCCCTGGAGGAGGGTGTGATTTGCCACTTTGATTTTAAAAATAAGTAAAGAGTGAAGCGTAGCCCTGCTTAGACAGTTTACTGATATTTATTTTCACTAATTCTCTAGTGCCAGTGTAGTTAAGGACCACAAATTGCTTGTGGGTTTTGACACATGAAGTTTTTGGGGTTTTAGTAGTTAACGTGTTTGGAAGATCAGAATCCTGAAAACTGCATATTTAAGGGAGTTGGGACATCCCTAGTGGGGATGCAAACACGTTCCATGTTAGTGGCAACAGCAGACATGTTAGTGTTGCCTGGAAGAGAGGCATTTTTTGAGCAGGGTGAGTCGCCTTCATCGGTCATTTCCTTACGGGAAGACCAGAAACATTTCTGGCATTCAAACAAGACCCAGTTTCCATACAGCGCAGACCAAAGCGAAACGGTATCATCCGGGACTCTGGCAGACAGTCATGGTTTTAGTTCCCCACCCCCATGAAAAAGCTTCCTTCTTTGAAAGCCAGGTGGAAGGAGAGGATTTAGTTGTTATCCTGTTGTACACAGGAAGAGGATTTTTGTGTAGGGGAGACTTTTGAAATATCAGCTCTTGGCTGCAGGACGTAACAGTACTATTCTGATTTCTCACCCTCTGGCCAGAAGCTTCTTGCAGTTCGCAAGGTATCTTCCCCACATGTGTCCCAGCAAGCAGGGAAGCCAATGCACTAACTCAACAAGGAAGGCTGATCAACTATTTTTTTCTCTCTCCCCTGCCCTCCCAGAGAGCCCTGCGCAAATCAGAGAGGAAGCAGAAATAGCTCCTCGATTTCCCTCCTGTGCTCAGCCCTGCAGACTGAGTATTGGAAGTTCCTCCTGAAGAGGATGAAATAAAATTAAAGAGGTTGTGTCAGCTGTGAGGTCCCTGCATGCAAAGAGCTATTCCCTTTCTCTTGGATTGACCTGTGACCCTCACGCCTTTCTGGGTGGGCGAGAATCCATGAGCAGCCATGAGACATTTTAGTCTTCCTGCCCATTTGGATGGTTATGGGGGGGGGGGGGAGACTTCTAGGTTTCTAAACAACCCCCAGATGCAGCCATAATGCACACCAGTTTGCTCTTCAAGCCTTGTGGGGCAGCCTCAGATTGGAAACTTGACTTTAGAGCTCTGTCTTCCAAAAGGCACCTGTGCTGGAATAAAACCAAACCGAAGCATCCAAAGGCTGGTGTTTGTACGTGTGGATTTCTGCCACTTTGCTCTTTCCTGTCTTGTTTTGTTTCTGGGCTTTCAGGCGCGTTCGGCTTGGCCTTGAAAAGTAAAAAACACGGCCAGTCAAAGAAGACTGCGAGGCGTCCTCCTACCGCCCGAGAGTCACTTAGTTAGAAAGGATGGCATGGCTTTAATAAGAGGCTGTGTGGTTCTATGGTCAAACTAGGTTTTGAGAGACCTGAGTTTGAATCCCCATTCATATCCCTCCTGTAGGAGACTCAAAGGGGCTTACAAATTCCTTTCCCTTTCCCCCCTCATATCAAACATCTTGTGAGGTAGGTGGGGCTGAGAGAGCTCCAAAGAACTGTGACTAGCCCAAGGTCACCCAGCTGGCATGTGTTGGAGTGCACAGGGTAATCTGGATTCCCCAGATAAACCTCCACAGCTCAAGCGGCAGAGCAGGGAATCAAAACCGATTCCTTCAGATTAGAGTACACCTGCTCTTAACCACTACGCCACTGCTGCTGAGTGCTGAGTGGCACAGAGCCGATCATTATCTGTCTCATCTTTGCCTATCTGGCAGGGTGGTTGTGAGACTGAGATAGAGAAGGAAGAACCCTCATCCCTTTGTGGGATGGGTGGGATGGAAATACTCAGAGAGCAATATTTGGCCACAGTGATCCATAGTTCAGTTGCGCCTGTCCGTTGAAGGAGCCAGGTATTGCCATAGAGCAGCTTACAGGCCCCCGGGTGATTATTACAGCACCACGTTGTAAAAATGTAATACTCTCTGGGCAGGTTCTTGTGTGTGAGAGACACAAGATGTGGGTTTTTTGTTATTCGCAGCAAAGGCCCAATTAGCGTTTGAAGCACATAATATGCAGGCCGAATTAGCTGCAGCGGGCGGCAGTTTTTAGGACTTTGGGAAGCGAATTGCCAGACGGCTTGGCAGTCGGTCAATGTGACCGGAGAAAGCCAGCCAGTTCTTTCTTGCAGAAACCAGACTTCAGAAGGCCACGTGCGGCTTTTTTAAGCTATCTTACATCGGGGGGTTTTTTTGACAAAACTAACGGGCTTAGATTTGTTGGAACGTAAAAGGGCGCGACACATGTGCGTTCAACCGTTTTATGTTCCAACAAATCAAGGACCTTTAGATTTGTCCACAAAATCCCACTCCTCACAAGTAATCATCTCGCAAGTAAGTGTTTGGTTACTGCTGGACTCTGGCTTGGATTCAGAAGACAGAAGGAAGGAAGTCAACAGGTGTAGCTCTGTAATGGGAACCCCTGTTAGGTGACCTTTGAGGGCAGAATCGTGGTGACTCTTTCAAAGTTTTGGTTGCCAAGTCTGTTGGGGAATTTATTTATTTATTTATATTTATTTATAATTGTATTTATAAAACCGCCCCATCCCCTAAGGGCTCTGGGCGGTGAACAACAAGAATTATCAACAATATGACAATAACAATATCATTTAAAATCAATAGCATTATTAAATATAGAAATTACATAAAATTACATAAAATTACAGCGTTTCGTATAAACCAGATTTAGAGGATGGAGCCGGGGGGAGCGTGGGTCAGGGAAGTGGGGGGGGCTTCAGCGGGGTACAATGTCATAAATGTCACCCTCCAAAGCAGCCATTCTCTCCAGAGGAAGTGCGCTCTGTTTGGAGATCAATTCTCATCCCTGAAGTTTTCCCCTTTTCACAATATAGCTACACTGTGCATCATTTGCTCTTTGGAAGCTCTCATCTCTGTTTGGAGCGTATGCATACAGGTGAAAGACTATTCCGCTTGTCCGGTGTGTTTGTCCTTCAGACAGCTTCCTGGACCACCTGTTAGATGGGCAAGCCTGCTTTCTGGTTTTTCCAGTCATTCACACAATATTTCCACCTCTGGCCTGACACTAAGCCAACTATGGAAAACCGTTCCTCTGAAGCAAGTAGTTGTTTGAAAGCACGAGTGAGCAGGGAGGAGATTGTAACGTTGCCTGTGTATATCCCCCCCCGCCCCCCCCCCCCATGCATCGAAGTCATTTTGCAATAGAAGAAGAGTTTGGATTTATATCCTGCCTTTCTCTCCTACAAGGAGTTTCAAGACAGCTTTTTCTCCCCACAACAGACACCTTGTGAGGTAGGTGAGGCTGAGAGAGTTCAGAGAGAACTGGGACTAGCCCAGGGTCAACCAGCAGGCTTTATGTGGAGGAGCGGGGAAACAAATCCACTTCACCAAATAAGAGTCCACCGCTCATGTGGAAGGGTGGGGGATCGGACACGGTCCTCCAGATTAGAGTCCACTGCAACGCTTTGAAAATGCTCTTGGCTTCCAAGGTTTGGAGCTTGTTTTTTTAGAACAGGCGGCAGGAGTGGGTGTAGCTTCTGAAGCTGTGGCTGAGCCGGGGCTGTCAGCACAGCTGGTTTCCACTTGTCCTCGTGGACAGCTTAGCCAAGAAGCCGGGTGTTTGCACCTTTGGCGCTCGGTTTCGAAGGACAGATTCCAAAAGGCCAGGCAGCAACAGATGAGGGTCTGTTTCTTCCCATAGATGGGTGGATGGAAAACTTAATGAGAATTACAGCAGCGTGGAGATACCACATGACATCGCCAGCTTTCCAGGGGAGGAGGAAAGAAACGAGGCCTGCCGAAAGGCTAGGACGTGCGCTGACACCCAGAAGATCGTACTCGACTGGTGAATGTCACATTGGATTGTGTAGGTCTGGTCTTCCTTGTCGATCTTTTCTGCTTTTCCTAAATCCAGCTTTTTGCAGCTTATCCGGGTTTGCGAGATCTTTCCAAGGCTTCTTCATTAACTGAGATAAACAGAGAGCTAGGGGATTTCTCTTCTTAAAAATAAAAATGTGATCTGCTGTCATTTCCTGTGAGCTGTAGGAAGGCTCATCACGGCCAAATCTACCTTTGTTGAAGCAGCCTAAAGGAAGTTCTTTTTGTCCTAACCTGAGTCAAGGATCCATAACCTAAGAATCTATAACTGTTTAGAGCAGGGGTCCCCAAACTACGGCCCGGGGGCCAAATGTGGCCCCCTGAAGGCATTTATCCGGCCCGCCAGGCATGGCGGTGATGGCTCCATTCATGTGCAGTGGGGGCTCGAGGGAGAGGAGGAACCGGCCCCAACGGCTGTTGATTGCAGTTACATGATGGCACCCCCAAATCTCCATGAATTTTCTGACCCAGAGTTGGAAACCTTACATGTGGCAACGCCTGCTCCGCCCTTCCCTCTCGGCTACTCCATGTGTTGCTCTCAGGCTTTCTGTTCCGCCTCACTCCCATTGGCATCAGCCAGGCTAGCGGAGTAACTCGCTAGCTACTAAAGGAGGAAAGAACCCAGGAAGATACCTGATCCTGGGTTAGATGGAATGCTTCATTGGGAAAGTTCTGCTTTTTTTTTTTTTACAGGGGAAGGTATTCCACAGCCTCCCTAACAATATTTGGAGCCCACCCTGTACTTGACATACTTTGGTCACTGTTCTAAAAATAGACCATGACAGAAAGGCTGAAAGGTGAAATCAAACATTTTACAATCATTTGTGCATAGGAATTTGTTCATAGTTTTTTTAGTCCGGCCCTCCAACAGTCTGAGGGGCAGTGAACTGGCCCCCTGTTTAAAAAGTTTGAGGACCCCTGGTTTAGAGAGAGATTAAGAAAGGGTTTGTTTACCAGAAAAAAACGATCTGCATAGTGCTGCAGAACACACAACCCACACGAGGATTTCTGAGCCTTTGTAAAGCGTGGCCCACGAGGGAAAAGTTGACCAGTTGCAACTTTTCCTTCCAAAGGACGACTGAAGCTACACTTGACTTCCTATTTCGCCATTTGCCAGAAGAGCTAATATGGTTTGCATTTGTTTGGATATTTTGGACTCAGTTCCCAATTAATCTTGAAAAAACACAAATACGTAGTTATTGCCACCCACCTGCAGGTAAAAGAATATGTAGTTATTTTTTCCCACTCACCTGGAGGTAAAAGAATACTTTTAAAGCCTCTTTTTAAGCTTCAGCCACATTGTCCCTGCAGTCTTGAGAAGCTTCGGTTCTTTTGCTCGTCCGAGCTAAGCTCTTGCAAAGTGCTCAACTTCAGACAACTCAGGTTTTGTAAGACTTCCCGTATCTCCTGCTAGCCAGTGGTGTTCAAAGACCTCCACGGCAACCGCTGTCTGGCATGAAAGTTAAAGCCCACTAGGAAGGGGAGAAAACGGAAGCAGGGACGCATCGACAGCAGCAAGAATCCCCTCCAACGGGCCTGGCTTACAGCATCAGCCCAAGGAGAGTCATTCCAGTCTAAGGCCATTCATTTCAATGGGTTTAAGTCTTCATAGGATGGCCTGGGAAGCAGAAGAATCCATCAAAGAGATGTGGAGGTTTGCCAAAACAGGGTGTAGTGACTGAACCTACCAGTACCTCTTCAAGCAAGGGAGAAGCAGCAGCATTTGGACTTATACTCCACTTTTTTCAACCATGAAGGAGTCTCAAAGTTGCTTGCAAACTCCTTCCCTTACTCTCCCCATGACAGGTGGGGCCCCCAGGCAGCTTTAAAGGGGGCTTGGACAGATTTATGGAGGAGAAGTTGTTCTATGGCTCCCAATCTTGACCCTCCTTGATCTGAGAATGCAAATGCCTGAGCAGACCAGGTGCTTGGCGGCGGCAGCAGCAGCAGAAGGCCGTTGCTTTCACATCCTGCATGTGAGCTCCCAAAGGCACCTGATGGGCCACTGTGAGTAGCAGTGTGCTGGACTGGATGGACTCTGGTCTGATCCAGCAGGCTCTTTCTTATGTAAGCATGGAAACAAATCCCATTCACTGCCACTCATCTGGCGGAGTGGGGAATCAAACCCGGTTCTCCTGATAGGAGTCCATCTGCTCTTCACCACCACAGCACCAAATATTTGGCTGTTGATTGCCTGCACCGTGACTGCCTTCAGCAACAGAAGAGTGAAACAAAAAACCCCAACACTCCGCCTTGCTTGTTAATTTTAAAAATTGATACACCACCAGGCCTTGGATGTCCCAGGAAGACTGGACCAGGCATGGATTCCATCAGGTGCAGAGAGGGAATATTGGACCAAAATCAGCATAGCCCTCCCTCGTTTTGCAGAATGGGAATTGAAGTTGTGGTAGATCACTGCAGCCCCTGGGGTCACTAAATCCCTTGGCACGCCAGACAGGGCAGGCCCAGAGGGGGGTGTTGGGGGTGTGTGTGTTCTGGAGTGCACAGTTGGCAACTCAGCACAAGAACCTCAGCTGGGAGCTTGAGAGCCACTGTGGTGTAGTGGTCAAGAGCAGGTAGATTCTAATCTGAAGAACCGGGTTTGATTCCCAACTCCTCCACCTGAGTGGCAGAGGCTTATCTGGTGAACCAGATGTGTTTCCACACTCCTACATTCCTGCTGGGTAACCTTGGGCTAGTCACAGTTCTTTCCCAACTCTCTCAGCCCCACCTGCCTCACAAGTTGTCTGTTGTGGGGAGAGGAAGGGAAAGGAGCTTGTAAGCCGCCTTGAGTCTCCTTACAGTGAGAGAAAGGTGGGGTATAAATCCAAACTCTTCATCTTCTTGAGTCGCCGCAGGATCAGGGCTATCAGCAGCAGAGGCTGCGCAGCCAGGGAGAAATTGCATCTGTCCTGGGGTGACTCAGCAGGTGGAGGGGGTGCACCTGCTCCCAGTCAGGGTTTTCCTAGAAAAGTGGTCGGAAAGGTGTGGAAGCAGCCTGCTGCTGTGCTGTACTTAAGACCTCCAGGGATTTGAATTTGGACTTTGTTCCTTGGATTTACCCCTGACCCTTGGACTGTGACCTGGCTTGTGCTTCCTGGATTTGCCGGTCTATTTTGGTGCTGGGACTCCCTCTATGCTGACCTTGGACCATGCTTTGAACTACGCTTGCTACCCATTGCCCTGGATACCAGTTTGAGCCCAGACCAAGTAGAAGCTTCTTCATTTAGAACTGGGGTGTCCAACTCTGGCCCTCCAGTTCGGGACTACAATTCATATCAGCACCTGTCAGCTGTGCTCACAGGGGCTGATGGGAATTATAATCTAAAAACACCTGGAGAGCCAAGGTTGGGATGCCCATCTTCCAGAATGAAGAGAAGAAGCATTTAGATTTATACCCTGCCTTCTCTCCTGTAAGGAGTCTCAAGGTGGTTTACAAATTCCTGTCCCCTTCCTCTCCCCACAACAGACCCCTTGCGATGTAGGTGGGGCTGAGAATTATCTGATCTGTATTTAGGTTCTCTGTTTTGGGTTTTCCCCTTCCCATGTGCGTTCATGGCCCCCCTTCAAAAAATGTGTGGTTATGGATTCAGTGTCAAGATACCTAGAGCTTCTGTCTGCTCATCGGTGGCTGGATAATTACATCAGGCCTTCACCTTTAGAGAGCCAGCGTGGTGTAGTGGTTAAGAGCAGATAAATTCTAATCTGGAGAACCGGGTTTGGTACCTGAGTGGTGGAGGCTTATCGGGTGAACCAGATGTGTTTCCACACTCCTACATTCCTGCTGGGGTAGTCACAGTTCTTTTCAACTCTCTCAGGCCCACCTGCCTCACAAGATGTCTGTTGTGGGAAGAGGAGGGGAAGGAGCTTGTAAGCCCCCTTGAGTCTCCTTACAGGAGAGAAAGGAGGGGATATAAATCCTCCTCCTCCTCCTCCTCTTCTTCTTCTGTTGCATGATACTTCTCTGTGTTGGCTGCCTTTTGACTCTTGTCCAATAATAGGCACAAAAAGGGTACCTCCTCTTCTTTACCTCGCTCCCACCCACATGCCCTGGGGCCCTTCTGGCAGAGTGGCACAAAATGCTGCCACCCACTCACGCTGAAGAGGTTTGCCTCTGGCAAATAACTTGTTCTGCTGGCGCCTTATGATCTGTCTGCCAGGTGGGAGACCGAGATGCTGGACTTCACTGCCTTCTGAAGCCTTGAATGGGTTGGGAAATGAGAGGCTGTTCAGATCACCAATTGATCAGCAGAAGCTGCAGAATGTTGGCCGGGCAACGGCTGGCTGTGAATCGTGCCTATCTGATGGAACTGTGTTCAATTCCGTGCACATAGCTCACATTTCATGCTTTCCTTGATGTGGAAATGAATGCACTTGAGGGAGGCTGGCTTTGAAGAGGAACCTCAGAGCTCAGGAGAACTGAAAGTGTGTTTTTGCAAAAAGCGCCTTCACATCACTCCAAGGTGATAGAGCTTCACTTTTAAAGGGCGTGCAAACCTATCTTGAGTTCATCCCTGTGCTTAGCTACAGTAGTTTGTGTGGCATAGTGGCTAGCGTGTCAGGCCAGAATTTGGGTGATCTAGGTTCTGGGTTCGAATCCCCACTCTGCCATGGAAACTTGCCAGGTGACTTTGGCTTGTCGCACACTTTCAGCCCAATCTACAATATAAGCCATTTTAGGCCCCCGTGTGGAAGAAAGGGAAGACATAAATGCAGTTGGGTACAGCTGGATAGAGTTTGAATTTGCTGGTCTGTATTCAGGCTATTATTCTCACTCCAAAACATAATTTTACAGCATTCATTGTCTTACCTTGCTTTGTGTGACTAGGGAGCATGCGCTATAGAACAGGCCACGGACTCTTCTATACCACAGCTTCTATCGTAGCAAACCAAGTGGGTTTCTTCGACAACAATTTGATGTGGAAAGGGTTCCCTCAAAGTTGAAAAATGCTGACAGGACAGTGTACTTATAATTTTCATGTCCAGGAACTGCTTTTGAGGAAGGAAGATTTCAAGACTAGGCTTGAAACGTTACGAACCTTGGCCGCGGTGGATCAAACCCTCTTTTTACCCTCGCAATTCAGAGAAATATGAAATTACTTTGGGCTTTTTTGGGCTGCTAATAATAAAGTGCCCCCATCTCGCCTGTAAAAGCAGAGGGAGAAAAAGCTAAAAACATGCACAAACTGAACGGGGGGAGGGTGTCCAGTTCCAAGCATGTCCGAAATCATGAAAAGAAACTAAAAAATGGTTATGATGAGATCTTTGAGGATCAAAGGTTTCTATTGAATTGGGCCAACAGAAGGATGAAAACGTTTCATCTGATCTTATTCAGAGCATAAAGTAGGGCAGAGTATGGAAACAGCCTAATGATTTTCGTTTTAAAAAACTGATTACTGAAGGAGGTGGTTCTGCCTGTTTCTTCTTCCGCCTGTCTGTCATTGCGAGCCCTTCATTCAAAAGGACGGGCCTGATTTTGAAAGGAAGAAAGAGGTCAGGTTTGTGAACTGATGGTTCATTAGAGCCCCTTTGATGCAACAGAACAATGGACCATGGCATTTTCTTTCTGGCTCCGTAGGTTCCCTTAAAACTTCCTGGCTGATGCCAAACGTCTGTCTTAATAATGTCTTAAGATCTCTTCCTTGGGATTGATCATTGGCAGGACTAAAAGCACCATCCCGAGTCTAGTTCAAAGTCCAATTTACAGTAAGTAAAGGCAAGGCTGCAGGACAACCTCCGAGCTGGACTACTGCAATGTGATGTATGTGGGGATATCCTTAAAGACAGTCCTGGAGCTGGGGCAGCGTACTACAGATCAGCTGCTAAAACCCCAGGCTGTGCCCATATAATGCCAGTACTGAGGGATCTGCACTAGCTTCAAATTCCCTACCAGGCTCAATTTAAGGTGTTGGTTATGACTTATGAAGCCCTAAACTGGCCGGGGGTGAGAGGGGCTGTTCAGAAGGCTTTCTCTATGATAGCCCCCACTTTATGGAAGGTCCTCCCCTTAGGCCTCTTCTGCACATGCAGAATAATGCACTTTCAATGCACTTTGCAGCTGGATTTTGACTGTGCGGAATAGCAAAATCCACTTGCAAACACTTGTGAAAGTGGATTGAAAGTGCATTATTTCATATGTGTGGAAGGATCCTCAGAGTTATGCATCATCCCAGTTAAAATCTCCACTTTTGTCTGGGCTCCTAACTGATTTATGTCATCTGTCCCCAGACCACTGGCTTTTGGGGCTTTCTCTTTCTTTGTTAACCTGCATTGCACCTGGGGCAATAGGGAGGAGGTAGGTTCTTGGGTATTGGTTTTGATTGTTTTTAGGTATTTTTAAAGAGATCTTTTATATGTGTATGATGATGTTTTATGATAATGCCCAGATACATTTTTGTATTTTGTAACCTGCCTGGGATGTATTTGAAGGGCAGGATAGGAATTTGCTGACTAAATAAATAAATACAATAACATTCATAGCTGACTTAAACGTAGGCTTTTGGAGAGCAACCGTGGCATTTTTTGGTGGGAAGAAACTTGCCACTCTTGGTGGGAAGAAACAGCCACTCTTAGAGGCTGCCAGTTCAACGCTTGGGGTGGAGTGGGGATGTAAACTTCTCTAAAATATGACTTTTTCTCTAAGGCCGTTTCCGCACGGGCATTAAATGGCGGCCTGGAGACGGTAAAAACGCCGTCTCCAGGCCGCCATTTGCACGGGGGGCGTTAGCTGCAACGCAGCAGCGCCACCTCAGCGCCCGCCCGCTTCGGCCTGAAAGCCGGGCAAGTTTCCCAGAGCGCTTCCTAGTGCTCTTTTTGGGGAAACGCCATCGCGGAAGCCGCTGCCAGCGAACGGCAGCAGCTTCACCATGCGACTCCCCCCACTCCAGCATGACTTACGCTGTCCCCGGGCCTCAGCGTTGCCGAGGCCAGGGGACGAGCCCTGCCCCCTGCCCTGCACTGCTGGAGCAGGCGCGCAGGGCCAGGGGGGCGTGTCCCCAGCCCTCGGCAACGCGCCGGAGGCCCAGGGACATGCCAGGTTGGGAAGTGGCGACCGGGCGGCTCCGTGGTACGCCGGCTGCCCGGCTGTTATCCCCAGGACCGGCCCCGTCGCGGGCGGTCCCAGCGTCGTCGGCCCAAGGCGTCAGAAAGCTGCCTCGACCCGGCGTGCCTTCGTGCGGAAACGGCCATAGTTATCCTATACTAACTTAGAGTATGGTTATCCTATCCTATACTGGCAGTTTGTAGGAAAATGCCTCATCCTAACAATAGTCCGTATAGTCTTGTTAACAGAGTTCTGGAAAATTGAGCCCCGTGTGATGAGAATGGATGCTTTTGATGGATTAGCATCCAGGCTCATAGATGGTAAAGAGATCCTACCAGCCCTCCTCTTCAGAACTTCCCCTTGGTTGCATAGTGTGTGTGTCAAATGTCCTCGAGTCATAGCCAACTTATGGGGACCCCAGCAAGGGGCTTTCAAGGCAAGAGAGAAGCAGAGGTGGTTTGCCATTGCTGTCCTCTGCTGAGCCTTTCTTGGTGGCCTCCCTTCCAAGTACCAACCCTGCTTAGCTTCCAAGAGCTGATGCGATCGGGCTATCCCATGCTGCCTTCCCTCCCCCTTGATTACATTAGCGGGTGACAAAATGTTGGAAGAGTGCATGGAATAATGGAGGCCAACTTTTATACATGGTGGACAGAGCTTATTAATTCACCCTTTGGATACATGGTGGAAAACGATAACATGTTTTTAACATGCCTGCACTACTAATACTAATAATAATAATACTACTACTACACTACTAATACTAATACTAATAATACTAATACTACTACTACTAATACTACTACACATCTGAGGCTTAAAAATGTATGTTAGGACTATATTATTTGTAGCAGAAAAATATTTGCAAAAATGGTGTCTCTCCTCCCACGCCGTTCAGAACCTGTATTAAATGTCATTTTTGGCAAGGAACTCTGAGTGATATTATTTGAGAACAGCCAGCGATGCAAACTATGCCAGGGATAACAGCTGAGCTGGAGACCAAATGCTTCGGCCCACTGTAGCACCACGCGAAATGAAATCCTGCCAAGGGGCTAACTTTCTCACTGGCCAGGCCCGTACAGTGTCGATCTTCTGCAAATCAACTCATCCCACGGTGTGGAATGTTTCTCTTTGGGCAGATATTATCATTTCTTTGGTGTAAATGTGAGTATAAATCAGGACAGCAATCTTGGTATCTGGTCTTGGTATCTCAGGGTTAAATTTGTTTATTGGAGCCTTGGACACCTTGCATATAGCTGGATTCTAGAACAGAATCTTTCCTGATAGCCCAGGGTCCAGAGTTACCTCAGCCACTCTGCTACTTTGGGCCACCTGGGCTATGCTGGTAGGGGCTAGATGGGGAATCTCTTCTGCAGTCCTGAACATCTGGAGAGCCGCAGGTTCCCTACCCCTGTCTTAGAATAATCAAGGATTCAGAGAGGCCATCCAGTCCAACCCCCTGTTCAATGTAGGATCAGCCCTAGAGCATTCTAGACAAGTTTGTCCAGCCACTGCTTAAAGACTGCCAAAGAGAGGGAGCTCACCACCGCTCCACAGAGAGCCAGCATGGTGTAGTGGTTAAGAGCAGGTACACTCTAATCTGGAGAACCGGGTTTGATTCCCCGCTCTGCCACTTGAGCTGCGGAGGCTTATATGGCGAACTAGATTAGCTTGTGCATGCCAGCTGGGTGACCTTGAGCAAGTCACAGTTCTTCAGAGCTCTCTCAACCCCACCTACCTCGCAGGGTGTTTGTTGGGGGGGGAGGGAAAGGAGTTTGTAAGCCCCTTTGAGTCTCCTTACAGGAGAGAAAGAAGGGATATAAGTCCAACTCTTCTTCTTTCTCCTCCTCCTCCCTTGGCAGCTGATTCCACTGTTGCACAACTGTTGTTGTAATTATTTCCCTAATATCCACTCGGAACCTTTCTCCCATAATTTAAACCGCTCCTCACGACTTCTGTCCTCTGCTGCCAACAGGAACAGCTTCCTGCCCTCCTCTAAGTGACAGTCCTTGAAATACTTCAAGAGAGTATCATGTCCCCCTTCAACCTCGTCTTCTCCATGTCCCTCAACTTCTCCTCATAGAGTTTGGTCTTCAGGTCCCTGATCATCCTCATCACTACTCTCTGCACCCCAGTCCATCCTTTCTGAAAAGAATCTTGGCAGATTTCAGAAGCTAAGTAGGGTTGATCCTGGTTAGTATTTGGATGGGAGACCACCAAGGAAGCCCCCGGTCACTGTGCAGAGCCAGGCAATGGGGAACCACCTTTGAATGTCTCTTGGCTTGAAAACTATATGGGATGGCCATAACTCAGCTGCAATGTGGCAGTACTTTCGATCTAACTGTTTCCCCACTGGCAACGCAATGTGGCAACTCTGTGTGTAGGGCACCAATCTCCATGCTGGCCCCGGAGATCATCTGAAGTTATCTCCAGAGTATAGAGATCAGCTTCCCTGAAGAAAATGGCTGCTTTGGAAAGTGGTCTCTATGGCATTAAAGAGCCAGTGTGGTGTAGTGGTTAAGAGCAGGTGCACTCTCATCTGGAGAACTGGGTTTGATTTCCCACTCCTCCATTTGAGTGGCAGAGGCTTATCTAGTGAACCAGATGTGTTTCTGCACTGCTACATTCCTGCTGGGTGACCTTGGGCTAGTCACAGTTCTTTGGAACTCTCCCAGCCCCACCTACCCCACAAGGTGTCTGTTGTGGGGAGAGGAAGGGAAAGGAGCTTGAAAGCCCCCTTGAGTCTCCTTACAGTGAGAGAAAGGTGGGGTATAAATCCAAATTCTTCTTCTTCTCCAACCTCTCTGGGTTGTATCACCAGAAGGTCAAGCATTTTGAAAAACAAATTTACATATTCATAAAGTCTATATGCTTGATAGATGAGGCAGAAGATTAAGCAGGACAAGTCAGGGTGGGGTGGGGACCCTCACTGTTCTCTTAATTAGACAGAAAATAATTTTAATCTCTCTTATAATTCCAAATGTAAGATATATAACTAGTAATTGGAAGAGGAGGAGGAGGAGGAGGAGTTTGGATTTATATCCCCCCTTTCTTCTGTAGGAGACTCAAAGGGGCTTACAACCTCCTTGCCCTTCCCCCCTCACAACAAACACCTTGTGAGGTGGGTTGGGCTGAGAGAACTCCGAAAAGCTGTGACTAGCCCAAGGTCACCCAGCTGGCATGTGTGGGAGTGCACAGGCTAATCTGAATTCCCCAGATAAGCCTCCACAACTCAAGCGGCAGAGCTGGGAATCAAACCCGGTTCCTCCAGATCAGAGTGCACCTGCTCTTAGCCACTGCTCTTAGCCACTATGCCACTGCTGCTCCCCAAAAGCCTTTTAAAAGTGTATTGTCAAGTTGAGGAGCACCAGTGGTGTAGTGGTTAAGAGCAGGTGTACTCTAATTGCGCCCTTCACGGAGGTTGCGCCCTTCACGTAGACCAAAGGTTGTGCCCTTCACGGAGGCCAATGGTGATAGGGCAGGAGCATTAATGTGCAGCTTTGGCAGATTGCGCCCGCCCCAATTTTTACCAGCGCTTACTGATTTTTAGTCAATAGGTGTTCCTTGTAAGAGCGTGCTCGGCCTCAATGAGCGACCGACATCCCATTTTGCCATTTGTGTCGCGAGGGAAGTCACAGGTGGATGGAAAAAGAAATTGGTCCCATAGGGAAACTTATTGCAGGCATTGCCTGGCGAGTGAGATACACAGGAGGCTGTGTTGTCTCTTGGGAAGCTGCAAAAAACTGGGTCTTGAAGAGATGACTTAGTGTGACAAACCCACTCTCTGGGGCAAATTTGCTACTTGCTGCACCTTTTGTGGAAAGTTTCTAGGAAGGCAAAGGCAATGGAGGCTTATCTCTGTGCTGGGCAAAATCTCATGTGCTTATTGTCTACACATGCTAGCTGTTGATCAAAACCCCAGAACGGAAGAAAAGATGAGAGTCGCGTACAGAGACCGGTGGCTCTTAAACAAGAGCCAGTGTGGTGTAGTAGTTCAGAGCAGGTGGACTCTAATCTGGAGAACCAGGTTTGACTCTACACTCCTCCACCTGAGTGGTGGACTCTTACCTGGTGACCTGGATTTGTTTCCTTGCTCCTCCACATGAAGCCTGCAGGGTGACCTTGGGCTAGTCACAGTTCTTTGGAACTCTCTCAGCCCCAACTGCCTCACAAGGTGTCTGTTGTGGGAAGAGGAAGGGAAAGGAGTTTGTAACCCACCTATAGTCTCCTCACAGGAGAGAAATGTGGGGTATAAATCCAAACTCTTCTTCTTCAGCAACAAAATTTAGTCCAGCAAGATCTTCCACAAGCCAGAATCAGATGCGTCAAAGTGAGTTATTGGAGTGTGTGATGGTTATTGATCAGCCTTCTTCAGAGTCTTCCTTGGTGCGCTGTGGGTTTTCTGGGTTGTACGGCCATGTTCCAGTAGCATTTTCTTTTGACGTTTCGCCAGCCACAGATGCAGGCAATAGGCAGGCGTCAGAAGAAAATACTACTGGAACTCGGCCATACAACCTGGAAAACCCACAACACCCCAGTGATTCCGGCCGTGAAAGTCTTCGACAATACATCTTCTTGGTGGTTTCCCATCCAAGTGCTGACCTGTTCAGTGGCTGAGATGGGACTATTCCGTTCCTCCTGTACTCCCACCATCTCTTGATGCTGCCAATCGGCTGAATGTTGCCTCCGTTGCTTCCAGTTTGCCCCTAGGATCGATCAATGCACCATCAAGCTAGATATGGCCCTGGATTTTTAAAAGCTGAATTCGAGCATGGAAGGCCAAGACCTGGATTTGGAGTCCTGCGAGGGGTAAAGAATATAGCATTTAACCCTTCCACTACTGCTTAGTTTTGCTAACTGGCAGCCCAGCTGTATTGTTTTTAGCTCTTTAAAGAAACAGGATGGATGTCTGTCTTAAGAAGGGGGAGGGGGTATGATCATGTTTATTCAGGAGAGGATCAGTTTTGATCAGCAAAACCCTGCTAGAGTCGGTCCTTTTCTCCTTTCCCCACTTAGCTCATTCCTGGTCAGGGCGCTGAATACGGTTTTAAAACACGACGGGAAAAGGCCATTCCAGATCTCCCAGCATTTTGACCCTTAAATCTTCAAGTGGATTAATCTTTCATTTCCCAAATGTTGCCCTCTTTTAATAATTTGAAGTGCATTGCCTCTGTTGTTGTTTTTTTCTCTTGGGTAAATGGTTGATCTGTGTTATTATACACGGATTGTGTTTTGTAAGTGGGGGTCTGCTTTGTTTGGTTTGTTTAATCTCAGGCACTAGAACAGGGGTCCCCGACCTATGGCCCTCCAGATGTTCATGGACTACAATTCCCATCAGCCCCTTCCAGTGTGGTTGGTTGGCAAAGCTGATGGGAATCACAGTACATGAAATCTGGAGGACCTTGCACTAGAATGTCCAGTTGTTCTTTTCCAGCATGGTGTAACCTTTGCATTTTGAGCCCAAGCATGAAAGCCAGACTATAAGTATAAATAATGTGAATAGCATAGGAATTAGATTAGGATGGGAGGTCAGGTAGACTGAGGATGTCTGCAATTGGACTCAGATCACCCAGGAAGCTTCCAGGGCAGAGCGGGAATTCGAACCCGAGTCTCCCCAATCCTAGGTTGACACTCTAACCACCACAGCACTGTGGCTTTTGGCTCCATTTTCCAAAACAGGAGCTGGCTTTGTTGAATTCCTAAATAACAGTTTTATTGCATAGGTCCAAGCCATAGCAAAACAATTTAAACTCCGAACAAATAAAACCATACAGTTACAATATCAAGTAAAATCCATAAAATCTCCATTAGAAGATTAAAATGCACAGTAAGCATTTGAAACTCAAGCTTTATAGCTAAAGGAAGCAGAATCAACAATGGTTTACTGTTCCTTTAATAATAAGGAGTGGTTCAGAATAGAACAAATTTGCTTAAAAGGATTTTGACTGAATTTTTATATCCCGGATTTGTTGAACTCCAATCTGGACTGGATTTTCAACTTCGGTTAATGTCAAAAATGGGTCTGGCCATTTTCAGGAAACTACGACACCAAAGAGTCCTGCTTGTGCTCGTGCTTGCTTTGTTTAAAGCAGGGGTCTCCAACCTATGGCCGTCCAGATGTTCATGGACTACGATTCCCATCAGCCCCTGCCAGCATGGCCAATTACCGCATCACATCCTATTTTGTCCATTGTATGCAGACCCTGGAGGGGATGTTATCTTGGTGGGGATGTTATCAGTCCATAAACATCTGGAGGGCCATAGGTTGGTGACACCTGGTTTAGAAGCTCACAGGCTCAGTCCGCACATGCAGAATAATGCACTTTCAAACTGCTTTCAGTGCTCTTTGAAGCTGTGCGGAATGGCAAAATCCACTTGCAAACAGTTGTGAAAGTGGTTTGAAAATGCATTATTTTGCGTGTGCGGAAGGGGCCATAGTTAGGTTTTTTTCTCCCTAGCCAGACAGCATCTGCTCCTGATCCAGGGTCTGACCATGGAAGAATTGCATGTTCTGAGAACCAATGGCATATCTGCCAGAGGGACATGGGGGGGGGGGTCAATTGACCCCGTGCACCTCCCATTGGATCACGCCCTTGGGGAGGGGGGATTACTTCTGAATAAAGGGGATAGCAAAATCCAGGTTCTCCAAAACTGGCTTTAACAAGCTGAGTGCTTCGTTGCCTTCCAATAAACGCTGCTGATCAACAATGCAGAGTTGGTTTATTGATTCAAGGTCTCAGACCTAACAGGTTGCTACCTGGCAATGGCAATGGCCTTCCAATAAACGCTGCTGATCAACAATGCAGAGTTGGTTTATTGATTCAAGGTCTCAGACCTAACAGGTTGCTACCTGGCAAAGGCAATGGCAAAGCGCTGCTGTTTATCTTTTGCTTTGAAGGAGGAAGAGGAGGAGGAGAAGAAGAGTTGGATTTATATCGCCCCTAAGGAGACTCAAAGGGGCTTACAAACTCCTTTCCCTCCTCCCATCCACAACAAACACCCTGTGAGGTGGGTGGGGCTGAGAGAGCGCCGAAGAACTGTGACTAGCCCAAGGTCACCCAGTGGGCATGTGTTGGAGTGCACAGGCTAATCTGAATTCCCCAGATAAGCCTCCACAGCTCAGGCGGCAGAGCAGGGAATCAAACCCGGTTCCTCCAGCTTAGAGTACACCTGCTCTTAACCACTACGCCACTGCTGCTCCCTACAGGGTCTCTATAAGTCTCTTCACGGCACTATTCACCACCAATGAAAGGTGTGATGCTGAGACTGTGTCCTAATAGAGTTTGCCCTCACATAGAGGGTCAGAGAATGAACAAGTCGGATTTTTTTTTAAAGCAGTATAAGCACAGCATAAACACAAACCAGTGATGCTCAATCTTATCAGCTGTTCTGAGCTTTCCCGGCTTGCTAAACCCCCCCTCCCTTGTCCCTCCCAGATTGGGTGAGCCAGAAATTCAGTCGTCTGAAGACATTGTGTGGAATCTGACACTTTCCCATGGAAGAGAGACTCAGAGCCAGAGAGAGAGAGAGAGAGACACCCAGAGCCTAAATGCATTATTTATGAGCAGCAGACAAGGCCAGAGATGTTAACAAGGGCAAAGTTATCTCAAGGAGAAAATGGCTTCCGTCCTGTGCCATCTGCCGAGTGGAAACAGACGGGTATTTCTGTGACACTTCCAGACAGAGTATAAAACCCAAGCAAACTAGCAGACCCCTCCGGCTCTGGGCAGTCCTTTGCCCTCTGAAGCCCTTTGCCCCTCGAGAACACACAGATGATGCCCATTGAGCCTGGGGAAAGACATTTGAGGCAAATATTTTACAGTTGTTGGAGATCTCTCCAGCAGCAGCTCGGTGTTTGTCGCATGCATGCAACGATCGGACTTTGCTTCCCTTAGACGCCGGGTTATTTGCTGTGGTTGGGATGCTCGGGTTGCGAACTCCAGGGTGGGAAACTCCTGCAGATTTGGGAGTGGGCTTTTGGGGAGGAGAGGGAACGTGGCAGGGCAAAATGTCACATGCGTCATCCTTCTAGCAACCCTTGCATCATTACATTCTCAAAGTATGCCTGGGACATTACTGACTGGGCTCAACTCTCAGATGCCAAGTGTGCGTGTATTTGCAGCTCTCCAACTTTGGAAGATTTACCGCATCACATCCTATTTTGTCCACTGTATGCAGACCCTGGAGCTAAGTTCTTGGTGGGGATGTTATCAGGCACTAATCTATATTCAGTCACTGAGAAAATATTTTTTTCTGCCGTCTGGTTTTGATGCACATGTATCCCACCAAGTTGCTGTTGCTTTTGCAGCAAGGGAAATAAGGTGTAATGTGGTATCAAAAGGAGCGGTTCTTTACTTTTTTCTAAGTGGCTCCATTTTATAATGTTTTTTTAAATGTAAATATTTTATTTGTTAATGTGTAGCACATGTGCTAGTATGGTGTATGTTCAGAATCCATGCCTCATGAGGAAAGACCAAGGAACTGGGAATGTTTAGTCTGTAGAAGAGAAAGATCAATTCTTCACAGCATAATAATAGCGGGTTACATTGGTATTTTAGAATCCGGGTCTGCTTTACCCCAGTTTCTCCCTTCGCATGGGTGCCCGTTTCCATGAAGGAATCGAGTTAAGACCGGGAGGAAATATTCTGATTTCTTCATACGAGCCCAGCTTTTTTTGTTTTTACAATACAGATGCAGCTACGCATGCGCCAATATTCCCGGTGTGCTGCATTCTGATTGGCTGTTCCCCCCAAAGACAACACTTCCAATTGGTGGATCCATAGCAACCACGGGAAAACCAAGCAAGACATCTCTAGTTTTGGAAAGGAGCTGGTGCAGTGAGCAACGCCCCAAGCCCGTTGTGCTATACAAAGTAAAAACTTTTGACCAATATTGGGCAGAGCACTATGGTCGAATCCCCACTACCGTCTTAGCCAAGTTTCAGAACACAAACTAACCAGGTTTGAGGGACGACCTCCCCATTGCTTGCGTGGCAGATTCTGTTTCTAGTGCTCGTTCTCCCCGTTAATCCGTGTTCCGGCAGGACCTGGTTGCAAGTGGCACAGACCCCATTAACACGTTTCAGAGCTGATCCGAGGGGAGGGATGAGGGTTGAAACCCTGACTTGTTTCCCACCCTGGAGTGGGATGCAGAATTTGGGCAACCAGTCAGCACTGTGATGCACACGCAGCCTTTCCTAGGTTTCATTTCCACTTTTGCGATTGGCCAGCAGAAGGGGATGCAAACATTAAACAGTCAAACGCGTAACTTTGAATTGTTCATGGTTTACACAGGTAACGATTAATTGTTTGCACAGTTAAACAGTTAAACTTTAAACTTTTACACGCTGTTTTTTTAATCACGACCCTACAATGTATGTTTCCACAGTAGGAAAAGATCCCACCCCATCAAGGCACGCCAGCCAATCAGGGGAGACTGGTGAAGTGAGATCGCCTGGTAGTGGGGATTGCTAAGAGTTCTGCAACTGGGTGTGTCTGCTGTGTGTTCACTGCGGTGGGGAGGGAGAAACTCCGATGAAGAGGACACAGTTTCACAACGAACAGGTTTGGATCTGCGTGCAAATTTCAAGTGGGGATTCGACCTATGTCTCATCCACATTCAAAGATGTGCCAAAAACTGGAGCACATGAGACACCCCCCCCCCCGATATACCAAAAAACATTCGTCCAAAGGTGCGCATCTGCCTAGCTGTGTGCTCTGAACACCCAGAACATGTACAGAAAAGGAAATGGGGCCATTGTTGTGAATCCATTTCCCTGCACACTTAGGTGGAATGGCACGGATTGCTACCATGGGCAGAAAACATGCTTGTGGGAATGTTTTGGAAAGGGTGGTTTGCCATGCCAGTCAGCGGCTCAGCAGAAATGACACTGACATGACATCAGGCAGGGAAATCAGGCAACAAAGAGGGGAAAATAAAGCAGATTGGTGCCCATGGAAGCTCATTCAATGTAGGATTTTTTAAAAAGATCACAATTTTGTCAGTTTTTAAAAAACCTGGGATGAGGAAAATATTGTGGGACGGGACCAGTGGTGGGATTCAGCAGGTTCGCCCCACTTTGGCAGAACCGGTTGTTAACATGGTGCTTGTATGCAACCAGTTGTTGAATTATTTGAATCCCACCACCAGAACCGGTTGTTAATTTATTTGAGTCCCACCACTGAACGGGACCCATACAAACTTCTTGCCCAAACCAGGATATTTCCCTTCGTCAACCTGGGATATTTGTACCGTTCAGAATCGACCAAGGTTAAAGGGTGATATGATAACCATGTTTAAATATTTGAAGGGATGTCCTGTTGGTGAGGGAGCAAGCTTGTTTTCTGTTGCTCCAGAGACTAGGACCAGGAGTCATGGGTTTAAGGTGAAGGAAAAGAGATTCCACCTAAACATTAGGAAAAACTTCCTGACAGTCAGGGCTGTTTGACAGTGGAATGCACTACCTCGGAGTGTGGTGGAGTCTCCTTCTTTGGAGGTTTTTAGACAGAGGCTGGCTGGCCATCTGCCAGGAGTGCTTTGATTGTGAATTCCTACCTGGCAGGGGGGTGGACTGGATGGCCCTTGGGGGTCTCTTCCAGTAGCCCTGGTAAAGGGCCATGCAATTTCAGGTAGCTCCAAACTATTTTATTAGGACTGAACAGAATAAACTTCCTCAGAACTCCCAGTTTGACATCAGCTCTTGTTTCCATGCCAGGCTCCATTAACCGTTACTGCTTTTCCTTAATTTTGTTTTTACAGTGCTTTAGAGAAAATGGCAATTCATGGAAAGTGTGTGTGGAGGGGGGGAGGAGAGGTCCCTGAGGCACTGTTTACAGATGTTAGCTGAATTGTCCAGAGAAGCATTTATGAAGAGTCTTGTCTTGGCTTTCTTGATGTTGGATAGTATAGAGTTCTAGAAACTTCTGATAATTTATACACGTTCCCCCCCTTAGGGTTGCCATCTCTGGGTAAGAAGGAGGAGGAGGAGGAGGAGGAGGAGAAGAGTTGGATTTATGTCCCCCCTTTCTCTCCTGTAAGGAAACCCAAAGGGGCTTACAATCTCCTTTCCCTTCCCAAAGGGAAACAAACACCCTGTGAGGTGGGTGGGGCTGAGACAGCTCCATAGAACTGTGACTAGCCCAAGGTCACCCAGCTGGCATGTGTTGGAATGCACATGCTAATCTAGTTCACCAGATTAGCCTCCACAGCTCAAATGGCAGAGCGGGGAATCAAACCCAGTTCTCCAGATTAGGGTGCACCTGCTCTTAACCACTACACCACAGGAGTCAAACTCGCGGCCCTCCAGATGTTATGGATTACAGTTCCCATCATCCCCTGCCAGCATGATGCTGGCAGGGGCTGATGGGAACTGTAGTCCATAACATCTGGAGGGCCATGAGTTTGACACCTATGAACTACACCATGAAGGCAGTATAGTATAGCCCAATCTTATCAAATCTCAAAAAACTACCAAGGAAAACCATACCGAGGAAAGCAATGGCAAACTGCCTCTTCCTCTCATTTTTCTTGACAGCTCCTTACTGGGATCCCTATACGTCAGACTTGACAGCACTTACAAACTTAAGATATGATCCAGGGATCACAGCATAGTTTCCTAACTGCTATGCTGCATGCATTGTTTCATATTTTACTAGGGCAATCAAATGAATAACTTCTCCACTTCAAGTCAGCTTCTTGTTGGGAGCCTTCTGAAAAGAGATGTCAGCCACACTAAGCATGAAGCGGGGGACAAAGGAAAAACTGGATCCATGCCCAGCGCAGTCAGCTATAAATTACATCTCTTATAGGGACCTAAATGTCAATTTCCACAGCCTTCTTAACAGCCGGAGCTATGTTAACTCCTTTTCTTTACCCTCCCCACCATAAGCTATGTTAATTCTCTTCCTCTCTTGCCTGTAATTTCATTTTTCAACAGATATGACTGTACTTTCTTTCTGATGCAATAAATTATATCTGGGAGCTGAACTACGTCAGGCACCGTGAACTTTCAGTTGGAATTTCATATGACACTTTAAAATATATGTCTTGAAATGCGTGCAGTTCATGTTAGTAGCACTAAGTAATTGACAAATAGAAGTAGCGGACGGAGAGGAAACCTGTGTCTGCTTGTTCTTCAACAGAGACTGACAGATAAATGGGTCAAATATTCAGACCAAAGGAATCATGGGTAACATCAGTCACAACTTGTGTTGATGCTGTTCTAAGGACAGTGTGGGTATTTTGGAGAAGCGCCCCTAAACTTTATTCAACCACAAGCAGTTATGCCAAGTAATTGGCGAGGGAAAGTGCCGTCGAGTCCCAGCTGACTTAGGGTTTTGAAGGCAAGAGACCTTCAGAGGTGGTTTGCCATTGCCTGCCTCTGTGTAGCAACTCTGGGGTTTGTTGGAGGTCTCCCATCCAAAACACTAACCAGGACTACTTAGCTTCCAAGACCCAAGTTCAAGCTAGCTGGGCCACCTAGGTCAGAATGTACCATGTAATTGGCTGCTACCCAAAAGCACTTCTGTTTGTTCACTCTGGAAAGACAACTTGGGTTAAAGGAATGGCTAAGAAAGATAATGTGAGTAAAAAGTTGAGAATGTCCTGGAAGTCTACAAGCCTCCCAAGCCAGCTGACAGTTTTTTGTGCCACCCTAGATAAGTTGGAGGAGGAGTTAGGCCAGTGGTTCTCAACCTTCCTAATGCCGCAACCCTTTAATCCAGTTCCTCATGTTGTGGTGACCCCCAAACCCTAACATTTATCCATTTTACAGATGGAGGACACTGATGGAAAGAGTCTTAGGCAGTGGTTCTCAACCTTCCTTATGCCCTTTAATCCAGTTCCTCATGTTGTGGTGACCCCCAAACCCTAACATTTATCCATTTTACAGATGGAGGACACTGATGGAGAGAGTCTTAGGCAGTGGTTTTCAACCTTCCTAATGCCATGACCCTTTAATACAGTTCCTCATGTTGTGGTGACCGCCCACCCTAACATTTATCCATTTTACTGATGCAGAGAGTCTTAGGCCCCCCCCCACCCCCCCCCCCCCCCACCCCCCCCCCCCCCCACCCCCCCCCCCCCCCACCCCCCCCCCCCCCCACCCCCCCCCCCCCCCACCCCCCCCCCCCCCCACCCCCCCCCCCCCCCACCCCCCCCCCCCCCCACCCCCCCCCCCCCCCACCCCCCCCCCCCCCCACCCCCCCCCCCCCCCACCCCCCCCCCCCCCCACCCCCCCCCCCCCCCACCCCCCCCCCCCCCCACCCCCCCCCCCCCCCACCCCCCCCCCCCCCCACCCCCCCCCCCCCCCACCCCCCCCCCCCCCCACCCCCCCCCCCCCCCACCCCCCCCCCCCCCCACCCCCCCCCCCCCCCACCCCCCCCCCCCCCCACCCCCCCCCCCCCCCACCCCCCCCCCCCCCCACCCCCCCCCCCCCCCACCCCCCCCCCCCCCCACCCCCCCCCCCCCCCACCCCCCCCCCCCCCCACCCCCCCCCCCCCCCACCCCCCCCCCCCCCCACCCCCCCCCCCCCCCACCCCCCCCCCCCCCCACCCCCCCCCCCCCCCACCCCCCCCCCCCCCCACCCCCCCCCCCCCCCACCCCCCCCCCCCCCCACCCCCCCCCCCCCCCACCCCCCCCCCCCCCCACCCCCCCCCCCCCCCACCCCCCCCCCCCCCCACCCCCCCCCCCCCCCACCCCCCCCCCCCCCCACCCCCCCCCCCCCCCACCCCCCCCCCCCCCCACCCCCCCCCCCCCCCACCCCCCCCCCCCCCCACCCCCCCCCCCCCCCACCCCCCCCCCCCCCCACCCCCCCCCCCCCCCACCCCCCCCCCCCCCCACCCCCCCCCCCCCCCACCCCCCCCCCCCCCCACCCCCCCCCCCCCCCACCCCCCCCCCCCCCCACCCCCCCCCCCCCCCACCCCCCCCCCCCCCCACCCCCCCCCCCCCCCACCCCCCCCCCCCCCCACCCCCCCCCCCCCCCACCCCCCCCCCCCCCCACCCCCCCCCCCCCCCACCCCCCCCCCCCCCCACCCCCCCCCCCCCCCACCCCCCCCCCCCCCCACCCCCCCCCCCCCCCACCCCCCCCCCCCCCCACCCCCCCCCCCCCCCACCCCCCCCCCCCCCCACCCCCCCCCCCCCCCACCCCCCCCCCCCCCCACCCCCCCCCCCCCCCACCCCCCCCCCCCCCCACCCCCCCCCCCCCCCACCCCCCCCCCCCCCCACCCCCCCCCCCCCCCACCCCCCCCCCCCCCCACCCCCCCCCCCCCCCACCCCCCCCCCCCCCCACCCCCCCCCCCCCCCACCCCCCCCCCCCCCCACCCCCCCCCCCCCCCACCCCCCCCCCCCCCCACCCCCCCCCCCCCCCACCCCCCCCCCCCCCCACCCCCCCCCCCCCCCACCCCCCCCCCCCCCCACCCCCCCCCCCCCCCACCCCCCCCCCCCCCCACCCCCCCCCCCCCCCACCCCCCCCCCCCCCCACCCCCCCCCCCCCCCACCCCCCCCCCCCCCCACCCCCCCCCCCCCCCACCCCCCCCCCCCCCCACCCCCCCCCCCCCCCACCCCCCCCCCCCCCCACCCCCCCCCCCCCCCACCCCCCCCCCCCCCCACCCCCCCCCCCCCCCACCCCCCCCCCCCCCCACCCCCCCCCCCCCCCACCCCCCCCCCCCCCCACCCCCCCCCCCCCCCACCCCCCCCCCCCCCCACCCCCCCCCCCCCCCACCCCCCCCCCCCCCCACCCCCCCCCCCCCCCACCCCCCCCCCCCCCCACCCCCCCCCCCCCCCACCCCCCCCCCCCCCCACCCCCCCCCCCCCCCACCCCCCCCCCCCCCCACCCCCCCCCCCCCCCACCCCCCCCCCCCCCCACCCCCCCCCCCCCCCACCCCCCCCCCCCCCCACCCCCCCCCCCCCCCACCCCCCCCCCCCCCCACCCCCCCCCCCCCCCACCCCCCCCCCCCCCCACCCCCCCCCCCCCCCACCCCCCCCCCCCCCCACCCCCCCCCCCCCCCACCCCCCCCCCCCCCCACCCCCCCCCCCCCCCACCCCCCCCCCCCCCCACCCCCCCCCCCCCCCACCCCCCCCCCCCCCCACCCCCCCCCCCCCCCACCCCCCCCCCCCCCCACCCCCCCCCCCCCCCACCCCCCCCCCCCCCCACCCCCCCCCCCCCCCACCCCCCCCCCCCCCCACCCCCCCCCCCCCCCACCCCCCCCCCCCCCCACCCCCCCCCCCCCCCACCCCCCCCCCCCCCCACCCCCCCCCCCCCCCACCCCCCCCCCCCCCCACCCCCCCCCCCCCCCACCCCCCCCCCCCCCCACCCCCCCCCCCCCCCACCCCCCCCCCCCCCCACCCCCCCCCCCCCCCACCCCCCCCCCCCCCCACCCCCCCCCCCCCCCACCCCCCCCCCCCCCCACCCCCCCCCCCCCCCACCCCCCCCCCCCCCCACCCCCCCCCCCCCCCACCCCCCCCCCCCCCCACCCCCCCCCCCCCCCACCCCCCCCCCCCCCCACCCCCCCCCCCCCCCACCCCCCCCCCCCCCCACCCCCCCCCCCCCCCACCCCCCCCCCCCCCCACCCCCCCCCCCCCCCACCCCCCCCCCCCCCCACCCCCCCCCCCCCCCACCCCCCCCCCCCCCCACCCCCCCCCCCCCCCACCCCCCCCCCCCCCCACCCCCCCCCCCCCCCACCCCCCCCCCCCCCCACCCCCCCCCCCCCCCACCCCCCCCCCCCCCCACCCCCCCCCCCCCCCACCCCCCCCCCCCCCCACCCCCCCCCCCCCCCACCCCCCCCCCCCCCCACCCCCCCCCCCCCCCACCCCCCCCCCCCCCCACCCCCCCCCCCCCCCACCCCCCCCCCCCCCCACCCCCCCCCCCCCCCACCCCCCCCCCCCCCCACCCCCCCCCCCCCCCACCCCCCCCCCCCCCCACCCCCCCCCCCCCCCACCCCCCCCCCCCCCCACCCCCCCCCCCCCCCACCCCCCCCCCCCCCCACCCCCCCCCCCCCCCACCCCCCCCCCCCCCCACCCCCCCCCCCCCCCACCCCCCCCCCCCCCCACCCCCCCCCCCCCCCACCCCCCCCCCCCCCCACCCCCCCCCCCCCCCACCCCCCCCCCCCCCCACCCCCCCCCCCCCCCACCCCCCCCCCCCCCCACCCCCCCCCCCCCCCACCCCCCCCCCCCCCCACCCCCCCCCCCCCCCACCCCCCCCCCCCCCCACCCCCCCCCCCCCCCACCCCCCCCCCCCCCCACCCCCCCCCCCCCCCACCCCCCCCCCCCCCCACCCCCCCCCCCCCCCACCCCCCCCCCCCCCCACCCCCCCCCCCCCCCACCCCCCCCCCCCCCCACCCCCCCCCCCCCCCACCCCCCCCCCCCCCCACCCCCCCCCCCCCCCACCCCCCCCCCCCCCCACCCCCCCCCCCCCCCACCCCCCCCCCCCCCCACCCCCCCCCCCCCCCACCCCCCCCCCCCCCCACCCCCCCCCCCCCCCACCCCCCCCCCCCCCCACCCCCCCCCCCCCCCACCCCCCCCCCCCCCCACCCCCCCCCCCCCCCACCCCCCCCCCCCCCCACCCCCCCCCCCCCCCACCCCCCCCCCCCCCCACCCCCCCCCCCCCCCACCCCCCCCCCCCCCCACCCCCCCCCCCCCCCACCCCCCCCCCCCCCCACCCCCCCCCCCCCCCACCCCCCCCCCCCCCCACCCCCCCCCCCCCCCACCCCCCCCCCCCCCCACCCCCCCCCCCCCCCACCCCCCCCCCCCCCCACCCCCCCCCCCCCCCACCCCCCCCCCCCCCCACCCCCCCCCCCCCCCACCCCCCCCCCCCCCCACCCCCCCCCCCCCCCACCCCCCCCCCCCCCCACCCCCCCCCCCCCCCACCCCCCCCCCCCCCCACCCCCCCCCCCCCCCACCCCCCCCCCCCCCCACCCCCCCCCCCCCCCACCCCCCCCCCCCCCCACCCCCCCCCCCCCCCACCCCCCCCCCCCCCCACCCCCCCCCCCCCCCACCCCCCCCCCCCCCCACCCCCCCCCCCCCCCACCCCCCCCCCCCCCCACCCCCCCCCCCCCCCACCCCCCCCCCCCCCCACCCCCCCCCCCCCCCACCCCCCCCCCCCCCCACCCCCCCCCCCCCCCACCCCCCCCCCCCCCCACCCCCCCCCCCCCCCACCCCCCCCCCCCCCCACCCCCCCCCCCCCCCACCCCCCCCCCCCCCCACCCCCCCCCCCCCCCACCCCCCCCCCCCCCCACCCCCCCCCCCCCCCACCCCCCCCCCCCCCCACCCCCCCCCCCCCCCACCCCCCCCCCCCCCCACCCCCCCCCCCCCCCACCCCCCCCCCCCCCCACCCCCCCCCCCCCCCACCCCCCCCCCCCCCCACCCCCCCCCCCCCCCACCCCCCCCCCCCCCCACCCCCCCCCCCCCCCACCCCCCCCCCCCCCCACCCCCCCCCCCCCCCACCCCCCCCCCCCCCCACCCCCCCCCCCCCCCACCCCCCCCCCCCCCCACCCCCCCCCCCCCCCACCCCCCCCCCCCCCCACCCCCCCCCCCCCCCACCCCCCCCCCCCCCCACCCCCCCCCCCCCCCACCCCCCCCCCCCCCCACCCCCCCCCCCCCCCACCCCCCCCCCCCCCCACCCCCCCCCCCCCCCACCCCCCCCCCCCCCCACCCCCCCCCCCCCCCACCCCCCCCCCCCCCCACCCCCCCCCCCCCCCACCCCCCCCCCCCCCCACCCCCCCCCCCCCCCACCCCCCCCCCCCCCCACCCCCCCCCCCCCCCACCCCCCCCCCCCCCCACCCCCCCCCCCCCCCACCCCCCCCCCCCCCCACCCCCCCCCCCCCCCACCCCCCCCCCCCCCCACCCCCCCCCCCCCCCACCCCCCCCCCCCCCCACCCCCCCCCCCCCCCACCCCCCCCCCCCCCCACCCCCCCCCCCCCCCACCCCCCCCCCCCCCCACCCCCCCCCCCCCCCACCCCCCCCCCCCCCCACCCCCCCCCCCCCCCACCCCCCCCCCCCCCCACCCCCCCCCCCCCCCACCCCCCCCCCCCCCCACCCCCCCCCCCCCCCACCCCCCCCCCCCCCCACCCCCCCCCCCCCCCACCCCCCCCCCCCCCCACCCCCCCCCCCCCCCACCCCCCCCCCCCCCCACCCCCCCCCCCCCCCACCCCCCCCCCCCCCCACCCCCCCCCCCCCCCACCCCCCCCCCCCCCCACCCCCCCCCCCCCCCACCCCCCCCCCCCCCCACCCCCCCCCCCCCCCACCCCCCCCCCCCCCCACCCCCCCCCCCCCCCACCCCCCCCCCCCCCCACCCCCCCCCCCCCCCACCCCCCCCCCCCCCCACCCCCCCCCCCCCCCACCCCCCCCCCCCCCCACCCCCCCCCCCCCCCACCCCCCCCCCCCCCCACCCCCCCCCCCCCCCACCCCCCCCCCCCCCCACCCCCCCCCCCCCCCACCCCCCCCCCCCCCCACCCCCCCCCCCCCCCACCCCCCCCCCCCCCCACCCCCCCCCCCCCCCACCCCCCCCCCCCCCCACCCCCCCCCCCCCCCACCCCCCCCCCCCCCCACCCCCCCCCCCCCCCACCCCCCCCCCCCCCCACCCCCCCCCCCCCCCACCCCCCCCCCCCCCCACCCCCCCCCCCCCCCACCCCCCCCCCCCCCCACCCCCCCCCCCCCCCACCCCCCCCCCCCCCCACCCCCCCCCCCCCCCACCCCCCCCCCCCCCCACCCCCCCCCCCCCCCACCCCCCCCCCCCCCCACCCCCCCCCCCCCCCACCCCCCCCCCCCCCCACCCCCCCCCCCCCCCACCCCCCCCCCCCCCCACCCCCCCCCCCCCCCACCCCCCCCCCCCCCCACCCCCCCCCCCCCCCACCCCCCCCCCCCCCCACCCCCCCCCCCCCCCACCCCCCCCCCCCCCCACCCCCCCCCCCCCCCACCCCCCCCCCCCCCCACCCCCCCCCCCCCCCACCCCCCCCCCCCCCCACCCCCCCCCCCCCCCACCCCCCCCCCCCCCCACCCCCCCCCCCCCCCACCCCCCCCCCCCCCCACCCCCCCCCCCCCCCACCCCCCCCCCCCCCCACCCCCCCCCCCCCCCACCCCCCCCCCCCCCCACCCCCCCCCCCCCCCACCCCCCCCCCCCCCCACCCCCCCCCCCCCCCACCCCCCCCCCCCCCCACCCCCCCCCCCCCCCACCCCCCCCCCCCCCCACCCCCCCCCCCCCCCACCCCCCCCCCCCCCCACCCCCCCCCCCCCCCACCCCCCCCCCCCCCCACCCCCCCCCCCCCCCACCCCCCCCCCCCCCCACCCCCCCCCCCCCCCACCCCCCCCCCCCCCCACCCCCCCCCCCCCCCACCCCCCCCCCCCCCCACCCCCCCCCCCCCCCACCCCCCCCCCCCCCCACCCCCCCCCCCCCCCACCCCCCCCCCCCCCCACCCCCCCCCCCCCCCACCCCCCCCCCCCCCCACCCCCCCCCCCCCCCACCCCCCCCCCCCCCCACCCCCCCCCCCCCCCACCCCCCCCCCCCCCCACCCCCCCCCCCCCCCACCCCCCCCCCCCCCCACCCCCCCCCCCCCCCACCCCCCCCCCCCCCCACCCCCCCCCCCCCCCACCCCCCCCCCCCCCCACCCCCCCCCCCCCCCACCCCCCCCCCCCCCCACCCCCCCCCCCCCCCACCCCCCCCCCCCCCCACCCCCCCCCCCCCCCACCCCCCCCCCCCCCCACCCCCCCCCCCCCCCACCCCCCCCCCCCCCCACCCCCCCCCCCCCCCACCCCCCCCCCCCCCCACCCCCCCCCCCCCCCACCCCCCCCCCCCCCCACCCCCCCCCCCCCCCACCCCCCCCCCCCCCCACCCCCCCCCCCCCCCACCCCCCCCCCCCCCCACCCCCCCCCCCCCCCACCCCCCCCCCCCCCCACCCCCCCCCCCCCCCACCCCCCCCCCCCCCCACCCCCCCCCCCCCCCACCCCCCCCCCCCCCCACCCCCCCCCCCCCCCACCCCCCCCCCCCCCCACCCCCCCCCCCCCCCACCCCCCCCCCCCCCCACCCCCCCCCCCCCCCACCCCCCCCCCCCCCCACCCCCCCCCCCCCCCACCCCCCCCCCCCCCCACCCCCCCCCCCCCCCACCCCCCCCCCCCCCCACCCCCCCCCCCCCCCACCCCCCCCCCCCCCCACCCCCCCCCCCCCCCACCCCCCCCCCCCCCCACCCCCCCCCCCCCCCACCCCCCCCCCCCCCCACCCCCCCCCCCCCCCACCCCCCCCCCCCCCCACCCCCCCCCCCCCCCACCCCCCCCCCCCCCCACCCCCCCCCCCCCCCACCCCCCCCCCCCCCCACCCCCCCCCCCCCCCACCCCCCCCCCCCCCCACCCCCCCCCCCCCCCACCCCCCCCCCCCCCCACCCCCCCCCCCCCCCACCCCCCCCCCCCCCCACCCCCCCCCCCCCCCACCCCCCCCCCCCCCCACCCCCCCCCCCCCCCACCCCCCCCCCCCCCCACCCCCCCCCCCCCCCACCCCCCCCCCCCCCCACCCCCCCCCCCCCCCACCCCCCCCCCCCCCCACCCCCCCCCCCCCCCACCCCCCCCCCCCCCCACCCCCCCCCCCCCCCACCCCCCCCCCCCCCCACCCCCCCCCCCCCCCACCCCCCCCCCCCCCCACCCCCCCCCCCCCCCACCCCCCCCCCCCCCCACCCCCCCCCCCCCCCACCCCCCCCCCCCCCCACCCCCCCCCCCCCCCACCCCCCCCCCCCCCCACCCCCCCCCCCCCCCACCCCCCCCCCCCCCCACCCCCCCCCCCCCCCACCCCCCCCCCCCCCCACCCCCCCCCCCCCCCACCCCCCCCCCCCCCCACCCCCCCCCCCCCCCACCCCCCCCCCCCCCCACCCCCCCCCCCCCCCACCCCCCCCCCCCCCCACCCCCCCCCCCCCCCACCCCCCCCCCCCCCCACCCCCCCCCCCCCCCACCCCCCCCCCCCCCCACCCCCCCCCCCCCCCACCCCCCCCCCCCCCCACCCCCCCCCCCCCCCACCCCCCCCCCCCCCCACCCCCCCCCCCCCCCACCCCCCCCCCCCCCCACCCCCCCCCCCCCCCACCCCCCCCCCCCCCCACCCCCCCCCCCCCCCACCCCCCCCCCCCCCCACCCCCCCCCCCCCCCACCCCCCCCCCCCCCCACCCCCCCCCCCCCCCACCCCCCCCCCCCCCCACCCCCCCCCCCCCCCACCCCCCCCCCCCCCCACCCCCCCCCCCCCCCACCCCCCCCCCCCCCCACCCCCCCCCCCCCCCACCCCCCCCCCCCCCCACCCCCCCCCCCCCCCACCCCCCCCCCCCCCCACCCCCCCCCCCCCCCACCCCCCCCCCCCCCCACCCCCCCCCCCCCCCACCCCCCCCCCCCCCCACCCCCCCCCCCCCCCACCCCCCCCCCCCCCCACCCCCCCCCCCCCCCACCCCCCCCCCCCCCCACCCCCCCCCCCCCCCACCCCCCCCCCCCCCCACCCCCCCCCCCCCCCACCCCCCCCCCCCCCCACCCCCCCCCCCCCCCACCCCCCCCCCCCCCCACCCCCCCCCCCCCCCACCCCCCCCCCCCCCCACCCCCCCCCCCCCCCACCCCCCCCCCCCCCCACCCCCCCCCCCCCCCACCCCCCCCCCCCCCCACCCCCCCCCCCCCCCACCCCCCCCCCCCCCCACCCCCCCCCCCCCCCACCCCCCCCCCCCCCCACCCCCCCCCCCCCCCACCCCCCCCCCCCCCCACCCCCCCCCCCCCCCACCCCCCCCCCCCCCCACCCCCCCCCCCCCCCACCCCCCCCCCCCCCCACCCCCCCCCCCCCCCACCCCCCCCCCCCCCCACCCCCCCCCCCCCCCACCCCCCCCCCCCCCCACCCCCCCCCCCCCCCACCCCCCCCCCCCCCCACCCCCCCCCCCCCCCACCCCCCCCCCCCCCCACCCCCCCCCCCCCCCACCCCCCCCCCCCCCCACCCCCCCCCCCCCCCACCCCCCCCCCCCCCCACCCCCCCCCCCCCCCACCCCCCCCCCCCCCCACCCCCCCCCCCCCCCACCCCCCCCCCCCCCCACCCCCCCCCCCCCCCACCCCCCCCCCCCCCCACCCCCCCCCCCCCCCACCCCCCCCCCCCCCCACCCCCCCCCCCCCCCACCCCCCCCCCCCCCCACCCCCCCCCCCCCCCACCCCCCCCCCCCCCCACCCCCCCCCCCCCCCACCCCCCCCCCCCCCCACCCCCCCCCCCCCCCACCCCCCCCCCCCCCCACCCCCCCCCCCCCCCACCCCCCCCCCCCCCCACCCCCCCCCCCCCCCACCCCCCCCCCCCCCCACCCCCCCCCCCCCCCACCCCCCCCCCCCCCCACCCCCCCCCCCCCCCACCCCCCCCCCCCCCCACCCCCCCCCCCCCCCACCCCCCCCCCCCCCCACCCCCCCCCCCCCCCACCCCCCCCCCCCCCCACCCCCCCCCCCCCCCACCCCCCCCCCCCCCCACCCCCCCCCCCCCCCACCCCCCCCCCCCCCCACCCCCCCCCCCCCCCACCCCCCCCCCCCCCCACCCCCCCCCCCCCCCACCCCCCCCCCCCCCCACCCCCCCCCCCCCCCACCCCCCCCCCCCCCCACCCCCCCCCCCCCCCACCCCCCCCCCCCCCCACCCCCCCCCCCCCCCACCCCCCCCCCCCCCCACCCCCCCCCCCCCCCACCCCCCCCCCCCCCCACCCCCCCCCCCCCCCACCCCCCCCCCCCCCCACCCCCCCCCCCCCCCACCCCCCCCCCCCCCCACCCCCCCCCCCCCCCACCCCCCCCCCCCCCCACCCCCCCCCCCCCCCACCCCCCCCCCCCCCCACCCCCCCCCCCCCCCACCCCCCCCCCCCCCCACCCCCCCCCCCCCCCACCCCCCCCCCCCCCCACCCCCCCCCCCCCCCACCCCCCCCCCCCCCCACCCCCCCCCCCCCCCACCCCCCCCCCCCCCCACCCCCCCCCCCCCCCACCCCCCCCCCCCCCCACCCCCCCCCCCCCCCACCCCCCCCCCCCCCCACCCCCCCCCCCCCCCACCCCCCCCCCCCCCCACCCCCAAATGTCAAGTGTGCTAAAGGTGTAAAGTTGCGAGGGGGAATGGGTGCTACTCTGATGCCATGATATGCAGATATGGGGCCACCACACTTTATCATTCCCACACAAATGGATTGATGGATTCAGTGGAACTTGAGGCTATTTGGTAAGGACTTCCTCAGCAGAACGTCTATGAGACTTGGATGTTCATCATTATTATTATTGTAGATTTCACAGCTGCCAGATCTTTAGCTGGTTGTTGGCCTTCATTACAATTCGAGCCTCATCCAGAGGCCTATTATTATTATTATTATTATTATTATTATTATTATTATTATTATTATTATTATTATTATTATTATTATTATTATTATTAATTTGAACTTGATAAACCGCCCACCCCCAAAGGGCTCTGGGCGGTGTACAAAAGAACAACAGCTAAAACAACAGTACACAATAAATAATTAATACATAATTAAATTAAAATTCCTAACTCAACCCAGTAAAAAATAATTACTTCTTGGGGAGTCATTTGCATTCCCTGCAGTAGCAACAGTATTCGTTTTTTTTTTAAATGCAGTAGCAACAGTATTAGTGAATGCATTTAGCCACACTGGACACACTGTGTGTAGACTTCTCTTTGTGATACACCTCTGAAGATGCCAGCCATAGATGCAGGCGAAATGTTAGGAACAATATCTACCAGACCACGGCCACACAGTCCGGAAAACCCACAACAACCAGTTGAATCTGGCTGTGAAAGCCTTTGACAATAAATTGTGAAAGTGGATTGAAAGTGCATTATTCTGCTCGTGCAGAAGGGGCCTTAGAGTCTTTCTGTTTTCTCTTTATTTCAGGAGCATTTCTAAAGCAATATTTATGAACATGCGTAATGTGCATGGGGATGTGGGTTGGATAGGAGTTTGTGGCTGTAGCGCACGAGATTTTAGCAGCCTGCTAGCTGCATGTAAGTAACTTGGTTTGTTTGTACTCCAGTAACTTCCAATCGCCCGGTGAAGGCCTTGCATGTTTCCTTCATAATGCAAAATTACTTTTTGTCACAGTGGCGGTTTCTGGTTGTTTTAACACTGAGCACTGAATGTGGGAGGAGGGAGCTTGTCTGTCAGTCTTCTCGAAGTCCTGTTCCTGCATTTTGAAAAGACAAACCTGGCAGGCTGTCGGCTCACCTGCACTGTACCCGTTCGCTGAATGATAAACGGCTTTGCAAAGCCTGCTGCTGTACTGGGAACAAGAATGTTCAGATGGTGCCAGAGTACGAATGTCGTTACAGAGGAGAATGCACGTTCGGGTTGCATCCAAAGCCCAACAAGCTGTGTTGGGGAGAGGGAAAAAAATAAACCTCTCTTGCTCCATTTGGCAAGCTGTGCCATGTTTCCAATCTTCCCTGTCAATATGCCCTGTCAGTGGTGGGCGTGGCCGTCGCCAGATTGACGTTGTCCATCTTGAAACGCTTGCACTTATTTTGTTATTTAGCTCTCTAGCGAAGCCGTCAATTTTTGGACATTCTTGCCTAATGGAATCTGTGTATGTGAATATTGCAGAGCAGTATTTTTACAAGATTTGTTTGGATGCTCCTGACTCTAAGCCTGGCGCAGGGATATACTACCCACGGGAACAGGGGGTGGATGACCCCAGGTGCAACGGTGGGGGGGGGGGCAAAATCGTCCCCACCCCACTCCTTCCCTGTGTCAACCTGGCTTGGAAGACCCGGGTCGGCATGGGGGAGGTGCCTAAAGACAGCCGGCCTGCTGCCGCGGCACCCATCCGAAAAGGGGTGGCTTGGGGCACCATGGTAGCAGATGGGCACCATGGTAGCAGGCTGGCCCAGGAGCTGGCCTGTCACTGCAGTGCCCATTTGAGTCACCCACACCCCTGAGCCCTGCCTCTGAGCATGGGGGGGGGGATAGGGGGTGGGGGTGACCAGAGGAGGTGTTGTCTCAGGCGGCATTTCCCCTTCATACACCTCTGGCCCAGCATATGCAAAATGTGACCCATTGAGCCAGGGATCCCCCACGTGGTCACCACAGTGTCAGTTTATGAGTTTCTTGGCATCGGTGTGCTTCTTCCCCAAAGTGTCTCTACCACAGATCAAATAGTCAACTCTGGCTTTCTTTGACCTCACTGGAGTAAGAGATTCTTCAGAAGAACCCAGGAAACATGACTATTACATGACAAAGTCACACCTGTCTAGAGATTTTGGGAATGCTACAGAATTTCTAAAGGTTCCTGGAGAGGACTGACATCACTTCTGGGTTTCCTGTGGAAGTGATGTCACACTGTTCAGCTATTTTTTTGTAGTTTTCCCCACCGCTGCTCCCTGAGACTGCCTCAGTTCCAATTCCTTGTCCGTGGGGAACTGAGGAGTGGCGCACAGTGATCCTCTAGGATTCTGCCCTATGCTTTGTAGTACAGAGCATAGAGACTCAGGGAGGCAGCCTAGAGAGTCATTTGGATGTGATATCACATCTTCCCCAAACTCAACCCTCCTGAAGCATTGCCTCCCCAAATCTCTGGCATTTGCTAAGGAAGCTGGGGAGGGACGATTTTCCACTGGCGATTAATCCTGGGATAGTAACCCGAAATATCCAGGTTTCCTTGTGATCTCCCCACTGCGCTGAACCACAGAAGACAGATCAGTCCCATTTCTGGCGATCTCCCCCCGCCCCCCCCACGGGATTTTCCTGGACCTTTTTGAAAAAACACTCCAATGGGAGCTAATAGGAGATGGGGACTACACATTTGAGGGTTCATAACTTTGGCTTTCATGAACCAAACTTCATCAAAGATTACAGAGATCAGTTTCCCTGGTGAAAATGACTGCTTTGGAGGGGGAACTCTGGCACTGCAGCCCCGTGAGTTCCTCTAAACTGCCCCTTCCCTAGACTCCACCTCCATAAGTTTAGGAATTTCACAACCTGGATTTGGTAATGCTGGCTTCATAGGGAGCAAAGCAGCACAGAAAAAAAAAAGAACTATTGTACTAGAACTACTGTATCCCCATGTGAAGTTGCATATATTTGTGGTCTTAAAGTTGGGGAAATGTATTGAAGTACAAAGTGGTGTAGTGGTTAAGAGCAGGTGGATTCTAAGCTGGAGAACCGGGTTTGATTCCCTACTCCTCCACCTGAGTGGCAGAGGCTTATCCGATGAACCAGATGTGTCTCCACACTCCTACATTCCTGCTCTGTGACTTTGAGCTAGTCACAGTTCTCTCCCAACTCTCTCAGCCCCACCTACCTCCCAAGGTGTCTGTTGTGGGGAGGGGAAGGGAAAAGAGCTTGTAAGCCACCTTGAGTCTCCTCCTCCTCCTCCTCCTCCTCCTCCTCCTCCTCCTCCTCCTCTTCTTCTTCTTCTTCTTCTTCTTCTTCTTCTTCTTCTTCTTCTTCTTGTGAGCAGTGGGCTTGTGGCTTGTGCATTATTTGAGCCTGTGCTTTTCGACAGCAGGACTAAATCACAGAAATGGCCAAACAGCAATTACGTGCCTTTATAGATACAGAGCGTCTTCGTCTTGCCCTCCTTCCCTACAATTGCAGTCCACCCTTACATTTCAGGATGCGGATTTCTAGATAGCCTTGATCTCTTTCCTCATTCAAGCTCATGCACAGCTCCTGCAGATGGAGAGATCGTCTCTTGCCATTTGTTCATAGGAATGACTGTCAATCCATCTGGTGAGTTCTTAGACGCAAAATCTGGCCCTCCCTTCTGGCCTGAAACATTTTGACAGGTTTCTCGCTAACAGACTGTGCTGGAAAACCCAACTGTACAGTTTTTAGGGGTAACATCCTTTTAAACCCAAATAACATGGTAGAGTGCCTCTAAAAACAACTTTTGCAAATGCTGATTAGCAATTTTGAGGTGTGGTTTGCAAACCTGGTCAAAAGCATATTGCAGAATGTATGCATTTTTAAAAAAAGAAATACTGTGTGGCAAAATACAGAAGCAAGACTCTGTGTATAATATGTCGTCAAGTTGCATCTTATGTAGGCGACCCCCCCAGGGGTTTTCAAGGCAAGAGACCTCTATGGTTTCCCATTCAAGTACTAACCAGGGCTGACTCTGGTTTTCCGCAAATATCACCTAAAACGTTTGTAAAACATTTTCAAACACCCCCCTTTTATGATGATTTGTCTTCATTCAACCCCTTGAAACAAACTTCTGAAGTAGCCCTTTTCTCCAAGGGAACTGATATCTGAGAACAGGAGAGTTCTTTCCACCACCCTATTAGCAGGGAAAGTGTGGCTGTTAACATCCAGACCACATATCAAGCCTGGATCTTCATTCCAGAGGGCAAAGTAGCACATGCATGCACAGATGTGGGTCTGGATAATGCTTTAGCCATAAGAAAAGAATATTAACCTTTAATAATAATCCCTGGAGTTACACTTCTGCTGCAGTTCCCCCCCCCCCCCAACTCCTGACATGATGCCAAGCTCTATAACCTGAACACATTTCCCTCTCTAAATATATCACAGACTTCTAAAAGCAGGGTATGTGTGCTAAGAAAACACAGGGGACAATATCGTTCCTAAAGGAGGCTTGTGTTTGCTTCAACCCCCCCCCCCCACACAATTTCCTGAAGAGTTATTAAAAGAAGGTGGCAAACACTCCGAAGGATATGAAAATTAAAAAATTGTCTGAAGGAAACTTGTGAAAAGGCTTCTGGTTTCGGCTGCTGCCAAAGAATCCCAGCTATGTTATGTCAGAATGCTTAATTGCTAGCTGCATTTTTAATGAATGGAAAGAGATGGCAAAATCAGGAAACCGAGGCAGGCTGTGAAAATAAAATTCCAGTTGGCGCGTAGGAGACTGGACCCGACATTAATATCCCTGTGTGTTTAGAATATAATATTACAACGAGGCATTCAGTGGATCAAATGACCTCCCCCCGCCCCAGCCCCGAACCAATTAACCCTTGATACAAGTGATTTAATTTGTTAGAGAAAAGTCTCGGGGCTAAAACCAGTCTTGTGGGCATATTCCATTGACCTAGGCTAAAGCTATAAAGCTGATAGGTAGTGTTGGCATTATACCTCTATGGCATTATACCCCACTGAAGTCCCTCCCTTCCCCAAACCCCGCCCACCCACCTCAGCCCCCCCTCCCACAAATCTCCTGGTATTTCCCAACCCTAATGGGTAGGAGTTACTTATTAGAAGAAGAAGAGAGAATAAGAGTTTGGATTTATATCTCCCCTTTCTCTCCTGTAAGGAGACTCAAAGGGACTTACAATCTCCTTTCCCTTTCCCCAACAAACATCCTGTGATGTAGGTGGGGCTGAGAGAGCTCAGAAGAACTGTGACTAGCCCAAGGTCACCCAGCTGGTGTGCGTGGGAGTAAACACACTAATCTGAATTCTGCAGATAAGCCCCCACAGCTCAAGCGGCAGAGCGGGGAATCAAACCTGGTTCCTCCAGATTAGAATGCACCTGCTCTTAACCACTATGCCACTGCTGCTCCCAAGTGCACTCTGCTCATGACCAGAGATTTTTTTTTCTATTTTACCATGGAGAAAATGGCTGCTTTGGAGGATGGACTCTATAGCATAGTATCCCATTGAGGGCCCCGCCCTCCCCAGGCTCCGCCACCAAATCTCCAGGAGTTTCTCAACCTGGATCTAGCAACCCTACCCTCCTATTCCTAGTGGAGGAACTCCATCATCTTAAGGTCGGATGCCTCTCAGTGTCCTTTAATCTCCTTGAACAAAACCATCACCAAAACCTTCAGGGATTTCACATGAGCCAAGGAAAGCATTGCTTAACCTAGCTTTAGTGATCGAGAATAAAAGAGAGAGTTTCCATTTTCTAAATTACATCAAGGAAAACTATCTTGGATGTGTCTTTTCTTTATTCTAAGGTAGGCTTGCTAACTCTAGGTTTGGAATTGGCCTGGAGATCTGGGAGCAGTGGTGGGATCCAAAAATTTTAGTAACAGGTTCCCATGGTGGTGGGATTCAAACTGTGGCGTAGCGCCAATGGGGATGGGTGGGGCACGACAGGGGCGTGGCCAGGCATTCCGGGGGCGGGGCATTCCTCGGCAGGGCTGTGGCAAGGATGCAGCCGCTGCACCGGTTCTTGGGCGGGAAACGAATGCACGCAGGCGCAGGCTGCCACGCACACCGGTGCATCTCCTGCTAGACTGCTTCAAGTTCTGCGCGCTACTGCTGAGAGGAGGGGCGTAACTAAGGCAAAAATCACATGGCAAAATCACCAATTAGTAACCCCCTCTCGGCACACACAAATAATGAGTAACCTACTCTCGGGAACCAGTGAGAACCTGCTAGATCCCACCTCTGTCTGGGAGCCCTTCCTTCCTTCCTTCCTTCCTTCCTTCCTTCCTTCCTTCCTTCCTTCCTTCCTTCCTTCCTTCCTTCCTTCCTTCCTTCCTTCCTTCCTTCCTTCCTTCCTTCTCAGCACCCCTCTACACACACACATACTCAAACTGTATGGTGTCCAGTGCAGCGTGGGGGGGGGGGGGATTTCAATGCTTGTCCCAGGCATCATTTTTTGTAGCTACGTTCCTGCTGGGAAGTGGAGTGTGTGGAACATTTGGGGAGGGAGCACAGCCTATTATAATGCAATAGAGTCCACCTTCCAAAGCAACCATTATTTGAACTGTTCTCTATGGATTGGAGATCTGTTGTAATTTCAGAAGATTCTCAGGTCTTACTTGTAGGTTGTCAACTCTTAGTCAGCACATGAAGCTGATTTATATGAAGGCAGACCGTTGGTCAGTCAAGCTTAGTATTGTCTGCTCCGGCAGTGGCTCTCCAGAGCCTTCAGGAGGGTCTTTCAAATTTACCTCCTACCTGATTCATTTAACTGGAGATAGTGAGAATTGAACCTGGGACCCTCCATGCTCATGCACTGAATCACGCTTTCCTCTTTTCTGGTTGTCCTCTTGATTCTTATTTATTTATTTATTTATTTATTTATTTATTTATTTATTTATTTATTTATTTATTTATTTATTTATTTATTTATTTATTTATTTAAACTTTTATACCGCCCCATCCCCAAGGGGCTCTGGGCGGTGTACAACATGAATCTCAGTACAAATAAATATGCTTAAAACCTTTAAAAACAGCAGTAGGATAATAAGAGGCGTCCAAGTACCCTAATTTTAAATCCTTCCCTAAGAGGGAGGGAACGGCAAACATACTTTTGAAAGCGGTAGCGTAAAATAATTTTTTTCAAGAGCTTTTTTTTTTTTTGCAAAAATCCCATCTTCGAACAAAGGGGATACAACCAACTCCACTTTGAATTACATTAAAGGTGCAATTTCTTGATGTTCTGAAAAGCCAGAGTAGGGCATGCGGTTGCTATTTATAGAAACTCCTTTCAACCCAGCTGTTGGATCACATTAACATGTGGTATGGTGCGAAAATTCCAACAGATGAGTGTGAATCCCAAAGAGACCCAAGTCCCATCTTTTGCTTCTCTCTTACACACGCACTCTTTTAAAGCCCACACAAAATATCACAAACTTTGCTTGTATCTGGATTGATAAGATAACACAATCGATAGAATAAAGCTTAGCTATTTCTGCCATTTCATATCTAATGCCGAGAAGAAAATAAACTTTGGAAAGAGAGTCAAAGTCAGCCCTGAAGAAGAAAGGTGCTAACTACTCTTGGAACTGTTTGAAAGAGATTTTCTTTCTTTCTTCCTCTTTTTTTTAACCTGTAACTTCAGTCTGGCAGACATACCGTCCGCCCACATTACAACATTCTTATACAAGCTATGTCTGATCTAATGTTGTGTACTTTGGCCACAAGATCTGGAAAAGCAAATATTCCTAAGGCAATTTAAATATCATGTGCGCTGTATCCAGTACTGTAGAAGCATTAAATGGTTGAAGACAGGGTAATTGTGAAGTCGAGATGTCTCTTGCGGGCACCACAATGAGGAGAACGACACAATTTTTTTAGGTTAATGATAACACTCCCAGGACAAACGATGGACCTTGCATTTAGGGGAGGCGTTGGTTGTTGATCATGGGAAATCTTGTAAGGTGTTTTTGTTAAGCGCATGATACCCATCAACAGTTTGGCACCTCCAAAGTTATCGAGTTTCACTGGCCTTCCCTTGGACCATGTAATTCCAGTTTCTTTCAAAATATCTCCCCACCCGCAAAGTGGGGAGATATTGTATGGATATGCCATTAAGTCACAAGACCCCAGCAAGGGGCTTTTCAAGGCAAATGAGAAGCAGAGGTGGTCTGCCATTGGCTACCTCTGCATAGCCACCCTGGACTTCCCTAGTGGGCTTCCGTCCAAATACTATCTTGGGCCAAGACCTGGTGAAATCAGGCTAGCCTGGGCTATCCGTGTCAGGGTAATGTACATAAGTAAGTGCCAGTTAGTTGCAACCAACTTATAGTGACCCCCAGCAAGGAGCTGTAAAGGCAAGTGAGAAGCAGAGTTGGTTTGCCATTGCCTTCCTCTGCAAAGCCTTGGTGACTTCCCATCCAGGTATAGACCCTGCTTAACTCCCAATATTTGATGAGATCAGGCTACACCATGCTAACATTGTTCCCAAGAGCTTCCTTTTAGATAAGTGTGAATGCTATTTGCTTCTTTATTTGCTGGATTAAAAATAATAATATCTGAATCTTCTTGAATGAACATTAGACACCAGCATGTCAGTTACCTGGGGTTTGTCAATTACTGGTGGTTTGTCATGTATTTGAAAATGACCCCCATTCCTCCGCTACCAGCGAAGGCACCAAAAAACACTCTGTAAACTGTCACACATCTGGTCAACATGGGCCAAAAGTCCAGATGCAAACACAGCAATGAACTTGCGACATTTGTGGGTATTTATTAATTTTATTTGCATGGGAAAAAATAATCCCAAAGGGGTTCACAGCCTTTAAAATTCAATGCACCAGCATGGTGGGTTTTGCACATCCTCACAGAATTTCTGTCAAGAAAAACAGGCTGTGATTTGTTGACATTTATTTATTGGAAAGTTTTAAATTTTTAGATGATTTTATGTTTTATATACATGCTGTAAGCCTTTAAAATTCAATGTATGGTGCACTTCGTACGTCCTCATAGAACTTTTGCCAAGAAAAACAGGCTGTAATTTGCTGGCATATATTTATTGGAATATTTTGATTTTAGATTATTTTATGTTTTTCATACATGTTGTAAGGTAGTACATCAAATAAATAAAAAAATACTTAAAACATTCTAGCGTTTTTAAGACAGGTTTAAAAAGATCAGGATAATCCCCCCCCCCCCCCCCCATCCTTTTTTTGAATTAAATTAGAAATTTTGGGGAGACCTATCCGTCATTGTAAGAGGAGTGATATGATTGGCTGGCGGCCGCCGGCCATATTAATTCCATCAAATCACTTCTCTGCTCGTAGAACATCACACCTCCGGGCTTCGGAAACTATAGAGCCCGTGATCACTTTGCACGTGTGAAACCGTGATGTCATTCACGTGTTATGTTATGTACCGAGCGGAGGATATTAAAAGTGCTTTTGGTTACTGAGATAAAATGACCAGTTATCGGACAACGAAAGGCCGCGGGAAAATGAACCTTTAACCGCCCAAAACGGCTTCCCAGGGAAACTGAGGGCAGGCTAACTTTGATGCGCATGCGCCTTCCCTTCAACCAGCGGTTATGCGTCACTTGTTCCCTTGGTCGGGGAGAGAGGCGGGCTACCTTTTACGCATGCGTGCGGCCCCTGACACTCTCAAGACCCAGTCAAGGACTGTTCGGGAACAGCTCCTGCGCGCTCCCAAGTTCCGATTAGCCATTTGTCATCCCGTGCGCCTCTCTCTGATTGGATCTGCTCCTCTGTCAAACAAAATCAGAGGTAGCCGCCCACTAACATTTCCCTGATTGGGCGAAACCTCGTTATTTCCTGACCTCTGTCCGCTGATTGGTCCTTGACCTCTAATCCCGCCCTCCCTCCGCCCTATCAGCTCCCAGCATTGGCCGTAACGAACGTAACAAACCGAGCCGCTCCCCTTAGGTTTAGCCGATATAGTCCCATAGCGGATTCCTCATTTTCTATTAAGGAAAAGCGCTCCAATAGTCACGCCTGCGGGGTTGTTGTTCTACTTTGAGACGCCGTGTTGCCGCTGTGTACAGACATCCCTGCTGTGACGTATGAAGGTCCGTGGGCGGAAGGATAGGAAAGCGAAGTGATGAGTGAAGAGAACGCGTCGAGTGTGCGTAAAGGGGATTGGAAATAGCTCCGGCTTTGCTGGGCCGCGTCGCCTAAAAATAGCGCCCTGTGGGTATCCGTCCGCCGGTGTCAGCCTCAGTTGGGGAGGCGGCAGCGGAGGAAGAGGAGGAAGAAGAAGAAGAGGAAGAAGAAAGGGGAGGAGGGGGCGGCGGCTGACGAGTGAGTGAGGGGACTGGGGGGAGGGGTGGCCTACGAGGGAGAGGAGGAGGATGCTGGATTGGGGGGAGGCGGTTCAGAACCCTAATGTTTTCCTGTTACGCCCCCCCCCCCCCATGTTCAACTCAACAAGATTGTGGGGTAACAGAATGCGAGAAGCTCCGGGGGGTGTCTCTGTAGTCCCCCCCACGTATGATTGGGGGTTGGAGTGGTTTGGCTGAGCTGTGAAACTAGGGGAGGCTTGTGGAGGTCTGTGTGGTGCTTATTTTCATTTATTTATTTTGCATGCAAACACAACACACACACACACACAGGGTTCTTTGGCAGGCTGTGCTTCGTGTGTAGGTTGGGAGGCCGTGTCTGTTCCGAGAGTCGCTGGAGGCGGCTTGGAAAGTGGAAACAAATAGGGCAAGATCACGGAAATCGAAAACTGGACAGGTGATGATGTAGGTAAATGTCAGTACCGTTTTCTCTCTCACGTGCGTGCAGATGAATGTGTGTGCATATATCTATAGATACACATATATATATAACCCACAGATATCTCTGTATGCACACGTATCTGTGCGCACACATCACACATATCTGCCCACACACGTTCATGCGTGCATATCTGCACACACTTACGTGCACACAAATATATCTATGCACGTACACACTTATATATTGATGTACAGAAACATTTATGTTCACACACATTCTTATGTCTATGCACACATATCAATGCACACAAATATATCTGTGCATTTACACACACCTAGATTTGTGTACACACATATCTATTCACATGCACATATGTCTATCAGTATGGGCATGACCTGAATGACCTAGGCTACTCAGATCTCGGAAGCTCTGCAGGGTCAGTACTGGTTAGTACTTAGATGGCAGACCCCCAAGGGATTCCAGGGTTGCTATGCAGAGGCAGGCAATGGCAACCTCCCTCTATTTGTCTTGGAAACAACACTACAACATTGCCATAAGTTTGGCTGTGATATGACAACAACTAATAGCCCAAGCTAGCCTGATCTTGTTGGAGCTTTGCTACTACGCAGGATTTGCCCTGGTTAGTAATTGGATGTGAGACTACCAAGGATTAGCAGGGGCTCAATGCCGAGGCAGGCGATGGCAAACCACCTCTGTTAGCTGCCTTTTTTCTTGAAAGCCCTACACATTGCCATAAGCCGGCTTTGACTTGATGGTACTCTACGCAGATGTTGTGAATTTGGGGAAAGGTATGGAAGGAACTATGGGGTTTATTTTTTTCCCCTACTTTGTTTATACTTTGCTTATACTGAAGTGGCTTATAATCCTGTTGCCTTAGTTATGTCTGCACGATCACCCTGTGAGGTAGACTAGACTGAGAATATATAACTAACCCAAGATCACCAGTTGGTTAAATGACAGAGTGGGGATTCAAACCTGCAGCTTCTAGGCCCTGACATGATATTCCAACTTCTTTATCACGTTGGTCCTGTTCATATATGTATATGTACTTATACTGCAGTCTATTGAGAGTCTAAACAATCTGCATTTATATATATGTAGGTAGGTGGTATTATTTGTTTGATGGTTAGTCAGCAATGTTGTGGTGTAGTAAGTCAGCAAAAGAGTTTTGGTATCTGTGTGATAGTTATACTTTATATACCGTGCATGATACCACTAGTCCAGTGCTACTTTACTAATAACATTTATTTAGTCATTATAAGTGACTTAGTTTATATGGTGCTCAGGACTCCTGTTCTATTTTATTGGTATATAGACTGTAACAGCCAGTGATCTTTATATGAAATATATTTGTTTATATTTATGCATCAAATTGTTATAAACTTTGTATTGGAAGAGAAATGTTTGTTTCAAAACTGGGGGGATAGCTTTTTGGAAGGGGAAGTTGAGTTTTCAGCTGCAGGGGAAAACAGTGCGTGAAAATAGATGTATTTGATGCCTTCTTGCAAGAACTCTGCCCTCCCCCCCCCCCCCCACCTCATGTAAGATCCTTTCCCAACAGACTGTGCTGGGAGAATTATTACTATTCTTCAGTTGGTTTTGGGGTGCAGGAAGGATCTTTTGAAAATGCATATCCTTTTCAATTTCCCAGAATGGGATCCATGTCTTAAAAGCACTTTTCCCCCAGCTTCTTGTCCCATGTGTCCCATTTTTCCAAGGGTGTGTTTAAGTGCAACGGAAGTCCACAACATCCTGTCTTTCCCCTCAGTTGGTGGCTCTTGAGGGCAAGAAGTGTGGCAGGCAGGGTAAGATGCAGAGGAAGGAAGGATGTAGACGGCCTTGTTGACAGAATCATGTTCCTTCTCAGACTGTTAATTCCCCTCACATTCTGTCCTGGGGATATCCTTTCTGGTCCCTTCCTTCCGTCTCCCTCCCTCCTCCATGGACTGCGAGGTTGAGCAGAGTCAATTGTGTATTTTTTTGTCACAGATCCTATATGGCAACCTTGTAGGGTTTTTAAGGCAAGAGAATGTTTGGGGGTGATTTGTTATTGGAGGCCTCCATGTCACGTCCCTGGTATTCCTTGGAGATCTCCCATCCAAATACTAGCCAGGGTCAAGGCTGTGTGACTGGCCCAAGGTCACCCAGCAAGCTTCCGTAGTACCAGTGGGGATTTGAACCGCAGTTTCCCAGATCTTAGTCCAACGCCTTAATCACTACATCATGCTAACTCTCAATTTAGTGTAGGAAAGGTGGAAATGTAGGAGCAAGCAATTGTAGATGCTCCATTCTTTCTTCCTTAGACCAGTAGTGGAGAGGGGAGCTCTTGGGTGATGTGCTTCATATATAGAATCAGAATGCAAAGAGAATGGGTTTCAGGGCCAGATTCTCATTGTTGGAAGACTCTTGAAAACTTAATTTACCCTCACGGCTTAGGAGTTAGAAACTGGATGCCATCAGTAAAACTGGCACAGAATATGTAACAGGTTGAATTTAGTTTCAGGGAAAAATAGTAAAGGGAAACTTTTTATTTGGTTAGGGCCTAGGTAGGCCTAGTAGTAGCTTGCCTATTACTGGTGTTCTGCTGGAAGAGGTACACAGATGGGTGTATCCGAGTACGTTCCTTCTGTGTTTCTTTTTATGCTTAGAGCTCTTCTGGATTAATGACAGACTTTTAGTCAGAAATATTTGTGCATACACTGTGCAATTAATTCAGATACCTGCTTTGGAAGCAGTGGACACAATGACTGCCACAGACCCTTCTGTAAAAGTGGTTGACTGTTTGCACACTTCTGTAAAACCTTAAGCTTCAAGAAGGCAGCCTGTATTTTTAAGTGTTTCTGCTAGGGTAGAAATAAAGCATACAAAGGAGTCAGATTCTTCCGTCAGAGTGAAATAGACACTCCTGTGATCCGTACATATGAAGCCAGGACTTTTCCAGCATACTTTTTGTGCTAATGTGGGAATCCAGAGAAGAGATGTGCAGGAATAAAAATATTTTGCAAGCACCTAGCATTAACACACTGAAGATGAATTGATAGTAATTTTTCAAGTAATGGCCAATCCCTTCACCGAAAAAGCATGGCTGTTGTGGGTTTTCCAAGCTGTGTGGCTGAGGTTTGGTAGTTTTAGCTCCTTTCTTGACATGCCTCTGAAGATGCCAGCCAAAGGCACAGGCAAAACATTAGGAGCTAATAGAGCAAGATAAAAGGAGAAGTAAATTTTCCATTAGTGGAAAGCAATTTTACTGCACACAGTATCTTTCATGCCAAAGCATGTATGCCACTAGTATGTTCCAAAAATCTGTATCAGCCGATCTGTGGCCTCCTATACCTGTTACGAAATTGATTATTCTCCAGAAGGGGTGAAATCTTGTGATTAGCTAAGTGTCAGTTAAAGGAAAAAAGGAAAGGGAAACACTGAAGCCCTTGAAAGCTTAGAGAAGCTGAAAGAGGGAATAGGCAGGAATCTGTGTCCTGTAGCACCTTAAAGGCCAACATAATTTCTGGCAAGGTATGAGCTTTCTGAGTCACAGGAGGGAAGATATTGCTTCCTAGCTCTGTGATAACTGGGTGAGACCTTGCCTTTTCTCATTTTAATGACAACCAGTTTTCATATCAATAAAATGGCAGCACTTGCTTGCTTGGCTGTGATGAATGAAAATATTCTTGTTTACTGCATATCAAGGGGATACCGATAAGATTTTTCTGTGGAAAGACTGAATCGCGAGGCTAGTTGCTCATGTTCAGACTAATGCCAAGTCAAAGTATCTTACTGCTTGTGTTTCTAACCATTCTAGAATAGCTATAAACTTTGGGGGAAAACCCCCCAAAACTAAGACTATGGTAGAATCTGAGCTCCAGTAATTGGAAGATTAACTTGGATTTGGAGCTGTAGATAATGCATAGCCTCGGTAGATTAGATGTCAGGAAGAGGGAATAATATGATCTGAGGGGCCTGGCTTAGGAGAAGATTAAAAGATAACAATGCATCTAGAGGACTTGGAGTTTATGTTTTCAAACACATGTGCTGTGTTGCATCCTGCCCACAGGAGGACGAACAAAATGAACGGAAGATAACGATGGTACTTCGATAACATTTAGGGTGTGATTTGGAGCAAGTCTGGAAAATGTATTCTGTTATCAGTTATTGTGAAAGTAATATCTTCATTTGGGATGGATGAGTGAAAATAATGTCTGACTGCATATGTGGATTACCAAAAAAAAATCTCAGTGGGATTACTGGAGAGCAGCACGTGCACTTTGGCTACTGGGCCAGTGATGTTTGCATTGAAGGTAAATTGACATAAGAGGAGCGGATGAAAAGGAGGTGTGGGAAGGAAGACGGGGCCTGTGGAAATTAAGGAGGCGAGGTGGCCTGAGCCAGCATGGTGTGGTGGTTGGAGTGATGGTCAGGATCTGGGAGACCCAGGTTCGAATTCCCACCTGGCCATGGATTGGATGACAGTGACAAGGCACAGGCTCTTGGCTGAACATTCCTCACAAGGTTTTTGGGAGGATGGAAAGAAGGAGAGGTGATCAGGCGCTTTGGGGAGAAAGGTGGGTTATACCTGACGTAAGTAAATAAATAATTGGTTATTCTCTGTGATGTCTCTGTTTTACTTGGCTGACAGGTACAAATTAGTGAAGTTTAAGATCCTGCTCTGAGGGTGCCGTGTTAGTTTTGATGCTTCTTTCATTGGTTCTACCCTTTCAAATACGCTTGGGGTTTTTTTTAGCCATGACCTGTACAACCAACTTAATTGGAAGATGGTTTAGGTTGAACCACCTCAGTCATTTGCTTAACGGGACTCACTGTATAATTGCTTTGACCACTGGTAGTAGAAAGTGCTGTTGAGTTTGGAGGTGGTTTGCCATTGCCTGTCTCTGTGTATCAACCGGGGACTTCCTTGGTGGTCTCTTGGTGGTGACCCTGCTTGGCTTGTGAGATCTGATGAGATCTAGTGCTTTGGCCGTTACTGCTATATAAGACCCACAATACATAGGGAACTGTTTTTGAGCTACAACATGGCTTCAATAGGTGGAAGAAGGAGAAGAGTTTGGATTTGTACCCCACCTTTCTTTCCTGTAAGGAGACTCATGGGGGCTTACAAGCTCCTTTCCCTTCCTCTCCCCGCAACAGACACCTTGTGAGGTAGGTGAGACTGAGAGAGCTCTGTGTCAGCATGTCCAGTATTTGAGGTAGGAAGGGATCCTTGCCTTTCTTGAAACATTTCTCTGCTTAGCCATCCCCAATATTAGAAGCAAGCCAGAAGTGGGGTTGTGGTTAAGAGCAATGGACTCTAATCTGGTGAACTGAGTTCGATTCCCCACTCCTCCACATGAAGCCTGCTGGGTGACCTTGGGTCAGTCACAGTTCTCTCAGAACTCTCTCAGCCCCGCCTACCTCACAAGGTGTCTGTTGTGGGGAGCAGAAGGGAAGGAGTTGTAAGTTGCTTGGAGACTCCTTATGGAAGAGAAAAGTGGAGTATGAATCCAGACCCTGCTCTCCTTTCCTGATGTCTTGCCTTGATTCTGTGTTTTCCATTTTATAGTTTCTAGTTCTTTAGGACTGCACTTCTAGTCCAGTATACAGATGATGCATGAGAAGAGAACCCACCTGTTACCATATTGTGGCTTAGCTTCCTAACAGAATGTTCTGGATGCCAATAAAGTATGGATTCAAAATTGGTGACCTAAAAGTCAAAATGAATTTTCCATGCATTAGCCTCGTTGTTTACAAGCAAAATTATATTTTTCAGACTTGCTGTTGGCTTCCATGGTTCAGAAAGCCTTTTTTTTACATCTTAGTTTTGTTATCAGATTGTGCCTTGTTCAATATCAGGAGCTATGGTTTGATCTCTTCAGATTTCTCCCTATTTTAACATTAATTAGATATGGGATTGGCACCCTCTAGCTTCAGAAATGCGAGTAGTGTGAAGTCCTTGAACTTACCCAGGTGACTTTTGGGTAACATAAATTAATACTTTCAACAATAGCTCGTCTTGACCTTCTAGATCTCTGTTGCAGCTGCTTAAGCATGTTTGTCTTCAGTAGAAGTCAGGTATAAGGTAATAAATGAGATGCTTGATTGAGACAGCTAATGTTTGAGTGTAAATGTACCAAGCGGAAGAACTGTATCATTTATGCCTTTCTCTGTTTGTTACGAAAAGACAGCTTGAAGCATCCCTGCAGCAGTTTTAACCACGGGAACAATTTGTTCACGAGCGGCAACGTTACATGGAACAAACTGTTAGGAGCGCTCATGTTTGAATGCTTTTGGTGTGATGATGTCACAGTCACAGCTCTTGCCGTCTGACCTTCTGGCTTTGAAAGTGACGGTGGGTGTGGCCAGGGTTCAGGGATTAGCCAGATCGAGGAGGAGGCAGAGCCAAATCATCGTGTTGAAAAAGCAAATCACTGAGAGCTAATTACTCATCTGTACCCACTGCCTTTGTTTGCTCTCTGTTTCCTTATTTTGGAAAGCAAGTTGCGGTGAGTTGGGTTATTTGGCTGAAGTATATTGAGGTTCGCCTCATGCTGGTGTAAAAGAAATGACCAGGAATACAGAATAGAACACTATGCCCACTGGCCACAAATTACAATGGAGGATTAAAGTGCATGTGCAATTTTAATAATGACTAGCGCTCTTATGTAAACATTAAAAAACTTACATGACCTGATCAACACTTATAAGGATTCATATGCACAACAGAAGGACTGGTGGCAATTTACCAACCAGAAAAAGGTTGCGTTTAGGCACAAATAAGACATCTCCCCGCCCTTAAAGGTAATTATTCCCTTTGAAGAGCAGTTGCAGTGAGTTATGTTATATGGCTGAAGTATATTGAGATTTGTTTCATGCTGGCATAAAAGAAACGACCCCAGAGACAAATGTAGTAATTGAAATAGGATGATAATGGAATAGGTTGCTGAAAAAGAGTTGAAATCAGAACTTTTTTTAACCTGTGTGTGAGGCAAAGCTCACCTTTGTAAGCTGTCAGCCATCTCTGCCACTCAGGTAGTGGTGTGTATCTTGGCATATGTATAAACCGTAACTTGCTTTGCCTGTGATATGAACGACTTGCAGTACGTAACGCTTTTCTTCTCCCATTCTGTCGTTGTCATCCCTGTTTAAAGTGTCGTAACCAGCTTGTTATGAGACATGACTCCTTCCGTGGGGAATCTACTTTTAAAAATACACTTCCTGAAACATACTATTCATGGATCGTGGTCTAATTTAGAAATGTGTCTGGCGTAGTAGCCAATGAATGAGTAAAATATAGCAGCAGTTGAAAATAAAGGCTGTGCTATGAGAGTCTTAATTCTTATGCCTGAATTCTCTTCCTGGATTCTTTCCTTCCCTTCTCTTCGGGTTTTAATTTTTGCTTTCTGTTTTTTAAATTGTGAAACTTGCTTGTATTTGTTATTGTCTGATCATAACATCCCCATCCATAGGAGGGGCCAAAAGGTTTTTAGGTACCCTGTTTCCCTGAAAATAAGACCTACCCCAAAAATAAGCCGTAGGATGATTTTGGGAGATTTTTGGAGGATGCTTGAAATACAAGCCCTGGTCCAAAAATGAGCCCTAGATTCCCCAACGCAGCTGATCTGGTCATGTGGGGGGCGCAAAATCATGGGGAAAAAATAAGCCCTAACACATCTTTTGGAGCAAAAATTAATATAAGACCCTGTCTTATTTTTGGGGAAACACGGTAGCAGTCATGGCCTTGCGCTGGTGCATTTGCCCTCCCTGGGGCACTTACCCAGCAGAAGGGGCAGATGTGCCAGCGGCCACCCATCCCTCAGCTGCACACTGCAAAACCCAGGCTGGGGGGCAGGCTGGGGCATTCCCCAGGGGGCAGAGCTGACATCAGTTAGCTCGCTCCCAAAGTTTAAGGATAGGAGTGCTTCACCCCAGCCCTCTGACTTATGCCACCCTTTTGGTGGTGTAAGTCCTGTAAATTCTATGGGGCTTTCCAATAGCAGGGTGGTGGTTTCAGAAGTTTTTCTTGCTTCCTGTGCCACTGGAAAGCCCTCTTGGAGGCGGTGAAGTAACACCACATTGGTGCCCCATCCCGCCACCTCTGGCTTTGGATGGGACTGCCCAGCTCAAAAAAGTTTGTTTTTGATTAAGGTTTTTTTTTTTAAAAAAGATACTCATCAGGCCATAAGAAAGAGCTTGCTGGATCAGACCAGAGTCCATCTAGTCCAGCTCTCTGCTACCCACAGTGGCCCACCAGGTGCCTTTGGGAGCTCACATGCAGGATGTGAAAGCAATGGCCTGCTGCTGCTGCTGCTCCTGAGCACCTGGTCTGCTAAGGCATTTGCAATCTCAGATCAAGGAGGATCAAGATTGGTAGCCATCGTTCGACTTCTCCTCCATACATCTGTCCAAGCCCCTTTTAAAGCTCAATTTATACTGTAAAGTTTTGATTGTTTATGATGGGAACACGGGAAACATACTATTTTTGGGACCTGTTTTTGAGAGCCAGCGTGACATAGCGGTTAAGGGCGGTGGGCTCTAATCTGGAGAACTGGATTTGTTTACCTGCTTCTCCACATGAAGCCTGCTGGCTGACCGTGCACCAGTCACGGTTCTCTCAGTACTCTGTCAACTCCACCTACCTTACAAGGTGTCTGATGTGGGAAGGGAAGGTGATTGTAAGCTGCTCTGAGACTCCTTAAGATTGAGAAAGGCGGGTATGAATCCAAACTCTTTTCTTCTTGTCTAATTTTTCATGCAAACATCTTTGTACGGGGCTACATTTTTTTAAAAAAAGTGAGCTAATGACATTTGCAGAATAGAGTGAAATACAGATTTTCTTCTTTGGGTAGCCTGAGGTGTAATTGTTGCGATTTCTGTCATGTTTGGCCTATATTAACTTCCTCTTCTGACAGATGTGATAGTTGAAAACCAGATCCACTGTTTTGATTTATCATTTTTGGTCATGTTACATTGGCAAGAGATTAATGGGAGATGCATCATGAGTAGTATGAAACATTTCTAGATGTATTTATTTATTTTTATTTATTGAATTTGTATACCACCCTCCCCAAGATTTTTTTTGTGTGTGCTCACTTGAAATACCGTAGTGATTACAGAAAACAGTGTTGCTACTCCTTTTAAAATGCAGAATAGCAGGTTTTTATGTTTCAGTGTCGGTTTCAAAGTCGTCCCTGTGGACAGTTGGGACTGTCTAAAGCAGCAGAAGGGTGCCTTTTTTATTCGCTGTCAAGTCACACCTGACTTACAGTGACCTCATAATGTCAAGAGACATTGAGAGGTGGATTGGCATTGTCTGTCTCCATGTCACAATCTTGGTGTTCCTTGGAGGTTTCCCATCCAAATACTAGCCAGGGCTAACCTTGCTTAACATCTGAGATGTGATGAGATCATTAGCTAGGGCTATCCTGGTCAGTGCAAAAGCATGCCTGTTTGGAATATACTCGGTCTGAGTCTAAGATAAAAGCCTAGCTGTTTGCTTTCTTTCTGTCTATATTTATGAGCAGAGTCATCTGCTGGGACTTCCAGTTTCTCCTTTGTACGCTACTCATCTGTTCCCATGGGCATATCTGGAAACGTACCACTGCTTTCTCCTGGCTCTTCTGGTGTTCTCTATGCCCTGTTGTTGGTCCTCCAGAGGACTTGGTTTTCCTCTCTGTGAGACAAGATGCTGAACGAGATGGACGACTGATCTGATCCAGTTTTATTTTCTTATCAGGGCAAGGTCTTGGCCATTGTGTCCTGCTACTGGCTCTCTAGAGGCAATGATTGGCCACTGTGTGAGACAGGATGCTAGACTAGATGGACTACTGGTCTGATCCAGCAGGGCTTGTCTGATGTTCCTATGAAGGTCTTGGACTCTAGACCCTGTTGTTGGCCCTCCAAAGGAACTGGCAGCCCACTGTGTGAGACAGGATGCTGGACTAGATGGACCTCTGGTCTGATCCAACAGCGCTCTTCTGATGTTCTTATCACAGACATTGACACCTCTGTGCCCCGTTATTGAACCTGCAGAGAAACTAGTTGGCCACTGGATGCTGAACTAGATGGACCACTCAAGGTTCTTCTGATGTTCTTATGAAGGTCTCAGCCTCTATTCCTCCAAAGAAACTGCTTGGTCACTGTGTGAGCCAGAATGCTGTACAAGATGGACCACTGGTCTGATCCAGCAGGGCTCTTCTGATGTTCTTTCTTGGACTCTAGGCCCTGCTGTTGACTCTCCAGTGGAACTGATTGGCCACAGTGTGAGATAGGATGCTGGATCACATGGCCCACCGCTTCATCTATTAACACCTAGTATTCTGTTGTCAAGATACAATTATTGATGGATTTCTTAGCCTTACGGTTTGTTTGACCATCCTTTTCCATCTTGTGATGTTTGTACTCATACTTGGTGACAATTCCTGATCTATGTTGATTTTTCATCTCCCGCACAGTGCGCAAAATCTGCAAAATCTTCTCTTCATGTATGGTCATACATACAGTCTAGTTAGCACCTTACATTTCCTGAGCAATTTCCTTACACTTCCTAGAGATTGGTCTAGCTTGCATTGTTGTAAGGTTTTTGCATTTTACACATTCCTTTAGCAAAAAGCCATTCTTGGATACATTGAAATGGGCCTGGTAACACAATAGGATCTTTTATTCAGGTAGTAGAAAACGAACCTGGAAGAAAGTGAATGGTAGAAGTGGATATGCAGTGTGTACAGCCAAGCTAATCCTGGAAATTAATACAGGAGATTGTTGCAAACATAGGCCTGGAGAAGGCCTGGGGCATTGGATGTGATGGTATTGACACAAATCGATTAAGTGTGTTGAACAAACCCTTGGGTTCAGGTGACAATCCAAGATTAAGCATATTCGAATCGGTTATGAATCCTGCAGTACAGGCAAGGAAATACTTCACCACTTTCATTGTAGCTTTTGGAGGTCCAAATATCTGTCAGTCTTTCTCTGTTTTTATGTTGTCTGGGCACCATACCAGCACCGCAGACGTAGGGTTCAATCCTGCATTCAGGCTAATGCAGTGGATTGGAAGATTGGGCTGTAATTCATTGTGACGAAGGTGAACTGCCTGAATAGAATACATTATGAAAACATGTCTTCAGTTACAGTAGACGCAAGGCTTAATGCCTGAGTAAATTTTCAGTCAGGTCTGTTGAAACTTCCCCGCTACTGAATGTTTTTCTGAAACGGAGCTATGTGCAAGTTTTACTGATGACTTTTAAGCACACCCAACAGCTGGAAATGCACCTGTGACTTAGAACAGCCCATTACTTACCGCATGTTTTCCTGTGGTTTCAAGTTGTGAATTCCTGTTTCAGTCTTTGTGCTTTTAAGAGAATAAATTAGAGACAGGCCAGTAACAGATGACAGCAGTTTCAGATCTCTGTATGTACAACTCCAGTTTTTAAAAGTGAGATTAGCAAATACTGGTTTCAATGGCTTGCTGTTTTCTAAACCATTTGTAAGTGGCAGTTTTTAAAGCTTCCTGTAGAAGATGCCATGAAGTATTAGAAGTGCACTTTATAAACTATATATCTTTTTTTTAACATATAAACTTGCCAGGAACAAGCAGGATAGTAACAAAAGTGTAGCCACCATACGAAGATCTGCTGTTAAATAGCACCTCCATTTGGAAAGCTTTCTAACCACTGAGGCACAGTGAACCATAATAAACAACTTGGTTCCACCTGGAAATATCTATGGCATACCTGTGTGCAGCACAAGAGATTCGGCCAGTTATTTCCAGGGGTGGGGGTGGGGGGTTAAAAGAAAAACCTGAACATCAGCACCCTTTGGGTTTGGGGAGACTCAGCCTAGAAATGCTTTGCCTGCAGCTGTCCGTTTGTGTCTGTTCTTCTGATCATGGCACAAGAACAGCTGTGCAGGATCAAAGCAGCCGGTCCATCTAGTCCAGCTTGGTGACCTCCTGAATGTCCCTGGAAGGTCCACAGAGAGAGCACAGAAGCCAAACTCTTCCCCTTATAGAGTAGCCAGTTATCAATCATACTAAAAACGTACAGAGAACTTTTTTTTTTATATATGTGAAAGTCTGGGGGAAATGGGGGGAGGGATTTCCCCTCAGGGTTTTTTTCATTCCTAACACGGATTTTTACCCCTGTTTCTTCTGCCGCTGCTGTTCACCCACGCCATGAAGGGACTTATGTTCTTGCACCATTTGTTAAGATAAGCTTTTAATTGTTATTGTTTTTAATTATGTTTTAATATCTTTTTTGAACATAAATGTCTGTGTTTTTTGACACTAGCCACCATGGTTGGGAAGAAATCAAATCATAAGAAATGAGAATTTTTAAAAAAGTAAATGCTTGTGTAATACCTCCTCTTTTACAACAGGTGAAATAATTCCTAAGGTAAAGTTTTTCATACTTAAAATTTATAACATGAAAAGAATTTGAGGACTTGGGGGTTATTTTCTTTCAGTCATTTTTAAAATATATCTTGAGGAAACCACCTTTGCCTTGAGTAGTCGGACATTGCTGCTTCCACAGGCAGCCCAAGGCCCACTTGCCTTGCCATTACAGTTGGCAATAAAACGTTTGGCTTGTGGGGTGTCCTAACTCTGGTGCTTCAGGATAGCCTATGGATAAGCCTGAGGACTGAACAATTCCCATCAGCCCCTGGTGATTGGCCATGCCAGCATGGGCTGATGGGAATTGTAGTCTATGAACCTCTGAAGCGCCAGAGTTGGACACCCCTGCTTTAAGCCAAACCTGTGTCTTGCATCTCTTGCTGATGAAAGTGAAATAGTAGACCACTGTAGCTGGCATCTCAGCTGTTGGCAGCCAGGCATTCATACTTGATGCTTCAGCTGCTACTGCTCTTCAAGGAAGCAGATAGCGAAAGAATTAGGAAAGCATTGCCAACCTGATGTTCCTTGGCAGTGTCCAATACTCCTGGATCGGATTTACAGGAACTTGGCTGCCTTGTAGGCCAAAGTCTATAAGGTGTCATTTGTAATGTCTGCTCTTAAATATATGTGAAATGCAGTGATACCTTTCCACCTATGTATTCAAGCTGTGCCTGGGGGCTGGTGATTCCTGGGTAGGTAGGTAGTAGCGTTATTTCAAGGCATCTGTAAATGCCTGTCAGTGTACACTTAATGTCTTAAGGGCTGGGCCCTTTCTGGGTTGCTGAATCTTGCCATTCATTGCTTCTTTCTCTCTATGCTTACAACTATAGATAACAGCGGCATCTCTGGACTTCTCTGCGCTAGGAGGGGTGGCCAGATGGCTCTGTATCTTTCCCTAGACCTTGGGAAGGGACTTTCGCTTTCCCTCAGTTTTCCCACTTTGTGTAGTTGGGGGGAGGGAGTGGACAGGGGAGGTAATAAAGCTCTGGGCATTTGGGGTGTGGGTTAGAACTGGCTTTGCAAACGCCAGGGGTTCAGTGTCCGTTCCAATAAAGACTTCTGACTGAGAAATCCAGAGTCTGTCATTGAATGAATCATAGACCTGACGACACCATGTGCACACTTTGTCACTTTGATCTTTGTCATTATGTACTTTCTCAGTAGATATTAACAGTACAGCTACTATTGTGTGTGAGGGTCTTCAAAACATTTTGCGGTTAACAAGGGGTCCTTGTTCTTAGAGTTGGGAACTAGTGCCGTGCGCGATGGGTTCACAGCCACAGAAGTAAGTTTCTGAGAACACTGGTAAAAAGCAACACGTTTTTCTCTAGCTGCGCAAAGGCAAGCTGCCTCTGTTCATCTGTTGCTTTCAGAATCCAGTAGGGACATCATAAGTGGTCTTTGACTGGATGGCACTTTCTTCTACCACATGGTTAAAAGTAATTTGTGTTGACTAGGATAGTGGCCACAGAAGCCTATTTATTTTTCATTTATACCCCTCCTTTCTTCCCAGTGGAGATTCAAAATGGCTTACATCATTCCCCCCTCTGCTTTACCTTTACCACAGTGTTGTGAGATAGCTGAGTGTGTGATTGGCCTGGGGCTACACAGCAAGCTTAAGATGTATTGTATATTTTCTTTGTATATTTCTATATTTTCCTCTTAAGGTATACTCCTGTTGACAAACAATTGTTTCTCAATGTGTACTGGTGTTAGTGAGTTGAAAAGCTTTTACTTTTCAGTTAAAAAGCTTTTTGTTCCATAGTTGTTCTCATCAAGGATTTTAAATATGGGTAATCCCTGCTTTAAGGAGAGACTTTTAAAAGGTGTCTTAACAGCCGACCTTCTCTATTTGAAGTCCCTGGCTGTCACTATTGATAAAACATGAGCAGGTTTTAAAATTGACTTCTGTAGAGCTGTTTGTTGGACTTGTGCGTAGACGCCTCCCTAATTACAGTTCACTGCTCCCATATTTGAAAAAAAAATCAATTTTCAAAAGTAGCTGGATCAGCGCATTGAGAAGAAAACCTTGTTTGGCAACTTAATACCGAAAATGCCTGTGCTTTGATAGCATGGTTTGTACAAATGCCACTTTGTACATAGCGCAGTTAATGAAAACAATGGAATGTTTATGGAATACTAAATCAAACATTGAACCACAATGGAAACCTGTAAAATCTTCCTTATTGCTTACCAAACATATGTGGGTGTGAGTCCAGTAGTCCTCTGGGGACCAATGAGGTATAAGCTTTCACAAGTCAAAACTCCCCCCCCCCTTGCTTTTATTAAAATTAGCTTCCAATCTTCTTTCCAAAATGGACCCAGTAAGTTGCAATAAACCATGAACACTTAAAATGCAAAAGCAAGATTCAAGTCTAGTAGCATCTGAAAGACCAAAAGGATTTCTATGGTTTAAACTTTCAACAGTCAAAGTTACCTTCATGAGATGCAAGTAGGAATGGAGATCTCTCAGTGCTTGTATCTGGAAATCAAAGCATCTCCCCCTTGGGCAGTCTTTGCACTTATTTGTGCTGGAACGGAGTTTTCTCTGTGCATCCTCCATATCTGCAGAGAGGAACTGAAACCTGTCCTGTGCTGAAGCTCCGGGGACGTGGCAGGTATAGTGTTCCTGTGGGGCATAGGGGCAACTTGGAGTACTGTGTTCAGTTCTGGTCACCACATCTCAAACAGGATATCGAAGAGATAGAAAAAGTGCAGAGAAGGGCAACGAGGATGATTGAGGGACTGGAACACCTTCCTTATGAGGAGAGGTTGCAGCATTTGGGGCTTTCTAGGGTTTGGAGAGGAGATGCCTGAGGGGGGAAACAGGCGGTGGTTTTCTCCTTTTCCCTTTGACTGTGTCCCAGTCATAAGTACTTCTATCAAGCAGCAAAAAGATACTGTGCCTGGGGCTAAACTGTTGAAACTTCAATTATTCTGATGTCCACACCCAGGAAGGGAGACCACTATGTCTTTGTAACATTTTTTTGGTTAAAGAAAACCTTTCTTTGATAATTTTGTAAAATGAGATTTAAAATCCAGACACTGTTATGCAGTAGTTAATAAGCGAGGAGTTCATGTGCATACTTGGATGTCTCTCAAGAGACATTATTCCCCCAGAGGGAATATGTGCTATTATTGTTTTAATATTGTTTTATTGTAAGCCACCCCTGAACCCATTGGGGAAGGTGGTTTAAAAGTCAAACAAATCAAATCAATTAGAGATGTGAAGTTCCCAAAACAATAGAAGTTGTGGCAGAAAGAGGACTTTGAGTCTGTATCTTTGAAAAATTAGAAATGCACACAATGCATATTCCTGATCAGACCTAACTCACAACATACAAATAGATCAAGTAGAAAGCACTGGCATATAAAAATGTAGTGTTTGGGTTTTTTGTGGAATTCAAATGTTTTATCATTAATTAATTAATTAATTCGTTCGTTCGTTTTTTAAACCACCCTCCCTTGAAGGGCTCTGGGCAGTGTACAATATAAAAACTATAAAAGCATTAAAATTATTTCAGATTAAAACCATTTAAAACATCAACAATAGATACTGTATATACTTGTGTATAAGTCGAGGCACCTAATTTTAGCACAAAAAACTGGGAAAACCTATTGGCTCACGTATAAGTCGAGGGTGGGAAATGCAGCAGCTACTGGTAAATTTCAAAAATAAAAATAGATACCAATAAAATTACATTAATTGAGGCATCAGTAGGTTAAATGTTTTTGAATGTTTATTTCAAAGAAAAACAGTAAACTAGTTCTGTAAGTGGAAAAGAGGGTCAACAAGAACAATATGGTCTCAACAATAACTGTGCTTAGGCTAGTAAGTAGTACAATACTCTCAGAGTACTTGAGACCCCTCCTGATGATTCAGCCAAGTTTGGTAAAGTTTGGTTCAGGAGCCAGTTATGGACCCTCAGGTGTTCATTTCATTGTTTCCAATGGGAGCTAATAGTAGATGGGGCTACATTTTGAGGGTCCATAACATTTGGACCCCCTCAACCAAACATCACCAAACCTGGCTGGTATTAGCAAGAGATTATCCTGATGATACCACCCAGGTTTAGTGAATTTTTGTTCAAGGGGTCCAAAGTTATGGACCCTCAAAATGTAGCCCCATGTACTATTAGCTCCCATTGGAAACAATGGGGGATGGGGCATTCCCAATGGGGGATGGGGCATTCCCTGAACCAAACTTTACCAAACTTGGCTGGTATCATCAGGAGTGTCACCTGATGATACCCTGAAATTTTGGTGCTGCTAACCTAAAAACTGCGTTCCCTGGTGCCCAACAAACCCTAACCCTAACCCTAACCCTGATGATACCACCCAGGTTTAGTGAATTTTTGTTCAAGGGGTCCAAAGTTATGGACCCTCAAAATGTAGCCCCATGTACTATTAGCTCCCATTGGAAACAATGGGGGATGGGGCATTCCCAATGGGGGATGGGGCATTCCCTGAACCAAACTTTACCAAACTTGGCTGGTATCATCAGGAGTGTCACCTGATGATACCCTGAAATTTTGGTGCTGCTAACCTAAAAACTGCGTTCCCTGGTGCCCAACAAAGTAAAAACCCTAAAATATTTTTTAAAATACATCTCACTCGTGTATAAGTCGAGGGGGGCTTTTTCAGCACAAAAAATGTATACGGTACTACAGGAACTTTAACTGTAACAGATGGCAATAACACCCCCCCCCCCCCAGCTCACTGGAGGCCAGGATTGAATGGGGTCTCAATCAACCCAGCTGGCCAAATGTCTGGCGGAACAGGTCCATTTTACAGGCCCTGCAGAAAGCTTGTAGATCCTGTAGGGCCCTGATCTCCTTTGGGAGCCTGTTCCACCAGAGCGGGGCCAAGGCTGTGAAAGCCCCGGCCCTAGTACAGGCCAGCCGGATCTGTTTCAGGCCGGGGACCTCCAATAGGTTCTTCTTTGACGATCGGAGGGACCTAGCGGGGCAATATAGGGAGACATGGTCCCTCAGGTATGTAGGTCCAAGGCCGCTAATGGCCTTAAAGATTGGTCTGGCACCAATACTTTGAACATGACCCAGAACTCGCTGGGCAACCAATGGAGGTGGTGAAGGACCAGCTCAGTCATCAGCCTTACGCTGGCATTGTGCAGCAGGCTCACCGTGTAAACTTTGTGGAGGAAAGATATTCAAAGTAATACCCAATCGTAACCAGCAGAGCATAGCAGTAGAGTTGGGCGTACATAACCCCTGCCTGTCAGTCAAGGAGCAGCCTTCTGATAGCACCCCTGTAGCTTCTGTATATTAAAGTCTGTCTCTTAGTCCTTGCTTTGCCTCCAAAAAAAAAAAAAAAGACAGAGAAGAAAGAAGAACAGCATGGTGCTCGCAGGTGTATGGAGAACCACCCCATGCTCTATTGGAGCCCTGTACCTGCCAGAGACTTCTGTGCATGACGCATTTCAGTTCCTTTCTACAAACACAGACCTTTTGACAGGTAGCACACAGAGAAGGCAGCACATCACTCCGTTATCTCTGCTTCAAATCTATTCGCTTCTCCTAAGCAATGACTCAGATTTGAGGTGGGGAAAATGAAAGCTGGATTTTTCATTTGAAATGTGATGTCGGAGGAGAGTTTTACAGAGAGTTTTATGGATGAACAAGGCTGTCAATGATAGGATGTTTTGGAGGACATTGATTCATGGGGTTGTCATAAGATGGAAGCAACCTGTATGCATTTAACACAGAAGCACACATGCAATTTCCCATGGTAGTACCCCTAAGGCAGTGGTGGCGAACCTTTGGCACTCCAGATGTTATGGACTACAATTCCCATCAGCCCCTCCCAGCATGGCCAATTGGCCATGCTGGCAGGGGCTGATGGGAATTGTAGTCCATAACATCTGGAGTGCCAAAGGTTCGCCACCACTGCCCTAGGGTGAGCAATCGGAATATACATGTGTTACTTCTCCAGTTGCTCACAGTGCATGTTGGGTGCAGGTGAGGCAGCGGCCTTCATTTGAAAGGTACCTGGTGCAGCAGCAGCAACATAGAGGCTGGATGAGTGAACTTAGATGCCACAGAACATTTTTCCAACTACACAGACTCATGGGGTAAAACATCTTATGAGGCATTTGCAGTCCTCCATTGGTTTGAGTGAAAAACCACCTAAACATCAGGAAAAACGTCCTGACAGTAAGGGCTGTTCGACAGTGGAATTCACTGCCTCGGAGTGTGGTGGAGTCTCCTTCTTTGGTGGTTTTTAAAGAGAGGCTGGATGGCCATCTGTCAGGAGGGCTTTGATTGTGTGTTGTTGCATGACAAGGGGTTGGACTTGATGGCTCTTGTGGTTTCTTCCAGCTCTGTAATTCTATATGTACCAGGGTAGGAAAGATTGTAGGGAGTTGTAGTTTGGTAGAACACCACAACTTTAACAATCAGCACTTACTGTGATCAGAAGGTTAGTCAACATCAGCACAATTTATATACCTGTACAAAATTGATATACAGGGATCATAATTATTGTGCAATTTTTTTTCTTCTCATAGACTTAACATGCCTGAAGTACTGGGTTCAAATGCTGCTTGTGGTCAGCTACTAGAGAGGCCTGATAGGAATCTCCCTATTACCTTAGATAGTGTATTGTTGCTGGGGATGGGCCACCACATTCCTGGCTGTGGTGTAGGTCAGGGGTCCCCAGCCTTTGAAAGCTTTGGGCACATTTGAAATTCCGACTCAGCATGGTAGGCGCAGCAACAAAATGGCTGGAGGAGGAGGTGGAGTCAGCCACAAAATGAGGCAGAGTCAGCCACAGCTTAACTTCAGTGATGCAGTGGACACCCATTGTGCTGTGGTGGCGACTGCTGCCAAAGCAACTTTAAAAAATCTGCTCAGCCAATCAGAATCCTTACTGAGCAAAAGCTCTACCTGGCTATGACCACTTCCTAAAAACGGTTGGTGGGCATCAGGAAATGGGTCAGCAGGTGCCATGACTCTCCTGGGCACGCTTCACAGGGGCATATAGAGAACACCACCATGTATTCTTACATTGTAATTTCTATACATCCCCCAGAGACACGTTAATCAAACCCTGTCTGAATGAAGCTCTATTGACCTCTGACAAAGGAAAACTCAAATACTTACTCGGTGACAAAAACCCTCAGATTACTACAGGTGTCGCCACATTCCTAATTAGGGCAATGAAGATCTGAAATCTCCAAGTCACTCCTGTCTAATCATATGGACAATCAATTAAAACTAGTTTGCATATTTTCTACTTCCCCATCTGCTATCTGTAGTGGGTAGTTTTATGCTATTTTATGTATTTATATGCCAATAAAAGGTGTTGTTGTCCTGGGCACCCTGTTTGGAACCTCTGCTTTAATAATTAAAGGATCATGAATGGAATTTGGAAACCATAGTTTTTCTTCCTCTCATCTATGCGCCTACCCCCCCACCCCCCGCCCCTGTGGATTAATATTACTGAATAGCTACCTTTCCCACTGTCACACTGCATGTGTGAGTTAAGTCCACGTGCAAAAAAACCCTAGCAGAGTTCAAGCATCTCTTTGTTAGTAAAGGGCACACAGCAATCGCAAAGAAGAATGGAATGTATCAAAGTGATGCCGAGAAGCCAGAAAATGTGGTAGGCGAAGCAACAGGAAACTGTGGGTTATCTAATGCGCAGCAGGCAGGCTGCTGCTAAATTTGTTGCCACAGAGGAGCACATTACCTTCTTGAACTGAATCCACCCCCTTGATGTAATAAGCGGGCAGTAGTCATACCGATGACATATATGTACTATTAGATTATTATTATTTTATTATGAAATCAAAACTGCCAGATCTTCAGCCAGTGTTGGCCTTCATGTGCATCGGGTTCATTTTGAGAGTTTAGATGTTGTAATGCATTGGCGCAAGATAACGTGCGGATCCAAGCCATGCAGCCTTTTCTAATCAGTAGGTAGAGATTTTGTCAACAGGCAGGTGTCAAGCCCTCATTTCAGACAACAACTCACTTGAAGGGTTCAAGGATTTTATTGAAGACATGAGAGTAACAGTGAAAGACAGTTTTGGCAAAAGGGTGCCAAAACTGTTGATAATATGTTGTAGCAAATCTCCACCCCCATGCGAACCAAGACAGTAGGAAGAGTCCAATCTGAGAGCTCGACCCAGCCGCAGAGCTCCAAGGCCAGAGAAACAGATAAGCACCTGCAAAAGCTCTTCCCAGCAGTTCCCCCTTCCGGCAAATGGCATCCTGACAGTAGGTCAGGGGTGTCCAACTTTGGCGGCCAGATGTTCATGGACTATGATTCCCATCAGTGGTCCCGGGCCAGGTAGAGCTGAGACGGAGCTTCTTGCGCAGCAGTGGCAGGGCTGTGAGCCAATCTCCTTAGGTGCGCATGACCACCCGGGTGCTGAGCATGGGCGCCCGCCTGGCGCCCGAGGAGCCCGTCTTCACGCGAGCCTCGGGCCTGTGTTGGGTGCCCGGAGGAGGCCGCAGCGCTTCCTCGGCCTTTACCGCCCCAGGAGCATAAGCCGCAGCCGCAGGGGAATGGTGCCGAGGAGATGGTGCAGACCCAATGTGAAAATGGAGAAATACCTGACGCCCCATCTCCCGCCGATGCACACCATCCCAGAGCATAAAAAGTACCGACAAGACAGTGCCTCAGTTGTAGACCAGTTCTTCACTGACAGTGACGGTTTGCCTTACAGCATCAACATGAACGTCTTCCTTCCTGATATCACACACCTGAGGACGGGCCTGACTAATCAGAGGCTGCCCATCACCCATATCAAGACTGAGCCCTTCAGCCACCAGAGTGAAATGGTTCCTTCTGCCCCCACCCTACTTCAGAGGCTCCCAGAGTTCAGGCATCTTCAGTCCTTCCTCCCCACCAGACTATCTATATGAACAATATCTTCATCAAACAGGAGATGCCCACTCTGGATCTTCATCTTTCTGTCTCCGCACCCTAACCCTAACCCTCATCAGGGCCAACTCCTACTCAGCTCCTTAGTTCTCCGGATTTAGATATGCCCAACCCTACTACTCAAGCGGCGGTGATGGACTCCCTCAACAACATTTCTACGCCATCCACCATGGCAGGCCTTAACACTATGTCTAGGATGCCCCGGACGACGATGAAGCCCTTCCAAGGGATTCCTCAGTGCACGCCATACACGATTCCTTAAATCAATTCCTTCAGCAGCAAGCCCCATACTTCCCACCTTCTCCCCCAAGCTCAGAGCCTGGCAGTCCAGACAGACAGGCCGAAATGCTGCAGATTCCCATGCTGGCAGGGGCTGATGGAGATCATAGTCCATGAACATCTGGAGGGGTAGAGTTAGCCACCCTGATGTAGGTGATTCAGGGGCCATCCAACTGTTTTTTTGGGTAGGGACTCAGTGTGCTGATAATCACTGGAACCACAACTGCTGGTTTGTTCCATAATCGACTTCCGTTCTCAGATTATTATTATAATACCTAGCAGTAAAGCCCGTTGTACAAACACAGTGGGCTCTAGAAAACTGTGAGTGGGTTAACCCCTCCTGTCAAATACCAAAGTGAGGTTTGTCTTATGAAAGTTTACACCCTGGGAAATTTTGTTGATTTTAGAAGCGCTGGTGGATTTTAATTTTGTTCCTAAAACAAGGATGACTTCAGTGTTCCACCTTGTGTCCTGAGATGCTCAGGAGGAAGGTGGGTGTCTAAATATTGTAAATATATAAATACATCAGGAATACTCAAACACTACCTCTTGCTCCAATAACAATCCTCTTTTCTTCTTCTTTTTAAATGTTGCACCAGGATGTCATGACTGTCTCCTCTTTGGGGGGTGAATAGAATGTGTAATGTAGTCTGTGACTAATCCCCTCTTGCTGTCACTGTTCATTAACCTTGAGATGGTTTGTGGCTTTGATCACACCACCTCCCTACAGGAGAGTTTAAAGAAAGTGGCATTTTGTGACAGTTGGCGGGGAAGATCCAGGTGCATCTTTCGTTGGACTTGGGTTTTTTCTTCTTCTTCCTTTGCTGAAAAGCCCCTGAAGATTGCAAGCCCTTAAAAAACCTTGTATTACGTCAAAGGCTTTCTACAGCCAATGCATCCAACTGGGAGGTTGTGAGTTTTTTTCCAGGCTGCATGGTCTCGGTCTGGTAGGGTTTTTGCTCCTAACGTTTCACCCACATCTATGGCTGACATCTTCAGAGGCATGTCATGGTGAGGTCGTCATGGAGTCTCCCTTAAATCTTCTGGATTGAACATCTGTGGATTGAAAGAATCTCTTTAGGCACACCCAACATGTTGGGCATATCAACAGGATTTGGGGGTTTCTCTTGAGCAGCCCGTGTCACTTTTGAGCAGCCCATGTTACCCACACCCATAATGGTTTTGAAAGCTTACCTAGTTTTGGCTAGTTATTGTGTATACTCTTTTAAAAGGAGAATCAGGAATATGAGTGGAAAATCAGAGGAGAGGAAGGGAATGTGAACCCATGTCGTGTTTCCAATCCTGCCAGCCACGGCTTGGAGGATTGTAAGGAAAAATCAATATCTTGCAGTCTCCGCTGGCTACATTCTTTCTGTGTGGCGTGTGCACATATGCTGTAGGGATCCTTCAAGGTTCTAGAACGAACCTGACCCCCTGTCTGTACCCCTTTTTTAATCCAAATTATTCCCTGAGCCTGAACGATGCATTGCAGGGTGGTAGTTGGTATGAGATACACTAGATCAGGGTGGAACTTGCGGCAGTTTTCCAGATGTTCCAGGACCGAGGTTCATCAGCCTACCAGCATGGCCAATTGGCCATGCTGACAGAGGCTGATGGGAATTGTAGTTCCTGAACATCTGGAGAGCTGCAGGTTCCCTACCCCTCCACTAGAAGAACTGGGGAGATTTGGATTCTACTCCCCACACAGCACAAAAAGTTCAATGGGTGAGCTTGATGCAACAACACACTTTCAAACTTGACTGGCACCACAAGGTTATTATGATGGTGAAGTGGGGAGAGAGCATATGCGTCTCCTTGAGCTTCTGAGAGCAAGGAATGGAGTTGGGAGCCTGTTACATGAGGGCGGTGCCTGGGAAAGGTCAAGCTTGGGATGATGTGATGTCACTTGTGTGGCATGTTCTAGGAATTTCCACTAATCTCTATAGTAAAGACCATAGTGACATGGAGAAATTCTTAAAGAGTGTTGCAGTGGAAACCATTTTCCAATTGTTTTTTCCTCCTCTAACTCCTCAATTTGTTAAGGGTGGGAGATTGGAGATAAGGATGGGGTTTTATATGCCAAATGTGGATAAATGGCAAACCTAGGAGGAATAAAAAAAATCAAATGAAAATGAACTTGGAACTGGTGCTGGAGAAAGAGAGACTTTGCTTCTGTTGCTGAATTATCAGTTGTGTGTATGCCATAAAAGAATCTTTCAGAAGACAGGATCACATATGCTGTGACAAGTGTAGGTGAATTGCTCTGCTCAAGTTCTTTGCCCACTAAGCATGCAAGTTTTGGCTGTGCATACCTTTGCGTTTCTACACGGACATTTGGAGGGGTTTGCAAGCTGCGAAAAAGTGCCAGATCGGTAATTGGCTTGTTAGCGAGGTGTGAAAACTTGCAAGTTTTATAGTAATGAACATAACCTTGAATTTCTCAGCTATTTGTCAGTCTTATGTTCCTGTGAAATAGTCTGTTGGGAAAATGAAGCGCAGCATGGAGACATATCAAATGGATTTATTTTTAAACGGCATTCAAAATATGCTGATCTTTAAGCACACACACACATACGTCGAGTTGATCTCAAGTGTACGCTATTGTCAGGAGGAGAGGACAGTGGCATATAATTGTTGGACTTAGCATTATACCCAGAAATTCTGGACTCCGGTTTGTTTTTAACTTCTTGGTGCATTGTGCTGGAAGACTCTATTTTCTGCCTGATTTCATCTTGTTCCCAACAAAACAGAATGGATAAATGCTTTTAACAAGTAAGCGTGTTGCATGTGTAATGGACTTGCACCTGAAAAAAAGAGCTAGTACTATTTTGCCCATAATGGACTGTAAAATAATTTTGTCATTCATGACATTGCTTTGAAAGAATGTCACAGTGCTCTGGATTTTAAAAGGAGCTGTTGACTTTTTGTGCGTTTTCAATCACTAGGCGGTGAATGCAACCCTTGACGAGGCTTCTGTGGTTGAAGTACATAGGCCGACTACATGATGTGAGTGCTATAGGCAGGATACAGGGAAAGCTTCATATGACCTAGTTCACAGAGCATCTTTCTGATTAAGGACGAATTACTTTGTGTTATTAATGACTTCTGATATAGAAGTAAATGATGTGAAATGTTGCACTTCTAACACCGTAAAACTGAGTTCAGTGTGTCTTTCGATTCCAGGTTTCAAAAGCAACACGGTGAACGGGCTCTGACTTTAGTCCAGAGAGAACTGTCTACCATGCGCTAGGACGCAGAGTTTGCGGATTATTTTACTTGAGTGCTTCTGAATTATAAAGAGGAAGACAGTGAAGATGGGGAGGAAGAAAATACAGATCACGCGAATAATGGATGAACGAAACAGACAGGTGAGAAATGAGGATTCCTTGGGAATATGTTTGCTAGACGTTCATTTTGTGATTAGTCTGTTGCAGTTCAGAATTGAACTGTCACCTGCTCTTCCTTCTTACGTTTGTCCTGGCCTCAGTCTGTATTTGATTATAAGGATTCTGGAAACTGGATCTCTCTAGCCTGGCTTGACAGAATCTGGTGAAATGTTGAATGTGGAGGAGGATCTTCTGTGGGATGACTGTGGCTCAGATGGGGAGAACATTTGCTTTGCATGCAGAAGGCTACAGGTTTGATCCCTGGCACCTCCAGGCAAAAAGATCAGGTAGCAGGTGATATGAAAAAATCTCTGCTTCAGGTCCTGGAGAGATGAAAAAGAGTTTGGATTTATACCCTGCTTTTCTCTAGCGTAAGGAGTCTCAAAGCAGCTTACAAAGCAGCTGCTTTCCCCACAGCTGACTCCCTGTGAGGTCGGTGGGGCTGACAGAGTGCAGAGGGAATTGTGGCTAGCCCAAGGTCACCCAGCATGCTTCACCCAGCAGGCCACTGAGGGAGTTGAGTCCTCCTGGGAGTTTCTTAGGGTTTTTTTCCCCCAAGAGCTTTCTGCATTGTGTCATTCCTTCTTTCCTCAGTGTGAGAGCCAGCCTGACGTAGTGGGTGTCAGAGTAGAATGTGAGAGACCCAGGTTCAAATCCCCTCTCTTCCATGCTGGGTGCCCTTGGGCCTGTCACACATGTTCAGCCTAACCTACCTCGCAGGGTCATTGTGAGGATAAGATGAAGAAGAGTTTGTTTGTATGCTCTTCTTTTTTCTACCGAGTGGAGTTTCAAAGCGGCTTGCAGTCGCCTTCCCCTCACCCCACAAGAGGTACCTTGTGAGGTAGATGAGGTGGAGAGTGTTCGGAGAGAACTGTGTCTGACCCAAGGTCACCCAGCTGGGTTGTTGTGGAGGAGCTGGAAAAATGAACCATTAGAGTCCACTACTCCTAACCACAACACCACGCTTAGGGAGAATGACGTAAGCCGCTATAGTTCCTCGTGCAGGAGAAAAAGGGGGGGGGGGGTTATAAATCAAATCAATTAATGAAGTAGTGCATCATTGTGACACCAAAATCAAGTTAAAGCCGACAAGCTGCAAAAAGAATGTGGTAGAACATTTTTCAGCAATTCAAATCCTTTGGGCTTTCTTCAGCCCATGGATTAAATGTGCTTTTTTCAGTGTGGTATAGTGGTTAGAGTGTCAGACTGGGATCCTGGAGTTCCAAGTTCGAATCCCTACTTTGCAGGAGTTTGCAGAAGCTAAGAATGGTGTCAGCGGGCAGTATGGTTTCCATGGGTACCATATTCAGGACTCCTGGTGCAGTGGTTAGGATCTAGGAGAAGCAGGTTCAAATCCCTGTTCTGCCATTGAAGCTCACTAGGTGTCCTTGGGACAGTCACCCACAATTCACCTAACTTACCTCACAAGATTGATTGATGTTAGTATAAAATAGAGGACCAGAAACTGATGTAAGCTGTGTTGGGTCACCATTGGGGAGAAAGGTGGGGTGGAAATGAATAAGTTTAAAGAAGCACTGTAGAAGAAAAGGAGTTTGGATTTATATCCCACCTTTCCTGTAAGGAGACTCAAAGTGGCTTACAAGCTCTTTTCCCTTCCTCTCCCCACAGCAGACCCCTTGTGAGGTAGGAGGAGCTGAGAGAGTTCTGAGAGAGCTGACTAGCCCACGGTCACCCAGCAGGAATGTAGGAGTGCGGAAACACATCTGGCTCACCAGATAAGCCTCCGCCACTCAGGTGGAGGAGTGGGGAATCAAACCCAGTTCTCCAGATTAGAATCCACCTGCTCTTAACCACTACGCCACGCTGGCTCCCACCCACGCTGTAACGGGAGCGCTGCCATTTGGTTTAGGTTTGCTGACTACATAGCAGGGGAAGTCTGGAAAAACATTTCCCTTCAGATAGGATTATACCTAAACTCAACATGCTGCACACAAGTGATACTGCAGGGTGTTATAATTAACACGACTCTGTCATTGCAGTGGTAATTAGTAGCTCTTATCTGCTTGAATGAGCTGTAGGCCATTTATGTAATTGAACCCAACTGAATGAAGTGCATTAACTAGTTATCAAAGGGACCCGTGCCAACACTGTCAAATGGTATCCTTTTATCAGGTTAAAAAAAATTACATGGGAGGATATATTTACCCTTCTTGCATTGATGTACTAATGAAAAGCATTTTGCAAGTGGGAAGAAGTGAGCTTTCTTGGTCTGTCGAAACACCTATCTGTCATAATAAAATAATTACCCTCCCCTTAATTGGATTTTATGAGACTTGAACTGTTGAGAATGTACAATTTTACTGGATTTCCTGGTATTTTATCATATTGATTCTGTAAGATGCCTTGAGCCCCTATGGGAAAGGGTGTCTATTAAATCAAATGAAATTAATAAATAATGATGCAAAGCTTGACTTTTAGCATACCTTTAAATGTTGTGTGCAGAGGACTCGTACCAGGCCACATTAGCTCAAGTTGTATTTGTGTGTTGCTGATTTCAAGATTATGTTCTTGGTGCTATAAAAGAAATGTACCTGTTTGTGTGGTCATCTAGAGTCAAAATGGTATCATGGCCCTCTAAAAACAGGGTAATATCCTGAATGCAGGTGTGTGTCTTCTGTATAAAGTACAAGTTTGCTAGTACAAAATAATCTTTAAAAAGTGGGTGACAGCATCATTCCCATTTTCTACTATTGCTTTCTTGTGTCCACATGTCCACAAAATGACCTGTTTTGTACTGCTGGAGTAGTCGCTTTTCTAGCTTAGAATCGAATTGAAATGAAGGTTTTTTTCAGCGTTTATTGTAGCACAATGCTGCCCTTAAAACTAAGATAATGCTGCCTTTTTCCCTAGGAATAAGTTCCTACTTTATGTCTTCTCATTCAGCAAAGGTCCTGTTCTCTGGATTTTTCTTTTCCTTGCTTGTCTAATTTTAATTCTTCTCTTTCCTTTTTAGTCTAATCTCAAATAAACTATGTTTAACTGGTTGTGGTGGGTTTTCTGGGCTCAAATAAACTATGTTTACTTTGTAATGAAACCAAAACAGCAGCTCATAATGGTTAGCTGTTACATAACAATACAATGACACAGTTGAATATTTGTTAACATCACCATTTCATGTCCCCACGGAAGCTGATAATTACCATTTGCAGCCATAGAATGCCTCAGAGTGCTTTGGATATCCAGAAGGTGTAGCCTAGAGTTTTAAATATAAATAATTCGTATTTGAAAAAAGAATATATAACCCTTCCCCAAATATTCTGGAATACAGTCAATTGGCTTATCTGTACAAAAACATTCCCAATATATCGTTGCATATTGGATAGTGTACTCTCAGTAAATTTTTGAAGTTGGGGTCTATTTTATCTTCACTGTATTATGTCTATTGTATTATTGTCTATTTTATCTGTATTATTGTCTATTTTATCTTCACTGTATTATGAATTGGGAGATAGATAATTGAATGTGTTCAGTTTTATTATACCTTTGAGCCAGTAAAGATGCCATTAAATAATCCCATCCAGTGGGCATTCACAAGGAAAGCTGGATTAAATTTAGATGAAGGTGGGATGAAAATTGATGGGAGGAACATTTAACAATTTGAGATATGCCAGTGATACAAGAAATAGCAAAGACTTGAAACGGCTACTGCTGAAAGTTAAAGAAGGAAGGGCCAAAGCAGGACTGTAGTTGAATATCAAGAAAACAAAAGTAATGGCTGTTGGAGAATTTAGGGTGGACAATGAGAAGATTGAACGTAGATGACTTTCTGTTCCTTGGCTGCATCATCAACCAAAAAGGAGACCACAACCAAGAATTCAGAAGGAGATACAGACTGGTACGGACAGCCACGAAGGAGTGAAAAAAGATTCTAAAATGTAGAAAATGTGTCACTTATCAAGTAACCAAGATCAAGTAAATTCATGACTATTATTTGTATGGGTGTGAGAACTGGACGATGAAGAAAGCTGGCAGGAAAAAAGTTGACTCCTTTGAAATGTGGTGTTGGATAAGAGTGTCATAGATATTGTAAGGAATTCCATAGAAGCAGAAATAAAAGGCTTTTTTGGTGTAAAAGACCGTTTATTCAGACATCCTAGAAAGCTCACGTACACGACGTGGCAGGAATAAAGTCTCCCGCCAGAAGCACAGGTTATAACTCTGTCCATCCCATCCCCCCTCCCGGATTCCCATGGGGGCGGAGACCTTATCTCTCTCGCAGAGATAAGGTCTCCGCCGCAGATGCTGGCCCATCGCCCGGGTTATGGAATGCAGTCAAGGCCGGGCGGCTGTCCCGCTCATCAACACCATTGAATCCTTTACACTCTGCCTCCCTTAAAGACTTCTCCCCAGGTTTGTGCGGAAGGTCACGATGGAAAGCAGAAATGAGAGGAGTGAGCGTCAATATTTTCAGAATAAACCCATTGATTATGCCCAGAGGAATATCCCACCCAAGAGACTAAATATTGCAAGCGTTTGCGATTAAAAACGAGAGTCCAGGATGGCGTCAATTTCGTAATGCTTGTGGCCATCAATTATAGTCGGTGGGGGCCTCTCCGGCGGGTCGTGCCAGGCATCGGAAGCAGGGAGCCTCCTTGAGCAAACTGGAATGGAAGACAGGATGGATATTACTTAGAGAATTAGGCAAGTCCAATCGGGCAGTGACATCATTAATCACTTTAGTAATCCGAAAAGGTCCCACGAATCTTTTGCCCAGTTTGAAAATTTATACACGTCTCTGAGATTCTTGGTAGACAGATACACCCAGAAGCGCCCACACGCGGAAATCCGGCGGTGCTTATCAGCTTGAAGTTTTTGGGAGTCTTTAGCCTGCTGTAAAGGCGGTCTGGACCATTTTCCACCCCTCGGCCAGAGATGAAATCCCACTGCTGAAACTCCGGAGGATTCAGCGCCTCCGCCCAGATGGTTAAAACAGCGGAGGGAAGGACCGACCAGACACAATTTCGAAGGGGTTTTTTTGTACTGCTATGAACCGCATTATTATAGGCGTATTCTGCAAGCGGAATTAACTTCGCACCAATTATCTTGGTGGTAGTTGGTGTAACAAGCGTAAATACTGCTCCAGGGTTCTGTTAGATTTCTCTCTGACTCACCGTCACTTTGAGCGTGGGGTCTTAGCGGCAGGCCCGGTTGACTTCTGTTTTTTCGGGCAGTTGGCGGCTAGATGACCGGTCCTCCGCAATGGGCACAATCCCAGGCGGCGGCTCGGAGGTGGTCACCGGTAGAGCTGCTGGGCTTGGCAGAAGTCGCAGCGGCGGTCGTAGCGGCGGGTTTTGGTGGGCGGCCCCCGGCACGCAGCGTACTCAAAGCGAGGCGCCACTTGGGATCCCCAAGTCGATCCAATCAGCAATAGATGCGGGGGATCAATTAGAAACACCGTTTCACGCAGTTTACCGTCGACAGCATCCGAGAAGTATTCACATTTCATGCGCTCAGGCCACTCAGGAGGGAGTCGAGCAGCCGCCGCCCTGGAGATTCACGGGCAAATTCTGCAAGCGAGCCCGGTTGCCTTGCTGAATAGATTTGATGGTGCGAATGGCTTCATTTTCAGCACCGGATCTTGGAAACAGGCCCTTAAGGCTTGGAGGAACGCCGGCACCGTCACGAGTATCTTCATCTTGCAGATTCAAAGAGTCACAAACCAGTCGGCTGCCGCCCCATCTAAGGCGGAACCGATGTCCCGTATTTTTTCGGCGTTCAGACCGGTACAAATCGTCATAGTCTCCATGTAGGCATCGAGTTGTAGGATGAAGTAGGAAGTTTGGAAGCGGTCCCGTCCGAAACGGGCAGGTATTGGAGGTCTGTAATATCCTCTCTCCACGGCCCTTGGCAAAGCCCGCTTCGTGGCGGTTCGCGCAGGTTGAGGCAGCGGCGCAGGAGGGGCGGAGAATCGGTGGAGGTGGGGGTACCAACGCCGGTGCAGCTGGTGTTCTGGTGGGAGCCGATCCTTGGGCGGTGGCAGATCAGCAGTAGCAGGCCCCAGCAGCGTCGCCCACCTCTGAAGTTAGCTGTACCAGTGACAGCGTAGACTCAACTTGGGGGCATCTTGTTCTGTTGCTTCCTCAGTTCCCTCTCCAAGGCGGCTAACTCTCTCTCCTTGCGGGTCAAGGCATCCTGGTGCGCATGCAAAGCTGCTTTCTCGTTCCAGTTTAGCCAGTTCGTCTCGTTGAACGGCTGCAGTTAGTTCACTTTGCGTCGCATAAAGGCCTGAAGCGCTTTCAGCGTTGGCGCTGTAAGTCCAGTTTGGAGTGTTCCAGGACTTTATCATGGACTGATAGGTTCTGCACATATTGCCGTTGCAGCGTCTTTAGCCTGGTCCAATTGAGTTGGATTTCTTTGCGCTGCTGTTCCCTGTCTCTTTGCAGGTTTTCACGCTCTTGCTGCAGCTGCTCGTTCCTCTTCCCATAGCTGGCGTTCGGGCCCATGCTTCTTGGGCATCTTGCATGGTCGGCCCACTTCCTCATCCCAGCTCTCTTTAGATGGGAGGGAATAGATCGGATGGGAATGCAGGCTTTCTTCGGATCCCTCTTCATCAGAATGTAGGACATCGTGCCCACCGGTGGCTCCACGGGGTACCTCCGGTGCAGCTGCTGATCAGGGATCTGGGGGGTCGATCGGGCTGATGCGGATACCCCTCCCAATCCCGATATAGTCACGGTTTCAACGGTGGTCTTAACCGGACGGGCCCCAGTGCTATGCCAGGGTGGATTCTTGGGAGCATCACAAAATACGAGTCCAGGAATCGTTCAATGGACTCCTGTGTTGCCGCATGAAAGGTGGTCAGACCCGTCTCCTCCGTGACAAGGTTGCATCTGAGGTTTGTAATCCACGGAAGCGGCAGATATCCGATCCACAGGCTTCGATCCATAGACAGCGCCCCAAGCGGTCATGCAAGTCCACTTGATCGTCCCCTCGTCCCCAGCGGAGTAAAGGGGGGCTTCGATGTCGACCGAGGGCGGGAAAGAGTTACCAGCGAGACCCGTCCTCCCGCCGGTTCCCCCAAATCCAGAAGGGAAAGCTCGGAGCCCTCTTTGGGGGCTACCGCACCTTCCACAGGAATATTCATCCTCTCCATGCCGAGACACCAGAGGTCCACTGCACTAGGCAGATAGATGTACTAAGTTTCCTGCCACAATGTAAGGAATTCCATAGAAGCAGAAATAAAAGGCTTTTTTGGTGTAAAAGACCGTTTATTCAGACATCCTAGAAAGCTCACGTACACGACGTGGCAGGAATAAAGTCTCCCGCCAGAAGCACAGGTTATAACTCTGTCCATCCCATCCCCCCTCCCGGATTCCCATGGGAGCGGAGTCCTCATCTCTCTCGCAGAGATAAGGTCTCCGCCGCAGATGCTGGCCCATCGCCCGGGTTATGGAATGCAGTCAAGGCCGGGCGGCTGTCCCGCTCATCAACACCATTGAATCCTTTACAGATATGATGGTCCGCCAAAAAAACCCCAAATCAGTGGGCTGTAGATCAAATCAAGCCTGAACTCTCCCTCGAAGCGAAAATGACTAAACTGAGGCTGTCGTGTTTTGCTCACTTAAGAAGAAGAGAAGAAGAGTTTGGATTTATATCCCACTTTTCTCTCCTGTAAGGAGACTCAAGATGGCTTACAAGCTCCTTTCCCTTCTTCTCCCCAGAACAGACTCCTTGTGAGAAGAAAAGTCACTAGAAAAGACAGTAATGCTAGGAAAGGTCGAAGGCAGGAGAAGAAGAAGACCTGACCTGAGATGGATTGACTCTGTGAAGGAAGCCAAGGCCCTCAGTTTGCAAGGCTGTTAACGAAAGGACATTTTGGAGGACATCAATTCATGGGCTTGCCATGAATCGGAAGAAGCTTGTCTGCATTCAACACACCTACGCTGGCCATTTCTACACATCGAAAATATAGTGTTGGATAAGGGTGTTAACGGACAGATTTCAGATGTTGCCGGCAAGTTCCAAGAAGCTGGAAATTATTGCAGCTCATTCTTGCATGTTTGTTTCTTGGTCGTGTTACAATGGTGGTAACGCAGCCTGGCAGATGTTTCATCATTTGCCTTGCTGTTTTGGCATCGTCCGCATTCTGTGCGCTGAGCACAGCTAGACAGAAGCAATAAATAGCATGTTGTGTTTTCCAGCTGCAGTCTGGAAACCCAGTTTGCAGATTCAGATTGTGGGTCTATGTTTGCTTAGCAAGATGAATCGGGTCTGTTTAGATATCTCTTCAAATAGCACCAGCAGAACTGAATGACAAACATCATCATGGTAATGGGTTGTTTTTTTTAGTGAAGCTTTATTTTGGAGGCATCTTATCAAATTATTTAGTGGCTGTTTGTCCATTCCTTGCTTCGCGTGTCTGCATTATTTTTCTTCTTACTATCCTGCTGTTTAACAGCTGTCCTCCACCACAAGATTATGCCTCTAGAAAGTCTGTATTGGTCTCCTGAAAGCCATGAATGTCAGCCACTGTAGCTTTCCATCCCTGCTTCTGCCTGCCTTCTGGCCTCAAAGAGGTAGGAATTGCCAAGATGCTCTGTTGGGTTTCATTGGTTCAGTTGCCTTTACTTTTATTTCATTTTCATTTTTTACTTTCAGATTCCCCTGTTCATATACAGAGGTCTTGAACAATAAACCATTAAAAACCCTTCTCTAAAAACACCCCCCTTGACTCTTCTTTGCAGCCTTTAAAAATTAGCAACAAAATAAGTACATTGAGGGTCACAGCCCTCGAAGAGGAATCGGACCTTTTAGATCCGGACCTAAAACAACCTGATTATCATAAAGATGCCAAGGGAAAGGAGGATAGGTGCCTCAGAAGAGGCCTCAAATAAAACCGGGCTAGAAGACCTGGTCAGCTGGACAGATCCCCTAAATCAACCTGAGTCTCCGGAGCCGTATGCAGCTCTTTCGTCCTTGCACTGCGGCTCCCTGTGTCTTGGGTCCTCTCAGCCTCCTTCAGAGAGTCGCCCTAAGGGTTAATGGGAAAGAGCCCCTGTTCCTAGAGAGGCACAGCCCGAGACAGTTATCCCAAGCCACTTCCAGCTTCCCTGTCCCAGCTGCCTGGTTGGCTGATGACGGTGATGATGGGGCGGGGCGGGCCGAGGGCAGAGCACCACTGGTGGATCCTCTTGAACAGGCGAGCCGTGAAGGGCGGGAAATGGGAGGGAGTTGCAGGAGTGCAGATTTTCAGCGCAATCCGAACCTCAGCCCACCCCCTTGAATGGGGGGGGGGCAGGGGTTGACCCTGCTTTGGGTGGCCTCATTTCCTCCTCCCTGGATCCATCTTGGGGGGTGGGACCACATGGGGGACCCCAGCAGTGCCACCTTGGGTTGCAGCCCCTCCAGCAGCCTCACTGAGCTCCAGGGGCTTTCCTGGTGGATGGCAGCCTGGCTGAGTCCAGGTGAGAAAGACAATGTCAGGTTTTAAATGAGTTATTACCTGCAGCCCTGCAAGGTTGCACTCGTCGGGGCTATTTGATGGGGGGATGGGTGGGAATTGTTTGCTTCTGCATTGCCAAGGAAGGCAGGAGCGCATGGGGAAAGCCTTGCACATGGATCTTGGAAGGTCTACTTCAGAGTAAGCCAGTGGAGGGTAAGCTTGCAGATCGTGGAAGGGAGGAAGACGGGAATAATCATCCTCAGCCATGGTTGTCCTGGGTTGCCAACTCCCGGCGGGCAAATCCCAGGACATTTTGGGGTACATTCTCAGAAGCTGTGGCTTTTGGGACCAGGGTGGGGGCCATGCTCAGTGAGGAATATGGCTATCAGGTCCATCCTCCATGGCAGACATTTCTCAGAGGGGGGAGAAGTTCAGTCCCCCCCCCCCCGAAGTTGACAAACCCATTAAAGGCACCAATTTTGATCCACCATCCAAGTGGAATTTGAGGGGGTTCTTGCGGGGGGGGGGGGGGGAGCATAATCAGTGTCTTTCAACACAAGAAAAGAGAAATGTGTTAAACAGGGGGTCTATTGCTGGTCATTTGAATCATGTACAAAACAACAGATTTTTTTTAAAAAAAAACCTCCTTTTTTTGCATTGATGGGTAAAAATGGGCTCCAAAGAAGCGAACTTCTCTTCATGAGAATAAAGGCATGTTATCTTCGTTTTAGAAGTCAAAAAGTACTTGTGGCTCCAAGTGTTTTCTTTTCCGTGGAAAATGGGTCCAAATGGCTCTTTGGGTGTTAAAGGTTGCCCACCCCTGCCCTAAACGAACCCAGTTTGTTATTGGATTTACCCCTGGATAATGAAATTTTAATGGCAGCTCGACTTCAGAGCTCAGACGAAGCTTAGCCCTTGGGTGCACAGCCATGGTGACTATGGACCAACTATGGAAGTGCAAAGAAGAAGAGTAGAGAGAAGAGTTTTGGATTTATACCCCCCTTTCTCTCCTGCAGGAGACTCAAAGGGGCTGACAATCTCCTTGCCCTTCCCCCCTCACAACAAACACCCTGTGAGGTAGGTGGGGCTGAGAGAGCTCCGAGAAGCTGTCTCAGTCACCACCAAACAAAGACTGGTAACAGCCATCGTGTTCCCAATCATGACATATGGTTGTGAGACATGGACACTGACAAAAACAGATAGAAGAAAAGTGGATGCCTTTGAGCCGTGGTGTTGGAGAAGACTTTTACGAATACCATGGACAGCTAGAGTCACCCACAAAGCTGTCCTGGAGTGTATTAACCCAGAGATGTCCCTGGAGGGCAAGACCACTAGAAAGAACCTGACCTACTTTGGACATGTGATGAGGGCAAATTCACTGGAAAAAGAGATGCTACTCGGAATGGTCGGTGGTAAGCGGAAACCGGGTAGGCCAATGACTCGTTGGTTGGGAACCATTAAGAGGGACCTGGGCATGAACATCAACCAATTGAAAGAAGTTGAGGCAAACAGGGAAGCATGGAGGGGACTGATTTACAGAGTATCCAAGAGTCGGACATGACTAAATGGATAAAGAAGAGAAGACTGAAATTTTGGAGGACAATCTTAGAGAGGCATTTCAAGCTCTACCAAGCTAGGAGCATCAAGGAATTACAAACAGATTGGAGCTTCTGAGGAATGCCTTGAATTCAAGTTCAACTTTGACAACAGTCCTATAACAGCTTTAGCACACATGCCTGCAACTGACCCAGTGGGGATACATAATACATTTACCATGGGACCCCTGGCAGAACCCACCCTCGTTTCTGAGCCCTTGGAAGAAAATACACAATCTCTACCAGTGCTTGCATCTGGAGTGTTCTCTCAAAGCAATGTGGACTGCTGGTTCATCCCTGATAGATAATTTTATGGAGAACTGAAACTCTCTGTGAATAAATACTCTTGGGGGTGACGTCTTGACTTTCACCAGCTACAAAAAGCTCAGGAATTGTGTTGGTGATGTCACCGCTGAATACCTCTGTAGATTTCGTCGTTCCATATGTAATTCTTGGTGAGTGCTGCCAATTTCCAACTGATTAAACAGAAGTGTGAGGGGTTGTGCAACTACAGTCAGCAGAACAAACAAATCCGTGCAATATACGGCTAGCAGTCAGGAAGGACTGAATCGTTCAACAATTTACTGCATCAGTGATATTTACAAAAATTACGTGTGATGCTTTGCCCCAACTGTAACAGTATCAGTCAAGCATTTCTTTAGCATTTATTATGCAGCGACAGTAAAGTCGATTGCAAACACATGTATATCTTCTCTAGTCTGAAATCAATCAAAGGCATTTTACGGCAAGAGAGAGATTTGCAGAGACGCATGCAATCTGAGCTGGTTTGGAGTTTGTAAGTGCGACAGATTGATGAACACAGAAAATACCATGGACCTCTGAAGATTTGTGGAAGCCAGACAATTATTGGACACTGGCTAGCTATGTGGGTTTTCTACTTTGTGGTAGAGATATTCATTTCAGACTAGAGAAGCTATACATGTGTTTGTAATTGATGTCACTGTTGTTGCACAAGAAATGCTTGACTAATACTGTTACATTTGGAGCAAAGCTTGTTATTTAGCCTCACTGCTTATCTTCGTAAATATCATTGAGGGCGTAAATTGTTGAATGATTCAGTCCTTTTTGACTGCTAGCCATATATTGTGCATTCCCAACCGATGACTGGTTGGCACACATGGCATAGCTGCTTTGCTGAAACTAAGGTGGTGTGGTTTTGGCTTTATCCTGGATTTGAAATGTTATGTCTCTACATATGACATGCCTAATAAAGGTCTTAGTGATTTGCTTTATCCAGGATTGGAGGCTTTCTGGCTGTCCAGTAGTTCCTTAACGAGCAACAAACATTTCCAGGGTATAATAACCTCTTGTGAGTCAAAACTTGCTTTGCCAGATATCAAAATGAGCTTTAACTCACAAACCATGGAAAAATGTGCTGGTCTTTAAGGTGCTACTAGAACAAATTTACTTATAGTGCTATAGACTACCATTCCTACTCAACTGGACATTCATTCATTCATTCATTCATTCATTCATTCATTCATTCATTCATTCATTCATTCATTCATTTGGTATACCACCCACTCCTGAAGGGCTCTGGGTGGTGTACAGAAAATAAAATGTCAATAAAACCATATAATACAATATCATAATTAAAACCGCAAAATAATATACACAACTGGTTGTGGTGGGTTTTCCGGGCTGTGTGGCCGTGGTCTGGTGGATCTTGTTCCTAACATTTCGCCTGCATCTGTGGCTGTCATCTCCAGAGGTGTATCACAGAGGGAAGTCTGTTACACACTGTGTCCAGTGAGAAGGGAATGTTTTAGTGGGGTATAAATTGCCATGTCCCCAGGTGGGGAACCAATCAGTAAGTGTTTGGGTGGAACTTGCTATGCAAAGGTGTGGTTGATAGTATAGTATTGCAGGTGGGATTTTTCAGTCCAGGGAGCGATTCACATTTGCATTCCCTGCATCAGCAGCAGTATTGGTGAATGCAAATCCTGTGTTTGGGTGGAGTTCATTGTCCATGAACTTAGCATGCTCTTGGCCTTTGCTTCTGGTGTTTTTAAGTACTGGTAGCCAAGCTTTGGTAATTCTCACAGTCTCTTCTTTCTTGTTGAAGTTGTCAATATACACAACATTACAACAGAAAAAAACAAATAACAGATGGTGACTTAAAAAAGACCTCTGCCCCAGGAGGGGACTGGATACAACACTAGTGATGTAGTAACTACACTAGTAACCAGCCATGGTGGTATACAGAGAATAGTAAGGGGGGGGGGGATGGCACATCAGCAATATGTAAGTTGCCTTGAGTGTCATGGTGAAAGGAGTTGGGATATAAATCATCTCAAGCACAACTCTCTGGGCCTCTGACTTCTGAGTTGAACTGGGTGGCAACCATTATATTGTATGATCCGATCTAGACTGAGTCAAGTTATTTCACATTTTTTGGGGTCCTATGAGAATTATTCCTGTTTCCTTCTGACAGACATAAATCCATCGTTTACATATAGGATTGCCTCTTTTATGTTTTTATCAGTAATTTAAGGAAAAGGTTTGTGCATGTCAGCCCTTAAAAATAGACTTGCCTGTCTCATTTCTATTTATGGAATTGATTGTTGTGTTTTATTTTATCGAATATTTTCATATTGGTTGTCTTTTATTATTATAGCCTGTGGCTATAATGCTTAATAAATACTTACTAACCAGAGGCAGGGCGTTTCCTGAGGTAGCACCTTGCTTTTGGAAAGCCTTCTCCCAGGATTACCTCAGAGCCTCTAAAGTGCCGAACCAAAGCCTTAATTTTTGCTTAGACTTTTAATTAGGCCTTTTTTTATCTTTCCAGATGTTTTATGGTTTGCTTCTGGACTTAGATCAGTTTTATGGATTCATGTTATGCTGCCCCTGGGTTTGCTGTGATGATTTTTTTTTCTATGTTGAAGATTTATCATTTCAGCCATACGCCTTCCGAGATAAACTAGGTTTTGCAACCTCATAAGTGAAGAGTGGTTTCTAATCTTCCAAGAGTTGGCCATTCCAAAGGCTTCAGGGCAGTTGAAGAAAGCCCCTGTTTTCTTCAATAAGCATATGAGAGAGGGACTTACAAGAGAGGCACAGGCAGGTAAAGGCCTGTTTGTTTCAGGTCAGTTTTTAAAGAGCTTTAAAAGTAAGTCCTTTGTACCTTGAATTTGGCCTAGAAGTTCATAGGCAGCTGGCGCACTGGATCCAACCACTTGAATGTTCTTTTCGTTAGGCCATAGTCCACAGTGTCCTGTATTGGCTGGAGCAGTCTTCAAGGGCAGACCCTTGTAAAATGCAGCATAATAATGTGTCCTAAAGGTTATAAAAGCCAATCTTTTATTTACCTTTAAGTACCTTGATTAAAAGTGTTCCTGGTTATTGCTACTGCCTGTTTACCTGGGAACAGGAGTTCCTCCAGGTTGCAGAACATAGAGGCATTAACTACCACTTCGCCTGTTACAGAAATATCCAACAGACTCATTTTGTCTGAAATCAGCCTGTGTTGCTTTTTGAGTGTCTGGTTGCCTTCTTCACTTCCACAGAGTAGCTCAGCCAATGAGCTTAGCCTTTATTCTCTAGTCTGAATTATCATGATGCCCTGAAAATCTTATATAAACAGGCTTGTCCATAGACCACACAGTGCAGTTGCAGTAAACAAGGATTCTTTCTCACCTTCCAGCATTCTGAGATGCCTTCAGAAAGGAGTGTAGCATGAAATGGGCTGGGGTGCCAGGCAGAGGTGTAGCTGGGCCATACTGTGTCCAGTGCACACTCTGCGTTTTCCACGCACCCCCCCCCCCCAACACACATACATACCTTAGTTCAGCCTGAAAGCTTGTTCACTTGAGGCTGAAAATTGCCTGGTGGGAACTACACTTCCCAGGAGATCTTGGGGCTCGCAAGGTCTCCTGGGAAGTGTAGTTCCCACCAGGCCGTTTTCAGCCTCAAGTGAACAGGCCACTTTTCCAGCCTGCACTTTCAGGCTGAACTAAGGTAAGTGTGATGGGGGGGGTAGCGGGAGGCAGGGGCGCCGCGAGGGGGCGATTTTCCACTCCCCAGGCGTGCGCCCGGAGCAGTGCGCCCGCCCCTGATAGCTCCCCCTCTGATGCCAGGTTATGATTTAGCTGGACCAGATTTTGCAAGAATGGTTTGCCTTGGCAGGAGTGTGTGTGACGGGCCTAAAGTCACCCAGGAAACTTCCACGTTTCAAGTGGGGATTTGAACCTCTGTTCTCAGAGCCACACAGTTTGTGTGCTGATCTTGTATATTTGTCTGAACTGCACGGAGTTCAGTATTTTCATGAACTCAGAATAATAACTAAATCATCGCTTCCGTTGCTTATTTAATTTATTGAATTTTTTTTTTCTGGGCTGATAATTGTGTCACTATCACTTTCCCTTTTAAACATTGCAACTATCTTGACAACAGACATACAACTTTTCCTAGCGACTCCATAATTACCCAGAGGGACAAACTCTTAATTAAAATTGATACCTCATTAAGAATTTCACTGTGACTTCAAACTGCTGGCAGAGCCTTATAATCAGAATTTGTAGGAAGAACAGATCTTTGCTAGAGGTGGGTGGACAGGTAATATCTTTAGAATCCATCTTCTTGCTCTGTGGGTAGAAGGGCATCTTGAAAAGGGTAATTCCCACCGATTGCTCAGGAAGGCAGAAACGATTTCTTCAACTCACCCAGTCTCAGTTCTGATTCCTTCCTCCACAGGGAGTGCAGCTTCTGAGTGGACTCCTTATCTTTCTCCCCAGAGCAACCTCAAATTTTGAAATAGAGACATTTGCCCTCTCTCAGTCTGTTCTTTTTCCTTCTTCACACCTCTCCCTGGTTCCTTTCCTCCTTCGGTCTCTGTGGCTTTTCTGCGTTCCCTACCTCCCCTTTGTAAAGGCCACTTGGCAAGGCTTGGAGACTGTGGAGCTATGCATGAGACACACGTTTCTTTCCTAGAATGACAGTGACTTGGGAACGCTCTTCTTCCACCTGTTCCTCGAGGTGGGAGCTTCCCCAACAACTCTACCTTGTAGTGAGCTAGGAAGACTGTAGTTCAAAAAACAAACGCACCTGAAAATGTGCTATTAAAAAAGGCATGAGAATGCCAAATCTAGTGCAAATGACTCTCTTGGCTGTCAGTTTGGCCCTGCGAGCCTAAGCTGGCAAACCAGGCACCTCTGTAGTCCTCCCCCACCAAAAAAAAAATTGTGGGTGGATGGAATTGTTGCCTGGCTGGGGTAATAGCATTTCTAAGGAGAGAGAAGACGTGCAAGAGATACAAGAGTGCTCCTTCCCCACCCCATCTCGGTCACCAAGCTTTCCTACCTGAGGTCCCTGCCCCTACGAAGGGACACATATCCCATCGAAACTCTTTCTACAAACGCAGCCTGCAAGCCTCTTCCTCTGCTGCCACCCTTGCCAGGGCCCGGGACAAGCCCTCAGGGATGCAGAAACTTTCAATTCTAGCTTTCCAGTGAACTTGGGACAGTTGCACACTTTTAGCTTAACCAACCTCACAGGGTTGCTGTGTGGATCGACCAGAGGAGAAGAGCACATGTAAGCAGCTTTGAGTCCCCGCTGGGAGGAAAGTTGGGGTGAAAATGAAGTAAATAAAATAAAATAGATGCCTGATAATCGCAATAAGTAATTAGAACATTTTGCAAGTAGCAGGTGTGAGCCAGTCTGGTGCAGGGGTTCGAGTGTCAGATTAGGATCTGGGAGACTCGTCTGTGCCCGTGGCACTCACAGCGTGATCATTGGCCAGTCATTCTTCCTTTAAAAAACCCGCCCTTCTCTTTTTTCTCTTGTGTAGGTGACCTTTACGAAAAGGAAGTTTGGATTAATGAAGAAAGCCTACGAGCTGAGCGTGCTCTGTGACTGTGAAATAGCACTCATCATTTTTAACAGTTCTAACAAACTCTTTCAGTACGCCAGCACGGATATGGACAAAGTTCTTCTCAAATACACGGAGTACAACGAACCTCACGAGAGCAGAACCAACTCAGACATTGTCGAGGTAACACCACTGAGTTAATTTCTTGCCTGCTTTAGGCTAGGGAAAGCCACTGTGTCTGACTGAATATTAACCAAAGTCCTGGGGATTATTTGAATTGTACACTGTTTATTTATTCAGACTGCTCAGATAAGGACGAGATGTTGGCCAGCTTGAGGTGAGGTTATGGGATTTTAAGTGCTAGTAATAACCGTGTGCTGTTAAATTGTAACCGACCCTGGGGATTTCAAAGCAAGAGATGAGCAAAGACTCACTGGTGCGTTCCTCTGCTTCTTTGACGGTCCATCCAAGTATTAACTGTCAGTTGGCTCCCAAGCCCCGATGACATTGGTCTACTCTGGCCTGTCGGGGCTGCTAATAATATTTGTGTGCTGTCAAGTAACAGCTTACCCATGGCAACTCCAGGACCCGGGGGTTTTCAAAGCAACCTGCCACTGCCGCCTTCTGCGTAGTGGCCCCACACTTCCTTGGTCTCTTGTCCAAGTACTGACCGTGGCTGAGGCAACCTCTGACGAGATGGGCCTAGTCTGGGTTATTCAGCCTGCTGTTTCAGTCTTACTTAAACCCCTCTCATCATGGCATTCATGTTGGGTGTTCTGTCCTACAAAGGAATCATAGTCATGTCTATTGATTCTCATTACTCGCCATTCCAGTATTCTCTTCTACAGTATTACTTAAATTCCCTGTCATTGTGGAATTCATGGTGTGTGTTCTGTCTTTTGTGGAAGAATGCTGAAGCATAATAATGTTGGCTGATTCTCATTTCTAGCCATAGCAGTATCCTCTTCATATACTCATTCTGACTAGCGTGTGCTCCTTGTATGCATCAAAGGAGGCATAAAGTTTTTGGGACTTCCATAGGGTTTTACTCAGCCATGATTTGGTTTATTTTGTTGTTGCTGGCTGAGCAGGATTTTTGTGAACTTCCTAGAAAGTCGAGATTTACAAATTGTTTTAGGGATCCTTTAAAGAGCATCCCAGTCTCAAGTTCAAACCATCAGGGGCTTCTTTTGAAGATTGTTCTTTTTTGCTTCAGTATTCATGTAAATAATTTGTGGCTCTTGTCATGGGGCAGGGGAATCAATACTACAGTTCAGAGCAAATGGCTTAGCATTCAGTTCTCCTGTTGCCATTCTTTCCAATTCATACTTGTAAAAATAATCACTTCTACAAGAAAATCGATCCGTGTTAAATGAAACATACAGGTTGCGTAACTGTTCAGTTAGTTGAGTTCTGGCCATTAAAATGTTTGTACGGCTTTGGGTGGTGTCTTTTTGGGCAAGTTGCAAATGGTTTTTTTTAAGGAGAGGAGGACGGGACAGCTGCTCTTAGCCAATGTTCTGCATAATTGCTCATCTGCTGGCGTTTTTCCCCGTTTAGCTGGCAGATAACACGGAGAACTGTGTAAATACTTTGAGGATTCGTGGAAACATGTTGCTTTCCTGTTGGAGGTTCATTTCTATAGTCTATAGCTTCTGTATATCAGTAGAACAGCTGTAACTTCTTTTTGTCCTTTGACTGAAAAAAATATACTGATTACCTTGTCTTGCATTGAAGTCCAGTGATCTAGTGGCCTCAAAGACGAACAAAACTAAATCTGGCATAAGCTTTCATGAGTCAGAACTTGCTTCGTCAAATGCACTCTGACTCATAAAAGTTTATGCTGGCAAGATGCCGGTGGACTTGTCTTTTATTTTGCTATTACACTAACACAGCTACCCATCTAGAATTAAAGTCATACAGTGACTCGTGATATACTGCAGGGCACTGTCTCTATCTGTCTTCTGTTCCCTTTGCTACACCACATGGACCAGAGTTTTGGGTTTCAATAAGTGAGTGTATGTGGTCATAGTTATACTTTTTCCCACCTAAAGATTGAAGTGCGGTCAGTTGTGGTGCTTCCACAATAGCAAATAGTCCTGAATGAATATGAGAATTATTGTTCATTTTGAAGGTCTGCTTTTGTCAAAACCATTATTCTGGGCATATTGTAGTTCAGTATGCTTTAGCCAGCCCTGACAAATTTTCTTTTGCTTTAGAAGCCGGACGTTTTGTAGCCTTCAGGGTTTTAGAAGAAGAGCTGGATTAGAGCTTGCTGCTCATGTGGGGGAGTGGGGAATCGAACCCTATTCTCCAGATTGGAGTCTACAACTCTTAACCACTGTACTATATTTTCTAATTATTGCTACCACAAAACCTAAACTTGAACACTTCATAGTAATTTTTAAAGCTCTAGGGGGAGAAAAGCATAACATAAATTATGAGGTAACCCTGGTTTTCACCATCACAACAAATAGCTAACCTCTGGCCCTGTCCTGACATCTCCCTTATTTCTCATAGTTTAATTTGGGGGTGGGTTTTTTCCCTGATCTGCTGAAAAATGTCTAAAGTATGTATCTGGCCCTATTCTTTGTATCTACCAGTCTGCAAAAGGCCCAAGTTCACAATTATAAAAGTTCCCAGTGCAGTCATTGGGTCATTACTGACCAATGGGGCAACGTCACAAGGTTTATCAGGCAGTCTTTGTTTATGGGGTGGTTGGCCATTGCCTGTCCTTGTCGTCTACACTTTACCCCCAGCAAGCCAGGTACTCATTTAATGACCTCGGAAGGATGGAAGGCCGAGTCAACCTTGAGCTGGCTGCCTGAAACTGGCTTCTGTGGGGATCTAACTCAGGTTGTGAGCAGAGCTTGAACTGCAGTACTGCAGCTGACCACTCTGGGCCATGGGGCTCATAGATTCACAATAAGATATATGTTATTAAAATATCAGCGGTTCTGTTGCCAGTTGTTGATGTGGTTTGTTTCCAGAGGAGCTGTGGACGTTGTGAGTTGCACACTGGGGCTGAATCCTATCAGCTTTGCTACTCAGTCTCCCTCCTCACCATGTCCCTTGTCCTGCTTAGTTTTTGTATAACTAGATTCATAGAGTTGGAAGAGACTACAAGGACCATCAAGTCCAACCTCGAGCAATGCAAATGCAAATGCCTTAACAGACCAGATGATCGGGAGCAACAACCGCAGAAGGCCATTGCGTTCACATCCTACATGTGAGCTCCAAAAGGCACCTGGTGGGCCACTGCGAGTAGCAGAGAGCTGGACTAGATGGACTTTGGTCTGATCCAGCTGGCTTGTTCTTATGTTCTTAATGCAGGAGCACACAATCAAAGCATTCCCAACATATGCTCATCCAGACTCTGTTTAAAAACCTCCAAAGAAGGAGACTCCACCACTCTCGGAGGCAGTGAATTCCACTGTCGAACAGCCCTGATGGTCAGGAAGTTCTTGCTGATGTTTAGGTGGAATCTCTTTTCCTGCACCTTGAATCCATTACTCCGTGTCCTAGTCTCTGAGGCAGCAGAAAACAAGCTTGCTCCCTCTTCGACATGACATCCCTTCAAATATTTAAACATGGCTATCAGGTCCACCCTTGACCTTCGCTTCTCCAGACTAAACATCCCCAACTTCCTAAGTCTCTCTTTGTAGGGCATGGAGTTCAGACCTTTTACCATTTTGGACATGTTCCTCTGGACACGTTCCTGGCATGGCCTTCTTCATACTGTTCTCTTCTTCGTTTGTGGAAAAACTGTTTGGATCCATCCCTACATTTTGTGCTACCAAGAACGCTACCAAACTATGTTGCCAACTTTCTGCTATTCTTGGAGTGTAGCAGTAGAGCTTGGAAATTTTGCAATTGTGTCATTCCCTGCTCATTCTGTCCTTTTGTGTTAAGCAAACACCGAGTTAGTACAACCCTCTCATTAATTTAAAGCGACGTGCTTCAGGCGGTTGTCTGTGATGTGACCTACCTTCTTCTTTGACTTGTGTTACACCAAATGGCATTGTTGCCAGTGACACGATGGAGGAAAAAGCATTTTGACGTCTCTCGGGGAAACGTTGTTCCACAGTTTAAAAACCCGCAGATGCTTAGATCACTGGCTGTCATACATCACAAGTCAAGGGGCTATCATCTAATCCTGGCTGTTTACAAACTGTATCCTGTGGCAGTTCCAAAGTGTCAGCCTGCAAATCCACGTTTCTCAAAGGAAATCAGCTGTCCGTGGTAACAGTGGACATGCATATATATACAGCTGGGGAATACTCCCTTTTCTGCTGGTGAAAAAGAGAAGGGGCTTCTTTATGACCGCCACAAAAAATAGGTTATATCCTGGGGAATTGGGAGACCAGTCTGGATAGTGGTCATGTAGGATAGGGGGCAAAGTAAGAAGGGGAGTTAAGAAGAAGAAGAGTTTGGATTTATACCCCACCTTTCTCTTCTCAAGGTGGCTTACAAGCTCCTTTCCCTTCCTCTCCCCACAACAATCACTTTGTGAGGTAGGTGGGGCTGAGAGAGTCCAACGAGAACTGTGACTAGCCCAAGGTCACCCAGCAGGAATGTAGGAGTGCAGAAACACATCTGATTCACCAAATAAGCCTCTGCCACAGGTGGAGGAGTGGGGGAATCAAACCCAGTCCTCCAGATTAGAATCCACCTGCTGCTAACCACTACACCACGCTGGCTTTCAAGTGAGATGGAATGAAAAATTGACTGAATCCATTCCATTAAATCCATCTAGAACTTTTCTTTCAGTGCAGAGACCTCTGTCCCTGCGCACCAGGCATTTCATTGTGCCTAGCGTTCTCTGCATGATGGTAGTGTACGTCTGATTTCTTCAGTAAAAGTACAAAGTTTATAATCTCGTTTCACCTCAAAATATGTTTTGCAGCATGCTGTAAAAAATACATGTATATGAAATTCTTAGCTTGTTTATGTTAGTTGTACACCATTCAAGGTGGTAGATCAGATCATTTGTTTCAGGGCTATGTGGCCGTGGTCTGTTAGTTTTGCTCTTAGTGTTTCACCTGTGGCACAGTATGGAGTGCCTCAGAGAAAACACATATTACCATGACCTGACTCTGAAAACGTCAACCATGAATGTGGGCAAATGTTAGGAGCAAAAATTACCAGACCAGAAAACCCACAACAGCCAGTTGATTCTAGCCTGAAAGCCTTTGAAAATACGTTTACAATTAGGCTTTGTGATAGCAGAAAATGTGGCTGTTAAAATGCATGAAAAATCGCTGAAAAATGTGTCTGGTCCCTGAATTTGCGGGCCGGTTTCTAAAGCTCAAGGAAAATTTATCAAAGCTCGTCTTAGCAACGTATGTGGAAATTTGAGAATATTTGCCAAAATTTGCCAAAGGAGCGCTTGGGAAGATGGACTTCAGAAGACTTCCTTGGAATGAATTAATTTTGTATTTATTCTGTTTATACCCCACCCACCCCGGCAAAGACTGGAGAATTGCACATGAGCAAATCCTTAGCAAATCCTTGCTGATGAGACCTGGCTCCTATTGGTCACTTCCTTCCTTGTTGGGCGGGGGGGAGAGGGGGGAAGCAGGCAACATGAGAACAGCCATGTTTAAGTGCTTTCTGTTTTAGGGTGAGAGCATGGTCTCCACACTCGATACTTTAGCCCCAATGGGGAGCCTCTTAACTTGCTACAAATCAAGCTGCTTCAACAGCAAGACATTCTCTTGGATAGTCAGCACAGGGTGCTGTTAGCGACATGCTGTGAAAGGCATACCGCTGTCTGTATCAGATTACTTCCTACATCTGTACACCTCAATATAAACAATGCACTCGTCGTAAATTTTATATCTGATGCAGTGATGTTCATTCAGTGGCTGGAGAGTTACTTGTGGCTGTTCAGTGTGTCACCTGTGCTTCCTCTGAGCATCATTCCCCAATATGGTGCCTTCTCTTGTAGGCGGAGACCTTCTCGTTGGGTGATTTCCCACCCCTTTTCAGGGAGGCAGGATCAAACGTCATTTCCTGTTCAGGTTAGGACTCACTCGACTTTCCCAGTTCTATTTCCTGCCTGAACAGGGAGGGCACGGATCCTGTGGACTCCTTAGCTCGTTTCTAAAATCCTTTCCCTTACTCTTTTCTCTGTCTTGTTTCTTCTCAAGTCAAGACTCCTTTTGTCCTCCTTCTCTCCCGTTTCGTAAGCAGGCTTGGGGATTTCTTTTAATTCCCTGGTCCTCCTTTTCCCGCCCTTTCACGCCTTCCCGCCAAAATGGCGGACCGAGAGTTCTCTCCCCCTAGGGAGACCTTTCACGGAGGGGTAGCTGAGGCCACCCGAGCCTCGACAAAGAAGACCCTTCCCAGCGAAAATGCGCGCCCCCCTCGCAGCGTCGCTTCTGCCGCAGCCAGCCTGACTCTCTTGGAGGCGGCGGCCGAGGCGGCAAACCGCGGCGCGGCCCGCAACGCGCCAAAAATGATCACGGCCGGGACGAGCCTCCGTCCAAGCAGAGCAAGACAGCGCTGGGACCGGCGCCCTCCCGCTCTTCCTTCCAAGCGTCAGAGGATCTTCAGGCTGCCGAATCTGCCCATCGACCCCAACGCGACGGCAGCGTTGGTGCCGGATCGTCCGTTCCCTCTTCCCACAGGCAAGATCGATCCGGTGGAGGGGGGGGGACCTTCGGAAGGGGAAATGCAGTTATCCCGCGCGGCCCCCCCCCCCAGGGATGGACAGGCATGGCCTCCCAACGAATTTCCATCCGCCTTTCAGAAGGCCATTGAGGACCATATAGAGGCCTATTTAAGGGGCAGGGGATCCAGGGCTACTGGCACTCCACCTCCCTCTCACGCACCCGCTCTTACTTCCATGAGCCAAGGGCAAGCTAGGGGTTATCCTAGATCCCCGGTGCGCGCACTCCCTCCCCCCTCAGAGGGCGGAGAGGACCACCAGGGCAGAGGCCCTGTTCCCAGCTCCCTGGAGCGCTTCTCTGACTCAGAGGAAGTCATGGAGACCCCCTCAGATCAGTCATACAAACTTTTTAACCCAGAAGATCTCCAGTTCCTGATCTCCAAAACTGTGGCAGCCTTAGAACTGCAAGACGTGGACACTAACCAACCATCCACCTCTGGCACAACTTCTAATATCAAAGGCGTTCCTAAGGGCAGCAAAACATTTTTCCCTCATGATGAACCGTCCAAATCCATTCTTCCACTGCCAGAATTTTTCATAAAAAAGATCAGGAAAGAGTGGGAGACTCCCGGCTCCAACAAGCACCTGCTATCCAATGCCCGCAAACTTTATGCTGTGCCAGAATTCGTGGAGGACCTCCTAAAGGTCCCATTGGTAGATGCCCCTGTCGTGGCCATTCAATCTGCAGGACTAGTGTCCAAAGATGGGGAGGGCAATCTTAAGGACCCTCTAGACAAGAGGTCTGAGGCAGCACTCAGACGTTCCCACGAATCCCTGGCTCTGGCCATGAAAGCCATAGCTCCTGCCTCCACAGTGTCAAGAGCCATCCTAGTATGGCTGGCGCGAATCATGGAACTACTACCCCCAGAAGCCCGAGGGGTACGGGATGGCCTGGAGAGGATTAGAATTGCGGCCTCATTCATTGCTGACTCCACCTTAGATGCTCTAGTCCTGTCCTCTAGATCCATGGCCGCCAACGTAGTAGCCAGGCGCAATGCATGGCTTAGGACATGGCAAGCCGACAACCAATCCAAATCCATTGTCGCTGCATATTCCTTCCAGGGGGGTAGACTGTTTGGCAAAGAACTGGATGACATCCTAGTGGAGTCAAAAGACCATAAGAAGACCATGCCCAAATACGTACGACCTAGTGGGTCGAGCTCATGGCCTAAAAATAACTTCCGATCTCAAAAATTCTTTCAACGTCCACACAAGGACAACCGTAATTCATCCTGGTCGAACAGGGGCTCCTTTCGCAGAAGAGGCAACTTCAGACCCCAAAACAAGTTTGACAAGAACCCCAGACCTGAACCCGCCCCTAGATCCTGACTCCAGCTCCATCCCAGTGGGGGCCCGCCTTCTCAGCTTTGGGGATCAGTGGAGAGGAGACCACGTGGACGCTTGGTCTCGGGAGGTGATAACACTTGGGTACACCATAGAATTCCTCCACCTACCTCCTACCAACTTCCTCCAATCTCCAATCAGCTCCAGACCAGAGAAGGCGACCAGAACACGACAGGCTGTCAACCATCTGCTTTCCATAAAGGCCATAGAACCAGTCCCAACCTCGCAGAAGTGCTCAGGACATTATTCTCACTTTTTTACAGTCCCCAAGAAGAACGGGGACTGGCGAGCCATCCTCAACCTACGAACCGTGAACAAATTCATTCACCTAAAAAGGTTCAAGATGGAATCCCTGAGGTCCATCATGGAAGCACTGCGACCAGGGGACTTCCTCACCTCCTTGGACCTCACCGAGGCCTACCTACACGTCCCCATTCGCCCCTCCCACCGCAGATTTCTTCGATTCTGTCTAGGAGACCAACAGTTCCAGTTCCGTGCCTTGCCGTTCGGGCTGGCCACAGCACGGAGAGTTTTCTCAAAATTCTTACTGGGACCCATAACTCTCCTGCGGCAACAGGGCATTCATATTCACCCTTATCTCGACGACATTCTGATACGATCCAAGTCGTCACAGACAGCCCTTCAGGACCTGAACCGGACCATGCAAGTCCTACAGAATCACGGCTTCCTAATCAACCTAGAGAAGAGTCATCTACGTCCATCCCAGCGGCTGATCCATCTGGGGGCGATTATAGATACGACCCAAAACTCCCTCTTCGTCCCAGAGGAGAAGATCCTCAAGATAATACACATGGTAACCACGGTCATCAGATCCAGGGTTGCCTCCCTGCTGTTCCTCTCCAAGGTCCTAGGCGTGATGACAGCCACCTTCGACCTAATCCAATGGAGCAGGTTCCACTCCAGGAGTCTTCAACTTCATCTCCGTCCATACCAGTGGGACATCCTTCAAAAACGGGACAGAACCGTAAACATTCCGCAGTCCCTCAAGACAGACCTCCTTTGGTGGACCACCAAATCCCACCTTGCACAGGGCAAGATCTACGCGGACAAAATCTTGACTCAGATTTTCACGGATGCGAGTCTCCAGGGTTGGGGCGCAACCCTGGGGGAAGACTTCGTACAGGGCAGGTGGTCGCCCCCAACGTCCTCTCTGCCAATCAACATACTCGAGATGCGCGCCATATTCTTAGCCCTGCAACATTTCAGCTCCAAGCTGAAGAACAGACATATCCTCATCAGAACGGACAACGTGGCGGCCAAGACCTACCTGAATCATCAGGGCGGCTCCCGGTCTTCCAGACTACACAAAGAAGCCAAAAAGATTTTCAATTGGGCAGAAGGAAACGTTCTGAGTCTGCAGGCCGAACACATCAAGGGGAAACTCAACCTAAGCGCAGATTGGTTGAGTCGACAAACCGTCTCCCCGGCCGAATGGAGCCTCAACAGGTCGGTCTTCCGTCAGATCACACTCCGGTTTGGCAACCCGAGAGTAGATCTCTTCGCCACGGCGGAAAACGCCCAAGTCCCGACCTTCTTCTCCCGATTCTACCATCACCAGGCCCAAGAAGTGGATGTTCTGATCGCTCCATGGCCCCAAGGTCTCCTCTACGCATTCCCACCGATACCGGTCATTCCAAAACTACTAAGACGAATCAGAACAGAAAGATCAGAGGTCATCCTGATCGCCCCCTTCTGGCCGAGGAGGCCTTGGTTCTCGGCAATTATGGAAATGACAACCTCCGATCCATTCCATCTTCCGACGCGTCCGGACCTGCTTCTACAGGGCCCTCTTCGACATCCAGATCCCGGCTGGCTGTGTCTGACCGCCTGGCATGTGAGCGGCGACTTCTAACCCACAAGGGGTACTCAGCAGATGTAATCAACACCATACTGGATGCCCGTCGCCCCTCCACCGTGAGAATATATAACTCAACCTGGAGATCATTCGTGCTATGGTCCAGAGCACATCAGATAGACCCTAGTACTCCATCCATAGCCCACATCCTGGAATTCCTACAGGAGGGTTACCGAAGGGGCCTCAGGAGTAACACCCTTAGACGGCAGGTAGCAGCCCTGTCCACAGTCTGCCCCACCTTTTGGGGCCTGAAACCATCTCAGCACCCCGACGTCATTTGTTTCCTTAAGGGGGTCCAGCAGCTACAACCTCCTGTTAACCACAGGTTCCCTTCATGGCGCTTACACACGGTTCTGACGGCCCTCACCGCTTCGCCCTTCGAGCCGATACAAACAATCCACCTACGGTGGCTCCGCATGAAGACAATCTTTCTTGTAGCCATTACCTCAGCCCGCAGAGTATCAGAGCTCAGCGCACTTTCCGTGAGAACCAATCTCTGCGTTTTCCATCAGGACAGGGTGGTCCTCTCTCCGGACCCTACCTTCAAGCCTAAAGCATCGTCCACGTTTCACCTGCAACAGGACATTATCTTACCTAACTTCTGTCCCAAGCTGACGCACCCAAGGGAACGTACGTGGCATACTCTAGACGTGCGCAGGGCACTCAAAGCATTCATTCTGCGAACGGCTGACTTCAGACATACTCAATCTCTCTTCATCAATGTCTCGCCCCCTAATCTGGGACACAGGATGTCCTCAGCGGCCATCAGCTCCGCCATTAGGTCATGCATCGTGGAAGCCCATAAGGCTCTTAATTTACCTGTTCCAGGGGGCATAACTGCCCATTCAAAGCAAAGCAAAGAACCTTTAATGGCATTACAACATTATATACATAGATCCACTTAACCCAATAGAGGGAAGCTAAAATAAATGGACAGGGACTGCCCATTCCACGAGAAGCGCTTCGACCAACGCTGCATTTCGCAACAAAGCTTCGCTCGAACAAATTTGCAGAGCAGCCATCTGGGCCAGCCCTTCGTCAGACATTACAAATTACAATCTTGGGGCGCGGCCGAAACAGTATTTGGCCGCAGAGTCCTTGAGAACATACTGGACGCTTAGCGGTAGCCCACCCGGATTTGGGGACACTGCTTGGGGAGGTCCCACCGAGAAGGTCTCCGCCTACAAGAGAACGGTACATTGGTACTTACCCTGAAGGGGCCTTCTCTTGTAGGCAGGAGACCTTCTCGTCCCTCCCATGACACCGCTAGCGACCAGAATGTCTTCAACAGTGGTAGGTCAAGTAACCCTTCACCTCCCCCCCTTCGTCTCCTGTGACGATGTTTGAACCCTGTTTTCATCCTAATGTTGAATGTTATTACGTTTCTTCTTCCTGTTCTACCTTATATTGTTCTTACTATTACTTATACTGCTCAGTCAGGAGTTTACTGGGAAAGTCGAGTGAGTCCTAACCTGAACAGGAAATGACGTTTGATCCTGCCTCCCTGAAAAGGGGTGGGAAATCACCCACCGAGAAGGTCTCCTGCCTACAAGAGAAGGCCCCTTCAGGGTAAGTACCAATGTACCGTTCCCCGTATTTCAGGGAAGGGGGCAACAGCTGATGGGTGGTTCCCATCTCAAAACAGCTGTTGCCAGAGGAAAAGATAAGCCCTGAGGTTGCCAGCTTTGACCGGGGCGGTTCTGGAGGTTTGGTACCAACCCGGCTTAGCGTTTGAGATTGGGCTATACCAGACTTCTTGCCCTTAATGTGGAATTGAAAGAACTAATATTTCATATTTTGTCATGTATTAGAAAATGCTGGTCGTTGTTTGGAGGGGCATAGTGAGTGTATGATTTTATGGCGTAGGTGATTTTCAAGAGAACAGAAGCTTTGTAAAAATACTGCTTTTCCAATCGTCGTTTCGTTACTCACCATTTGACAGATGGAGAATTGCTAGAAGCAGAATGTGGTGGTAGTTAAAGCTACGCACTCTGGGCTGCTGAGAATCCCACATTTGCATTTGCTTCTGAAGATGCATGTCGGGGCAAACCCTATTATGTCTTTCTTGCCTCCAGAAAAATGGAAGCCACAGGGTTTTCCCCGTGTCCTCATCAAAACTGGTTCTGCTAAAGTAACAGCTATCCACCTACCAATTATTGAAACCAGCTGTTGTATTCTGTCTGGCCAGGATCCAAAGAACTGCTTCAGGTACGCCTCGGGGATTACGCACACCTAGTGAGGTTTTTGATGAGCAGCGGACCTCTGGGTTGTTGTGGCCTGTTTTTTGAAGCTCACCCTTTAAAAAGAAGATTTTTTAAATTCCTGTTTTTAGTGATACCAAATACACTTGACAGAATATGTTAAGGTGTACCTGTAAAAGAGATATACATGCACGCTATGCATGTTCAAGAATTGAAATTTATAAATGTTTGCAGAAGTATTGCATTATACAGAGGTTCTTGTCGAAGCCGTGGTTCTGTGACATTGGAATAGTTGCTAGCGAATAGAAAATTTGTTTTCTGCCGTGTAATGGGTGAAGAATTACTCAACTTTAGGCTGGATGATGAGGAAGTCGAAATTGTGGAAAACTTTATATTCCTTGGTTTCACCATCAACTAAAAAGGAGACTGTGATCAAGAAATCAGACAGAGATTAAGACTGGGAACAGCAGCCATGAAGGAGTTTGAAAAGATTACACTTGAGCAGTACCGGGAAAATTTGGATTCGGCTTGATTCGGCTGTAAAATTATCGGTAAAGCCAAATCAGCTGAATCATATATATATATATATACACACACACAGAGAGAGACACAGACACACACAGACACACACACAAATATCATGCTCCTCTCCTCCATTTTATCTTCACAATATCCCTGCCAGGTAGGTTAGGCTGAGTGACTGGCCCAAGGTCACCCAGCGAACTTCCATGGCACAAGTGTGTGGGGGGGGAAGCAGAATGGGGAGGGGGGAAAGGGAGGGTTATTGGATAGTCTTGCAGGAGTTAATGTACAATTAGATGTGCCATGTGGGGCGTCTCCCTCTCTGCCTAACTTATTTAGGCAAAAACCTAACCACAGTTATGTAACTTTACTGACAGTGGTGGTCCTTATGTTCTTAAGCTACATGTTTTGGCAAGAAGAGCACTGCTGGATCAGACCAATGGTCCATAGCTAGTCCAGCATACAGTTTCATTCATTGGCCAACCAGCTGCCCTTCTGGACCACCAGCAAGTTAGAGGCCCTTGGCCTAGAATCCCCAGTCCTGGGAGTAAACGGTCTCCGTCTAAACGAGTCTCGCCAGTTTAGAGTCTATGGAAAAAAATATTGGATCTTGTCTCTCGCTTTTGGCCTTGAAATCTAATCAAAGGATTTGTGAGACTTTTCTGGAAGGCATGACTTTAAAAAACTGTTCCTTAAAATCTTCAAATGGAAGGAATTTTATGAAGGTTCTGATTTTGCAGCATTGACCCTTAAGAAAATGCCTGGTACCAATGACTCGCCCATTAAGGACCTTCCAGAGGAGGAGGAGAAGATAATGATAAAGATGGGGAAAAAATGGAAGAGCATTTCTCTACCTTTAAGGAGTCTCAAAGTAGCTTACAATCACCTTCCTTTCCCCTCCCCACAACAGACACCTTTTGTGGTGTGGGGACTGAGAGAGTTCGGACAGAAATGGTGACTAGCCCAAAGTCACCCAAGCTTTTTGCGCAGGAGCAGGAAAAGCACACCTGGTTCTCTAGATTAGAACCCTCTTCTTTTAACCTCTACACCATCAGATTCAGTAGAATAAACCCTATCCTAGAAACTTTCCTGGAAATGGTCAAAATGTTTAGGATCCATTCTTTCCACCAGGAAATAGAGGTGACTAAGCTACCAATTCTTACCTTGTGTCGGTGTCAGAAGACATAGAGATCAGGTACCACTACTTGGTGACAGATCCATTCCCCCTACCCCTCAAAGATAAAGTTGTCCCATGTCTTGTTTTAGAAATCTATTTTATGGGGTCCCCCCCGATTTCATATCAACACAAGATTATATGGTGTTTCGCTTGCCAACTCATAGTATTGAGCCCGGCACTTACTAGTTATCTTCAAAGCTCTAATTCTTTCTTTTAATTTGCCTGAAGGTCAGGGAAAGCCAGGAAAAAGACTCTTTTCATTTCTGTCTGTGGAAAGAAAGATGGCTGGCTCGATCTTTTTTCCGACTTCAGGCAGTTAGATTACTGTTTGCATTTGTTATGATGGCACCATACCTCAGTGCCCTGCAAAAATCTGTTCAGCGTGTAGACCCACAGCCTTTGGTGGCGTTGCCAAGGGGCACTTTATCAGCAAGGTATTTTTGCCAGGCATCAGCTTGGTCTCTGCTCTTGACGTTTGTCAGGCGTTCATGCCGTGAAGAAGCAGGAACGCTCAGAGCAGAGTTGCAGAGTGTCCTGACTAACTCTGTTAACACCAAGTAAAAGCTTTTCAGCCCTCCATTTTCCGGGTCTGCACAGAGGCTCCGAAGAATGAAATGGAATTGCACTTGTAACAAATGGTCTTAGAGTCGCTCTCTTTTCGGTCTCGTCACACACTTGCCTTTCCTCGCTTGCGTTCGAGTATAAGAGAAAGACGCTTCAGTGGCATCAGGAAATAGCTTAGTGGATGAGGCCCTTCGCTTGTCCCTTCTCAAGGGGATGGGAAGGAGGCTCTCATGTTCTTGGTGCTCCAAAAGAGCATCTATGTTTTGACCCGCGGATGTGCAGCTCACAAATGTGTGAGTGTGCTGAGAACCACTCTGGCACTAATTACAGTTGTGTGTGGGTTCTTATTATGACTAGGGGACATGCGTGTGTGATTTCAATGCCAGCATGGCGCATGCATTTCAGTGGAATGTTCGTAACATGCAGCGTGCTTCGTCATACTGATCAGTCATTCACTGGATTGGACAATACATCTCTCAGTGTTCATAGGTTTCAAAGAGACATCTCTCCCAGGACTTAAATAGATGTACTTGATATAAAAACAACCCAAACTTGGATTATAAAATCAAGGAGCAAAATACAATCACTAGTAGTAGTAGTCCTGCTACTTCTAGTTGCAGTTCTACTAGAAGAAAGCTGAAGGGGGCACAGTAAAAAAATTATCTGAGACAGTTGCAAAAATTGTCCTACTGATCAATCATTCACTAGGTTGGACAGTACATCTCTCAGTGTTCATAGGTTTCAAAGAGATATCTCTCCCAGGACTCAAATAGATGTACTGATATAAAAACAACCTAAACTTGGGCTATAAAATCAATGAGCAAAATACAACTACTACTACTAGTAGTCCTGCTACTACTAGTTGCAGTCCCACTAGAAGGAAGGCGAAGGGGGCACACAAAAAAATTTCTCTGAGGCAGTTGCAAAAATTGTAGGGTTGAACACATGAGGCAGAGCATGGAAGAGAAGAAGGCAGATAACCGCACAGGCAAATTAGGAGTTCAGGCAAATGCATATTAATTATCTCCCAGCGAGTCTTTGCAATCTGTGACACAGCGTCAGAAGCCAGGCAATGAATGAATATGTTTGACTTGGTCACATTATCACCTAATTTGTTGTTACTCTAGCATGCCGTTGTGCCGTTACCTTTGGCTGGTAATACCGTCAGGAGTTTCCTGGGGCAGGTACATCTGGTCCCCACAATAGCTAGCCATAGAATTACTCCCACTTTGATTTTCCACTCTGCATGCCAGTACGTATGTGAGAAGAGGTGGCACCCAAGCAGAGATATGAAGGCTTTGGTAGTATAGGAAATCCTGGTTTTCACACCTCTGCGGTTGTAAGCACACTTCTACGAATCTGCTTGCGTCTTTGGGACCATGTGACACGCCTTGGAATTTAGCACCTGCCCTTACTGTTTCAGCCTCTGCAGTGAGTAAGAGGAGACCTGCTGCCTTCTGAAGTTAGGAAAGGGACAGGATCCCAGCATCCACAGAATTCAGCTGCTAAAAACAGTGGAAAAATGGTGGCCTCTGGTTTATTTGTGAAGGATACATCCAAAAGGTGGACAGAAGGGCAACCATTGCCAGCTCAGCAATGAACCCAAACAGAGCTTAAAACAAAGCCCAAGGTTTCAGATGCAAGCATGGCCGAGTGGTTAAGAGCAGTGAACTCTGCTCTGGAGAACAGGTGGGGTAATCTGGAGAACTGGATTGGTTTCCCTGCTCCTCCATACAAAGCCTGCTGGGTGACCTTGGGCAGTCACAGTTCTCTCAGAACTCTCTCTCAACCCCACTTACCTCACAAGGCGCCTGTTGTAGGGAGAGGAAGGGAGGAAGTTTGAGATTCCTTACAGTTGAGAAAAGTGAGATATAAATTCAATCTCTTTTTCTTCTATGTGGACTTGTACACTCGCCCTGACCTGGATGGCTGAGCTGGCTTGGGGTTGGCCCTGGTCAGTTTGAGATAGGAGACCACCAAGGAAGCCCAGGGTCACAACACAGAGAAAGGCAGTGACGAACATTTGACTGGGCACACATCACACTGGTCCTCAAGGAACTGCGCAGGCTCCCCGTTTTCTTCCGGGTCCAATTGACGCTAAGATACAAAGCGTGTTGACGCTAAGATACAAAGCCCTAAACAGCTTGGGCCCTGCCTACTAAAGAAACTCCTGTGCCTGTTTGTACCTGCCCAGGCACTGAGGTCATAGGGAGAGGATCTCCTTATGGTTACCCCCCCCCCCCCCGCGCCGAGATATGGGGGATAGAGTGCAGGAGGGCTTACTCTGTGATTGCCCAATTGGCCATACTGGCAGGGGCTGATGGGAAATGTAGTCCATGAAAATCTGGAGTGCCATAGGTTCGCCACCACTGATGACTGGTGAAGACCTTCCACTTCACCTCGGCGTTGGGTCCGTCTCCCTGGCTGCCCCTGTGTGAGGCTGCTCGTTGGGGGTGAGCGTGAAAGTTTGGGTTGGATTTTTAACTTTTATATGTTGTGGTGTTTGATTGTGAGAGGGTGTTTTAACGTTGTAGCCACCTAGAGATCCTGTACATAGACAGTGTATGAAGCCAATAAATAAATAAAGCACCTCTGAACTTCTTTTGGCTTGAAAACCCCCTGCGGTCAACATGAATCAGCTGAGACCTGGTGACAGTTTCCACCTCCAGGTTCGTGAGAGAATTCACTGTGTATAAACAAGAGCATGTAAAGAGTGAAGCTGGGGAAGTGCCTCGGCATGCACATCAGCAAACTCCCAAGAATCAACATGTTGTTGTTGTTGTTGTTGTTGTTCTTGTTGTTGTTGTTGTTGTTGTTGTTTGGAGCAAGAATCGGTTATCTCAGAATTCATTGCCTGTGCGAAAATGTAGCCTGGCCTGTCTCCCGCAGTCTGTGCGACTTTGCTTAAAGATTACAGAATTCTGCCCGCTTCTTCTGTTGCGCAGGAGTGACAGCTTACATTTATGTCACTCGACAATGATAAAATAAATGCCGGCCCTTATCAAGGTTAGGTCCACAATAAGGATAGTCTCTGTGCAAGATTAGGGAGGCCGGGAATTCAGATACCGACAGAGACTTTGGCAGTTTGGAAGTGGGGACTGTAGCTTTAAAAAAGCTCGAATGCGATAGGAGCTTTGCTTGGAACGAAGATGTCCAGAACCTGTAAGTGGCAGATAATGAGAACTCCCCCCCCCCCTCCTGAGTTGTCAAGGTTCATTTAATTCTTATCAGAATTAAAAAAGAACTTCTTCTCTGTTTGGAGCGTAAAACTTACACTTCACTCATTCTTGCTCTGCTATGTAAACTTTTTTGGCAGATGAAGGCGACATGTAGGTTTTGCACTGCACAGAATTTCTCAATACCCAGTTACATGGGACAATTCAGTTAAAAGCGTTCAATCAGGAGCAATTGTTCTGGCCCTTAATTGGCTAATGGGACTTACAGAAAAGTATAAACCCAAATTCCTTTAAATAAAAGTTCAAGCGCAGAGGCTGTTTGGCAAAATGGGCACATTCTGGTGTGAATACCCTAAGCTTCCTGCTTCTATTTATAGCATCCAGTAATTCATAAAAAGGTTAAATGTAATCCAGACGGTCGTGTTAGCATTTTCCCTGCTGATATTACGGGTGTGCAGGAGTGGCAGGCAGGACTTGTTGAAGGTTTGGGAGGGTTCCCAGCTTTCCAAGCCCTTCGAATCAGCACCATGTATGGCTAAGTCCATATAAGTATCCACCTGATTGGTTAGACAGTAGAGATAAGTGCTTTGACAGGTGTTGGGCAAAGTGACACCTCTATTCTCTGAATGCCCTGATTTGGTGAAGGGGTGTGTGTTTCCAGACGCCAAGTGTGTGTGCGTGTGTGAAAAACACCATGCCGAGTAACCTGAGAAAGAATTATCTTGTTAACGATATCTTGTCTTATTTAACCTACACTTTTGCCACTGGGAAAGAACTGAGCATCGCTTGTTTGGAGTGAGTTGCAAATATTGCAACTTCTGACATTTTTGAGTGCTGAAACGTGGCTACTGTAACGAACTAGCAAAGTCCAGGCCAAAGTAACCGTTCTTGGTTCTTTATTGTGCTGGCAGTCATAGTCAGATACAGCAATGCGAGGTCTGAGATCCTCAGACCTCTGATAGTAGATTTTACACAGTGGCATTTCACGTTCCCGCCGTTACAGAATAAACAAAGCAAATACTCAAAGCAGTACAGAATAAACAAAGCATAGTTTCACACAGGCAAGTAGAGATAACCTACAAGCAAAAATCCCCATCCTAGGCAGAAAGCCAGAAGCAGCCGGCGGCCACCTCCCAAGGACAAATCACACACTAACCACATCCTGACAGCTATTTTGCAAAGTGGGTCTGGCTCATTTCCTCAGAAGTAAATGGTTATTGCACATAAATACGTAGTACTGGATTCTCCTGGTTGCTGTACTTTTTAAATCTTGGGTCTGCAGGGTTTTAAAAAATTAATAATGGAAATTTGCTGAAGACGTTTTAAAAACGTCATTAGTGGAAGCGCCGTTTAATTGCCAAGAAATTCAAGTCAGAATGGCAGGAAATAGATGCTGGAATGCAACCTGTCTGTGGTGCTTATAAAGAATCTACTATCTTCTCTAGCCCCTCCCAACAGATTAATATGGCTTTTTTATTTTCTGGGTGGGTGCAGAGAAGATGCGTTTCTCCTCTATATGTTCCACGTGCCCTTGTATTTACCAACTAAATGGATTTACAGCTGGAAAGCTGGGCTTGCTAAATTTACCTAAAAGCCAAGGGGATGATTTGAGATAAGAACACTGTTGCTTGGCTGAAGGGTTGAAGAGAGCCACTTTGAAGCCCTGTTTAAACCAGTAGCTTTTAAATTTAAACCTTAGGAAGCTGTTTTTGGCTTGTGCTGAGGACGCTCCTTGCTAGCATCTCTCCTGCCTTTTCTAGGAAATGGGTGAGCCTCGCACATTCTGGTTTTTCCTTCTTGAGGAACTTTCAAAGTGTGCTTTGGATTTCCTAGGCTCGGTGCCTTCTTGAGTTTAGAGAGCACATTTCAAACCTTGACTGTTTGCTTTTGTTGTCGTTCCTTTTTTTGTCTTTAAAAACTTGCTTGTTAAAATCTCTGCATCGGCCTTGCTCTTGCCAGTCTGGGGGTCTTTCTATCTAACTTTTCCCACCCGTGGTGAAAAGCAGGTTGAGTAGGGCGATTGCAGGCTGTTGGGGGGTGGGGACTGCAGCCCTTCTTTCTCAGCCCACTCAAACCAACTACAGTTCAAATTAAATCACAGAAGGAATAAAAGGGAACAGGGTAGTGTGTTATTTGCCTTACTATTTCAGCAGTTGGCCCCCATGTTAAGCAAATCTTTAGTTGATTAAGAGATGCTCAACTGGAGCAGAGGGAGGTCCATATAGTTCAGAAGAAGAAGAAGAGTTGGATTTATATCCCCCCTTCCTCTCCTGTAAGGATACTCAAAGGGGCTTATAATTTCCTTTCCCTTCCTCCTCTCTTTAACAAACACCCTGTGAGGCAGGTGGGGCTGAGAGAGCTCTGAAGAACCGCGACTCGCCCAAGGTCACCCAGCTGGCATGTGTTGGAGTGCACAAGCTAATCTAGGTCCCCAGATAAGCCTCCACAGTTCAAGTGGCAGAGCGGAGAATCAAACCTGGTTCTCCAGATTAGAGTGCACCTGCTTTTAACCACTACACCATGCTGGCTCTCTAAAACCCCAGCAATTAGGTGATCCTCTAATTCAGGGGTTCATGACCTGTGGACACCTTTGGAATTCTTACACAGACTAGCGGCACAACCACAGCATGGCTGCCACAGGTAAAGGAAAGGTTGGTTTTTACACCCCGCTGTTTCTCTACCTTTTAGGAGTCTTACAATCACACACCCCACCACTACCACACTAACAGTATCTTTGTGAGGTATGTGGGGCTGAGAGAGTTCTGAGAGAACTGTGACTAGACCAAGTTCACCCCAGCAGAATTCCTGTGCAGGAGCCGGGAACAAACCCAGTTCTCCAGACTAGAGTTCACTGCTCTTAACCACTGTGACCTCCTGGAGGTGGTGTCACACGCAGAGAAAGCCTAAATGCAGGGGAGAAGAGCAATAATTTTAAAGTACGCCATGAAAGAGGACAGAGAATAGGACAGCTGCTTTTGTAATAAAATTATGTATGTGTGTATGTTTAATATCACAGCTGCCAGTTCTTTAGCTGGTTGTTGGCCTTCCGTTACAATTCAAGCCTCCCCCAGAGGCCTAGGATGTTGTAATGTATCAGCATAGTATTCATATGGATGCTGGCAGGGCTGCCTTCTGAATCTGACGGGTGTTGATTTTGTCGATTGGGAGATGTTGTTGTTATTATTGTTGCATTTATAGACCACCCTCCCCTGTCACAGACAGGCTCAGGGCTGTTCACATCATCATACAATAGAACAACTGCACATATTAACAAATATCAAATGTAATCTAACTTTACAGTGCCTTCCCCTTCTAATAACCCAGTGAGTGAGGAAGCTGGCTAAAAAAATACAATAAGGGAAAAAGAGCAAAATGAGAAAAAGAGGAGACGGAGAAGGGAGGCCAGCCAAGATGAACACCGTTGCTGTCCGCAACCATAGTTATTTCAATCTGCCCACCCATTCAGATATCCAGTGGCCAGTCTCAAGTACTGCAGGTCAAGTGTCCCCCTTGGCCCCGCCCATTTTCTCAAACTACTTGGTAGGTGCCGGTGGACACCACATTGGGGTCACTTTCAGTAGTTAATTGCAACCTAGCTCTGCCTCTTCCCTATTCTACGGTAGAGTCTTGGTTCACATAGGACGTCAGTGATGCCTTTAAAAATCCCCCAAACGTACCCACTCACATGCATCGTAAGAGAGGATTAAGCCGTTTTTCAAGAGAGATGGCTTTCTCCTTATCAAGGAGTTGCGATAAAATCCCAAGGAACCCGAGTGTTTCCCAGAAATGCACTGTGGAGGTTATCCAAGGTGGGAAAAAAAGGTACATGTAAACCAGGGGTGTCCAACTCTGGTGCTTCAGATGTTCATGAACTACAATTCCCATCAGCTCCTGCTGATGTTGGACTACAATTCCCATCAGCCCCTACTGGCACAGCCAATTGGCCATGTCAGCAGGGGCTGATGGGAATTGTAGTCCATGAACATCTGAAGCACCAGAGTTGGATACCTCTGGTTTAAAGGGTCATTAAGAAGCTATTGTACATTTGGAAATCGTTGGTTCGGTGGCTCTGGATGTGGAACAGTTTGTGGCTCCTTAATCCAAGTTTACAATTTTTTTAAAACGAAAGAACTCATGATGGCAAGCTAGCATTGTCTGTTTGTGAATTTTCCAATTGTATTTCAGACGTTAAGAAAGAAAGGCCTTAATGGTTGTGAGAGCCCCGATGCTGACGATTACTTTGAGCACAGTCCGCTGTCGGAGGACAGATTCAGCAAACTAAATGAAGATAGTGATTTTATTTTCAAGCGAGGCCCTGTAAGTACTTTTTTTTCCTTACCCTCCTACTTTTTATTTGTTGATTCTTTTTATTAACTTCATCATTTAGGCTCTGAACAAGAAGGAAAACAGAGGGTGCGACAGCCCGGACCCTGATACTTCCTATGTGCTCACGCCACATACAGAAGAAAAATATAAAAAAATTAATGAAGAGTTTGATAATATGATGCGGAACCATAAAATCGCAGTGAGTACTGTGGTGCGGCTTGTGCTTTTTTATCCGCATGCATGAGAACATCTTGCAGTTTCTCCCTAATGCTGAAAGCAGTGACGAGTATGCAGCAGCTGTACATGTTGGTAAAGCAGAAATGTATGCATAGGATGCATATTCTTGAGGCAGAAATCATGGATGAGTATAAGAAACTGAACGTGCAGCTATGCAAGAAAGACTTTTATCCAGTAGGGCTAATATGTCAAGGGTCACAGGATAACCCTTTGATCAGTGTTACACAGTGGTGTAGCTGTAAGGGGGCCGGGGGCTGCGCCATGCACTGGGCGCATGCCAGTGGGTCTTGTGGGGAGGGGCGGAAAATTGCCCCCCCCCCTTACCTTAGTTTAGCTTGCAGCCGGCTGAAAAAGCTGCCTGATGGGAACTACACTTCCCAGAAGACCCTGCGAGCCCCACTCCCTGCAGTAGTTGGGTTTCGCAAGGTCTCCTGGGAAGTATAGTTCCCCCCCAGGTGGCTTTTTCAGCTGGCTGCACTTTGCATCCAGCTAAATTAAGGTAAGGGGGGGGGGCAGAGCCAGGCACCATTTTGCCCCCTCTACGCCTCTGGTGTTACCTTCCTAAGAAACTCTTTTAAGCGGAGAGGTTTCTAGTCCTCTTGAAACTCAGGAAAAGCATGTGTTTGTGGGCTACTGAGGTCACTAAAGTCAGTGAAGGCAGCATGCCTAGTGCAAGACTTTTGGGATACTATATGCCTGACACATATTCTGTTCTCCACAGTTGTTATTCTTTGAAGATCAGGATTATGTACATCCTTTTCCACTTTATCTGCACAACAACCTTGAAGTAGGCTAGGCTGCAAAAGAAAGACAGGCTCAGGGTCAGCCAGTAAATTTCATGGCAAACTGGAACTTAAACCAGGGTTTTCCTGACCCTCATCCAACCCTTTAACTATTATACAACCTTGGCTGTTCTAGATGAGTGTGTATCAAGCACATCTGAATATTGAAGATGTTTTTGAATCAGCTTGGTCTTTTTAAATACCTGTGATGCTGTACTATTAGCTGTGGAAGACCTCAGGGCTGAGCTGCATTTTGGCATTTTAAAATGAATCCTTTGAAAATATCTATGTATTAAGCATCCCTCTTAAATTGGCATCTAATTCTTCAACACTTAGCAGCACCTGTGCTCGACATAACTGATCCAGTCAGAGATTTCTAGGTGTCTTGTTCTGTACAACCAAATCAGCTGTACCGACTTTGATCTGTAACTGTTGAAAGGCGCGATAATTCCTGTCCCTACACTGGAGAGGCATGTTTCTGTGGGGCTTTTTGCCAAGTAAATGAGTTTAGGTTTGAAGTAGAAAATAGATTTGCAAAGTATAATTGTTTTGCAAAGGGAGAGAGACCTGCCAAAGAGCTTAACAGTCCATCTTTCTGTATCACACGTTATTTATTCCTATTTTTTCCACAATCACATTATGTAACGATTAAAAAAAAATATGGACTGTGACATATTACTGTACTAATGAACTGTACAAGCTTGATCAGGTGAACATTTAAAATGTTTTGTGGGTCAATTACTGATACGTTTGTTAAATTGTAATGAAGTTGACCAATTATTTGCCACACTTCGTTTGTTCATCTTCTGTGGTGAGATGCATATTACCCAAGTTGTATTCCTTCAAATATTCTTTGCAAAAAACAGTGTATCGATTTGCCACTTTTTCTGACCTAAAATATATTTTATACATTAATAGTATTATATCAATATTTTAGCTCAAGTTACTACTAGCTTTTCAGAAATGTTTAACATGATGACTATGTAGGTCCAGATAATGTGTTTATATCCAGTTTGCTTTATTTATTTATTTATTATTATTTTATTTTATTTATTTGATTTGTATACCACCCTTCCCCAAAGGGCTCAGGGCGGTGTCCAACATGAATTATAAAATTCGGAAACTGTATCATATTGGGTATTGCTTGGTGTAATATTGGGGGGAGGGGGGGGCGTCCCAGTAAACTCCTATGTTTAGGAGCTTGATTAAAATGCAGTAGCTTTTCCAGAAGCATAACTTGCTCTTTGTGAAGGTAACCCAGATGGTGTGTTCTTTTTAACATTAAAATAACAGGTGAATGCCAGTAACCTTTCATTTAATGTTCACAATTTTTTTAAAAATGAAACTTTACTTCCATATGATACATTTGAAGTAAGTGTAGCTCTTGGGTCATTTCTAACCAGTACTGGGGAGTGCTGTGTCTCATTTGTATGCCACAAATTCTGCATTTAACTAAATTTAAGATGTCTCTTCTTTAGGTGAATATTTCAAATGCTATTTTTTTTTAAAGCTGGTGTTCCAATTTGTTAATTTTAGCTGACATCACTCCCTTTTCTCTCTTGACAGCCGGGGTTACCCCAACAGAACTTCTCAATGTCCGTCACTGTTCCCGTGTCCAGCCCCAACACTCTAACCTACAGCAACCCCGGGAGTTCCCTTGTTTCGCCAGCGTTGGCTGCAAGTTCGACCTTGACAGACGCCACCATGCTGAGTCCTCCTCAAGCCTCGTTGCATCGAAACGTCTCTCCTGGAGGCCCCCAGAGGCCCCCAAGCACAGGGAGCGCAGGTGAGAGGGTCCTCTTCTCCCGTCTTTTTTTAAAAAATTATTTATTTATCAAATTTATATCCTGCCCTATTTTTACACAAATGAATCTAACAATTCAGTTACAAGAGTAGAATAATGTGTTTTTTCTCTTTGTTCTCCTACCAGGTGGCATGCTATCCACGGCAGACCTCTCGGTGCCAAATGGAGCTGGTTCCAGTCCAGTGGGTAAGTGGCAAATGGTTTGTTTGGATGTGTTATGGGCAGTGGTGGGATTCAGCCAGTTCGCACAGAACCGGTACCTAATTTTTTGTTGAGTTCGGAGAACCAGTTGCTAAAAGCGGTTTTCAGAGCCCCAGAGCAGCTGGGCACCTTGCTGCCCAACTACTCTGAGGCACTAAAAGCCCCGTTGCCCCCTCTCCCAGGGGAGCAAGGGGGCTTTCAGAGCAGCGGGAGCAAGAACCAGTTATGAAATTATTAGAATCCCACCACTGGTTATGGGACTTAAACCTTGTTGAAGGAAAGCTGAGCTGAGTAGGCTATTTTGAAATATCTGTTCAGCCTGAAACGCCCAGCTTGGTGTAGTGGTTAAGAGCAAGTGGATTCCAATCTGGAGAACTGGGTTTGATTCCCCACTCCTCCACCTGAGTGAACCAGATGTGTTTCCTCACTCCTTCTTTATGCTCAAACCTTTGTTCTGCATCTTTTCCATGTACATCTACACCGTCAAGTGAAATTTTACTTGTATGTAGCCAAAAGCCATTAGAAAATAAATGCAGTAAGAACAATAAAACATTACAATTAAAATGAAATAATAAAATGAGCATTTCAGAAAATGTGAAAAAGAGACAAATTACAAATTAATTGAAACATCCAATGTTATAAATTCTATAGCCCTGCTGATAATATGTAAGAATGTAGATGCCGGCTAGATGAGAGTGAGAGCTTGCCGGTGTTTAAATGATACGATTATTTTGTACTTCAACTTTTAGCTTTATTAAATGCAATGTTCATTCCCAACGTGTAATATAACATTGAAGGCAATGAGGTGTCTATGCATCCAGATTTTGGGGTCATAGTTCCATCTTATTGTGTCATTCTTTGGTCAAAGATTTTTCCTGTTATCAGCTTGCAGTGTACATATTGTAGAGAACAGCTGTGTGAGTCTGGTTCAGCTCACTGGAGAAGAGAGCCATGGCTCATGGAAACTTACGTTGGAATAAATGTTGTCAACTTTTAAAGTGCCAGCATGAAGAACTGGATTTGTTGGTGGACTGTAATTCTGAGAAATGGGTTTGATTCCCCATTCCTCCACATGAGCAGCGGACTCTTATCTGGTGAACCAGATTTGTTTCCTCACTCCTACATCCACGCTGGGTGACCTTGGGCTCCTCCTCCTCCTCCACCTCCTCCTCCTCCTCCTTCTCCTCCTGCTGCTGCTGCTGCTTCTGCTGCTGTTTCTTCTTCTTCTTCTTCTGCTTCTGCTTCTGCTTCTGCTTCTGCTTCTTCTTCTTCTTCTTCTTCTTCTTCTTCTTCTTCTTCTTCTTCTTCTTCTTCTTCTTCTTCTTCTTCTTCTTCTTCTTCTTCTTCTTCTTCTTCTTCTTCTTCTTCTTCTTCTTCTTCGGTTATTTTCAGTTGCCCAGTTTTCTATCTGTTACACTGCAAAGAGACATCATCAGAATCTGTAGATCTGGAGGGGATCTTCAATTCAATTTTTCTTGTCTTCCTCGTGTTTGTTGATAAGCTAGGAAGGTGCATTTCTTGCTTTGGTCAATATGGCGTCATTTGTGACCCATTTCTGAAGTGACAAGAAGGCAACAGATTTAACTTGCTTGATCCCAAGGTAATTTTTGGTGGCAGAAGGCCAGTTGGTGCAGAATGAAGAGCCAGAGCCAATTGACCTACTTACTGGTGATTTTGGAAAATTGGGCCCCAGTCATAAATTAGTTAGTTTATTATTATAGCCTTTAGGCCAGCCAATGATTTAAAGTCAGAATATATATAAGTACATAGCATCCCATTTGTACAAACATCCAAAATATAAAATCCAATATAAAATCTATTCATCAATAACATTAAAAAACATTGACTTCAGGTATTATGACAATCATCATCAAACAATGCAGCTCTCTGTCTTAATAATGATCTACGCTTGTTATATACCAGAATGCATAAGCTACAGTGGCTGGCAAAATAGAACCCATGTAATCCTCATTCCAGCATCCATTAGACAACTTACCTGTATTGAAGACCGAGCCCCAACCAGATTGCCAAAACTGAGTCGTAGCACCATGAACATTTATTGCAATAAGAGTCAGTTGAAGGAAAAATAGAAATACACCTTTAAATAATGCCGTAGGGTGCTCAGAATATATTCTAAGTAACCTTGCAGTGTCCTTGGAAGTTACCTGTGTTCTCTGTTCACTGCAGGCCAGCGCTGGGCCTAATACGTGTGCCTTGGCAAGAGGCCATTTTAGGAGAGTCATGGCTGAAGGAAGATATCTCTGGGGAAGTATCTTCTTTGCCATCTCAAGTCACTACAGTAGTGGTTAAGAGCAGGTGCACTCCAATCTGGAGGAACCGGGTGTGATTCCCTGCTCTGCCACTTGAGCTGTGGAGACTTATCTGGGGAACCAGATTAACCTGTGCACTCCAACACATGCCAGCTGGGTGACCTTGGGCTAGTCACAGTTTTTCGGAGCTCTCTCAGCCCCACCTACCTCACAGGGTGTTTGGTGGGGGAGGGAAAGGAGCTTGTAAGCCCCTTTGCGTCTCCTTACAGGAAAGAAGGGATGTAAATCGAAAACTCTTCTCTCTGTATTACTCCAGCTTCAGAGTGTTATCTTTGGTAGAAGATAGCAATTTTTTTTTTTTGCCGTCAAGTCACATCTGACTTACGGCAACCCCTGGCTGGATTTTCAAGGCAAGAGATGTTCAGAGGTGGTTTTCAGCTTTCTTCCTCTGCGTCATGACCCTGGTGTTCTTTGGAGGTCTCCTATCCAAATATTTTCCAGGGTCAACCTTCCTTAGCGGTCGATATTTGAAGAAATCAGACTAACCTAGTTTATCCAGGTCAGGATGACAGCTATTCTAGCATCCTTTAAACCAGTCGTTCCCAACCTGTTTGTTAGGGTTCCTCACTGATCCAAATGTATGTTGGTGTGGTGACCCATTGATTTATTGCCATGTGGATTTTGGCCCTTTGATCTTTGGCAGCCAGTGGTTCCATGCATTTAAAGTTTGCCTGTTTTATAACCATTACTTGAGTGACCCCAGCAAAAACCAACAACAAACCCCACGTCAATCAATAAAATGGCTAAACCCCACAACCCACTTTATCAGGGTTCTCTGACCTGAGAGCCAGCGTGGTGTAGTGGTTAAGAGTAGATGAATTCTAATCTGGAGAACCAGGTTTGATTCCCCACTCCTCCACCTGAGTGGCAGAGGCTTATCTGGTGAACCAGATGTGTTTCTGCACTCCTACATTCCTGCTGGGTGACAGTTCTCTCCTAACTCTCTCAGCCCCACTTACCTCACAAGGTGTCTGTTGTGAGGAGAGGAAAGAAAAGGAGCTTGTAAGCCACCTTGAGTCTCCTTGCAGGAGAGAAAGGTGGGATATAAATATAAACTCTTCTTCTTTTGAGGTGGGACTTACCAGTCGGGAAATGCTGCCTTAAACCTACCAGCAGTCAAATTGTGCTCAGGTCTTTGAATTCATATTTCTTCTGTGATAGTTTTAAACAGGTGGCTGTAACGCTTTTGGTCTTGAGCCTGCTATATGGGGGCAGGGAGAACTCGGAAAACATTCAGGTGATGCCATGTTGCTGAACTCCCCGGGTGCGAGGAGCCTGCCAGGACACTGTGACTTGCCATTTGCTGAATTGACACCCAGTGACAGGTGGGAATTAGCTTTGTCATTCTGGAAATCTAAATTGCAGCCCAACAAATAGCCTGCAAAGCACGTTCTGAAGAAAGATTTGCTAAAATTGGAATATGAACCGATGACAAATCCATTTTCAACAATACAGCGGTGTTCTCTGCCCGCCCCTCGCAAGAAGAAGAAGGAGAAGAAGAGAAGAAGAGGAGGAGGAGGAGGAGGAGTTTGGATTTATATCCCCCCTTTCTCTCCTGCAGGAGACTCAAAGGGGCTGACAATCTCCTTGCCCTTCCCCCCCTCACAACAAACACCCTGTGAGGTGGGTGGGGCTGAGAGAGCTCAGAAGAGCTGTGACTAGCCCAAGGTCACCCAGCTGGCGTGTGTGGGAGTGTACAAGCTAATCTGAATTCCCCAGATAAGCCTCCACAGCTCAGGCAGCAGAAACAAGTCATATGAAACAAGTCATATGAAACAAGTCATATTTCAAACCCAGCTCTTAAGGCTTTTCTTCCAGCCTCTGAAGTTGCAGTGGCAACGTTGGGCCTGCTTCTCTGTGGGTTCATCTTGTGGGTCTGCTGTAAAGTTTAAAGATTTGCCAGCGCATGGGCAGAGTTCATCATTGTGAGAGTCAGTGTGGCATAGTGGTTAGATGTTGAGACCCAGGTTCGAGTCTCCAGACTGCTTGGAAGTTTGGTATAAGCTTTCCTGTTCATGCACACTTCTTCAAGATATCTGAAGAACTGTTTCTGCACACAAAAGCTTACACCAAGAATAAAACGTTGCTGGTCTTAAAGATGCCACTGGACTCAAACATTTTCTACAGCAGGGGTAGGGAACCTGCGGCTCTCCAAATGTTCAGGAACTACAATTCCCACCCCCCACCCCCCCCCCCCCCCACCCCCCCCCCCCCCCACCCCCCCCCCCCCCCACCCCCCCCCCCCCCCACCCCCCCCCCCCCCCACCCCCCCCCCCCCCCACCCCCCCCCCCCCCCACCCCCCCCCCCCCCCACCCCCCCCCCCCCCCACCCCCCCCCCCCCCCACCCCCCCCCCCCCCCACCCCCCCCCCCCCCCACCCCCCCCCCCCCCCACCCCCCCCCCCCCCCACCCCCCCCCCCCCCCACCCCCCCCCCCCCCCACCCCCCCCCCCCCCCACCCCCCCCCCCCCCCACCCCCCCCCCCCCCCACCCCCCCCCCCCCCCACCCCCCCCCCCCCCCACCCCCCCCCCCCCCCACCCCCCCCCCCCCCCACCCCCCCCCCCCCCCACCCCCCCCCCCCCCCACCCCCCCCCCCCCCCACCCCCCCCCCCCCCCACCCCCCCCCCCCCCCACCCCCCCCCCCCCCCACCCCCCCCCCCCCCCACCCCCCCCCCCCCCCACCCCCCCCCCCCCCCACCCCCCCCCCCCCCCACCCCCCCCCCCCCCCACCCCCCCCCCCCCCCACCCCCCCCCCCCCCCACCCCCCCCCCCCCCCACCCCCCCCCCCCCCCACCCCCCCCCCCCCCCACCCCCCCCCCCCCCCACCCCCCCCCCCCCCCACCCCCCCCCCCCCCCACCCCCCCCCCCCCCCACCCCCCCCCCCCCCCACCCCCCCCCCCCCCCACCCCCCCCCCCCCCCACCCCCCCCCCCCCCCACCCCCCCCCCCCCCCACCCCCCCCCCCCCCCACCCCCCCCCCCCCCCACCCCCCCCCCCCCCCACCCCCCCCCCCCCCCACCCCCCCCCCCCCCCACCCCCCCCCCCCCCCACCCCCCCCCCCCCCCACCCCCCCCCCCCCCCACCCCCCCCCCCCCCCACCCCCCCCCCCCCCCACCCCCCCCCCCCCCCACCCCCCCCCCCCCCCACCCCCCCCCCCCCCCACCCCCCCCCCCCCCCACCCCCCCCCCCCCCCACCCCCCCCCCCCCCCACCCCCCCCCCCCCCCACCCCCCCCCCCCCCCACCCCCCCCCCCCCCCACCCCCCCCCCCCCCCACCCCCCCCCCCCCCCACCCCCCCCCCCCCCCACCCCCCCCCCCCCCCACCCCCCCCCCCCCCCACCCCCCCCCCCCCCCACCCCCCCCCCCCCCCACCCCCCCCCCCCCCCACCCCCCCCCCCCCCCACCCCCCCCCCCCCCCACCCCCCCCCCCCCCCACCCCCCCCCCCCCCCACCCCCCCCCCCCCCCACCCCCCCCCCCCCCCACCCCCCCCCCCCCCCACCCCCCCCCCCCCCCACCCCCCCCCCCCCCCACCCCCCCCCCCCCCCACCCCCCCCCCCCCCCACCCCCCCCCCCCCCCACCCCCCCCCCCCCCCACCCCCCCCCCCCCCCACCCCCCCCCCCCCCCACCCCCCCCCCCCCCCACCCCCCCCCCCCCCCACCCCCCCCCCCCCCCACCCCCCCCCCCCCCCACCCCCCCCCCCCCCCACCCCCCCCCCCCCCCACCCCCCCCCCCCCCCACCCCCCCCCCCCCCCACCCCCCCCCCCCCCCACCCCCCCCCCCCCCCACCCCCCCCCCCCCCCACCCCCCCCCCCCCCCACCCCCCCCCCCCCCCACCCCCCCCCCCCCCCACCCCCCCCCCCCCCCACCCCCCCCCCCCCCCACCCCCCCCCCCCCCCACCCCCCCCCCCCCCCACCCCCCCCCCCCCCCACCCCCCCCCCCCCCCACCCCCCCCCCCCCCCACCCCCCCCCCCCCCCACCCCCCCCCCCCCCCACCCCCCCCCCCCCCCACCCCCCCCCCCCCCCACCCCCCCCCCCCCCCACCCCCCCCCCCCCCCACCCCCCCCCCCCCCCACCCCCCCCCCCCCCCACCCCCCCCCCCCCCCACCCCCCCCCCCCCCCACCCCCCCCCCCCCCCACCCCCCCCCCCCCCCACCCCCCCCCCCCCCCACCCCCCCCCCCCCCCACCCCCCCCCCCCCCCACCCCCCCCCCCCCCCACCCCCCCCCCCCCCCACCCCCCCCCCCCCCCACCCCCCCCCCCCCCCACCCCCCCCCCCCCCCACCCCCCCCCCCCCCCACCCCCCCCCCCCCCCACCCCCCCCCCCCCCCACCCCCCCCCCCCCCCACCCCCCCCCCCCCCCACCCCCCCCCCCCCCCACCCCCCCCCCCCCCCACCCCCCCCCCCCCCCACCCCCCCCCCCCCCCACCCCCCCCCCCCCCCACCCCCCCCCCCCCCCACCCCCCCCCCCCCCCACCCCCCCCCCCCCCCACCCCCCCCCCCCCCCACCCCCCCCCCCCCCCACCCCCCCCCCCCCCCACCCCCCCCCCCCCCCACCCCCCCCCCCCCCCACCCCCCCCCCCCCCCACCCCCCCCCCCCCCCACCCCCCCCCCCCCCCACCCCCCCCCCCCCCCACCCCCCCCCCCCCCCACCCCCCCCCCCCCCCACCCCCCCCCCCCCCCACCCCCCCCCCCCCCCACCCCCCCCCCCCCCCACCCCCCCCCCCCCCCACCCCCCCCCCCCCCCACCCCCCCCCCCCCCCACCCCCCCCCCCCCCCACCCCCCCCCCCCCCCACCCCCCCCCCCCCCCACCCCCCCCCCCCCCCACCCCCCCCCCCCCCCACCCCCCCCCCCCCCCACCCCCCCCCCCCCCCACCCCCCCCCCCCCCCACCCCCCCCCCCCCCCACCCCCCCCCCCCCCCACCCCCCCCCCCCCCCACCCCCCCCCCCCCCCACCCCCCCCCCCCCCCACCCCCCCCCCCCCCCACCCCCCCCCCCCCCCACCCCCCCCCCCCCCCACCCCCCCCCCCCCCCACCCCCCCCCCCCCCCACCCCCCCCCCCCCCCACCCCCCCCCCCCCCCACCCCCCCCCCCCCCCACCCCCCCCCCCCCCCACCCCCCCCCCCCCCCACCCCCCCCCCCCCCCACCCCCCCCCCCCCCCACCCCCCCCCCCCCCCACCCCCCCCCCCCCCCACCCCCCCCCCCCCCCACCCCCCCCCCCCCCCACCCCCCCCCCCCCCCACCCCCCCCCCCCCCCACCCCCCCCCCCCCCCACCCCCCCCCCCCCCCACCCCCCCCCCCCCCCACCCCCCCCCCCCCCCACCCCCCCCCCCCCCCACCCCCCCCCCCCCCCACCCCCCCCCCCCCCCACCCCCCCCCCCCCCCACCCCCCCCCCCCCCCACCCCCCCCCCCCCCCACCCCCCCCCCCCCCCACCCCCCCCCCCCCCCACCCCCCCCCCCCCCCACCCCCCCCCCCCCCCACCCCCCCCCCCCCCCACCCCCCCCCCCCCCCACCCCCCCCCCCCCCCACCCCCCCCCCCCCCCACCCCCCCCCCCCCCCACCCCCCCCCCCCCCCACCCCCCCCCCCCCCCACCCCCCCCCCCCCCCACCCCCCCCCCCCCCCACCCCCCCCCCCCCCCACCCCCCCCCCCCCCCACCCCCCCCCCCCCCCACCCCCCCCCCCCCCCACCCCCCCCCCCCCCCACCCCCCCCCCCCCCCACCCCCCCCCCCCCCCACCCCCCCCCCCCCCCACCCCCCCCCCCCCCCACCCCCCCCCCCCCCCACCCCCCCCCCCCCCCACCCCCCCCCCCCCCCACCCCCCCCCCCCCCCACCCCCCCCCCCCCCCACCCCCCCCCCCCCCCACCCCCCCCCCCCCCCACCCCCCCCCCCCCCCACCCCCCCCCCCCCCCACCCCCCCCCCCCCCCACCCCCCCCCCCCCCCACCCCCCCCCCCCCCCACCCCCCCCCCCCCCCACCCCCCCCCCCCCCCACCCCCCCCCCCCCCCACCCCCCCCCCCCCCCACCCCCCCCCCCCCCCACCCCCCCCCCCCCCCACCCCCCCCCCCCCCCACCCCCCCCCCCCCCCACCCCCCCCCCCCCCCACCCCCCCCCCCCCCCACCCCCCCCCCCCCCCACCCCCCCCCCCCCCCACCCCCCCCCCCCCCCACCCCCCCCCCCCCCCACCCCCCCCCCCCCCCACCCCCCCCCCCCCCCACCCCCCCCCCCCCCCACCCCCCCCCCCCCCCACCCCCCCCCCCCCCCACCCCCCCCCCCCCCCACCCCCCCCCCCCCCCACCCCCCCCCCCCCCCACCCCCCCCCCCCCCCACCCCCCCCCCCCCCCACCCCCCCCCCCCCCCACCCCCCCCCCCCCCCACCCCCCCCCCCCCCCACCCCCCCCCCCCCCCACCCCCCCCCCCCCCCACCCCCCCCCCCCCCCACCCCCCCCCCCCCCCACCCCCCCCCCCCCCCACCCCCCCCCCCCCCCACCCCCCCCCCCCCCCACCCCCCCCCCCCCCCACCCCCCCCCCCCCCCACCCCCCCCCCCCCCCACCCCCCCCCCCCCCCACCCCCCCCCCCCCCCACCCCCCCCCCCCCCCACCCCCCCCCCCCCCCACCCCCCCCCCCCCCCACCCCCCCCCCCCCCCACCCCCCCCCCCCCCCACCCCCCCCCCCCCCCACCCCCCCCCCCCCCCACCCCCCCCCCCCCCCACCCCCCCCCCCCCCCACCCCCCCCCCCCCCCACCCCCCCCCCCCCCCACCCCCCCCCCCCCCCACCCCCCCCCCCCCCCACCCCCCCCCCCCCCCACCCCCCCCCCCCCCCACCCCCCCCCCCCCCCACCCCCCCCCCCCCCCACCCCCCCCCCCCCCCACCCCCCCCCCCCCCCACCCCCCCCCCCCCCCACCCCCCCCCCCCCCCACCCCCCCCCCCCCCCACCCCCCCCCCCCCCCACCCCCCCCCCCCCCCACCCCCCCCCCCCCCCACCCCCCCCCCCCCCCACCCCCCCCCCCCCCCACCCCCCCCCCCCCCCACCCCCCCCCCCCCCCACCCCCCCCCCCCCCCACCCCCCCCCCCCCCCACCCCCCCCCCCCCCCACCCCCCCCCCCCCCCACCCCCCCCCCCCCCCACCCCCCCCCCCCCCCACCCCCCCCCCCCCCCACCCCCCCCCCCCCCCACCCCCCCCCCCCCCCACCCCCCCCCCCCCCCACCCCCCCCCCCCCCCACCCCCCCCCCCCCCCACCCCCCCCCCCCCCCACCCCCCCCCCCCCCCACCCCCCCCCCCCCCCACCCCCCCCCCCCCCCACCCCCCCCCCCCCCCACCCCCCCCCCCCCCCACCCCCCCCCCCCCCCACCCCCCCCCCCCCCCACCCCCCCCCCCCCCCACCCCCCCCCCCCCCCACCCCCCCCCCCCCCCACCCCCCCCCCCCCCCACCCCCCCCCCCCCCCACCCCCCCCCCCCCCCACCCCCCCCCCCCCCCACCCCCCCCCCCCCCCACCCCCCCCCCCCCCCACCCCCCCCCCCCCCCACCCCCCCCCCCCCCCACCCCCCCCCCCCCCCACCCCCCCCCCCCCCCACCCCCCCCCCCCCCCACCCCCCCCCCCCCCCACCCCCCCCCCCCCCCACCCCCCCCCCCCCCCACCCCCCCCCCCCCCCACCCCCCCCCCCCCCCACCCCCCCCCCCCCCCACCCCCCCCCCCCCCCACCCCCCCCCCCCCCCACCCCCCCCCCCCCCCACCCCCCCCCCCCCCCACCCCCCCCCCCCCCCACCCCCCCCCCCCCCCACCCCCCCCCCCCCCCACCCCCCCCCCCCCCCACCCCCCCCCCCCCCCACCCCCCCCCCCCCCCACCCCCCCCCCCCCCCACCCCCCCCCCCCCCCACCCCCCCCCCCCCCCACCCCCCCCCCCCCCCACCCCCCCCCCCCCCCACCCCCCCCCCCCCCCACCCCCCCCCCCCCCCACCCCCCCCCCCCCCCACCCCCCCCCCCCCCCACCCCCCCCCCCCCCCACCCCCCCCCCCCCCCACCCCCCCCCCCCCCCACCCCCCCCCCCCCCCACCCCCCCCCCCCCCCACCCCCCCCCCCCCCCACCCCCCCCCCCCCCCACCCCCCCCCCCCCCCACCCCCCCCCCCCCCCACCCCCCCCCCCCCCCACCCCCCCCCCCCCCCACCCCCCCCCCCCCCCACCCCCCCCCCCCCCCACCCCCCCCCCCCCCCACCCCCCCCCCCCCCCACCCCCCCCCCCCCCCACCCCCCCCCCCCCCCACCCCCCCCCCCCCCCACCCCCCCCCCCCCCCACCCCCCCCCCCCCCCACCCCCCCCCCCCCCCACCCCCCCCCCCCCCCACCCCCCCCCCCCCCCACCCCCCCCCCCCCCCACCCCCCCCCCCCCCCACCCCCCCCCCCCCCCACCCCCCCCCCCCCCCACCCCCCCCCCCCCCCACCCCCCCCCCCCCCCACCCCCCCCCCCCCCCACCCCCCCCCCCCCCCACCCCCCCCCCCCCCCACCCCCCCCCCCCCCCACCCCCCCCCCCCCCCACCCCCCCCCCCCCCCACCCCCCCCCCCCCCCACCCCCCCCCCCCCCCACCCCCCCCCCCCCCCACCCCCCCCCCCCCCCACCCCCCCCCCCCCCCACCCCCCCCCCCCCCCACCCCCCCCCCCCCCCACCCCCCCCCCCCCCCACCCCCCCCCCCCCCCACCCCCCCCCCCCCCCACCCCCCCCCCCCCCCACCCCCCCCCCCCCCCACCCCCCCCCCCCCCCACCCCCCCCCCCCCCCACCCCCCCCCCCCCCCACCCCCCCCCCCCCCCACCCCCCCCCCCCCCCACCCCCCCCCCCCCCCACCCCCCCCCCCCCCCACCCCCCCCCCCCCCCACCCCCCCCCCCCCCCACCCCCCCCCCCCCCCACCCCCCCCCCCCCCCACCCCCCCCCCCCCCCACCCCCCCCCCCCCCCACCCCCCCCCCCCCCCACCCCCCCCCCCCCCCACCCCCCCCCCCCCCCACCCCCCCCCCCCCCCACCCCCCCCCCCCCCCACCCCCCCCCCCCCCCACCCCCCCCCCCCCCCACCCCCCCCCCCCCCCACCCCCCCCCCCCCCCACCCCCCCCCCCCCCCACCCCCCCCCCCCCCCACCCCCCCCCCCCCCCACCCCCCCCCCCCCCCACCCCCCCCCCCCCCCACCCCCCCCCCCCCCCACCCCCCCCCCCCCCCACCCCCCCCCCCCCCCACCCCCCCCCCCCCCCACCCCCCCCCCCCCCCACCCCCCCCCCCCCCCACCCCCCCCCCCCCCCACCCCCCCCCCCCCCCACCCCCCCCCCCCCCCACCCCCCCCCCCCCCCACCCCCCCCCCCCCCCACCCCCCCCCCCCCCCACCCCCCCCCCCCCCCACCCCCCCCCCCCCCCACCCCCCCCCCCCCCCACCCCCCCCCCCCCCCACCCCCCCCCCCCCCCACCCCCCCCCCCCCCCACCCCCCCCCCCCCCCACCCCCCCCCCCCCCCACCCCCCCCCCCCCCCACCCCCCCCCCCCCCCACCCCCCCCCCCCCCCACCCCCCCCCCCCCCCACCCCCCCCCCCCCCCACCCCCCCCCCCCCCCACCCCCCCCCCCCCCCACCCCCCCCCCCCCCCACCCCCCCCCCCCCCCACCCCCCCCCCCCCCCACCCCCCCCCCCCCCCACCCCCCCCCCCCCCCACCCCCCCCCCCCCCCACCCCCCCCCCCCCCCACCCCCCCCCCCCCCCACCCCCCCCCCCCCCCACCCCCCCCCCCCCCCACCCCCCCCCCCCCCCACCCCCCCCCCCCCCCACCCCCCCCCCCCCCCACCCCCCCCCCCCCCCACCCCCCCCCCCCCCCACCCCCCCCCCCCCCCACCCCCCCCCCCCCCCACCCCCCCCCCCCCCCACCCCCCCCCCCCCCCACCCCCCCCCCCCCCCACCCCCCCCCCCCCCCACCCCCCCCCCCCCCCACCCCCCCCCCCCCCCACCCCCCCCCCCCCCCACCCCCCCCCCCCCCCACCCCCCCCCCCCCCCACCCCCCCCCCCCCCCACCCCCCCCCCCCCCCACCCCCCCCCCCCCCCACCCCCCCCCCCCCCCACCCCCCCCCCCCCCCACCCCCCCCCCCCCCCACCCCCCCCCCCCCCCACCCCCCCCCCCCCCCACCCCCCCCCCCCCCCACCCCCCCCCCCCCCCACCCCCCCCCCCCCCCACCCCCCCCCCCCCCCACCCCCCCCCCCCCCCACCCCCCCCCCCCCCCACCCCCCCCCCCCCCCACCCCCCCCCCCCCCCACCCCCCCCCCCCCCCACCCCCCCCCCCCCCCACCCCCCCCCCCCCCCACCCCCCCCCCCCCCCACCCCCCCCCCCCCCCACCCCCCCCCCCCCCCACCCCCCCCCCCCCCCACCCCCCCCCCCCCCCACCCCCCCCCCCCCCCACCCCCCCCCCCCCCCACCCCCCCCCCCCCCCACCCCCCCCCCCCCCCACCCCCCCCCCCCCCCACCCCCCCCCCCCCCCACCCCCCCCCCCCCCCACCCCCCCCCCCCCCCACCCCCCCCCCCCCCCACCCCCCCCCCCCCCCACCCCCCCCCCCCCCCACCCCCCCCCCCCCCCACCCCCCCCCCCCCCCACCCCCCCCCCCCCCCACCCCCCCCCCCCCCCACCCCCCCCCCCCCCCACCCCCCCCCCCCCCCACCCCCCCCCCCCCCCACCCCCCCCCCCCCCCACCCCCCCCCCCCCCCACCCCCCCCCCCCCCCACCCCCCCCCCCCCCCACCCCCCCCCCCCCCCACCCCCCCCCCCCCCCACCCCCCCCCCCCCCCACCCCCCCCCCCCCCCACCCCCCCCCCCCCCCACCCCCCCCCCCCCCCACCCCCCCCCCCCCCCACCCCCCCCCCCCCCCACCCCCCCCCCCCCCCACCCCCCCCCCCCCCCACCCCCCCCCCCCCCCACCCCCCCCCCCCCCCACCCCCCCCCCCCCCCACCCCCCCCCCCCCCCACCCCCCCCCCCCCCCACCCCCCCCCCCCCCCACCCCCCCCCCCCCCCACCCCCCCCCCCCCCCACCCCCCCCCCCCCCCACCCCCCCCCCCCCCCACCCCCCCCCCCCCCCACCCCCCCCCCCCCCCACCCCCCCCCCCCCCCACCCCCCCCCCCCCCCACCCCCCCCCCCCCCCACCCCCCCCCCCCCCCACCCCCCCCCCCCCCCACCCCCCCCCCCCCCCACCCCCCCCCCCCCCCACCCCCCCCCCCCCCCACCCCCCCCCCCCCCCACCCCCCCCCCCCCCCACCCCCCCCCCCCCCCACCCCCCCCCCCCCCCACCCCCCCCCCCCCCCACCCCCCCCCCCCCCCACCCCCCCCCCCCCCCACCCCCCCCCCCCCCCACCCCCCCCCCCCCCCACCCCCCCCCCCCCCCACCCCCCCCCCCCCCCACCCCCCCCCCCCCCCACCCCCCCCCCCCCCCACCCCCCCCCCCCCCCACCCCCCCCCCCCCCCACCCCCCCCCCCCCCCACCCCCCCCCCCCCCCACCCCCCCCCCCCCCCACCCCCCCCCCCCCCCACCCCCCCCCCCCCCCACCCCCCCCCCCCCCCACCCCCCCCCCCCCCCACCCCCCCCCCCCCCCACCCCCCCCCCCCCCCACCCCCCCCCCCCCCCACCCCCCCCCCCCCCCACCCCCCCCCCCCCCCACCCCCCCCCCCCCCCACCCCCCCCCCCCCCCACCCCCCCCCCCCCCCACCCCCCCCCCCCCCCACCCCCCCCCCCCCCCACCCCCCCCCCCCCCCACCCCCCCCCCCCCCCACCCCCCCCCCCCCCCACCCCCCCCCCCCCCCACCCCCCCCCCCCCCCACCCCCCCCCCCCCCCACCCCCCCCCCCCCCCACCCCCCCCCCCCCCCACCCCCCCCCCCCCCCACCCCCCCCCCCCCCCACCCCCCCCCCCCCCCACCCCCCCCCCCCCCCACCCCCCCCCCCCCCCACCCCCCCCCCCCCCCACCCCCCCCCCCCCCCACCCCCCCCCCCCCCCACCCCCCCCCCCCCCCACCCCCCCCCCCCCCCACCCCCCCCCCCCCCCACCCCCCCCCCCCCCCACCCCCCCCCCCCCCCACCCCCCCCCCCCCCCACCCCCCCCCCCCCCCACCCCCCCCCCCCCCCACCCCCCCCCCCCCCCACCCCCCCCCCCCCCCACCCCAGCTGGCATCTTCAGAGATCCTCTGAAGATGCCAGCCACAGATGCAGGCGAAACGTCAGGAGAGAATGCTGCTAGAACACGGCCATACAGCCCGGAAACCACACAGCACCCAACCCTATAAGTAATCAATTAATTTATACCTGCCAGAAAAAAATAGATGCGATCTTCATCTGACACCCCCCCACCCCAAAAAATGTAGAGTAACTTGATTTACTCTAGATTAAATAGTATCATATAATGGGCAGTTTAAAAAAAAGATGAGCAAGATCTTCTGGATAAATTTTACTGTATCTGCCCTGAATTTAAGAAGAAGAGTTGGATTTATATCCCCCCCTTTCTCTCCTGCAGGAGACTCAAAAGGGCTTACAATCTCCTTGCCCTTCCCCCCCTCACAACAAACACCGTGTGAGGTAGGTGGGGCTGAGAGAGCTCTGAAGAACTGTTACTAGTTCAAAGTCACCCAGCTGGCATGTGTTGGAGTGTACCGGCTAATCTGAATTCCCCAGATGCCTCCACAGCTCAGGCAGCAGAGCGAGGAATCAAACCCAGTTCCTCTAGATTAGAGTACATCTGCTCTTAACCACTACGCCACTGCTGCTCCTTACTTGCGGCATTGCTTGAAAATGGACAGTAGTATAGTAAATGAAGAGCGATTTCCCACTGGCGATTAATCTTGGGATAGTCACCCCAAATATCCAGGTTTCCTCGTGATCTCCCCACTGCGCTGAACCACAGAACATAGATCAGTCCCGTTTCTGGCGAACTCCTCACCCCCACCCCCCAAACGGGATTTTCCTGGACGTGCTTTTTTTCCTGGACCTTTTTGAAAAAACACTCCAATGGGAGCTAATAGAAGATGGGGGCTACACATTTGAGGGTCCATAACTTTGGCCCCCCTAAGTGAACCAAAATCTCTACTCAAATCTAAGTGGTATCATCAGGGGAGTATTCTACTGATACTACCTTAGGGTATTTTGTGAAGTTTGGTCTAGGGGGGTCCAGAGCATTATGGGCTCTCCTCAGCAGTGCCCCCATTGCTCTCCAATAGGAGCGGGATAGCCAGAGATGGGGCTGCTACACATTTGAGGGTCCATAACTTTGGCCCCCATGAACCAAACTTCACCAAATCCTGGGTGGTATCATCAGGGAGGGTCTCCTAAAGATTCTTGGAAATTTTGGTGCTGCTAGCTTTCTAACAATTGCACTCCCTGACAGTAGGCAATTCCCACCCCGGCAAGGGCAGGCCTAGACGTCTTCACTAGAAACATGCTGCAGTGAGGATGTTGGAACCTGGATGAAAAGGTGCCGATTGTTTTGAAACTTGGTCGTATCTAGATTACATTTTCAGTGGGAATTCGGCCGAAGTTAACATTTGCTCCTTTCTCTCCCCGCCCCTTTCACTATAGGAAATGGGTTTGTGAACTCGCGAGCTTCGCCGAGCCTTCTCGGCAGCACCGGCGGCGGGAACAATCTCAGCAAAGTGATGCCCACAAAATCTCCCCCTCCCCCTGGTGGGGGCAGCCTCAACATGAACAGCCGCAAGCCGGATCTCCGCGTTGTCATCCCTCCATCCAGCAAAGGCATGATGCCTCCCTTGGTGAGTTTTTAATTTCCTGATCTCTCTCTGAGTGTATTTTTTAAAGTGAGGTTTGCCCATTTGTGCAAACAGCAGTTTCTTCAAATTCATTTTGGATGCCTGTAACATGGCAAACCATGAAAACGTCCTCTCCCGTTATCTGTATAAGGTAATATTTGGACTTGGTAATTCCTGCAGTTATTTACACACAGGATCAGTTGTGTAGCTACCGCTGGGGGAGGGGGGGGGCGTGCCCTGGACATGCTCCATTGGCGTCATGTGGGAGGCAAAAAATTGCCTCCATATCCCACCTTGCCTCACCCCCCCAGGCCTGGCAGAAGCCCGGAGCAGCCTGGCGGATCCGCCCGGGGTGAGGGGGCGGCGCCATTTTTGCCCCAGAGGCCATTTGTCCCCTCTACACCTCTGCACGGAATCCCTCTTACCATGAATGTTGCATTTTAAGGCCCACTGAAATGGTGGGGGAGTTTCTCCATCGCCACTTCTCCCAGGGAACAGAGTCCTCTCTGGCAAAAAGGAGGGCATGGAGCAGGTCTTTCTGTGGCCATGTTTATGGGAACGATCACATGTTTGCTTGTTTTTCTCCTGCTCCATTCAAGAGATCTTGGTGAACTCTAGCCAACGCATCCTGTGACATATTTCTGTGCCAGTTACATCCTGTGTGAATTGTTCTTGGGTGGCCTTTCCTGGATTCGCCCTGCCCTGGATGGCCTGGGCTAGCCCAGCCTCATGAGATCTTGGAAGCTCAGCCAGGTTCGCCTGGGCTAGTACTCGCAGGAGAGACACCAAAAAAGTCTAAGGTCACAACACAGAGTCAGGACATGGCGAATGCATCTCTGGTTGTCTAATGCCTTGAAAACCCTGTGGAGTTCCCATAGGTTGGCTACTACTTGAAGACCCTTTCCACCAGCCTTTCCTGTTATCTAGGGCTGTGTACTGTTTAACAAAAGTAAGGTTCTGCGACAAGAAGATCTTAAATTCACTCCTGGCACAAATTGCACAAATGTACTATGTTGTGTACATTTGAGTGCTTACTTTAACCAATTCCAGTGCTGCTAGTTGGCCTGAAGAATTCTGTAGGGCACTGGATCCTTTGGCACAAATAAATAAACCTCAATTTTTGCCCTGGAGAACTATCCCCTGCAAACCAGCCCTGTGATTTAGTGTTCAATGTGTTGCTTTAGTACAGCCAAAGAGGTTTTAACCTCCACGTGACTGTTAAAATAGTGCCTTCCTCACAGGTGGGTCTGAGCGACTGCCACAGCTCAACGCTGGTTCATCCCCCGTCTAGCTTCTGAGATAGCATCCGGTATTGCCACGGGCTTTCAGGCTTTGTTCTTGAGAAATAGAGTTTTAGTGGAAACTGAGATTCCAAGACTGTAGGGGGGCTTGATGGCAGGCTTCCATCTTTGAGCCTTCTGGCTCTGCCAGTTGTCAGGGTGTGAAGCACAACTCTGCAGTGCGGAAAGGCTGTTTCTCCACGCATTCCCTTCCCTCCCGAGTAAATGAATTGCCAGTGCACAACCAAGGCTACCAGGCACACCTCTGCATTTTTGTTCCCAAACACATCTGGCAGCTGTGGGCTTCCAAAAATAGTTTTAACAGAACTAGTATTGCTCCGTCTAAATCAGGATTTCTGTGGTCAAGATCAGTTTTCTCTTTGATCGCTGTAATATAGTGCATGGGCCTTCATGGTTAGTGTCAGTAAGCAGGGTTTTTTTGGGTGTCAAACTGAAGCCCAATGATACGTTAATCCAATTTGTTTTAGCTACCTAAAATTCTCATTATTGTTGTAATTTTTACCTATGTGTATTATTTTTAACAGAAGAGTCTGTATTGTGCTTTGTAGGGCTTATGTATTTTCTGTTGGCCTAAGACCATAATGAATCTGAATCTGGGGGGTCTAACCGTCCAAAGTGCAGAAGCCTTCACAGTTGCGCATGCTTGCTGAATTGCGCTGTAAACTCAAAACGCTCGTCTCCTAAATATAGCCAGCTTTTCAAACACAAACATGACTCGTTCATTCTTGAGCACCGTCCTATTCTTAGTAACTTTATTATTATCCCTCTTATTTGCTGAGGACAGTCGGAGGAGGATGAATTGGAGTTGGTGAGTCTGGGTTCCTACTTGGTATGAGACATCAGAATCTGGAAAGCTTTCATCTTAAACTTGTGGTTATAAATTCGACCAACGTTCCCTTTGCTGCAGGCAAAAAAATCCCCGCAACCCATGTTGGTTTATTGCAATCTTCCACATCAATCTGTAAAACGCATAATAATTACCACCCCCACCCTTCGGGGAAAAAAACCAGCTAAAATTTATTGTGGACTAACGCTGATAAGGGAACATTGGATCGGGGCCTCAAACAGCAACTCTCTGTACAAAGGGGAACTTGGAATCTTTCTTCTTTCTATTGCCTCTCAAATAACACAGAGAAGGGACTTCACTCACTAAGTTCCGCAAATTGTATCTCAGATCCTGTGCTGCTGCTTCCCTTCTTGAAGATTACATCATTCCGGGTGAGATCACCGTTCTAGGGTTGAAGTTAATTTCATGCTCTGAAAGAGAAGCAAACCACAAGGGGGTTCCCTGTTTACCAAAAGAAAACCAAGATTGCATGCTACATTTTTTCCCCCTACTGGAAAAGGAAATTATATGAGCCTTTGAAAAGACCTTTCTCCCAATATTTTACATCATCTTAGCCAGAGGCAACACACAAAGCTTGCCTTTTTAAGACATCCTTATTCCCATGATTGTATTGTTCAGCAGCACTGGTAGCTTTTTCCCCCCTTTCAAAAAGAACAGTTGTGTGGCCAGCTGTGTCAAAACGAGAAATCTGATTTTGTTTAAAAAAAATTTAAGTGATTCTGTTATTTCACTTTATTTTTGGCACAGACATGTTGCTGATATGGGGCTCTCGTTGCATGGAAAAGCATGAGGTTGCCGTGTTTTGTTTTTGTTTGGTGAATGCGTGTTTTGTGTCAGGAAAAGAAAGTGAAAATTGAAAGTTTATCTGTACAAGATGCAATGGAGGTTATCGGCGAACTGATTCTGCACACACCTGTATATTAACTACTGGTGATTATTCAAAGCCCTGTACTACAACGCACCTGAGTTCAGCTTCCTAAGGGAAAAATATCTTTTCCCTAGGAAAACACTTAGCAGAATTTTGCTAACCAAGTCATTGTTATGTATTGGGTTCGTATTTTCTTGCAGCATTTTGTACCTAGGTTGCTAGACCTTTTAGTTGAATAACAGAAATTCCTTGAGGCTATAAATATAGGTCCTGTTTATGTGAACTTATAGCTCTAGGACTTGGGTCATATCAATATTTAACTTCTCTCATGTTCACAACTGAATTAGGTCCTAATTATTCCCTTTATAGATAGGAAGCCAAAGGTAACACATCAGTCTTTGGATAAGCTGTGATTTGAACCCAGGTCCCACTCCAGTTTTGTGACACATCAGCCAGTCTTCTGATTAGCTATGATTTGAATCCAGGTCCCACTCCAATTTTATCCCAGTGGCTTATGTGAGCTGGTTATTTATCCCCCACCCCCAAAAATACACATCCCGGGTTGGAAATCCCTGTTTCTTAGGCATGTCATGAAAGTTAATAAGAGGATGTTTCTCGTATTGATTTGATGCATTTTTCGTACGATGGCGGCTGTCTTGTTGAAACCTCGTGTTTCACATCCTAACATCTCCGGAGCATGGGCTTTTGTGTGAAAGGATTGATTTTCTTAATAGGTAGTGTGGAGTTTCTAGCTAAGGCAGCTAAGGCAGCTGTTATTGTGTGGGGTCACGTTGAGAGGAATCCGCCTGCCATGCCCCAGGGAATCCACGGTTTCCTTGCCTGTGTACAGTAGAAATAAATGTGCAGCTGCGATGCAGGGGCTCTGTGTCTGCAATCTGCATATGGCCAAAAAGAAGCTCATGAGTCCACTTTCCTGCTTAAATCTTCAAACCCGTAAAGGTGTAATACGCCAAAGGTATTACAGTCTCCCTAGATGAAGACAAAGAGTTATTCCTAGCTAGGATTTTATAAGAGCAGACTGCCCTCTGGTGGCAGGACGGGTTCCTGCCAGGGAATTGTGGCTCTCCCTCAAAAAACAAGGAACTGGGTCAGACGTTCATCAGCAGAATCGAAGCAAACCAGCTCAAGCGGAACTGCTGTCCTCACACCTGTACCCCAATCAGTCGCCCCATTCCCCTCCCACTCCACTTCCTTTGTTGCCCAAGGTCTGTGTTGCTTCTTCAACAGATATCCCCTCTCCACTGTATCAGAAGCATATTTTGGGGGAGGGAGGGAGAGAGGCTGAAGTTGGCATAACTAGATGAAGGGAGTGTACACGCTCCAGGCCCTGCAGTCCTTGGACAGCTCTTTGTCATCCTTCCCTCCCCCCGGAGAAAGTGATTGCAGGACAGCCCGGCATCTCTTTGAATTTTGATATTCTGGGAGGCTTTCGATCCCTTCCTGGGTTTAATGTATTGTCGAAGGCTTTCACGGCCGGAATCACTGGGGTGCTGTGTGATTTCCGGGCTGTATGGCGTGTTCTAGCAGCATTCTCTCCTGATGCTTTGCCTGCATCTGTAGCTGGCATCTTCAGAGGATCTGATAGTAGGAAAGGAAAGGAAAGGAAGGCCAATACGAGAAACATCCTCTTATTTGGGCAGTGACTCCCCCTGATGTCACTGCCCGAATAAGGAGCTCCCTCTGCCTCCCAGGGTTTGAGGAAGCCCAGCCAGCCAGGGTGCCTCAGGGTTCCCCCTTCACCCTCAATTAGGGCAGCAACAAGCGGCTTCCGGGGGGCAGGGAGGTTGTCCCAGCCCCAGCCTCCTTGTGATTAATAGAAAATGGTGATTCGCGTGTAAGTCAAGGGGGCTTTTCTCAGCCTTTAAACGGGACTGAAAAACTCGGCTTATACGCGAGTATATACGGTACTCCACTTGCTTTCCTTTCCTACTATCAGGTCCTCTGAAGATGCCAGCCACAGATGCAAGCGAAATGTCAGGAGAGAATGCTGCTAGAACACGGCCATACAGCCTGGAAACCACACAGTACCCCTTCCTGGGTTGCAAGGGTGAACTCCCTGCAAATGGCTTGCATTTTGTCAGCCATGTTGAGTCTTTAAAACTCCGAGCTCACATTAGCAAAACAAAAAACCCTCCCCAGCAGATCCTGATGTTGACTTGCAATAGCACTGGGATATCATCTATAGCAGGGGTGTCCAACTGTGGCGCTTCAGATGTTCATGGACTACAATTCCCATCAGCCAATTGGCCATGCCAGCAAGGGCTGGTGGGAATTTTAGTCCATGAACATTGAAGCGTCAGAGTTGGACACCTCTGATCTATAGGATCCCCAGTCTTTGACTTGCTCTTTCCATAAGGGGTATCTCTGAGAAGTGCTTGAGATGTGCAAACCTCTCCTTTCAGGGTGCTTGGATTAAAAAAACACACCAAACAGGATGTACGTGTTAGTCCTCTTAAGCTTTTTGAAGGCAGGTGACAATTCCCATTTTGTAGAGCTGTCAAGTGGGGCTCACTGTAACTTGCCTGAGGATAGACACCACGTTCCTTCCTTAGCAGAGCCCAGTATTCCGTGGCGGAACAGTGGCAGCCCACAAGTGTGCTAACGTTTTCCTTCTCCCAGTAATATGGATGTGCATCCTGTAAACTCTGTATGCAAATCCGTCATAAAGGATAAGAGTTCTCCAAACTCTGCGCTTTATTTTAGCTGTTTTGTTTATCGTTGCTCATGTCTGATATCTGTTTTGCATGTGAATCGTTCTAGAACACGCAGCGATTAAGCAGTTCACAGTCGTCACAGCCTCTTGCCACGCCGGTTGTGTCGGTGACGACACCAAGCTTGCCGCCACAGGGATTGGTTTATTCTGCCATGCCAACAGCATACAATACAGGTAAGCATTGCACGTGCTGTTCAGTGGTTATGAGCAGCAGACTCTAATCTAGAGAACCGGGTTTGATTCTTTACTCTCCCACATAAGTGACTGACTCTTATCTGGTGAATTGGATTTGTTTCCTCACTCCTCCACATGAAGCCTGCTGGGTGACCTTGGGCCAGTCACAGTTCTCACAGAACTCTCTCTCAGCCCATTCTGATAGTCTTTGCTGGCAGATGGCAATGGCAAAGGAGGATGGATACATCTTATGGAAGGAATTCCATAATGTTGGTGCCATGACCCAGCAGGCCCTGTTTTTGGTTGCTACCCATCTAGCATTCAATGGTAGGGCATTCAGAGAAGGACTGCTGAAGAATTGCATTGAAGGCAGGTGGAAGGAGACTCAAGGTGGCCTACACACTCCTTTCCCTTCCTCTCCTCACAACAGACACCTTATGAGGTAGACAGGGCTGAGAGAGTTCTGAAGAACTATGACTAGCCCAAGGTCACTCAGCAGGAATGTAGGAGTGCAGAAACACACCTGGTTCACCAGATAATCCTCTGCCACTCAGGTGGAGGAGTGGGGAAACAAACCCGGTTCTCCAGATTAGAATCCACCTGTTTTTAACCACTACACCACTCTGGAGGAGAAGTTTGGATTTATATCCCACCTTTCTCTCCTGTAAGGAGACTCAAGGTGGCTTACAAACTCCTCTCCCTTCCTCTGCCCTTAACAGACTATGAGGCAGGTGGGATGAAGGAAGTTCAAAGAGGACTTTGACTAACCCAAGGTTACAAGCCAAAAAACAGTAAAAAACCAAATTGAGGTGAAAACTACGGAATCACCATAGGGACATCTTTGAGTACCTGACCTCGAGACAGTTCTAGTGACGATCAGCCACTATGTCTCCTATTGGAATGCAGATCTTATAACCTTGTGATTAACGTCGTATTAAATACCTCCTTTCTCCTCTTCCCCACCCCCTTCCCTTTCCAGATTACTCCCTGACTAGCGCAGACCTGTCGGCTCTGCAGGGATTTAACTCTCCAGGAATGCTGTCATTAGGGCAAGTATCTGCCTGGCAACAGCATCATCTAGGGCAGGCGGCCCTCAGCTCTCTTGTGTAAGTAAGCATGCCAAAAAAACACACACACATCAACCCTCTGAGGATTAGCATCCATGGCTGAGTTGCATCCCGCCGGCACCCCCACTTAGCCAATCGACTGTGTTCAAGCTTGACCTTTGCTGGATTGGGTGGAGCATTCTTTTGAACTTTTGGTGGATTGACAGATGTGGGCGGTTTTCTCACTGAGGCACTGGGTTTATTACTTTCAAGCAGTTATTGTTATTATTATTTAATGCTGTGTAATATCACAGCTGCCAGTTCTCTAGCTGGTTGTTGGCTTTATCGTTACAATTGGAGCCTCACCAGAGTGTTGTGAATGTGTAGCAGTCGTCGTCTTTTGGGGGAAGCAGGGTATGTTTGGATCTGCGAGTGCCACAGTGTTGGTACTCAGTTTGGGTCCCCAGCTCTCTGTCCTTCCCTGGCTTCCAGTTCTGCATTCGCCACTGGAAATGCTAAATCCCGGTTTCCTCGACTGTCGGGTTGAAGGGTTCTTGTGTTCCACCCTTGGACTACTTGCTAACTGTTCTTTCTCCCTTCCCTTCCCCCGTCTTGAATTTCCTTAGGGCCGGTGGCCAGTTATCTCAGGGTTCCAGTTTATCCATCAACACCAACCAAAACATCAACATCAAGTCCGAACCGATTTCACCACCTCGAGACCGCATGACCCCGTCCACGTTCCCCCAGCAGCAGCCGCCCCCGCAACAGGCGCAGCCGCAACAGGCGCGGCAGGAAATGGGCCGCTCTCCCATTGACAGTCTCAGCAGCTCCAGCAGTTCGTACGACGGCAGTGATCGGGAGGACCCAAGGAGCGATTTCCATTCCCCCAGCGGCCTGGGGAGACCCCCCAACTCAGAAGACAGAGAGAGCCCAACGGTGAAGCGCATGAGACTGGATGCGTGGGTGACATAAACTGCCCTGTTCTCCGCTCCATTTCCAGCTTTTGAGTTCTCCCGACGAACAGCCCTGACATATCTAAATGTATAAATAAGGACATGAAAGGAATATTTATATGTATATACATACATACATATATACATATATATCTTTGTATGCAGATATATGTGTGAGTGTGTGTAGCAAGACACAAAACTCAGCAGGCACTTAATAACAAACTCCACATGTAGCTGCAGAGGGCCTGTGATTCAATAAGAAAAAAATATATATATACAAGAAAAGATATATATATATTTAAAAAGAGAAGAATCCTCAAAGGTATTGGGCTAATCTGGCTGTTACCTGGGACTCATTCCTTGAGAATAATGTATCCTGTTTGCAAAAGAAACGTTGCACCCGTATATAATCCTACCAAATTAGAGGGCGGAGCCGCGGGGGCTCGCCTACCGTAGTTGTTCCCGTGTGTTGTTTCCAGACGCCGTACGGTTCTCTAGTCCACTTTGTAGCAGCAGAGCAGTAGGAAAAGAAAGCAATAGTGTACATAGAATGAACTTTATATTACCCAATCTAGCATGGGTCTCTCTCGCAGGGAGTGCATGGAGAAGGGCTGGCATTAGTTGAAATTAACCACACCCGTTTTTTGCACGTGCGGAAGAAAAAAGAAACTGAGGTCAACCATGATTTAAAAAGAAAAAACACAAATGAAGAAAGACAAAAAGATCTCGCATGAAATATTCAGAAGATATTAGCCTAGGAGATAAACCATAAAAGAGAAAGTTTTAATATATTAAGTTATAATTGGAATATGTTAAAAAAGGTTCCTTTTTTATGTTCCTCCTTGCCTTTTTTAAAAAGAAATGTAGAAAACCAGTTTTAGCCTCTGTCTATTTTTTATTAACGGAAACCATACCCTCCTTGAAGACTATATAGAAAATTATATACCGTACTTTTTGAACACATTCTGCTATGAATTATTTATATAAGCCAAAGCTGTATGGGGGGGCGGGGGGTTAGCCTTTTTTGTAGAGTATAGTTCTGATTTTTTTTTAAAACTCTGCTTGTTTTCGGGAGAGGAAGGAAAAAAAATACTTGCAGGCAGAATCTGGGGGGAAATTAAGCCATGAATACTTATTATTCTATATGTAAATTAAAAGTTGAGCCAAACTTTGTGTACATAGCATCTTAAATATATTATCACCTTTTGGTGTAAGTACCTATCTATGTATTGTACGTTCACCAGATTTTAAAAGTATATTTTTGTGGATTGACGCCAACTTGAAAAAAAGAAAAGAAAAAGAAAAGGCGAGGTCCTTATTAAGTAGAGTATTCACTGTTTAATATTTGCTATTTTGTTCAATATACTGTACTTCCTTTGGATTTTAAGTAATATCTGGATTTTTTGCCGAGGGTGTTTTAAAAAGGGGTTGTCCCCCCCTCCCCCTCACTGGTGGTGAATGTGTGCTGTTAAAACTGTAATCTTTTTTGTGCTGTATGGTAAAGCTTCATTATACATTTTATAAATATATATATACATATATGTGTATATATACATATATAAATATATGTATATAGATAGCAAAGTGATAACTCCACCCCATGTCGACACATACGCAAATCTGGAAAAAGGCATTGTAATATGTTCTTTCAAGATGTTATATTAAAGCTGCCTCGGGGGGTGGGGGGGGGCGGCAAAAACAATCCTGTTGCTCACGTTGAAGTAAGGGGAATATGCATCAGAGAAACAATTTATTTTTTCTGAAGTGGTGCGGAAGTTTCAAGACAAATCATACTCAATAAATGTTTCGATTTTTAGCACAATAATCTGCCCCCCCCCCCCCCAATGGCAGTGGTGCATTGGGTAGGGCTGATCCTTTAACCCGTATTGTTTGAACACTATGCTTGTGGAGGCCACAAAACTGAGGACTCCGTAAGCACGTATCCACATATGTTTTAAGCAGCATTGTTCTAATAAGTTGGTCTGTTAACATTTTTAATACATGCAACAGGGGCATTTGTCAAAGTAATAATACCTGAATCAACCCAGATGCTCCATTCCGTCTTGCAAGTGTTTGGCAAATTAGTAACACAGAACTGTCAAAGTCTGTGTGGGAAACTGGATAGAACCCATCCAAGGAGTGGGAAATAGTCAAGTTCAGAATGGCAGGTATTAAGCACTTGCCCGCGTAAACTCAGCGTTTCCTTTTGTGTAGTATGTAATGTAAAATCTTTAGCCCTGTTCACGTTTTAGTCAGTGCATGTACAACTCCTGCCTCTAAGTGCAGGTGCATATGTTTGTGAGAAAGAGCCAACGAGTTCCCTTTACAAACGAAACCGGGACCAGTACTTGGATAGATGTCGGTTTTAAGTCACGTGTTGAGCTGTACGTGCCTTGAATGTAATTTGAGATTTGATGCACGCAGAAAGAAATATCCCATGTACATGGATTGTGTTCGTGTTCACTGCAATTTGGAATAGAACTTGTGATTTCCAGGAATATGGTGATTTATTCATGAGGGCCACCAAGCTCAGGCTTCCCCTTTGTGGGACCAGGAATTTGACTCTGCTGTCTTTATAAGAAGGGTTTAGATTTCCCCCAGAATTAAATATCAGCTGTGTTTTCCCATTCCAGATCCTGTGATTCTGGAAACTATGAGGTGGGGATTGTTACTACTTAAAAACTGGGTTTAAAGAGGACCTAACTTTTTTATCCTTGCAGAATCTCTAGCTCTTAAAACGGAAACTTCTTTGGAAACGTTACAGTGGTGTGTAAACTCGTGGGGAGATCTGGAAGTTTGGGTGGAGGAGGATGGGATCTTTTCTGCCTGATTTTTTCCTTCATTGTGTGACTTTATTTTTAAATTGAATTAAATACCCAGCCATCTTTTAACGAAGAGGGTATTCCCAGTTTTACTTAGTTGGCATTCCCTTCCCACCTTATGTAAAAACTGTATAACATGGTGGGTTTTTCCTATTTGATAGTTGCCTTTGATTTAAAAAAAAAACCATACATGCGTAAGTCCCCTGGATGCATTTTTTCCATTACGATTCCTGAATGGATCAAGGAACTGAGATCGGGGGCCTCTGCGTCCCTCTTGCTGATGCAGAGCAGCAGAACATCCGAAAGTCAACCTCTCCTCCACTTCCTCAAACAGCCCCCCCTCCCGAAAACCAAATCACCACTTCATGGATCCATCTGATGCTCCAAAACGAGATTGTTTCTCTGTTGCTCTGTATGCACCCCACGTGAGCTGTACATTCGAATGGGAGTTCTTCATTTTCACATTTACTGTCTCATTTCTTGTGTGCCTTAACAAGATGGCTTTGTTGACTGTATCTTAATAAGTCTTTATTCCTATGCAGGTTTGTAAGAAGTTCCATCTCCCTTGAAAAACAAACAGAACATTTAACCTGATGGCTTGTGCTCCCCCCCCCCCCAATGTTTGACTCAAGCCAGCTAAGTGTTCACGAGTTCAGTCCTCAGATTGTTGAAGCTCAGCCCGTCTCCTCGGTCTGAGATCCGGCTCTGTCTTCGGTTGCTTCTGCCGTAGCAGTCATTGCATCATGAATGAAACACAGATTTGCAGTGTCCTACCAGAATAATCAATTTCCCGTATCAGGTGTTTTGCAAAATCATTTTTATACCCTACCTTATAGACCAGCCTTGTTGCAATGGTGTAATTGCAGCTGGGTCCTTTAGCAAGTGGGCGATCCAGTGGTTCTCCACTGCCTGTTGTTTGCGCCCTTTCATAATTACAATAGTTGCCGCTGAAAATCTAGTGTAAGCCAATCCTTAATAGACACAACGCCTTTTTAGGGTAGCATTATCAGCAGTGCCAGGGGAAACGATGAACGTCTAGCAATCTTTCTGAGCCCAGGTCTGCACCAAGCAACGGAAATTTGCACAATAAATCTGGTAAGGGTGGCCATTGCAACACCCCGAGGCCAGAATCCAAAGAATTGTTCCCCTGGCTCCATTTGCCTGGCAGGGATCCGGGCTTATTTTGAACGGTAACCCCCTGTTGTAGGAGAATGGGCAGTAGTAAGAGAGAAGGGAAGCCATTTGAAGCAATGGAAAGGCCCTCCTGTGGTGGGCACTCGTGCTCTTTTACCATAGCTCTTCAGCTGGCCTTCCTGTGGAAGTATCCCTTATTGAAATGAAAGAATCAGGCAGCACTTGGTGTACAGCCACTGGGCCCGTAACCCCTTAGGAAAAGGGAGCATGTGCTTGAAAGTGTTCCCATGGGTCATTCACTTAGCACCGTGATGGCGAACCTTTGGCACTCCAGATGTTATGGACTACAATTCCCATCAGCCCCTGCCAGCATGGCCTGATGGGAATTGTAGTCCATAACATCTGGAGTGCCAAAAATTCGCCACCACGGACCTAGCACATAAGAAAGGAGAGTGGCTTCCTGTGTGCAGGGAGGTTATAGGCAAGGGAATGTGTTTTGGTCCCTACAACCACCCCTCCGTAACAGCTGAGATGTGGTTTGCCTGTCAGGGAGCTACGTGACTTCATAGAATGAAGATATTCAAAGTATTTATATGCTTGTTTTTAAACCCCATCGAAACCTCTTGACAACTGGGGGGTGGGGGAAATATGGTGTAAATCAGATTTGATAGCGTGTTAAGGTTGCAGCTAGATCTCATCTTATGCAAATACGAGTTGCTGGTACTGACTCAATAGTTGCTTCTTCTAACATAACCGATACTGACTTGGCATGAATAGTGTATTTTCTTTTGAGAGGAAGAGTTTAACGTAGGCAATGCTTTAGGACACTAACGTATTGACGTGTATGCTGTGCGCACAAGAAATATATAGTAAATAAGGAACGTAATGACTCCTGCCAGATCAGCCATGGGAAAAAAGTTTGAAATTTAGAATGTGAAAGACTTAAAAAAGAAACCTAAAAGAAAACTTGTTAGATACTTTCCTCACTTTGCTGTGCAAGAATAAACACTGCTTTGCTATATTTAAATAAAAAAAGAAAAGCTTTTTTAAATATATATATATATATGTATTTGGTAAATGTTTGTAGTCAGCAGTTCACAGACGAAGCTGTTTTGCGGTTGAAGCCGTCTGGCAGCATAAGCTGGACTTTGTTGCCGTCTTTGAGATGAATCTTGAAGAAAAAAATATTGTTAATCTCCCCATCCCTCCCCCCATAAAATGTGGTGGTTTCTCTCCCCCCCTCATTATACAATAAATATTCTAGTGAACTTTTTATCAAATGGTTAAGAAAATGCTCGAAGTTGTTGTAAAATATTTGTATCTTGTATTCACTAAAGTAAAAATACTGGCTTTTACTGTGTACATTGGGCTATCTCATGTTTAGAACTTGAAGCTTTCTCGACGTTGCGCGTCGCTGTGTCTTCCTCGTGCCTAAACAAGATATATCTGCCCTCTCCTGTACCACGAAGACCTTTAGGCCAGTACAGCAAAGTATTTTATATCCCACCCTACTTTGCATGTTTTGGGCAAGTAATAACACGGTAGGATTTCAAAACAAATGTTTGCTAACTGAGTAACTGAAGTTCAGCCCCACAGCTTGGTTCACAACAACATGGGACCCCATTACTAATGTTTTCAGGGCACATGACCCTTTCCTTGGGCTTTTCTATGCTGGGGGTGCAGGAATAAAATGTTTCCTCCATTGAGTTCCACATTGTTTTTACCCCAAAACATTTTATTTGCAGCCAGAAAACGTTTCAAATGAATGCCCTTTTAAAGCGATTCTTTAGTTGAAGCATTTAAAAAATGGCTTTGTTTGCTTGTGTGGTTTCTCCAAGATGATCCACACACCTCTCTGCGGTCCCTGGATGGCCTCCTTGGTGCCATTTTCTCTGCTCGCTCTGTTCCCCCTCCCCGGGTTTTGGAGCCGCCTTCTTTTCCATTTTGGGGGTCCCGGCACAAATCCGCAGAGGACGCAGCCTCTTGTCCTGCTCTGCCTACGGAGTATCAGTGGCTTAAAGGAACAGCCTTCCATTTTGAATTCTGAGGCCCAGCTTTGCCGGCTTTGGAGGCAACATCAGGAGAAGCTCTTGGCCTCTGTGCCCTTTTGGGTGGGCCGTCCCCGACAACCGGTTGGTGACTGTGGGACAGGAGGCTGACCATCAAGGGTCTTATTCCACAGGGCCCTTCTCGCATTCTTACCCTCAACTTGCATCAGCCTGCTTAGGATCAATAATCTAACTATGCCTACCTCTGTTGCTTGGGATATATATATATTTTTAAACTGTCCCTCCTCTTCAATCTGCCTGTAGAAGACCAGTGGGCAAATTAAGCCCAATAGGAGTAGCAATTCAGCCACGAGGGTCTTGCTTTTACTGTTCAATAGGCAACAAACAGCTGTCTGTTCCTGAGTCAGACCCTTGGTCCAACAAGGTCAGGATTGCCTCCTCTGATCGGCAGCGGCTCTCTGGGGTCTCGGGCAAAGATCTTACACGTTGCAAATTACCTGGTCCTTTTCACTAGATGTCTAAGGATTGGCCTTGGGCGCTTCTGTATACAAAGGTGATTCTCTACCACTGGGCACATTGCCTTCCCAGGTACATCTGATAGCTCCCGTGGCTTAAAGCCCCTAGCCAGATTGGTGTAGTGGTTAAGAGCAGGTGGATTCTAATCTGGAGAACTGGGTTTGATTCCCCGCTCCTCCACCTGAGTGGCAGAAGATCATCCTGGTGAACTAGAGCAGGGTTTCCACACTCCCTCATTCCCTGCTGGGCTTATCTTCAAGCTAAAGGCCAAGAAGTTCTTTCAGGACTCTCTCTGGCCGTAATTCCCACTTCCACAAGGTGTCTGTTGTGGGGAGAGGAAGGGAAAGGAGCTTGTAAGCCATCTTGAGTCTCCTTACAGGAGAGAAGGGGTGTGTGTGTGTGTAAATCCAAACTCTTCTCTTCCTATAGAGCTGCTATAAGAACTTATTTTGTGTCTCTGGTTTAACCATGGATGTTCCCGTACAGTTATCAGAACGTGCTTTCTCTTGCACTAGTGTTTTTTTAAAAAAATATATCGTGGGCGTCTTTGGACTGAATCATCCCATTTTAAAAAGCCGATTTCCACTCCCGCCCTCGCTTCCTGGCCGTGATGGCTGCTTGGATTTATTAATGGACCCTGAAATCCATTCAGTTCCTTGAGCTAAAAATATTCCAGCTGCTTAAAAAGCAGTCTGCTGTCCCCCCCCCCCCCCCAGCTGTCTCCCCTGTGTTTCCAGTTTCTACGTGCTCTCTAAATCCACTCTCTTTAAAGCGAATTCATCCTCCCACTCTGAAAAAGCACAGCTTTAGAAGAATCTGGAAAGATCTTATAACTGCATACATTTAGAGGGGAGATAAAAAGGATGAGCGATAGCGAGAGATTTTTTTTATTTTCCCAAGTATTTTGTAAATATTGTCTTTTTAAAAACTTTCCTGTTGCCAAGAAACGTTGGGATTGAAACAGGTTTAACATCAGTTTCCACTGATTGGTTTGTAGTGTGTATCTTTGAAAGACCTGGATTTTATTTATTATTTTCCAAGGTTTGTAATAGTAGAGGTTCTGAGAAAGGAAGAAGGTTCTGAGAAAGGAAGAGTAGTCAGGAAGTTCTGTGTGGCACAACTCCCCCCGCCCCGCCCCGCCCCAATAAAATGTTCACCCCTCCTGTGTCCCACACCACAAGTCACCATTTTTTTTCTGTCTACAACCAAATCAATGCTTTAAAATTCGTAATAAAGAGCATCAAGGATTACTTCAGTCTCCTTGCTACATTGAATTTCCTCACTTTCTCTCTTTGGATGGTTTGACGTGTATGAGCATGCTGGAAACAAAAATCAGTGGGATGTATGAAAAGCAGAATTCTATAACCTGTAGAAGTTAGTATTTGTGCAATTCTACTTCTGCCAGGGTTGGATTTAGGACACAGAAGCCTTGGAAATCTTTCTTTTAAGGTGTTGTCGAAGGCTTTCACGACCAGAATCAACTGGGTGTTCCTGCCTTCCTGTGCTTCTCAGCCAGAATCTGAGTGGTTCAGACTTTTGTCAGTCTGCCTCCATGTAATGCGGCATCTTCAGAGATGTATTCACACTGCACCATGCAGAGAAACACAAGTAACTGTGAAATGCCTCTGAAGATGCCAGTCTTAGATGCAGGCAGAACATTCGGTGCAAAAACTATAAGACCATGGCCAGGAAACCCACAACAGAATTTTTTTAGTTTCGGATCAGATACTTTCCACACACTTTGAAACTGAAATTTCAAAAACACTTAAGGACTAGAAACTTAGATGAAACCAATATCCTCAAGAAGTTAGTTTCTGCGTTTTGTGTGGTGGAAAATGCTGTCCAGTCACAAATTTTATCATTTTATGATCACCCATGGAAGCTCTCAAGGCAAACAAAGGTGTCAAGGCATTCTATCCTCGCCACCAAACCAGGGCTGAGTACTGCTCTAGTCTCCTAAGATTGGACAATGTGGTGGTGCCTTAGTTATTTTTTTCCCTACTGTGGGAATAGAAAAAGGTAATGCACCCCACCTTGCCTCTGAATTGCTTGGCTTGTATCTACGATGCGGACATGTCTCAACAAAATTTCAGCAGATCCAGAGGAAAACCTCATGCAGCTGTTTCCTGCCCTAAAATTCCCTGGAATCATAACTGTCGTGTCGGTCTTTCTTTCTTCATGCTGCCGTAAAACAGAAGCTGTGTTCCCTTTCTTTTCCTACCACGTTTTCATGCATTTGGGAAGCATTTCCTTCTCCCAGCCAGATTTCTCCAGGAAAGTATTTTGCCGGGCAGTCGCAAGAACCACAAAATGGAAATTAATGCTCGGGGTTCTGGCATGAACCAAAGGGTAGATCTATTTTGGTCCCCTATATTCAAGTAGCTCTTTTCCAGGTGAGTTTTTCATAACGGGTTGGTGCTCTACCCATTTCCGTGGGCGTTAGGTTGCCAGTCCCGAGAAACCTGCCATACCGTATGAGCATCTCTGTATTGTCGAAGGCTTTCATGGCTGGATTCAACTGGTTGTTGTGGGTCTTCCGGGCAGTGTGGCTGTGGTAGATCTTGGTCCCTGGGCTGTTTTGCTCTGCACCGCAAGCAGGTAGGTATCTTCTGGGAGGTATCACAGAGAGAAGTCTAACCTCGTTTTTGACTGGAGATGCCAGGGATAGAACCTAGGACCTTCTGCAGTGGCATAGTGGTTAAGAGCAGGTGTACTGTTCTGGAGGAACCCACTGATTCCCCTGTTTGGCCACCTGGAGCTGTAGAAGGCCATCTTGGGGAATCTTAGATTAGCCTGCAACCTTGGCCACACGCCTAGCTGCAAGGACCTTGGGCGAGTCACAGCTTTTCTGAGCTCTCTCAGCCCCACCCAACCCACAGGATGTTTGTTGTGGGGGAGGGAGAGGAGATTGTAAGCCCCTTTGAGTCTCCTTACAGGAGAGAAAGGGGGGATATGAATCCAAACTCTTCTTTACTGCTTTCTCTTCTTTACTGCTGAGCCAAGGCCCCTAAAACAGTTTCCTTTTGAAGTGCTAATGGCAAAACCCTTGTTATGGATCCATTACACCAGATGGCTGCTATACAAGATCTCTCTGTGCTACCTTGGGGTGCTCACCTGTCATTCAGTCCTGTAGACTGATTCTGGCTTACTGCTTGTCAGTGCATCCCGCCAGGACCCTCTCTGCAAGTTAAACGCCCAATCTGACAATCTGACCCCCAACAGCCAACTGAGGCACAGGAGAGGTTCACTGACCTTCGTGCACTAGGTGCTGCCTTTGCACCCCCTGAAGTGAATCGTCGAGTTGGAAGAGACCCCAAGGGCCATCAAGCCCAACCCCCTGCCATGCAGGAACACACAATCAGAGCAGTCCCAACAGATGGCCATCCAGCCTCTGTTAAAACCCCAAAGTAGGAGACTCCACCACACCCCGAGGCAGTTAATTCAAACAGCCCTGACAGAAAGTTCTTCCTAATGTTTAGGTGGAATCTCTTTTCCTGCACCTTGAATCCATTACTCTGTGTCCTAGTCTCTGAGGCAGCAGAAAACAAGCTTTATCCCTCTTTGACATGGCATCCCTTCAAATATCCCTCTTCAACATGGCATCCCATTTATCCCGCTGGGGCGGGATAGATGGCAGCGGTGACGCCAACGACAGCAAGTTGCACTTGGGACATGGCGAGTGCGCCTCCTTCCTTCCTTCCTTCCTTCCTTCCTTCCTTCCTTCCTTCCTTCCTTCCTTCCTTCCTTCCTTCCTTCCTTCCTTCCTTCCTTCCTTCCTTCCTTCCTTCCTTCCTTCCTTCGACATCCTTTCCCCTCCTTCCCAGGCTCCAGACGAGGGAGCCACAGTACAAGGGTGAAAGAGCCGCATGCAGCTCTGGAGCCGCGGGTTGCCAACCCCTGATCTAGACCAGGGGTAGGGAACCTTTAACACTCAGAGCCATTTGGACCCGTTTTCCATAAAAAAAGAAAACACTTGGAACCGCAAATAATTTTTGACATTTAAAATAAAGATAACACTATATATATAGGGGTTTTTTAACCTTTTACTCCGCTCATTCTGAGAAGTGCATGGATGCGCCCGCCCTGCTGCTTGCAGGGCGGGCAAGGATGAAGCCGGTGGCTCGGTCTCACCGGCCGCCGGGAAAGCCCCCGCCCCACTCCAACGGGGCGGGCGAGAGGGGAAGCCCGCAGCGTGGCCCAGCCGACCGTGGGCAGTTGGTGCACCCGCCCTGCTGCCTGCAGGGTGGGCAAGGATGGGGGCAGCGGCTCGGCTCGTGGAGCCACAGTGCAAGGGCAGAAGAGCCACATGCGGCTCTCAAGCCACAGGTTCCCTACCCCTGATCTAGACTATACTTTTACTGACACATCCCAGAATCGCATTGGCTTTCTTTGCCACCGCATCACACTGCTGACTCATGTTCAGTTTGTGGCCCACTAAGACTCCCAGATCCTTTTCACATGTATATGTAACCATTGCTGGCTTGACCTGAATTTATGGCTGCTTTGTGATGTTTAGACAACCAGGCCGCCCCTGACATGCTGGTGCCATGGGAAAGAGTTATTATCTGACTCCTGGGCTAGCTGCCAGGCGGCTCCACATTGTTATCTGCTGCTGATAGTTTAGCCTTGGTGCTGGGTACAAGCAGATTCAACAATTAGCAGATTTCTGCTGAGAATATGGGAGGGGGAATTCCAGGGGAATAAATGTGTAACCAGAATGTATGTTTGACAGAACTGACTTTGACCTGACCGTCTGGGCTTGTGTTCCCACAATAAAGACCACTGAATCATTTACCAGTCTGATTATTGGACCAAGTTCCCAGGATCTAACAAGGTTTCGTCAGCCCCTCATAAGCAGAGGCATATCGAGGGGAAATGGCACTTGGGGGCAATACCTGGTCAAGGTCCCTGCCCCCCACTTATGGCGGCTGCTCAGGAGGATGCCGCGGGGGCAGGCCGGCTGCTGCCCTCCTCATCAGCAGGGAGGCTGGGGAGGGCAGGAGTCCAGAGCACCCTCTTGGAGGGGGGGCTCCTGGCCGAATGGTGGGGCCTGGCCTCAGCGGCGCATCTGGTGTGATCCCCGGCCTCGGGTGAGGGGTGCAGCTGGAGAACATTGGTGTGATCCCACAGCGAGGGAGAGGCCTCCTGGCTGGGCCCAGGTGCCAGTGCAATCCCCTAGCGGGCGAGGCCTCAGGTGCTGGTGAGCGGTGCCCCAGTGGGGGGGAGCCACTGGGCGCCGGCCGGTTTGCCGTGCTGTGGGCGAGGCCAGGCATGGGCACCCGGCTAGTGACCAAATGGCATGCGCCCGGGGACATGGCCCCTGCTCATAAGACCTTGCTTTGTGCTTGGGTGTGGGGGGGGGGGAGGAAGAGCAGCCCACCCCTCTCCCTGTTCCTTCCGCAGCTCTGTCTGGTCTTCTGAAAAGCACAAGCTCTTTGTCTGACTAAGGGATCTCCAACTGTCTGAAAATCTTATTGGTCTATAACAGTGGTGGCGAACCTATGGCACTCCAGATGTTCATGAACTACAATTCCAATGGGAGTTGTAGTCCATGAACATCTGGAGTGCCACAGGTTCACCACCACGGGTCTACAGGGTGCTACTGGAGTAACGTGCTTGCTCCGGAAACAGTTGCTTTGGCCTGCTCAACCAATATAAGCAAGCTCTCAGAGAGAAGACCCATAGGAAGTAGCACCTTCTCTTGTTCCTTCTACCACTCCTATGTGAGGTGGGATTTGAGTGTTCTCACTCCCCCTACAAAAAAGAGAAACCCTTTCCTGCACTTGGATGATATCTTTAAATGCGGGCAGAACCCCATCTCAAGATTCTCACAAGGAGTGTGACAAGCAGGCTCTATTAACTAGAGCCAGTGTGGTGTAGGGGTTAAGATTCCCCCACACCTCCACATGAAGCCTGCTGGGTGACTTTGGGCCAGTCACAGTCCTCTCTGAACTCTCTCAGCCCCACCTACCTCACAAGGTGTGGGGAGAGAAAGTGAAGGTGATTGAGGTTCCTTAAGGTAGAGAAAAACAAAGCATAAAAACGAACTCTTCTTAAAAAAAAACATAGATCGTAAACACATGTTCGTAAACACAGACTTGATAGGCGGTGGCTGCTGTGGTGACACAGAGTTTTAATAAATCACCTCTGAAGTAATTGTTTTTAATTTCCCAAAGTGTGGTGAGCTTCTTCCTCAGCCGTAAAGGCCTGAAAAGTGACACAAGAAACCAACCAGATACGACGGCAGCCAAACTGATCGTTGAAACAGTCTGATGCTTGGTAAGGCCGACGGGGCATCCCATTTTGACAGCCAAAGGAATTGTGTATTTGAGAGAGAAATGAAGGGCAGCTGTTAGGCAGTCTTTTGCTGACCAAGATGGCAAACCCCGCTTTTTCCTACCTGATTGGGACAGTACCATGTTTAAATGCACGGCAGAGACGCTGTCTATTTTCTTGACTTCAAGAGTCCTATTTCTCCTCAGCCTCTTTTTGAGTTCAGGTCCATCCACTTACGAGCTCCTTTACCAATTTTTTTTTTATTCTCCTGACAAGACGACAGCTTTTGTTTTAGGGGCTTGAGAGGTGGGCGGGGGGTCAGCTGCTAAAACAGGGAGTGGCATTTCTGTCCCTGACCCGCGCAATGAGCTGTTGATGGGAACGGTGGTGTTGGAGGTGTCAGCAGCCACTCCCAACGCTTGTGTTTTGAAATAAACAATATAAAACACGGGCAAAACGATTCCAACCAAAAGCATAACAACGACAGCGTTCCACCACTGGATCCCACAATCCGCTCCGCTGGTGGGCGTCTTCGGCCCTGGAGGCGACCAGTTTGGCGTTTCTATGCAATAGTCTGAGCTGAAACAGGTTTTGGCCTGTGCCGCTTGTTCGATATTGTGGTCAATCCCTCGGAAATACTGATCAATGTGCTGATCTGCTGAGCTGTTCCCTGCACTTGGCAATTCAGTCACTTCAACGGATAACAAACCAGAGCTCTGTGAAGCCAAACACGTTTTGCTCGTCTCGGTTAAGATGCCATTGACCTTAACTGGAATCTTGATGGATTTTAGAGCATACAGGTCCTGTTCCCGGATGAAGTTGTTGATCCGCTTGATATCTGCAACCTGGGAAATCCAGAAAAAGATCAGTTACTAGAGCGGAATAATAACAGTTTGGATTTATACCACACTTTTCTAAATCATCAGGAGTCTCAAAGTGGCTTACAAACTCCTTGCCTTCCACAGCAGGCACCTTGTGAGGTAAGTGGGGCTGTCAGAGTTCTGAGAGACCTGTCACTGGCCAAGGTCACCCAGCAGAAGTGGGGAAATAAACCTGGTTCACCAGATTGGAAGAATGGGGAAACAACGCGGTTCTCCAGATTAGAGTCCACTGCTTTTAACTCATAGACATGCTGGCTCCCCCCCTCCCCCAAGTCATAAAGAAAAGGCATCTTCCCAAACCCCAGTGTGAAAGGACAATGTAACCCCTGGTGTGATAGGACAACGTACAGAGTCTAAAACTAAGAAAAAGTTTCTACCCCGTAGGGACATTCCACAATTCTTTCTTGAATTTTCAGCTTTTTGCATAAAATCAAGGCTCTAGCCCTCTTACTCAAGGAAATATGGAAAAACAGGAGGGCATAATTCTACCCAAATGTCTGGTATCCAGTAAAAGGGTTCTGGCTATTGACTGCCAAGGCCCCGGGGTTGTTGATAAACAGTTGGTGCTAAAAATTAAAAGCGCTGATGTTTTATTCAGGCTCAGTTTACTACAATCCCACACAAACATTTCCTGTGCTTTTGTGCCTCTGCCAAGACAATTTAATATTGGCCGAGATTGCCCAGCAGGCTTCATGAGAAGGAGCAGGAAAACAAATCCCAATTGCTAGATTTTTATCTGCTGCTCATGTGGAGACGTGGAGAATTAAACCTGGTTCTCATTTTTAAAAAAGAGTATAGATAATAGCCTTCCTCCATCTCACTGTAGAAGAAGAATTCTATTTGCTACTGGTTAAGGACCAAAGAATTTCCAGTAACGTAGCCCAGTTTTGTGTTTTAGTAAATACATACAGGAGACTAGGTGGACAGGAGACCATCACATCTTTTAGAATGTTAAAATGAGTTCTATTTTATATTTTAACTACCTTACCTCTTTCTTTGTAAATTATCTGTGTTTTGGCCTTTTATGAATTATTGTATTTCTGGTTTGTTGCAAGGGGGGGGGGGTTTGTTCTCCACAGTCTCTAGGCATCGTGTGGTCAGACCATTGCGCTAACTACCTGTACATCCTCAACGACCCCAAACAATGCAGAGCATATTAGCTCATTTCAACACTCTGCCTAATGCTATGACATTCGGTAGATACAATAATATCTATGAGTACAGGGTAAAATGGCTGTGGTTGAGACTGTCCAGCATGTACTTTTAGAGTGCCCTAGCTATGTCTCTCTTTGTTCCATGTATATCTATCCCTTGATAGAGGGATCAGATCCCGATGGGTCGTCATCATCTATTATGAACTTTTAATTAATGGTTCTTGTGATCTTATTTGTGAGAATGTTGCAAGCTTACTTGGCTAAGCAAAATTATTCTTCACAAAATAATCGCAGTTAATTACTTTATGTGCATCCATTTATAGGGGTTTGTATGTGGACATCCAATGTATATTTAATGTATTTCTGGTTGTTAACCGTAAATAAACCTCTCTCTCTATCTATCATGTCACCCTATTCTCCAGGTTATAGTCCACCTGCTGTTAACCAACACATCACACTTTAAAGTTTGAAAACACTACACATCTCCTGTTCTGATTGATTGTCATAATGTTCTCTGTAGCTTTGGGATTTTTTTCTTTGTTTCTATTCCTTCCATCAACTACAGAGCATTTTTTAAAAAACAGCTGGTGTGGTGGCAAGCCAATAAAAGGACCGGGAATGTTTCAAATGAACGAAGATCTAGGTGACAGCACCTGGGAGTGGCTTTTTCTGTCGAACACCAGCCCTGTGACCAGATGTCTACTTGGTGTGGGGGAACGGGACAAACCAGAGTGCTTCTCTGGGTTGACGACACCCTGAACCGGAAATGTAAGTCTATTAAGTGTGCAGCTGAAAAGCCGAACAGAGTAACACCGGCTATTGCTTCTTTCAGACGGAGCAACTCCTTACAACAACAACAACAATAAAACCATTAATAGGCATCAATAAAATACAAAATCGAAAACAAACAGTCCAAAAATCTGAAATATAGGGGAGGATCAGAATACCAAAACCTTTCCCAGGAAATCTGCAACCATCTCCAATATCACGGATGAACCATTATTTAACAAAACACAAGCCCAACGACTAGGAGTGGAATGCCTTAACAGAGGAGGGATAATACAGTGAAATTCAGGTCTAAAATCAGCGTATTTGGGACAATCAACATAAAATGTGCAGCATCATTTCAGGAGTATCGGTGCAATGAGAGCAAACCCAGTCCTGTATAGGGGTCCTCGGAAATCACCCTTGAGGAAACGCTGAGGGGAAAGAGTCGCACCTAGCTCTAGCCCACCTCTGTCTGCGATTGAATAGAATCTTTCAATAGCAGGCCATTTGCACTTTGGTATGGATAATACCAAAGTATATAGGTGAGCACAGCTCCTTACTTGACAACCGTATTGGAGCGCCAACTTATTTAAACTGTCTTCTTCGGTGACTTCCTTCTCCAGCAACATCACGTCTCCGACTTTCTGCCGGCTGGCGTCGCTCCTCCGTTGCTCTCTCCCCCTCGCTCTCAGTTCCATGATGTCCAGTTCCTCCTCTGAGGAGGACTCCGAATCGGCCGGCCCGTTTCTGAACAAGGCAACCTGGCTGCTCGGGAATCTTCGGATGGTGGCTGGGGCTTGGAAGGGCCGTGTCAGGCGCTCATTTAGTCTCATTGTTTTCACCAGCCTCTGCAAGAGAAAATGAGTTTTGTTTCATAGTGCTCAAACCGAACTTGGCTCACCTGTAATCATGAGTTATGATGCGTATAAATAATTGTTGTCTGATGTTATAAGTTCCTTTATTTGTTTGTTGATGTTACATAGCATTGTATTTAGCACCTTTACCACTGTGTTCATTTGTGTTTATGTGCATCCTCAAATTAGTTTTTTCACATCTTCACGTATTAAATAGATTTAGCAGCTGAGTATAGCGCGTCTTGTTCTTAATTACCCAGTTGTTACGTTGCACTTGAATCACTGATTTTCTTCACCTGTAATAAGGCCAGAATAGCAGGGGCTTTCCAGGGTCTTGAGTCCTTCATATCACTGACTACGCTAATCTTTCAATTGCAGATTTTGGGGATCGGAATCGGGGTCCTCTACATACGAAGCAGATGTTTTACCACTACTGTTGGCCTTCCCTGGAATTTATTTTCATGCACAAATCTGCCCTGGTCCTTCAACGTCAGTATGGACTACTTCGGCACCAGCTCTACGGGGTCTCGGGAGGAGGCCTTTCACATCACCAAACACTGGGTCTTTTTAGCTGGTGATGCCAGGAATTGAAGAAGAGGAGTTCGGATTTATGTCTCACCTATCTCTCCTGTAAGGAGACTCCAGGAAGCTTACAAACTCATTTCCCTTGTGAGGTCAGAAGGGGTGAGATAATTTTGGGAGAACTACAACTGTCCCAAGAGCAACCATCAGGCTTCATGTGGAAGAGAAGGGAACAAATCCAGTTCACCAGATAAGAGTCTGCTGAGAGCCAGCTTGGTGTAGTGGTTAAGAGTGGCCAATCTGGAGAACCGGGTTTGATTCTCCACTCCTCCACCTGAGTGGCAGAGGCTTATCTGGTGAACTAGATGTGTTTCCTCACTCCTACATTCCTGGTGGGTGACCTTGGGTTAGTCACAGTTCTCTCTGAACTCTCTCAGCCCCACCTGCCTCACAAGGTGTCTGTTGTGGGGAGAGGAAGGGAAAGGAGCTTGTAAGCCACCTTGAGTCTCACCTTGTAAGAAGAGAAAGGTGGGATATAAATCCAAACTCTTGTTCTTCTTCTTGACTTGGAAGAGTGGGGAATTGAACCCGGCTCTCCAAATTAGAGTCCACTGCTCTTAACCACGACACCACCCTGGCTCTGAGGCCTTCAGCATGGTCTGCCTCTGAGCCACAACTCTTCCCTACGAGAATGTTTCTTCTCACGTGTAGTCAAAACTGGCATCCTGGGCCCCTCTATCATTCTACCTGCCTCAGAGGGGCTTCACTGCAGGAAAGGTGGACGACGCACATGAAACGTCCTTCTGTTTGTTTATTTTTATTACATTCCATAGGCTGGAGATGTCGGGAACTGAACCTGGGACCTTTCTCCATGCCAAGTGGATGCTCTTCCATTGAGCCACGCCCCCCCCCTCCCACTCTAATATAACATAATGAGTTGATATGAGGCAGACCTGTTGTCTACTCAAACCAGAAATAGCTTTCAGGTGTTTTGGGTTTTTCACATCATCTCCTGCCAAATCTTTTTATCAGAGAAGCCAAACACTGAATCTGGGACCTTCCGCATGCAAAGCGACAGCATGGCCTAGTGGTTAAGAGCGATGAACTCTGATCTGGAGAACCAGGCTTGATTCCCCACTCGCTCCACCTGAACAGCACGACTCTTAACCGGTGAACTGGGTTTATTTCCCCACTCCTTCACAGGAGTTATGGTTTTTAATCTGGTGATCCAGGTTCAATTCTCCCAATGGTGTATCTGTAGGAGACAGACAATCCAGGTGCCACGTTCAAGGGTCACATGGGGGTGCATTGGGGTGGTCCCTGTCCCCATCTGCCCACTGCAGTTCTTTCTGCTGGAACAGAAGGAACTTTGCTCGCCCACCACCACAGTTGCTCTCGCCTGCCCCCCTCCCCACCTGCTGCAGTTGTTTCCACCTGCCTGGAGCAAGAAGAGCCAGATGCCACTTCTCCCCCCACCCCACCCCAGTAGCAATTTGGGGGGGGCAGGTACGCCACTGGATTCCCCACTTTTTCCAAATGAAGCCTGCTGGGTGACTACAGTTCTCTCCCAACTCTCTCAGCCCCACCTATTTCACATGATGTCTGTTGAGGGGAAAGGAAGGGAAAGGAGTTTGTAAGGCCCCTTGAGTCTCCTTACAGGACAGAAAAACAGGGTGTAAATCCAAACTCCTCTTCTTCCCTTCCACTTAGATGGGTCCCAAATCAAGACCTTTCCCAGCACCTCCTGCCCGGTCCTTTTAAATGGACATGCCGGGAATAGAACCTCTGATCTTACGCACACCAACCAAAAGCTGTACCACCCAGCAAGAACCACTGCAGCATCATTTTAAAAAAGCTCCCTTTAACGCAACTGATTCATAAAGCAACTTTAACACCTTGACACCAATTCAGGTGAGCAGGTCCATCCAGCCATGTATTGCTTGCTCGGGCTGGCAGCCGCTGTTGCTTCCAATTGCCCCTCCCCCAGAGGTCTCTCTCAACATCAGAGGGGGAGGGGAGGATTTCGGGAAGCCAAACACAAGCTCTGAGTCCTTCCTTTGGTGTTGAAGGCGTACCCCCCCCCCACACACCCCTGCAGGGTTGGCCGCCTTCCATTCCTGTCCCAGAATCGGCGCCTCTTTTCCGGGCAATGTCCAAGCAAAGAGCCAACTCGGGTAGAAATTACCCCTCTCTAGCATGAATCCCCCGCATTTTTCCTGACCCCCCCCCCCCGCCAAGCATTCCAGCAAGTGGTTAGCCGCCCTGAAGGTCTTGGCTCAACCAACCCCCTCCCCCAAATCCCAACCCTTAAGCAAGAATTGGCACCCCAAGGCTCCCCTCCTAACCTCGGGGGGGGGCCTTAATTTAGCGTCTCCCCCACCCCCTTTTTTCCCTGGCTAACCTGGCTTTGCAACACTTCTGTCTTCCAGCAGCCTCTCTCTGAGCGCAGCCGCACTTGCTGTTCGCCCCTTCGGCTCCGAATTGGCTGAGAGTCCCACGCAAGGCGGGCCAGGAGAAGATCTCAACCAATCGCCGGCCGGAGGAGGCAGGGCCAGGGTGGAGAGGCCGAAGTCAGGCTCGGGGGAGCGGTCAGCGCTGGACCCTGGACCAGGCGGGGGCGGGCTGGCATTTAAAGGGCCAGCAGCCCCCAATTTCCCTTGGGAGCCCCCTCCCTAATAGAGATCCAGAGGCAGGCATTCACTGGTACCCCGTTGTGACAGGTTGCCAATTCAGGTGGGGAGAAATGGGGGGGGGGGGTTTTCCTCCGGATCGGGCCCTCTCTGCCCCCCTCCCTGCCCCCCAAGTCCGGCGCGACTTGGGAAGCATGGAAGGGGCGATGTCCCAGGAGATCTGCCCCCCCCCCCCCCCGCTTTCTATAGCCTATTGCATTCCCCCAATTGCATTCCCCCCCGCATTGGACTTTACTGCTAGTTGTTCCTGATGGGTAATCCAGTCATTCCTTTTGGTCCACCCCCTTCAACTGGGTGCATAAACTGGCCAAACTGGGATACTTTGCAGAGGGTCCAGCGCTCTTACCCTGAGTAAGAGCGCTTCTGCTATTCTTTCATAGGTCCCCACACCAGGTCTCCTGAAATTGTGTTCGGTTTTTTGGGGGACTGTATTGCAAGAGCCTGCTTCTGGGTCCGGAAGATATTCAACAGGTCATGCTGCTGCATTCCCAGGGTGAAGCTTCCCCTGTGTGATTTCTCTGTATGTCAAACCCTCGTGTAAGTTTCAAAGATATTGACCAGGCTTGTTCTGTCCCAGTTTAACATGCTAAAATCTATAAGCATTTTCTCTCTCTCTTGGAGGGGGGTGGGGGGGTTCATGCATAGATGACGTTTAGAGACCAGAACTGCTGTCTGGAGAAAAATGCGAGAATGCCAATTTAACTCCTTAGCAATTTAGGAAGAGGAACTATGCTAAAAAAAATTAATAATGCAGAGGCAGGCTCCACAAATTAACGTGCCCAGAAAAAGAGACTTCACATTTCAACAGAAGGTGGTGCACAATGTTATTTAAAAAATCTCAATTTCCAGGTGGGAAAAACAAATCATTTGCAAATATTAAAACTAACGCTCGTTGCGACCGCGGCAGGACTCGAACCTGCAATCTTCTGATCCGAAGTCAGACGCCTTATCCATTAGGCCACGCGGCCACTTTACGAAGCAATGTCTACTAGAGTACTAAAGGAAGTCACAGAGCGGTAACTCGCTCACTCAGGAACATACCATCTCTTTGAGGGGGGGGAGATAAAAACAGAAGCCGGAGGCGCCCCAGCTCACGTAAAAGCCGCTCCTTTTTGTTGCTTAAGCCGAAAGTTCTTCGGTTCCAGATTCGGGGCTCGTGCCAAGGGGATGCTCCCCGTTCCGTGCCTCTTGGCCCACCCCTGCATCGGACGACCCCATTGTGGCGAGGCCGTGAGGAGGAGCAAAATGGCGGCCGCGAGGAGTTTTTGCCGGGCCGGAGAGTGGCTGTTCGGGGAGGGTGCCCGGCGAGAGAGAAGAGTCTGCGTTCGGGAAGGAGAAGGCTACCCACCAAAAGCAACTCAGTTAGTGAGCGTTGAGGGGGTAGAAAGGGGAAGAGCAGCCATATTGTAGGGTTGCCAGCTCCAGGGTAGGAAATAACTGGAGATTTTGGGGGTGGAGCCTGAAGAGGGCGGGCTTGGGGGGGGGGGCTTCAATAAGGTAGAAAGCCAAGGAATCCGTCGTCCAAAGTGGTCATTTTCTCCAAAGGAAAGGATCTCTCTTGCCTGGACTTGAGTTCTAATTGTGAGAGATCTCCAGCCACCACCTGGAGGTTGGCAATCGTAATATAGGGGGAGGAAGCACTTTGTGGAGACCCTTTTCTGGTTGTGGAGAGGACAGGGACAGCATTAATTTATTTGGAGAGAGGTATAGGAGTTAAATAGGGAGGGGGCTTGTATGGGGGATAACCTCAGTTACATTTGGGTGTGGTTAGTTTCTGGGGGGGGGGGGGGGGGAAGAGCAGCCCAGTAAGGCTGGGGAGATTTTGCCTGCCAAGGGGGAGGGTCCTAATAGAATTGCCAACAGAAGCCACCTGGAGATCTCCCATTACTGAAATTGACCAATATCAGTTCCTCTGCAGAAAACGACCACTTTAGAACATTATACCCTGCTGAGGACCCTCCTCAGTCCACAACCCCCCCTCCCCAGACTCTGCCCCCCCCCCCAATTTCCAGGTGTTTCCTCACCCAGACCTGGCAACCCTGCGATCTGAACAGGGTGGGAGAAGTAAGAGGGAAGGAGCAGGAAGAGGGAAGCTACTTTTGATTCTGGGTGAATTTGGCCGAATCTGGGTTGCCAGGTGCCCCCAGCCACCTGGGGGTCCAGTTGCAAGGCCCAGGTTGGGAAACACCTGCAGATGTGGGGAAGGCAGAGATCTCACTGGGGGTCAATGCCATAGAGTTAGACCCCGCATTCCAAAACATCCATTTTCTCCAGCGGAACTGATCCCTGTAGTCTGGAGAGGAGCTGTAATCCCCGGGGGTCCCCTGATCTCGCCTGGAGACTGGCACTCCCAGACCGAACTCTAGGAATTCTGTTGCATGCAGCAAAACAGCCCTGGGGCTCAATGCTGGTGCTTAAAATCTGAGTGGGGGAAAACCCCTTTTCTTCACAGTAGAGCCTTTATAAGGAAAGCATCCTCAGTTCAAGAAAACAAGTGAATTATATCCTTAACGTCCTGTGGATTCTCTGGACCTGGGTGCGAGAAGGAGCAGCTGTTGTTTTGAGATGGGTGAGAACAGCTCAGTGAATGTATTTATTTATTCCATTTATACCCCACCCTACACCAAAGTACCAGGGCGGTTTACATAATGGGATTAACAACACATGCCAGCTGGGAGACCTTGGGCTAGTTACAGCTCTCTCAGCCCCACCTACCTCACAGGGTGTTTGTTGTTGCGGGGAAGGGAAAGGAGATTGAAAGCCCCTTTGGGTCTCCTACAGGAGAGAAGGAGGGTATAAATCCAAATTCTTCTTCTTTTTCTTCTTAAAAGCCCCGTTAAAACACACAATCTGAAAACATAAACATTAAAAGCCACCATAAAAACATCCTTAAAAACAGTCAATTAAAACATCATTTAAAAAATCCCCATTTCAGTTCTTTTGCCCCCTTCTTGTTTCCTGACAGATCAGAGCTAGCCGTTGAATCAGAGTCTCATATGGTCTCTGGGCTGATGTGTCCTGGTGAAGATGAAATGCTTGCTGCGGCAGTCGTCACTGTTGGGTCTTTTCACATCATGCGCACCTCGGAGATGGTCTTCAGGTTCCTCTACCAGTCACCTGCTGCAGGAGGGGGATACCGGCACAGCCTCGGCCCAGCAGCGCACGAACCCCCTAGGGATCCAGATGCTCTCCAAGGGCCTCCATGAACAGATTTTCCGAGGTGCTCAGGTGCGTTACTCGGAGGAAGACGTCCAAAAAAGCGTGGAACACCTGCAGAGGCATGACCTGTGGGGAAAAGAGACCTCCATCATTCCAGATGTGGAGCTGCAGCTGCCCCGGATGTACGGGGCCAACATTGACGAACACTTCCGCGTTTTGGCGCAGAAACAGAGCTTGCCGTATTTGGAGGCCGCTAAGGAACTTCTGCAGAGCAGCATCCTCCCGATGCCTCAGGAGTGGGCTTGGGCAGGCGGATGGACACGTTACGGACCCAGTGGGGAGACAAAAACGGTGGACTTCCCTGACGAGCGAGCCCTGGTGTTTGACGTGGAGGTGTGCATGGAAGAAGGGCATTGCCCCACACTCGCCGTGGCTGTTTCCCCAAGTGCCTGGTAAGACGGAGACAGCTTTGGGGTAGGATGGGGCAGAATTCTTATGCCTATGGGAGGCAATATGACTAATGCTCTTCTTCAGTGTGTAGTGGTTAAGAGCAGGTGGATTCTAATCTGGAGAACTAGGTTTGATTCCCCACTTCTCCACCTGAATGGCAGGGGCCTATCTGGTGAACCAGATGTGTTTCTGCACTCCTACATTCCTGCTGGGTGACCTTGGGCTAGTCACAGTTCTTTGGAACTCTCTCAGTTCCACCTACCCACAAGGCGTCTGCTGTGGGGAGAGGAAGGGAAAGGAGCTTGTAAACCACCTTGAGTCTCCTGTAAGGAAAAAGGTGGGGTATAAATCCAAAACTGTTCTTCTTCATCGTCTTTTGTCTCCCAGCCCCATAATCCTTCCTTGGCTATCATCTTGCACTTTTTGGCTTTCACAGGTTGTGGTCTTTTTTGAGCTCCTGTCAGGGGCCTTGTAGTAATGCACTGCTGACCCAGCAGCGCCGTGGTAGAACGTTGGGACGCCAACGGACCTACGGCCTTCTGGTCGCACCGCACCCCCACTCCTCATCCCCCTATGAGTCACGGGTCATGAACTGTCTGGCTCAGTCACCGGGCGCAGGGACAATGGTCTTGCCCCCAGGTGAGGATTAGGCTCAAGCGGCTCACGCTCCCTCTCCGCCGCGTAGGCAGGTGAGATCATGCATCACATGATGATCTCCAGGGCTCCCGATCTTCCGCTCATCTCCCTACCCACCTCCTTTACACGCCCACACTGAACCCCGAATCAAAGGTGCCAGAGACCCGCAAAGAGCAGCGTTGTCAAGATCACGAAATCCCGCGCTTCCTGTTGCTGACGCTCTCCACCAGATGAAACCTCCTCCGCGTCTCGCCTATTCCTTAGCGACGACCCTGCGGGGATGACTACAAGCTGGTGCCGAAACCCGGGAATCCTCGAACCTCCACCCTGCTCACCGTCGCCTGGGAAAGGGCCATGATACCGAGATCCGCTGGATCGGCGCATCCAGGGACCACCGTTTCGGTGCTCGCCCTGTCCTCTGGATCGGCGCATCCAGAAGACATGGCGTCCTAGGACATTCTCTCGTCCGACGGAACACCCGGTGAGTATGGGAGCCCGCAAAAGCAGGGCTTATGACAAGCAAGTTGGCCGAGCTGAAAGCGTTAGCGAGAAATGCGGCAGGGTCCCCGTAAAGAGAAGGGAGCTGCGCAAATTGGTTGAGGAGATTGAAGCTCAGTGTCCATGGTACCCAGAGGGGGGGACATTGAATCTTAAGGACTGGGAAAACATCGGCGCGTACTCTTAAGCACAGAGCCTCGCGCGCCGATGTCTCACTGCTACTGGCGATGGAGACAATGTTATGTCGCCATGCATCGTACCACCGAACCTATGGCTCCCTTGCTGTAGGCCGCCCTCCTTTCGATCTTTCACCTTCAATTTCAGCCCCGGAATTTTCTCTATCCGGCTAAATTGGACGCCTGTCCTCCTTCTGCCCCCCTTGCTCCTTAGCCCATTTCAAATTCTCCAGCTGACTCAGCCGCCCCCTCCCCTTGCTCCGCCTTCATTTTTTTTCCAAAGCCACCGCGCCTCCCCGTCCAGCGCCACGTAATGGCGCGGGTTTCAAAACTCTCGCAGAGCGTATTAGCCGCGATCTGCAAAGGGAAGAAACCCTGGCGGAAGACGATGCCGATATTCTCGCATTATGCCCCGTCCATTTCACGAATACCGAGGGGGAGGATGGCGTTGTTATTTGAGTTGGCCGGTACCGCCCCTTGGCTATAACATCCTCACTGAGCTCCGCCAAAGCGATGCTTGGCGGGGCGGTGGAGTCACCAGCCCCTATGTGAGAGGCATGCTAGAGGCGGTCGCGAGGAATCACTTAATGGTTCCGGGCGACTGGAAGACCACCTTCCGCATGCTCCTGAGCCCTGCACAATTTGTGATCTGGGAGAGCGAGTTCCGCCAGCAATGCTTTAGCAAGGGGCAGCCGCATCACGGCGCCTACACCGCCCGCACAGCTTTACTGACCCCGATGCCTTCAGTAACCCTAACAATCAGATTGTCCTGCCGGTGTACCCTTACGGTAAGCCTCTGAATGTAAGCCTACAAGGCGTTTTGAAAAGTCCCCAATACCGGGACAACCAACCCAAAAGTTTTTTCTAGCACCCGGCAGAAGCCTCCAAAGAGCCCTATGCTGAGTTTGTGAACAGCAGGCTCCAGGAGGCCCTCAAGAGGCAGGTTGACAACGAGGAGGCCCAGGCGAGAACTCCTTATGCGCCTTGCCAAGGAGAGCGCCTCGGCTGAGTGCCGCAAAGCGATCTGAGGCCTAGGAAGGAACCCCGAGCTGGCCGACATGCTCAAAACTTGCCAGGATATCGGGTCTTTAAGCCCATCAAGCCAGCCTTCTGGCAGCAGCCCTCTCCGCTGCCATGAGACAGCCCCGAGGCGAGTGTCTCCAGTGCGACGAAAGCCAGGACATTTCGGGAGGAATTGTAGGCTGCCAGGCGGGGGGGCCTACAACCCTGACGGAGGAGGATCTCTCCCCAGAGAGGCGAAGACCCCCAGGAAGAAGTTCAAGACCCGAGGCTCCCAATGCCCGCTGGGGAGGCCAGCGCCCGAACATCTCCCCAGCCGGGAACCAAGATCCGCACCTCAAACCCTTCCCCCAGAGCTCCCCCATGAGATCCTCGCTGCCCTAGCTCGATATGGTGATCCCATCCCCACGGGGAGACCATTGGGCTGAGGATAACGCCAGCTTACTCCTCCCCTACGTCTATGCTTCCTGCTCTGCTAACCCCTTCTACTTCCAAAGTCACCATGCCTCCACCGAGGTGCCCCAGAATGGTACGGCATTTCAAAATCTCTGCAGAGTCCACGGTCACTGGTGCAACAGAAAGAAATGCTTGTGGGAAGAGGACTGCCCGTTTTGAACCCTCCTCAGAATGCCCCATAGCCAATCCACAGGACAATGGGGCATGGAAAGGGGAAGATGCTTTAATGGCCTTAAGCCAAAAGTCGCCGTGAAGAAGAAGCCCCCTTGGCCCTCTCCACCTGTAAGGTCCAACCCAGATCTCATAGCCCCTGAGCCTGTGCAAAGCCCTCAGCTCAAAGCTCCCAGTTGCAGCAAAATGCGTCGATACCTCAGAGAGAGCAAGATCTCAAATCAAGAATCGTAATCCTCCCTCGTTGCCTGTATGTGCTCTGTATGCCTATGTATGTTCTGTATGTCTTGCCCCCTTTCAAGAGACCCCCTAAAGTTTTCCCCTCATAAGAGGGATTTTTCCATTGCTTCTAAGCTATGCTCTTGATAGCCTCAATTAAAGTTTTTCTCCTTCTGATTATGTGTGCCAATGCCTTGAAGAGCTTAAGCCCATTACAGCATCCGCCTTAAGCGGGACACAGCTTCGTGCGTGCTCCCTAGGATACCCGATAAGGACCTGCTTCAAGCACGCCTCCATCTTAGTTTAAACCTTCAAAACTTTTCTTCAAGCCTCTCCTTGAGAACCTTTTCCTTAGATCCATCAGAGCCTACACGGCCACATTGGCGTGGCGCAAGTTTACATATGAAGCCAAAATCATTTTCGGCTCCCACATTCTCTGCTGAGCGCTCCCTGGCTAGTCACAGTGCCAAGGGGGGTCTCTCAGCCACACCTATCTTACACAGCCTCCGCTGTGAAGGTAGGAAGCGAGCTCAAACCGGCCAAGGAGATCCCCTTACGGGAGGGGAAGGTAGAGCTGACTTCCAAACCCTTCCCCCCCCCTGCCTTCCTTTCTGCACACCCTCCCTCTTTCTAATGGGCTGGCGCACCCCACCTCTAGATCTAGGATCTGATAAAGGGGTTTTTGCAAACCCCTCTCAATTTCTTCCTGTGATCAAACCTCAAGCCCAGGAACTGTTTTCTTTGCATCTTCTCTATATCTTTTCCTATAGATGCTATATTAACGATATGACTATAATTGTGAATTGACCAGGATTGCTTTGCAAAAAACCCACACCTTAGGCGGTGATTGGGATTGTTTTACAAACAAACATCCGACCTGGATATGACCTCTCCCTTCTCCTAAGCCTTCCGGTTAATTCCCTGCCTTGTACATCTCTTAACGCAGAATGTTGCAAAATTGATGGTTCGTAGAATGGAGCCAACTGGCGCCCTAGCGAAAGCTTGGCCAAAACAAAGCGAAAGAAAGGGGAGTAGTTCCCCCCCCCCTATCGACCCAATCAAGGTCTCATCCAGCAGACCATATCCAAAGTACTCTTCTCTATTCTCTATCTATCAAAAAAATTGCCCGCCCCCCCCCACTCCAGGGCTCGGGCTTTCCATCGTCTCATCTATAAGGACTAACTCAGCCAGCTTACGCCAAAACCCCTAGGGGAAAAGCGTTGCTTGTCTTGCCTCTTCCCTTTGAAGTCCAGCTCCATGGCCATGCCAGGCCAGCCCCATCCCGGAGATGGAGCGGGGCCTCCCTGGAAGGATCCGGCTTGCCCGCCCTGTCGAGAGGGCCCGATTGCCCCCTAGCCTGGGCCGAGATGGGAGGGATCTCTCTGGAGCCAGCACACCCATTCTTCCACAAGGATCACAGCCCCCGCTTCGTGTCACCCCCACAAGAGCGGCAGCCTATGAGGCCAGCTGTGGCTCAGAGGTTGATGCGTGCGTGTTGCTGCTCCTCATCTACAATGGCTATGCTCTCTCCCTCCCTGCCGCGCCCTGGCTGAAGCTTGGAGGGGCAGCCAGGGACATTCCTGATAGATTAACCCTTGGGAACTCTCAAAGCTGTTCTCAGCAGCTTGAATATTGTTGGAACCGCGCCTTCTCTCACAACCTGGCGCGCTTGCATTGAGGAATCACTGAACCTGCAATGCTAAAGACTATCAGTAGCTCTCCCTACGCTCTTGAGAAATCCATGGACTCTAACGCCATCGCTCTGTAGCTTTGGTAGTCAAACAGCAAGAGCCATGCATTGGACAATTATGCAACCACGGGTTGCCTTCCTTCCGTACATCATCCAGCCTATGTATCGTTTAGCCATGTTTTATTGCTTACTGTGAACCAACTATTGCTGAAGTTATTGCATGCCTTAATTTTAGAAGTTATGTTATTTGTTGTTGCTGCATTTCCGCCTGTGTCTGCCGGAACTCTCTGCTACCGCCTCACCATCGTTCTGCCTCAGGCTTCACCCCGGAAGCCCAAGCACAGCCACCGCTCCGCCCTTCCCCTCGACCCCCCTTGCCGGAGCGACGCGGCGGCTCTAGCCAAGGAGGAGTGTGTTTCCCTCGCAACTTCCCTTGTGGGAGTCCCCGGACTTGTTTCCTGTAACACCAAGACTATTGGCCGGCTGGCCTGTGCCCTTGCGAAGTCCATCAACTCCACCTCCATTGCTCTGGATGCCCTGGCCTCCGAGCAGCAGGAACTTCGTCAAGCGACTTTAGATAATCGTGCCGCCATTGATTATTTGTTGTTATTGCATCACCAAGGTTGTGAGAATGTACATAATATGTGTTGTTTTAATCTTTCTGATAATTCCCAATTGATCCATATGAAAGTACGTGAGCTGCAAGAAGTTGTATCTAATCTGAAATATGATGTTTTGCCCCATTGGTGGTCAGCCCTCTGGAGCTGGCTGCCGGGAGGATGGTTAAGTGCTATTGTGCAGCTCTGCATTGGTTTAATTGTGTGCCTCGTTATCGGACCTTGCTTCGTTCAGTGTGTGTCTAATATTGCCTGTAACGTGTGTAAGAAGCCCCTCGAATTTCCCTTACCCCGCAACCACCCCCCCCCCCCCACCCACCCCCCCCCCCACCCCCCCCCCCCCCCACCCCCCCCCCCCCCCACCCCCCCCCCCCCCCACCCCCCCCCCCCCCCACCCCCCCCCCCCCCCACCCCCCCCCCCCCCCACCCCCCCCCACCCCCACCCCCCCCCCCCCCCACCCCCCCCCCCCCCCACCCCCCCCCCCCCCCACCCCCCCCCCCCCCCACCCCCCCCCCCCCCCACCCCCCCCCCCCCCCACCCCCCCCCCCCCCCACCCCCCCCCCCCCCCACCCCCCCCCCCCCCCACCCCCCCCCCCCCCCACCCCCCCCCCCCCCCACCCCCCCCCCCCCCCACCCCCCCCCCCCCCCACCCCCCCCCCCCCCCACCCCCCCCCCCCCCCACCCCCCCCCCCCCCCACCCCCCCCCCCCCCCACCCCCCCCCCCCCCCACCCCCCCCCCCCCCCACCCCCCCCCCCCCCCACCCCCCCCCCCCCCCACCCCCCCCCCCCCCCACCCCCCCCCCCCCCCACCCCCCCCCCCCCCCACCCCCCCCCCCCCCCACCCCCCCCCCCCCCCACCCCCCCCCCCCCCCACCCCCCCCCCCCCCCACCCCCCCCCCCCCCCACCCCCCCCCCCCCCCACCCCCCCCCCCCCCCACCCCCCCCCCCCCCCACCCCCCCCCCCCCCCACCCCCCCCCCCCCCCACCCCCCCCCCCCCCCACCCCCCCCCCCCCCCACCCCCCCCCCCCCCCACCCCCCCCCCCCCCCACCCCCCCCCCCCCCCACCCCCCCCCCCCCCCACCCCCCCCCCCCCCCACCCCCCCCCCCCCCCACCCCCCCCCCCCCCCACCCCCCCCCCCCCCCACCCCCCCCCCCCCCCACCCCCCCCCCCCCCCACCCCCCCCCCCCCCCACCCCCCCCCCCCCCCACCCCCCCCCCCCCCCACCCCCCCCCCCCCCCACCCCCCCCCCCCCCCACCCCCCCCCCCCCCCACCCCCCCCCCCCCCCACCCCCCCCCCCCCCCACCCCCCCCCCCCCCCACCCCCCCCCCCCCCCACCCCCCCCCCCCCCCACCCCCCCCCCCCCCCACCCCCCCCCCCCCCCACCCCCCCCCCCCCCCACCCCCCCCCCCCCCCACCCCCCCCCCCCCCCACCCCCCCCCCCCCCCACCCCCCCCCCCCCCCACCCCCCCCCCCCCCCACCCCCCCCCCCCCCCACCCCCCCCCCCCCCCACCCCCCCCCCCCCCCACCCCCCCCCCCCCCCACCCCCCCCCCCCCCCACCCCCCCCCCCCCCCACCCCCCCCCCCCCCCACCCCCCCCCCCCCCCACCCCCCCCCCCCCCCACCCCCCCCCCCCCCCACCCCCCCCCCCCCCCACCCCCCCCCCCCCCCACCCCCCCCCCCCCCCACCCCCCCCCCCCCCCACCCCCCCCCCCCCCCACCCCCCCCCCCCCCCACCCCCCCCCCCCCCCACCCCCCCCCCCCCCCACCCCCCCCCCCCCCCACCCCCCCCCCCCCCCACCCCCCCCCCCCCCCACCCCCCCCCCCCCCCACCCCCCCCCCCCCCCACCCCCCCCCCCCCCCACCCCCCCCCCCCCCCACCCCCCCCCCCCCCCACCCCCCCCCCCCCCCACCCCCCCCCCCCCCCACCCCCCCCCCCCCCCACCCCCCCCCCCCCCCACCCCCCCCCCCCCCCACCCCCCCCCCCCCCCACCCCCCCCCCCCCCCACCCCCCCCCCCCCCCACCCCCCCCCCCCCCCACCCCCCCCCCCCCCCACCCCCCCCCCCCCCCACCCCCCCCCCCCCCCACCCCCCCCCCCCCCCACCCCCCCCCCCCCCCACCCCCCCCCCCCCCCACCCCCCCCCCCCCCCACCCCCCCCCCCCCCCACCCCCCCCCCCCCCCACCCCCCCCCCCCCCCACCCCCCCCCCCCCCCACCCCCCCCCCCCCCCACCCCCCCCCCCCCCCACCCCCCCCCCCCCCCACCCCCCCCCCCCCCCACCCCCCCCCCCCCCCACCCCCCCCCCCCCCCACCCCCCCCCCCCCCCACCCCCCCCCCCCCCCACCCCCCCCCCCCCCCACCCCCCCCCCCCCCCACCCCCCCCCCCCCCCACCCCCCCCCCCCCCCACCCCCCCCCCCCCCCACCCCCCCCCCCCCCCACCCCCCCCCCCCCCCACCCCCCCCCCCCCCCACCCCCCCCCCCCCCCACCCCCCCCCCCCCCCACCCCCCCCCCCCCCCACCCCCCCCCCCCCCCACCCCCCCCCCCCCCCACCCCCCCCCCCCCCCACCCCCCCCCCCCCCCACCCCCCCCCCCCCCCACCCCCCCCCCCCCCCACCCCCCCCCCCCCCCACCCCCCCCCCCCCCCACCCCCCCCCCCCCCCACCCCCCCCCCCCCCCACCCCCCCCCCCCCCCACCCCCCCCCCCCCCCACCCCCCCCCCCCCCCACCCCCCCCCCCCCCCACCCCCCCCCCCCCCCACCCCCCCCCCCCCCCACCCCCCCCCCCCCCCACCCCCCCCCCCCCCCACCCCCCCCCCCCCCCACCCCCCCCCCCCCCCACCCCCCCCCCCCCCCACCCCCCCCCCCCCCCACCCCCCCCCCCCCCCACCCCCCCCCCCCCCCACCCCCCCCCCCCCCCACCCCCCCCCCCCCCCACCCCCCCCCCCCCCCACCCCCCCCCCCCCCCACCCCCCCCCCCCCCCACCCCCCCCCCCCCCCACCCCCCCCCCCCCCCACCCCCCCCCCCCCCCACCCCCCCCCCCCCCCACCCCCCCCCCCCCCCACCCCCCCCCCCCCCCACCCCCCCCCCCCCCCACCCCCCCCCCCCCCCACCCCCCCCCCCCCCCACCCCCCCCCCCCCCCACCCCCCCCCCCCCCCACCCCCCCCCCCCCCCACCCCCCCCCCCCCCCACCCCCCCCCCCCCCCACCCCCCCCCCCCCCCACCCCCCCCCCCCCCCACCCCCCCCCCCCCCCACCCCCCCCCCCCCCCACCCCCCCCCCCCCCCACCCCCCCCCCCCCCCACCCCCCCCCCCCCCCACCCCCCCCCCCCCCCACCCCCCCCCCCCCCCACCCCCCCCCCCCCCCACCCCCCCCCCCCCCCACCCCCCCCCCCCCCCACCCCCCCCCCCCCCCACCCCCCCCCCCCCCCACCCCCCCCCCCCCCCACCCCCCCCCCCCCCCACCCCCCCCCCCCCCCACCCCCCCCCCCCCCCACCCCCCCCCCCCCCCACCCCCCCCCCCCCCCACCCCCCCCCCCCCCCACCCCCCCCCCCCCCCACCCCCCCCCCCCCCCACCCCCCCCCCCCCCCACCCCCCCCCCCCCCCACCCCCCCCCCCCCCCACCCCCCCCCCCCCCCACCCCCCCCCCCCCCCACCCCCCCCCCCCCCCACCCCCCCCCCCCCCCACCCCCCCCCCCCCCCACCCCCCCCCCCCCCCACCCCCCCCCCCCCCCACCCCCCCCCCCCCCCACCCCCCCCCCCCCCCACCCCCCCCCCCCCCCACCCCCCCCCCCCCCCACCCCCCCCCCCCCCCACCCCCCCCCCCCCCCACCCCCCCCCCCCCCCACCCCCCCCCCCCCCCACCCCCCCCCCCCCCCACCCCCCCCCCCCCCCACCCCCCCCCCCCCCCACCCCCCCCCCCCCCCACCCCCCCCCCCCCCCACCCCCCCCCCCCCCCACCCCCCCCCCCCCCCACCCCCCCCCCCCCCCACCCCCCCCCCCCCCCACCCCCCCCCCCCCCCACCCCCCCCCCCCCCCACCCCCCCCCCCCCCCACCCCCCCCCCCCCCCACCCCCCCCCCCCCCCACCCCCCCCCCCCCCCACCCCCCCCCCCCCCCACCCCCCCCCCCCCCCACCCCCCCCCCCCCCCACCCCCCCCCCCCCCCACCCCCCCCCCCCCCCACCCCCCCCCCCCCCCACCCCCCCCCCCCCCCACCCCCCCCCCCCCCCACCCCCCCCCCCCCCCACCCCCCCCCCCCCCCACCCCCCCCCCCCCCCACCCCCCCCCCCCCCCACCCCCCCCCCCCCCCACCCCCCCCCCCCCCCACCCCCCCCCCCCCCCACCCCCCCCCCCCCCCACCCCCCCCCCCCCCCACCCCCCCCCCCCCCCACCCCCCCCCCCCCCCACCCCCCCCCCCCCCCACCCCCCCCCCCCCCCACCCCCCCCCCCCCCCACCCCCCCCCCCCCCCACCCCCCCCCCCCCCCACCCCCCCCCCCCCCCACCCCCCCCCCCCCCCACCCCCCCCCCCCCCCACCCCCCCCCCCCCCCACCCCCCCCCCCCCCCACCCCCCCCCCCCCCCACCCCCCCCCCCCCCCACCCCCCCCCCCCCCCACCCCCCCCCCCCCCCACCCCCCCCCCCCCCCACCCCCCCCCCCCCCCACCCCCCCCCCCCCCCACCCCCCCCCCCCCCCACCCCCCCCCCCCCCCACCCCCCCCCCCCCCCACCCCCCCCCCCCCCCACCCCCCCCCCCCCCCACCCCCCCCCCCCCCCACCCCCCCCCCCCCCCACCCCCCCCCCCCCCCACCCCCCCCCCCCCCCACCCCCCCCCCCCCCCACCCCCCCCCCCCCCCACCCCCCCCCCCCCCCACCCCCCCCCCCCCCCACCCCCCCCCCCCCCCACCCCCCCCCCCCCCCACCCCCCCCCCCCCCCACCCCCCCCCCCCCCCACCCCCCCCCCCCCCCACCCCCCCCCCCCCCCACCCCCCCCCCCCCCCACCCCCCCCCCCCCCCACCCCCCCCCCCCCCCACCCCCCCCCCCCCCCACCCCCCCCCCCCCCCACCCCCCCCCCCCCCCACCCCCCCCCCCCCCCACCCCCCCCCCCCCCCACCCCCCCCCCCCCCCACCCCCCCCCCCCCCCACCCCCCCCCCCCCCCACCCCCCCCCCCCCCCACCCCCCCCCCCCCCCACCCCCCCCCCCCCCCACCCCCCCCCCCCCCCACCCCCCCCCCCCCCCACCCCCCCCCCCCCCCACCCCCCCCCCCCCCCACCCCCCCCCCCCCCCACCCCCCCCCCCCCCCACCCCCCCCCCCCCCCACCCCCCCCCCCCCCCACCCCCCCCCCCCCCCACCCCCCCCCCCCCCCACCCCCCCCCCCCCCCACCCCCCCCCCCCCCCACCCCCCCCCCCCCCCACCCCCCCCCCCCCCCACCCCCCCCCCCCCCCACCCCCCCCCCCCCCCACCCCCCCCCCCCCCCACCCCCCCCCCCCCCCACCCCCCCCCCCCCCCACCCCCCCCCCCCCCCACCCCCCCCCCCCCCCACCCCCCCCCCCCCCCACCCCCCCCCCCCCCCACCCCCCCCCCCCCCCACCCCCCCCCCCCCCCACCCCCCCCCCCCCCCACCCCCCCCCCCCCCCACCCCCCCCCCCCCCCACCCCCCCCCCCCCCCACCCCCCCCCCCCCCCACCCCCCCCCCCCCCCACCCCCCCCCCCCCCCACCCCCCCCCCCCCCCACCCCCCCCCCCCCCCACCCCCCCCCCCCCCCACCCCCCCCCCCCCCCACCCCCCCCCCCCCCCACCCCCCCCCCCCCCCACCCCCCCCCCCCCCCACCCCCCCCCCCCCCCACCCCCCCCCCCCCCCACCCCCCCCCCCCCCCACCCCCCCCCCCCCCCACCCCCCCCCCCCCCCACCCCCCCCCCCCCCCACCCCCCCCCCCCCCCACCCCCCCCCCCCCCCACCCCCCCCCCCCCCCACCCCCCCCCCCCCCCACCCCCCCCCCCCCCCACCCCCCCCCCCCCCCACCCCCCCCCCCCCCCACCCCCCCCCCCCCCCACCCCCCCCCCCCCCCACCCCCCCCCCCCCCCACCCCCCCCCCCCCCCACCCCCCCCCCCCCCCACCCCCCCCCCCCCCCACCCCCCCCCCCCCCCACCCCCCCCCCCCCCCACCCCCCCCCCCCCCCACCCCCCCCCCCCCCCACCCCCCCCCCCCCCCACCCCCCCCCCCCCCCACCCCCCCCCCCCCCCACCCCCCCCCCCCCCCACCCCCCCCCCCCCCCACCCCCCCCCCCCCCCACCCCCCCCCCCCCCCACCCCCCCCCCCCCCCACCCCCCCCCCCCCCCACCCCCCCCCCCCCCCACCCCCCCCCCCCCCCACCCCCCCCCCCCCCCACCCCCCCCCCCCCCCACCCCCCCCCCCCCCCACCCCCCCCCCCCCCCACCCCCCCCCCCCCCCACCCCCCCCCCCCCCCACCCCCCCCCCCCCCCACCCCCCCCCCCCCCCACCCCCCCCCCCCCCCACCCCCCCCCCCCCCCACCCCCCCCCCCCCCCACCCCCCCCCCCCCCCACCCCCCCCCCCCCCCACCCCCCCCCCCCCCCACCCCCCCCCCCCCCCACCCCCCCCCCCCCCCACCCCCCCCCCCCCCCACCCCCCCCCCCCCCCACCCCCCCCCCCCCCCACCCCCCCCCCCCCCCACCCCCCCCCCCCCCCACCCCCCCCCCCCCCCACCCCCCCCCCCCCCCACCCCCCCCCCCCCCCACCCCCCCCCCCCCCCACCCCCCCCCCCCCCCACCCCCCCCCCCCCCCACCCCCCCCCCCCCCCACCCCCCCCCCCCCCCACCCCCCCCCCCCCCCACCCCCCCCCCCCCCCACCCCCCCCCCCCCCCACCCCCCCCCCCCCCCACCCCCCCCCCCCCCCACCCCCCCCCCCCCCCACCCCCCCCCCCCCCCACCCCCCCCCCCCCCCACCCCCCCCCCCCCCCACCCCCCCCCCCCCCCACCCCCCCCCCCCCCCACCCCCCCCCCCCCCCACCCCCCCCCCCCCCCACCCCCCCCCCCCCCCACCCCCCCCCCCCCCCACCCCCCCCCCCCCCCACCCCCCCCCCCCCCCACCCCCCCCCCCCCCCACCCCCCCCCCCCCCCACCCCCCCCCCCCCCCACCCCCCCCCCCCCCCACCCCCCCCCCCCCCCACCCCCCCCCCCCCCCACCCCCCCCCCCCCCCACCCCCCCCCCCCCCCACCCCCCCCCCCCCCCACCCCCCCCCCCCCCCACCCCCCCCCCCCCCCACCCCCCCCCCCCCCCACCCCCCCCCCCCCCCACCCCCCCCCCCCCCCACCCCCCCCCCCCCCCACCCCCCCCCCCCCCCACCCCCCCCCCCCCCCACCCCCCCCCCCCCCCACCCCCCCCCCCCCCCACCCCCCCCCCCCCCCACCCCCCCCCCCCCCCACCCCCCCCCCCCCCCACCCCCCCCCCCCCCCACCCCCCCCCCCCCCCACCCCCCCCCCCCCCCACCCCCCCCCCCCCCCACCCCCCCCCCCCCCCACCCCCCCCCCCCCCCACCCCCCCCCCCCCCCACCCCCCCCCCCCCCCACCCCCCCCCCCCCCCACCCCCCCCCCCCCCCACCCCCCCCCCCCCCCACCCCCCCCCCCCCCCACCCCCCCCCCCCCCCACCCCCCCCCCCCCCCACCCCCCCCCCCCCCCACCCCCCCCCCCCCCCACCCCCCCCCCCCCCCACCCCCCCCCCCCCCCACCCCCCCCCCCCCCCACCCCCCCCCCCCCCCACCCCCCCCCCCCCCCACCCCCCCCCCCCCCCACCCCCCCCCCCCCCCACCCCCCCCCCCCCCCACCCCCCCCCCCCCCCACCCCCCCCCCCCCCCACCCCCCCCCCCCCCCACCCCCCCCCCCCCCCACCCCCCCCCCCCCCCACCCCCCCCCCCCCCCACCCCCCCCCCCCCCCACCCCCCCCCCCCCCCACCCCCCCCCCCCCCCACCCCCCCCCCCCCCCACCCCCCCCCCCCCCCACCCCCCCCCCCCCCCACCCCCCCCCCCCCCCACCCCCCCCCCCCCCCACCCCCCCCCCCCCCCACCCCCCCCCCCCCCCACCCCCCCCCCCCCCCACCCCCCCCCCCCCCCACCCCCCCCCCCCCCCACCCCCCCCCCCCCCCACCCCCCCCCCCCCCCACCCCCCCCCCCCCCCACCCCCCCCCCCCCCCACCCCCCCCCCCCCCCACCCCCCCCCCCCCCCACCCCCCCCCCCCCCCACCCCCCCCCCCCCCCACCCCCCCCCCCCCCCACCCCCCCCCCCCCCCACCCCCCCCCCCCCCCACCCCCCCCCCCCCCCACCCCCCCCCCCCCCCACCCCCCCCCCCCCCCACCCCCCCCCCCCCCCACCCCCCCCCCCCCCCACCCCCCCCCCCCCCCACCCCCCCCCCCCCCCACCCCCCCCCCCCCCCACCCCCCCCCCCCCCCACCCCCCCCCCCCCCCACCCCCCCCCCCCCCCACCCCCCCCCCCCCCCACCCCCCCCCCCCCCCACCCCCCCCCCCCCCCACCCCCCCCCCCCCCCACCCCCCCCCCCCCCCACCCCCCCCCCCCCCCACCCCCCCCCCCCCCCACCCCCCCCCCCCCCCACCCCCCCCCCCCCCCACCCCCCCCCCCCCCCACCCCCCCCCCCCCCCACCCCCCCCCCCCCCCACCCCCCCCCCCCCCCACCCCCCCCCCCCCCCACCCCCCCCCCCCCCCACCCCCCCCCCCCCCCACCCCCCCCCCCCCCCACCCCCCCCCCCCCCCACCCCCCCCCCCCCCCACCCCCCCCCCCCCCCACCCCCCCCCCCCCCCACCCCCCCCCCCCCCCACCCCCCCCCCCCCCCACCCCCCCCCCCCCCCACCCCCCCCCCCCCCCACCCCCCCCCCCCCCCACCCCCCCCCCCCCCCACCCCCCCCCCCCCCCACCCCCCCCCCCCCCCACCCCCCCCCCCCCCCACCCCCCCCCCCCCCCACCCCCCCCCCCCCCCACCCCCCCCCCCCCCCACCCCCCCCCCCCCCCACCCCCCCCCCCCCCCACCCCCCCCCCCCCCCACCCCCCCCCCCCCCCACCCCCCCCCCCCCCCACCCCCCCCCCCCCCCACCCCCCCCCCCCCCCACCCCCCCCCCCCCCCACCCCCCCCCCCCCCCACCCCCCCCCCCCCCCACCCCCCCCCCCCCCCACCCCCCCCCCCCCCCACCCCCCCCCCCCCCCACCCCCCCCCCCCCCCACCCCCCCCCCCCCCCACCCCCCCCCCCCCCCACCCCCCCCCCCCCCCACCCCCCCCCCCCCCCACCCCCCCCCCCCCCCACCCCCCCCCCCCCCCACCCCCCCCCCCCCCCACCCCCCCCCCCCCCCACCCCCCCCCCCCCCCACCCCCCCCCCCCCCCACCCCCCCCCCCCCCCACCCCCCCCCCCCCCCACCCCCCCCCCCCCCCACCCCCCCCCCCCCCCACCCCCCCCCCCCCCCACCCCCCCCCCCCCCCACCCCCCCCCCCCCCCACCCCCCCCCCCCCCCACCCCCCCCCCCCCCCACCCCCCCCCCCCCCCACCCCCCCCCCCCCCCACCCCCCCCCCCCCCCACCCCCCCCCCCCCCCACCCCCCCCCCCCCCCACCCCCCCCCCCCCCCACCCCCCCCCCCCCCCACCCCCCCCCCCCCCCACCCCCCCCCCCCCCCACCCCCCCCCCCCCCCACCCCCCCCCCCCCCCACCCCCCCCCCCCCCCACCCCCCCCCCCCCCCACCCCCCCCCCCCCCCACCCCCCCCCCCCCCCACCCCCCCCCCCCCCCACCCCCCCCCCCCCCCACCCCCCCCCCCCCCCACCCCCCCCCCCCCCCACCCCCCCCCCCCCCCACCCCCCCCCCCCCCCACCCCCCCCCCCCCCCACCCCCCCCCCCCCCCACCCCCCCCCCCCCCCACCCCCCCCCCCCCCCACCCCCCCCCCCCCCCACCCCCCCCCCCCCCCACCCCCCCCCCCCCCCACCCCCCCCCCCCCCCACCCCCCCCCCCCCCCACCCCCCCCCCCCCCCACCCCCCCCCCCCCCCACCCCCCCCCCCCCCCACCCCCCCCCCCCCCCACCCCCCCCCCCCCCCACCCCCCCCCCCCCCCACCCCCCCCCCCCCCCACCCCCCCCCCCCCCCACCCCCCCCCCCCCCCACCCCCCCCCCCCCCCACCCCCCCCCCCCCCCACCCCCCCCCCCCCCCCCCCCCCCCCCCCCCCACCCCCCCCCCCCCCCACCCCCCCCCCCCCCCACCCCCCCCCCCCCCCACACCACAGATGCAGGCGAAACGTCAGGAGAGAATGCTGCTAGAACACGGTCATACAGCCCGGAAACCACACAGCACCCATTTCAGAATGAGCTTTTGTGAGCCACAGAACACTTTTTTTTTTGCCACACGTAATTCTTTGTGTTAGAAAAGAGGAAGTTGAAGGGAGACATGATGACTCTGTTTAAGTATTTGAAAGGTAGTCACTTAGAGGAGTGCAGGAAGTTGTTCCTGTTGACGAAAGGACTCGCAATAATGGGTATAAATTATGGGCAGAAAGGTACCAGCTGGACAGTAGAAGGAAATTTCTTACAGTTCAGTAGAATTGGCTGCCTAGGGATTTGCCAAGCTCCCCCTCTCTGGCAGTCTTCCAGCAGCAGCTGGACAAACACTTGTCAGGGATGCTTTAGGCTGATCAGGTGGTAGGACTAGATGGCCTGTGTGGCCCCTTCCAGCTCGATGGTTCTGTGATTCAGTGATGAGTTGGTAGAGCCGCAGTGCTTCCGTCCCTTTAAATATGACGTGTGTTTCAGGGCTCTCGCACCCGTTTCCTGGACACCATGAGCATGCACATGGCGATCTCGGGCTTGTCAGGATTCCAACGCAGCCTCTGGATGGCGGCTAAACACGGCAAGAGGAAAGGGCAGCAGCAGGTTCAAGAGCACATCAAGAAGATGCGCAGCAAAACCGACGGCCCCGGGGTGAGTTGAAACAGCACTGAGGGGCTGTGTGCTAACCCTTGCAAGTTACGTGGCTGGGTGTCACCCACAATGTGTCACCTCCATACACCACCAGTTCATGTCCATTGGATTTGAAGAGGGGCGGTGCTAGATAGGAGCCAGCATGTAAGAGTTGTGCGCTGAGACTAAAGACAGAGGTATCTTTCCCCCTCCAGTATAGTTGAAATGCCTTAACTTGGATTTCCCCAGGCTAGCCTGATCTCATCACATCTCAGAAGCTAAGCAGGGTCTTAGCCCTGGTTGGTATTTGAATGGGAGACCTCCAAGGAATACCACGGTGGTGATGCAGAGGCAAACCATTTCCTAACCACTATGACAAAACACAAGGGGATTGGGACTGACATTCAGGTCACATCAGACCTTGACTGGGCATACTGTTGGACTGCGCCACAGATGGTCAGTATGAGTTCCCATCAGTAACGTGAGAATGATTCTCCTCAGTGGACTGGGCAAGAAGAACACATAAGAAACTGACAAGCTGGAACGGGTCCAGAGAAGGGCAACTAAAATGGTAAAAGGTCTGGAATCCATGCCCTACGAGGAGAGGCTCAGGGAGCTGGGTATATTTAGTTTGGTGAAGAGAAGGTTAAGAGGTGACACGATAGCCATGTTTAGATATTTGAAGGGATGTCATGCTGGTGAGGGAGCAAGCTTGTTCTCTGCTTCTCCAGAGGCAAGGACCAGGAGTCATGGGTTCAAGGTGGAAGAAAAGAGATTCCTCCTAAACATCAGGAAAAACTTTCTGACAGTAATGGCTGTTCGACAGTGGAATGCACTACCTCGGAGTGTGGTGGAGTGTCCTTCTTTGGAGGTTTTTAAAGAGAGGCTGGATGGCCATCTGTCAGGAGTGCTTTGATTGTGTGTTCCTGCATTGCAGGGGGTTGGACTTGATGGCCCTTGGGGTCTCGTCCAACTCTATGATTCTATGAAATAAAGGAGACATTGAGCTGTAGATGTTGCCCACTTTGTGTTGACATCTTGCCACTTTGCAGATTGCATCCTGGGACTGGGTGAACCTTAGCAGCATCAACAACCTCATCGATGTGCATGCCCTCTATGTAGGGGGCCAGCCATTGGAGAAAGAGGCCCGGGAACTCTTCGTGAAGGGAAGCATGCAGGACATCAGGAACAATTTTCAGGTAAGGAACAAATCTGTCGTGGTGTAGTGGTTAAGAGCGGTGGACTCTAACCTGGAGAACCGGGTTTGATTCCCCCTGTTTTGTAATCTGCCTTGAGTCTGAGCTAGAAAGGTGGACCATAAATGAAGTAGCTAAAATGATTTAGTCAGCGTGGTGCGGTGGTTAAGAGAAGATGGACTCTAACTCTGGAGAACTGAATTTGTTTCTTCGCTCCAACACTTGAAGCCTGCTGGGTGCCCTTGGGCCAGACACAGTTCTCTCAGAATTCTGTCAGCCCCCCTTACCTCACAAGGTGTCCGTTGTGGATAGAGCAGGGGTAGGGAACCTGCGGCTCTCCAGATGTTCAGGAACTACAATTCCCATCAGCCCCTACCAGCATGGCCAATTGGCCATGCTGACAGAGGCTGATGGGAATTGTAGTTCCTGAACATCTGGAGAGCCGCAGGTTCCCTACCCCTGGGATAGAGGAAAGGAGAGGGATTTGTGAACTGCTTTGAGATTCCTTACAGGAGAGAAAAGTGGGTTACATAAACCAACAGCTTCGTTCTGGAAATGGCTGCCAGACAGAGGAGGCAGTGTTGGAATGTGTGTGTGGTTTTTGAAGTCAAGTCGCACAACTGATTTGTAGGGATTTCAAGGCAAGAAACGTTCGGATGTGGTTTGCCATTGCTTGCCTTTGTGTGGGCTGAGAGAGGTCTGAGAGAACTGTGACTGGTCCAAGGCCACCCAGCGGGCTTTATGGGGAGAAGTGGGGAATCAAGCCTGGTTCTCCAAATTACAGTCCTCTGCTCTTAGCCACTACACCACGCTGGCTCTCAAAGCTGGAATAGTCTAGTGTACAGCCTAGGAACAAAAGCTATTTGGGCAACTGGCTGATAATTTATCTTCCACTTGCTTCTCCTTCACCAAAGGAGCTGATGAGATATTGTGCTCTTGATGTTCAAGCTACGCATGAAATATTCCAGGAGCAGCTCCCGCTCTTCATGAAAAGGTAAGATGCTGGGACATCGTTGTATTGACCCGCCAACAGTGCCAGAACTTAGAGAGCACCCAAGGGAAAGAGTCTCACCTGAGGATTATGCTTCTTTAGATTATGCTGCTTTAGGTTTGTACAACGCTTTTCCTCTTTTGTTTTTCTGAGAATTTTTATTTATTTTACACATTTAAATAATACACACATAGAAAGATAAAGAAAATATCCCAGTTTAGTCCCCCCTCCCCCTGTAATAATAATACTAAATGAAAAGAAAAGAAACATACACAAACACCTACACACCTACACCGCATGATGGCTTTCCGAAGCAATCTCTTCGGCATCCAAGCATCGTCCAACTCGGCCCTTTTCATTAATATCTGCATTTTTTTTCGCGGTCCTCCTTATGCATTTGTCTGGAATCTAAACAAACAATTTGGAAGTCTGAAGGATCCTGCCATTTTGTTTCTCTGTGGACATAGTATCATGTTCCATGATGCTACATTAAAATTTTACCCTATTTAATAGGTGTGTTTGTGAGTGATTGGAAAATTTCCACGATGTTATGAAAAATTGTATGTTGTTTATTGTGATGTTTTGCATTTTGCCTGGGCAACTTTCAGGGGAGAACAGTCGCCTAAGTCAATATACCATACCATACTGTACCATATGTTAAGTAGTTTGCAAAGGATTTCCAGTCTTTCAAAAAACTGTTTGTTTTATGGAAACGCACGGAATTACAGTTTCTTGAAACAACTTGGAAGATTGAGCGGCAAAAAATTTTATTATCCCTAATACTCCATCCCTTTAAAAATGTGTGCTGTTCGTATTGGTCGAAGGCAAACAAAGGGGCCTTCAGGTGCCTCCAGAAGATGTCTAACAAAAAGGACCTCCCTGGCTTGTTCAGGGCGCCTGTTCCACGCAGTGAGAGACTCAATGGAAAAAGCACATTCTCTGGCTGCTGGCAGGCAGGCTACCTGAACTGGGGAGGAGGCTGTGGCACTGTGGAAGAACCTTTGCTTTCCATTCAGAATATCCCAGGTTCTGTTCCTGGTGTCTCTGTTTGTAAAGGTCTACACCAGTGTTTCCCAACCTTTTCAACGTCGCGGTACCCTTGACCTCGCTCTTCATATCTCAGAGTACCCCTGATGTTCATTTGATTTTTTTTTTTTTTTGCATTTTTAAGGGTTTTTTCTGTTTTTGGCCTGTAGGTGCGGGAAGTGACAAGCAGGAGGGGAGGGAAAGCAGTGTTGACAGCCGCGTTGTTTATTTGCCTAAATTCGGCATAGATTGGGGGGATTTAAAGGGAGAGCTCCCTTTAAATCTACCCCCCCAATCCACAACACATTTAGGCAATAAAACAATGCTGTTTTTCAATGTTGTTTAAAGGGAGCCTATGAGGCTTCCAACCCGCCCTTCAAAATCCATTTAATTCTGGTGGGGGGGGGGGGGGGCCGGCGGCGGCAGGCGGTGGCAGGCGGTAGCATTCTCATGGTACCCCTGGGATGAGCTCAGGATACCCCAGGGTACCACAGAACCCTGGTTGGGAATCACTGGTTGGGAATCACATGGTGGAGAACTGCTGCCAATGTGAATGGAACTCAGGAAAGGTTCAAGAGCTTTATTGAGCTGTGTCAGGACCTTCGCTGCAAGAAGCCAGAGCTGGGGGGCCTGACTTTTGCAATCTACATATATCTCCAAGTTTCCAGCTTTCTCAGACTCCCCCCTCCCCCCTTTTCCCATAATAGGATGAATAAGAGAAGTATAGTATTTAGACCAGTATTGTTATCTGTCTCAGGATTCAAGGACGAGTGATGGACTCATTCCAGCCCTGGGAGGGGGTGGGGAGGAGTGAGTGAGGCATATTTATTCATTTATATATCAGATTTAATGTGCTGCATCATCCCCAAAGGGCTATGCGCGGTGTACAACCAATAAAACAATCACATTAAATTATGATCAGTAAGACAACATTTTTAAATACCAATTAACAACCATCTCCAACCTCCATCTTAAAATCGGATGATGAAGTCATCAACAGTGGACTCATCGGGTGGGCGGCATAACATGGACAAGCCCCCAAGGTGGAATATGGGGCGCAGAGGACAGCACCTTCAACGGCCAACCTCCCCAAAGGCCCGGTGGAACAGCTCCGTCTTGCAGGCCCTGCGGAATTGTTCTAGGACGGTCCTGCAGGGCCCAGATGGCTGGGGGGAGAGTGTTCCACCAGGTTGGGGCCAGGGCAGTAAAGGTCCTGGCCCGGGTAGAGGCCAGTCGTATCATGGAGGGGCCCGGGACCACCAACAAGTTGGCCTCTGCCGAATGCAGAGGTCGAACAGGGGCATTTCACTAGTTACAAGCACAGCGACTGAAACAGAATGGCCCATAAACATACACAGATAACAGCAAGTGCAGGTGTGACGTTGGCACCAGCCAGTAGATGTCAGGCCAGGCAAGAGACACTTGATGGATGGGTGATCTGATTCAATACAAATCAACAAGAGAAACAACAATTAATTGGGTATGGTGGGGTATAAATCCAAAACTATTTTTCTTCATCGTCTTTTGTCTCCCAGCCCCATAATCCAGAACTAAGTCAGTATTGCCCAGGCTACAAAAATAGGTGAAATTGCCTATGCTGGCAAGGGCTGATTGGAATCATAGTCCATAAATATCTGGAGGGCCATAGACCCTTGTTTACCCTGATGACCCGACCCACTGAGAATCAGGCCTGTTCCTAGCCTGGGGGAACTCTGCCATGATGTTCTGTTTCCCCATCCTGCTCCATAGAAGAAGAAGAGTTGGATTTATATCCCCCTTTCTCTCCTATTAAGGAGACTCAAAGGGGCTTACAATCTCCTTTCCCTCCCTTCCCCACAACAAACACCCTGTGAGGTAGGTGGGGCTTGAGAGAACTCCGAAGAACTGGGACCAACCCAAGGCCACCCAGCTGGCAGGACTTTTAAGAATTGTTTATTTGTCAAGATTGGCAAATGTCTCAAGTTTGCCTCGCTGTCTCTATGGTGGAATCAGCCCTTTTGTTCCTTTTGTGTCAGGTGTCCCCATCCGGTGACGTTTGCAGGGATGCTGGAAATGGGCATCTGTTACCTCCCCGTCAATCAGAATTGGGAGAGGTATGTGGACGAGGCGCAAGTCACATATGAGGAGCTGCAGAAGGAGATGAAGAAGTCCTTGATGAATCTGGCGGACGATGCGTGCCAGCTGCTTCACGAGGAGAGGTGCTTAATGCTAATGTCATTGCAGGAATATCACAAAGTAGTTCCGTGGAGTGCCTTCAGATGTAGATGTGTATTGGGTCTCTGTTGAGAAGCTGCAAAGTTGTGTGTGTATGAGTTGAAGTGGTAAGCAGGAAGAGGTATGTTATTTTCCTCTCCTTGCTGTTTCTTTCCATCCATCTGTTCTAGCTGGATGTTTTCTGGTTCTCCAGATTAGATTCCGCTGCTCATGTGGCGGAGTGGGGAATCGAACCCGGTTCTCCAGATTAGATTCTGCGGCTCATGTGGCGGAGTGGGGAATCGAACCCGGTTCTCCAGATTAGATTCCGTGGCTCATGTGGCGGAGTGGGGAATCGAACCCGGTTCTCCAGATTAGATTCCGCTGCTCATGTGGCGGAGTGGGGAATCGAACCCGGTTCTCCAGATTGAATTCATGACTCTACATGTAAGTGGGGAATCGAACCCGGTTCTCCAGATTAGATTCCGCGGCTCATGTGGCGGAGTGGGGAATCGAACCCGGTTCTCCAGATTAGATTCTGCGGCTCATGTGGAGGAGTGGGGGATCAAACCTGGTTCTCCAGATTAGAGTCCATCATTCTTAACCACTACACCACACTGGCTCTATTCAGGATTCTGGGAGTCAACCGGAGCCTTGGTCAAAGAGGTAGAGACATCAGAAAAGGGCTGTGTCAGAATAACCCAGATGTTGTGTTTTGTATGGTGCGTCGCACAGGTACAAGGATGATCCTTGGTTATGGGATCTGGAGTGGGACCTCCAAGAATTTAAGCAAAAGAAGAAGAAACCCGGGAAGAAGAAGGATCAAGATGACGATGGAGAACCTCGCAAATCAGTGGAAAAGGGTTCCGTCCTGGAGTGGCAGGAAGGTAAAGGGCTGTCATAATTGCCCAGCTGCCCACTCATGTGGGTTTGCTGGTGAATGTCCCTCCAAGTGGCATTTCATGGCTCAGTGGCAGAATGAAGCATTGTATGTAGTTGGTCCCTGGTTTGGTCCCTGGTTTGTATGTGTGCATGTTGTGAAGTCTTAGATCAGAGGTCTCCAAACCGGGCCTTCCAGATGTTCATGGACTACAATTCCCATCAGCTCTGCCAACTGGCCATGCAGCCAGGGGCTAATGGGAATCATAGTCCATGAACATCTGGAGGGTCATAGTTTGGAGACCCCTGTCCTAGATGATTTACGGTGACCCATTGTGGGATTTTCAAGGTAAGAAACACTCAGAGATGGTTTGCCATTGCCTGCCTCTGCATCACAACTTCAGTATTCCTTGGAGGTTGCCTATCCAAATATCAACCAGCCGACCCTGCTTAGCTTCTGAGATCTGACAAGAGCAGGCTGGAGAGCCAGCGTGGTGTAGTGGTTAAGAGCAGGTGCACTCTAATCTGGAGAACCGGATTTGATTCCCCGCTCTGCCACTTGATTTGTGGAGGCTTATCTGGTAAACCAGATTAGCTTGTGCGTTCCAACACATGCCAGCTGGGTGACCTTGGGCTAGTCACTGTTCTTTGGAGCTCTCTCAGCCCCACCTACCTCACAGGGTGTTTGTTGTGAGGGGGGAAGGGAAAGGAGTTTGTAAGGCCCTTTGAGTCTCCTTACAGGAGAGAAAGGGGATATAAAGAAGAAGAAGAGTTTGGATTTATATCCCCCCTTTCTCTCCTGTAGGAGACTCAAAGGGGCTTACAATCTTCTTGCGCTTCCCCCCTCACAACAAACACCCTGTGAATGAGGCACTGAGAGAGCTTCCGAGAAGACTGAAACTCGCAAAGGTCCTCCAACTAACGTCAATGTGAACTGGCACAGGCTAATCTGAATTCCCCAGATAAGCTCCACAGCTCAGGCGGCAGAGCGGGGAATCAAACCCGGTTCCTCCAGATTAGATACACGAGTTCTTAACCTCCTATGCCACTGCTGCTCCTAAATCCAATTCTTCAACTTTTCTTCGGGCCATCCGGGTTAGGACATTACGGGGCTTAGGCACTTACATTTTCAATGGAAGCCCAGCTAATGCGGAACCATGCAGAGTGTTACATTTTGCATCAGTTTGATTCTTTGGGGTCACTCAATGTCAGCTGCAGTGCAAGTACAGAATAATGTCATACTCTGAACGCCTTGAAAAATGTTCCTTTCTGGTTTGTCGAGGACAGATCCCGGCCCCCCTACTGAAGAGGAGGAACAGAATTTCCCGGACAGCCGGCGGCACTTGGACAGCCTGAAAGAGACCGTTGCTTTGCAGCCAAAGAGGGTTCAGCATCTGCCCGGCCATCCAGGGTGAGTTAGTAAAAGAAGGCTTCCTAGCCTGTTACCTGTTCACAGTCTCTGTAAACCGTTATAACCCGAAACATTCACAGGGTGCTTTATCAAAAGTTAGTTTGGTCTAGGGATGTTTAGTCTGGAGAAGCGAAGGTTAAGGCGGGACATGATAGCCATGTTTAAATATTTGAAGGGATGCCACGTCGAAGAGGGAGCAAGCTGGTTTTCTGCTGCCTCAGACACTAGGACACGGAGTAATGGATTCATGATGCAGGAAAAGAGATTCCACCTAAACATTAGGAAGAACTTCCTGACAGCAAGGGCTGTTCAACAGTGGAATGCACAACCTTGGAGGTTTTTAAACAGAGGCTGGATGGACATCTGTCAGGAGTGCTTTGATTGTGTGTTCCTGCATGGCAGGGGGTTGGACTTGATGACCCTTCTGGTCACTTCCAACTCTATGATTCTATGAAAAGCACGTGAAAAATAAGTCCAATTAAAATAAACCTTGAGGTCCTATTCTCCAGTGCCCCCTTAGCTTTCCGTCCTTATGTGTAGGACTCTCATGCTGCATTCTTCTTTTTCAAAACGCTTCTTTCAGGCATTTTCAAAGGCTCAGAGGTAGAAACTTGAGGAATTATTATCACTATTTATTCAATTTGATATCCCACCCCTCCCCTTTCGGGCTCGGGGCAACGTACAACCATTTTAAAACCGTTTAAAAACATTAAAACAACCGTAAAAACATTTAAAACAGTCGGGCCGGAACTGTGAACACAGAACTTTGGCGATCGACTTGTCCGGGTTGCTGTTGTGGGGTGGGGAGGAGAGCTGATTGGAAGCGGCTTTGAGAACCTTTCGGTAGAGAAAAGCCAGGTATAAAAACCAGCTCTTCTTTTTCTCCTTTTTGCTCTGGTGGAAGAAAAGATGAAAAGCAGACTTGAGGGGCAGCGGAGGGAAGATGTAGCTGATCCACCTGGCCTAAAGTTGAAGCAGCAACAGCTACATTGCTTCTGGCCTCCTTATCCCGGTCTTTATTTCCATTCCGTGCCTATTATATTCTGTTAATTTTGCTTAAATATCAGTAAGATTTGGGTTGCTATTTTATTAGCTCCTGCCTTTCTTGTTTGGTCACTAGGTTGTGAATAAATAATTAGAGCGTTGGGGGATATTGCCTTATTGCGGTTTTAATATAGAGAGCCAGCGTGGTGTAGTGGATAAGAGCAGGGGGACTCTAATCTGGAGAACGGGGTTTGATTCCCCGCTCTGCCACTTGAGCTGTGGAGGCTTATCCGGTGAACCAGATTAGCTTGTGCACTCCAACACATGCCTGCTGGGTGACCTTGGGCTAGTCACAGTTCTTTGGAGCTCTCTCAGCCCCACCTACTTCACAAGGTGTTTGTTGTGGAGGGGGGGAAGGGAAAGGAGATTGTAAGCCCCTTTGAGTCTCCTACAGGAGAGAAAAGGGGGGGGGATATAAATCCAAACTCTTCTTCTTCTTCTATATCAATTCTTGATTGTTTTAATAAATCATCAGCCGACCCCGGGGGGGGGGGGGGTAGAAGAAAAGGCTGATAAGAAATAAATAAATAAATCCCCCAATCCGCACTGGTGTTTCCCCTGCTCCTTTTACTGTTAAATCATGCGATGTGCAATCACCAGTGTACAGCACAGCCCTTCAAGGCTTACAGCCGGGTTCCCCCCCCACCCCCAAACACTGTTCCTGCAGCTGGTACCGTAAACTGTGTCCTCGGCTGGATGACCCCAGTTGGGTGCCCGGACCAAGTCTGATCAGCCTGCAGATGAGGGTGACTCCGAAGCTCATGAGACTCACCTGGGACGGCTTTCCACTGCACTACGCTGAGAAATATGGCTGGGGCTACCTGGTGCCTGGAAGAAAGGAGAGACCAGCGGAAGACAACCTGGCCACCCAGACACCTTCATGCCCATTCAAGTGAGAACCTTCTGCAGCTGCTATTGGCTGGGGGAGAATGCCTTATTTGCCTACATCTTCCTTCTGGGTAACAGTAGTGATAGGGGGTAGCTGGTGTAACTCCTTTTCACAATTTGACAGCTATTTCCGGTCCCACCCCCTGAATTAAAGTGTGAATTAAAGGGTGTGAATTAAAGGGGTGTGTGTGAATTAACGGGTTAATAAGGGTTGAATAAAATATGAATAAAAATGCATTGAAACGTGAGTTTAATTTTATTTGGGCTGTGCGTGGGAATTGGTTTGTGTTTTGTGTGTTTTAACGAGAGGGTGTAGTCTGGGGCATGGATCAGACAGCAAAATGCTAGTTTCCCCGAAGATGGTACAGTGAATGCAGTGTTTGAGAAGGGGACTTCCCCAGTTTTTACACACTCTGTGGAGAACACAGAGTGCATAAGCAAACCCTCTCCTTTAAATCCCACAGCACCCCGTGTTTTACACTTCCCCAGTTTTTAAAAGTTTAGAACAGAAAAATTTAGAACTGAGCCTCCAGACCAATTTCCCTGTCCATTTTGGCAAGTGGGGGTGATTTATCAGCTCAGTGATGATTCAATGGGGCAATCGTCCTTCCACACGCAGGGTAATTGAGGATCTGTACCGAGAACACTGCAAAGAGAAGGGCAAAGAGCAGCCTGTCTTACTGGAAGCCGCTCTGGAAGAAGATCTTATATTAACAGAAAACAGCTCTTTCTGGCAAAAGGTATGACTCGTGAGATGGTTAGAATCCCCTGGTGGGACTTGTGTGGTTTGTGCGATTTTAGATAAGGGATGGAGGACTTGCAGGAATGGGCATCTGTTCAAAAAACGAAACTGATATAAATAAATAACTGCAAAACATTCACCTGAGCGAGATGCTCTGCTTTATTAACAGAAGTAGGGTAGGTGTAGAAAAATCCCAAGAGCAGAGAGCTTATTGCCTTGTGAATTAAAGCAAGTGGAATCAATGGGGCATGTCTTCTTCCGCTGTCCATTCTTCGAAGCCGCTTGATTGAAGCCCATCCGCCTCCTGTTAGATCAAATTCCGTGTGGATCTGAATGTGAATGGATCAAAGTGGTCTTGTCCAATGATAAGTCCCAGGTCTCTGTGCAAGTTATGAAATTTTGTTCGTATATGTAAAGTACATCATCAGGTAGCCAAACAAATGGAGTAATGATTCTTAAAAAAAAATAATTGCCTTTCCCTTTAGACTTTTCTTCTGATGTCAAGTGTTGTATTCTGGATTATTTTTGACAGAGTAGAATTCTTCTTTGGAGCTCTGGAGTTTTAAAATATTATTTGTATGCCTGGTCAGTGACCGTATTAATAAATAACGTAATATAACATACAAGAAAAATGGTCTGAACACAGAAAACTATTGGGTGATCTTTGTGCGAAGGCCTGTCTTGGTCAGACGGTCAGGAAAGTGAACAGTGCTTTGAGTAGGTGCAGGTGGAGAGAATGGAGGAGATGTTAAAGAGATCTCTTCCCTTCCTGCCAGGTTGAAGAGCTCAGTCACCACGATATGGATGCAGATGCCGATCCTGCTGTCAAACCCTTGAGACAGGTATCCACATACCCACCTGGGAGAAAGTTCATCAACTTTACATACTGTATATTGATTCAGCTTGTGTGTTGGGAGTGTCTTATTCAGTGCTGGGTAAAAGTCTGTTTTCATGGCTATGTTTGGTGGTCACGATGCGTTCCCCACGTCTGAAATCTTCTATTTTATTGTTGTACATTTTGACGTTGTCCAGCTAATGCAATATCTACTGCCTCTAGGACGAGGAGGGGTCTGCACAGAGCCATCCTGAATATCACCACGGCAACGGTCCTTACAATGACGTCAGTATCCCAGGCTGTTGGTTTTTCAGGCTGCCTCACAAGGTGAGCATGGAATGCTGTAATTTGTATTTCTTGTGGAGAACGAGGACTTTGCTGTCTCTGGATCCCAGTGACTAATAGTACTCTCAACTTGGAAAACATGTTGAAGTTTGTATGCTTGCATGGTATAGAAGGAGAAGAGTTTGAATTTATACCCCACCTTTCTCTCCTGTAAGGAGTTTCAAGGCAGCTTACAAACTCCTTTCCTGTCCTCTCCCTGCATCAGACACCTTGTAAGGAACTGAGAGAGTTAGGAGAGAACTGTGACTAACCCAAGGTCACCCAGCAGACTCCATGTGTAGGAGCAGGGAATCAAATCCAGTTCTCCAGATTAGAGTCCACCGCCCTTAACCACTACACCACGCTGGCTCATGTATGGAAAATGCTGTACAACAGAGGGAATATTCTATCTTCTTCCACATAGAAGAGCCAGCATGGTATAGTGGTTAAGAGCAATGGACTCTAATCTGGAGAACTGGATCGCCTTCCCTCTCCCCTGCTTCACCACAGACCCCCTATGAGATAGGTGGGGCTGAGAGAATTCTGTGAGAACTGTGTCTGGCCTAAGGCCACCCAGCAGGCTTCACGTGGAGGAGTAGGGAATCGAATCCAGCTCATCAGATTAGTGTCCATAACTCTTAACTACAAAGCCATACCCAGCTCTATTTGACCTGAACCCTTGAAGGCAGAAACTTGTTTAATTCCTGTAAGTGATTGGGTAGAAAACGTCCACTTGCAGAATAAACAATAGCCAGGAATTGTTTGAAAACTGCAAACAGGAAAGTGACCATGATTTCAAGTGACGTTGGCTGTTTCGGCGCTCCTCTTCGGAATCCAAGCTAACTTCTTCCCCGGCTGTTAAAAGGACGGGAACGAAAACAACGTTGGAAGTCCATTTGCCAAGGATTTCTTGCCCAAGATGGAGGACGGAACCCTGCAAGCTGGCACCGGGGGCTCGAACGGGACACAAGCTCTTGAAATCAACAAGAAAGTCTCCTTCTGGAGGAATGCGCACAAGCGAATAAGGTAACTAGGTCATCCTCCCGCAGATTTGCTTTACTGCCAACTATTCCCTGCTGATCGCTGCACCTGACTGTAATCTTCAGTCTTCTTCTCCCGCTAATCACAGAGGGAATTTAAGTTCTCTGGTCAAACCCTTTGACAAATGTGCATTTTCTCCCATGAACGTGTTCAGCATCACACTAGCCAGATTTTAACAGGAGGAGCAGATAGGAGAGCTAGCCATTATTTGTGGTTGCTACTACAGATGGCCATTTTCTGGAAACGTTGACACCATAATTTCCTGCTTCAAAAAACAATCCAGGAGTCTGCATATCTGTGTCTCCCTTTCTCAATTTTTCTGCCATCTTCTGCCCCCCCCCCCCAACTTTACATTTTAGCCCACCTCCAAGTATACCTCCAGGTGCACTGACCTCCAGGGTCAGTGGAGAAGAGGGGTCATGTGTCCTTTGTGCTCAGAAGAGGCAGCTAGAATGGCTGGTGCCTTTTGAGCAGCCAAAGGAAACTTCTGCGGTTGCCTGCGTCTCTGCCCCCAACTCTAAGTCAATTTGCTGAGAATCCACGCTGGGCGTTCTTTGGCTGCCCGCTGGCAGAGGAGCAGTTGCCCTCGTCTGCCCTCTTGCTATACTTGCGTTCCAAACTTTGTTTCATTGGATGACCTCCTGTGCTTTTTTGATTTGTTTCTTTTGGCAGTTCCCAGATGGTGGTGTGGCTGAAGAAAGGGGAATTGCCTCGATCTGTGACCAGGTACCTTGGCTGATGTGTCCTTCATGCCAGCATTGCTTTGTCTGCTGGTGTCTAGCAGAGCAAATTCAGCGTAGGCAGAAAGTCCCCCGTTCGATCCCTGCCCCCTTTCGCACATGCAGAATAATGCACTTTCAATCCACTTTCAGTGCACTTTGCAGCTGGATTTTACTGTGTTGAATAGCAAAATCCACTTGCAAACAGTTGTAAAAGTGGATTGAAAGTGCATTATTCTGCATGTGCGGAAGGGCCTTCTGATGTGTTGAACTTGCCGCAGGAGAACAGCTTTTCAGCATGAGCTTGCGTTCAGCCCTGCGTCCTGCAGCTGCCTGCCTCCATGTTTTGTTCCTGGCTACATAATGTTTAACAGTTAATTCCCCTTGTTCCTTCCCCTCCCAACTGTTAGGGGGAAATTAATAGCTCCTTCACTCTGTGTGGGATTTCTGTCACTTCTACTTTTCACTGCCTCATGGTGCTGGAGCTATAAGAATTCTCTGCAGGGAGAGGTTGAGTGGAAGCCCCCTCTGAGTGGCACCCAGTCGGAAGACCCGCCTCGGTGGCAGAAGCCAGCGACCTGCCTCCAGACACGGCAGTCATTATTCATTAATTTTATTGCCGTCTGGAAATTGTTCTCTTTCAAGGAAGGCCGGAGGGAAGGAATCTGCCTCCTTTTCCACTTCCCTTATGGCCTAGATGTTCATGCTCACTCAGCCCCACCTACCTCACAAGGTGTCTGTTGCGGGGCGGGGAAAAGAAAGTGACGGTGAACTGCTGTGACCCTCCTCATGGCAGAGAAAAGTCAGGTCTAAAAACCAACTCGTCTTTAAATCGCAGCTGGCTGTTCCTCCACAGCTGCCCCCAGATTATTATATTCCAGTCACATGTCATTGAGGCAGATTGCCAGAAGACTGGCAGCGTGGGGGGGGGGGGATTTTAATGCACCGATGCTCAGCCACTCCAGCAAAAAAAAAAAAAAGAAGTTTCATGCTCTGGCCTCCAGGCTCTGGGAATTCCGCTTCAGCCTCAGCTGTCCCTCGAGGGGTGACTTGCTGTGCTGGCACTGCTGTGCTTCGGGTTGTGCTTTGAAAGGGGCCGGACTTACCCTCACACTTCTCCAGGGATCCAGACTACAACGAGGAGAGCAGCTACGGGGCCATTCTGCCGCAGGTGGTGACAGCTGGGACCATAACCCGCCGGGCTGTGGAGCCCACCTGGTTGACAGCCAGCAACGCCCGGGTAGGTATCTTTCTCATCAAAGGTTTTGGCTGAGAACCAGCGAGGTGTAGTGGTTCAGGCATCAGGCTAGGATCTGGGAAAACCAGGTTCGAATCCTTCCTAAGCCATGGAAACTTGTTGGGGGACCTTGGAGCAGTCACACACCGCTGTGTTCCACACAAGTCACCAAAAACATTTGCGAAACAACTTCAGTCCCCCCTCCCCTTTTGGACAGAATAAAAGGAAATGTTTGGTATTGCAGATTTTGATGGTTGGAATCAGTGGGCAATTGCAAGTTTTCCAGGCAGCGTGGCCGTGATCTGGTAGTTTTTGCTCCTAACCCCTCGTTTGCATCTGTGGCTGATGTCTTCAGAGGCAGGTCACGTGAGATGTGTGCTGCAGAGAGAAAAACGCCTGACTGTGATACATGTAAAGGATTCAATAGTGTTGATGGTGAAGTAACCTTGAGTGCATTCCACAGCCCGGGCGATGGGCCAGCTTCATCTGCGGAGACTTTATCTTTGCGCGGGAGATGAAGACTCCGTTCCCATGGGAAGCAGGAGGGGGGATGGGGTGAATGGTGTTATAACCTGTGCTTCTGGCGGGAAGTGTCATTCCTGCCACTACGTGTACGTGAGCTTTCTAAGATGTCTTAATAAACGGACTTTTACATCCAAAAAAGCTCTTTTATTTCTGCTTCTATAAAATTCAACATTGGTGGCAGGAATCGCCAATTCATCTATATTCCTAGTGCAGTGGACCTCTGGTGTCTTGACATGGAGAGGTTGGAATGTTACTGCTGGAAGGTGCGGTAGCCCCAAAGAGGGCTCCGACCTTTCCCTTCTGGATCTGAGTGGAACACGGCAGGGCGGAAGCGGGCCTCGGGCTGGTGGCTCTTTCTCCGTCCCTGCGCATTGATCCCAGCCACGGGAAGTCTTTCCTTTTACTCCCCCTCGTTGGAGCGGGGGGGCGTGGCGAGCGCACCATGGGGACTTCCCATGAGCCGTTTGGAAACTGTCTATGGATGGCGACCTGTGGATCGGATCTCTGCCCTGTTTTTCCGTGTGGATTAAGCAAACCCCAGATGCAACCTGTCATGGAGGAAGACGGGCCTGGACCACCTTTCATGCGGCTACCCAGGGAGATCCATTGAGCGATTCCTGGACACAAGTATTTTGGTGGGGATGCTCCCAAAGAACCACCGTGGCACAGCACTGGGGCCCTCGGTCCGAAGGATACTGGGACTCAAACCTGGGATTGGGAGGGGTATCCGTGACTGTCAGCTCCAATCGGACCCCTGATCCCGGGCCAGCGACCGCACCTGAAGGTGGCGGCCCGGGGAGCCACCCGGTGGCTCACCGGGATTGTCTCCGATGTCTCCAGCTTCCCAGGCGCACGAAGAGTCCTGAAGAAAGCTTGCACTCCCAGTCGGATCTGTTCCCTCTCCCATCGAGAAGGAGACCTGGGATGAGGGAAGTAAAGGGGCTGACTTATGTAGATGCCAGCTATGGACCAGGGAACGTCAGCTATGGGGAGGGAGGAGCGGGCACAAGTTGCGAAAGCAAGAGCAGCGAAAACCTGCAGAGGGACCGGGAACGGACAACGCCTAAAGAAGTTCAACCTTCGAGTTGGACCGTGCAAGATGGCGGCTCCAACGCACAATATAGCTCATGAATCTGTCCGTCCATGATAAAGTCCTGGAACACTCCAGACTGGGATTTACAAGCGGCAACGCCTTGAAATGCGTTCAGCAGGTCCCTGCGCCGCATAAGCGAAGCTCACTGAAGCTCTTAAGCGGGACCCGAACTTGGCTAGAATTGGAGCGAGAAAAGCTGCTCTGCATGCGCACCAGGATGCATTGACCCGCATAAGGAGAGGGAGCTGGCTGCGTTGGAGAGGGAGCTAAGGAGGCAGCAGACCAGGAAGCCCCAAGTTGGAGTCTATGCTGTTACTGATCCATGCTGGCGCCAGGGCCGCGTACCTGGAGTCCTGCCACCCAAACGCCAGCGGCACCGCCAGCGCCCCCGATTCCGGCCCCCCCGTACAACAGCTGCCTGCCCAACCTGCTCAACCCGCGCAACCACCGCCCCAGCAGGCGCCAAGAGCCGTGGAACGGGGCTACTATCGGCCCCCGATACCAGCCCGTTTCGATGGGACCGCTTCCAAACTTCCCTACTTCATTTTGCAACTCAATGCCCACTTGGAAGACTATGATGATTTATACCGCTCTGAGCGCGAAAAAATACGGGACATCGGCTACGTCCTGGATGGGGCAGCCGCCGCCTGGTTCGTGACCCCTCTGGCTTTGCAGGATGCAGACTCCCGCCCGGTGCCCGCATTCCTCCAAGCCTTAAGAGCGCGCTTCCAAGATCCAGGCGCCGAGAATGAAGCTATCCGCACCATCAAAACTATCCAGCAAGGCAACCGCCCGTTTGTAGAATTTGCCCGTGAATTTCGTGCGGCGGCTGCTCGACTTCCTCCTGAGTGGCCTGAACGCATGAAATGCGAATACTTCTCGGATGCTGTGGACGGCAAGCTGCGTGAAACGGTGTTTTTAATTCGGGTTCCTCGTACTATTAGCGGATTGGATCCAGTTGGGGTCCCCAGGTGGCGTCTCGTTTGGAATACGCTCGTGCCGGAGGCCGCCCACGCCCAAAACCCACCACTGTGCCCACCAAGCCAAGCCCAGCCGCCCCTACCGAAACCACCTCTGAACGCCGTCGCCGACTGGGATTGTGTCTTTACTGCGGAGGGCCAGGTCATCTAGCCGCCAACTGTCCTAAGAAACAAAAACCAACCGCTCCAGCTACGCGCACTCCATCTGCCAAGCCGCCACGCAGATCGGGGCCGCCTCCGACGGGCTCGTCTAAAGCGGTCATCGAAGGCGACCCAGAGGAGGGGGAAGCGGCTGTTTGCCTTTCTTCAGCCCCCATGGACATGGGCCCGACTCCTGACGCGGTGAGTGAAGGCAGCGCTCCCATTACTGTCCAAGCGTTTCTGGCCAACCCCGCTAAACACACTCGCATTATAGCCTCGGCCCTTGTGGATTCTGGCTGCTCCCACTGTTTAATGCGGCCCCAGGTGGCAGAGGAGCTAGGTCTGGACCAAATGGCCCTGGCTAAGCCCATACCAGTCAGCCGAATGCGCGGCAGCCCCCTCGGGAGCGAAGGACCGGCCCAGTTCAAAACACAGCCGGTTCTCCTCCGTTGTGCCGACCATTGGGAGAAAATTAGTTTTATTTTGGCGCCAGTGGCCAAACACTCCATAGTTTTGGGCATGCCATGGTTATTGTTACATGAACCAAAGTTCATTTGGAAAGAACGGATCTTAGAGATTCACTGACCCTCCCTGCGGTGAACACATGAATTGGGAAAACCCAACTTCTCCTGACACACCTCCCTGGCTTCTTCAGCGATTGCTCCCGATTCTATTGGCATCCCACCTGCATTATCATGATTTAGCCAGAGTTTTCAGGAGCAGGAATGCGATCAGTTGCCACCCACAGAGACACTGACTGCAAAATCGTTATACAACCAGAGCAACTGCCCAAAGGTAGAATCTACCCGCATGAGTCCCAATGAGGAGAAGGAACTCCGTGCCTTCTTGGATAAGAACCTCGCTCGCGGGTTCATACGGCGGGCTACCAAACACACACACGCTGCTCCCGTTTTGTTTGTAAAAAAGAAAGATGGGTCTTTACGGCTTTGCACAGATTATCGATGTCTCAATGCGGTCTGTGTGTCCAATTAATATCCTTCGCCTTTGATCAAGGACCTTTTAGATGCACTCGGCAAAGGGCGCATTTTTTACTAAATTGGACTTAAGAGAAGCTTACTACAGGGTCAGAATTGCTGAAGGCTATGAACACTTGACTGCGTTTAACACAAAGGTTGGACAGTTTGAATACTTAATAATGTCGTTCGGGGTAAGTGGGGCTCCCGGCGCTTTTATGGCCCTTATCAACGAAGTTCTCCATGATTTGTTATTGTACAAAGGGAGTTGTGGTATACTTAGATGACGTTTTGATTTACTCACAAACCATAGAAGAGCATGAAACATTGGTTCGAGAGGTATTGAAACGCTTGCTCGACAATTCTCTCTTTGCCAAACTCTCCAAATGCTGTTTTCACCAGACCTCCATTGACTATTTGGGTTACCGGATCTCGCTTCCGAGGGCTTGAAAATGGATCCTGCCCTAAGATTGACGCCAGTCCTCCAATGGCCTGCCCCCACCAACCGCAAAGAGCTCCAATCTTTTTCTTGGTTTTGCTAATTTCTATCGTGACTTTATACCCCAATAATGGCTGAACTGACTCTCCCTCTCACAGACCTCTTACGCACTAAGGGTAAAAGATCCACTGTCCGCCGTAAGCTCCGGGGCCCCCTTTTCTGGTCCGGGAGGAGTGTCAAACAGCCTTTCAACTCTTTAAAGTCTGCGTTTACTCACCGAACCTATTCTAAAGCACCCTGACCCAGATCTCCCGTTTGTGGTTCCACGTGGATGCCTCAGTTGACAAAGAATTCTTCTGGCGCAACACTGTTGCAGAAAAATAAAGATGGTAAGAGCTGGTTCCGTTATTGCTTATTTTGTCTAAGAAATTCTCTGGTGCTGGAACTCCAACTTTGGACTGTAGAGGGGATAAAGAGACTGGCGGCCATTAAAGTAGCACTCTCCACTTGAAGCGCCACTCGGCTGGAGGGGGCTAAACACCCCTGCTTCAGAGTTTGGTCGGATCCACAAGAACCATGGCAGCTCTTTCCACCCCCCTCAAGATGTCTCAATAAAACAACTTCCGTTGGAGCCGATTTCTTTCTGCGTTTCTCTTTTACAGTCCATTTTTTCCCCGGAAAAGACCAATAAACTGGCTGACGCTCTTCAGCGCCTACCTGGGAGGAGGGTGGAGCTGCTCTTACGGAAGACATTCCACGCACTGTTCTCTCCCCTCCCAGTTGGGGCTGGCTGTCTACCGATCTCAAGCGTCCACTCCTCCTTCACCCCCATTCCCCAAGTCTTCATGCGGGAACTTTCGAGGAGGCCAGGCTGCTCTCAGAAAACCTCCAGGAAGAAGGTGACTCCCAATTGCGTTTCGGAGAATGGAGTTTGGCTGGAAGGGGAATGTTGAGTAATGCCTCCCCCCCTCCGCTAGCCAGGTTCTTGAAGCTTTTGCCACGCGATGCCCTTCGGCTGGACATTTTGGCTTTCTTGAAAACTCTGCATTTGGCCCGCCCGAACAGTTCTGGTGTTAGTAGCGCGCAATGTCGCAAGGAGACATTGAAGGCATACATTAAAGAGGCTGCTTTCCCGGTTTGTGCAGAAGCCAAAACCATCCCGGGAAAGCCCCATGGACTGTTGAAACCTCTCCCGGTGGCCTCCACGCCCTTGGGAAGTCATCTCCATATGGATTTTGTATTACCGGATTTGCCCGAAAGTCACTTGGCAACCACGGTTTTTGTGGGTGATGGTGGACTCTATTTTCTAAACAAGCCCATTTTATTCCATGTGCTTCCATCCTCCTCCGCTCCCTAAGTTGGCACCGACTGTTCCATTCCAACATGTTTACCGTCTCCATTCCGCCCCCGTTAAGGTGGTCTCCGACCGCGGCCCCCAATTCATTTCAAAGTTCTGGAAGGCGTTTTTAGGGTTGTTGGGGGCCGCCGCGGCCGTCGCCGCCCCCTACCACGTTCAAAGTGACGGCGAGGCGGAGAGAACGAACAGAACCCTAGAGCAGTATTTACGTTGTTACACCAACTACCACCAAGACAATTGGTGCGAGCTTATTCCGTTTGTGGAGTAAAGCGCCTATAACAATGCGGTTCATAGCAGTACAAAGAAAACCCCCTTTGAAATTGTGTCTGGTCGCTCCTTCCCGCCGTTGCCACAACTACCCGCGGCTGCTTTGGACCCTCCAGAGTTTCAACAATGGATTTCATCCCTAGCCGAGGGATGGAAAACGGTCGAACCGCCTTACAACAAGCTAAGGACTCCCAAAAGCTGCAGCCCGGATATACACCGCTCGGATTCCCTCTGCGTGTGGGCTCTTGGGTGTATTTGTCTACAAAAAATCTTAGAGACGTGCATAAATTTTCCAAACTTGGCAAAGATTCGTGGGACCTTTTCAGATTACTAAAGTGATTAATGATGTCACTGCCAGCTTAGATTTGCCCTAACTCTCTTAGTAACATTCATCCTGTGTTCGATTCCAGCTTGCTCAAGGAGGCTCCCGCTTCCGATGCCTGGCACGACCCGCCGGAGAGGCCCCCACCGACGATTATTGATGGTCACAAGCACTACGAAATTGACGCTATCCTGGACTCTCGCTTTAATCGCAAACGCTTGCAATATTTAGTCTCTTGGGTGGGATATTCCTCTGGGTATAATCTATGGTTTTATTCTGAGATTATTGGCGCGTCCACCCTTATTTCTGCTTTCCACTGCGCCTTTCCGCATAAACCTGGGGGGGAGGGGTCTTCTTTAAGGGAGGCAGAGTGTAAAGGATTCAATAGTGTTGATGGTGAAGTAACCTTGAGTGCATTCCACAGCCCGGGCGATGGGCCAGCTTCATCGGCGGAGACTTTATCTTTGTGCGGGAGATGAAGACTCCGTTCCCATGGGAAGCAGGAGGGGGGATGGGGTGAATGGTGTTATAACCTGTGCTTCTGGCGGGAAGTGTCATTCCTGCCACTACGTGTACGTGAGCTTTCTAAGATGTCTTAATAAACGGACTTTTACATCCAAAAAGCCTTTTATTTCTGCTTCTATGGAATTCCTTACAATACACCTCAGAAGATGCCAGCCATAGATGCAGGCAAAATCTCGGGAGCAAAACCTACCAGACCATGACCACACCTCCCACAATAGTTTATTGCCAGGTTTCCACAAAGAATGTCAGTGCAATGGGTGAGAACAGTAGCCACCAACTTTTCTGCCCTTCCTGTGGTGGTGTTTCCTCCTTAGCTAAGATATTCATGTTTGTGGCCAAGCTTTGTGGGTGTTCTTGCAATGTGCCATTTGCAGGATGGCTTCATAGTCCAGCAAGGAAGAGGCAGAGAGAGGTCTCTGTAGCCGTTAGCTTAGCCAGGGGACAGGGTGACTTTATCCTTCCCTTGCAGGCAGACCGAGTTGGCAGTGAGCTTAAGGCCATGGTCCAGGCCCCCCCTGGCTACCACCTGGTTGGATCTGACGTGGATTCCCAGGAGCTTTGGATAGCAGCCGTCTTGGGAGAAGCTCAGTTTGCTGGCATACATGGTGAGCACCTCACTCCTTAAAACAATAAACGGACTCTCGATCGCTGATCAGTAGTGTTTATTGGAAAGGTAACGTAGCAGCCAGCTTGCAAGAAGCCTTTTGAATCCAGAATCAATCCCCCCTCCCGTTTTCCCAAAGAGTGTGAGAAAGAGTTACATCGGAGCCTGGAAGGCCCCAAGGTCGGCGACAGGCAGAGATAAAGCCACCTGGCCATCTGTCCCCACAGAGCAACGGAAATACTCCACTTCCCATGGGAGTAGAAGGTGTCAGGGATAAGCCTTGTTTGTCTGTCAGGCGTGAGGAGAAGTGAAGGCAAGAATCAAAGCAAGAATGTTCCAGTGACGGAACGGTTACATCGAGCAGGCAGAATACAAAGATCACAAAGCAGTTACATTGACAGGATTGCCCTCAATCACAGTCTGCATTATATGGCCTTGCTCTGGAAACATCCCCGTCAGTGCCGTCCCCTTTATATCTTCAGGGTTTGGAACTCTGCCCCTGTCTTAGTACATGAAGGCTCTACAGTTGCTCCTCCAAGTTGCAAACTTGATAGTCGAGTGACTATCAGTGGAGCAGCAAAGAATCATCTAAAGCCAAAGCGGGAGAATCTCTTCTGTATGGTTGATTCAGTTCCGCAGGGCCTGTAAGATGGATTTGGTTGAGGCAGTAACAATGTACCATCTAATGGTCTCTTCCTTCCACCCCTTTCCCCTCCTATTTTCCCATCTACGATAATAGGAATGTATCCTATTTAGTGTACTGAGTGCTTTAGTCATCATCTAGTCTTTTAGGGTTGCCATAGATGGTTGGCTTTAATATTTGATTATACTGTATTTTTGTATGTTGGAAGCCCCCGTGAGCCCATAAAGGGAAGGGTGGCCTAGAAACGAAATAATAATATCACAATAATTCAGAAGGCAGCCCTGCTGGGATCTGCACGAATACTACGCTGATACTTTACAACTCCCTAGGCCTCTGGGTGAGGCTCGAATTGTAATGAAAGGCCAACAACCAGCTAAAGAACTGGCAGCTGTGAAATCAGCCAATAATTAAATACTGGCCTTGAATCAAATCGAAAAATCCTCAGCTGATGCAAAGTGCAGATTGTGCAAGGAAATCGACATGTAGATCACGTACTCAGCACTGCAAAAAGATCGCCTAGACTGAAGCGTATGCCACGTAAAGTGTTTTTTTCAGCATTTCTTAGTTTATTTTGCCAGGGGAAAGGCTGAGAGCTAAGCAGAATTATAACTCTGCACCCCCTCTCAATTGAAATATGATTCCTTCCCCCCCCCCCTTTTTTTTTTGGCTTCTCACTGGATATTTCTCATGGACTTGCAGGCAGAGCTTAGCCTTTTTAATATGGCAAGTGGAGGTTTCCGGAAAGATTCCAGTCCTGCCCTTTGTTTGGGTCCAGTTCTGAGGCCCCTGTTGTCAAAGTTGCCTCCAGATTGAACAAGCCCTTTTCTCTCCTCCCCCGTCTCAGGCTGCACCGCGTTTGGTTGGATGACCCTCCAGGGGAAGAAGAGCAGCGGCACAGACCTGCATAGCAAGACCGCCTCCATGGTCGACATCAGCCGAGAACATGCCAAAGTGTTCAACTATGGACGCATATATGGGGCGGGCCAGCCGTTCGCTGAGCGCCTCCTCATGCAGTTCAACCATCGCCTGACGCAGCAGCAGGCCAGCGAGAAAGCACGCCAGATGTACGCTGTCACAAAGGGGATCCGGCGGTGAGGACGGCGGTGTCAGAAGCCACACACTACACCATTCTTGGCATGCTGTAATGTTTTGTGTTGTGTGTGTGTGTTAAGGGCCGTCGAGTCCCTTCCAACTCAGGGCAACCCTATGAATCGGTGCCCTCCAAAACATCCTATTGTTGACGGCCTTTCTCAGGTCTTGAAACTGAGGGCTGCAACTTCCTTGATACAGTCAATCCATCTCAGGTTGTGTCTTCCTCTTCATCACACCTCTGCTGTGATGTAGCATTTGATCACAGTTGCTCTGGGAGCCGGCTTGTGGTGTAGTGGTTAAGAGCAGGTGTACTCTAATCTGGAGGAACAGGGTTTGATTCCCTGCTCTGCTGCTGTGGAGGCTTATCTGGGGAATTCAGATTAGCCTGTATATTCCAACACAGGCCAGCTGGGTGACCTTGGGCTAGTCACAGTTCTTCTGAGCTCCCTCAGCCCCACCTACCTCGCAGGGTGTTCGTTGTGAGGGGGGGGAAGGGAAAGGAGTTTGTCAGCCCCTTTGAGCCTCCTTACAAGAGAGAAAGGGGGGATATAAATCCAGGTCTTCTTCTTCTTGAGGCCTGGGCCACAAGCAGGCTTCCAGAGCAACCATGATCAAATGGCACATCATAGCAGAGGTGCTTTCTAGTCAGGTCTGGACTTCCTTTGCTTTTTAGATGCCTTCTGACAGGCTCCTCATCCTCCTTTTCTCGCAGCTGCCTCCTGTCTGAGGAAGGAGAGTGGCTGGTGAAAGAGCTGGGTATCCGCGTGGAAAGGGACACAGACGGCTCAGTATCCTCGCAAGATGTACGGCGGATACACAGAGAAGCCGGGAAAAGGTGAGGGAGGACAAGAGCTTGCTGGGGGCGGATCGAGCTTGATTCTGCACCAAGGTCAGCCAGTGGTTTAATTCTGTTCATCCCTGCAAGGAATACCAGGGAGGAATACAAGGAATACCTTGACAGGGAGGCAGGCAACGGCAAACCACCTCTGTTCATCTTTGCCCCACCCTGGACAGATCTGGCCAGCCCAATTTTGTCTGGCTAGCTCCATTTTGTCTGATTTCAGAAGCTGAGCACAGTCAGTCTCGGCTAATATTTGGAAGGGAGACCTCTAAGGAATGCCAGAGTTGTGATGCAGAGGCAGGCAATGGCAAACCCTCTCCAAATGGAGCAGCAGTGGCGTAGTGGTTAAGAGCAGGTGTACTCTAATCTGGAGGGACTGGATTTGATTCCCTGCCCTGCCACCTGAGCTGTGGAGGCTTATCTGGGGAATTCATATTAACCTGTGCACTCCAACACACGCCAGCTGGGTGACCTTGGGCTAGCCACAGTTTTCTCAAAACTCTCTCAGCCCCACCAACCTGACAGGGTGTTTGTTGTGAGGGGGGAAGGGCAAGGAGTTTGTAAGAGAAAGGGGGATATAAATCCAAACAACTCCTCCTCCTCCTCTTCTCCTTCTCCTCCTCCTCCTCCTCCTTCTTGAAAACCCTACAGGGTCACCATGAGTCACTGAAATTTGATGATCAAATAAAACCCCGCTCTTAAATATTGCAGGTCTCGGAGGAGGAAATGGGACGTGGTGCGCCAGCGAGTGTGGACCGGTGGGACAGAATCCGAGATGTTCAACAAACTGGAAAGCATTGCCAATTCAAAATCGCCTTCCACCCCCGTGCTGGGTTGCCACATAAGCAGAGCACTGGAGCCGGCTGTTGTGAAGGGTGAGGTGAGTGAGGCCTCGTCCCTTTAGCCAATAAACTGGATTCTTGATCAGAAGTGTTTATTGAAAAGTTGGGGTGCTGTGTGGTTTACGGGCTGCATGGCCGTGTTCTAGCAGCATTCTCTCCTGACGTTTCGCCTGCATCTGTGGCTGGCATCTTCAGAGGATCTGATAGTAGGAAAGGAAAGCAAGTGGAGTATATATACCTGTGAGTAAAGGTCAGTGCTGCTAGAACATGGCCATACAGCCTGGAAACCACACAGCACCCCAGTGATTCCGGCCGTGAAAGTTGAAAAGTTGCATAGTACCTAGCTTGAGAGAGCCAGTTCCGCCAGACCTGGCTTTCTTGGAGCCCTTCATTTCCAACTGGTTCCCCCCCTCCTTTTTTCCCAGAGAAAGTGTGACTTGTTTAGAGGCTTAGGCGCCTCAAGACCCCGATAGAGATAGATCCAGCCACCTGGCTAGCCCTCGGGGGCAGCAGTCACAGTCCATTTCTCTTGAAGGATGACTCGCCAGGGTCGCTCAGCCTAGTTATCTACAATCTGTGTTAAAGCCGTAAAGATCAGAAGAGAGAGGAAAGGAAAGAAAGACCCTTCACATATCAAGCAGGTTACACATCAATCAGGTTGCATCGGATGCATAGGAATACCTCAGCTACCAGCAGGGGCATACCACCCATGGGGGCGGAAGGGTGGGGGTCAAATGACCCCGGGCGCAATGATGGGGGGCAGGGGGCGGGGGAGGTGCCTAAAGACAGAGCCAGCCTGCTGCTGCGGCGCCTGTACAAACCGCCCCCCGCCCCTGAGTCCCGCCCCCAAGCATGGGGGACATGGGGACGGGGGTACCCAGAGCAGGTGTTGCTCTGGGCACCATTTCCCCCAATACCAGGCTTCGTTTCTGACAGTGAGAAAGGTCTTTTTTTTAGTAGTATGAATCCTTTATTGGCATTATAAACATTAATCAATAAAAGAAACAAATAGAATGCATCATATATATACACATACAAATAAGGTCTTTATTGATGCTAAATTCCATCTTTGCTGTGGTTGCCCATCCCCCCCACCCTTTTTTTGCCAATGCTCTGTGATTGTCTTTGCCTTCAACATTGGAGGTGTTCAAGGTCTGTATACAAATCAGCACCAGCCTGTAGCAAAACGCTCAGTTGGGACCATTCATGGGTCCTTTTTTCTGCTGCCTCTATAAACAGCGGCTCGTGTTGCTTCCCAGCTTCGAGTATTTATTGCATCGTATATTTCTTGTCTGTACAGCGCATGGTGACGCTGCTCATTCTGTGTCCCTGAGCACATTGAATTCAGCATTTTTGAAACAGACAAAATGCTCAGTTGCAGACAGCTTAAGTGTGTGTGTATAAAAGGGCAACCCAATAGAGTTTTCAAGGCAAGAGACAAACAGGTGGTTGCTAGAACGGCTTAGCAGTTAAGAGCAGCGGATGCTAATCTGGAGGACTGAGTTTGATTCTGCTCTCCTCCACATAACCAGTGGACACTTATCAGGTGAACCGGCATGAGTTTCCTCACTCCTACATTCCTGCTGGGTGACCTTGGGCCAGTTATGGTTCTCCCCGAACTCTCAGCCCCACCTACCTCACAAGGAGCCTGTTGTGGGGAGAGGAAGGGAAGGTGATTGCCAGCTGGAAGGGAAGGTGATTGACAGAGAAAAACTGTGTTTTAAAAACTATCCATTCTTGTTCTCTGCATAGCAACCCTGGACTTTCTCGCTGTTTTTCCATCCCAGAACGAATGGATGGGAAGACAGCCCTGCTTAGTTTCTGAGACGTGATAAGATAGGCTAGCCTGGGCCATCCCTTAATGCCAGCTCTCATTTTGTGCTCTGAGTCTCAGATGAAGAAGAAGAGTTGAATTTATACCCCCCCCCCAATTTCTCTACTGTAGGAGACTCAAAGGGGCTTACAATCTCCTCCCCCCCTCCAACAACAAGCACTCTGTGAGGTGGGTGGGGCTGAGAGAGCTCCGAAGAACTGTGTCTAGCCCAAGGTTACCCAGCTGACGTGTGTTGGCGTGCACAAGCTAATCTGGTTCATGAGATAAGCCTCCGCAGCTCAAGTGGCAGAGCAGGGAATCAAACCCTGTTCTCCAGATTAGTATGCACCTGGTCTTAACCACTGACGGCCATCTGCTACCCTGAATCGCCTCGATAATCTTTTGCAAACAGGAGTCTCTCTTGATTTTGTTTCGCTTCGCTGTAGTTCATAACCAGCAGGGTGAACTGGGTGGTGCAGAGCTCTGCGGTGGATTACCTGCACCTGATGCTGGTGGCCATGAAATGGCTCTGCGAGGAATTTGGCATCAACGGGCGCTTCTGCATCAGCATCCATGATGAAGTGCGCTACCTGGTCCAGAGCGAGGACCGCTATCGGGCTGCCCTCGCCCTTCAAATCACAAATCTCCTCACACGGTAAAAATCTGGCAGGAAGTTGGCGAAGAGTTGAAACATTTCTGTTGAGCTGCGAAGAGGCGCTGGAGCGTATTTTGTCTGCCCCAAATTTACGGAATTTAGGCCCCGTTTTTCTCTTAAGGCTCCAATTTTGGCAGGCCCTTGCCCTCCTAACTCCAAACTGAATTACCATATATACTCGCATATAAGTCGAATTTTTCAGCTGAAAAAGCCCCCATCGACTTATACGCGAGTCAGGTGTATTTTAAAAAATATTTTAGGGGTTTTATTTTGCCGGCCGCCAGGGGGTGCAATTTTTAGGCTAGTGGCACCAAACTTTCAGGGATTTTTCAAGGGACTCTCCTGATGATACCAACCAAGTTTGGTACAGTTTGGTTCAGGGGGTCCAAAGTTAAGGACCCCCAAAGGGAGTGCCCCATCCCCCATTGTTTCCAATGGGATCTAATAGTAGATGGGGCTACATTTTGAGGATCCATAACTTTGGACCCCTTGAACCAAACTTCACCAAACCTGGGTGGTATCATCAAGAGGGTCTCCTAAAGATACTCTGAAATGTTGGTACTGCTAACATAAACATTCCTCCCCTGACCAAAAATCCAGTTTTGAAGGATTTTAACTCTTATGTTTTAGCTTGGTTGCTAATTGAGCTAAGGTTTTTGTACTTTTAAAGTTGTTGTTGAGACCATATTGTTTTTGTTGACTCTCTTTTCCACGTACAGAGCTAGTTTACTGTTTTTCTTTGAAATAAATATTCAAAAACATTTAACCTACTGATGCCTCAATTAATGTAATTTTATTGGTATCTATTTTTATTTTTGAAATTTACCAGTAGCTGCTGCATTTCCCACCCTCGACTTATACGCGAGTCAATAAGTTTTCCCAGTTTTTTGTGGTAAAATTAGGTGCCTCAACTTATATGCGGGCCGACTTACACACGAGTATATATGGGTATCTCCTGAATAATCAGGATCCCATGTTATTGGAAATGGTGGCCAATTTCCTGATTAATACTCTGAAATAATCCTCTGGGCTTTCCTCTCTGAGTATATTATATTTGTACACTTTCAACATTCCTTCTTTAGTTCTCTTATTTTGTCCAATTTTATCCGGTGTGTATCTTTTGATGCCTAATAAAGGTTACTGTACTGTATGTCTGTAGTCTGCTCCAGACTGTCGAGCTGCAACAAAGAAAGAGCCAGCTTGCCTGCCCAGTATTTTCTCTTGTGCAGATCCCAAATTGGTAGCAGCGTGAGCCCCCACCAGTTACAGCGGGCGGCATGGGTGGAGGCCATGCTCCTTGGCTGTGGCTTATGAATTCTTGGCAGGCACGCTGGGCTGCTGAAGTAATTGCCAAATAATTTGAAGTCCCAGGAGGGAGAAGCGTCCAAAACTCCACAGAGCCGAATTGGTCAGAAAATCTTCCAAGCTTGCGTTTGAGAAGGAAAGATAATGAGGTCCATGTCCAAATGAAGCATCAAGCTAGAGTTCGAACATGGGGCCTGCATTTTGTCACGAGAGTAAAATATGCTTGCCCCAATTTGTCTAGCCTTTTAAGTGGCAAAATGTGCATCTTCAGAGGGCAAAGGAAGTTCTCTACAAGTTCTCCTTCCGTCTTTCTACAGAACTTTGTGCTGAAAAGTTTGTTTGACCTGAAAGAGCAGGCAGCAGTCTCGGAGGGGGCATCTCCCTGTCCCTACAAGTTTGCTAGACTACCACTTTGACGTCCGGCTTCCTAGGAGAGTCAACTGGTTATTGTAGGAAACCGGATGCTGAACTAGATGGACCCTGCAGGGCTCTTATGATATTTTTTCTGGTTAAAGTATACCAGTTTGATGTGTTATGGACAAGAATCCACTAGCAGTCCTGCAGGTTTCTAAGTTTTGTTCCAGTTATTATGGGTTTGCTGCAAACTGCTTCCTTAAAAGGAATTTCCCATTCAAGGATATAGCGAGAGTTTATACCTGTGCTGTTTTGAACTCTGGGTTTTCAGGTCTAGTCTGGACTTTCACTGATTTTGGACCTGGGCTAAAAAACCTTTTTTCCTTGAGTTGTGTCAAGGTATTGCTTGTCAATTGTTTCTTTATGTTGTGTGTTGTGCTGTTCTGTTGAATATGCTTTGTTTTCTGTGTGGCTGTTGACATTGTTAGGCAATTGACTCACTCATTATAGCATTTCACACACGTGGCTTTTTCTTGCCAAGAGCCTTTGTGTAGCAGGCTTTTGGTTTGTTTTGGCCTGTGTTTTTAACCCCTGACATTCATCAGAGCAGAGGCAGTCCTGCAGTCAATATGCAGAAATCTGCCACCTGTCATAAGGAGTGTGAACTCTTGAAATGATCAAGCATGTACATTTCACCTTCGTTTCCAGGTGCATGTTTGCCTATAAGTTGGGTCTGCAAGATTTGCCTCAGTCAGTGGCCTTTTTCAGCGCTGTAGATATTGATCGGTGCTTAAGGAAAGAAGTGACCATGGACTGCGTCACCCCTTCCAACCCGACTGGGATGGAGCGGAGATACGGCATACCCCCCGGTGAGTACTTACTCTTGATGAATAAGCCTCTGTGATGTGGCAGCCAAGAAAGCCAATGCAATTCTGGGCTGTATCAATAGGAGTATAGTGTCAAGATTGAGGGATATAATTGTACCTCTCATTGGTCAGACCCCACCTGGAATATTGTGTACAATTCTGGGCACTGCAGATCAAGAAGGATATTGACACGCTGGAACGGGTCCAGAGGAGGGCAACCATAATGGTAAAAGGTCTGGAATCCATGCCCTACGAGGAGAGACTTGGGGAACTGGATGTATTTAGTTTGGTGAAGAGAAGGTTAAGAGGTGACATGATAGCCACGTTTAGATATTTGAAGGGATGTCATGCTGGTGAGGGAGCAAGCTTGTTTTCTGCTGCTCCAGAGACTAGGACCAGGAGTGATGGGTGAAGGAAAAGAGATTCCACCTAAACATCAGGAAAAACTTTCTTGAGAGCAAGGGCTGTTTGACAGTGGAATGCACAACCTTGGAGTGTGATGAAGTCTCCTTCCTTGGAGGTTTTTAAAGAGAGGCTGGATGGCCATCTGTCGGGAGTGCTTTGATTGTGTGTTCCTGCATTCCAGGGGGTTGGGCTTGATGGCCCTTTGGATCTCTTCCAACTCGATGATTCCCCAAACAACTAGTCCAGTTTTTCTGTTCTACTGTCTGTGTGTGTGAGAGGGAGAGTGAACACAAAGCATAAAAAATTCCATTAAGATGTGTTTAATACAAATTTTCAAGGAGAAAACTTTAACAGGAAAAGTGTCAGCCTTCTAGTTACCCTGTTTTTTTTAAGGCCTGCTTGGAAGTTACGCTGATTCACTGTCTCCTCCTTCTGCCTTCAAATCGGGTTTGGTTTGTCATCCAAAGAAGGTAACGAATATGGGGATCCTACACTCAGCTGTCTGGGTTTTCCAGGCTTTGTGGCCATGATCTGGTAATTTTGGCTCTTCACATTTTGGCTGGCATCTTCAGAGGCATGTCATGGTCAGATATGTTTCTCTCTGTAGCATTGTGTGGAGTGACTGTATGGTGGGTTATATGTTCTGTTCACCTTGCACGTGTCTGGGTGGAGATCACCTTGGATTTGCACCTGCAGTGGCGTTACAATAGGTCCCAAGGAATTAATTTGCAGTTGACTTATACTAATTCAGTTGCAAACGTGATTGGAGATGTTACTGCAAGTGCAGCTAAACTCCACCTGGACACAGGGCAAATGCACCCCCTCCCACCTGTGAAGTGGACCAAACATACAGCCCACCACACAATCATTCCACACTGTGCCATGCAGAGAAACGCATCTCGCTGTGACATGCCTTTGAAGATGCCACCCATAGATATGGACAAAACATTCGGAGCGAAAACTACCAGACCACGGCCACACAGCCTGGAAAAGCCACAAAACCCAGTTGATTGTGCCCATGAATACCTTTAACAATCCTGTCCTTCTTTGAGTGTGTGGGCTCCCCACCTTTGGGAAATAAACTACCTTGAAACATTGGAAACCTTGTCTGCATTTAGGGAAAGACATGAGTCCTACTCACTGGGTTTCACTTGTTGCAAAAGGGGATGGGGTCCATTTGCTTAATTGTTCCCATATTTCCTGTCCTGGGGTGGTCAACCTATGGGGTTCCAGATGTTCATGGACTACAATTCCCATCAGCCCCTGCCAGCATGGCCAATTGACCATGCTGGCAGGGGCTGATGGGTATTATAGTCCACGAACATCTGGAACCCCATAGGTTGGCCACCCCTGGCTTACATAGCCCTCTTGGCAACATCTGGTTTTAACAACTGATGGGACTCATTACCCGCCTGCTGACAATTCTTTGCTGTGGTGTCACGTCAGAGCGACGCAGACTCTTCAGGACGAAATCCTGTCACACAAGCGGCAATTATGCTCGGCACTTGACATAATTGCTTCTTTAATTGAAGGGGATTAATGGGTGTCTAAACAACTTCCAGTGAAGGCTTGTTCATTATTTCCTGAGACGCAACAGCGTGCGTGTCCTCATTATGAGAGCCGGGGAAGAAAACCATAACTGGAACGGTTCATGTATTTTATTAAATTAAGGTCCCCCCAGATCTCTTTTACACTAAAGCAAAATGCATTTTAGGAAAGGAAGAATTAATAGGTCCTGGCTTTGGGAACATCAGTGGGGTCCCTCAACATTTTGTCAGGAGCTTCTGAATAGATAACATGAGTAACAAGGACTATATACAGTAGACCACCCGTCCGACAAAAAACACATCGGTTTGGTGGCATATTGAGCATTACATGTGGATGTGAAGTATTGAACGCTCTCTGCTCTTTCTTACAGGCGATGCTCTGGATATCTATCAACTTCTCGCAATAACCAAAGGCTCACTGGAGAAAGGAAAATAGGCTTTGAAACTGCAAAGACCTCAAACTTGGGAATCTTCGCGGAAGGCAGCTTCTCGACAAACGGCTCCTCCTGAACAGCCTGGCCTTGATTATGAAGGGAGCGTGACAGACCCAGCAAGGATTGATGGCGACAGAATGGACCTCTGGCGATAAGCTGCCCCCCCCGGATACGCACGGGCCGCCCTTCAGCAGGCTCCTGGGAGATTTGCATTCGGGGACTTGAGTGTGACGAGCAGGTTCCTTCCAACAGACCATGACAGAATAGCAGGAGTTAAAGAGAGACGTTCTTTGTCCACGAAGCCCAGTTGGCATAAATAGGTCAGCGCTTATTTCTTTCGTCTTCTCTTCTTTTGGGGCTCCTGGCTGTCCTGAGGCTGGGCTGATGCACTGCTCTAAAAGACACAGGGACAAAGGCAACATGGTAAAGTCACGAAGTGGCCAGACACTTCTCATCTACTCCCCCAATCTCCCCCCCCCCCCAGTTTTGTAGGGCAGTTTCTCTAGGGGGGTGGGGTGGGGCTGAATTTCAGAGTTCCAGGTTCAAAGGAGTGCTCTTAAAACGCGAGGGAGCTTTGAAACCCGATCTCAAAAGGAAACTGCCCTGTGAAGTTGGGGGGCAGAGCGAGCTTTCGTCATACCCTCCTGCTGCGGAGCTGAATCTGTAAATTTGTGTTAACATTCAGGTGTCCAACTCTGGTGCTTCAGATGTTCATGGACTACAATTCCCATCAGCCCCTGTTGGCATGGCCAGCAGGGGCTGATGGGAATGGTAGTCCATGAACATCTGAAGCGCCAGAGTTGGACACCTCTGTGTATCTCCCCTGACCGGCCCCCAGGCACTTTTTCAACTCCGCAACTTTGAAATTCAGATGCACAGAGCAATTTCCTGTTGAGCAGCAAGCCTTATTTCATTCTCCTTCGGGACTGAAGGAGTGGGGTCGAGAACAGTGCTACCTTTTCTCCTATTATCCCCTACGCCCTATGATAATCCCCCTGTAGGACCATCTTGGTATGCCCGACAGGAGAACTGCCCACTCTGCCTAAAGGCCATGTTCCTCTTCTGCTCCTCAACCCAATATCCCGGGGCAGAATTTCAAAAATGTAGCACTTGCTATACCTGAAGTACAGAGACATCAAGGGAGCTCCTTAGATCCTGACGCTCTAAAATTCATGCCTGCAAGCAGGGAGCAGCTACAAGACATGTTTCTAGGTCCACTTGCTCATCCGAAACAGCACAACTTGTGGCCTCTGCTGCAGTTGCCCTACCCTTGTCAGGAGCAATCCAAAGCACGCTGCAACTTGTCACCTGTAGCAGGTAACCCTGCTGTGAGGAGGAAGCCTATCCCACCTCCTGCCTGGTTGTTTCAGAGAATGGCCCCAGAGGATGAACTCAGCAGTGTGCAACAAGAGCTCATCTACATTTCTTGCCTGAATGGTCACAGGCTCTTCTTGAAGCTGTCCTGCCAGTCCAATGGGGCTGGGATGGTGCCCCCATACATACCACGGAATGACTGCAATTTATACAAGAGGAGCAGTTGGGGAATGCTTTGGTGTTATGAAAACCGTGCATTGAAATGACACTTTTATACTCATTTTGCTATTGTGTTAAAGCATTTGTTTTCTTCGTTGTTTGGGGGGGCCAACTAAATAAAAATAAATAAACTAAATAAAATGAAATAGCATCCTATCTTTAAGAGGCCACAGCTTACAATCATAGACTAAGAAGAAGCGTTTGGATTTATACACCGCTTTTCTCTACCTTTAAGGAGTCTCAAAATGGCTTATGGTCACCTTCCCGCCCTCCCCCCAACTAGGATCTTGTGAAATAGGTGGGGCTGAGAGAGTTCTGAGAGAACTGCAACTAACCCAAGGTCACCCAGCAGGAATGCAGGAGTGTGGAAACACATCTGGTTCACCAGATAAGCCTCTGCCACTCATGTGGAGGAGTGGGAAATTAAATCTGCTTCTCCAGATTAGACGCCACCTGCTCTTAACGACTACACCATACTGGCTAGAGTTGGAAGGGGCCATACAGGGGGCTTCCCTCCAGCTCAATGCAGGATCAGCCTACAGCATCCCTGATGAGTGTTTGTCTAGCTGCTGCTTGAAGACTGCCAGAGGTGGGGAGTTCACAACCTCCCTAAGCAGCTGAATCCACTGCTGAACTTCCCCTTATTAAAAAAATCTTCCTAATGTCCAGCCAATACCTTTCCACCTGTGACAGATACCCATTATGGTGAGACTTATGCTCTGCTGCCAACAGGAACAGCTCCCTGCCCTCCTTCAAAGTGGATTCCACACAGCATTTGTATCACAGGCTGCACTTGTTATAAAGGAACCCATGTTCCTTTTTCCCCGTTTGCATATGTGCCTTTTAGAAGGAGAAGAAGAGGAAGAGTAGTAGTAGTTTGGATGTATATCCCACTTTTCCCTCCTGTAAGGAGACTCAAGGTGGCTTATAAGCTCCTTTCTCTTCCTCTCCCCACACCAGACACCTTGGGAGGCAGGTGGGGCTGAGAAGTCTGAGAGAACTGTGGCTAGCCCAAGGTCACCCAGCAGGAATGTAGGAGTGCGGAAACACATCTGGTTCACCAGATAAACCTCTGCCACTCAGGTGGAGGAGCAGGGAATCCAACCTGGTTCTCCAGATTAGAATCTACCTGTTTTACCTGTTCAGGAAGCTATCAGGGAACTGAGCCTTGTGTTGGGACCCCCATGGTGGTGAGAAGAAAGATGTGCATAAATGGCACTCTTTTCTTTTTTTTTTTTGAACGGGGACAGACCTGGTCATCGTCCGACTCCTTTTCGGCATCCCGCTCCTCCAGGGCGCTCTCTAGGGTAGACACGTTGATGCGGAAGTCTCTGGAAGTGCTCAGTTTCATGTACTGCATCAGGTTGACCTGTGGCAGCAGAAGATTAGTGGCCAGAGTTTGCGTGAGTGTTAAAAAGACCCCCTCGCACAAACACACACAGCAGATTCACGTTACCTTTGACTTTTTGGAGAGGTGGATCAGGAAATTCTCGTACTGCTCTATAGCGAAAATCAAGTTCGGAATCGGTTTGGTCTCCCGCAGCACTTTGGCCTGTGGTGGTGAGAAGCGGACAGCCACGTTAATAGGGTTGCAGGGGGAAAGCTTGCGCTCTGCCCGCTCTCACAAACAGCAGATTATGGCATCCGCTGCGTGTGAGAGACGGAAGAGAGTCTGTAGGACAATCTCTGCTCCGAAGAGAACCTTTATTTATTTACGTATTTATTTGTTCAACTTGTTTAATCACCCACCCTTGAAGGACTCTGGGTGAGGTACAGAGGATAAAAAAGAAACAATTAAAATTACAATCTAATACTTAAAACAGACTCAGTTAAATGCAACCTCAACAAAACAGAAAAAAAAACTAACATTAGCTGGAAACTCGAAAAAAACCCTCCTATCCCGGCACAGCACATGGTGGCCAATGAGGATGGTTTGTGGGGGGATGGCGTGGGAGGCAATGAGTAACCCCCCCACCCCCCATTTCACAGGGCCTGCAGAACTGTCCAAGGTCCCAGACGGCCCTGATGGCTGGTGGGAGAGCGTTCCAGCAGGCAGGGGGCAGGGGTAGTGAAAGCCCTGGCCCGGGGAGAGGCCAGTCGCATCATTGAGGGGCCAAGGACCACCAGCAGATTTGCCTCCACGGATTGCAGAGGCCAAGTCGGGACATCTTCCTTCCACGTGGGGCAGAGCACCAGTGAACGACTGGCCTATGGGTTACCCTCAACCTATCAGACTTGGGGAAGGGGGCTTTCATCAGGAAGCATAGCAGGGGGACATTGGAGTGATATGAGTGTCTACCTGATGCTTACCTGCTACAGTAGAGACACAGTTAACCTGCATCCCTCCACAGGTGAAACATCCCTTTGAACTCTCACATGGCAATGGAAGCTCACTGGGTGACCTCAGACACTTTAAATAACTGGATCCGGAGAGTCTTTAGAAGTTCTGCTATTGCTGAGACCTCAAAGGCAGAACCAACGCTAAATTGCCTTGAAGGTTGGAGGTGTGAGTCTTTCGGCAGATCAAGAGGAACTGTTGTGTGTACCCCTCGTCCGCAGTTCCTGTTTTCTGTCTATCCCACACTCTCCCTACTCCTCTGGAGTAAGAGTGAGGCAGAGGCTGCCGTTCTGGAGGGGAAGAGCCAGATGGGGGTAGCCGCGGTCCATTTTTCTGAACGAGGGGCCAAGGGGTCCCTGCTTGCTCCAAGTAAATTCCAGAAAAGGGAGAAGGTGATCACACTCACCATAACCGCAGACACCTCCGCTGTCAGCTTGTCCTTTTTCTTCTTTTTCTTCTCTTCCGCAACTGTCGAGGTTTCATTCTGGTCATTAGGAAGGAGGCAGCAAGAGCAGAGGGAAACGGTCAGTCAGCTGTTACAGGAAGCCAGGCCAATGGAGTGTTGCAGGAGGCGGGGCCTTTCACAAGTGCAGACTAACTTCTTTAAGATATTCATACCCTGCTTTTTGGCTTTCTCCCTCCCTTTTATCCTCACCACAGCCCTGTGAGGTTGGAAATCTTTTAATTATCCCTTTGCTCCAAAATATCGACCAAACAGACATCTCCTCCTACAGCCCTACTGCTCTTTCAGTTGCAAAATTTTATGCCCTTATTATTGATTTTTGCAACCGTTCAGCTGCGGTCTAGGTTTTTAAAAAATATTTTAGTAATCTGCTTAAAACTAATAAGTTCAATCAATCAACCAACCTGTATTGGCATTATGTATATCAACAAAATCAGTATCGGTCACAGAATATTACTGTCTCTATGTGTTAGTATTGGCCACTGTGGTCTTGTGATTGACGTCTCTAATCCTCATAGCAGTTAACAGGGACTTGATTAACATCCTTTTAATTTATCGTCGAAGGTTTTCATGGCCGGAATCACTGGAGTGTTTTGGGGTTTCTGGGCTGTATGGCCGTGTTCCAGTAGCATTTCCTCCTGACATTTCGCCTGCATCTGTGGCTGGAATCTTCAAAGGATCCTCTAAAGATGCCAGCCACATGTGCAAACAAAACATCCGGAGAAAATGCTACTGGGAACAAGGCCATACAGCCCAGAAACCCCACAACATTCCATCCTTTTAATTATTATAATGGATTATATTTTTATGTCAATAAAGGTCTGTGTATGTACGTAACAGGGACTTGGCTACAGCCATTGTTGTTTGAAGCGGCTAAAAGATAAGATGTTAGTTCCTGATCAGACCTTCTTAGGCTGTTCATTAGGAACCGTTGTGGTAAGAATTTTCCTTGGTGTATAAAAATCCCAACGCAGCAACATATATGCAGCAGTTTCAAGCTGTGAACGAGAGCAGTGTCTTTTGCTGCAAAGGACAGTTATCTATCTGCCCCAGACAATTGCTGTCTGGATATTCAGCCCTGCTGACATGAAGGACTGTCGTAATCACGGGGATGTTAGATGAGAAAAATGGATGGGTATGACTCCATAGGTGGGAGTTCTGCCAAGTTCCAGCAGAGAACAAGCCCTGCGCGCCAAGGAGTTCAGGGTTTGCCTCTCTGTGTCGAAAACTCTTTTGTTCCAGCTTCCTGAAGGCTTTGGATTCATCTGAAGTCAAGAGGGAGTCAAAGGAAGTACCTATTTGAACTGATTTTGTGAATCTTTCCTTTGGACCATTCAGACTGATGCTAGTCTGACAGCTTGGACCAGACAAGATGAGTGGCGTAGGAGCAGCAGTGGCGTAGTGGTTAAGAGCAGGTGTACTCTAGAGGAATGGGGTTTGATTCCCTGCCCTGCCACCTGAGCTGTGGAGGCTTATCTGGGGAATTCAGATTACCTGTGCACTCCAACAAACGCCAACTGGGTGACCTTGAGCTAGTCACAGTTCTTCAGAACTCTCTCAGCCCCACCCACCTCACAGGGTGTTTGTTGTGAGCGGGGAAGGGAAAAGAGATTGTCAGCTGCTTTGAGTCTCCTATAGGAGAGGGGGGGGGGAATAATCCAACTCCTCTTCTTGTGGGATTGGATCTGAAGAACAAGTGAAGTTAAAATTTAAGGGTTAAAACCTACGCTTTAAACTAATAATTTAAGAAGGAAGAAGAGTTTGGATTTATACTTCCCTTTCTCTCCTGTAAGGAGATTCAAAGGGGCTTACAATCTCCTTTCCCTCCCCCACAACAAATACCCTGTGAGGTGGGTGGGGCTGAGAGAGAAGAACTGTGATGAGCCCAAGATCACCCAGCTGGCGTGTGTTGGAGTGCACAGGCTAATCTAGTTCCCCCGATAAGCCTCAACAGCTCAAGTGGCAGCGGGGAATCAAACCCAGTTCCTCAGATTAGAGCGCACCTGCTCTTAACCACTATTTCACTGCTGCTCCCAGTGTAGATGAGGTAGAGAGAAATTTTGTTGACCTCACAGGAAATGCAAATCGTGACCTTACCTGTACATATGAAATAAAGGCATAACATTGTGGAGTCAAATGGGAACCTGAGAGCTTAACCTGGGGAAGAAGAAAACCGTGCAGTCAAATCATGCGATTCTTTCCTTTTAGCGTTAGGAAAGAATGCAAACTATTTAGTGAACCGTAGAAGCTGGACAACACTCACCAGTTTTTCCAACCGTGCTGGAATGCCCTCAGTTGTGCTGCGGCACACTTGGAGATACTAGGGGGCAAGAGACAGTGCGTGAGCCGCGCATAGCTTGTGCCTTAGAGACCCTCCCCCAAGCAACCCTGGGTGTGAAGTCCTGCCCCCAAACCCCCGTTGCCACCTGACCGGATCCTGGACTGGCCTTCTCACTGGGTTCTTCCACCCAAATAGGCTTCCTGGGTCACATGGCTCAGATCTGCCCACCAAGGCAAGACTGCTCATTTCCAGAAAAAGATTTTGCAGCACGGTTCATTTTGGGGGCTTTTGCTCCCAGCCACCCCCGGCCACATTAATCTATGGCTGGGCCTCCGCCAACACTTCGACCTTTCACTCCACTACAGCTGGTCCCAATGGCTCATGGAAATGTTCGAGCACACGCATTCGAGCAGGTTCGAGCACACACAAACACACACAATTATATATATGTGCATATGTACAGCACAGAGTTCCTGTAACCACTGGAGTGCTGGGCGCTGGTAACAGTGCCTCAGCAAGAAAAAAATTCACAGGCCCCAGTCCCTGCGAGGCTCCTAGGTTTCGGCCTAGTCAGCATTATGGATAATACGGCGCTCAGGAAGCCAAGATTCGGATCTCTGGACTCCCCCCTCTCCCGCCCAGGCGAAGAGCACTCACATATTTGACCAAGGCGGTGAGGGTGGTGTACATCTTGGTGACGCTCCTGAGCAAAGCGTCCACGCAGCTCCCAGTGGGCAAGGCCGTTTGCACCAGCTCGTGGTAAGAGGTCAGCAAAGTCCCCAGCTGAAGGATGACGGCCTTTTCCAGCGGCTGCGCTTCACCAGCGGCTTGGGAGGGATCTTCTGCACAGCAATAAAGCACAGAAGTCAGACTTGGAACTGATAGGCACAGTGATCCATGGTAACCTCTGCTCTGTGCAAGGGGAGCGGCAGTGGCGTAGTGGTTAAGAACAGGTGTACTCTAATCTGGAGAAACTGGGTTTGATTCCCCGCTTGAGCTGTGGAGGCTTATCTGGGGAATTCAGATTAGCCTGTGCACTACAACACACGCCAGCTGGCTAGTCACAGTTCTCTGGAGCTCTCTCAGCCCCACCCACCTCACAGGGTGTTTGTTGTGACCCCTCACAACAAACACCCTGTTAGGTAGGTGGGGTTGAGCTCCAGAAAAGGGAAAGGAGATTGTCAGCCCCTTTGAGTCTCCTTACAGGAGAGAGAGGGGGGATAAAAATCCAACTCTTCTTCTTCTTCTTCCTGGAAGCCAGCTAAGATCACCGTGTGTCATCCCTTTCCTCAATTTTACCTGTCGCCTCCGACCCCAAACGGCTTTTCATCTTATTGACCAACCAATCCACCTCTTCAAGGACCTTCTCCGCTTGGCCCAAAACAAGCAACTAAGACGGAAAGAGAAAGGCAGAGGATGCTTTTGGGAACAGCTCGGGCAGAGGAACCCCCCTCGGCGCAACGGCCTTTGCCCTCGCCCCAACTCACACAAGCTGTAGGAGCCGCCGTCTTGGGGTTCACGACTGCAAAGTGGGGCTGGTGCTCCACTTCAAGATCCTGTGGGGATTGAGAGAGGCAGTCCTTTGGGAGCTGGAAGGGCTCCCTTAAGGGCTGAGCAGAGGCGGAACGCTCACGGGGAACATTGGGGTCACATGTCCCTAGGCACACGCCAGCCAGTCATGTGGAGGGCTCACCCTCCATACCCCTTCCCTCGGCCCTGCCCCACCAGGCTGCTCCTTTAGCTGGAGTAGCAGCTGGGCGGGGCCAAAGGGTGCCTGATGGCAGCCCAGCCAGGTAAGTGAGGTGTGGGGGCAGGTGTCCAGAGCAGATTTTGCCCCGGGTGCCATTCCCCCCCTTGCCTCTGGGGTTGATCAGAGGTGTACGCTGCCGACAGTGTGGAGCCTAGGTCTGAATGGCCGTGCCGGACTCTCCTCTCACCTGGTCTATGTCCCCAAGCTGAGCATGAGTATCCCGGGCCAGCTCACGCAGGATGCTGACAGGACTCTTGATGAGAGCGTGCAGGCTGAAGAGTAGGGTGAGAAGCCCTCGGCAGCAAGGCACGTCTTCTGTTGAGAGAGGATCGACAAACTTTGGACACGTAATGGCAGCTCTACAGAGCCTTGCCAATGGCCAGCTGAGCCTTTAAGACAGGGATCCCTGCCTGTTTGAGCCCGCGGGCACATTTGGAGATGAACAGCACTGCATCTTGACACATCAAAACATTTAGCCTCTCCCTAACAGCCACGTGTATCCCTCACTCTGTGATTTTCAACAACCTTGCTCCCTTTGCACACAGAGGCTAGATTTCTTTGGATGCCCCCTAACTTCAGGTTCCCAATGCAGAAGGCAGATAATTCAAGTCTAAATCTTACCCAGGCTGGTTTCCTTGCAGATCTTGACTGTCCAAGATAACAGCTGCATATACTGCACCCCCAGAGAGAGATAGAGAGAGAGATGGTTACATTTTTCTGCAGTAAGGATAAGCTTTCAAAATCTAGGTTGAAATGAAGGAAAGACACGTGAAGCCAGTAAAGGAATGAGACGTGCCTGCATTAAAGGCTAAAAGTTGATAGATTTTATTTATTTATTTAAATTATATTCCACCCTTTCTCCAAAGGGCTCAGGGTAGGTCACTTTATTAGAACCCGATACAACCTTAATTTTTTTAAAAAAAGAACATAAATACAATAAATAAGATAACAACACAGACGACAAGGCAACCCGATGACATCCTTATCGCCTATCACTCCCCCCACGCCCCTGCCCTCCTCCAGATTGGACCAGAAGCATCCAACTCATTTGTCACAAGGGCCACATATGACATCAATGTGACTTGGCTGGGCTGGAGAACGGCTGTCCACATCAGCACTGGTGGGGGCCGGGATGCCCACCTTGGAGGAGGAGGAGGAGGAAGAGGAGGAAGAAGAGGAAGAAGAAGAGTTGGATTTATAACTCACCCTTTCTCTCCTGTAAGGAGAATCAAAGGGGCTTACAGACTCCTTTCCCTTCCCCCCTCACAACAAACACCCTGTGAGGTTGGTGGGGCTGAGAGAGCTCCGAAGAACGGTGACTAGCCCAAGGTCACCCAGCTGACGTGTGTTAAAATGCACAGGCTAAACTGAATTAGCTTGATAAGCCTCCACAGCTCAGGCGGCAGAGAGGGGAATCAAACCCACTTCCTCCAGATTAGAGTACACCTGCTCTTAACCACTACGCCACCACAGCCTGCAAAAAAGTTCTATACCATCTCACGGCAAACCCACAGTTTTATTTACTTCTTAAAACAAGAGTTCTTCCCTGGGTTTGGTTTGCCGATATTGCATTGTGTTGGCATTTTAAAAAAAGATGGTCCCAGCCCAGCCAGACAACAGCTGGTTCTTTTGACCTTGGAGAGAGAAGTGAAGCTTGTGAACGCTTCGGGCTTTTGAAGAAGAAGAGTTTGGATTTACACCCAGAGGTGGGATCCAGCAGGTTCTCACAGGTTCCCGAGAGTAGGTTACTGATTATTTGTGTGTGCCGAGAGGGGGTGACTAATTGGTGATTTTGGCACGTGATTTTTGCCTTAGTTACGCCGCTCCTCTCAGCAGTAGCGTGCAGAACTTGAAGCAGTCTAGCAGGAGGTGCACCGGCGTGCATGGCAGCCTGCGCCTGCGTGCATTCGTTTCCCGCCCGAGTACCAGCGCAGCGGCTGCGTCCTTGCCACAGCCCAGCCCAGGAATGCTCCGCCCCCGGAATGCCCGGCCACGCCCCCATCGTGCCCCGCCCAGCCCCATTGGTGCTACGCCACAGTTTGAATCTCACCACCATGGGAACCTGTTACTAAAATTTTTGGATCCCACCACTGTTTACACCCCACCTTTCTCTCCTGTAAGGAGACTCAAGGTGGCTTACAAACTCATTTCCCTTCCTCTCCCCAGACACCTTGTGAGGTAGGTGGGGCTGAGAGAGTTCCAAAGAACCGTGACTAGCCCAAGGTCATCCAGCAGGCATGTAGGAGTGGGGAAACAAATCTGGTCCACCAGATAAGCCTCCGCCACTCATGTGGAGGAGTGGGTTCTCCTGATTAGAATCCACCTGCTCTTAACCACTACACCACGCTGGCTCTGAAGAGAGCATGCATTGCTGAGGAGTTGGGTGAGGGAATGCATTTGCTTTTGGGAATGATCATTAGAGCAGGGGGTGCTTAGCTGGGCATATAGACTGCCTTTTTCTGTGGGAATGTCAGATTCAGCAAAACCCCTCTGTACCAGTTTGTACTCTGATGCAATAAAGCTGATTGCTACAACCCTGAGTCTGGTTATCAGGAGGAGGTCGGCAGACCCAACATGCAGTGGTTCAGAACAGTAAAGTCTAATCTGGGGAACCAGGTTTGATTCTGCTCTGATCCACATGAAGCCTGTTGGGCGACCGTAGGCCAGTCACAGTTCTCTCAGAACTCTCTCAGCCCATGTGGAAACTGACAAGGGCAAACCACCTGTGAACATCTCTTGCCTTGAAAATCCTACGGGGTCATCTCAGGTCAGCTATGACTTGATCACACACACAGACACAAGCTGCCCATGATTTTTAAAAGCGAGTCTGTGACCCCTTCTGCAAATGGAGAACAATGCAGTTTCAATCCCCTTTCAGTGCACTTTGCAGCAGGATTTTACTGTGTGGAATAGCCGAATCCACTTGCAAACCATTATGGGACTGAAAGTGCATTATTCTGCATGTGTGGAAGGAGCCTATGAGATGCCTGAGTAGTCAGAAGCACGTTCAGGGCCCTCCCTGCACACCTTAGCAGCTGCATCCATACCTGTTCCGAGGAGGGATCCAGGAGCTTGGAAAGGGTTGTGAGAACCGAGATCAGCAAAAGGGCTTCCTTGCTGTTGAACTCGTCCTCCGCATGGCTGAGCTGATTCACGAGGGACCTCTGCCCGGGAGAAAAAGGAAGGGCGGGCCTTGTGAGTGGACACACCCCTGCTGGGGACACGATCAGAGAAGGAGCAGAGCGGCACTTTTCTTGGCCCGCGCGGACGGAGGAACCGCGCCTGACTAACACAGATGTTCCAGAACTCCAGTGTTCTTAATGCTGTGTTAATATTGTATTGTCAAAGGCTTTCCCAGGCGGAATCACAGCTGGAATCACTGGGGTGTTGTGGGGTTTCTGGGCTGTATGGCCGTGTTCCAGTAGCATTTTCTCCTGACGTTTCGCCTGCATCTGTGCCTGGCATCTTCAGCAGGCGAAATATCAGGAGAAAATGCTACCGAAACACGGCCATACAGCCCGGAAACCCCACAACACCCCTGTGTTAATATTCTGCTCAATTTTGGACTGTTTCAATTTATTTATTTTTAATTTGATTTTTAACATAAAATTAAAATCAAACATGATAATCATTGTGCAGCTTGCAAGCATCTGTGTTGTTCAACTGAACAACGTCTTGAATTCCAATCATGGTTTTTAAGGCTAAAGAAATTATTATACAGTCTCAATTGTTTATCCTTATCTATATATGTCCAGTTCTGGGCACCAAACTTCAAGATTCCAGAGCCCTTCGGGGATAGGGTGGGATATAAATCCAATAAAATAAGGAGGATACTGACAGACTGGAACGGGTCCAGAGGGGGGCAACCAAAATGGTAAAAGATCTGGATTCCATGCCCCATGAGGAGTGGTTTTGGGAGCTGGATATGTATAGTCAGGAGAAGGAAAGGTTAAGGGGTGACATGATAGCCATGTTTAGATATTTGAAGGGATGTCATGTTGGTGAGGGAGCAAGCTTGTTTTCTGCTGCTCCAGAGACCAGGACCAGGAGTGATGGTTTCAAGGTGAAGGAAGAGATTCCACCTAAACATCAGGAAGAACTTCCTTACATTAAGGGCAACAGTGGAATGCGCTGTCTTGGAGGGTGGTGGAGTCTCCTTCTCTGGAGGTTTTTAAAGAGAGGCTGGATGGCCATCTGACAGGAGTGCTTTGATTGTGTGTTCCTGCATGGAAGGGGATTGGACTGGATGGCACTTGGGGTCTCTTCCAACTCTATGATTCTATATATCAGCGGTTCTCAACCTGTGGGTCACAATCCCTTTGAGGGTCAAACTACCCTTTCACAGGGGTCGCCTAAGACTCTCTGCATCAGTGTTCTCCATCTGTAAAATGGATAAATGTTAGGGTTCGGGGTCACAAAACATGAGGGACTGTTTTAAAGGGCCGCGGCATTAGGAAGGTTGAGAACCACTGCTACATATAGTCCTTATATACTCTAATTACACAAATTAATTTTCATAACTATCCACATCCTCAATCAGTATAATCCAAAAAACTTTGCATCTTCTTTCGCCTTATGTGGATGTTAGCTTTGCCATTATTGAGTGTCCTATTTTGATTTAATTTTTAACTATTTTTCACTTTCTCTAGTGACCAAAAGATGCTCTGGAAAGGTCACCAAATCCTGTCTTCCCTATTTATTTACTTCCTTTTTTTATAGCCCATCTTTCTCACAGACAGTTCAAAGTACCTAAATATACTAAAAAAAATTTACAACTATCCCGGTTTTAACATATGTAGAGCTTATTTATTTATTTATTTATTTATTTGAGTCGTTAGATTAACTGTGCTCTACTTATATATTTATGTAGTGCACCGCCCTGAGCCCTCCGGGGAGGGCGATATAGAAGCTTAAATAAATAGATAGATAGATAGATAGATAGATAGATAGATAGATAGATAGATAGATAGATAGATAGATAGATAGATAGATAGATAGATAGATAGATAGATAGATAGATAGATAGATAGTAATATAATAATAATAATAGGTCTCTGGGTGAGGCTTGAATTGTAATGAAGGCCAACAACCAGCTAAAGATCTGGTAGCTGTGAAATCTACAAAAATAATAATAATGCTCTTCAAAAAAAACGTATTTTACACATTCTGAAGGCAGATACTACAAGGGGACCCAATTATACATTATCAAGATCTCTTGTTGAATTAAGCTAAGAAAAGAGGACCCAGTTTGGAGGGGATTCTTTCAAGCTGTTCAGCACCAAGGTGGCTTTTCCATGGCTTACCTGAAACTGCCGGATCAGGAATGTAGCTTTCACAGTGACATCGACATCGGCCATGTCTTCTTCTCCATCTTCGCTGGCAGGATCTGCCAAAAATGAATGGACTGTCATGAAGTTTAAAAGGACAGCAAAGGAAATTCGTTATAGTTGAAGGGCATGTGTGGACTACACGTGAGTGATAAAGGAAGTCAGGAGATGAATAATTAAATAAATGTGTGCTATATAAAGAAGAAGAGTTTGGATTTATATCCCCCCTTTCTTTCCTGTAAGGAGGCTCAAGGTGGCTTACAAGCTCCTTCCCCCTCCTCTCCCTAAACAGACACCTTGTGAAATAGGTGGGACTGAGAGAGTTGTGAGAGAACTGTGACTGGCCCAAAGTCACCCAGCAGAAATGTAGGAGTGCAGAAACACATCTGGTTCACCAGAGAAGCCTCTGCCACTCAGGTGGAGGAATGGGCGAATCAAACCCAGTTCTCCAGGTTAGAACCCACCTGCTGCTAACCACTACATCACGCTGGACTCTTTTTAGGCCCTGCTGAGGCTTTAGGGGAGACACATAGAGCTGGCTTTGCAGTCTGAGGCTCTCAGGCGTCTTTGTTGTATATCCTGCTTTCAACGATAGTGCCTTTTTTTGCAGTCAAGCCACTGCTGGATTTTTAAGGCAAGAGATGTTCAGAGGTGGTTTGTCATTGCCTGCCTCCACATCATGACCATGGTGTTTCCTGGTTTTCCCAGGAGGGCTCCCACCAAAATACTTGCCAGGGGCGAGCCAGAGAGTGTGCGTGCCTGGCCCAAGGTCATCCTGCAAGCATCCATGGTGTGACTGGGGATTTGAGTCTGGGTTTCGCAGGTCCTGGTTCAATAGAATTAACTGCTATTCCACACTGGCCCTCCATAGCCTTAAAAAACTTTAAACACACACACACACACACACAGTGACTATTCCTTCTCTCTCCCCACCCCTGTTCCCAATCTATAAGTCTCTTTTAGTGAGTGAATGTTCTAGGCTCTCCTGTGTCCTTCCCACTTCGCCCTCACAATGAGAAGCCAGACCTGCTTGGCCTTTGGGGGTTGGACTGGGAAATCCTGTATGGTGCAATGGTTAAGAACGGCGGGCTCTAATTTGGAGAATCGGGTTTGATTCCCCACTTCTCCACCAGAGCGGTAAACTCTTATCTGGTGAATTGGATTTGTTTCCCCTCTCCTCCAAATGAAGCTTGCTGGGTGTCCTTGGGCCAGTCACAGTTCTCTCTGAACTCTCTAAGGTGGACCTGCCTCACAAGGTGTCTGTGGTGGGGAGAGGAAGGGAAGGAAATGGAGTCTCCTTACAAGAGAGAAAGAAGGGTACAAACTGAAACTCTTCTTCTTGGTGGCTGTCAGCCCAGGAGGATGCAGGAAAAGAAAACAGTATCTAAAATAAACAAAAATTAGTCTGGGGTGGGGGCACTAAAATTGAACAGGGACACTCAACTAGAAAGACCAAGAAGAGCCTGCATGGTGTAGTGGTTAAGAGCAGGTGGACTCCAAATCTGGAGAACCAGGTTTAACAACAACAACAACAACCTTTATTAGGCATTTAAAATAGGCTCTAGAGCGTTACTAGACATTTATGAAGTACAAATCAAGAGTACATTCAAAACACAGACAGAAAGACTGTATATAGCAGTATACATTACTTAGAAAGTTCTGTCACTTGCAAAAGAAATTTTGCTACTTTTTCCAAGAGCATGACATCTGTATTGTTTAACAGAAGCTCCACAACAGAACTGTCAGAGTCTCTTTTGGATTTGTCTAGGGCCAGGCGGGGAGAGAAATTCCTAATGCCCACATATCTCGGACAGTCAAGAATAATGTGAGCAAGAGTCTCCACTTGGTTTTTACAGTGTGGACAAACCCGATCCTGGAGAGGGATGGATAAGTAACGACCCTTTGTAATGGCCGATGGGAAAGTATTGGATCTGGCCCTTGTGATAATCCATCTCTGTTGGGGTTCAGTTAATAATTCAAGATATTTGGCTATGTGCCCCTGTTTTGGTATTATTCCGACAGAGAAGAGTGAGCATGATTTATTTGCTTGCCCCAACAGGATATAGTATTCCTGTTCTAAAAGTTGGCTTTTTAAGGTTTGAAAAATCTCTCTGGGTGACAGCATACAGAGATCTTCAAGTAATAAACCTATTGAGTAAATTTTTGATTTGAGAAGTTGATACCATTCGGAGGCAAATAGATCTGGGCGCGAGGTATATGTTAAACTGCGCACATCAGAGTTAAAACATAATTTGATCCAATACATTCAAGTATTGGATCAAATTATGAGAACCAGGTTTCACACATCACTCCTCCACCTGAGTAAATCAGGTTTGTTTCCCCACTCCTACATTCCCACTGGGTGACCCTGGGCTAGTCACGGTTTCCCAGCTCTCAGCCCCACCAACCTTACAAGGTGTCTGTTGTGGGGAGAGGAAGGGAAAGAAGTTTGTAAGCCACCTTGAGTCTTCTTACAGGAATAAATCCAAACTCTTCTCTTCTTATTTACCACTAAAAGCCATCCGTTTGCAGATTCTCCCTTGCTAGGGAGTAATATCCAACACTGTGAAATATCTCTCCAGACTGCCCAAGGATGTCAGCAATTAATGATCCAAAGTAAGTCCTCTGTTCACATGGAGGCTCCATGAGCAAGCCCTCTGGCCAGCTTCCTGGTACCCCCAGAGACTTTTCAGAAGAAAAACCCGCGCAAAAGCCTACCCAAGGCCTGCAGAAACTGAGGAAGCTTTGGCTGGTAGCGATGCTGCATCGTGTTGAAGATCCGCAGCAAGCCCTCCAAGCACAGCAGTGAGACGCTCCTGCTTTTCTCCTTCTTCCCGGATTCTTCAGCGGCAGTCGGGATCGAGGTATACCTCCAGAGCAGGACTCTGTGGCCGTGGGGGAGGCAGGATGTAAGGAGAAGGTAGAGTCCCTGGGTTGAAAACCCCAGGACCGCACAGTGCGACTCACCTGGTGATTTTGCAAAGGTGCTGGAACATCTTCTCTTGGTTCTGGCCGTCCGGGCCGTCTGTCTGTCCCCCTTCCTCCAACTGCTGGACCTTCTGCAGGGCCACGCTGACGGCATAGCGCAGGAACTCGTTGCTGGCACGCAGGACCGCCAAGCTCTCCTCATGACTCTGAGAGCAGTCCCTAAGGAGAAGAGTTTGGATTTATACCCTCCCTTTCTCTCCTGTAAGGAGACTCAAAGGGGCTGACAATTTCCTTTCCCTACTCCCCCACAACAAACACCCTGTGAGGTAGGTGGGGCTGAGAGAGCTCAGAAGAACTGTGACTAGCCCAAGGTCACCCAGCTGGCGTGTGTTGGAGCGCACAGGCTAATCTAGTTCCCCAGATAAGCCTCCACGGGTCAAGTGGCAGAGCGGGGAATCAAACCCAGTTCTCCAGATTAGAGTGAACCTGCTCTTAACCACTACACCACCGCAAGAAAACAAACGGATGCTCTGGTTGCTGGGACGTCCCTCCCGCCAGGTGGCCCACTCAATCATGCAAGCTGAGTTTCCAGAAGAAAACCCTCACCTGAATAGGCTCGTGAGCAAGGTGGAGACAAAGGCCATTGAAAGGAAGCTTCGGGCCATTTTATTTGCTGATGGGGGCTTGCTCTTTCCACCTTTCTCTTTCAGGATGTCGCTCAGGCGGGAGTAGCATTTGAACAGGCCCAGAACATCTTCAGACGTGCTCTTGCTGCCGTAACGCAATGATCAAAGAGAAGGAAAATTCAAACCCCCCCAAAACAGGAAAGAGAAATGCAACAATTTTTTTTCAAAGGAGAGTTTAGATTTGTCACTTGCTTTTCTCAACCTTGTCTCAAAGCAGTTTATGGAACCCTTCCCTTCCCTCCCACAACAGACACCTCGTGAAGCAGGTGAGGCTGAGCGAGTTCTGAGAGAACTGTGAATAGCCCAAGGTCACCCAGCAGGCTTCATACGTACACCTAAACAATAAAAATCACCATGGAAGAGGAATGGCGAAATTCAGTGCTTATGTTGTTAAAAGTGTAGATACAAACAGGGCAATTTAAACACTAATTAATGGTAGGCTATTTGGATTATTAATTTCATTTTCTGGTTTTAAACATCATTTGTTCTATTAGTTTTGAGATCTGATTTTAACTTATGGTTTTTAATATTTTGTATTTATATAATTTTGCAGTTTTTAAATAATATGTCCAAATTTTATTTGGAAATTGTATACTGTGGTTTTTAACAATTTCTAGTCTGTGACTGTAATTTTAAAAAAATCAAATCACGGAGGGAAGAGAGATTTTCCACTTAAAAACCCCAAGTATTCCAAATGCTTTCGTCCCTTACCTGAAATTCCCTATGCTAAAATTGTACTCGATCAAGACTTCGCAGACCCCCATCACCAAAAGGGCATAAATACTGTTCTTCACGCCCACTCCGGAGGACTGAGAAAAATCTGCTGACTTATCCTGAGCAACGAAAGGAAATAATTAAGATCCCGAGAGCCCCACAAGAGAGAGGCCCAGCCCCCGATCCCATTCCCTCCTGCCCAAGTTACCAGTTCGAAATCTTCCAGTTCGCTCTTGATCATTCGCCTCGTGGTGGATCTCAACATCTCACCCAATTCTTGCTGGAACCCAGCCTCTTCCTCATCATCTTCCTCCTCTTCCTCCTCTTCAGCCTGCTGGCGCAGGTCTAACGTGTTCTTATACCAAGCCAGGCAGTGCTGGACACAACAAAGCAGGTGAGCCTAAAGGAATTGGGACATGAAGGTCACGTGGAATGGTTAGATGTCTCCAGGGAAGTACGCAAGATTTTGCCCTCAGAGGCATGCCACAGGAAGATGTGTTTCTCTCCCTGGCTCAGCCTTGAAAACCAACAGCTAATTGTAGTCGTAGTAGTAATGTTTATTGTTTGAGCCATTGGCTATAGCATCCACACACACACACACAAAGTCTAAAAGGAAAATATCACATACAATTAAAACACCAGCATTGAAATAATAAGTTTGTCTTTAAGTTAAAATATAAATAAATTACTTTCACTATAAACAGGTTAAAATGCCACATCAAATTAGATTCACATCAAATACTTCTACAACGTCTTTCATGCTAAACTGAATGATCATTAAACTTAATAAGTCATCAGCTATGCCTTCCCTCCTTATAAACTCTGCTCGTTTTCTTAGCAGCCAGGGCAAAACGAGCCATTTTGTAGGAAGCAAAGGAATCGATGTCAGATAATTAAAAAATCAATTTCTCATCTTCAGACAAAAAGGCTGTCCTGGGTATTATTGTATTTACGTTTCCCCCCCTAACATCTGAATATAAGGGACAGGACAGGACATAATGAGAAAGATCCACATATAGAGACGCTGAGAAAAAGATATTTGTGTATATCTATACTGAGTACCACAGAAAGCACTGATTGAAATCTGTGGCGGATTCTGCATGGGCCAAAAACAGTGGTGTGAAAACGGTGTAAAATGGTTTAAAACATTGTAAAAGGGTTTACACCATTTTCACACTGCTGTTTTTGGCCCATGCGGAATCTGCCTGAAAGAGGTATAAGCTATTCTTAAATTTCTAGATTATGAAGTTGTAAGATATGTAGATCTAATTGATTCTGGCTGTGAAGGCCTTCAACGATACAAAAAAGAAAGAAAGAAGCTTACAATTACTGCAAGGATCTGAAAGATTTACATCACGACACATGCAGGATAATGAGTGGATGCATAAAAAGGGATCTATGGTTGCCTGAAAACATTCTGGCATTTTCCTTTTAAAAGGGGACGGCCTCAAAAGAGTCCTTTTCAACCCCAAAACTAATCCAGATGCCAGGAGGGTGGAAAATGTGCTTGAAAGATCTGTCTGTAAGGCCCTTTCTGCACATGCAGAATAATGCACTTTCAATTCACTTTCAAGCTGGATTTTACTGCGTGGAATAGCAAAATCCACATTTGAACAATTGCGAAAGTGGATTGAATGTGCATTATTCTGCATGTGGGGAAGGGGCCTAAGAATTGCTGCTCTCTCTCTCCTTGCAGCCTCTGCAGTATGGGAATAATAATGCTGGCCTACTCTTTAAGGATGACCATTTTCATAATCCTTAAAACTAATGAAGTGCTATGGGCTATAACATCATTCCTGTGTATCTCTTACCAATGGTTCTTGCAGGAAGATTTGGTCTCGCTGGGCCAAGATGCATCCCTCCAGTTTTAGTGGGGGCAACAGGTCCGGTTGGGGTTCATAATACTGTTTTATCTGTCATGGAGAACGGGTAATCAGCATTTCATAAGAGGAAACTGTTACTCCCGTCTTACTGCCAGATGGTGGAGCAGGATAGGGGAGAAGAGTGAGCAGCTAATTTGACCTGAGAATGAAAAAACCATCCCTTCTTTAGATGGCTGAATGACTGGACATGTCACCATTCCCTCCGCTTTCTTTTCCTTTCAGCTCTTCATCTGTGGTTGCCAGTGTGGTGCAGTGGTTAAGAGCAGGAGCACTCTAATCTGGAGAACCGGGTTTGATTCCCCGCCCTGCCACTTGAGCTGTGGAAGCTTATCTGGGGAACCAGATTAGCTTGTGCACTCTAACACAGGCCACTTGGGTGACCTTGGGCTAGTCACAGTTCTTTGGAGCTCTCTCAGCTCCACCTGCCTCACAGGGTGTTTGTTGTGGGAGGGGGCGGGAAGGGCAAGGAGATTGTAAGCCCCTTTGAGACTCCAACAGGAGAGAAAGGGGGGTATAAATCCAAACTCTTCTTCTCCCCCATGCCATTGATATCTGTTTTAGACTGCAGGTGCCTTGAGGCAGAGGTCAGACAAAAGAATGTAACTTCTAACACTGGTTTGAAGCTAAACTAGCAGAGAGTCATCGGGAGTATTTATAAGAAAAGACAGTTATGATTCTAAGTCAAGAGAACCAGTGTTGCTTAATGGTTAAGAGCGGCAGATTCTAATCTGGAGAACCAGGTTTGAATCCCCACTCCAGGTTTGATTCCCCACTGGTGAACTGGAATTATTTCTCTGCTCCTATACATGAAGCCTGCTGGGTGACCTTGGGCTAGTCATAGTTCTCTCAGAACTCTCTCAACCCCACCTTCCTCACAAGATGTCTTTTGGGGGAGAGGAAGGGAAAACTTTAATAAGCTGCTTTGAAACTCCTTACTAGAGAGAAAGTGAGGTATAAAACCAAACTTTCCTTCTTGTCTTTTAAGATTCCATGTCTTTTTCTCACCCCCTGCCTATAAACAACATCTCGCTGTATTCCAGAGAAGTTGTGTTTATTCTTTTTGCTACCACAGTTCTGTGGCTTTTTTAAAAGTAGCAAATACACAGTGGTACAAAAGTTAATGTAACACTATATTTATCAGTTCTCAGGATTCTGTGGTTTGAGCTTGCTACAGCGTCCTGTACCTGAGATAGCAGCGTCTTCAGAACCGAGTTGGTCAGCTGGGAATTCCTACGCAGAACATCATAAAATCCCTGCGAACAGAGAAGTAAAAAGCCAGCATTGGAAAAAAAGCCAACCAACCACCACTGTTTTTACTAGAAATTATATACCCTAAAGAATAGCTCTGTTCTTCTTAATTTTGTTGTGTCACTTTGTTATTAAGAGATTCTCTACTATTATTTTATTTGGGGATTGTTTTACATTTTTTTTTAATCCGACCTGTATTGTCCCATATGCCAATAAAGGCTTGGTTGAGAATTTAAAAACACAATCTAGCTGCAGTGCATTGAAAATGGATTGAAAGTGCATTATTTTGCATGTGCGGAAGGGGCTCTATTAATCCAAGTCCTCCAAAATGTCCTCCTATTAATCCAAGTCCCCCTCTCATTAACAGCCTTGCTCAAGTCCTGCAAACTGAGGGCCATGGATTCCTTTATAGAGTCAATCCATCTCATGCTGGGTCTTCCTCTTTTCCCGCTGCCTTCAACTTTTCTTAGCATCTTATTGTCTTTTCCAGTGAGTCTTGTCTTCTCGTAGCGTAACCAAAGTATAACAGCCTCAGTTTAGTCTCTAGGGACAGTTCTGGCTTGATTTGATCTCTGCATGCGTTAAGTGCCATCAAATCACTTCTGATTCATAGTGGTCCTGTCAATCAACATCCTATGGCTTGTTCAAATCTTGCAAACTGAGGGCTTCCTTTATAGACTCGATCCATCTCAGGTTGGGTTTTCCGCTTTCCCTGCTGCTTCCCACTTTCCCTAGTATTACTGTCTTGTCCGCAATACAAAGGACAAAACATTGGCCCATAAAGCCAGGTTAGTCAACCAAGAGGCCTGCCCCGCAAGGAAGCCCAGCAAAGGCTTGTACAACGTCTGTACAACGGTGATCGAGTGGAAGAAGAGAGAAGGCCTCCTCCTTACCTCGTAGAGCATGAGTCTGACATCGGCCTGCTGGCTTAAGCATCGTCTCAGGCTGCCTAGGATTTCGAGGCAGAAGGCCTCATTAGCCGCTGAGTTATAGCGGGCGTGAACATCCACCTGGACCTGTCATACAAAAAGAGAGAAGTCGAGAGAAGTGGGGGGAGAGAGCTTTGTATAGCACAGACATGATGGCCTTCGCCTGTTCTTTGAACCCAGCATCCAGCTGCCTCTATACAGGGAGGTTCCATTCAGCAAACGGCATCCTCCATTAATCTGTCTGAGTTTTTTAAAAAGCTTCAGCCCATCTTGTGGGGGTGAGTTCCACAAATTACATATGCCTCCATGTATATACGTTAGTGAAGCAGATATAAAACAGGTGAGGAGAATTTCGGGATGGGGCTGGCACAGTGCGTACCTGACTTGCACCAATAGCTTGGCTGCAGTAGGAGGAAGTCAGGCTACCCAGAATCTTGAAATTCTTCAACAGTAGCAAAAACCCAGCAACTGCTGACTTACGAGCATCCAGCTGCCTGTGATTAAGAAAAAGGGGAAAGGAAACTTATGTTGGGAAATATGGAATGCTCTCTCCTCTGCTATTTACCTGTCTGTCTGTCCATCTGTCCATCCGATTTAATATACCACCCACCCCCGGAGGGCTCTGGACAGCGTACAACATATATATTAAAACTTCACAGAATAAAACCAATAACACGGCCTAATAACCATAAATAGTTAAAAATACAAATACAATTTCCCAAAATATAAAATAGTGAAAATCGAATGTCCACATCATGTCGTCTGAAACATAGAATAGGATATAAATGCAGGGAATGGCACTGTCAACAGCTATTTCTCACCAAAGGCCCGGCAGAATAATTCTGTTTTGCAGGACTAGCGGAATTGCTCAAGATCCTGCAGGGCCCTAATAGATGGTGGTAGAGAATTCCACCAGGCAGCGGCCAACCACCACCACAGCCATATCAATTTAAGTTGTCCATAAAACTTGAGAGTAACCCCGCCCCCCTCAATGAAATAAACAGGAATTCCTTTCCCCAAAACTGCAGAGAGAGGCAATTTTAAAGTTGTCAAATGGGACTGTCCATGTCCTTAGTCCAGCGAAAAGACTCATGTTACCACACTGGGGAGAAGAATGAGGACTTTACAACCTGAACAGCTGAACGCACGGCAGGTAGACAAAGCTGTGCATGAACATCTTTAGATACCTGGAAATCTTTTACAGAAACCTATGTGAAGACCTGCCGTCGCAGTTGTTAGTTTGGTCTTTCGACTTTCTACGTACTTTTTTCCTTCCCTTTTTTATTTGTTGTTGATTTTTAGTGCTTCTTTTTCCTCTGTCGGTCCTTTTTTCCCTGCTGTTTTCGAAAGACATTAAACAAACAAAAGCAACTTACCCCGAAAACATTGATTTGCGGAGGACCAGGATCAGGGAGTCTCTCGTGGACATGCTTATTTTGAGCAGGGGCTGGAACAGCAACAAAAAGTGGAAAAGAACAGCATGCATTTGGTCAACACAAGGAGGAGGAAGAGTACCAGGAAATTCAGAAACAGAGAGGTAGGAAAAGGTCACCTTTTCACAATGACCAAAAGTTGGATCTGTTAGTGTCAAACTGTGTGCTGGGAAAGAAAGGCTAGCTGTCCCCTCAGGGAACCATTTAATCAAATATTGAAAGTTTTGTTAGCCCAGGACAAGCACACACTGAGGAGGCTGCTTGCTGCAGCTCTGCATGATTTACTGCTCTGACCTTCCATCCTCTTAAAACAGGGGTCCCCATACTTTTTGATCCTGTGAGCCCATTTGGACTTCTGACACGGCACAGAGGGTGCAGTAACAAAATAATGGCTGCCGCAGCAGGCAAAACCAGACGCAAAGCGATTGCCACCACTTAACTCCAGTAATGCTGTGTAGATCCTGGTAGCTGCTGCCTGAACAACATTTATTTATTTAGTTTGATTTGTACACCGCTCTCTCCGCAAGGGCTCAGCGCGGCTTACAGCAGTAAACAACATATAAAATCTAATTAAATAAATGATTAAACAATTCAAACAGTCAAAACAACAGTTATAATAATTCAAATCCAATCTAGCCTAATTAAAATACATTTAAATTCAAATCGAGTAAAAGCTTAATTTCAGATCGGAGTTAAATAAGACTGGCAACAGATGCCATTTACAGCAGACAGGGGATTAAGATTTGGGCAGGCAACAAGTGCAATTGAAAATAGGATTACAATTTTGATTTCAGTTTTAATTTAAAAAAAAACACCCACCTGTACAGTCAATCAAATTTCCAATAGTCAATCAGAAGCCTTGTTGGGCAAAAGTCCTACCTGGTCCCGCCCACTTTCTAAAAACACTTGGTGGGCACTGGAAAAGGTGCTGGCGGGTACCATGGTGCCCATGGGCACCACGCTGGGGGCACACATGCGCTCCTCACTGGGAACACGACACTTTACCTGCACAGCCTTCAGAAGGCCCTGCACTGTTGCAAGCGGGAGGAAAGACAGCTGATCAAAGGCCTCCGTGATTCTGGAAGAAGAGTTCTGAAGGACGAGGGGAGCGTAGGAGATGAGGCCGGACAGCAAATCTGAAAGAAGAAAAAAGGCGCAAGCATCTGATGAGGTGACAACAAAGAAAAGGGCCCAATGGCAGGAGCTCAAGGGGGGGAGGGGGCAGGAAAGAGGACAGGCAGACGTCTCCTGTTGTGGCGTTCAGAAGCTGGAGAGAGTACGACTATATCTGACGTGCCAGAATGCGAGTGCGATGTGATGTCTCACGAACAGACCCCTGGAGTTTGGGAATGAGGAACTGTTGTCCCCCTGAAGCGGAGGATGGGAAAAGCAGTTTGACAATGTAATGGACTGCCTGTTGGATCACTTCCATATTACCTATGAAGTGGCTGATAGGAGATCCGGCACTGGTGATGACTCTGTTGAAGACCTGCTCTAGGATCTCACTCCTGATTGGCTCATGGACCTGGAAAGAGGCAAGACACTTTAAAGAGAGAGAGAGAAAGAAGAAGATGCCGACAACTTTGGATGTGTGCTCTGCTTTCCTCAACCTTAAGGAGTCTCAAAGCAGCTTACAAACTCTTCCCCACCAGAAGAGCGGCACTCCCCTGTTGTGAGGTCTTGGATCTTAACTCAATAAACGGACTCTGTATTGTTGATCAGCAGCATTTATTGGCAGGCACCAAAGCACCCAGCTTGACCAAGCCAGTTCTGGCAAACCTGGCTTCTGCTATCGCCTTTATCCAAAAATCCCCCTCCCGTTTTCCTAAAGAATCTGAGAAAGAGTTATTTCAGAGCTGAGGCCCACAAGGTTGGTGACAGATAGAGATAAAGCCAACCTGGCCTCCTGCCCCCCAAAGACAACGGAAACAGCCTGTTTCCCATGAGACCAGACGTGTCAGGGGTAAGCCTAGTTATCTACTCAGCATGTGAAGCCATAAAGAAAAGATCAAGGAAAGAATGTCCCATTATAGCAATGGTAACCTATAGCAGGCTGGTTACCTATATCTTGTAGTGATTACACTGAGGCAGGAATGCATCTCAATCAACTAGGAACAATCCCTGACACCTGGAAAATTCTAGTCTTGCCGTGGGGGAAGAGGGAGGGGCAATCCACTCTCCCACACTGGTGCACATTCTTGTAAGCCACTTTGAGACATCTTACAGTGAAGAAAAGCAGGTAAAGAAAACAGAAGAAGAAGAGGAGGAGGAGGAGTTTGGATTTCTCTCCTGTAAGGAGACTCAATGTGGCTTACAAACTCCTTTCCCTTCCTCTCCCCACAACAGACACCTTTGTGAGGTTGGTGGTGCTGAGAGTTCCGAGAGAACTGTGACTAGCCAAAAGTTGCCCAGCAGGAATGTAGGAGTGCGGAAACACATCTAGTTCACCTGATAAGCCTCTGCCACTCAGGTGGAGGAGTGGGGAATCAAACCCGGTTCTCCAGATTAGAATCCACCTGCTCTTAACCACTACACCACACTGGCTCTCACCAATACGGCCATGCGGCTTACAGGAACACTGGTTCTCCCCCTTACTCATCCAACTAAAATGTTTTTACAAAAGTGTCCCAACTATCAGCAGTTTGGAAAACAGGGCACCTGAGATTATCTACAAGAAAAAATGTAACAATGCATTCTCTGCCTCTGCCTTACCTTGTACGCTTCCAATAGAATACTGGCTCCCAGGTGGCACGCCTGCTGGGCTGGGCTCTTGGAATGTCCATTGGTCATTTCTGTGACTTTGCCTCCAAACATTTTCTTTGGCCCATAGGAGTCCAACAGGATGAAACCGAGATCCACCAGGCCTTGAGTAACGTGATCCCAACCAAACACACTGGATGGAAACATCAGGAAAAAAGGAGGGGAAGAGAACGGCATAATATAAGCTGACAACAGTTCTGCCATCTTTTCCCTCCTCAGGCATGGGCAGGGCAGCAAGAATTGCTGAAGACCCCTCTCATTCATAGGGTTGCCAGGTAACAAGAGGGACCCAACGTCAAAGTGGATTTTGGGTAACCGAATTTAGAAAGAAGTTTTTTGATACGTTCTGTTTAATCAAACAAACTTGATTACCATATAGGTTTTTACCCAACAGAGATGGTGATTCAAAGTTGGACACATTTGGACTGTTTGTGTGGGGAGTGGGAGCAAGGGCTCCAACTATGGTCTGTCTCAGAAATAGGTGTTAGCAAGGTGTATATTCCTCCGCCACAGAATTCAATGTGCCGAACCTTCTTTGTTGTAGAATGCTCCACCTGGGTCCTGGCCCAGCCATTTTGCCAAGAAAAAGCAGGACGGTTTGCAAAAGGTAAGTACTGGTGACAGTCATTCAGTGAAGTATAAATGCTCTTTTATCAAAGTACCATGTTCAATAATAACACAAAATAATATTTTTGACAAAGGCAGCATGTAAAAAGGAATAATCCTCATATTGGCTTGGGACTATATTCAAATGCAGACACACACAACTTTCTTGACCGTTGCATCTCAACTGACCATATCAACATCTTTTTCTGAGACAGAGTATAGCCATTCGTATGCTTTGCTGGTTTTCCACTTAAAGGAAATGAGCAGCATAAGGGAATTTGAAACGTACACTTCCTCACCCAGAGCCTGAAATGGAAGAAGAGTTTGGATTTACACCCCACCTTTCTCTCCTGTAAGGAGACTCAAGGTGGCTTACAAGCTCCTTTCCCTTCCTCTCCCCACAACGAACACCTTGGCCTCTTCTGCACATGCAGAATAATGCACTTTCAGAGTTGTTTACAAGTGGATTTTGCTATTCTGCACAGTAAAATCCAGCTGCAAAGTGCACTGAAAGTGGATTGAAAGTGTATTATTTTGCATGTGCAGAAGGGGCCCTTGTGAAGCAGGTGGGGCTAAGAGAGTCCAGCGAGAACTGTGACTAGCCCAAGGTCACCTGGCAGGAATGTAGGAGTGCAGAAACACATCTGGTTCACCAGATAAGCCTCTGCCACTCAGGTGGAGGAGTAGAGGCACGGATCTCCAGATTAGAATCCACCTGCTCTAAATCACTACACTTCTTACAAAGGGAAGAAGCCTTTCTACCACTACCTTGCAACGATGGGGTCTCGTTCTGCAGTACGTGCCGAGCAGACTTTGGAGGGCTGGCAGGCTGTGGCAACCCACCTGTTTGTCACGACTTCCAAAACCGTGGCAGATATGCTGTAGCGCAGAGGAGCCAGATCCTGCAGGAACCTGGATCCCTGAAGGAATTGCAGGTCTTTGAAGCCCTTCATGATGGACGTTTTCAGAAAGTCAAAGACCTACAGCAGACACGGAACAGCAACTAAGCGGAAGGTTCTCTTTCTTTGTGCAACTGAGAGTCCTGAGTGGAAGAGCAAATGTGGCCCTTCCTGTACAAACCTTTTAAAATGTTTTGAGGCAGGAAATAATACGTTTCCTCCATGGAGTTCCACAATGTTTCCACAATGGGAACCCTTTGGTTCCCAAAACATTTACTTTGCAGCTTGAAAACATTTTAAATGAATGTCCTTTTAAAATGATCCTTTGGTTGAAATGTTCTCAAACGTCTTCAGTTGCCTGTGCGACATATTTTACATTTTCCACACCTCTGTGCTGTCCCTGAACTTCCTCCTTGAGGTCATTTCCTGAGTTCACTCAGTTCCCCCTCACCTGTTTATTTTTACCATTTTTGTTTGTTTTTAAAATTTGGGTGAGCTAATCTTTGAAGCATCAAGTATACAATGAGTAGAGAATCGCAGTCCGAGGCTGTGAAACATTGACGCAAAGGTTAAGGGGGGGGGACTCTATGATTCAACATCTACCACAAAAAAAGGGAAAAACCACATAATGGTGGCCATGGATCATTTTGAGGGTGTAGGTGTGGACATACTTCATGGTAAAGGGTGAGGACTGAAAATATTTGAGAAACGTTTTAGGTGATTTGTATGGAAAGGGCCCATCGTGAAAACAAGCCTTAAGGCAAGTTATTTGGATACTGTTGGTGCACATCACTGTTCTCTGCCTTACTCATACAGTTAAGAACAGGGAAGGAAGACATACCTGCTCTTGAAATCGGTGTACTCTGGCCACTGAGAGAAGAGTGGCCACGCTGAAAAGAGAGAGGGCTCTGCCAGGATCTCTGAGCTGCTCAGACTAGAAGACACCAAGAACAACCAGGGTTTCTAGTATATAAAAAGGAGTTTTGACACTAAACAATATAACTTGTTTTGGGGTATTTAGCTGACATTTAAAATGTCATTAAAGTTTCACGTTTCATTTCAAACTACTTGGGGAAGACAAATCCCATAAGCGGCTGAGCATTCTTCTAGGCTTAAAAGGGAAAAAATAACTGAGAGAAAGCAAAGAATTCTGTGGCTGAATTGGAGCCTTATCCAAAGAAGGGGGGATCCTCTTCAGGGAGCAGTGCTTATGCTGGCAGAGGGGCAATCCCACCCCCCACCCCTTGTGGAATGGTAGGAAACAGGCCGATTTCTTAAAAGTTACAGCTATCCTTTGAATGAGTAGACTTTTCCTGTGCATCCGAACCATCAGCTCTATCTCAGCTCATTCTTTCGTTGGACATACCTTTAAGTATTTTAGCAGCTCCTTGCCCAAATCCTGGTCCAGATTAACAGCCAGCACAATGTGCAGAATAACTGTGCCCTCCACGTGCCGGAGTTGGTCTAAGGGCACCGTAGCTTCTTCAAGCTCCAGTGACCTGAAATAATTGTTGGCCAGAGAAACAATTCTGGTTGGGACAGAGATGCAGAAAGGCCAGTTCTACAGAAATGGGACACATCTATATGCAATTCTGGGCTGCATCAATAGGAGTATAGTGTCAAGATCGAGGGATGTAATTGTACCTCTCTAGTCTGCATTGGTGAGACCTCACCTGGAATATTGTGTACAGTTCTGGGCACCGCAATTTAAGGACATTGACAAGCTGGAATGAGTCCAGAGGAGGGAAACCAAAAAGGTAAAAGTTCTGGAATCCATGCCCTACAATGAGAGGCTTAGGGAGCTGGGGATGTTTAGTTTGGTGAAGAGAAGGTTAAGCGGTGACACGATAGCCATGTTCAGATACTTGAAGGGGTGTCATGTTGGTGAGGGAGCAAGCTTGTTTTCTGCTGCTCCAGAGACTAGGACCAGGAGTCATGGGTTCAAGGTGAAGGAAAAGAGATTCCCACCTAAATATCAGAAAAACCTTCCTGACAGTCAGGGCTGTTCAACAGTGGAATGAAGTGTGGTGGAGTCTCCTTCTTTTGAGGTTTTTAACCAGAGGCTGGATGACCATCTGTCAGGAGGGCATTGATTGTGTGTTTCTGCATGGCAGGGGGTTGGACTTGATGGCCCTTGGGGCCTCTTCCTACTCTGTGATTCTATGAAACCAACAAACTGAAGGAAAACAAAACCCAATAAGCTAGGAATCAAAAGGTTGAGATATAATTTTGTATTGCACAGTGCCAAATCTTAATTTTTAAATTTAGCTATCTGGACAGTGCAATAAAAAGTATTTTTATACACAAACTCACACACCCATGCATACATACATACATACACACACACACACACAATTATTTTGTCTCAACCTTTTGGCACGTTTGTAAGGAGTCTCAAATAGGCCACTGTGAAAGCAACTCGACAGAAAGAGAAGCAAGTATTGCAGCAATATTAATAAAACAGAAGGCTGCACAATACTTTTGATTAAGACAAACCCAAATATTACAACCTAGCATGCAAGCTTTTGAGGTCTGAAAGCATTTTGAAAGTTGAAGAGTTCTGAAAAATTCAAAAGCTATGCTGATCATACGGCTTGGCTGAGTAAAAGGTACGATAGGCCCTTTTATTTGCGGATCTGGCTATGGGCCCATGCAACTACCTACATTTTCAATACCCCAGCAGATACAGGATATAAGGAATTACTCACTCGGAATCTTTCTGCTCTTCTTTCTGCTTTTGGTCTACCTGGTTGAAAAAGCTGATTATTCCTTCCAAAATGTTTTTCTTGCTACCCTGAAAAGTTAGGAGAGAATAAAGTAACAGATGTAATCATTATCCCTCCCTCCCCAGGAGCTCTGGATTGGGCTGCCTGAGAGAGTCATTGAATCATACATTTTCCTCAGAAGTTGTGCAGTCCACGTTTTAGAATTCGGGGAACCTGGTCAGCTTCCTTACAGATGTTACCTTTGCAGAAAGCAACAGCAGCTGGTAGACCAAAGGAGGGATTTCTTGGAGATCCAGCACTGGGAACATCCTTAGCACCTTTTCCACCACAAACTGCAGCTCTTCCGCACTCAGTGGAACGTCCCTGCAGAGATTAGGGGCGGAAGGAGACAACCCAGTCATTTCCCCATTCGGAAGCCAGCACCTTCCAAAAAGACCAACAGGTAGCAAAAAGAATCCCACCACCAAGGACCAAAAGTCCTCCTTGGCTGTTGGATGAAACAAGCAAGTTTCTGTTGGGGGCAGATCCCAACAGCTTTTGGAAGCAATCTCCCCAAAGTTTTAGTAGGGAAGCGCCTGGGAGTGAAGCAACTGGATAATAGTCTAAGCTGCCCCACTATTAGTTGTGAATCACACTGGGAAGATGGACAAAATCTGGATTGTGGCGGCTTTGAAAATCTCTCCCTCTGGAAAACATCACTAGATGACCCAGTCAAGGCAGATCATGCTATGGTGTGATCTGAGTCAGAGTTTCACAGAGTTACACCAGCGTGATGTAGTGGTTAAGACCAGGTGGATTCTAATCTGGAGAACCGGGTTTGATTCCCCACTCCTCCACCTGAGTGGCAGAGGCTTATCTGGTGAACCAGATGTGTTTCCGCACTCCTACATTCCTGCTGGGTGACCTTGGGCTAGTCACAGTTCTTTCAGAACTTTCTCAGCCCCACCTACCTCACAAGGGGTCTGTTGTGGGTAGGGGCAGGGAAGGGAGTTTGCAAGCCCCTTTGAGTCTCCTTACAGGAGAGAAATGTGGGGTATAAATCCAAACTATTCCTCCTCCTCTTCTTCTTTGAATGTTGAAGGATGGGGACATAGAAGAGTGTAACTCCAATTAGGACTGCACGGCTAAAGATCACCACTGGCAAATGGGATCGTTCCAAAGAGATTCCAACATCTCTTCTTCACTGAAGGAATGCCAGCATGGAGTAGTGGTTAAGAGCAGATGGATTCTAATCTGGAGAACCTGGTTTGATTCCCCACTCCTCCACCTGAGTGGTGACCTAGATGTGTTTCCACATTCCTAGGCTAGTCACAGTTCTTCCAAACTCTCTCAGCCCCACTTGCCTGTCTGTTGTGGGGAGAGGAAGGGAAAGGATCTTGTAGGCCACCTTGAGTCTCCTTACAGGAGAGAAAGGTGGGATATAAATCCAAACTCCTCTTCTTCTTATCTGGTGAACTGGATTTGCTTCCCTGCTCCTACATAAGAAGCCTGCTGGGTGACCTTGGACTAGTCACAGTTCTCTCAGAAAGATGATAGTTAGAAGTCAGTATATGATGCATACATGGTGGTGTGCTTTCTCTGTGTTTTTATGTTTTGTTTGTTAAACATGTGAGAAAATAATTTAAACAACGTAACACACACCTCACCAAAAAGCGCAATAACAATAGAGATTGGGGATTACCTGAACATGGATGTGAGATGGATCACATATTGACGGCTCCACCTGCCAAGGTAAAATAGTAAGTCAGGGGGTGGGTGGGTTATTAGCAGGAAACACTACCATATCTGAAATTCATTTCATATTCCCACCGCCCTTCAATAATCCTTTGAAAACATGAAATAAAAGCTTGAGGCCGCAGAGATGCCGGCTAATTTTACTCCAGAACGTTTGTCACACCCGTGGCCTGCTCATAGATTTTCTGTTGACAAATAGGAGAATTGCTGAGCGCCTTGCCAAACACTCTTCAATCCAGCACAAGCACAACACCATTCGGTTGCAGTGCAGAGAATCGAGAGCTCAAGAAAGTGGAGCAGAGGGAGGACAACGGACCGATCTCCATTCCGAGACAGATACACAGTATTTGACTCTGAAATCGCGGGTGGAAGAAAGGCTCACAGGTGGGATCGGAACTATTCTCCCAGGGAACCTACAGAATTGAAAGCCCCAGACATGCCTACCTGCTGGAGCACAGAGTATTGATCAGCTGCTTCTTAAGCTCTTCTCCACTCAGCTCGCCTGTCAGAAGGAGGAAAGGGAGTATTTAGAAGACGTGGCTAGTTAGAGGAAGAGAGGAAAGGGAGGGAAAGAAAGATTACCTTTGCCGTAAATCAGGTTCTCTTTCGATGTAGTCAGCGCAGTCAGTACTGTTGGAAGTAGCTCTAAGGATCTGCCGCTAAGCAGACTGCCTCCTCGGACAGCTTCGATGAACAAAGTGGCCAGATCAATCAATGCAGGGCCTGGAAGCTGATGGACCTACCAAATGGGGGGGGGGGGGGGGGCAAAGTTATGAGAGTGTGCCCTGGAAACTTCATATATGCCTTCCCCCCAATAAAGGAAAAAGGGGAGAGAGAAAATCAAGAACAAAGGAAAACGGATGTCAAGGTGCCACTGAAAACCGTTTTAGAAATAGCTGTTTTACCTCCACAATGGGAAAATATGAAAACCCATGGTCACATGTGACATCAGTCAAGAAGAAATTGGTGGACTGTGCTGAGATTTAAGGGCAGCCTTGAACACTCATGCAGTGTTATCCTGACAGTGCTGTTGACATTTTTGACCTGTCCACTTTCTGTGTGCTTAAAGGGCAGCCTAACAGACTCCCCCCCCCCCCCAAATCATTTTTCTTAATAGTAGAAAAGGCTTCTGGCTGACAGACTGATGTTAAAGGCACCACAGCAGGGCTAGCACGTTGATAACCCCATCATAGAATCATAGAGTTGGAAGAGACCACAAGGGCCATCAAGTCCAACCTCCTGCCATGAAGGAACCCACAATCAAAGAACTCCCAACATATGTTCATCCAGCCTCTGTTTAAAAACTTCCAAAGAAGGAGATTCCACCACACTCCGAGGTAGTGCATTTCACTGTCAAACAGCTCTGACAGTCAAGAAGTTCTTCCTAATGTTTAGGTGGAATCTCTTTTCCTGCACCTTGAATCCATTACTCCTGGTCCTAGTCTTTGGAGCTGCAGAAAACAAGCTTGCTCCCTCTTCAACATGGCATCCCTTCAAATATTTCAACATAGCTATTGTGCCCCCCCCCTTAAACTTCGCTTCTCCATATTAAACATCCCCAGCTCCCTACAGCTCCCTAACCAACCAACCAACCAACCAGCCAGCCAGCCAGCCAGCCAGCCAACCAACCAAATCTTTATTAAGGTCCTAGATCAAGCATAAAAGGAATGAAACAAAGGATATAACATAAAGGGTAAATCAGTCAGCACAGGTACTAAAAGGGATCATAATTAAAGACTATAAAAGGAGAATAGGTATAAAAAGACACCAAAATTGTTAAATTGAAGGCTATAGCTACCAAGTCACTAAGCCTACTGTATTACCCAGACCATCCTGCGACATATTTCGAGTTCTGTTACACAACTTGGCCACACTGTGAGTTATATTGGGACGGGCGTCTGTAAGCAGCATGGAGATATAACATTGTTCTGCATGACCTGGGAATCTGACAATCATTATCCTAATGACAAGAACTGCATTACCTGGGAGACTAATTCTGCAATCGTATGCGTTTGCTTGACAGTAAGTTCTCCTGAATGACACCCCATTTGAAATAATGACCCATCTATCGTTTACCCGCTCAAGAGTATGCATCTAAAACCTAGAATGGAAATTCTCCCAACCAATTTGAAACTGAAATTTAGAAGCGAAAGAAAGGCAGCATTGTATAGTGGCTACAGCATCAGACTAGGATCTGGGAAACCCAGGTTCAAAGCTCCGTTCTGTTATGCAAGGTGGCTGCCATGGAAGCTTAACCCTGGGCTAGTTAAATACTCTCAGTCTAACCTAGCTCATGCCTTGACCTAGATGGACCAGGTGTCAGGGACTGAGACACATTGCTGTTTCCAGAGCAAGGCCATATAAATGTAGACTGTGATTGTATCTAGGCAGAGGTGAGATCCAGCAGGTTCTCGCAGGTTCCCAAGAGCAGGTTACTAATTATTTGTGTGTGCCGAGAGGGGGTTACTAATTGGTGGTTTTGCCACTTGATTTTTGCCTTAGTTACGCCCCTCCTCTCAGCAGTAGCGCGCAGAACTTGAAGCAGTCTAGCAGGAGGTGCACCGGCGTGCGTGGCAGCCTGCGCCTGCGTGCATTCGTTTCCCGCCCAAGGACCAGCACAGCGGCTGCGTCCTTGCCACAGACCTGCCCTGGAATGCCCGGCCACGCCCCCATCGTGCCCCGCCCAGCCCCATTGGCGCTACCACAGTTTGAATCTCACCACCATGGGAACCTGTTACTAAAATTTTTGGACCCCACCACTGTATCTAGGTGATTGAGGTGCAGTCCTGCCAATGGAACTGCTTTGAGATATATGTATTCTGCCTTTTAGATGTAACCCCTGTTAATGGAATATTCTTGTTTTGTCTTACTTTCACTCTTTCTCATGCCTGATAGACAAACAAGGCTTATCCCTGACACCTTCTAATCCCATGGGAAGTGATTTCTGTTGCTCTGTGGCAGATGGCCAGGTGGCATTATCTCTGCCTGTTGCCGACCTTGGGGCCTTCCAGGCTCTGATGTAACTTTTCTCAAATTCTTTGGGAAAACTGATCGATTCTGGATTCAAAAGCCAGGTCTGGAAGAACGGGCTTCTTGCAAGCTGGCTGCTACGTTACCTTTCCAATAAACACTTCTGAGCAAATATCCAGAGCTTGTTTGTTGTTTCAAGGATCAAGACCTAACACCAGGTTAGCCTGGTGTTGCCAGAGCTTGGAAGCTGAGCAGGGCAGGCCATGGTTAATAATTGAATGGGAGGCCACCAAGAAAGTTCAGGGTTTTTACGCGGTGGCAGGCAATGGCAAACCACATTAACAGAGGTAGTTTGCCTTGAAAACCATACAGGGTCACCATAAGCGGGTATGAATCTACCACCCCCAACATAACTCAGAGGTGTGTTGTGAAGATAAAATGGAGAAGGGGAGAATCCTGTAAGCCGCTTTGGGTCCCCATGGGAAGAGAAGAAAGATATACAGAAGTAAACCATAAGGAGCAGCAGTGGCGAAGGAGGTTAAGAGCTCATGTATCTAATCTGGAGGAACTGGGTTTGATTCCCTGCTCTGCCGCCTGAGCTGTGGAGGCTTATCTGGGGAATTCAGATTAGCCTGTACACTCCCACACATGCCAGCTGGGTGACCTTGGGCTAGTCACAGCTTCTCGGAGCTCTCTCAGCCCCACCTACCTCACAGGGTGTTTGTTGTTGGGAGGGGGGGAGGGAAAGGAGATTGTAAGCCCCTTTGAGTCTCCTGCAGGAGAGAAAGGGGGGATTTAAATCCAAATCCAAACTCTTCCTAATCAGACCTTGCTGGCCAGGATTAAATTAATCCTAAAGCTGTTAGTACCTCCAGCATCAGCAGCCTTATAATCTCAGATGCTACTTCCACATGTAGGTCCCCCGATTCCACCAGCTGGACGCCATGTTTGTAAATGCTGATTCTCCGGCTGACGGATTTCTGTTGAGAGCAAGGGGAACCTAAGGCGGAGGACAAAAAGCAAATGAAGGTGTACCCATTCAAAGGCAACAGAGCATGAGATCACACACCGTCTCCCCATGTAAGGAACAGTTTCTCAGTATTCTGCACAATCTAAACAACCAGAAAGCTTTCTTTAACACACAGGTTTCCAGCCCAGTCCAGGGGGAAGGGCAAATCCCCCTCTGGAGGCGACATGGGTTTACACTGGCAGAAATGCCCTCCCAGGGTGGTGCCCTGCCACTACAGCGTCCAGGCTCACAATGGTGCTCCCATGCCATTGCCAGCTGCGTCAGCATGGTGGGGGCATTCTGGGGGGTGGGGCTGACCTTAGCAGGCCCTCAGAGCCTGATCGGCCCCCGTGTGCCAGTTGAATCGCTGGTGGAGATACACCACAATTTTTGCAGCGTATCTCTATTCGCCCCATAGTGTGGTTTGAGGTGAGTCTTTCGTGTTTTACTTGCAGGAAAGCCCTTTGGAGCAGCCAGAATGATGCTGTCCCCACCTGCCTGACAGGCTGGATTGGACATTCCTGCACCACAGAAGCCCCACAAAATATCAGCTTGCTTATTCTGTGTTTCTAATGCTGCAGTTTAAAGAGCACATTTCTGGGAGTTAGCCCCACTGAAAATGCAATGAGACTTCTTAGTAGAGGTCGTTAGAATTAATCTGTGACATGATTAATATATACTAAATCCAACAAAATCAATGCGCTTCAATGGGGGCAACTCTTCTCTGGATGGCAATGTTAGTATAATTAACCCAGGAAATTGCGCAGCACACCAGCTGGCAGATAGTGAAAACGTAAACAATTATAGTCAAATAAATAATCTACTATAGCCTCAAAAACTCAAATGTATCTTATTGACATAAGTTCTTAAACTATTGGTACAATTTTACATGATAATGTACTAAGATGCATCACAAATCCTAAATATAAAGAGGTATAGTTCATAAGAAGCTAGATTCCTTACTCAGTGCTATGTATCAAAAACAGCAAATTCTTGCCAGAGTTCGAGTGCTGCTCAGCTGTTGCGAAATTCAAGCGTCACTGTTTACAAGCTGCTCCGCTGTGGCAATGCAAGCCTCGATTAATGATGATATGAATAGTTCAATTCAAACGCAATCGCGTATTTGCGTTTTCAATCATCCATCTTCTTCAGGAACATGCTAGTTTATTATAAATTAATTAAGCCAACCGGCTGTAATATTAGACAAGATGTCTTAGACCTCAGCCTTTAGCTATCCATGGTGTCTAATGTTAGTATAATTACCTAAGATAACAGTCTGGTAGATCAACAAATTATTTATGTATTCGAGTCAAAAGCCTGCCATAGATTTTGCCTGGTACCTTTGAAGAGTCCTCTCAGAAGGGCACCGATTTCTTTCCCTTTCAGGGCCTGCTTTGTAACCAGATCTCTCAACTGCAGTAACAAGAAAAAAGAGCATCAAGACTCATTTGCCGTACCAGTGTTTTAAACTTTCTGTATTGTGGTCCACTGACCTAGTTTGTGAAAATATACAAAGTTATAAGATACAAATTAAGAGGTAAAAGCAAATTGCACAAATTAAAATGTATAAGAAATAAAAGCAATGTCAAATAGCAATTAGAGTCAGAAAGAGAAAAACAGCCCACATTAGGAACCAACAGCTTATGCCTAGATGTTAACACTGCTGAATTTTTTTCCATACATATATTTTGTATGTATATAGACTTTTTATACCCAGCTCGTCTCTATGTTAGGAAGTCTGAAAGTGGCTTACAATCATTTTCCCCTTCCCACAGCAGAAACCATGTGAGGCAGGTGGGGCTGAGAGAGTTCTGAGAGAACTGTGACTTGCCCAACATCACCAAGCCTGTGGAGGAATTGAACCCAGTTCTCCAGATTAGATCAGCTGCACATGTGGAGGAGCAGGGAATCAGAGTCCAGTATGTGGTCACTTGCCTCTTTTTCGTTCAAGTTCTGCAGGCATGCCTGAAGCTGCTCTATTTTTGCTTCCGCTGCTAAAGTCAAGATTTTTTGGTCCATCACAGTTCAGTCCACAAACGCCAATGAATGAATGGACGAGGATGAATGAATGCTGACGGAGTCCTGCAAAATCAATCCAAAGAAAAAGGCATTCCGACCCCAATAAAATCTGAATTTTATTTCCGCAGACTGCGCATTTGTCTCCTTGCAGCTGCTACCAAAAAGGAAGAAACAGACTAACTGCAAACCTAGGTCCAGTCTACCTAGGAGTATACTGGATGGAACACAGAGGCAGTTACTTTCGAGCACCCCGTTCACTTTGGTCAGCTTCTACAAACAGCAGCTTCAAATAGTAAATCTTTTCCTTGTCCTGCTTGGAATTAAGTACGTGGTGCGTGAATGGGATACACAGCAATAAACATAAATGTGAATGAATAAGAATAAATATAAATCAATAGATCCCCTAACCCTAATCAATAAAGAAAAATCTGAAGACATTTCTAAGAGTAACAAAATGTCGTTTCCCTTTTTAATAATTTCAGCCTCAGCTTTGAACGGGCTGGACTGATCCTCTGCAGCGCCAACTCCGCGGGGGAACTCTGTCCATGCTCAGAGGAACTCTTCACCCCTCCCCCCTTGTGAGCACTGCCCAAATGAGGGACCAATAAGCCATCCAGGTTGCTTCCCCAGTCAGTCAGATCCCAGCGACCCCCTACCGGCTCTTTGGCCCCTCTTCCGCCTTTCGAATGGCTCGGCGGGTTCAAGAACTCCCGCCCGGAACTCTCGTCAGCGTTGCCCCGGGCAACGCGACAACTTCCGGCTCCGAGAACCAGGACTTCCGGTCGCGGCTCCTCCGGTTCCCTTCGGAGAGAAAGGGGGCGTGTCCCACAGCTCTAACTTCCGGTTCTGACAGAGGGGGAAGCGTGTTCAATGTTGAGCCGGAAGTGCCTGCTGAGGACTATGATACTCTTCTATCTCTATGGTCCTTTTCTATCCCCATGGGATAAGATGACAGACAGACAGACAGACAGATAGATAGATACAGAGAGGATAGGCAGATAATTTATTTACAGCTTTCTGCCAGTTAAAAACAGAACAAAACCTAACTGTATAAAATAAATTACAAAAAGTAAAACATGAGAATTTACAAATTTACAGGATTAATTCATTTTGAGGATACCATGAGTCATTTGGCCTAAAGTAATATCACACAATATTTTGCAACCTGGACCCTAACTGAGGATGGGAGTGAGGTTATCGCCCATAAGAAAAGTTTTGCTCATCTTCTCTTCACCACCAGTATACATTATTTCCATCAAAGACTCAATACTCTTACAGCAAGCTATCTTATTAAATGAACATCTGGGGGGGAAAAGACATGGTCAATAGTTCCCAACTTGACAGACACGGACATGCTGTTACTTTAATAACACTGCAGCTATAAAGTAGTCAGCATTCAAATGTAAATCAACCCTGTGATGTTTTGATCAGTATTGCCTCTTTTCAGAATATACAGTCTTGCTGGAGTATGGTTGCCAGTCTCCAGCTAGTGTCTGGAGATCTCCATCTGAGCTCCAGGCAACAGAGATCAGTTCCCTTGGAGAAAATTCCCCTCTCCATTGAAGCCCCTCCCCAAACCCCACCCTCCTCAGCCTCCACCCCAAAATCTCGAGGTATTTCCCAGCCTGCAGATTATACCCCTATAACGGGAACTTGCGTGCATGTGTTTAATCCACTTTGAAATCGACAACTGTGGGTCAGTTTGGCAAAAAAAAGGTTCTCCTAGATCTCATTTTCCCATCTGCTGATCTCCCTATCTAAAGGACATGGATTCCCACCAGGCCAGATGTTTACCAGCACCTATCTCACAGCCTTGGCTGGCAGCTTCTGGAATACAAGTTGCATGAACCACCTCATTGACAAGAGAACCTCCATTAATACAGAACTTTGGGAAGATAAAAGTAGAGAATGTGCTAAGTTGGCTAAACTAACAAACCTTGTAAACAGACAGTCAAAACATGAATTTGAACTTTATTTCTTATTTGAGGCTGAATCAACTATGTAAAAATAATAATAGGAACATTATTAATTTGTTAATGGTTCAGATACAAGAAATGGTTTTGAAATGATGCTGTAAAGCAGTGGTTCTCAACCTGGGGGTCGGAACCCCTTTGGGGGTCGAACGACCCTTTCACAGGGGTCACCTAAGACTCTCTGCATCAGTGTTCTCTCTGTAAAAGGGATAAATGTTAGGATTGGGGGTCACACAACATGAGGAACTGTATTAAAGGGTTGCGGCATTAGAAAGGTTGAGAACCACTGCTGTACAGCCAGTTGACAGAAGGTAGTGACTTTTAAGACTTTGTAATGTTCTCTCTGATTATATTAGATTTGTTATTTCAAGATCCACCATGTTATAGCTAATATCTATACAGTTCTTGGGCAGAGGTATTATCTTTTTCTGTTTTGTCTTTGCCTTGAAAATTTTCTTTTTTCTGTTTCCTATTCCTTTTTTTGTTTGTCAATTGTACTGAGAAAATTCATAAAAATATTATTTAAAAAAACCAAGAAGCAGGAAACCTCTGAAACTCAGGGCTAAGAGGAATATCTGAGAGGGCCTCGGAACATCAGCACTAGAAGGTTGGCCCTCCAAGGCAACTGGTTGGCCACTGAGGTGAATCAGGATTTTGGTTACGTGTCCAGAGGAGGGCAACCAAAATGGTCAAAGGTCTGGAATTCATGGCCTATGAAGAGAGGTTTGGGGAGCTGGGGATGTTTAGTCTGGAGAAGAGAAGGTTGTGGGGGAGGGACATGATAGGTATGTTTAAATATTTGAAGGGATGTCATGTTGAAGAGGGGGCAAGCTTGTCTTCTGCTGTCTCAGAGACTAGGACACAGAGCAATGGATTCAAGGTGCAGGGAAAGAGATTCCACCTAAACATTAGGAAGAACTTTCTGACTGTCAGGGCTGTTCGACAGTGGGATTCACTGCCTTGGAGAGTGATGGAGTTTCCTTTTTTGGAGGTTTTTAAAGAGAGGCTGGATGGCCATCTGTCAGGAGTGCTTTGATTATGTGTTCCTGCATGGCAGAGGGTTGGACTTGATGGCCCTGGGGGTCTCTTCCAACTCTATGATTCTAGGATAATGGATTAGATGGACCACTAGTCTGATCCAGCAGGGCCCTTCTTAAGCCCTGACCTCAGCCAACCTTGACCTCAGGCAACCATTATGATCTCACCATTTTGCATGCCATTTATATAATGTTTGGTCCAATTGCTTTATACTCTTGCAGGCTTAACCCCTCGATGGGCTTTTCTTCTCTGCCACTGACTCAAACAAAAGACTCATTCAAGAACTGGCGGGAACAAAACACGACTCGCTCCCCCGTGCGTGTCTTACTATGTCGCATGGGTGATTTTGTACATATTCGGTAACCACTCAGGAACAAGGAGAAGTCTTTGTTCTGGGAAGGGATTTAGCCTGTGTTTAGGAAGTAGGATTAATCTAAGTAGCCAGTTACTAAACACAGCTCCCCCGCACCCATGTGCTTTCCGTAAAAACCAAAGCCATTCAGGGACAAGAGCCAATCTGCAAACAAAAGAGCAACAGGCATAGTGCAAAATTGAGAAACTGCATGATATTAGCAGTTCCTGTGCTTATTCAGGCAAAGAAACCAAGCAGTGGAGTAGTTTAAAGTGAAGCAGTTTTAACAAGTTTACAGTAATCTATCTAAGTGGAGATTCACAGTGTTTTGCATGGTCCTCCGTAAACACCCTTAGACTTAAACAAATTGGGATCGCAATAAACACGCTCTTCTTATCTGATGGATCTTATATCTTTCATATTATTAAGCAAGGACTTTTGGACCATGAATTTCAAAAATTATGTCCTCTTTGGCCTTTTGTGCATTCAGCTGCTAATCTAGGCTTAAAAATCATCACGCCTCACTATTTCTAAAGTTAAGATCCTCCCCCCCCCTTCACCATGGGGTCTTTATGTTAGCCCCTTCCCCTCAATTGTACTTTCTGGAAGGTATCAACAAACTCATTTTCAGGAGAGATTTTGCCCATGCAGTCTGAATACCCTGCACTCAATACAATGTATAATTTTAGATTGTCCTCTTTTTGATTATCTTTGATGAGAATTATTGGTGACTCCTTTATAGCATAGAGTCCAATATTGAAAGATTGAAGTCCAATTATTGAAAGATTCTGAAACTACTAGTACTGTTTCTAGATTTTTAGTAGAAATTTTAAAATCTAAATCAATGTAATAACCAAATTTATACCATATTAATTTCAGTACTTATCTAATATGCTATGTAGTATGTCTTTACTGATGTCCTATTGAAGACTGATTGTACTGTTGCCTTATTGATATGCTAGTAATGGTTGAATTGGAGCTGGAACAAGATTATAGATTTATTTATTGATATGCATTGAAATTGTTGTATATTATGTTTCAATTCAGACAATTTAAAATGTATCTGTTTGGAATAATCTTACCTGATAGTTGCTGTGGTTTTTCTGGGCTGCGTGGCCGTGGTCTGGTAGATCTTGTTCCTAATGTTTTGCCTGCATCTGTGTAACAGACTTCTCTGGACACATAGCATACCAGACCACGGCCACACACAGCCCGGAAAACCCACAACAACCAGTTGAATCCGGCCGTGAAAGCCTTCGACAGTACATCTTACTTGATAGCCGTGATAATCAGGAGGACTAAAGGACTAACCACTTTGAAGAACATTCATAATACAAATTGAAAAAAGATTTGATAGACTCAGTTTCCCCCCCCCCCCCCCAAAAGATCAGCTTGAGGAAGATACTGAAAATTTTACATGAGGCAGCTGCAGACCCTTGATAGAACTTCAGCTGTCTGGATTCCTTGTTTGGGATAATGACAGATTTTGCATTTGCAATGTACATGAACTTTTTCAAAAGCAAATTTTCTACCAGGAACAAAACACATTATTGAAGGCTATACTGCATAAGGCAGTGGTGGCAAACCTATGGCACAGGTGCCAGAGGTGGAACTCAGGTCGATTCCGCACTTGCGTTATCGACCTAAGTTTGAGCTGCGTTCGACCTAAGTGCTCCGCACAACCACTGGGATCGACGTGGTTTTGTAGTAGCTTCGCCCCGTGTAACGGTCAAATTTCCGACTCCAGTTGGGAACTACTACTTTTTCAGGGAACCACGCTCGAACTCAGCTCGATTCCAGGAAAGTGCGGAATCTCTGGTGCCAGGAGTCCCCCATTCAGCCAATCACAGCTGAGTGTTTCAGGCATGCGTACAGCTGGCCAATCAAAAAATGCCACCTTCGTCCCTCCATTCCTGTGGCAGTTTTTTTTTATAATGTGTGCGGGGATAGACGGAACATGGCTGTAGAACAGTAGCCAATCGGAACGGAGCGGCAAAGAGGCACAGGATGATTCCGCCCTCCAAGCTGAGATCAAGCTGGTTGCAGTGAGGAACAACAATGGCTTCGACCTAGGTCAGTACCCTTCCCAGGGAACTGGGTCGAACCTATTTTACTCATGTGCGGAATCGCCCTCAGAGTCCTCTCTGTGGGCACGTGTCCCACACACATCTAGGCTGGCCTGGGCCACTGGGCACGACATGTAGGTAACTCTGTTAAGTGCTGTTAAATCCCACTGATTTTCATGGGAAGAACTAAAGCACAATCCTTTACCTGGGAGTAAGCTCGGTTGCTGGCAATGGGGCTTGCTTCTAAACCCTCCTAGGGTCGTGATTCACCCATTCGAAGCGTTGCACGATTGCTTCAAAGCAAAGCCACCGACTACCACCAAGCTTACTCCCAAGTAATGCACGCCTTGGAGCCAACCGTTTTTTCTAAACGAAAACCTCAGTATTCAGATTAAATTGCTGTGTTGGCACTTTGCAATAAATAAGTGGGTTTTGGGTTGCAGTTTGGGCACTCGGTCTTGGAAAGGTTCACCATCACTGGCATAAGGCCATGCTATCTTTTTTAAAAACATTGATTTCTGCTTCTTATGTAGATGAGGAGAGCCAGCATGGTGCAGTGGTTAACATGCCGGACTGGATCTGGGAAACCCAGGTTCGAATCCCCTCTCTGCCATGGAAACTTGTTGGGTGACCTTGGGCCAGGCGCACACACGATCAGCCTCGACCTTAGCAAATTATTTGGATGGGAGAGCTCTAATGAATGATGTGGAGGCAGGCAATGGCAAACCACTTCCAAATGTCTCTTGCCTTGAAAATCTACAGGGTCACCATAAGTCATATGTGACTTGATGGCAAAAAAGTATAGCCAATGCAGACACTGAGAACTGGTAGTGGTTAAGAGTGGCAGAGTCTAATCTGCTAAGGTGGGTTTGTTTCCCTGCTCCTCCACATGAAGCCTGCTGGGTGACCTTGGGCCAGTCATTGTTCTCTCAGAACTCTCTCAACCCAGGAGGAGGCAGGCAAGTGCAAACTGTCTCCATCCATCTCTTGTCTTGAAAACCCTACAGGGTCACCATAAGACAGATGTGACTCAATGGCACTTTTAACCACCACTACAACAGAAGCGCCAGATTCTCGTTCTACCAAAAAAACAAAAAACAAAAAGTAGCAGGCACCCCATCTTCGATTTTCCAAAGGGGAACTACAAAACTGAGGCCACCTGCTAGTGTAATTCATGAATGATTCCAGTCCAAATTTCCAGATCTAGAGGAACAAAATAAAAGTCTGATATGCTTGTATTAGATCCCAAATGTATGTTGTTAAATATTTTGCCAATTAATATAACCAAAAGTTAAAGTGCAGCGAGATAGAAATCAGAACCATCTCCAGCAGTGGTGTGCCATGTGCAGGTGGCAAAGTGGTGCCCGCCCACCCCCTGCACCCAGCACTCAGCTGAACTCCCCCCCTTCTCCCCCCCCCATTATATAACCCCTTCTGGAGCAGAGCAACTGGATTCTCCCCTCCTGTCCAATTAAATAACTATCCCACCTATGGTTCTGGTGACGTGGAACTCAAATACGTAAACCTCAACACCCTTACAAAACAGGCCTTGCATAACCCCCTAATTTCTGCCTGACCCGCTTTGCAGGACAATCCCTTGAAATTCCTCAACAGGGTAAACTTCTTCAGCAGAAGGGATTCCTAACATGCCTGTAAAATCACATTTGTCCAGTTCATTTATTCTGGATCTGTAGAGAGCAAACGTCAGCGTTCAGTGGAGATGTTGCAACACAAGCCGTTTGTGCTTTCTTTCTCATGTAGTTTAAAGCCTCCTGGCACCGGGGTTCCTACCGGGCCCATCCTCAGAGCAGCACTTCAGTAATTCACTGGTGGGGAAAATGTAGTGTGGTGTAGTGGTTAAGGGCAGTGGACTCTAAGCTGGAGAACTGGGTTTGGTTCCCACTCCTCTACATGTGGCAGACTCTTATCTAGTGAACCAAATTTGTTTCCCCACTCCTACATTCCAGCCTGGGTGACCTTGGGCTAGTCACAGTTCTCTCAGAACTCTCTCAGTCCCACCTACCTCACAAGAAGAAGAGTTTGGATTTATACCCCGTCTTTCTCTCCTGTAAGGAGATTCAAGGTGGCTTAGGGACTCCTTTCCCTTCCTCTCCCTGCAGCAGATACCTGTAACCTGTCTGTTGTGGGGAGAGGAAGGGAAAGGAGTTCGTAAGCTGTGAGTCTCCTTACAGAAGAGAAAGAGGGGTATAAATCCAAACTCTTCTTCTTCTACCAGTTCTTCAGAAGCTGTTAATGAGTGAATATTTGGGGGGGGGGGGGATAAGACCAGTTCCTATTATGTACTGGGAAGAGAAAGAGGAGTACTTTGGAACTGGTGTCAAAGTTGGCTAAGGGTCATTCAGCCCAAGGACCTAACAATATATTCCTGAGACCTGTCTTATTGCATGCATCAATCGTAAATACATCAAGCCACCTTGTTTGCCATGCTGTTCTGATTTTCTAATTGTTTACTTCCAACTGGGAAAAGAAGAAGAGTTTGGATTCATACCAAACCTGGTTCTACTTATTAGAGTCCTCTTGCTCTTAACCACTACACCACGTTGACTGTCTGGGGGGACATTTGCTAATGATATTGCACACTTGGGGGCAGTATGAAAGGTCGAGCATCATTGACCTAAATGCCAAGTGTTATTTGCAGGGATAAACCGATGATGGAGCACTTTCTGAGACAGCTGTGCACCAGAGACAACATCATCATATATAGCATTTTAGAAGGTGCTCCAATTGCTTCTCGAGGCATGATGTCTGTTGGCCAGTCCAAAGAAGTGGCAAAGCCAGCGGTGGAATACCAGAGTGTATTAATTCAGACAGCAAGTGTGTGTGTGTTGGGGGGTGGGGGTGGGGTTGCAATGTCCCCATCTTATGCAAACAGAAAATTAGCCCAGCAGGGAGAAAGACTGGGTCTTAGCCCTCTCCGTGCTAGGCTAACTTATGGAAGTTAAACAGAATTAGAAAAAACTTTTTAAAAAAGACACCACCATCAACACATTTGGCGTTGAGTTATTACAATTTCTCTTGCCTCATTTCTGCTGCTGGTGTAGATCCAGCCCCAGTTGTCACTGCAACAAACCTACAAGGTAGGCTAATAACATTACTATCTGCCCTCCATTCTCCCGTTTCTTCCTTTCCACCACTGTTGGCCACACAGCCAGATTTAGATAGCTTTAGACCACAGCCATGGTTTTGAGTCTGGTGGCTCAGAGCTCTTCGGGGGCCCCCAAAGTCCTCCTCCTCCTTCTCCCCCAGTCGTTCTCTAATGAGCGTGGCCCAGTTACACAATAAGGAGCTTTTATACTTGCCTAATCGGTCCCAGCATCCTGACAGCTCCCCCTCCCCCACCTCCGCCATGTGCTTCTGTGAGCCAAGAGACACCGGCCTCTTGCCTCCGCCTTTGTACTTTTTAATGGGGGTCCTTCCCTTGGGCTGCTCTGACCTAATTTTCAAAAACAACAACAGTTGAGAGCAATGCCTTGTGATGGTCTAATCCCAAGCCGGTGACCCTTCAAAGCTCCTCTGCCTGGAATTTCCTTCCTTGCGCCACTCTGGACCCATTTGCTGGCTGAGCCGGTCGGTCTCTTTGCGGACAAGATCTTCAGGGGAGCACGCTGCACTTACTGGACCTCTTTTTGGCCTTATCCGGTGAGTGTTTTGACTTGCATTTGCTGTAGATTCCTGCTACGCCACCTGTTTCCATAACACAGAAGATAAGTCTGCCCCGATTTAGTTTAATAGGCTTCCCTGTCTGACCGAGCACAAACCAGGCAAAGCTAAGCATTTGTAATGTTTCCTGGAAACAGGACTAACAGCCTGGTCCAAAGTATACTTACTCAGTAGTCCAAAGGGACATTTCTTAGTAATGACTGCAGTCATGGACTTGGCTAGACTTGGTCTCATTTTGACTCAGTAAAGATGGGATTCAGGTTCACACTACTTTGGTAGAACCAGTTGTTAAAATGGTGCTTGTAAACAACCAGTTGTTAAATTATTTGAATCCCACCACTGCATGTAACCCTCCACCCTCCGCATTTTGGTGCAAAATTTATAAGCCAGCCAGATTTCGTAGGACCACAACTGGAAGGTGGAAAAGACGGTTATCGGGGAGCCCCAGGGCTCTGTTCTTAGCAGCGTGTTCTGATTTCTCTTTCTCCCTCCTTCCTTCCAAGTCTGCTTATTTGACAGAACTTTGGGCTTATCAGGGAATTTAGTTCTTAGCAGGGAAATCTTTCTTCAGCACAAGGTTTCCAGATGCAGTTAGAAATGCCCCGCCACTTTAAGCCTCAGTAGAGATAAAGGAAGTCATCACAAGAAACCACCCGCCCCTCCAAGAATGGCTCCAGCAGCATTCCAACCCCCAAAGCATTACAGGTGGTTTGCTTATTTGCCTTTTTAAAAATCCTGCGATAATATATTTCACTTTCAGGGGAACAAGCTGGATTCTCACAATCCAAACTGAGAGCATCTCTCCCCCCCCCCCCCCCAAATCCCTACATGAGTGCCCACAGAACATCCTTGATAGTTTTGCCTGGGGTTTGTAGCAAGCAGAGTCATGATCTAGGGCAGCGTTTCCCAACCCTTGACCTCGCTCTTCATATCTCAGGGTACCATTGAAGTTCGTTTGATTTTTGGGGGCATTTTTATGGTTTTTCCATTTTTAGTCTGTAGGGGGCGCATTATTAAGCTAGCGGCACCACAATTTCAGGGTATCTTCAGGAGACTCTCCTGATGATGCCACACAGGTTTGGTGTAGGGGGTCCACATTATGGACCCCCAAAAAGGTGGTATCATCAAGAGTCTCCTGAGGATCACCTGAAACTTTGGTGGCTCTACTTTGAAAAATGTGCTCCCCACAAACACCCCAGAAATTCCCTATTGGCTGCAATGGAGTCACCAGAGCAGAGAATCTGCCAGGATCTTTCAGCAAGTTCTATGATGGGAAAAAATAAATGTTTTTTCCCACCATAGACCTCAATGGGGCTTGCTGCTATGCCCAGCTGGCTCTGTGATGGATATTTTATTGGGGGTTCTGGCGGGGTTTTTGTTCTGGGTAGGGGCACCAGATTTCCCACAGGGATGCTGATTAGTCTCCTAAAAAGAACCAGTCAACTTTGCTGAAGTTTGGATGGCTGGGCACTCGTTCTGTGGACATCAGCTTCGCCTTCAATTGGGTACCCTCAGCATTTGCCCCATCCATGCAAACTTCAAAAAAGTTTGCTGGTTCCTTTCAGGAGACTCACCAGCAGCCCTGCGGAACATTTGGTGCCCCTACCCTGAGCAAGACCACCAGTACAGCCCCTCCCACTGAAATCTCTACCACAGAGACAGCTGGGCATAACAGCAAGCATCACCCCATCCCACACCTCCCACTGCTTTTTTTACACCACTGCAGCAACACAGAGTGTGGGATGCATGATTGTTGTATTCAGACATGTAGCTTTGGGCTTTGGCTGTGGTGTGATGATGATTTTGGGGTGACCAAGTGGAAAAATCAGGAGAATCCATGATGATCTGTGCATTTTTACCACATGAGTGATTGTTGTGTGTGGAGGGGGGGGGGTGCTGGGTGGCAAGCAGGGGCACTGGGAGGGGAAGGTGGAGGGTGGCAACCAGGGACACCGGGAGAAGGTGGGGGTAGTGACAAGCAGGGGAAGGGGAGGGGAAGCAGCGTTGACAACCGCATTGTTTGTTTGCCTAAATTTGGCGTGGATTGAGGGGATTTAAAGGGAGAGCTCCCTTTAAATCTGCCCCCAATCCAAGCTGAATTTAGGCAAATAAAACAATGCTGCTTTTCAGCGTTGTTTAAAGGGAGCCCATGAGGCTCCCAAACCCTCTCCCTCAAATCCATTTGATTCCAGCGGGGGGCGGGGGGTGGGGGGGCAGTAGCACTGTCAGGGGAACCCTGGTTGGGAATCACTGATCTAGGGAGATTCAACTCTGTTTACCCTTTCAGCTCTTCCTGCTCCTGGGTCAGTCCCTCTCCCTGTGTAGAACTGATCCCATTCTTAACACCTGCCCTTATTATTTTATGAGATCACAGCTGCCAGATCTTCAGCTAGTGATGGGCTTCATACACATCGAGGGCTTCCCAAGAACCTAGGATGTCATAATGTATCAGTAGGTCAGGATGGTGAACCTTTTACATCTCCAGATGACAGTGGATTACAATTCCCTTATCAAGTTCCTTCTGCCAGCATGGCCAATTGGCCATGCTGGCAGGGGTTGATGGGAATTGTAGTCCATAACATCTGGAGTGCCAAAGGTTTGCCACCACTGGTGTAGTATATGTGCAGATCCAAGCAACATGGCCTTTTGCAACTAACAAATGGAGATTTAATCAATATGTAGATGGTACAAGTGCCCTCCAAGGTTTTTTTACTGTGTCCCCCAGCGTGCCAATAATCACTAGGGCTGCAACTGCTGGTTTTTGCCGTAATCTCTTGACTCCTGTTCGCAAATCTTGGTATTTTGTCACTTTTTCCAATTCTTTTTCTTCAACCCTTCAATCAGCAGATATCAATATGTCAACTACCCCCGCAATTATCTACCTCTATGGTTGTTGCTGTTGATCAAATAATTGATTTGTTAGATTTTTATCCCACCCTTTCCTGACCCAGGTCAGGCGCAGGATGGCTAACAGCTTAAAAATGTATATACATCAAATAATACAAACACATTGTAAAATCACAACAAGTAACAGTTAAAAGTAATACCTATCGGCGCCCTTCCTCTACAGAGGTCAAGGCAGGGTTCATGGTTCCTTCCTCTATTCCATTTTTATTTATTTAGCTTATTTCTTACTGAGGCTTGAGATGGCTGAGTGGTCAAGCATCTTTTGTGCCTGCAGAAGATCTTGGGTTCAGACCTTGGCAATCCTCTACTTAAAAGAATCAGGTAGCAAGCTAGGCTTCTGGTATATCAAGGGAGAAACAATCCGAAACCACTTTACAATGGCTGAAAGTAATGATATATTGTGTGTGTGCTAGTTCATATATATTTAATATTAACAAAGAACATCCATATAAACATCTGTAGAATAAATCATAGAGGTCTAATCATAGAGGCCTGCACATTAGAAGTCCAGAAGGATCTCAAGAAACAATGACAAAGTGTGTTTTCCAAGTGAGGTTCACAAAAGCGCAGTAGCGGGTTCATACAGTCATAAACGCTACATGTGAAAGGGATCTGGGAGTCTTAGTAGAGCACAAACTGAACATGAGTCAGCAATGTGATATGGCAGCCAAGAAAGCCAATGCAATTCTGGGATGCATCAATAAGAGTATAGTGTCTAGATCAAGGGAAGTAATTGTACCACTCTGGAGAAGCAAAGTTTAAGGGGGGACATGATGGCTATGTTTAAATATTTGAAGGGATGCTATGTTGAAGAAGGAGCAAACTTGTTTTCTGCTGCTCCAGAGACTAGGATCAGGAGTAATGGGTTCAAGGTGCAGGAAAAGAGATTCCACCTAAACATTAGGAAGAACTTTTTGACAGTAAGGGGTGTTCGACAGTGGAATTCACTGCCTCAGAGTGGTGGAGTGTCCTTCTTTGGAGGTATTGAAAGAGAGGCTGGATTAATATATGTCGGGAGTGCTTTGACTGTGTGTTCCTGCATGGCAATGGGTTGAACTTGATGGCCCTTGTGATCTCTTCCAACTCTATGATTCTACAAAGTTCTAGGTTCACACATGTAGACAGGTAGAAATCCTGTAGAAATCCCAGAGATTTCCTGTTTTGAGGATCATGAATTCTACTTCATCAGTAATTAATGCACACTGTCTCGTCCACAGCAATATAGGAACACTATCTTTATACTAGCTTGTTCCATTAGATTCTAGAACATAAGAAAGAGCCTGCTGGATCAGAGCAGAGTCCATCTAGTCCAGCACTCTGCTACTCACCGTGGCCCACCACATGCAGGATTTGAAAGCAATGGCCTTCTGCTGCTGCTGCTGCTCCCGAGCACCTGGTCTGCTAAGGCATTTGCAATCTCAGATCAAGGAGGATCAAGATTGGGAGCCATAGATGGCGTTCTCTTACATAAATCTGTCCAAGCCCCTTTTAAAGCTATCCAGGTTAGTGGCCATGACCACCTCCTGTGGCAGCATATTCCAAACACCAATCGTGCGTTGCGTGAAGAAGTGTTTCCTTTTATTAGTCCTAATTCTTCCCCCCAGCATTTTCAATGTATGCCCCCTGGTTCTAGTATGGTGAGAAAGAGAGAAAAATTTCTCTCTGTCCACATTTTGTACCCCATGCATAATTTTATAGACTTCAATCCTATCCCCCCTCAGACGTCTCCTCTCCAAACTTAAGAGTCCCAAATGCTGCAGCCTCTCCTCATAAGGAAGGTGCTCCAATCCCTCAATCATCCTCATTGCCCTTCTCTGCACTTTTTCTATCTCTTCGATATCCTTTTTGAGATGTGGCGACCAGAACTGAATACAGCACTCCAAGTTCAGTCGCACCACTGCCTTATATAAAGACATGACAATCTTTGCAGTTTTATTATCAGCTCCTTTCCTAATAATCCCCAGCATAGAGTTTGCCTTTTTCACAGCTGCCATGCATTGAGTTGACATTCCCATGGAACTATTATTAAGATAGCTTAAACCATGTGAGGTTGGGCAATAGAACCATAGCTGTTGGGCAACAGAAGCAGCCTCAGCAACGCTTGGAAGCATGTCTCTGTTTTCCACCATGTTGGTCATCAGGACCCCCAGATGAATGAACAAAGATGGAGGAATCCCTTTAAGAGCAAATCTTGCCCATGGAGGCTTCAGGGAAAACTTGGAAACACCAGATGCACAAAGCTCAGGGGGAGTTGTTAACCAAAGATTATCCATGCTATCTTCCTGTAGGTGTGTGGATCGAATCAGCCATGACTTCGGTGGTGAGTAACAATCCTTGTTCTGCTCCATTTGTTCACTTTTCCTCACACTCATTGGGTTAAAGCATTAGCCAAGAACCCCTTCCAAGAGAGGGCTGAGTTCACTGTTTCTTTCGGATTGTGGTGGTGGGAACTATTGTCCTGCCTCACGGTTGGATGCGGAAGATCTGATCGCTGTATTTTAAAGGCTGGAAGGCAATCAGGAGGCATCACAGCTCCGGTGCATTGAGACAGGGCTTAGTGGTGTAGTGGTTAAGAGCAGGTGTACTCTAAACTGGAGGAATGGGGTTTGATTCCCCACCCTGCCGCCTGAGCTGTGGAGGCTTATCTGGGGAATTCAGATTAGCCTGTACACTCCAACACATGCCAGCTGGGTGATCTTGGGCTAGTCACAGTTCTTTGGAGCTCTCTTAGCCCCACCCACCTCACAGGGTGTTTATTGAGGGGGGGAGCAAAAGGAGATTGTAAGCTCCTTTGAGTTTCCTACAGAAGAAAGGAGGGATATAAATCCAACTCTCCTCCTCCTCCTCTTCTTTTTTCCCCCCTGGGTTTTCCCAACCCTGCCCCCCTAGTCCCCACCCTTTTCAAATCTCCAGGAATTTTCCAACTTAGAACTGGCAATGCTAAACCCCATTACTGTTCTTGAAATATATACTGGAAAATGTATACTGGGAAAACTAAACACTGTTCTTCCACATCTTACTGTCTGCAAATGCTCTTGTACTAGCTTGAATAGTCTCTCTGCCATGTCTTGATCATTCAAATTGACATTTTGTTAAGCGCTGGTACTCAGTACCTCTTGTGGTTTCACCCCCTTCCCCTCCCAGCCTGGCACTTTCAGGGTTGTCTCTGAGGAGGAGCAAGCCTTGCGTTTGAAACTCGAGCGGTTGACCACCAAGGACCACGGCCCAGTCTTTGGGAAATGCAAGAGCATCCCAGCACATACCTTGCAAAAGGTGAGAATGGGTTGGGGCAAAAGAAGAGCTGGTCATCAAGGACAGCTCTGGAAGATGGCAGAACGGGTTGTTTGCCAGTTTGGCACAGTACCCTTCAGTCAAAGAGCTTTGATTCATATTTTCCTCAGAGGTAGATGTGTTTAAGGTTTTTTTTTGGGGGGGGGAGCTTGTTATAAATAGAATGTGCTACAAGGATGTCTCTCTTTTCACCTGCGAAATGTTGGAGGACATGCAAGCAGCCATTGGCCAGGCATAAGAGGCGTATCTAGGGAAAATATAACTCGGTGCCCCCTCAACAACATGGGGTGTGTGTAGGGGACTTTCCGCCCCCCACATGACTAAATGGCCGCAGCCCAGGTACATTTGACCCTATATGTCCCCCTGGGCGGTACGCCCCGGCCAGGCACTCAAGCAGAGTCAAATTGAAAACTTGCTTGGGCAACCTGGCATGTGTTAATCTTAATTGGTGGGATCCGATGCAGGGTCACAGTTGGCCAGAGAGAGCACCACGGCAACAGCAAACACTACACAAGCTGTTGCATCGCTAAGAGAGCGAAAGTGGGTTTTGTTTGTTTCTTTTCGGCTGTGCGTTAAACAAAAGGCATCTGACGTCTTGATGGCTCCGCCTGTTTTCTCCAAGAGAGGTGGTTTCCAACCTTTGCAAATCCCAGGCTTGCATTTTAACATCACAGCCATAACTTGTTATCTCAGACACAATTTGAAAGTTGCCCCAAGCCACATGATGTCAGTGGGCGGGCAAAGTTGAGCAACCCAACTTCTGGGGTGAAACAGGTGAAATGCATCTCCTTGGCTTCGGGAGGACCATCAGAGCGGACTCACCCGATGAGCCCAAAGGGGCCGTCTAGTCCAAACTGCCGTTTTTGACATTGGCAAGCTAGATGTCTTCTAACAGCCCATAAATTTCCCAGCTCCTGGAATTCAGACGTGCTCTGCCTCTGAAAATGGAAGCTGTTTATGTACAGAGATTTGGAGGTTTGGTTAATGGAGGAGCTGACCAGCCAGGGTAAGAGAGGGAAAGCAAAGGAGATCTTTCAAGAGGGACAGTCTCTAAACTGGTGGTATAAAGTGCCATCGAGTCATAGCTGACTAACGGTGACCCTTCAGGGAGTTTTCAAGGCAAGAGATGAACAAAGGTTGTTTGCCATTGCCTGCCTCCCTTTCCAGAGAAGGGGTCTCAAAACTCTGGCTGTTCTGCCCCACAAGTGCCCTGTACTTGGCTAGGACAGAGTGGGGGAGACACAAGCCAGGTTCAACAGTTCTTACAATGGGTTTATTACTTGAGAGAAACAAGACCCTAACTCCTCCCTTGGGTCTATCTAAGTCAGAGTACTTGCTTGTCTTGAGCAGATTTGAAGCTGTAGACTATGTTTTCTCTTGGTTGCTTTCAAGAAAGTCCACTGTGTCTTGCTTCCTTTCAGTTCTTCCAGTCTTTGTCTAATTTTAACTGCTGTTAAACTTAACTTGTGCACTATGGACCACCATATAATAATATGGACGTCACAAATATTCCGGTCTCCAACTACCCTTAGCACCTCACTCTGCCTGACTGGCTAGACCAAAACAGGGAATTGCTGGGTAAAGAAAGGAAACTGCCTATTGGGAAATGTCTTAAAGGGACAGGGGCTAACTAAAATACCCTCCCTTAGAAGACTTAACAATGAACTAAAACCATGCTAACTTATCAGCAGAGTTTAAAGCGGAGTCACTCTGGTAAGATGAGAGGGTATATAGTCTTCTTGCACTCACTGCAACCTTCTACCACTGTGAAAAAGAATACTCTCCACGCAAGATGTTCTTTCCATGGGAAGGTTTTTACTTTAGCAGTTGCAAGGTTACACAAGTCTATTCTATACAAGGCTATCAGACTATACAGAACTCTTCAGCTAGAACAAAGTTCAACACACACAGAACTTAGTCTCTATCTCAACTTAGCATAGCATATACAATACATACATCCAACAGGATACTTTTCCCCCGCCCAGGCAACAGCCTCTCATTGGTCTAGGGCAGGGGTCCCCAAACTTTTTAAACAGGGGGCCAGTTCACTGTCCCTCAGACTGTTGGAGGGCCGGACTAAAAAAAAACTGTGAACAAATTCCTATGCACAAATGATTGTAAAATGTTTGATTTCACCTTTCAGCCTTTCTGTCATGGTCTATTTTTAGAACAGTGACCAAAGTATGTCAAGTACAGAGTGGGCTCCAAATATTGTTGGGGAGGCTGTGGAATACCTTCCCCTGTAAAAAAAAAAAGCAGAACTTTCCCAATGAAGCATTCCATCTAACCCAGGATCAGGTATCTTCCTGGGTTCTTTCCTCCCTAGCAGCCAGCAAGCGATTCGCCAGCCTGGCTGATGCCAATGGGAGTGAGGCGGAACAGAAAGCCTGAAAGCAACACATGGAGTAGCCGAGAGGGAAGGGCGGAGCAGGCGTTGCCACATGTAAGGTTTCCAACTCTGGGTCAGAAAATGCATGGAGATTTGGGGGTGCCATCATGTAACTGCAATCAACGGCCGTTGGGGCCAGTTCCTCCTCTCCCTCGAGCCCCCACTGCACATGAATGGAGCCATCGCTGCCATGCCTGGCGGGCCAGATAAATGCCTTCAGGGGGCCACATTTGGCCCCCGGGCCATAGTTTGGGGACCCCTGGTCTAGGGTTACAGTTGAACTAACCAATCATGTTAAAGGTTAACTGCTCCTTTGCCCCTAGACTGACTGTCTCTGGTGTTTGTGGTTGGCAAACTTCTGCTAACTTGAAATGACCCTTTAGTGAACTTTTACTCTCTTTTTTATATATCATGACATAACTATGGGGAAACTAACACTTAACGGGGAAATAACAAACACCTCTGTGGGGGCATGACAATGGCCCTCCAGGTGTTCATGGACTACGATTCCCATCAACCATGCCAACTGGACATGCTGGCAGGGGCTGATGGGAATCGTAGTCTGTTAACATCTGGAGAGCCATCGATGGGACACCCCTGTTCCAGAAGGCCAACAGTTTCCCCACCCATTTTCCCAACCAAACTCTTATAAAACTCTAACTTGCCCCTTCCCCTACCTTTCATGAGACAAAATGCCATAACTAGCATTCTGTTTGGAGGAAGTGGGATTCAGCAGGTTCGCACCACTTCGGCAGAACCGATTGTTAAATGGTGCTTGTAAACACCCAGTTGTTAAAATTATTTGAATCCCACCACTGATCTTACTTCAACGCAGCAGTCCAAGTTGCTGAGGAAAGGGAGAGAGATGAGACTCCAAATCCTTGGATTTCCCCTTCCTCCCTACCTAACATTAGCAGGCTAGAGTGAGAGCCAGCATGGTGTAGTGGTTAAGAGCAGGTGCACTCTAATCTGGAGAACCAGGTTTGACTCCCCGCTCTGCCACTTGAGCTGTGGAAGCTTATCTGGTGAACTAGATTAGCTTGTGCATTCCAACACAGCTGGGTGACCTTAGGCTAGTCACAGTTCTTCAGAGCTCTCTCAACCCCTCCTATGTTACAGAGTGTTTGTTGTGAGGGGGGAAGGGAAAGGAGATTGTAAGCCCCTTTGAGTCTCCTTACAGGAGAGAAAAGGGGGATATAAATCCAACTCTTCTCTTCTTCTTTTCTTTGTTCCACAGGCCAAAGATGAACTGAACGAGACACCAGAGAAGAAGGAATCTGCTCTGAAAGAGCTGCAAGACCTGATCCGAGAAAGAGCTGAGGGAGGAGACGATATCTGCAAAGCAGTGGCCGAGAAAGTGAAGGAAAAAGACAGTGCGTTCTTGCTGTGCTTCATCCGGGCCCGCAAATTTGATGTCAGCAGGGCTTACGACCTGCTTAAAGGTAGACTGTGTGTGCGTCTGTGCATGGGAGCAAGAAGGGGGGGGGGGGAATTCCTGAGGCTAATCTCTTCAAAGCTTCCTCTATCTGAGCATACAAAGTCCCACCCAAGTTACAGCTCGCTGATATGAGACAGATAACCTTTGCTGGGAAGAAGTGAGTGTTTACAATCTTGGTTGGGGTCCAAGGGGTGAAGACCACTGCTCTAGAGAACCTCTACCATCAGAGTGGACAATATTGAGCTAGGTGAGCCGATTGGTTCATAGAATCATAGAGTTGGAAGAGACCCCATCAAGCCCAACCTCCTGCAATGCAGGAACACCCAATCAAAGCAGCACAAGTCTGACTCAAACAGTCATGACCTGGCATCAGCAGGCTGGAACCAAGATCACACCTGCACTTGCTGTTATCTGTGGCCTAATGGCCCATTCTGTTTCCATTGCTGTGCTTGTAACTAGTGAAATATGCATACCTCATTTGTCCCCCTTCCTGGAAACCGGAATGAGCCCTGTCACTGTCCTTGAGTTGGAACACATAACAATACTATCCTTTTCTTATGCAGCCTATTGTGGGAACGGGGGTGGGGGGGAGGGAGGGGGAGCACCCGAAGGGGAATGTTTGGAGGTATATTCATGCTGCGAAAGCTTGAGCCCCAGTTCTAGCTTTCTGCAGCAAAGGTCCTGACACAGTTCAATGAAGCTCTGAGTCTCAATTGTTGACTGGAGTAACCCTTACAAGCATCTGCTATGCGGGAATGGTGGATTCCCACCATCTCCCCAGTCATGGCATCTTTCTTCCCCTGATCTCAGGCTACGTCAACTTCCGCCAGCAGTATCCGGAGCTTTTTGAGAACCTGACGCCAGAGGCTGTGCGCAGTACCATCGAGGCGGGCTACCCAGGCATTCTGTCCAACAGGGATAAGTACGGGCGGATCGTGCTGCTCTTCAACATCGAGAACTGGGACTACGAAGAGATCACCTTTGACGAGGTCAGCATTTGGAGCCAAAGTTTTTATTGACTCTACAGAGTGGGATCATGCCCTCTAAGGACTGCTGGAAATTGTAGTTTTGAAGGCCTAAAAATTCAACCCCCTGCACTCTTCCCCTCAAACACACACTCTAGTGCCTAGGATTCCCCAGGAAGACTAAATGACTACAACTATTTACAATGTATTTACAAAGATTTTAATTGGTGTATGAGTAAGCTACTCATCCATCCACCTCACTAATGCACATACTTGGTGTGTGTGATGTATGGACTTATGGCAACCCCATCAAAGGGGTTGGCATTGCCTTCCTCTGCAGAGGCTTCCTTGGTGGTCTCCCATCCAAGGTTTATGGCAACCCCAGCAAAGGGCTTTCAAGGCAAGTGAGAAGCAGAGGTGGTCGGCCACTGCCTTCCTGTGCAGAGGCTTTCTTGGTGGTCTTTCTCCCAAGGACTGGCCCTGCTTAGCTTCCAATTTATGATGAGATCTGGTTATACCATGCTACCTTTTTGTCTATACACTTTATGCAAGTTTTCCAGAAATAATATGATGGATAGAATTTGAAGGGTGGGAAATGGTTGTATGACTGTGTGGAGGAGCAGCTCTTTCGCTCATTGCTTTTTCTACCATCTTTTATTTCTTTTTTAATATTAAGAGAAAATTTATTAGATTTATACAAAATCCGGGAGAGTTGGTATGGATACTTTCAGCAAAAATCCAACCAGGGGGTCCACTACAATCACCAATATCAACGTTTCCATCTCTACAAATGCTAAACAAGAAACATCTTTTTAGTCACAGCTCAAGTTGAATGAGGTTTCAGAGTGGGCTGTCCCACTTGAGGCAGGTGGAGAATAGAAGAATCCTGGCCCGAAGGATATCCGTCAGGCCTCCACGAGGGCCAGGACCTTTTCTGTCCCGGGCCCTACCTGGTGGAATAAGCTCCCGTGTGAGATCAGGGCCCTGCGGGATCTGAATCGATTCCGCAGGGACTGTAAAACAGAGCTATTCTGGCTATTTTGCCAGGCTTTTTCAGTCCAGCTGGGTTGACATCTATCAAATACTGGCCCCTGAGGGTTGATGGTTTTTAGTCACCATCTTTTATTGTTGTTCTATCTTATATTTATTTTATATTTATTTATTTTTTAAATGTATAGGCCGCCCTCCCCTGAAGGGCTCAGGGTGGCGAACAGCAGAATAAAACAGCATAATATTATGATCTAACAACCTAAAAACACTCAAACTACCAATACTAACAGGAACTTTAAAAATATAAACAGATGGTGATAAAACTGAACCCTTGTTGTGGGTATTTTTATTGCATTTTGCATTATTGCATTTTATTGCATTTTTATTGTATTTTCTTTTAATTATTTATTTCCGTTCTTAAAAAGTGTATTGCTTGATTATTGTTGAGTGCTGCCCTGAGCCCTTTGGAGATGGGCGGGGTATAAATATAATAATAATTTTTTAAAAAATGAGTTCCCCATGTTTTAAAAAAACTCCTTTCCCGTAGAAAACCAGTCCACATGGCAGCAGACTGACCTAGAACTTGTACACTAGATTTTTTTTCTTCCTGGGCAACATCCTACCCTAAATGGAGACACCATGGATCGAACCAAGGTGTAAGAGGGGCTGTATCACAGAGCCACGGCCATCTCCAAGGAGTTGCAAGCAAGGAGACAGTGTAACAGACCCAAAAGCATCAACTGACTCTGCTCATGTTCTCCCAACCTGACCCACTCAGCCAGTGGTGATCATTTTGCATCGTGCTACTAAAGTGGACAGGATGGGTCAAGGGGGTCAGGCCATCCCTTCCATTTGGCATCTCTGCCTTGTTTTGGTCTAGATTCTCCGTGCCTACTGTGTCATCCTGGAGAGGCTGCTGGTGAATGAGGAGACTCAAATCAACGGTTTCTGCATTGTTGAGAACTTCAAGGGCTTCACCGTTCAGCAGGCTTCTGGCATCAAACCTTCAGAACTGAAGAAGATGGTGGACATGCTGCAGGTGAGAAGACCAACGGTCAGAACCTCCTTTGACCAGACAATTGAAACACTTGTTGATGAACAAAGATTTCTTTGTTGCAGGCAAGGTAAGTCCCGTACAGTGCCAAGAAGTCTCTGCTGGTCCAGCAGAGACTCTGATAATATAAAGTAACCAGCAAAACCCTCCCCCCGCCCTCCATTCCGTTCCACAGCTGCAACTGCAGGCCAAGGTATGTGGCCTTCCTTAGCTAGCAGAGAAGAAGCCATGAAGCAGCAGAATAATACTTTCACGTAGCAGATTCACACAGACCAGAGCTCCCTTCCCCCAACAACCAGGCCAACCCGACACCAACCGGATGGCCAAGAAAGTGGCAGAAACGGCCATAGACTGGAAAGTCCTGAATCTGCCATTTTGTAGGGTATTTGCAGCTTCTAGCATTCCCTGACCCTTTTTTGCTGCAGTCGCTGTCAGATTCAGAGACCTAAAGGCATACAGCATGGGGACAAAAAGAAAGAGTAAATCCAGTAGAGAACAGTGAAAATAGTGTGAACAGAAGCCAAGGGAACCTTGTTCAAAGTGCGCAGCAAAAATTTGGCTACAGTTTCTGTCATTTCAGCCTTGGGACTGTTGAGCAGAAGAATCATCTGTGCATTGGTAGAAAGATCCGAGAACCCAGTCGAGGTTAAGGCAGAGAAATCGGGCCTAAAGCTGTTATACTTCGGGCAAAAGGGCAAGATGTATTCAAGGGAGTAAGCATAGGAAAGGCAGAGAGAACAATGGCGATCATGCCGAGGGATGTTTAAGAACCGACCTTGAAATAAAGACGGGAAGGAATTGCGTCTTGCTCTTGAGAGTGCCCATCTACGTTTACGGTTTGGGAGTTGGTTCAGATAGTGGGCAACACAGAGCTTTCGGGGAGTGATCCCAAAGTACGAGGGTGAACGAGAACTCTGTGCCTTGCTCAAAAGGTATTGAAATTCCTGGTCAAATAATTTATTGTTTAGTTGATGGTCCCTGTCCAGCAGTAGGTAGTCTTGAGGTAGCACTGGGGTAGCCTCAGTGGCCTCCTTGGCTGCTACTGCAGCTTCCAAAGCATTTTCCTCTGTAATGGAATCCGCTCTGCAAGGCAGTGGTTGCCAAGCATGCCAGCGACTGTGTGAGTATGCTGTGAAGAGCAGCAGGAATTTCGAGGTGAAGGAGAATGGGAACGGCGGCACGCACAGAGTCAGCATGGTATAGTGGTTAAAAGTGGCGGACTCTAATCTGGTGAACTGGGTTTGTTTCCCTGCTCCTCCACACGAAGCCTGCTGGGTGACCTTGGGTCAGAATTCTCTCAGTCCCACCTGCCTCACAAGGTGCCGGCTGTGGAGGGGGAGAAGGGAAGGTGGTTAAAAAATGCTTTGAGACTTCTTAAAGTTGGAGAAGAAGCGGGGTATTAAAAACCAGCCCTTCTTCTTGATGATGAACATACACACTTGTGTGAGCTGATTTACAGATTTAAATTCAGAGAGAGAAGATGCATAGCCAGAATGAATCATAGAAATATAGACTCACAGAGTTGGAAGAGACCTCAAGGGCCATTAAGTCCAACCCCCTGCCATGCAGGAACACACAATCAAAGCACTCCTGACAGATGGCTATCCAGCCTCTCTTTAAAAACCTCCAAAGGAGACTCCACTACACTCCGAGTGCATTCCACTGTCAATCAGCCTTTACTGTCAGAAAGTTTTTCCTGATGTTTAGGTGGAATCTCTTTCCCCTTCACCTTGAACCCATGACTCCTGGTCCCAGTCTCTGGAGAAGCATAAAACAAGCTCACTCCCTCACCAACATGACATCCCTTCAAATATCTAAGCATGGCTGTCATGTCACCTCTTAACCTCCTTTTCATCAAACTAAGCATCCCCAGCTCCCTAAGTTTCCCTTCGTAGGGATTCCAGACCTTTTCCCATTTTGGTTGCCCTCCTCTGGATGCGTTCCAGCTTGTCAATGTCCTTGAATTGCGGTGCCCAGAACTGTACACAATATTCCAGGGGAGGTTCAACCAATGCAGAATAGAGAGGTAAAATTACATCCCTTGATCTAAACACTATACTCCTATTGATAGAGCCCAGAATTGCATTGGCTTTCTTGGCTGCTGCGTCACACTGCTGACTTATGTTCAGTTTGTCATCTCAGATTCCCAGATCCCTTTTGCATGTAGTGTTGCCAAGCCAGGTGTCCCCCATCCTACAACTGTGCATCCAATCAATCAAAACCAGAGGTTTTGAGAAGATCAAGGAAATTCTTCATCTGTGGCTGGGAAGGACGGGGTATCACATTCAATAAACTAACTAAACTAACAGGGCAGCAGTTCCTTCTGGCACCTGGGAGAAGGTAGGGGCCCCCCAATAGTACTAAGAAGGTGGTTGATATCTTGTACCTATTCACACATCAGGGGATACAACTACAGGGCAAACATTCTCCATTGTCAAAGAGATATCTAAATATATCAGAAGACAGAATTGCAGGGCCAAGGAAGTTACCTATCTTGACCATTCTCCTCTCCTTTCCATTCCTGCTCTCCCAACTGGGTGTGTAAACTGGGTGACTTCGAGACTCCTAGGATTCCTTCCCAGCCCGTTTCAAAGCCGTCTATTTCATCCACCAGCCTTGGTATTTCACGACAACCTACAACGTGGTCAAACCTTTCCTGAAGAACAAGCTGCTGGAAAGGGTGAGTAGACATGCTGGGGAAGAGCGTAGTACAGGGGCGGAGCACTCCTGAGGACATGTGGGGCTACCTGTCTCTGGGCGCGCACCAGCTGGTCATGTAGGGGGGGAGAATCGCCTCCACACGCTTCCCCTCGGCCTCGCCCTGCTAGGCTGCTCCTTCAGCCAGTGGAGCCTCTGCTGGCGGAAGGAGCAGCCTGGCTGGGCCACTGCTGGGTGTCCCTTGGCCCGGCCCTGCTAGGCTGCTCCGCCAGCTCAGGTAAGTGGGGAGCGGGGGTGGGGGTGCAAGATGGCCATTGCCCCGGATGCCATTTCCCACCCCCCATGTCTCTGGTGTGGTACAGAAGGAGCATTGTCCAAACAAAGGCAGATGTTGGACCCGCTGTTCCCCCTCTCAGAGGAGTTTAAATGGTCATACGCCATCTGTATTTTAAATGGTTAAGAATTTAAGCGCTGCATTTTAATATTTAATATTTAATATTGTATTTTATCCTTCCACTTGTTTGTATTCATGTTGTAAACCGCCCTGAGCCCCTCGGGGGAGGGCGGTATATAAGTGGAACAAATAAATAAATAAATAAATAAAATGTGGCCATTTTAAACCAAGCCGAGATTCTAAAGAGGAAATTAGCGATGGCCGATTTAAAACAGCAGCTGTCCCTTTCCCTTTTTGCCAATAAACTCCAGCGCAGCAAAACACACACCTTCCTGAGGACTGCGACAATTACAGGCTGAGGAACGAGTTGAGCGGTCACCCGCCATTTCTGGTGGGCTGTTCATCCAATTGCTCCATGTTAGCCCCAGTGCTGTTGAGTTCACTCTAGACACATGCTTTATATTTGTCCCAGTCTTCGTCCCATGTGAGTGGGGGTTGCTACCTGGGGGTAGCCTAAGAGATGGCTTGCTCTTGAGGTTTATCTATCTCCTGCTTCTGTGCTGTTGCTGGCTGGGTCTGAGCCAGAGGTGGGATCCAGCAGGTTCTCACAGGTTCCCGAGAGTAGGTTACTAATTATTTGTGTGTGCCGAGAGAGGGTTACTAATTGGTGATTTTGCCACGTGATTTTTGCCTTAGTAACGCCCCTCCTCTCAGTAGTAGCGCGCAGAACTTGAAGCAGTCTAGTAGAAGGTGCACCGGTGTGCGTGGCAGCCTGCGCCTGCGTGAATTCGTTTCCTGCCCAAGGACCGCCACAGCGGCTGCGTCCTTGCCACAGCCCCGCCCAGGAATGCCCCGCCCCCAGAATGCCTGCCCACGCCCCCGTTGTGCCCTGCCCAGCCCCATTGGCGCTACGCCACAGTTTGAATCCCACCACCATGGGAACCTGTTACTAAAATTTTTGGATCCTACCACTGGTCTGAGCCAAGGGTGAAGCATGGTGTAGTGGTTAAGAGCAGGTGGATTCTAATCTGGAGAACTGGGTTTGATCCCCCACTCCTCCACCTGAGTGGCAGAGTCTTGTCTAGTGAACCTGCTAGATGACTTTAGGCTAGTCACAGTTCTTTGAAACTGTCTCAGCTTCACCTACCTCACAAGGTGTCTGTTGCGAGGAAAGGAAGGGAAAGGAGCTTGTAAGCCACCTTGAGTCTCCTGACAGGAGAGAAAGGTGGGGTATAAATTCAAACTCTTCTTCTTCTTAAACATCAGCGGATTTACATTTGTAAATTCACTGTAGGTTGTAATTTTATTGTATTTGTAATTTCACTGCGTATTGGAATCTGTTCTAAGGCCGCTGTGGTGGGGGAAAGCAGGGGAAAAAAATCAATTGAAATCAATCAATAACACTTGCAAAACATGAGAATGCAAAGTGTGCACGGAGCCGTGAACCCAATTTAATAGCAGTTTAATAAGAGGGTTTATCCTATTATGTTGTGTTCAGGACTCTCTATGCACCTTGCAGCTTTCATTTCTGAACCAAGGGGCCTCCCTTGACTTGGACCAAGCCAGTAGCCAAAGAGGCAGCGGTTGAGAAGGTCCAGCTCAGCTTGGCCCAGGCAACCAGCAGCCCTCCAAAGCCCCTTCCGCACATGCAGAATAATGCACTTTCAATCCACTTTCAATGCAGTTTGCAGCTGGATTTTACAGTGCGGAATAGAAAAAACCTCTTGCCAACAGTTGTGAAAGTGGATTGAAAGTGCACTATTCTGCATGTGCAGAAGGGGCCCAAGACAACTTTTTCACCCTCGTTCCCTTTACTTCCTGACGTTTAGGTCTTTGTGCCACGGGTGACGGGCATTCCAATCTCTTTCTACCAAAGAGATTCGATCCTGGAGTATGTCTCACAGCAGGATTTTTTGGGGGGGCAACCTGCCCAAATACGATGGCAAAGACACAGCTGAGAAACTTTTTGGGCCCCGGCTGGACGGCGAAGACACAGCTCTCTGAGTTTGAAAAAACAGCCTCCTAGTCTACAAAATGGAGCCAGTGGTGGCCACTGAACCCGTAGTGTTGCTTAAAAAGTTCCATCATGATAATAAAACTCCCGGATGTTCATCTTCTCACATTTCTTGACTCTTCTGCCACCAGCGAACTCTGCAGTTTCAAAACTTCGAAGGAAACTTCTCTCCTTTTTTTCCACCTGTCCTCTGTCACTGGAAACCAGAAAAGCTAGTGAGAAATGTCTGTGGTGGGAAAGCCAAGAGCAAAAAAGAGGCGGAACTGTTGGTGGTTTGTCTGCCTTGAATCGAAGTGCCTAGGTAGTTCAGGAGCTAAGAAATGCCTTTCCCCCTTACATTTACTGGTATGTCTAATGAATAAGGGCAAGCAGGAAAACATAGCAGCTACAGTTACGTGTTTGAGAGTCGCAGGAGCGATTGTGCAGAAAGGAAGGAAGGGGGAAATGAAGAGACCCCACGGAAGGACCAAAGTGTGCCCTTCAACGGCAGGGGCCGTCCAGTTCACTGCAAGAACATCCAGCAAAGAGCTGTTTCAGTTTTAAAACAAAATAAACACAGGCAAATGAAAAAGATGCTTTCGCTTCGTTTGTGATATCTGTAGATGACACAGGGGCAGACCGCTCAGGGGGATACATGGGGTCAAATGTCCCTGGCAGTGGTTGGATTCAAATAATTTAACAACCGGTTCTGGTGATGGGATTCAAATAATTTAACAACTGGTTGTTTACAAGCACCATTTTAACAACCGGTTCTGCTGAAGTGGTGCAAAGCTACTGAATCCCACCACTAGTCCCCAGGCTGTGGCCATTTAGTCACGCGAGGGGCGGAAAATCGCTCCCACGCCCCTCCTTTTTCCTCCTGGGTTCAAACACTGACTTCAAGACCCGGTGCAAAAAAAGTTGTTTGGTTGTGGTGGGGGAGGATGGCGGCCCATACAGGGCGGGGAGGGGGGGGGGACTTAGATTTTGCACTGGGCTACATTTTTCCTAGCTATACCTCTGATGGGGTTACTTTTTAAGCACATCTATATTGCACTGCTTTAACTTAGGCTCATTCCGCACATGCAAAATAATGCACTTTCAAACTGCTTTCAGTGCTCTTTGAAGCTGTGCGGAATAGCAAAAATCACTTGCAAACAGTTGTGAAAGTGGTTTGAAAATGCATTATTTTGCGTGTGCGGAAGGGGCCTTAGTTTTTGACATATGTATTTCTTCAATGGATATTAAATTGTTGTTACTAACCTTGAGCAACGGGGCAGCGCTAGTCAACTTGACTGCTTCATTCATATGACACATGGCCTGGGGTATACAGTCCTGTGTTTAAGGTGCCAAGAAGGTGGAAAAGCCACAGAGAAGTTGGTGCTCTTTTCTTTGCCCTGTACCTCCTTCCCCCCAGGAAATCAAATCCATTGCATCACTGCTTCGCTGCCATTCTTACTCCTCAAACGACATACCAGGCCTATTTGATTTGCAAAGCAAACCAGTAGGGGTCCTCCGAAATGCAAAGAATACGGAGAGACTGACAGGAGTCACATTCACTGGGCCACTGGCTCAGACTCAAGTGAAACAGGATGTCTGTCATGAAGCCCTTGAGAGGATGGGACCTTTTTACATGGAGCAGTGGAATGCAAAGGGGGGAGGTGAGTGCAGCCACCCCCACAACAAACACCCACTCACCTTAGGCAGAAACGTAGCAGCAGAGCAGAAATGTCGCTGGGACCAGGTGTGTTATTTCTGCCACAACTTTGTGCTGAATTTGCCCCTGTAGAAACGAGAATAAAACTGACACTGCCCTCTCTCTCAAAGTTGAAAGAAAGCCGGAAAGCAGACGCTGCTCCTGCTGGCCGTCACTTTAGCATCCCATGAAAAACAGCCCAGCGATTGCAGCCAAATGTGACTACAGGTTACAAAATTTGACAGCCCGTTACAAAAGAGCTGTTGTAGTTCTTCTGCGAAGCATTTGCCAAACCAGATCTTAGAAAAGTTTTACCAGCCTGTTACAAAATAGGATGTAGATCGCACACAGCTCCTCTGCAGAACAGCAGGATAGCATTAGACAGAAATACAGCAATGCTGCCTTCTGACAAGATAGATAAGTCCCACCTCCCAAAGCATATCATAGACTCATAGAGTTGGAAGAGACCCCAAGGGCCATCAAGTCCAACCCCCGGCCATGCAGGAACACACAGTCAAAACACTCCTGACAGATGGCCATTTAGCCTCTCTTTAGAAACCTCCAAAGAAGGAGACTCCACCACACTCTGAGGAGTGTTCGGGCCCTGCGGGACCTTGGGGAGTTCCGCAAGACCTGTAAAACAGAGCTGTTCCATCGGGCTTTTGGGGAGGCTGGCCGCTGAATCCACCCCGCTCTGTTGCCTTATGTACCATCTGCTTATTTGAACATCAGCCGGTCCCCTCCTGGGGGATAATGTTGGACGTCATTTACTTAGTTGTTTCGTTAATTATGGATGGGTTATTACTGCTACTGTTTTTATTGTATTGTATTTGTTTTAATTGGGCTTATTCAATTGGAGACTTTTAATTACATTGTATTGGTTGTTATGTTGTACACTGCCCTGAGCCCTTTGGGGGTAGGGCGGTTTACCAAATCAAATCAATCAATCAAAATAATAATAATAGTGCATTCCATTGTGAAACAGCCCTTACCGTCAGGAAGTTTTTCCTGATGCTTAGGTGGAATCTTTTCCTGCACCTTTGAATCCATTACTCCTGGTCCTAGTCTCTGGGGCAGCAGAAAACAAGCTTGCTCCCTCAGCAACGTGACATCCCTTCAGATATCTAAACATGGCTGTCATGTCACCTCTTAACCTCCTTTTCATCAAACTAAGCATCCCCAGCTCCCTAAGTTTCCCTTCGTAGGGATTCCAGACCTTTTCCCATTTTGGTTGCCCTCCTCTGGATGTGTTCCAGCTTGTCAATGTCCTTCTTGAATTGCGGTGCCCAGAACTGTACACAATATTCCAGGGGAGGTCCAACCAATGCAGAATAGAGAGGTAAAATTACATCCCTTGATCTAGACACTATACTCCTATTGATACAGCCCAGAATTGCATTGGCTTTCTTGGCTGCTGCATCACACTGCTGACTTATGCTCAGTTTGTGGTCTACTAAGATTCCCAGATCCCTTTTGCATGTAGTGTTGCCAAGCCAGGTGTTCCCCTATATCCTATATCTGTGCATTTCATTTTTTTTTTTGCCTAAGTGTAGTATCTTACATTTATCCCTGTTGAAATTCATTTTGCTTGTTTTGGCCCAGCTCTCTAATCTGTCCAGGTCATTTTGAATTCTGACTCTGTCCTCTGGGATATTAGCTATGCCTCCTAATTTGGTGTCATATAAGATCACAGTGTTGCCAACTTCAATTGGAAAGCTCAAAAATTTACAGAATTTCAGCAGACACTGTGCTTGGATTATTAACGTTCCCCGTACATATCACAAGCCTGTGGAAATAAGTCAAGACACTTTGCAAACACACTCTGAACTCAATAGGTTCTTTATTTTATAAGCAAAGAAATTCCATTGAATCAAAGATTAACAAAATCACTCCGTTCGCAATGATCTCTGTTTATCGTACACAGAACAAAAAAAATCAAGGACACACTTTTTTTTAATAACTTCTTAAAACTTCAGCGGATTTAGAAAAAAATTGCATTGCTAGTTGCAAACCCTCATCCTATCGGCAACTGGCTCCCAAGAGTCCGACAGAAGAACTGGCAACTACAAGAGTCTTTTACAAACGTGAAACCTTTTCGGGGCAGCATTTTTTTGTTTTCAAAGGAATTGGGAATGTGAGAGTGACGGTTTTCAAAATGTCTTTTGAGAAGCAAAAACGGTCAGCAAAACCAAGGTTCGGGAGAAACCTTTAAAATGAGATAACACACCACATTCTACTCGCTCCGATAAGGCAGCTGCAGTGAGAGAAAGGAAAGAGCGCACAGGTCCACGTCGAAGGTTCCTGAGGTGTCAGGCTGTCTCTCTGCCTGAGTATGCGCAGGAAAAGGGGGGGGAAGAGGGGGGTAGCTTCTCAAAAAAGTTGTGCTTTCCTGCTTTCATCAGGAGAGATAAAATGGTCTAGAACGAATCATCGAGATTCACAAGTCGTTTGAAAACAGACTTAAGTTTGGGAAATAATGAATTTATGAAGATGGTGGATTAAATGATTTAAATGCTCAGAAAAAGCAAGGGCAGTGCTTTTATAGTAGCTGCACTGATATGAAATTCAGCCTCATTTGATTGAGAGTCCCCACCCCCACCGCACCCCACCCCACCCCTCGCAAGCAGAGATAGCTGCCGAATCGTATTCTCAGGAATTTTGGAACACTAGATTGTTCCTCTATGACTGGAACTGATTAAACGGCTGAGAGTTACTACTGATGAGCTAAAATAAAGTTTCCTGGTCAGAGGGAGAGAGCTCAGCCTCCTCTGGCTTGGAATGGGGGTACCAATTCTGAGTCCCCACTTGGTAAATGCTGCCCTTTCACGGTTGTTCCCCTTTCATGTCACCAGCAAAAAAGAACAAGAACGCCAGATGCTTGAATGAGATCCGGTACAGTTCTTGATAAATGCATCTCCCCCCATTCCATCCCAGAAGATTTCATTTCAGTTTGTCACACAACCACACTTGAAGGCTAAAATGGTATTTTAAAAAAAGTGGACAATCAAACAGGACACCCCCCCCCCCCCCCCCCCAAGACCACAAGGCCCGGCAGCACTGTATGATATCCTTGTTTTGACAGGGCCCTTGCTCTGAGATGAGCAAATCCAGACTTTTAAATAGTCATTTACAGAAATGTCCCACCAAGGGCAGGCAGGCTTTGGCCCTAATTTAGACCATCTGCAGTTCAGGTTGGCAGCAGAAGATAGGACTCGCAATATTGAGTTTACATTACGGGTGGAAAGGTACTGGCTGGATGTTAGGGAAAAATTACACTAGGGGTAGCTCAGCAATGAAATCAGCTACTAAGGGATTTGCTGAGCTCCCCCTCACTGGCAGTCTTTAAGCAGCAGTTGGACAAGTGTTTGTCAGGGATGTTCTAGGCTGATCCTGAATCGAGCAGGGGGTTGGACTAGACGGCCTGTCTGGCCCCTTCCAACTCTATGTTTCATACCTGCACGTGGCACAAAGCAACCAACTTGCAAGTGGAACAGGTGGGAGGAGAGACGGTTTGGACACTTGCTAGGTAAGAGGTGATATTACTGTTATCAGGACTATTCACCGTCGCAAAGGAGGGCCCATATACTAGTCCCCAGTGGTGAAATACCAAAGAATTCTATTTCGGCAACAAATCCAAAGTAAGGTCAACAGTAAAGGGTGTGTGTGTCGTTCAGACAATGAAATTAAAGAGAAAGCGCTGACTTCACTGTTTATGTGGCTAGGTGGGAGATGTAAGTGGATGTAGGTATTTGGGCCCATGGCAACAGATTTTCCTTAAAAAAACCTAGGCAAACAGTTAGGAGATCAACCTGTTTATTGCTTTAAGCCCATCAAAAGTAAGCTTAAAGGTTCTAGCTGTAACTTCCTCAAGCGTTTCATGACTCAAACCCAGCGAGGCCTTTTTGAATGGAGGCATTGACAAGAAGAAGAATTTGGATTTATACCCCACCTTTCTCTCCTGTGAGGAGACTCAAGGTGGCCTACAAGCTCCTTTCCCTTCCTCTCCCCACAACAGACACCTTGTGAGGTAGGTGGGGCTGAGAGAGTCCTGAGAGAACTGTGACTACCCCAAGGTCACCCAGCAGGAACATAGGAGTTTGGAAACACATCTGGTTCACCAGATAAGCCTCTGCCACTCAGGTAGAGGAGTAGGGAATCAAACCCAGTTTTCCAGATTAGAGGGGCAAGCTGTTGAGGTGTTAAACATATTGCAGACAGCAGTGTGATCATATCTGGCGTGCCCCTGGGGCAAGCTGACACATTACTGTCACCAGGCAAAGGTCATTTTCAACCATGCAACATGGTGGCTGTTAGATACAGGTTGCCTTGTGTCCATGGAATAATATCCAATGAACTAATCGTCAAAAAGAACAATTCACAGCACCACTTTTGTTTTTATTTAAATTCCAATAAATGTCGCAAGCTACTTCCGCACAGTGGCCACAACACACCAACCAGCTTTCCTTCTGGTTTTCTTTCCAAACAAATCCCACGCGACTTAAGACAGAAGCCTGAATCTGCTTTGCATCCTGACTGCGCTGGGAAATGCCCTGCAGAAGTTCCATGCCGTTTGTAACTGGAATCTGAACAACTAGTTTTCATGGGTCGGGCGCCCATCTGCTCTTTCTAACTCCTGGGTTTTTTAAATAGCCTACAGAAGGCTCTTGAGCAAGTGGCTAAGAACTCGCCTGGATTGCTGTCCCATTGGCAGCAGAGGTGAGAATCGGTTGTGATGAGCACAGATGTCCCTGACTTGCCAGGTGAAATTAAAATTTGGGCTCTCCTGATTTGAAAGGAGCGGGGGTGGTGGAAACGGTTTCAGAAATTGCAGTGATTAGCCCAGATGACTTCTGAGGGGGTGGGGTAGTCAGAATGATGCATCCCCCCCCCCCCCCCCGCCCAATTTGAAACATGTTCGGTAACAGAAAATGGTTCCCTCTGGGAAAAGGCTCTAAGCACGTGTTCCCGGCAATGTAATCCCTGAGTACAGAAGCATTAAAATGTCTAACAGGAGCACAGAAATGCTACCAAAAGCAGGCACTGGCCTTGTTTCTTGTCTACACACAGGATAAACCTGCCACGGAAAGGCCCCCCCCACCCCCAATCAAATTGGCCTCGAACTTCCTTTCCACAGAGAGAGAGGAAATGAAGCCTTGTTTGAAAAGGGACTGGGAAGTTTCTCTTAAAGTTTGCATTTAAAAGGAAAAAAAAAGAAAAACCCACAAAAATTCTTACGGGGGGGGGGGGGGATGCCTTTTCCTGTTAAAAAGACCAGAAAAGCTGGACTAGAAGGAAAGAAGGCTCTCGTCGTCAACACAGCTGGGATTACTTCCTCTGACTGTCGCTTTGGTTAAATGGCTGAAGTAGCGGCAGCCAAGTAACGTGCTGGAGACTGATGCAAACAACAGATTCTCCTGTAGCTTACCTTTAAAAAAATATAAAGTGTGGAGAGAGAAATACGCCACTTCACCTCCTGCCTTATACACGGTAGCTACTGAACCGGGCTTAAGGGGCAACCCTAAAAAGAGTGACTCCAGTCTAAATCTGTTCATTTCAATGGGCTTAAACCACAGTAACTTCCTTTAGGATTGCACATCCTCCTCTACTTGAGCAGGAGACAGATTCTAAGTGCTAGCCCCTATTAATCAAAGTAATACATTAAATACACAAAATGTTATGCCCTGCATTGTTTGGTTTTGATTATCAACGCACGAGGAAACTCCAGAGAATGGCCGATGAAGAAGCTGAAGGATATCTTAAAACCTACTCTTTAAAAGAAACAATAAGCGTAGCAACGGGGAAATTCCATCAGCTTTGCCAGTTTTTGGTTTGGTCCTCAGTTCCTTCTGTTTGAGGGAATAACAGGTCCTTAGTTTTTCTAACACAAAAACGTATATAGGTCACAGTTTGTTGACCAGGTCACAAGTCACTGGACTAAGGCAAACGGAAGGAGTTGGACTCTTGACGAGAGAAAAGCACCTTTGCTACAGCAGCTGATTATTGCTCAATTAAAACAAAAGAAACACACACACAAATTAACCAACCACATGCCTCTCTGAATTTCAGAGACCGATCCTGGAAGCACGTAGCACAGCACTGGAGTCTTCCTACACATGTTAAAAGGCTACAATTAAAGTGCCCTGAAAGAAAACCCAAGAATGAAACGTAAAGTGCTAACCATCACTGTGAGAAAACAGAAGGGGCGAGAGGGAAGGGCGCTGGCAATACCCTTGGGAAGTGAAAGGGAAAGAAGAGTTCCGCCATCACTTGAATCAGGTTTTGATTTTTTAAAAACCTTTTCGATAGGGTGAGATCTTTCTTTCTCGGTGGAGACGGGCTCACTTCAGAAGTCTGTCTCCACTGTACAACAGGGGGAAAAAAGGCTATGCGTCTTAATACCATAGACACCTGCACACAATGCTTTTCAATTTTCTGCGGTTGTCTTGGTGCCCAGAACATTGCAACGAGGAGCATACTAATGTCCCAGTGGGACTCCTAAAACTGTCCTATAAGCTCTCAGTAACTTCAGAAGCATTTAGCCCCACAGAAACACTTTCTCAGGGGAGGGTTTGTGATCGCCTTCTCTAAGGCAAGTCATGGCGGTCAGAAAAGCCACTTGGATGCTTTTAAAAACTTGGGGAGATTCTTGTCCCCTTTTCGGTTTGCTGCTGCGACATACACAAGAGGTGGAAGAAACAAACACCAAATAGAAACATGGGCATCATCTTCCACCCTTGCCGCAAGTTCCTAAGAGTATATATACTGATTCACTATGATGTACTCCGGAGAAAGAAAAGTGGACGACCCACAGTCTGATAGCAACTAGCTTCCACTCGAGACGGTGTTAAAAGGCCTGGGTTAAGAGCACACAAGTCACCCTGTGTTAAAATAAAAGTCCTCAACGCTAGAAAAAGGCAAGTATCACAAGGCTGCCGGCTTCATCTCAAGAAGTGTTACAACCAGCAGGGAATCTATTGTATTGATCAAGCTCGAAGTCCCAACCAAAAGCAGCACCCATGACTGAATGCACCTTGTTGTTACGGCAGGATTCCGCAGTAACCAGAAGTGCTAACAACACCCTAAATGTTTTCACGGCAATCGAAACCGTCAAAGGTGCATTTGACCAAATGGATGCAAACTTCTGGAAACTTCAGTTCCCAGGTCTTCTCCATTTGTGGACTTCAGCACTGATGACCTGCAAAGTGATTTCTTCTACAGATGTGATATAATGTTCTCCCCCCATGTTGAGGGGTGTGGGGGAAGCAGAAAGGGGGAGGAGAAATTCCGACACAAAGAAAATGTTAAATCCTAAAACCCACATCACTGACAGCTGGACGTGATTCTACAAAAATCCAGAAGAGAGTTTTTATCTGTGAAGATGTGGGCTGAAGGTCAGAGCTCTTGGACCGTTATCCTATTTCAGAAGATCTTTTGGCTGTTGCACACATTTTGGAACCTCCGAAGCAAGTTACAGGCAGCAACTCATCAGTACAATGGATCAGTTCTTTAAATGCACAGAAAGGAGCACTGCATTCTTTCAGGCATACTCCCAAAGACACGGCCCCTCTGTTGTACCCCTGCTTTGGCATGAAGCGCCGCGGACAGACCCAACTTCAAGATGTCAGGATGAGAGACCCGGAAAAGTAAGTAAAAAGTCCCAGAAGATCGGGGGGCGGTGGGGGGGAGATAAGGTGAAACAACCTGAAAAGTCTTTGGGACCATTTACTCTTGGCCAGATGACGACTGTTCTGTATCAGAACATTGAGATTTATTCCTCTCCCATTGGCAGATGGCACTGGCGTACTGAACCACAAGTTTATCCATCCAGGTGAGGGGTTCCGGAAAGAGTACCGCACCTTCAAAGAAGCCCAGGTGACCTCCGTGGAGTGGCAGAACGAACATGACGTTTTCCCGCTTCTCTGAAAGAGTGGAAAACCAACACATTTTAGAACCACAATGGAAGAGATAAGAGAGTTCAAATGCTGATAAAACTGCCTAGATTTAAGGGTGTAGTGGTTAAGAGCAGGTGGATTCTAATATAGAGAACCACATTTGACTCCCCACTCTTCCACCTATGTGGAGGCTTATCTGGTGGACCAGATGTGTTTTTGAACTCCTACATTCCTGCTGGGTGACCTTGGGCTAGTCACAGTTCTCTCAGAATTCTCTCAGCCCCACCTACCTCACAAGGTGTCTGTTGCGGGGAGAGGAAGGGAAAGGAGCTTGTAAGCCACCTTGAGTCTCCTTACAGGAGAGAAAGGTGGGGTATAAATCCAAACTCCTCTTCTTCACTTAAAGTGTAATCCCTCAGTTGGGACATATGCTTCACACAAAGCCAGTGGTTCAATCAATCGCTTTATTGCTTCAGCACAGCCATAGCAGACAATATAACAATATTACATCTTTTGCTGTCCGCTATATTCCAGTATCCACATTGTGTGCCTTGAAGTAATAGAGAGTATGTTTCTGGGCTGGTGGAAAATTGAGAGAAAATGGCTTGTTTTACCCAAGTGTCCGACTCACCTGCAAGAGTTCTTGGAATTGACAACAGACTATCATGCACTAGAGGATCATCAGACGCATTAACCAGCAAAAGGGGAACATAGATCTGTATTGTAAGGGAAAGAACAGAAACACATAGTAAGGCATGGGTGTGTAACTGAGCTTCACCCTATCAGCAGGAAAAGACACCTCCTGTCTGCTTACGAAGGCATGGTCAAATGCCACATCCTGAAGAAGAAGAAGAGGAGGAGGAGGAGGAGGAGGAGGGGAGGAGGAGGAGGAGGGGAGGAGGATTTATATCCCCCTTTCTCTCCTGTAAGGAGACTCAAAGGGACTGACAATCTGCTTTCCTTTCCACCCTCACAATAAACCTCTGAGGTAGGTGGGGCTGAGAGAGCTCCGAAGAACTGTGACTTGCCCAAGGTCACCTAGCTGTGTTGGAGTACACAATCTAGTTCACCAGATAAGCCTCCACAGCTCAAGTGGCAGAGCGGGGAATCAAACCCAGTTCCCCAGATTAGAGCGTACTGGCTCTTAACCACTACACCACGCTGGCTCTCTGATTCTGTTGCTCTGATTCTGTAGGAACGTGCCTCTCTTCACAGATAGTGTGGGGAAGTGGTTAAAGTGTTGGCCTATGATCTGGGAAACCCAGGTTTGAATCCTGACTGCTCACGGGGTAACCCTGGGTCACTGATTCTATCTTAGCCTAACCTGCTTCACAGGGTTGTTCTGAGGATAAAATGAAGGTGAGGAGAACGCTATAGAACTCCCCGGGTCTCCACTGGGAAGAAAGGCAGGGTATAAATGAAGGAAAAAGATACATACATTTGACAACATATATTTAAAACTGATGGAGGAAGCTTATCAGTGCTGGACCAAAGCCTTATAAGAAATGCATCACCCAGAGGGTACCTTGGTACAATCATGCAGTAACACTGGGATTTTGCATACATATCCCCACACATTTTAGCAAATGGGTTGGAAGAACATTCTGACCACTGCAGCTAGACACAAAGTTATCTCATATACAATGATACATTTAAAATGTCCAAGGCAATATTTATTAATGGAAGATGAGCACAGTTAGAATAATCAACCACATGTTCATTTGGGCTAGAAATAAGAATGGTCCTTCCCAGTGGTGGGATCCAAACATTTTAGTAACAGGTTCCCATGGTGGTGGGATTCAAACAGTGGCGTAGCGCCAATGGGTGGGCGTGGCACGACGGGGGCGTGGCTGAGCATTCTGGGGCGGGCCGTTAATAATTTCTCTGTTACTGTAAAAAACTCTTATTGTAAAAAAAAAGTTCCTAATTTCCAGCTGGTATCTTTCTGTCTATAATTTAAACTCATTATAGCAAGTCCTATCGTCTACTGCCAACAGAAACAACTACTTCTCCTCTAATTGACTGCCTGTCAAATAATATTTTCAAATACTTAATTTTGTTTCTAGAAATCAAAAGAAGGATACTTCCCTTAAACAAGGAACTTTACCATATTTTTAAAACATGTTTTTAAAACAGCCCAACAGGGAGAATTATCCCGTTTTCTACCTTCGCTGACCAGCCACATAGGAAACAACAGGACTTTATGATTTTTGGACCTAATGGAATTTCTAACGGAAAAGCAGACCCAATTACTAACCCTCTCTCGGCACACACAAATAATTAGTAACCCGCTCTTGGGAACTGGTGAGAACCTGCTGGATCCCACCTCTGGTTCTTCCCCAAAATGACCAGGACTGGGACAGTTAACGGACTGCCACTGCATCCAACCAAGACAAGAGCTGATTAGAGACAAGGTAATCTGGTCACAGAAAATTTTAATTTTCCTAGGCCTGGCAAACAGAATCTCTTTCAGCACAGAGCTGTTTTGTGGCAGAAATCAGTTCATGGGATTGTAATTCTGAAAACCTTATTCATCACCCTCAGCTAGTGCCAAGACTGAACATTGCCAGCCTATCACAATCCAAGTCTGGGAAACACAAAAACAGTTCTTATTCGTGTAAGTTTTGTAGACGTTTTGCCTCAGTCCCAAGTATCTAGCTTTATGCTTGCTGTATATAACAAATTGAACTGACTGAACCAGAGAGGCAAGGAAGGGGAACACAGGAAATCTTAAATCTCAGCTATCCCAGTGTAATAGACAATGACTTCACCCCAAAGAATAAAGGCTCTTTACTTTCATAGAACTGTGTCCTTCTACCAGCTACCTAATCTTTAAAGTATTTATCAGTATATTTTTAAAGCATCTATGGCTCTTGCTGATTTCTTGATGATTCCACATAAAGGCTTCTGACTAGAATTGTTTGAGTTTGTAAACTAGGCTGGCGACAAACTAATGCCTCCTTTTAGAGATTGCACTTGGCATCAAATTCCCTTGGGCAGATCTTCACCTCAAACCTCCCACCTTAAAAAACAGACAAACACACACCTAAACTCATTGTAAATCTTTGCTGAAGCAGCAGGGCATGCCAAAGTACACATTTTCTGTTCTAATGAAGATGACCAAAAATTCAGTATTTACTGTGGCAACTCACCCTATACAAGAAACGCAAGCAACTCTCCTGTTCGTAGTATTCCTTTAAAGAGTGGTAGCCGTGAAATTTCCTGAAGCATAGAGAAGTAAAAAAGCAAGGCTCAGGAGAGATTTTTTGCAGCGAGACCACACATCTCTTTCTTTTAGTTCCTACTTTAGAGAACAATTCACTCATACAAAGTGGCTGAAATAATAATTTCTGTGTTTCAATGCCTGAAATTTGCTTAGGCTGAGGAACCGTCCAATAAAACTTCCAGAGTATACAGAGTTATTTATAAATTCTTCTTATTTTCTTAAGCACAGATGAAGCAGAGCCTACATTTAATTCCAAGAAACTGACTGTTCTGGGGAAAGAAAAACCAACCAGAGAAGAGGGGCACAAACTACTTAACAGTGCAGTATGTAAAAGGGTCTGTTACTCTGGTCATCCAACAAGAAGGTTTCAAGAGCTTTATTGGAACCATGTCAGCCCAAGGCTCAGACAGCCGAAACTGAAGTTTGGCTCCCTGGCCTTGGTATATGCTTGTAAGTTACAGAAAGGTTCAACCCATGATCCCCCCCACTCTCGTGTTCCCATAATATCAGCATTAGAAAGGATGGTGGGAACAGAGCATTGTTTAGGACAGACAGTTCACTCCTCCAAAGAAAGGCAGATAAGAATGAGCGTTTACGCTCTATTGACTAGTTACACGCAAGCAGGGGGAGGCCTCCTCAGCCTCGAGTGATGATAATGGCAGAGCCTTCTGTGACCTTGGTGTGGATGTGTGCACGGCATTAAGTAGAAGTATACCCTTCTAAATTCACTGAAGTCAATGGGCTTAGAAGGAGGCAAACCCTGTTTAGGATTGCACGGTCAGTAAATAACTACTTCACTAATAGAAATCCGGTTCATTCACCATTAGGATTGCCATCCAGAGTTTGAGACGTTTCGGAAAAGGTCATTCCACGTCAAGTCCAAATGTATAGGCAAGAAGATCAAGGCAGCAAAGTGTCAGATTTCTTCCATGTACAGATGAACATATATATAACCGGACGCTTTTCAAGAGATTCCTGTCATACCTCATGATATTATCATCTATCTGCATGAGAGACGTTGCAGTATGAAGTTTATTCAGGTCCATGTCCACTAAACCTTGGGGCTTCTTGGGGCTCTCAGCGAACAAGGCTTGTCTGAAACATACAAAAACAATTCCACCTGTAACATACACACATATATGGGAACTATTCAAAGCAGCTGGTAGGTTTAGGGCTGATCTGAAGATTGCTTCCAAGACTGATTTTAAGGTGTCAATTTCACAGCAACCTCACTTCCAAGACAACAGTGAACCTAGCCTGCATGGAACCAACATGAAAGGGAGATATTTACCCATGCAAATGTGATATTGACACGGCTATTTAAAATGTGCAGCAAATAAAAGACGGTGCAAACCCAGATGCCATCAAAAATGCTTTAACTGTTTTGTTAATTTCTACCTGTAAAAAATAAAATAAGTATTTAAAAATGCTGGAACTACTGTGATTACATATTCTGGCCCATATACTGGGGAGACACAAATTCAAATTCCTATTTATTCATAAAGTTCACTGGATATCCTTGCCATTCTCTCAGCCTAACCAGCTTGTAAGGATATAGTGGGGAAAGGTAGGAAACTATGCTGTTCCTTGAAAGAAAGGCAAAACAAAATGCAACAGGCAAGTCTCGCATGACAGCTGTTTCGAATTTCTGCAATTCCTAGTCCTATTACATTGCTTACTGGAAATATTCCTCTACTGGTTAGGTTGAGAGATTACATTATATAATCTGCTCTGAGTCCCCACGAGAAAGATGGACTATAAATAAAGGAACTACATCCATCATTGGGACTTCATAGTGCTTGATTTTGGCTGAATCACATCTGAAGCAGTTGTTGAGACAACCTAAGCAAGTCTGAGAAACTCTCAAATGCCAGAACAGAGTTAAAAAGTGGTTGTTTTAAAAAAGGGCTATTTTCTCTGGGTTTTAAAATTACACTGAAGTCAGTTCAAAAGAGACATTTCAGACTACAACAGCTGCAGGCCTTTGCAAAGGACCTTTTTTGCTACGTGAAGAAACAGTCTGAGGTATCAAGCTAAAGGCATGGGTGGCTTGGCATTCATGCCAAAAATCATGGGTGCGGTTCCACCTCAGCCTGGCTGGCTCACACATTAGTGAAGAGCCACAACATTAGATCATCCAGACAAATTACTTAGAGCAGTCATTTCCGCCCCATGCTGTTCTGTGGGGCACCAGAGAACAGGTTAAACATTGGAGGGGTTTACACAGCTGAGCCACAGCCTTGACAGGAACGGATGTAAGAAACACAGAATAAAAATTAAGAGAGATGTAGACAGGAGACCATGTGTTTGATTTTCCTCCCCATAAGGCAGCTGCAGAACAGAAGGAGAGAGAAGGCACTTGTGCAAACACAGAAGTTTGGGGGCCTGCCCAACAAAAGATCCATTATAGAAACAAAGCGTTTTGGCCCATTAATCAGCTGTAATCTAATCCTGCAAAAGATGATTTTTGCCTGCAACTGTGAGCTTTTTAAACAGGGAGATTATGGTCCTTAAAATATTTTGTCAAAATATCTGGTCATCCAGGGTGAATTAAACAGGCTCTGTGCATAACTAGGGTATCTTAGGCCCCTTCCACACATGCAGAATAATGAACTTTCAATCCACTTTCAATGCATTTTAAAGATGGATTTGATTGCGGAGGAATAGGCAAAACTCCGTTCCTTTGAAAGTGCTGGGATTGAAAGGAGTGCTGTTATTATGCATGTGCATAATCTTTGAGCCTGTGACTAAAGATTTTTGTCTGGACTGCCTTTTAGGGCAGGATGCGTTAGCAGCAGCTCCCTGTTACTCAGATTTCTCCAGGGTGGCAGCTAATTTGGAGTTGGGTGAACAAACAGCTCTTGGGTGCTGTGTGGTTTCCGGGCTGTATGGCCGTGTTCTAGCAGCATTCTCTCCTGACGTGTCGCCTGCATCTATGGCTGGCATTAAACATTAAACATTAAACAGCTCTTGGTTTCACTCTGCCTTCCAACTCCTGCTAAAATGCCAGCTATGTTCTTAACTGTTTGGAATAATTAATAAATGGCGAGTGGAATTGACCCAATCTATCTACCAAGTGTGAACACCCATCACAGGATGAGAATACCCGGCACTGTAGCTCATTTAGAGTACCTCAGGCCATACGCTTCCATACCTATGAGATAAGATTATTTTCTTCATGTTGTCTGCCATGAGGAAGTTGTAAAATCTCCGGCACTGATCCCACTGCATGAAAGTTTCCTGTGCCCTACAAAAAAAAAAGAGTCCCAAACCTAATTATTAAAACAGACTGAACAAACCTCACCCCCCAAGTCACAAAAGCACTCCATTTAGCCAGCAAAGTGAAGTGCGATGGTCCCCAACCATTTTTGAACCTGCTAGTAATTATGGAATTCAGGATGGGGTGACGGAGACAGCCACAAAATAGACGCCGCAGGAAGAGCAGCATACTGGAAAATGGCTGCCATAAGAGGCGGAGCCAACCAGAAAATACGAAGGAATGAGATTACACATAAAACTAAGAGTAACTCTTCAATATTTCAGGCAGAATCTCTGCTCAACTGGATGCCTTTTACAATGAGTGTATTATTTTAAAATACTTCCTTGCATACGTATCGTTTATCTTCAGTCCTGTAGTGAAGACCTTTGTACTGTGGTGCCAGCTGCCGCCAAAGCAACTATATTTAGGGCTGAACTAAGATTGCTCTAAAACAAATATTTGAGTCTACAAACCAGCGTGGTATCATGGTTTAGAGCAGCGGACTCTAACCAGGAGAACTGGGTTTGATTCCCCACTCCTCCGCATGAGCGATGGACTCTTATCTGGTGAACAGGATTTGTTTGCCCACTCCTCTACATGAAGCCTGCTAGGTGACCTTGGGCCAGTCACAGTTCCTTCAAAACGTTCTCAGCCCACATAGAGGTGTGTGATGGCAAATTGCCTCTGAACGTCTATTGCCTTGAAAACCCTACAGGGTTGCTATAGCTCAGGTATGAATTGATGGCATTTTTCACCATTAGGGCTGCCAACTTTCAAGTGGTGTTTTACCCCATTGAAGTCCTTCCCTTCCCCAAACCCCACCATCCTCAGACTCCTCCCCAAAATCTCCAGGTACTTCTGGGGAGTCAAGCAAGGTTGTGTATTAGCCCCTGTACTGTTTAACCTCTTCCTGAACGATCTTGCCGCAACCCTGAACAGCATAAACTCTCATTGTCCTCATTTGGATAATGTTCTGGTTTCAATCCTTTTATATGCCAACAACGCAGTCCTGCTGTCCCGCTCAAGGGTTGGCCTCAAGAATTTACTCCTCAAATGCAACAACTACTGTGTTTCTAATCGGCTTTCAATCAATCCAACAAAATCCAAGGTCCTACGGCTACCAATCTTGATCCTCCTTGATCTCAGATTGCAAATGCCTTAGTAGACCAGGTGCTCAGGAGCAGCAGCAGCAGCCGGCCATTGCTTTCACATCCTGCATGTGAGCTCCCAAAGGCACCTGGTGGGTCACTGAGAGTAGCAGAGTGCTGGACTAGATGGACTCTGGTCTGATCCAGCAGGCTAGTTCTTATGTTCTTCTTATGTTCTTATGTCCTGGTTTTCTCACAGTCCTATGACTTGGTCTATTCAGGGCTCAGATATTGAGCAGGTCAGATCCTTTCATATATTTAGGGGTGGTCTTCCAAGATAAGCCTGGCTGGGCTAAACATATTCCTAACCCCTGAGCTGGCAACCCTAAACACCACACAAAACACACTTTAAAAAAATGACACCTCCCCCCCTTCTCCAATCGGTTTCTGCAATCTGAAGACTAGGAAGAATTCAGACTTATTTTTATTTATATATCATATTTAATATGCCACCCCATCCCCGAAGGGCTCTGGGCAGTGTACAAACCACAATAAAACATCAAAACGTAATAAAGGTTAAAACAGTTAAAACAGCTCAGATGGGAAGCTCTAGCTAAACTTCCCCTGGTGGTGGCCCCATCCTGCCCTTATATAGGGAATGGCACACGCACATCAGCGGCCGTCTCCCCAAAAGGCACGGTGGAACAACTCTGTTTTACAGGCATTGCAGAACTGCCCGAGGTCCCACAGGGCCCAGATGGCTGGAGGCAGAGTGTTCCACCAGGCTGAGGCCAAGGCATTAAAGGCCCTGACCCGGGTGGAGGCCAGCCGCATCACAGAGGGGCCAGGGACCACCAGCAGATTGGCGTGTGGGGACATAGGGAGAAAGACAGTCCCTTAACCAAGTTCCCTATAGCAAGGAACAATGCTTCCAACCCCTATCCAATATGGCAGAAGTGTCAGGGCTTGTAATGCCATGCCACGCACTTGCTTGCAATGGATCTCTGGGGTTTCTTTAAGAGAGGGGAAACAGCCTTAGGTGGTTGCAACTGCGCACAGAAAAGTGACAGGAGGAAGCAAGTACCAGGTTTTCCTAATGGTGTTTACTCAGTCCAAAACCTCCCTGCCAGCTGCTCCCCGCTTCAGCATTCAGGTATACACTTATGTAACAAGCATCTGGGATTATGCAAGGGGTGATTTGGGGCATGGAAATTACCGGGGGAAAGGGCTAAACACCACCCTTTCCCCTCCTGTCAGTCTTCTGCTCAAAACCTCAGCCTCTTGAGACTGCTTTTCGGTACTTAATTTTTCCACATGTTGAGGATGACATCCTCAGTGGCTCATAACGTGTGCCCTTCCATTTCAACTGGCAAGAGCTGCAATTTAGATGCCACCAAACATCTACTTGGCCTTGTAAAAATGAAAATGAGCTATCACAAAGAGAAGAAAAAGAAGAACAGTTTGGATTTATATCCCACCTTTCTCTAAGCGGCTAACAAGCTCCTTTTTTTTCCTCTTCCCACCACAGACACCTTGTGAGGCACGTGGGGCTGAGAGAGTTCAGAGAGAACTGGGACTAGCCCAAGGTCACCCAGCAGGAGTGCGGAAACGCATTTGGTTCACCAGATAAGCCTCCACCACTCAGGTAGAGGAGTCGGGAATCAAACCAGGTTCTCCAGATTAGAATCCATCTGATCTTAACCACTACACCACACTGGCTCTCAGATCAGTGGGTTCAATAGCATGCAACCTTTGCCCTCAAGTACAACCATGACAGTATGTACATTCCTGGTACATGACAACAAATCTGGAAAACAAGCTTACCTTAAGGCACTGTAGCCTTGACACACGCTGACACAGCACAGAACACCTTCCTGGTTTGCCTGGTTTTCCCCCAGGTATTTACATACTATGTTTCCACCCAAGCTGAAGCCCACCACAACCAGCTGGGTCTGGGGATACGTTTTCCTGATGTAGTTTACCATGGCTTCGTATTCCCACGTGCAACCTGTGGAACAAGGAAAAGGACTGAGCAACCTTTAATCTGAAGTGCCCCTTTTAGAAAGACACACACTCACACGCATTTTTGAAGTGCTAAAGAGATGATTTTACAGTTCAGAGAAAGATGGGCATTTCAGCAGAGCTTCAGTGATATTCCAAAGGAGCGTGAATGCAGCCGCCACGTCTGGCAGATGACATTAGCTGGAAAGGCCATTCATGCTCCTCAGAAGAACCATTCTTCTTGCCATGATCAGGTGCTTGCTGCTGGGGCACAGTTTTAATGCCAGAGTAACCCCTTTTTGAAATGCCACATCCCATCCCATCCCACCCCACCCCACCCCACCCCACCCCACCCCACCCCACCCACCCACCCACCAGACCTTTATTAGACATCAATAATACCAGCTAGATAACAAACCAAAACATTTGAACTTCATTGGTTGGTTAATACATTAATTAAAAATTTAGCTATCAGCTCTATTAGCTCAGCTGACGGATTGTCCAAAAGAAGAAGAAGAAAAAGAGTAGTAGTAGTAGTAGTAGTAGCTGTAGTAGTAGTAGTAGTAGTAGTAGTAGTTTGGATTTATAATCCCCCTTTCTCTCCTGTAAGGAGACTCAAAGGGGTTTACAATCTCCTTTCCCTTCCCCACTCACAACAAACACCCTGTGAGGTAGGTGGGGCTGAGAGAGCTCAGAAGAACTATGACTAACCCAAGGCCACCCAGCTGGCATGTGTTGGAGTGCACAAGCTAATCTAGTTCACCAGATAAGCCTCCACAGCTCAAGTGGTAGAGCGGGGAATCAAACCCGCTTCTCCAGATTAGAGTGCACCTGCTCTTAACCACTATGCCACTTGGCATGCGGCTGGCTTTCTCAACATCAGGAGGGGCTTTTCTGTCTTCTCTCAGTTGAATTACTGCCACCACCTACTCTTTGTAGGAACTGCTGACTGGGAAGAGCAAGGTTCCTGACCTTCCTGGCCTGTGTTGCTGCTCTAAGGCCTCATGCGTGCGTCTCCTGCTACCTAGAACAACTCACAACTCAAGTATGGGGAGTTCAGAGCTTCAGGGACAAGAGCAGCTGTACAGTTATATTCTGGCACTTGGGCATTCTTCTTCTGGAAGAATGTTCCTCAAGCCTTGTTTACAAATTCCACGGATGAGCCACAAAGAAAGCAACTCCCACAGGAAGGAGGGGGCAGTGCAGAGCCGAAGAGTGACATTTTGGGTTGCTCAACACTGCTCTAAAATGATGTCCCAAGGGCTGTGGTTATTAAAGAGTGGCGATGAAGAAGGCCCTGCCCAGGAATCTGAAAGATAATCATGACAACTAATGTAGCAGGTGAAGCAGCAAGAGACAAGAGGCACCGGTTGAAATGCTTTTTAGAGACTTCCCTATTTTGGGCTCACCCACTTCCCAAAAAAAGAAGAAGAGTTTGGATTTATACCCCACGTTTCTCTCCTGCAAAGAGACTCAAGGTGGCTTACAAACTCCTTCCTCTCTGCACAACAGACACCTCATGAGGCAGGTGGGGCTCAGGGAGTTTGGAGAGAACTGTGACTAGCCCAAGGTCACCCAGCAGGAAGGTAGGCATGCGGAAACACATCTGGTTCACCAGATAAGCCTCCACCACTCAGGTGGAGGAGTGGGGAATCAAACACGGTTCCTCCAGATTAGAATCCACTTGCTCTTAACTACTACACCATGCTTGCCCACTCATCCTGATATGCCATGTGTTATTCGCTATTCGAGCAATATAATCCCAGAGGAGCAGCAGTGGTGTAGTGGTTAAGAGCAGGTGCATTCTAATCTGAGGAACTGTTATTTCCGCTTGCCAGCTTCGAGCTGTGGAGGCTTATCTGGGGAATTCAGATTAGTCTGTGCACTCCAACACGTGCCAGCTGGGTGACCTTGGGCTAGTCACAGTTCTTCAGGACTCTCTCAGCCCCACCCATTTCACAGGGTGTTTGTTGGGGAAGGGATGGGAGACTGTAAGCCCCTTTGAGTCTCCTCCCTCTGCTGCTTGAGCTGAGCAAAGAATGTAAGAAAGAGTGACATCAGAGCCTAGGAGTGCCCCAAGGTGGGGGACAGATAGAAGTAGAAGAATTGGATTTATAATTCCCCCTTTCTCTCCTGTAAGGAGACTCAAAGGGGCTTAGAAACTCCTTTCCCTTCCCCCCTCACAACAAACATACTGTGAGGTGGGTGGGGCTGAGAGAGCTCTGAAGAACTGTGACTAGCCCAAGGTCACCCAGTGGGCGTGTGCGGGAGTGCACAAGCTAATCTGAGTTCCCCAGATAAGCCTTCGCAGCTCAAGCGGCAGAGCGGGGAATCAAACCCGGTTCCTCCACATTAGAGTACACTTGCTCTTAACCACTCTTAACCACTATGCCACTGCTGATAAAGCCACCTGGCCCTTGGCCATCACAGAGCAACGGAAACGTCCCGGTTCTCATGGGAGTAGAAGGTGTCAGGGATAAGCCTATTTATAGAATCCCAGGTTTTCCAGATAGAACTGTTAGGAACTACAATTCCCATCAGCCCCTACCAGAATGGCCAATTGGCCATGCTGACAGAGGCTGATGGGAATTGTAGTTCCTGAACATCTGGAGAGCCGCAGGTTCCCTACCCCTGATCTAGCAAGTGTGTGAAACCATGAAAGTAAGATCAAGTAACAATGTTCTAAAAGCAGTTACACTGACAGGAATGCCTCTCAATCACCTAGATACAATATTTTATATAGCCATGGTCTGGGATTAGGAATGCATCTCAATCAACTAGGTGCTATCCCTGACATAAAGATGGAAGATAGCGGAAAATAAACAGCGGTGTCCTTGTGGGAATGGTAGTGTTGAAACTGCCGGGCATGTTCTGCTGGACTGTGCCTTCTACATTCAGATTCGTAGTGCCCGTATAACACCAATACCTATGGATTATCTAGGACAATGCTGGCTGTTTTATTTTGCACTTTTACTTTCTGACAAGAAATTTGGCACAGCAGTTTGCAAGATGAGGAGGACTCTGGTTAATTCGGTACGATAAATATAAATATTGACCTCAACTGTACTATTAATATTGCTCATGTTATTTGTGTTGGATCTCTAATTGCTGTTTTTATAGTGGAAGTTTTTTTCTCTTTTTCTCTTGCACTGGCCACTGACCATATATAAATATTGTTGTTTGTAACACTCATTTGGAACCACATAATCACCACTGTAATTTGCAAGCATTGGTTCATTGGTTTCAGTTGGTTTGTGAAAAAATCCGACTCTGGAGGACTTTGCCCGGTTGCATGAATAAACACAGAAAGAGCAGACTGAAAAGCCAAATGCGCTTACCATAAGTGAACATTCGTGGGGAAGTCAGCTCAATGTTTGGCAAGGCGCCGAGGTGATTTAGCACAGCGCATCGATAGCCGTTCTTCTGGGCATAGTCGACAAAAGTTCGGATGTACTGCTTCTCACTGTGATTGGCTATTCCAGGGCAGATGACCATAGTGATGTCTTCTGTAAAATTAGAAAGTAAGGCAATGTGATTTTAAGCAAAAACGTATTTGCCATACCCCAAGCCTCACAAAACATATGGTTGTGAGGTTCCATGAAAAAGGCATTAGGTAAGTATTACCTGGCTCCATTCTAGGCAAAAACCCACAAACTTTCCCACCCCCAAAACAGTGTAAAAAAACCCCCGGGAATCTTTGTGATCTAAGGGAAACCAACATTTCCAAACCAAATCATTTTTGGGCAAGGTACATACTCAGATGGCTGGTCTGGAGCACAGAAAGCAAATTTTGTCAATGTATTGTCGAAGGCTTTCACAGCCAGATTCAACTGGTTGTTGTGGGTTTTCGGGGCTGTGTGGCTGTGGTCTGGTAGATCTTGTTCCTAACGTTTCACCTGCATCTGTGGCTGGCATCTTCAGAGGTGTATCACAGAGGGAAGTGTGTTACTGGACAAAGTTAGGAACAAGACCTATCAGACCACGGCCACACAGCTCTGAAAACCCACAACAACCAAATTTTGTCAAGTTAGTATCATCAAGGGAAAAGGAACATATGCCTTAAGTATATTTGAAAGAACGATATTGAGAGAGGAATTCATTTTGACAGGTTCTTCTGACATTATCCAAGAGTTTATTTTCAAAGGTTATTGTGACATTATCCGAGGGCTTTTTTCTGGTAATCTGATCAATGGTAAAGCCAACTTTCCCATGCAAGCCCAGGTGCTATCATTCTAGAAATACCTATTTTTTTCCTCCTTGTTGCTTATTAACAAGGGAACTTGGTCTCAAGTGGCTCTGGTTCTGTCAAAAGTTTAAGAGTGACAAAAATGCTTACAAGATACGTAAACCTGCTGTTGATAAACAATACAGTGTTGCAAAAAAGAGAGAGGCTCCTACATTCCTGCCAGGTGACCTTGGGCTAGTCACAGTTCTTCAGACCTCTCTCAGCCCCACCTACCTCACAAGGAGTCTGTTGTGGAAAGAGGAAGAGAAAGGAGCTTGTAAGCCACCTTGAGTCTCCTTACAGGAGAGAAAGGTGGGGTATAAATCCAAATTCCTCCTCTTCTTAATGCTCTACAGTTCATTGACCTGTCACCTGCACTGGGAGAGAAGCTGGAACTAACTCTTCCATTTCTGGCAAATGGTCCAGTTTGATGGTGAAATATGTCTTGAGTACTTAGGAGCAACTTCCTACTTCCTGTACACACTCACAGCCAAATTAAACTCATGGCTGCTACAGAAACCCAAAGTCAAGCAGCAGCCACAAGTTCCCACAGCATTTGTTTCCACTGCCCAGCAGGGCCTGGTTCTGACTGGGACTGCAGTGAAGGGGGGGGGGGGTCCATTTCTTCACCAGGCCATTTTCCTGACCCTGCCTCTCAAGCCCAGTACATTATAATAACCCTCTTTTAGAAAGGGGGTTCTGCATTTAATTAAAAGAAGAACAAGAGGAAGAGCTGGATTTATATCCCTCCTTTCTCTCCTGCAAGGAGACTCAAAGGGGCTGACAATCTCTTCCCCCCCCCCCAACAAGGTGGGTGGGGCTGAGAGAGCTCCGAAGAACTGTGACTAGCCCAAGGTCATCCAAGCTGGTGTGTGTTGAAGTGCACAAGATAAGCTTCCACAGCTCAAGTGGCAGAGCAGGGAATCAAATCCTGTTCACCAGATTAGAGTGCACCTGCTCTTAACCACAACACCACGCTGGAAACATCCTATAGACAACACATCCAGTTTACTCCTCGGCATTATTATCATTATTTAATTTTGTGTGATATCACAGCTGCCAGCTCTTTAGCTCGCAGTTGGCCTTTCGTTACAATTCGAGCCTCACCCAGACGCCTTGGGCATTGTAACGTATCAATATCGTATTTGTGTGGATCCCAGCAGGGCTGCCTTTTGGCTTTGTCAGATGTTGATTTTGCTGATTTGAAAAGTGCAGCTCTAGTGTTTTCAGAAAGGCGGCCAGGGTGCTGATAACCATTGTGACGGCTTCAGCTGGTTTGTGCCATAGTTTTTGAATTTCGATTTTCAAATCATATTGCTATGATTATTTTACTGTCAAGTCACAGCCGACCTATGGCGACCTTCTTGGGTTTTCAAGGCCAGAGGTGTCGAGAGGTGGGTTGCCAGTGCCTGCCTTGATGTTATACCCCTGGTATTCCTTGGAGGCCTTCCATCCAAACACTTGCCAGGGCCAAGGCTGAGTGCGGGTGATCGGCCCAAGGTCACCCAGCAAGTTTCCAGGGCACAATTGGGGATTTTAACACCTTAAATCCATCCGCTACACCTCACCAAGGTTGCCTCCCAAGCACAGCAGTGTATACATGTGAGTGGGTTAAAAAGAGCAGGTGTACTCTAATCTGGAGGAACCGGGTTTGATTCCCTGCTCTGACGCCTGAGCTGTGGAGGCTTATCTGGGGAATTCAGATTAGCCTGTGCACTCCAACACGCTTCAGCTGAGTGACCTTGGGCTAGTCACAGTTCTTTGGAGCTCTCTCAGCCCCACTTACCTCACAGGGTGTTTGTTGTGAGGGGGAAGGGAAAGGAGTTTGTAAGCCCCTTTGAGTCTCCTACAGGAGAGAAAGGGGGAATTATAAATCCAACTCTTCTTCTGCTTCTCTTTATTTTTTAACGGTCACAGGAATTTCCCTTCTGTACTCACTCCCGAACTACAAATCAAGGCTGATTGGATCAGCTAGCTATTTTTTTTTTTTAAAAAACCATTCCTGCTAGAATCAACCACTTATAGACAAGGTAGAACACAGAATATTTGGCCCAGGATTTGGAAATGTGGCTCACTGCCTACGGTACTCCAAACGAGTGGCATTGTTGCCCCCCCCCGTCAGGCAAGGCTGTGATGCAGCTGTTCGTCTAACCTCCAGTGCAGTGTTCTGCCAGAGGTTCAAAGAGGTCAAAAGTTGCTGTTGCGCCGTCCGACATCGTGAGGTACTTGCGGATCCCGTATGGGTTCGGCGAGCTCACTCTCCCCATCTTCCCGTAAAGGGCAGTTTGGATGTGCCCGCTCTTCCCCCAGATCAGAGGTGGAATGTACCTAAAAAGGAAACAAATTCATTTGTTAGAAAAACATGAGAGCCAGGAATTTAATATGGGGGACAGACTGTTACTCTGTCTAAAAAAATGACTCTAATAAAACCTACAGCGTAACGTGGAAACCTTGGTTATAGCCCAAAGATGTAGTATACCTAGTTTAGTTAAACATGTGTAAATAAAACTAATTTGTTTGGTTTCCGATTTTTTATAATCTGCAAGAAACTGTCTTTAATTTTGAGTAAATGTCTATTGTTAGTCAATCAATCAATCAAACAATCAATCAATCAATATGGAACCTTTATTGGCATATAAGTTTAAACAAGGTTATAAAAAAAAGACTTGGGCACAACAGGTGTAAAACAGTCGACATTAAAATAACTATAGTGCTGAATAATATAAAATTAAGATCATTTAAGAATTACAGAGCAAAGAAATGTAGCTGTCTGTTCAAGAACATCTGTGACTTCATTATTTAAAAGAAAGACAGTCTTTTCTTGCTCAGTAAGTTCACTGCTACCCAGAAATAAAGGTTCAAGCAACCTAATCCTAGCAATGCTATACAGGGGAAGTGATGCAGGACGTGATCAGCTGTTTCTTGACTTTTCATCTTTGTTAGTCTATATATACCTGTTCTGACTTAACAATGGTTAGCTGACTAAGGGGGAAGTCACTATATTATATAGTCTGTTGCTAAACTATATGGGTATATTACTCTTTTAAGTAATATTACCCTACTTGCTTTCTTTTTCTGTTATCCTGATCTCACTTTCTCTCCTCTACTTTCTTCCTTTTCCCCTCACTATGAATAGTGTAAAAATCTTCAATATTTCAATTTTTTAATATATTACTGTTATAAACCGCATTAAATATTTTTTTAAAAAAGAAAAACATGAGGGCTGTATCAGTGTCTATTTGAAACAAGAGCATCAGCACTCTGCCCCAGTGAGAGACCTGCTCGTTGGCCGACCTGCCCAGCCTGATGACAAAGAAGAAGCAGCCACACCCAGCAACGAGGGCCACCGAGGATGCTTTATGGCAACTATAAAAGGGCTTGGAGCCCCACCCTTTCAAGTAACATTTAATCATATTCAGCATCAGATAAACTGTGTCTGACACTGGGTGTGATGGAGTGACCCTTGAAACTACTCCTGTGCCGCTCAGAGCACTTATGCAAGTGTTTCCTTTCGAAGAAGGGAAGAATGTGTGTACCAGGTCTTATCAGGAAAGTTACAAGGCTCCATGCCAAAGAAAACAGTTTTTTGTCTCTTGTCTGTGGTTTCTAGTGAACAGAAGAGGAAAGTAGGATGGAAGAGGGCAGGGAGGGGAGGAAGCTGATGGTTCTATTAATTAAAAAATGCCAGAACAACTGGCAGCAATCAGCCGGCCAGATGCAACACCATGAACAAAAAGCAGATGACGCAAGAAGCCTCCCTGCATGCTTCGAAGAAACGACACCAACACACAACACAGATGAAGAGAAGAAGAGTTTGGATTTATACCCCACCTTTCTCTCCTGTAAGGAGACTCAAGGTGGCTAACAAACTCCTTTCCCTTCCTCTCCCCACAACAGACACCTCATGAGGCAGGTGGGGCTAAGAGAATTTAGGAAGAACTGTGACTAGCCCAAGGTCACCCAGCAGGAAACACATCTGATTCACCAGATAAGCCTCTGCGACTCAGGTGGAGGAGTGGGGAATCCAACCCGGTTCTCCAGATTAGAATCCACCTGCTCTTAACCCCTACACCACACTGGTTCTCAGAAGCAATACAGAGGCAAAAGGAATCATCTTAAGTAGGGAACAGTCCCAGAGATACAGCTTGGTGTGTCTCCCTGTTGCAAAGTGCAATGCATATGTCCTATACAAAGAAACAGAAAAAGACTACGAGCCCCATCCAAAGGTGGTGGTGGCAGCGGCGGCGGCGGCAGCGGCAGCAAAGATGCACCAGCTTCACTGGCGGATTCACCCTCCTTGGGGCACTTATCCCAGAGGAGGGGTGACTCTGCTGGTGTGCAGCTACTGCCACCCCACTCCGGTCCTGGAATGCTGTGTGAATGCCGCACCAGTGTTTCACTACCGGTGTGGTGGGTACGGGTCAGAGGCGGGGTCACGGGGGGAGCCGACATTAGTCAGGTTCCTCCTGGCCTCTGCCAGCATTACATCAATGGGTCATAGTCCACGCTTCAGCTTTTTCCGGCTTAAGTGTGGTGAAGCCCATTGGAATGACTCGGCAGAATGGAGGCTTTCTGACCTCCACGTGCTACTGGAAAGCCTCTTTGGGTGCAGCAGGTAGGCGCCCGGCCCATGGATGCAGCTGCCCAACATTGGGGTACTCACAGAATCCTAAACACTTCATTATATTATATATGAGGACACATATTGAAAAGAACACACAACATAAATGCTGTTCCCCTGGAATGTTTAAGCACCTCGTATATGCCAATTCCGGAGTTGGCATTTGTCCAGTGGCAACATTATTAGGGCAGTTAACAGGGCATTACGCTAATGACAAACTGTACTGGGGAAGATGTTTAAGAACGTGCTCAAGTCCAGCCTGTCCAAATTTGTATAAAGGGTTTTTGGTCACACAGCTAATGCAAAGTATGGCTGATCCGGTTGCCGAGGCATTGACATGCGTGGGTGTGTCTGGCTATGATGCTTCTTCCACAAATAATAAAAGGAGAGAAGAGCATGGACAGGCAAGAGCATCAGCACATAAATAAGGGTGAGGCACACCTGTGCATACGAAGGACTCCGCTCCTGTGAGCTTAAAGAACTGCTATTGACTCCATAATGCAACAAAAAAGTAACCTACCACTGTTTCAGAGAGGTTGCAACCATGCAAGTGTGGCGAATAACAAGCACGCAATTGACCAGATACACAATTCTACCCAGCTCATTCACAGACACACTAACATGGCCTTCATAAATCTGTGCAGTGTTTAGTGTTGCCAGCAGAATTATTTATTGCAGGCTATCAGCACAATCTAATTAGGCAGATCAATTTCGTAAACAGCTCCGCTGTATTCTTTTAATTTCCAGGTTACACTTCCAGTGGTTAAGTATATTAGACCAGTGTTTTGAAGACACTCGTGAAGAGACTCTTTGTTTGCAGTTCCAGAATGAGATGGAGTAAGCGTGTTTGCTGCTGCTCTAGAGACAAGGATAATGAGTAATGGATTCAAGGTGCTGGGAAAGAGATTCCACCTAAAGATCAGGGAGAACTTCCTGACAGTAAGGACGGTTTGACAGGGGAATACATTGACTCAGAGGGTGGCATCTCCTTCTTTGGAAGTTTTTAAACAGAGGCTGGATGGCCATCTGTCAAGAGTGCTCTGATTGTGTCTTCCTGCATGGCAGGGGGTTGGACTCGATGGCCCTTGTGGTTTCCTCCAACTCTATTATTCTGCACCAGTAATACAGCAGCATTATAACATTAATGCCAACGTTGTACAAGTCATGTTAATTACATACAAGAGAAACATGCAAAATGGACTCAGTTTCAATTTCTAAATAAACTTGACAAGAGAGATGCATTAATCCAGCTGTGTTATTTGCGCTAATGTCACTCTAAAGGAGACTGGGGTTCCACCTATCAGTAAAGAAAGAACTCCTGATTTCCAGCTATCAAATGCCACATATTGGCATTAAGCATAACTTCAGGTACCTACAAATTAGAATGAGGTTTTAAAGCTTTACGAAACTTTATCTAGAGAAGAGTTGGCTTTTTTACTCCGCTTTTCTCTACCGTTAAGGAGCCTCAAAGCAGCTTACAAACTCCTTTCCCTTCCTCTCGCCACAACAGACACCTTGTGAAGTAGGCGGGGCTGAGAGTGTTCCAAAGAACTGGGACTAGCCCAAGGTCACCCAGCAGGCTTCATGTGGAGTTCACCAGATTAGAGTCCACCGCTCATGTGGAGGAACGGGGAATCAAACCCGGTTCTCCAGATTAGAGTCTACTGCTCATGTAGAGAAACGGGAAACCAAATCTGGTTCTCCAGATTAGAGTCCATCATTCTTAATCATTACACCATGCTGGCTTTTCAGACATTTGTAAAGTTGTAGTTTAAGGACAATTTCCCAAGAACAATTCTTTTCTGTACTTGCTTGTGTTTACAGAAGCAAAAGGCTCGACTCAGTACAAACCCACAGCCTACAATTAAATGGAAGGAAAACTTTGTGGGTTGTATCTAGGGTGGTCAAACTCCTGGAAGGGTCTAGAGTCCCGCCCCTCCCCAAACCCCACCCTAAGGCTCCACCCCCCAAAATCTCCAGGTATTTCCCAACCTGGAGCTGGCAAGCCTAGTAATATCCTCTCTGAGCAGAGTAGCAGGCTACTGTGTTTTTTTTTACTATATTTACTTACTACGCTCAGAAAATTTAGTCAAATATTTAACCTCAGTGGTTCCACAACTGTGGTTCCACCAACAATTCACTCCCAGAAGGAAGGCTGAATTCTTGCACAACTTGAGTGCAGTAACCTATTTTTCCTGTTCTCGCATCAATCTCTCTACACTTCCTTTATGAAGTAAAGCATTTCCCACCACAGCAGGAAAAGAATATGTGACAACTTCCGGCTTCATCCTTTTCTCATGATAAGGTCATGTTTACACTGAAGCTTCCCTCTTCTGGAAGATGCACAGTGCTTGCGAGATAGACAAAAGTAATATAAAGCAGTACTGAAAGATGCATGAGCAAACACTGGTCCAAGACAGGGAACTATATATTTTTATCCACAGAAATGTTACCAGGGAGTGGTTTTTTTCTCAGTAAAATATTTCTGCTGTATGGTGATAGAGGACTGATAAGGTATCTCAGAGTGTTCCCAGCTGAGTCAGAAAACTGATAACCCTTGTCCGGACCCCAGATCAAGGGCATGCTGACCTCTGTTCTGCAATCTTCTCATCCCAGAGCTTTTCAACAACTGTTAAGAAGGCTGTCACGCAAACTAATTCTGCCAACGTTCAGAGCAGGCTGAATATACAGAAATGCACCATTCAATATAAGTTCAGGCCCTGTTAGAAAAAAATCATTTCAAAAGAAATGTCCCTTGCTAAGTAGGGGACTCAGCATGTTAAGGGAATATTTGTGAAATGCTTTTCCCGTTGGGAATATAATGCCCTTGAAGAAGAAGAGTTTGGGTTTATATTCCCCTTTCTCCCCTATAAGGAGACTCAACGGGACTTACAAACTCCCTCTTTCCCTCCCTCTTTCCACAACAGGCACCTTGTGAGGCAGGTGCAGCTGGGAGAGTTCGGAGAGAACTGTGACTAGCCCAAGGTCACCCAGCAGGAATGTAGAAGGGGGGGGAATGAATTCAGTTCACCAGATAAGACTCAGCTGCTCGTGTGGAAGAGTGGGGAATCAAATCTGGTTCTCCAGATTAGAGTCCACTGGCTCTTCACCACTACACTATGCTGATTCTTGAGGTGCGGGGAATGTAACTTGCTCATCTTTGATCACCAACCTCCTGAGCACCGCTATGGAACATAGGATCATGTTCTGACAAATGCATTCGCTTGGCAGCCAACACTTGAGATCATTCAGAAAAGTAGAAGAAGAGTTTGGATTCATACCCCACTTTTGTCAACCATAAAGAGTCTCAAAGAGGCTTACAAACTTATTCTCTTCCTACAACAGACACCTTGTGAGGTAGGTGGGGCTGAGAGATTTTGGAAAGAACTGGGACTGGCCCAAGGCCACCCAGAGGGTTTTGTGTGCAGGAGTGGGGAAGCAAATCCAGTTCACCAGATTAGAGTCTGCTGCTCTTAACTAGGACACTACGCTCACTCTCTACAAAGGAACCCAGTAGCAAATCGTCTAAGCACAGGAAACAAGCCATCTACACCCCTGTTCGTATCGGCTGGAAAACGTATTCAAAATTAAAAATCGTGCTAGACACACCACTTAACGTAGCAGCTACAGTGCTCAGTTGATTAGACTATCCATAAAAGTAGTTTATTGGAGATAAGCTCATCAGTGTTGCATCAGGAGAAGAAGGAAAGGAGCGTACGATAAAATGGGCTATGAATTTTGGATGCAACATTCAATTAAAGCAACAGGAGAACAAGTGGTCACAAGAGCTTAAATATACACTGCTAATCGGAAAGAGAACTTTTATAAAATGATATCCTTGGTATATGACTCCAGATAAATTGGCAAAAATATATAAGAATGTTTCAAATAAGTGTTGGAAATGCAAACAGCATGAAGGGATGTTCTATCACTTACGGTGGACTTCTGATGAGGCCTGAGAATTCTGGAGATTAATACATTCAATAATGGTTGTCTAAATAAAGGAAGTTTGCTTTGGAACTTTTGGAAACTTATGATAAACTGAACAGATAAAAAAGAAAAAAAAGATCTGATGTATTGTCGAAGGCTTTCATGGCTGGAATCACTGGGGTGCTGTCTGGTTTTCGGGCTGTATGGCCGTGTTCTAGCAGCATTCTCTCCTGACGTTTCGCCTGCATCTGTGGCTGGCATCTTCAGAGGATCTGATGGTAGGATGTGTGCCCTACCATCAGATCCTCTGAAGATGCCAGCCACAGATGCAGGCGAAACGTCAGGAGAGGATGCTGCTAGAACACGGCCATACAGCCCGGAAACCAGAGAGAACCCCAAAGATCTGATGACTAGTAAATTTGAAGGTTGATGAACTTTTATAATAAGATTTAGTAGAGAAAAGGGTGATGTTCATTAGTTTATCACTAATGCCCAAGATACACCATGTTTATGTTGATTCAGATCGAGAAGTATTCTTTTCAGAACTACCTAGCTGCCAAGTGAGAGTCCTTATGATAAGTGTACTTATTCTTATTCTGTACTTACCTGTTTTAAACTGTTTTAGCTAAGAAAAATTGAATTAAAATAACTTTCACATGCTTTGTGCTCTTTCAATACAAAAATAAACCCACAAACAACAACACAGCATTATGACAAGAGTCTGCTACTGCAAAATGATTTGAGGCAAGCAGAATAAACTAAATCCATACATCTGGTCATATGGAAACGAAGTGAAATCAAATTTTGCCAGCTATGTTCCACTTGTGCCATTGCCACATGCTCTCTTTTAGAAACTTGATTGCTACGAGCTAGCTTTGCTAGAAGAGGAAACATAGTGTGTTCTATTCATACTATATTAAGGGGAAAATCCCTTAAGCCATAACAAGGCTCATGAAATTCCATGGAGAGCACAGCAATTAAAATTCCACACATTTTGCAAGTAGATTAACTGTGAACAAAGTTTTCATTTAACTATTTTCAGCCGAACTCAGGCACATTTGCTCAGAAGGAAGCACTACTGTGTTCAAGTGGGCTTACTTCCAAGAAAATGTGCAGGATTGTAGCTTTGGAAACTTAAATCTGGGTTAAATGCTGTCACGACTAAGGAATACGAGTTTCAACTGATTAAACAGCTAATGCATTTTAAATATTGATGCTGAAGTGGAGCTAGCAACTGCTGTTTGTAAAATGACTCTTTTCTTGCAGCAAAGAGCCCCATCTGGGGAAAGGGGGGTGGGGTGGGGGTTTAATCCACCTGTGGAAGCAGCAATGGCATAATGATGAAGAGCAGGTGCACTCTAATCTGAAGAACCGGGTTGTATTCCCAGCTCTGCTACTGGAGCTGTGGAGGCTTATCTGGTGAACTAGATTAGCTTGTGCACTCCAACACACGCCAGCTGGGTAACCTTGGGCTAGTCACAGCTCTTCGGAGCTCTCTCAGCCCCACCCACCTCACAGGGTGCTTGTTGCGGGGGAGTGGGAAGGGAAAGGAGATTGTAAGCCCGTTCGAGTCTCCCTACAGGAGACTCCCTACAGAAGAGAAAGGAGGATATAAATCCAAACTCTTCTCTTCTTCTCCTTTAAACATATTGAGGAACCCTAGTTTTACATGGTTTTTTTCAGGATACATGAATGAACTGCACAACTGTGTGAATTTCTCTCTCTCTCTCTCTCTCTCTCTGACACTTGACTGGTCCTCCTGGATGTTAGAAGACTATTTATTTGGCAAAAATGCTAGAAGGAAATCACCTTCCTGCTTTGGTGGTGAGCAGCTGAAAGAATCTTGTTGACTTCTGCTGAATGTAGCCTGCTAGACTAGATGTCTCTTTGACAGGTTAAGCAAAAAAACTGACGGGAAGTCCAAGCTTGTTACTGTATGAAACAGGGAGACACAGTCAAGCTGAGCATCACTGTTTTAATACACGTGCTTCCAAGCTTGTCTGGGCAGACCAAAAAGTAAACTGTGAATGTGCCCTTTCAGGCTTGGTTTCCAAAGGGGAAACTAGGCTGCTTTTCTGCTGAGCCAGCAGCAAAGGAGCTCTTCCCACACTTTGGTTTCTCAAGACTGCCTCTTGTCTGACTTACCTATAAACATTTCTTTGCTTCAAGGACGTAGGTAAGGGGGGGTTTCTCGGGTTCAACCCCCCATTCATGTCCAAAGCCCCCCCCCCCCCCCCCCCCGTTTCTGGGTTTTAAAAACCGGGTTTTAAAAACCGTTTCTGGGTTTTTAGTGGGTTTTTTTGGTTTTTGGCCTGCAGGGGCGCATTGTTTAGGCTAGCAGAACTAAACTTTCAGGGATTGTTTGGGGGACTCTCCTGATGACACTACCCAGGTTTCGTGAGGCTTCGTTCAGGGGGTCCAAAGTTATGGACTCCCAAAGGGGGTGCCCCCATCCTCCATTGTTTCCAATGGGAGCTAATAGGAGAGGGGGCTCCACCTTTGAGGGTCCATAACTTTGGACCCCCTGAAGCAAACTTCACCAAACTTTTAGGAGAGTCTCCTAAAGATACCCTGAAAGTTTGGTGCTTCTAGCTTAACAATTGCACCCCTGACAGCAGGCACCCCCCATATTTCCCCAGATTCTCCTTTTAAATCCACCCCCTTCAGCATGGATTTAAAGGGAGAATCTGAGGTCCTCAGTTTAGAAGAAGAAGAACAGTTTGGATATATATCCCCCTTTCTCTCCTGTAGGAGACTCAAAGGAGCTCACAATCTCCTTGCCCTTCCCCCCTCACAACAAACACCCTGTGAGGTGGGTGGGGCTGAGAGAGCTCCTAAAAGCTGTGACTAGCCCAAGGTCACCCAGCTGGCGTGTGTGGGAGTTCACAGGCTAATCTGAATTCCCCAGATAAGCCTCCACAGCTCAAGCGGCAGAGCAGGGAATCAAACCCTGTTCCTCCAGGTTAGAATGTACCTGCTCTTAACCACTACGCCACATTGAAAGTGATGCTGTTTCAGGGTGGGGGACAATCCACCCCCAAACAGTATCACTTTCAATGTTGTTTAACTGGGGACCCCAGATTCTCCCTTTAAGGTGGATTTAGAAGGAGAATTTGGGCTTTCTAGTTTAAACACCATTGAAAGTGATGCTGTTTGGGGGTGGATTCCAGCATCGCAGCGGCTGCCGGTGGGGGGGGGGGGGGCAGCAAAACTCAGATTTTCCACTGGGCTCCATTTTCCCTCTATGCCTCTGCCCAGAGGGGAGGGCAGAAGGAACTGCTGGCTGCCAGCTGAGAGCCCAGCTGGTGGGGGGCAGGGGAGGGGAGTCTGCCGTCCCTGGCCTCGGAGAGCTGCTTTTATAAGTGCTAGGTTGGGGTGGGGCTTGGGGAGGCGTGGACATGCCCTAGGGGCAGGTGGGGGTGTGCCCCCCCGACCCCCCCCCCCAAATCTATACCTACGTCCTTGCTTAGTTTAGTTGACAACTCACTCTTTGGTCAGAAGAGGACAGGATTTGAGTAGGAACCGGGACAGAGGAGTGTCTTGAAAAAGCAATTCTGGAGGGGCAGTCGGGCTCTTCAGGTTGAGGCAGCGAACAATGATGTAGAGAACGGCGGCTACGGCAGCTAACTTCACCCCGTCAAATACTGCGGGCAGCTCAGGGGTTTCCATGATGGCATCCATCTTGAAATCTGAGGAAGAAAAACAGTGATTAGAAACCCCTTTCCACATGCCAACCTTTTAGTTAATCATAGCACTGGTAGAAATGCTTGAACACACAAGTGTGTGCATGTGTGCGGTCAAGTCACAGCTGACTTATGGAGACTCCGCAAGGTTTTCAAGACAAGAGACGGTTCAGGGGTGCTTTGCCACTGCCTGCCTCCACATAGGCTGAGAGAACGGTGAATGGGCCAAGGTCACCCAGCAGGCTTCATGTGGAGGGGCGCGGAATCGAACCTGGTTCTCCAGATTAGAATCAGCCGCTCTAAACCACTATACCATGCTGGCTCCATCACATGCAAGTACCATTTGTAAAACTCAAGCCAGGCTCGGGCAGAATGAACTACCTGATTAAAACCAAGAATTATAATCTACATTAGGGGTGGCCAACCTATGGTGCTCCAGATGTTCATGGACTACAATTCCCATCAACCCCTGCCAGCAGTGACGTAGGTATAGCTTTTTAATGGGGTGGGTTCAGGGGTGGGGGAGGGTGGGGTAGGCACACGCATGCGCAGCAGAACTAAGGGAAGACACTCGCACAGGCAGCTGGCATTGCATGCTTGCAAGCTGCAAACTGGCCAGCTGGCCAACCAGGGAAAGAAAGTTTCACCTCTCAGCTCCCACGAAGTACCGGTAGGTTTTGAGCCTGGGAGCTCTTGTGAGAGGCAAGACTTTCTTTCCCCGGCCGGTTGGCTTGCCGCTTGCAAGCGTGCGATGCAGGCTGCCTGTGCGGGTGGCTTCCCTTAGTTCTAATGCGTGCATGCACACTGGCCTCTCATTGGGAGTGGGACTGACTCCTTTGCAGCGCTGCTGCTCAGTTGCCGGGGCCCAATGGGAGGCACAGCTGGGGTGGGAGGGGCACACAGCTGGGGTGCAGGAGTGCCCGCCCCCCCAGACATGAATGGGGGGTTTAAACCCATGAACCCCCCTTTCCTACATCCCTGCCTGCCAGCATGGCCAATTGAGGGGGAGGGGTAAATGAAATGCCGATGAGTAACTGAAGATGAATTTGTTACTGCAGTTTCTCTTGTTTCTAAATTTTAGGACTGACACAAAATTTATAAATTGCAAGCCACACATCAGTTGATATACAAGTGACATGAACATAAACAACCCAAGGAAGAAATACATTTCTGTCAACAAAGTTCAGATTAGCACGCAATTGGAAATATACACTTAATATAAACGTATCAACTTTCTGTTGCAATTTTCGGGACAAAGAAGTAGTGGTGGCAAGATGTACAATAGTCAGAGTGGCTCTCAACATTACCCAAGCAGTGCATTCAAGAATATAAAACTCACCTGCACAACTTCTTCTTAAATACAGATAATTCAGGAATCCACTAAGCAAGCTCTGCTATCCACATCAATCTATAAAAACAAACAAACAGGTCTCATTTCACTGGCCACAGTCATAATCTATCAAAGTACAAGATAAAATACAGACTTCCTGTAAAAACCACCTGTAATACAAAAGGTAACAGTGTTCTGTCAAGAGACATGAAGGCCCAGGAATATTTTTCTTCCAATTTTCCCCAAGGATTTAAAATGTGTAATATGAAGATTTTTTTATGTAAGACAATCCACAACATTAGCAAATGGTAATCTGTATTTGCACCATAGACATATATGAAATTTTAAAATTGCAACTAATCTTATCCACAAGAAAATATGCTACAATGACAGTACACTGTTGAAAAGTGAAATGATTTCAATGTTGTAATAACACTTAACTAGAAGCCCAAACATGTTGGCTCTTTCCAAACAGCACCCTTTTTATTATAAAATTGATGCTTTCTATTTTCAGCTTTTACTTTTTTTCTGCCTCTCGGATGGCAAAAACTACAGCTTAATGCAGGATATAAGCATAAAGCAGTTTGTACCTCTCCTGCAACTTAATATACTAAGAATTTCACTTAGTATACTAAGAATTTCACTTCTATAAAAGCTATTTCTACTTTTATATGTTATATATAAGTCAAATAGTAGCTTTTAATATGCTAAGTTGCACTGCAGCAAATCTCCTGCGTAATGGCAGGCGATTCCCACAATTTATGTCCCCCAAATCCACTAAGAGTTGACAGAGTCAGGAAAATTGATACACCCACAGGTAGTGCAATAAACAGATTCCCAGGGGTAAGTCCTGAGTAGGATTGCTCTTTCAGTTTGCCAATGCAAAAATGAAACTCAAAATTTTACATTATTCTTATTATAACTCCTATAGATCATAGGTACTTAGGGAATCCTTCTTCAAACAGTTGTCCTGACATTATAAATTGTGTTGTTTTGTTACATGACACACAAGCCAAGAGTCAAAGTCCACATGGAATACAAGCACTGCTGACACACAGCTGCTGTCCATGTCATGCAAAATATCTGCTTGAACCGCTGACACACATTATTGCAGAAGAGAGGGTCATGCCCCAAAGAAATGACTCTGTGCACCATATACAAAGGCAGGGAAAAGGACGATAGGGTTGTTGAGTGTCAACTGTCAAGGAAACTCTTTTGACCTCCAGCACTGGTGAATGGATATACAACTTACAGTAAACTACCTGTTCTGGGACTAAGCTAGGTGCCCTAGTAAAAAATATAATCCAGAGGAAAGCCTAAATTAGGATGAACATGTGCCCAGCCATGATCATAGCAAAGCTAGTACTGAAATAAGAAAAAGAGAATGGAACAAGGATTTATAACTTACTTGGGGTCCTGAAGACAGTGTAGCCTCATGTCTTCCCTTAGCCCTTTCATTTCCTCCTATATAAATGTCTATCCTGAACAGAGTCAGGATGCTTTATGGCCAGACACAGCTAACTTGGGCCTATTACAGACTTATGGTCTTCCTCGCAGTGAGTGTCCATTCTCTTCGGGTTGGATTTTCCATTATGCACACATTTTCCCCTTTTCAGAACTCACCGCACCTCAGATCTGATTCTCCCCATGGTTTCCGAAACCAGTTAAAGTGCAACTTTATGTCTGTTTTCCCCAGGGAAAGCAAAGGAGACAAGGTGTGCTCATCTTCCTGCGGGTTTCCTAGCTCCTCCTCACCTTCTCCAGCCCACACAACAGGAGTTCCACCCATTCTTTGGGCCACCAATCAGAAGGGCTTCTATGGGACTGGCTGTTATGGGAAAAGTTCTTCCCCTATGGAGGTCACATCCCAGCAGACCACCCTGAGCTGCCTCTCCAAATGCTCCGTGAAGGGGCTGAGGGGCTGGCAACCCTTGTGGAACAGCCGCCTTGCCAGGACTCAGCAGGAGAAAGTGAGGGTCTTGCAACCTTCAACGTTTGCCCAAGGAGGAGGAGGGGGAGGGCTGCCGTACCCGGAAGAGAAGACGTTACAAATTCTTGTTTGTTAGAAATTCTTCCCCCACAGCTGCTGTGGCCACCCGGGCTAGGCGGCTGAGGCAAGTGTGCACCAAAAAACATGGGGAAACGCCACCATGAAGGGAACAACTGCAAGGTAGGTAGGGTGTGCACAAATGGCCTGAGACATCTCATCTCCTTCACAGGAACAAATGACCCAGTATAAGTACATCTGACACAATGTTTTCAACAGGCACCGATGCAGCTCTAAAAATAAACTGGATCCAACTTAACAGCCAAAGCAAAGAAGTCCACAAGGTTCAAATGCATGCTGAGCATTCTTTACGTCTGCTGCCCGAACTGAAGAATTTGCGGCAACTGCCAGCACAAACAGGGACACAAGGCCCAAACGAGGTGCTGTCTCTCCCAGAGAGAGGAGATTAAGGAATTTACCACTAGGTGTTCAGGTGCATGTTTAGCATTGTTCTGCGAGCTTGAAAGGTGGACTGCCAGGATCCCAAAACAGCGTGAAAACAGCAACCAACTTTTAAGTCAAAACATCTGGCAAGGAGGGCAAGAACCTCTGTAGGTGATGGGTGCCTGCCATTACCCTATGTGCTATAAAACTTAGCCCTCACCATAAGAGTGGTTTAGGTACACAATCCTGCCAAGACCTTCCCAAGAGATTCTCTTTGGACCGAGCTGAGAAGGCCATGGTGTTGAGGGTCGTGTCAGTCAGGAAGGTGACGCCCTTCAGTATGCGATTAGCATCCTCAGGTGCCCTTGTACTGTCAATGGAAACTAGTGACATAGGTATAGATTTTTTATGGGAAGGTTGGGGGTGGCCACACCCCCACCCACCCCTGTGGGTGTGGCCACACCTCCCCAAGCCCCGCCCCTTGCCTCAGTGCTTATAAAAGCAGCACTCTGAGGCCAGATTGCCAGCCCTGCCCTGCTCAGCCCCCTCCCACTGGCTGGGCTCCCAGCTGGCAGCCGCTTCTGCCCTCCCCTCTGGGCAGAGGCGTAGCTAGGGAAAATGGAGCCCAGTGCAAAACATGGGTTTTGCGCCCCCCCCCCCCCATGGGAGGCCACTGTGATACTGGAATCCACCCCCAGAAAGCATCACTTTCAATGGTGTTTAAACAAGGGAGCCCAGATTCTCCTTTCAAATCCACCTTAAAGGGAGAATCTGGGGTCCCCAGTTAAAACAACATTGAAAGTGATGCTGTTTGGGGGTGGATTATCCCCCACCCTGAAACAGAATCACTTTAAATGTTTAAACTGGGGACCTCAGATTCTCCCTTTAAATCCATGCTGAAGGGGGAGTATTTAAAAGGAGAATCTGGGGAAATTTGGGGGGTGCCTGCTGTCAGGGGTGCAATTGTTAAGCTAGCAGCACCACAATTTCAGGGTATCTTCAGGAGACTCTTCTTCTGATATCATCCAAGTTTAGAGAAGTTTGGTTCAGGGGGTCCAAAGGTATGGACACTCAAAAGGGTAGTCCCATCTACTATTAGCTCCCATTGGAAACAATGGGGCTGGGGACACCCACTTTGGAACCAAACTTCACCAAACCTGGGTGGTATCAGCAGGAGACTATTCTGATGATACCACCTAGGTTTAGTGAAATTCGGTTCAGGGGGTCCAAAGTTATGGACCCTCAAAAGGGTAGCCCCATCTACTATTAGCTCCCATTGGAAACTTTGGAAGTCCATAGGTATTTGGAAACTGTCTGTTAGCCAATGGTTCGGCCCATTCAGCCGTAACCCATCTTACAAAGTATTCAGGGAAGGGGACTGATCTATCTGAGGATGGTAATTTGGGGAAAAAAACTCTATGGTCCCTTTGCGCCTGGATTTTCCTCCTCCTCCTTACTCTCCTTGAAAAAGTCTAGTGACAGACAATAAGGAATGACAATAAGGACTGATGGTAAAAGGTCTGGAATCCATGCCCTACGAAGAGAGACTTAGGGAGTTGGGTATGTTTAGTCTGGAGAAGCAAAGATTAAGGGGGAACATGATAGCTATGTTTAAATAGATGATAGCTATGTTTAAATATTTGAAGGGATACCATGTCGAAGAGGGAGCAAGCTTGTCTTCTGCTGCCTCAGAGACTAGGACACGAAGTAATGGATTCAAGGTGCAGTAAAAGAGATTCTACCTAAACATTAGGAAGAACTTCCTGATTGTCAGGGCTGCTCGACAGTGGAATTCATTGCCTGGGAGAGTAGTGAAGACTCCTTCTTTGGAGCTTGTTAAACAGAGGTTGGATGGCCATCTGTCAGGAGTGCTTTGATTGTGTGTTCCTGCATGGCAGGGCGTTTGACTTGATGGCCCTTGTGGTCTCTTCCAATTCTATGATTCGATGATTAATTCCCATTAAATAATCTAGTAGGTTGCTCTTCCACCATGTGCTCACAGCCTGATAATAACTCGCCTTCCCCTCTTTCATTGTCTGATACAAAAGAGGGAGAAATATTACCTGTGAAGTTATTTTGGTCATACGTATAAGTTCAGTAGAGAGCGCTCTCATTATCTTGATGCAAAAAAACAAACAGTCAGCACAACCTAAAACCTTTAAATCCCTGTATTATTTTGTACCCTCAATATGTTAATCCTATTAGCTGCTCAGAAAAAGTATAGCAGGTACCAAGTTTCAACGTCAGGGCAGCTAGCAGTATGCAACCGGATAGGAAATACCAAGATTCGAATTTCAGTTTTGCTTCTGCAAGGTGTTAAATGAACTGGCCAGCGACACCAAGCATTTGAAACATTCCATGCCTGTGATGGGTCAACTGACATCACAAATCTTCTGTTCTTATCATATCCTATGACATGAGCTAGCACAATAGGTAACAGGATGCGTCACCTGACAGTAACTGTTATAACTGTATGAGCAGCAACTGTCCCCCGCTCACCACCCAATTCTATCAGATGATCAGCACAAGGAATGGGACCTCAAGAAAAAAAGAGACAGAGTTAATACTTTATCACCTACCAAGGAGCTTCCGGACAACTGGAACGCTCGTATCTCACAATACTAGAACCAGGGGGCATACATTGAAAATGTGGGGGGGGGGGGGGGGGAGAATTAGGACTAATAAAAGGAAACACTTCTTCACGCAACGTGTGATTGGTGTTTGGAATATGCTGCCACAGGAGATGGTGATGGCCACTAACCTGAATACCTTTAAAAGGGGCTTCGATAGATTTATGGAGGAGAAGTCGATTTATGGCTACCAATCTTGATCCTCCTTGATCTCAGATTGCAAATGCCTTAACAGACCAGGTGCTCAGGAGCAGCAGCAGCAGAAGGCCACTGCTTTCACATCCTGCACGTTAGCTCCCAAAGGCACCTGGTGGGCCACTGCGAGTAGCAGAGAGCGGGACTAGATGGACTCTGGTCTGATCCAGCTGGCTTGTTCTTATGTTCTTATGTTCTGCCCCAAAGTGGCTTCAGCAGTGTTACTGAGGTGCTCTGTTTACTCCTATTTTCATTATCGTTTTACATCTCCCAGTCCACAGGCACACCCCACTTAAAAACGTACAGCTGGCTGAATCTTGGTTACACCCAAATAGCTATAAGAACTTAGAGATGATTTAAGCATCCGGAATTGGTTTGGCTCATGTCTGGCATGCTTCCCCTTCTGCTTGACTGGGCTCTCAAATGCAATTTTTAGAGCCGTCTGCCAAGGAGGACAGGCTGACATACCTGCAAATTGACAACCAGAGCCCCACATGCTGGGATAGTAACAGGTCCCTCTCCATACGACACAGCATTCTTTCCATGCCCACATAACATCCTAGTATAAGAAAGTAAGTGACAATACTCTGTATTGCACCCACTGGTTTTTAAACTGTTCTACAACCTTCTTGTTCCCTCTCCTATAATACTAGAAGCCTTTTATGTGCCATCAAGTTTACTTATGACTTATGGCAACCCCAGAAGATTCTCAAGGCAAGAAGGAGCGTTTTGGATTTATACCCTACTTTTCTCAACTGTAAGGAGTCTCAATGTGGCTTACAAACTCCTTCCCTTCCTCTCCTCACAACAGATACCTTGTTAGGTGGGTCTGAGAAGGTTCTGAGAGAACTGTGACTAGCCCAAGGTCACCCAGCAGGCTTCATGTGGAGCAGTGGGGAAACAAACCTGGTTCACCAGGTCAGAGTCCACCACTCATAACCACTACACCACGTTGACAGGTGGTTTTGCCATTGCCTGTCTCTGCATAGCAAGCTTAGTCTTCCTTAATGGTCTCCCATTTGAGTAATAAGTAGGACTGCACCTGCTTAGCTTCTGAGATCTGACAAGGTTGGACTAGCCTGGGTTATCCAGAGCAGAGCTAGGGGCATCCAATTACGTTGATGGATAACTGATTCAGGGTGGATAAATGGAAGTGTACTTCTTCCCTTAATGAGTAACTAAACTGTGGAATTTAATGCCAGTGGATGTACTGATGATCACCAGCACAGATAGCTTTCAAAGGGGATTAGAGAGATTCATAGAGGAAAGGTTATGGGAACCTACACAGGCAGAAGTGGTAATCCTCTGAATGCCAATGCTAGGACGCAACAACAGGCTAGCACTTTGGCCTCTCCATGAGCTGTTTGCTGGCCCTCGAGGGAATCTGGTTAGCCACCATGTGAGACAGGAAGCTAAAGACTAGATGGACCATTGGTCCGATCCGGCACGTTTTTGTAATCATGAAAATTATATAACCTTCATTTCTTTCAGAACAGTAAGACCGAAAGTATTGTTGTGCAATAAAATGCCCAGACTGTATACTGTAAGGCGGAATAACCGGTAAAGAGAGCTGCCAAATGAAGTTTTCATTTATACTTAAAGCTGATTTATTCTCAGCTATTTCCCTGCAATACAACTTTTCCACAATAGAAGACTACACCTAGTTTTTTCTAAATCACAACAGAGTTATTGCCATCTCTCTGACACAACCAAAATGAAGTTTTAATTCCATTTGGGTTATTTCCACACCATTATCTTAAGCTGCTTCTTCAGCAAAGTGCAATGCTAATTTCAGGGAACAACTTCCACAAGATAAGAAAAAGCTGAACTCTGAGATAGTTATCTTAACTTGGGAGAATAAAGACACATTTCAGTTTGGAAATAGAGCTTGTAATTCATCCAGTGCCAATATCTTCAAAGGATAATGCCCCCCCCCCCTAATTTCTGGAAGAACAGACTCTACTCAAGAGGAATAGATGTCCTCTCCCTCTTTTTAACCACCATGTCCAAAACTAGGAAGTACCAATCAACCAATCACACCCCACAGTAGTAAACCAATAAGCAAATGCCTTACAAAATTATTCTCCCCAGAAGCAGTCAAATATTAATCTACAGTGCAAGCCTAAACTCAGTTTCACCCTTCTAAGGGAACTGATTTCAATAGAAATCAAAAGAATATAACTCCGCTTAGGACTAGACTGTTGCTCACAGCCACTCAGATCTCCAGCCTGCAACTACCATACATCTACTCTTAAATTCCACCGAAAAGCCCATCACTGCAACTTTGACAGGCCAGGGCCAGCCATGATAGACCAAAACTGAGCCTTTTCCCAGGAAGGTAAAAATAAATCCAAAGTGGAACAGCAGTCTGAGAGTTTAATTCAGCCACAGTTATTATGTCATGACTATGGGTGTCCATACTGAGCCCAAAGTATACCCACAAAATACCCTGTCGGTATTTTTCAGATATACCGGTATTCCTTTGCTGGAGTTGCTCTGTGATGGGTTCAAGGTTTATTTTAGCTGTTGTGTTTGTAACCCCTTCCCTCCCCCATTTGGATTTGTTCTGCTGTAATACTCTGGTTTGATATTGGTCCCATTGAGTATGTACCGCCACAGTGCCCCTGGGTTCTGCTGGGTTTCTGCATGTTGCAGTTGGTTCTGTTGGGCTTGCAGACTGCACCCCGAGTTTCAACTGCAGAGATTCTCTAGTTTGATTCTGGTTCTGTTTGGCTTGACACATTGGCTCGTGTTTCTACTGGAATTACTGGGTTCTGCAGTGGTTCTGTTGGGCTTTTTGGTTCTTCCACAGGAGTCATTTGACCAGTGATTGCTGTTTGCAAGTATGGCTTCTGACCTGGAAACAGCTTGCAGGTCCTCAGCTCCGTAGGGGAAAATGGGAGGATGGGTAGGGGCACCCTGTTCAGGGGCCCATGAAATTGAACCCCTTGGGCCGATCAACTTGAAATTTGGGGGTTATTTAAAAGACAGACAGCAGCAGCTCCACTGCAGTTTTGGTGTCTGTATCTTTAAAAACATCCCCTTCCATTCACCTGGAAAGTTTCCCCACAAGTATAATGGACACAAAAAAATTGGACCCCACCCTCACCCCCCCTGAATCTGAATACTATACCAGTATTCCACATTCAGGAATACTGGGAATACTAATATTTTTGGAGTCTAATATACCTGAATCCAAAAATTTCCATTTTTTTGCACACCCCAAATCCTGACACCCATTGCTGCAGGGCAGGTACAGGTCGTAGTTCAAAGGGATGTAAAAGAAGGTTTCACAAATGTCCCTTTAAGAGGTCTAGGATATATGAGTTCACAGACCCGCCACACCCAGCTAGTAACGCCTACTACTCTTATCCCAATCCGTTACTCCTCCTATATTCATTCCCCAGCCATGCTACCTGAGGTTTTGCCTGCTGTCAGATTGGCTACATCACAATCCTGTGTAATGCCAAAATCTCAGGCACTTGTAACACAGCTGTGGACTTGTACAGTGTACAGGTAACATTTTTCCTCACACAGTCTTTGCTTCACCTCTCCTTCAGAACCAAACAGCCTCCTGTCAAGCAGATTCGAGCTTCATGCAAAGCTGTTGGTATGATTAGTGCTAATATGATGAGATCCATCTCAAACTCCGTAAGACATAAAGCCCTGCATCTTCTCATATCAAGTGCATTGAAGAGTAAAAAGTATCTGATGTATTGTCGAAGGCTTTTTCAGCCTGAATCACTAGGATGTTGTGGGTTTTCCAGGTTGTATGGCTGTGCTCCAGTAGTATTTTCTCCTGATGTTTCGCCTGCATCTGTAGCTGGCATCTTCAGAGGATTTGACTTTGAAGCAGGCTTAGTCCAAACATGTTTATTGCAGAAGGAACAGTGCCATAATGATATATCACCATAAACTCAGGGGGGTGGGGGGAGGGATTGAAACCATGCTCTTTTAGATAATGGTCACACTGAAAGTGGAAAGAAAGCCGCCTTCCCCAAGCCAGTCAGTAACATGCCAAAAACAGCCATCCTCATTTAAAATGATTTTGCATAAGCAATTATGACTCACTCCTATGAAACAGACTAAAAAGAAGAGATATACACTCATTAAACAAAATTAAGTATTACTAATGGGCTCTGTGCAAGAAAAGATTACAAAAAAGGAAGACTGAGAAAAGGAAGTAAATTGATTATGTTCCTATTTGTAACTAGAAAAGTCAAAACACAAAACGCTACTTAAGAAAGAACCCTTTAATGAGCGCTTCAAAGAATCAAGCTATATTTAAATAATTTAGTACAAGAACAGAGCAGCTACACTAAACAGATTTTCAAAACTGTCCATGCTGCTAGTGAAAAACAGCCTTACCTCAAAGTTTAGACTGTTTCCAAAAGAAGCCTGCAAGTAAATAACCAGAAGACAATGCCCACAGTGAATTATAGCTGTGACAGATGCTTCGAGAACCCTATCAGGAGACACTGTAATCCTATGGGTCCAACATGAGTCACAGGGATCAAAGATATCCCTTTGCAATTATAGTTCTGCCAGTAGCTTGTGACCACTTGTCACATAACTTGAGCACCTTGCTTTTCCAGTTAGAAATAACCAATAGATCACCTAAGCAGAGCACCTGAATATCACGCTGTAAATACTGCCAAATATTTATTTTAGCTGCAGCTGGAAAGTACAGTACATACTGCTGTATTCAAGATCCTTAAAGAGACATACAGCAGAAATTGGGGCATTTTTGTTTCTCGGTGCAAGACAAAAAAACCAACAACAATACATAACAAAAACAACCAGTAATTAAATCAACAGGTTGAAGCATGATACAGACATAGTCTGCAAAACTACATTCAAAGCAAGTCTCTGTACTGTTCCCCCTCTCTAACTAAAATAATGCATTTCGAACACGATTCATTGATGAACAGTCAGTAGTTAGGGACAGACATTTGTAAAAGTAGGAAAGGGGAAAATATCCAGCTCTGGACTTTTGTGTACTATCTAGAGTAAGGCAAACTTACCCGCATAACTTCATCTGATATAAAATGTGAGTAAATAATAAAAGAACAGAGGCAACCAGAATAGATTGATCAGTTGTAAATAACCGATCTGTACAGCCTAGCCACAGGACAGGTGAGAGAGACTGATGAAACACAAGAACAACCTGACAAATGCCTAAAGACAAAGACAAGTATTGCCGGGGTGTGTGCGTGTGTGGAGATAATAACACATTTTAAAGTAATTCTGATGAGGCTGGGAGGAAGCTGGCTGATATGATTTCTTGGGGAAACAGAGAGACAGGAGTTAAAAAAGAGTTATGAAGGGGCACATTGGTAAGAGGAAGCCATAAGGAGAGGTTATAGAGCATGTTGGTAAGAGGAAGCCATAGGAAGAAGTATAGACTAAGGAAAGCAAAAGAGAAAAGGTATGGGCCACATACAACGTGAAAAGGTAACATGTCAATTTTAAAAATGCCACCACAATAGCACCTCAGGAGCAAACAGGATCCAGCTCAAGGCAGAGCAAGCACGCAGCTTCTGAAGGAGAATGGTAGCACTCTGATAACAAAAACCCACGCAGGCAGGGGAGAGCAAGAAAAAACACTTTTACCCACTGATAAGGAGCTGCGAAAATTCAGAAGAATTTCATTTTTCTTCTATTTAAAAAAAATAGGGGAAAAGAGAGAAGAATCCTACCATGGATCTTAGAGGTGGGGATCTTCAGAGTGCACAAAGATAGGAGGACAATCTGAGACAGGTTAAAACCCATGTAGCAAAGAGAACCAGAAGTTAAGAGGAGGAGAGGTGGGATTGTGACCCTTGAAACCCAAAACTGACAAATGATAAACAAGGCAGGGGGAATCTTAAGCAAGGACCCCTGGACCTTCACTAGAGCACCCAGAGCCATGCTTCCATTTCAGAACACGCTAGGCATTTGTAAGGTCATCATCTTCTTACTGTAAAAAGGAACAGATAAAATGCTCTTAAAATGCTGGGGGGTGGGGATTAAATCTAGACTACATTCAATGACAGGTTTTTAGTAAAATCTGTCCTGTTCTTTGTATTCCTGCTAACAAATGGGGGGGGGGGGGCGTTAAGGCCACCTCCCACTTTTCTGCCCTGCCTGTGAGCTTCCCAGAAGCACCAAGATACTGTTACTGTTAGGATGGGATGCTGACCTTTTCCCGGATAAGTCGCAGCGTGGAATCCCTTATATCACACACGCACTGGCATTTCTTCCACCACCACCCAGCTCCTTCCCTATTTGAATCAGCACCCGGGCTTTGTGTCATTTTAATTAACTGTAATAGGCTTTCAATGAGCAACTGAGAGGAACCAAACTGGCTTAACTCCACTTTCTGATTTTGTTGTGCACTGGGGAAGAAAGGGAGGGGCTGCAGGGGACGGTGATGGCTACTAGTAGACATTTAGCTGCTTTTACAGTTAAACCCGAAGACCAAACGCCAGTTCGCGGAGGCGTTGCTCCCAGATCTTTCTAAAGGCAGCAATGCCATCAATATATGCCAAAGCTACATCCTTTAACCTCATTAACCCCATTAGCATTTTATCGAACAACCTCTGGAATGTAGCAGGGGCTTTTTCTCAGTCCAAAAACTCAGACGGTAAATTTATAAAGTCCACCACGAGTCACAAAAGCAGTTTTCTGCCGGCTTGTGGATCCACGGCGACCTGCCAATGCCCCTTGGTCAAATCTGAGGTAGAGATAAAGTTAGTGGACCCAACACTCCACCAATTCACCAACCCTGAGCACAGGGTAAACGTCAAGGACTGTAATCTGGTTTAATTTTCAATAGTCCACACAAAAGCAGACCATCTGGTCTAGTTTGAGGACCAAGATAACGCGGGATGCTCAGGGCCTATCAGAGGGGAAATTAACCCCAGGTCCAACATCTCTTTTATCTCAGTAGAGATGGTTTCCACGTTGGTACCTGTCACCCAGTACAAAGGTGATGCAACAGGTTAGCCACCTTTTCCCATGTACCTATTCTACGCAGGATCCAGTTAGTCTTCCCTGGGAAGTTACAAAGAGGCAGTTGTGAACATCTCAAGAACTTCGGAGGTCTGCAGCTGTGGTTTGTTGACCTTCCAAGGGCAATTGGTTGGGACACTGTGTGAAACTGGATGCCAGACCAGATGGACCACTGATCTGATCCGGCAAGGGCAACTCTTATGTTGCCTCCTCATTTTCACTGTGTGTAATATGGCGTCAAGTTGCTGCCACTAGCAACCTAGTAGGATTTTGACGGCAAGAGACTAACAGAGGTGGTTTGCCATTACCTGCCTGCATCACGACCCTGGTATTCCTTGGAGGTCTCCCTTCACATACTGGGGTCAACCCTGCTTAGCTTCTGAGCACTGACATCAGGCTAGCCTTTAATCAGTAGTAGAAGATGAAAAAATGGAGGGGAATACCCCCTCTTTTGTTTCCTTTTCTACAGAAGGCAATATAGACAGATAGCCAAGCCTGAGACAAAACCACAAGGGTAATCCATGGAGGGCAAAGCAGGGAAAATATAAAAGAGAATGGGGTCATATAGTCTAGGGCAGGCAGGGATACCAATCTCCAGATAGGACCTGGGGATCCCCTGCAATTACAGCTCAACCTCAGACTACAGATATCAACTCCCCTTGAGGAAATGGTTGGGTATTCCCCTCCATTTTTTCATCTTCTACTACTGATTAAAGGCTAGCCTGATGTCAGTGCTCAGAAGCTAAGCAGGGTTGACCCCAGTATGTGAAGGGAGACCTCCAAGGAATACCAGGGTCGTGATGCAGGCAGGTAATGGCAAACCACCTCTGTTAGTCTCTTGCCGTCAAAATCCTACTAGGTTGCTAGTGGCAGCAACTTGACGCCATATTACACACAGTGAAAATGCTCCAAAGTTGGCCACCTAGGGATACCAACCTCTAGGTGGGACCTGGAGATTCCTTGCAATGACAGCTCCTCTGAAGAGAATGGCTGCTTTTGGGGGGAGGGGGCTCTGTGGCATTGGTACCCCATTGAGGTTTCTGACTCCCCCAGGCTCCATCCCCAAATCGTCAGGAGTTTCCCAACCTGGACTGGCCACCCACTGGCGGCGGCGGCGGGGGGGACCTAGAAGTGGGAGGAGGGAAGGCAAGGGGAGCAGGTCGTTGGGGTGACTTGTATTAGGGGGTTGGCTATATTGGGAAAGGGGCAATCCTTTTTGTGGGGGGTGGGCGGGCATTGTCCTGCTCTTCCCGGGGGGGGGGGGGGCTGAAGCTGCACCCCTGCTTGGCCCGGTATCTCTCCCAGGCAGGTGACTGGCCCTTCAGTAAGCTCAGCCACGAAGGTACCCGGATGTTAGGGGGGGGGGGTCTTGAGGTGACCCCGCCCATACAGCATCCTTCCCCCCCACATCCCACCTCGGGGGTTCAAGCCCCGCCTCACCTGTGCAGGCCCAGCCCGGGCAGAACCGCCAGCTGCTCCCATCGAGGTGCGTCTCCCTCCCCCGCCGCGTTCACACGTACAAACCCGCCCCGCGCCGAAGCCGGCTCCGTGTCCTCCGCCCGCCCCGCCCTCAAGCCGCCTTGGCCGTGCCCATTGCCCCGCGCGCACGCCACTCGCGGGCTTCTTTGCGCGCCATTGGTCAAGAGGATGAGGTGGGAGGGGCGGTTGTTAAGGCGGTGGCGGCACCGCCCGTCTCGCGGACGCCTGAAGGGGGAGAAGCGGACGGGCTGCGATTGGCTGCTTGTGACGCAGTTGGGCTGGGTTTCGGGACCGTATTGGCTGCTTGGGGTGTCTGTCAGGAATGGGTGTGGAGGGGAGTTGAAGAGGCGAGGAAAGGGGCGGGGACAGGGAAAGGAGGGGCGGGGCTAGGATGTCCCCTTGAAGTGACAGTTAAGCTGTGCCTATGCTTTTGTCTGTATTTTGGCTGCCATTTTTTTTACTTCGATATAATTATATTTTCCCAAATTACTTTCTTTCTTCCCCATGGGTGGACATTTACCAGACTTGTCAACTGTAATTCAGCCATTGCTGCAGATTTTATGGCTGTTTTTCTTCTGGAATTTATTTATTTTTTTACTGCTGTAGTCAGGACTTGTTAAAAGCAAATTGCAGAATGAAAAAGCCTCTCTATTTGTGGCAATAAATGCATACCCATTAGAAAACTGACGTAAAAACAAATTCAATAATGCATCTTAAAAACGAACTCAGAAATAAAAAAGCTGGTAAATTTGCAGGAACAATAAACATAGCAACATATCTCTAAAATAAAAACAGCCAGTAAATTTGCAGTAAAACCCCATTAAACATATCTGCTGTCAGGGGCTGATGGGAATCGAGGTCCTTGAACATCTGGAGGGCCACATGTCTGGTTTACAGCTTTAACAGGGATTTTCCAACAATGTCGATGTAATTGCAGTGAGCAACAGGCCACCAGATTATTTATTTCTTTATGATATTTATATTCTGCCTCCTACTCTAGGCAGTTTACAAAAGTTAAAAAAATAAAACCACAATAAAAACAAATCAACTATAACAATTAAAACAGCAATAAAATCAGGTTAAAATTACTACCCCCCCCCCATCCCGCCCCAGCCTGAGGGTCTAATTTGGTTCGGTGTTTTAGCTCCAGCCACACCATACAGCTGTGAGCTGTGGGAATGGGACAATCAATACCGCAGAGGTCCTAGGTGAAGAACTGACCTTGAATTCTCCTCTGCTACATTTATATTTATTTATATCTTACAGTACTACTTCGCCAATCTCCCAAGGGGACTCAAGGTGGCTGATATATAAACACATAGCAGAACAATGCAATGATATAAAAGCAGTACAAAAGATATCAACATTGAAACCAATTACCAACAAGATGGCATAAAACCTACATGAGAACATAAAGAGCAGACATAAAGAACTGGCTGCTTGCAGCATCTGGAAAGAGGACAGAGCTCATTTGTGATGCTTGATGATTCATCCTACGGGTTTCTAAGTGCATCTGTTCAGCCCTTGCACGTGGCAGATCATGCGCTTGGGAAACGACTCTCCTCTGTAAGCAAAGCAAAGCTGGGCCCTAGCAGAGTCAATGACAATGCCTTCCTTTATGCCCCCTGTGCTACAACGTGCTGCTCAGTAAGGCGACCCATTGCCGTGAGCAGAGTGACCATGAGATTTTCCAAAGCTTTCTCCTGCAGTTTTTTCCTGCTGTAAGCAGTAGACCGACAAACAAAGCTAAGAAGCTTTGTTCTCTGCTGCTCCAGAGACTAGGACCAGGAGTAATGGGTTCAAGGTGAAGGAAAAGGGATTCCACCTAAATATCAGGAAAACGTCCTGACAGTAAGGGCTGTTCGACAGTGGAATGCACTACCTCGGAGTGTGGTGGAGTCCCTTAGAATCCTAGGCTGTTTCTGCACGGGCGGAATACAGCGTCCCGTCGGAGGGACGGTAAGGCATTTGGGAAAGGGGGGGAATGGTGCCTTCCAGCCGTTGGAAGCTGCTGTTTCCGAAAAACCTCGCTCAGGGAGTGAGGTTTGGAAACAGCGGCTTTGCGCCGCTTGGGGGTTGCGGCCGGCCGTAAGACCCCTCCTCAGGGACGCTGTTTTTAGCGCTCCGGGACGCTGTATTCCGCCCGTGCAGAAACAGCCTAGGATTCTAATATACCAAATCAGTAAAAAAATCTCTGCTTCAAAGTGTAGTATTAACTCTATTGGTTCACAGAGAAATGTCTCAGTCCTGATGATTCTACATCAGGGATCTGCAACCTGTGGCTCTCCAGATGTTCATGGACTACAATGGCTTACGAGCTCCTTTCTCTTCCTCTCCCCACAACAGACACCTTGTGAGGTGGGTGGGGCTGAGAGAGTTCCGAAGAACTGTGACTAGCAACAAGGGGTTGAAAAAGAATACTCAGTCAAGCAAAATGCTCAACACATCCAGTATGCTAACCAAACAATAGAAACTAAAATCTATTATGCGTTAGGTGACATGGAACAGAGTCCTTTAAAAATACATACATTGTCCTTTTATGTCTTGAATAATGATGATGGACTTTAAATACTTAGCTTAAAGGTCTTTAACTGCTTTTCATAAGGTACTTATAGAACAAGGTCCCTTAAAAACAACGAATTGCCCTTCTGTGTCTTGTGTGCTAGGCTTTAAATACTGTATATACTCGCCTTTAAGTCGACCCGAATATAATTTGAGGCACCTAATTTTACCACAAAAAACTGGGAAAACTTATTGACTTGACTATAAGACTAGGGTGGGAAATGCAGGAGCTACTGGTAAATTTCAAAAATAAAAATAGATACCAATAAAATGTTTTTGAATATTTATTTCAAAGAAAAACAATATGGTATCAACAATAACTTTAGAAGTTCTGAAATGGAATATATAACTCTCACAGACAGTATCTCGTCAGAGTTTCATAGGAAAGATTCTCAACAAGAGATCCCTTTTAAAAAGTCCCTACAGGTTCTCCTTCAACACGGATAGCTTATCATTACACAGTGAAGATGCTTGCGTGGTGATGGCAGCTGCTGCCCCAAAGCAGGTCTTTTTTGCAGGTCTGAAAGCTCAGCTGGACAGAAGTCCCACCTGCTTTCCAAAAACATTGGGTGGGGTCCAAGAAAGGTGCTGGCAGTGGCTGCACCCCAGGGCACCCTGTTCACCCCAGGGCACCCTGAACAAAAATTCTGTAACATATAAATTTAATATTTAATATTCACACCTATTCACTGAATATTCACTGTGAATGAAGCTACTGGCCACCTGTAGTGCAGTGAAGCAACAGCCCAAGGCTTACCTGGGAGATGCCTTTGTGTCCAAATAGCAGGGAGCAGGTGCAGAAAAACACCCTCAACTCCCAGCCTTTTTTCGCTCGCCACCTGTTCCCTCCACCCGCTTGCCACCTGTTCACTCGTGTATAAGTTGAGGGGGGATTTTTCAGCACAAAAAATGTGCTGAAAAAGTAGACTTATAAGCGAGTATATAAGGTACTTGCAAAAAGAAAAGGATAACGTGCTGTGGCTAAATATTTAGGAGTAATATGAAAATAAGAGCTGCTCTGTTTTGCTAATTTGTAGACTGATGGCCCCCACCGCCACCCAAGGGTGAATCTGCCTGTGGGTGCGGCGAGCACCTTCCCTGGGCAAAGAGGTGATTTTGCTGGCATGAGGCCACCGCGGCCCTTCCTGGTGCTGGGATGTGGTGCCAGCATCTCAGTACTCCTTCTGCTGCCACCATAGCAGGAGCAGGTTGGGGGCATGGCTGGATTGCCCACTTTAACCCTGAGAGACCACTACAAAAGCCCAAGGTTTTTATTTTTATTTTAAAATTTATTTTTGGATTTATATCCCGCCTAATCCCTGAAGGGCTCTGGGCGGGTTACAACAAGCTACCTAGAGTTGTTGTCTAGAGGCAAGCGATGGCAAACCACCTCCATTTGTGTTTTGTCTTGTAAACTCAGTTGACGGAGTCATCTTAAGTTGGCTGCGACTTCATGGTATTTTCTCAGTACCACGTATACTTCCACAGAGAGCCCATCAAGCTATTATTTGAGTCATTTTTGCCTTCAATGTTTATATGAGACTTCTCTAATAGATCTTTAATCATGTGACTTTGAAAAATGGTACTGATTCAACATGTATCGCAGATATACAGAGGGGCAATATATATATATATATATATATATATGAATCGCAGATATACAGAGGGGCAGACATGTTGAATCAGTGCTGGGATGATGTAGCAATAAGAAGATGTAGCAATAAGAACACATGACTCAACTGTCCTGTCTATATATATATATATTGCTACATCTTAACATCACCACATTATAGCTGCAATTCTTCCATGTTTCCTCCACATTGTGTTCTTGAATTTAATGGAACTGCTCAAAAGTGGCTGAAATATAAGTACTTATTATGTGTGGCAAGCAAGTCTAAATTATAGCAGTATCTACTGGCAAAAAACCAAATCTCAAAGGAGGAAGTAAAGCATTCAGAGTGCCCTGTGTAAAACCAGCAGTGGGAACTGTTGCTAAAGACAAGCTGTGCAACCATATAAGTGCACTGTTTGAAGTGCACTGTTTGAAGCACACACGCACACACACACACACACTGTGGCCAAGCAAACAATGTCTCTGGCAGGGCCAAAATCAGGGAATGCTGCTTCATTAGTTTGCAAAGGTAGTTAGTTAAACACAACACTGATTGACTAGCATCTGTGAATGGGGAATTTGTAGCCAATGGGGAATTTTTGAGGCAGGCTGCACATTTTTTAAGACAGAGGCACCAGACTTTCAGGGTGGCTCCAGGAGGGCCTCCTGGTAATAGCATCCAGGTTTGGAGGCCTTTGCTTCTGGGGGTTCAATTTTATGGACCCCCAAAAGGATTATTTTGTTTCCCCGCTCCTGCACATGAAAGCCTGTGGGCTGAGTTCTCTCAGAACTCTCTCAACTTGCCCCCCCCCCTCCCCATTCCAGAAGCAAAGTTCACCAAGCTTGGATGCTATTACCAGGAGACCCTCCTGGAGCCACCTTGAAAGTCTGGAGCCTCTATCTTCAAAAATGTGCAGCCTGCCTCAGAAATTCCTCATTAGCTACAATGGAGCAAAGTCACTGCAAAACAAAGAATCTTGGGCAAATTTCTTGGGGTGCCTGGAAGGGGTGTATTTTTAAAGCTAGTGACACCAAAATTTCAGGGTATCATCTGTTAACTATTCTTATGATGCTACCCAAGTTTGGTGAGAGATTATGTTTCCAGGGGGACCAAAGTTATGGTCCCTCAAATGGGTAGGCCAACCCCATCTCAGGTTAGCTCCCCATTGAAAACAATGAGGGATGAGGGGCATTCCATTTTGGGTGTCCATAACTTTGCCTGCCCCTGAAGCAAACATCATCATCAAACTCAGGTGGTATCATCAGAGCAGTCTGTGGATGATGCCCTGAAATCATGGTGCTGCTAGCTTTAAAATGCACTCCCTGCAACTTAAAAAACACCAAAATACCCCAACCCAAATTACCTTGTGATTTGTAGATTTGCTCATATATTTGGGCAGGACATAATCAGGACAATGTTTGTCACGAATGTGCCCTTTAAATTTGCCCAGATTCCAGCCGAATCTGAGTATTTGTTTCTCATCTGAATCTCCAACCCCTCAAAAGTGATGCTGTTATTTCTGGGTGGGGGAGAATCCACCCCCAAACAGCATCATTTTTAATTTTGTTTTAACCGGGGACCCCAGATTCTCCCTTTAAGGTAGGTTTAAAAGAAGAATCTGAGCTCCCTAGTTTAAACACCATTGAAAGTGATGCTGTTTGGGGGTGGATTCCACTGGAGGTGTTTTGTGAGAGATGATGCTGACATTTGTTTGGTAAATGTTTTGCTGGGGGTGATTTGTGAGAGATTTACATGCTTAATACCCACTTGCACTGGCTTGGAGTTGTTTCTCAGGCTAACAACCTACCTCATAGGGTTGTTGTGATTAGGAAATTAGGAAAAGAGTTGGTGGGGAGAGAGCCATGTATGTTTTGATGGGAGTGGGAGGTGTTTTGTGAGCTGGTACAAAAAATCATTGTTTGGTCATGGTGTGTGGGGGGGGTGGCAGCCCATACGCCGGGCAGGGAAGGGTGCGCCAAACTCAGGTTTTGTCCCCGGGCGCCAGTTTGCCTAGGTACACCCCTGGGCAGGGGTACGCAACCTGTGGATCTCCAGATGTTCATGGACTACAATTCCCATCAGCCCCTGTCTCTATGGCCAATTGTGTAACGGGGGGGAGAGAATTGATTTCTCTGGGTGCCATTTTCCCCTGGTACGCCTCTGTATAAATGATTGGGATGTTGTGTGGTTTCCGGGCTGTATAGCTGTGCTCTAGTAGCAGTCTGTCTGTCTGTCTGTCTGTCTGTCTGTCTGTCTGTCTGTCTGTCTGTCTGTCTGTCTGTCTGTCTGTCTGTCTATATATGTGTGTGTCAGGAGAGAATGCTACTACCGTGTTTCCCCGAAAAAAAGACAGTGTCTTATATTAATTTTTGCTCCCAAAGATGCGCTATGTCTTATTTTCAGGGGATGTCTTATTTTTCCGCTCCACAGCTGCATGCTCTGGTGTTCTGTTCGACGGGCATGCTTCCAAACAAAAACTTGCTACGTCTTACTTTCGGGGGATGCTGTATAGTTAGCACTTCAGCAAAACCTCTACTACGTCTTATTCTCCAGGGATGTCTTATTTTCAGGGAAACAGGGTAGAACACGGCCATACTGCCTGGAAACCACACCCCAGTGATTCTGGCTGTGAAAGCCTTCGACAATACTATAAATGATTCCTTGATGCTCCTTTGCAAGCTTAAATCTTCTAGGCCAGGGGTAGGGAACCTGCGGCTCTCCAGATGTTCAGGAACTACAATTCCCATCAGCCTCTGTCAGCATGGCCAATTGGCCATGCTGGTAGGGGCTGATGGGAATTGTAGTTCCTGAACATCTGGAGAGCCGCAGGTTCCCTACCCCTGTTCTAGGCTGTTTGGCATCACTGGGTGAAAATACCCTCTCTCCCACTGTGGCTTTTCCTCCTGCTTGTGTTGAAATTACTCCTACGAAACATGTTGGCAAGAATATTGTCAGTTTTTCCAAAGAGGAGTAGTATATTTGTCAAGGTGACTAAGTCTCGAGGATTCTGAGTCACCAAGGAGGCAGGGAACAGAAGAAAGAAAATTGCTAAATGGAAATTGTTCAGCCCAGTCCTATGTTGAATTAGGCACGCCTGAGTTTATTAGGAGAGTATAACTGCAAATGTTTACAGCTTTGCACAGGTTTAATTGCATTAGTCATTAGAAGAACTCTAAAGTTTTCTGGCTGGATTGGATTCCTTACCAAGGGAATACTGTCCACTTTTAACAATACCCCGGCATAACAGTTTCCTACCCCAGGAGGCAGGAAAGTTGGAGTGTGCATTCATTAACTTACAGACAAGAAACAAGTTCTATTCATTGTTTTTATTATCATGGAAACAAACAGGAAACGCAACTACTGGCGCCTGACTGTCTGGTTTAGAGAGTTAAAGCAGTGCTTAGGCTAGGGATGCCAGCCTGCAGGTGGGACCTGGAGATCCCCCAGAATGACAGCTCTTCTGCAGACTACAGAGATCAGTTCCCTGGGAGGTGGATTCTATGGCACTGTACCCTACTGAGATCCCTCCCTTCCCCAAGCTTGATCCCCAAATCTCCAGGAGTTTCCCAACTTTGATCTGGCCATTCTATTCCCCAATCCAATCCCCACCAGTGGCCAGAGGAGACCTGACAACTCTAGTTTATGCTCAGAAAAAGGAGTATTGAAAGTATTGAAAGAGAGACCGAATATTTCCCACATTAGCGTCAAACAGATTCTGCAACAGAGGAGATATTTCCTTACAGGTTTTCATTTCAGTCAGTCTCAGGCTGTTTCACACTTGTGATCACCTTCACATTGAGCATACATTCCCTTCAGGTTGGATTCTGAGTGGTAAGCACTCAGGTCAGACTCCTCATGTGGTTTCCGAAATGGGTTAAAGTGATATCTGTCACCTGGAGATCAGTTGTGATAGCGAGAGATCTCCAGCCACCACCTGGAGGATGGCAACCCTCATTTCATTGCCTTCTCTTTCAATTGGCAAATATTTAATCTCAGCCTGATTCCACCTCATGACTTATCGGGTTGCAACGTCTGCTTGCCAGAGCCTCCTTTATTTGCTGTGTAATGTAGGAAGACATTATTTGCCTGGAGCCCAACCTTAAGATAGAAGCATTGTTCATTTATTGTGTGCTCTGTGGAAGTACACTTGTTAGAGAGACAACCCTTGTAAGGTATAATTGGTTCAGCGTCTGTCTATGGGCTCAGTTTTTTATTTTTAGAGACTGGGTGCTTGATAAGAAGAGGAAGAGGAAGAGGAGGAGGAGGAGGAGGAGGAGGAGGAGGAGGAGGAGGAGAGAATCCAACTCACTTCTCCAGATTAGAGTCCACTGCTCTTAACTGCTACACCACAGTGACACACAACATAATGTGTCTGACTTTGGATCAATTGCTTTATTTGCGTTCTGTTTCAGTCACAAAATTATGGATTAAGTGGGAGGGTCTGAAGTCTGATGGCAAATCACACACTTTGCATGTCGAACATCTCTGCTTCAGTCCTGAGCATCTCCAGTTAGAAGATTTCAGATAAAGACAGGGAAAGGTCAAAAATGTAATAAAAGGTTCTTTTGAGAGCCAGTGTGGTGTAGTGGTAATGGTGTCAGATGAGGATCTGAGAGGGCCAGGCCTGAATCCTTGCTTTGCCTAACTTATGCCGGTTACCCGTGTTGGAATAAGCAACTTCTGCATGCCTGGACGGTGGGTGTGGGGGGGGTGGTGGTGGTGGTTCTGCTGTGTATCTCACTCTAACTGTGTTGTTGCCTCTCTTGTTTGCCCTCCTTGTCTGGGCCAGGAGACAGCCCACTAACTTCCTTTCTTCCCCATGCTGGTCTCACTTCTGACCTGACCTTTGTCCTCAGTGCATGGTCAATGGCTGCCTGCCTTAGTGGGGCTTTCCCACTGAAGCACTCTCTCACTTGCACACACATGATGGGAAGTTTCTATAAACGGCACTCGCACACACTAATGGGCAGATCCATAATTCTAAACTAAAGCTAACAACCCATGCTCAGCCTAACCTATCTTGTAGAGTTGTTGTAAGCAGTGGTAAGAGTCAAATAATTTAACAACCGGTTCCAGTGGTGGGATTCAAATAATTTAATAACTGGTTGTTTACAAGCACCATTTTAACAACTGGTTCTGCTGAAGTGGTGCGAATCTGCTGGACCCCACCACTGGGGAGGACAGGGTACTGTCAGCCCATTTGGGTCTGTGTGGGGAAGAAGGTGGGATATAAATAAATAAATAAATAAATAAATAAATAAATAAATAAATAAATAAATAAATAAATAAATATTGGCCATATTGCAATCAATCAATCAATCAATCAATCAATCAATCAATCAATCAATCAATCAATCAATCAATCAATATTGGCCATATTGCCCAGGCTAGCCTGATCTCATCAGATCTTGGAAGCTAAGCAGGGTTGGTCCTGGTAAATATTTGGATGGGAGACCACCAAGGAATTCTAGGGCTACTATTCTAATCTGGAGAACCAGATTTAATTCCCCACTCCTCTACCTGAGTGGCAAAGGCTTATCTGGTGAACCAGATATGTTTCTGCTACATTCCTGCTGGGCGACCTTGGGCTAGTCATAGTTCTTCAGAGCTCTCTCAACCACACCTACCTCATAAGGGGTCTGTTGTGGGAAGAGGAAGGGAAAGGAGCTTGTAAGCCACCTTGAGTCTCCTTACAGGAGAGAAAGTGGGGTATAAATCCAAACTCCTCCTCCTCCTCCTCCTCCTCGTCTTCTTTGTCTTCTTTGTCTTCTTTGTCTTCCTCCTCCTCCTCCTCCTCCTCCTCCTCCTCCTCCTCCTCCTCCTCCTCCTCCTCTTCTTCTTCTTCTTCTTCTTCTTCTTCTTCGCTGAGTCGATCTGCCACTTTGCTCATCTCAGCCTTCATTTGAGGAGGATGCCTGTCACTTTTTTTTCTGGAGGGTGTGTGTGCTGTTCTTTTGGTCGTGAAGTAACATTAAGTGTCAAGTTCATGTTTTTTTTTAAAAAAGAAATTCCTTCTGATTGTTCTGAAATAGTGGCCTGAAGGATGGGAGGAACTGCTGTGGTATAGGTGGAGAAAAGTAGGAAGAGGTGAGAAAACCTGAAGAAAGCCTAACACATACGGATCTCCTTCACTTTCCCCGCAAAGGGAGAGAAAAAGTTACATTTTGAGAGCTGTAGGAAACTGTGGATATTCTTTGATCTGAGAGTACTGAGAGTTCTGAAGAGGGGAAAATGTGTGTAACGGAGAATCCAACTGGAAAAGAATGTAAGCGCAATGTGGAGGAGACTAAAAGTGTGTAAAAGTGTTTTTAAAAGTGTGGAGAACCAGCGTGGTGTAGTGGTTAAGAGCAGGCACACTCTAATCTGGAGAACCGGGTTTGATTCCCTGCTCTGCCACTTGAGCTGTGGAGGCTTATCTGGTGAATCAGATTAGCTTGTGCCAACTGGGTGACCTTGGGCTAGTCACAGTTCTTCGGAGATCTCTCAGCCCCACCCACCTCACAGGGTGTTTGTGGGGGCGGGAAGGGAAAGGAGATTGTCAGCCTTTTTTAGTCTCCTTATGGGAGAGAAAGGGGGGATGTAAATCCAAACTTTTATTCTTCTCTTCTAAATGGTCTTTGTATGAGTAAACCATTTAGTAGCCCAAGCCCCTCTTTAATCACTAATGACTTTGAATATGACTAGATACTTCAAGAAAGGATGGCTGATTTCTTCATTTTGGTGAAAGTAGGTCCTACCCCTTTGCATGGGAATCTTCTGGAAATGTTGATATCCTCAAGCTAATAGGACCTGCTAGCTACAGCCCTGTAACAATGGAGGCTGTCTGTTGTATCTCTGTATAATGCTTTCTTACTTGGACATGGAAAAACCCAGTAGACAGGTTAATTTGACCATAGACTATTCATATTCTGACACAATTGAAACTTTACAATTTTCTTCCTTCCATAGCCAGCTGGAGTGCCTTCAATCTTAACTCTGGGGAAAAATAGTCCTCAGAAATTTGCAAAAAAATCCAGCTTAGGCATACTATAGATTCCACACAGAACTACACATGATGCAGCCAAGCTGGTATAATTCTCCCAGTAACTGTAATTTTATAGAGATGAGCACATGGTTCATACGATGTATTTGTGGGCGTAATGCTGTATATGACACATTGCTAGAGCATTTTTAAAGCTACGGGGTTTTTTTTTTGATGGTGGTAGAGCCACACGTGACCATGATTAATAGGGGACAGGAAAAGGAGAGAGCTATATGCTCAGGGAAAAGAAAGCACCTTTGGTAAACAGAGGCACCCTGTGGAGAATAAAAATAATTTGAGTCTTCCAGGACTGTCTCAAAGTATTGTGCCAAAAATGTTCCATGTGTGGAAGAGCTGCAGTGCCACGTGTATTGCTCCATAGCAGTGGAATAAAACAGCACTGGTGCTTTCCAGAGTTATTCCAGCATAACATTTTGTATATTAAAGCACGCCGCCAGCTGTATTACGTGTGCCACCATAGTGGATATTGCCACTCTTTTAGATTGGCCTCTCTTTCAGCACCTCCCTGTTGCTGCCCTTCTGTTGCTTGTAACTTTAAGAGCACACTCCAGTTTGGGGTGAGGGGTGGGGGAGAGTTGTGGTACGGCACATAGGGGAGGGAAACTCGAAATCTCTTCCACCACCTGAATTGCCCCATTGGCACCAATGGCTTCAGCCGGAAGGGCCAGTGTTCCTGGGCTGGAATGCTGGTGGAAGCTGACTGGGGACCCCCCAGCCTGGGGACCCCTCACCTGCTCCCCTCCAAGGCAGCCCAGACTTCCGGGTTTTGTCACCATGGAGATGAGGGGTGGCCAGCCGCTGCACTTCTGCCCCTTCTCCAGTGGGGATGCCCCTTGCCCTGGGGGAGGGGGCAAACACCTGAGCAGGGGGCTCCATCACTCCCTCTGAGCATTCAGCCCCCCCTTGTAGTTTGGGCTGTAATATAAATAAATGATCTCTGTTAACTATAATATAAATAATATACATAAATAGTTTATATATGTAATATAGTATGTAATATAAACACTTTATTTATTAACACTTATGCTTGTCTTATGCTACAGTAAGTGTTGGGCCACAGGGCTTGTTTGGCATCTTCAGAAGACACCAGCCATAGAGCCAGCCTGGTGTAGTGGTCAAGAGCAGGTGCACTCTAATCTGGAGAATTGGGTTTGATTCCCCACTCCTCCATCTGAGTGGTGGAAGCTTATCTAGTGAACCAGATGTGTTTCTGCACTCCTAAATTCCTGCTGCGTGACCTTGGGCTAGTCACAATTCTTTGGAGCTCCCTCAGCCCCATCCACCTCACTGGGTGTTTGTTGTGAGGGGGGAAGGGAAAGGAGATTGTAAGCCCCTTTGAATCTCCTTACAGGAGAGAAAGGGGGGATATAAATCCAAACTCTTCTTCTTCTGAAACATTAGGAGCAAAAACTACCAGACCACGGCCACACAGCATGGAACACCAACAACAATTAGTTGATTCTGGTCACGAAAGTCTTCGACATTACATAACTGAAGAACTTTAAAGACAGCCATTTATTCTGACAGTCGTTCCAACCCAATCCACACTCAAGAGTCTTTTTTCAATCTGAAAACGATGAACCAGAAGGGGAAAAATGCCACCCAGGAGTCCAATCAAAACTAACCTATTACCCTATTATTATAACCAATCCTATGATAGAGTTCCTTGGTGTCTGAGATCCCAGAAGATAATGCACAATGCCGCGACATTTGAAAAAACATTTTTGCTCAAAAATCCAGAAATCAAATGGAAACCACAAATCATACAAGCTACGCTTGAATTGATCCAGTAAACCCATTCTAGGGGATAAGGTGCAAATGCCTTACAAAGATGCTAGGGGGCGCTGTGAAACAGGAGATGCAACAGGCCAGTCCCTTTCCCCTCCAGACCTAGTAGTTTGCTGGTTTATGGTCATATTTCCTCTGAAATAAGAAATCGAAATCCAGTTTCAGTTTTTGTTTTTTTGGAAATTGCATTTTGCCCGGCAGGTGCACCCACCAAGGTGGGAATCAAAGTTATACCACCGAAAAGAGGAGTCGCGGGTGCAGAGTGATAAGCTGCAGTATTGCCGTCAAAGCTCTGCTCGCAACCTGAGTTCGATCCCAGCAGAAGTTGGTTTCAGGTAGCCTTCCATCCTTCTGAATTTGTTAGAATCCTTCCAAGATATTAACAAGGGTGTACATAGACTTGGAAAAGAGGCTTGAGGAACAAGGAGGCGGATGCAGAGCAGCAATGTTGGGTGTGAGAACGGAGGCATGGCATGTTTGTGCTTTCATCTGTGAGTTGCTGGAGGGGGTGGGTGAGGAATGGGAGGGAGCTGAACCACATGGCCCTTTTATTTATTTAGGGATTTTCCTCCCTAAACCAGCCTGGGGTGGTTTACAAAACAACAAAAGACAATAATAAAAGGGTCAAGTTCCAAATTAAAAACCCAGCCTTAAAACAAAGCCAGAGAATGTAAGAAAATCACTGAGCTGCTTAAACGACTTCACAATTTCAGACTAAAAACAAACAATAAAATGATTTGATGTCCACATGCTTGAATTGGTATGCAAACTTTAAGGCACACAACTAACATTTCTGCCAAAGGCAAAACAGGGATAAAGCAGGTATCAGAAAATAGGAATTGTCTGTGGTGAGAAGGGAGACTTAGAGAATATGATGATGATGAAGAAGAAGAAGAAGAAGAAGAAGAAGAAGAAGAAGGAGGAGGAGGAGGAGGAGGAGGAAGGAGGAGGAGGAGGAGGAGTTTGGATTATAAATCCAAAAGAAGATTTATGCTCTACCTTTCTCTCCTGTAAGGAGTCTCAAGGCATCTTACAAACTCCTTTTCCTTCCTCTTCCCACATCCTTGTGAGGTAGGTAGGGCTGAGGGAGTTTGAAGACATCTGTGACCGGCACAAGGTTACCCAGCAGGCTTCATGTGGAGGAGCAGTGAAACAAACCCAATTCTTCACATTAGAACCCCCGCTACTTATGTGGAGAAGAGGGGAATCAAATCCAGTTCTCCAGATTAGAGTCCTCTGCTCTTAACCACTACAGCACGCTGGCTCTATGGTTAATTAGGTCCTGCTCTTGAAATGAAGGGCTTTCAAGGTCAAAAGCAACGTTTTGAATTGTGTGTGCAAACCTACTGTTAATCAAAGTAGGACCTTAAATGACGATTATAACATGGTTAGTTTGGTTGGCATAAGAAATATTCCCACTGAATTTTTTTAAAAGCAGAATTCAACTGGAGATGTGACCCTTTAAAGAGAGAAAGAGAGAGAGAGATGCATGCATATTTCTGTGATGGGGCTGTGTTGGATCTTTCCCTCCCATTGTTTTAAGTCCTAGATTACCACAACTCCCCAAGCTGCATGGCGGACCCCTGCTGGGGAAAAGGATCAGGGAATTTTTTGGAAAGAAAATGGTCTCAAGGAAAAGAACTGAACTAACTCTAACCCTGTTGCATTCTGGCATTTTAAAATACTATTTTTTTTTAAGGGAAAAGACCTTGGGAAAAATAATCATTGAACCTTCTCGATCTAGCAGTGCCCACCTTCTAGATCTGCAGAAAGAAAAGGAATTTCTGCACATTGTTTACATGGCACATTACAGTTTACAAACCTATAGATTCCCCTCCATACAATTGCTTCCGCTCCCTCTGTCTTCTGGAATGCACCCTGAGCTTGGGTTGGTGGGACCAAAGTCCTGCCAGCCTGCGGATGTCTACCGGTCACAGCAGATGGATCTCATTTGGGACATGATATGGCTGACTCAAGAGATGTTTGTTTTGGGGCTTGGTTCCTCCCTCCCAAAGGAAAGGAGTAGTCACCGAGGGAAACAGAATCAGCTGGCAAGGAACCTTTTCCAAATATGGGACTGTTTTGTGACAAGCTCTCTTTGTGGCTTCAGTGCCCTGCAAAATATGCGCAGGCCGGAAACGACATAAAATCTTGAGTCCAAATACAGAAAGAGCATTCCTGTTTCTGCCGGCTTCCCACATGGGCTCTGACTAGTTCAATTCCAGATGGACAGAGCTCCTCCTTAATATCTCTTAAGACTGGATACAGAGACTAGCTCCAAGTGCTCTGAATAAAGCCATATTTCCTGTGGTGGTACGTATGGACTCCTGTTGTCTGTTGTGGCTTCCAGCCAAAGGTTTTGGAAGTCCTACAATACCTGATTGTGTGTATGTATGTGGCGTCATGTCACAGGCGACTTATGGCAACCCCAAGAAGGAGTTTCATGGCAAAAGAAGCAGAGGTGGTTTGATGTTGTCTTCCTCTGCAGAGACTTCCTTGGTGGTGGTCTCCTTTCCAAGTACTGACTGTGCTTAGCTTCCAACTTATAGTGACCCTAGCAAGGGGCCTGAAACTGACATTCGTTGGGATCGAACTCAAGTCGTCAGCAGAGCTTTGACTGCAGTATGGCAGCTGCCCAGGGCACCTATCTTAACATTGCCCCTTCTTTTTCACACCCATTCGACACCACCCTCTGAATTTTCACTCATGCCCGCTTCAGTTAGGCCCTTTCCGCACATGCAGAATGATGCACTTTCAATCCATTTTCAACCCACTTTCCAGCTGCAAAGTGCATTGAAAGTGGGTTGAAAGGGCATTATTCTGCATGTGCAGAAGGGGCCTAAGTAAAAGTTTATTGTAGCCACTGGCCATCACAAATTTGGTAAAACAGATCTATAATGATACAAATGCTTATACAATAGAAATATGTATGCTATATATTGACATGTAAAATATTACAATTAAATTGAACAATGTATAATGGATCAGCTTGGATCAAAACTAAATAGCTGCTCCCTTCAAATGCCACGTTGCCCTTATTTTCCTCACTGCAAAAGCAAATGAGGCAACTTGTCGTGAATCCGACAGAATCCCACAGCAGAAATATGATTTTCTCAGCGTCCAAGCATAACTTTATTCCAGATAATATCCCTGCCAAAAGCTTCACCCCACGGCCAGTATGCAGCGGACAAAATAGGATGTAGTGTGGTACCAATTTAAGGCAAGCATGATATCTTCTTTTATTGATCGCTTGCAACTACAGAGTAATGTTGCCCATCCACAAATGTCCCTACTTCAGAGGTGGGATCCAGCAGGTTCTCACCAGTTCCTGAGAGTGGGTTACTAATTATTTGTGTGTGCCGAGAGGGGGTTACTAATTGGGTCCGCTTTTCCATCTCCATGCCCTCGCCTCCCCGAGAGGCACCCTGCCTTTGAACGTGAAGGTTCAATATAGCAATTGCGACTAATAATGTAACTCCCTGAACTGGGTTAATCCCTTTCAGGTACTGCAATTCATGGATTCTCAGCCTTTCGTCCCTTTTATCTCACCAGTCTCTATCAAAGAACCTGTGTGTCTCACCATTGCTGTGTTCAGATTTGTGAGTTGGGGCTTTTTCTATAATGTGATGATGATTTAGAAATGACCTGGTGCAAAAACATTTTTTGGGGTCGTGGTGGGGTGGCTGCCCATGGGGGGGTCATCCAACTCAGGTTTTGCCCAGGGCTCAGGTTTGCCTAGGTACGCCTCTCCCCCTTTGCTGAGTGGGGGCTGGCGAGGGAACCTGTTACTAAAATTTTTGGATCCCACCACTGCCCTACTTCCTTTTGGGGGGTGGGATATTACGAATGAAAACAGAGCAGCTCAGGCTCCTATTTCTCAGTGCTCTTTCCCTGGCTGTACCTGTTCATTTCCATCATGGGTTAAGATGCAAAAGGCAGGCTTCATAAACTGGAGACCGATTATCCTGATAGAAGGATTAAGAGCAAGCGCAGGGTTTAATCCTTTGGAGGCTGCTGGAGATTGTAAGTTCCTCCTCCTCCTTGGAATCAGCACACACATCGCTGGCATGGAAATCTTTGATTGGTAGTAGGTGATATATGAATACTTTGTATTATTTGTCTCTGTGTTTTTTAATTTCTATGCAGTATTGCTGGTGAACGGCCGTAAATAAATAAAAGAAACTAAACATTGCTGGCTTAATCGGAAACCCCGGCCAATCTCCTTGGGGCCCAGATAACAGGTTATAAAAACGTAGCCTGCATTGTCCTCCTGGGACTTTGGTCTGCTTAGAGTTGCAGGTTAAATTGGATGCCACAAAGTCTATCTGCAGAAAGCGGATAATGAAACCATGCGGGCTTTGAATGGGGGAGAGGTTAACAGCAATAAGATTTAACTGGCATCCAAGGGAATGAAAGAGATGTTGTCCAGAAGGGGTTTTTTTAAATTGAATATGGGTCATTTAAGACATAGCGGAGGCCTGCCAGAAGGGCATTCCAGCTTCACTTCCTGTTATAAAGCTGCCTCAGAGCACGATGCCAATAGAGGAATAAACAAACTGGAACTCTCTACCCCTCAAAATATCCCTCTCCAGGACTCTCTACACCAGAGTGGTATAGTGGTTAAGAGCAGTGTATTCTGTTCTGGAGGATCCGGTCAGAGGTGGGATCCAGCAGGTTCTCACCAGTTCCCGAGAGTGGGTTACTAATTATTTGTGTGTGCCGAGAGGGGGTTACTAATTGGGTCCGCTTTTCCGTTAGAAATTCCATTAGGTCCAAAAATCATAAAGTCCTGTTGTTTCCTATGTGGCTGGTTAGCGAAGGTAGAAAGAGGGATAATTCTCCCTGCTGGGCTGTTTTAAAAACATGTTTTAGAAATATGGTAAAGTTCCTTGTTTAAGGAAAGTATCCTTTTGATTTCTAGAAACAAAATTAAGTATTTGAAAGTATTACTTATTTGACAGGCAGTCAATTAGAGGAGAAGTAGTTGTTTCTGTTGGCAGTAGATAGGACTTGCAATAATGAGTTTAAATTATGGACAGAAAGATACCAGCTGGAAATTAGGAACTTTTTTTTTACAGTAAGAGTTTTTTTACAGTAACAGAGAAATTATTAATGCTCCACCCCCGGAATGCCTGGACACGCCCCGTCGTGCCCCGCCCCGCCCCATTGGCACTACGCCACTGTTTGAATCCCACCACCATGGGAACCTGTTACTAAAATTTTTGGATCCCACCCCTGGATCCGGTTCAATTCCCCACTCCTCCACATGAAGAAGAAGAAGAAAAGTTGGATTTATCTCCCGTAAGGAGACTCAAAGGGGCTTACAATTTCCTTTCCTCGCCCCCCCTCACAACAAACACCCTGTGAGGTAGGTGGGGCTGAGAGAGCTCCAAAAAACTGTGACTAGCCCAAGGTCACCCAGTTGACATGTGTTGGAGAGGAGTGCACAAGCTAATCTGGTTCACCAAGTAAGCCTCCACAGCTCAAGTGGCAGAGCGGGGAATCAAACCTGGTTCCTCCAGATTGGAGTACACCTGCTCTTAACCACTACACCATGCTGGCCTGCTGGGAGACCTTGAACCTGTCACGGATCTCTCAGAACTCTCTCACATGGAGGCAGGCAATGGAAAACCACCTCCAAATATCTCTTGCCTTGAAACCCCCAGCATAAATTGGCGGCCACTGACAGCACTTTACATATGTATATGTAATGATGTAATAATACATATGAATAATTCATGGAGACTCAAAGTCTAGCATCACAGCATCCCTGGGTTAAACTTCTCAGCAAAAGTTTTGAAAAGGTGACTTACTTATTTTGCCCATTGCAGGATGAAGAAAAAGAAGACTTGGATTTATATCCTCCCTTTCTCTCCTGTAGGGAGACTCAAAGGGGCTGACAATCTCCTTTCCCTTCCCCCCTCATAACAAGTACCCTGTGAGGTAGGTGGGGCTGAGAGATCTCAGAAGAACTGTGATTAGCCCAAGGTCACCCAGCTGGCATGTGTTGGAGTGCACAAGCTACCGGTAATCTAGTTGGCCAGATAAGCCTCCACAGCTCAAATGGCAGAGCAGGGAATCAAACCTGGTTCTCCAGATTAGAGTGCACCTGCTCTCAGAGGCATAGCTAGGGAAAATGGAGCATGGTGCAAAATCTGCATTTTGCGCCCACCCCTCCCCCCAATATTTGTTTGTGTTTTTTGTATTTTTTAGTGTTTTTTCAGTTTTTGGCCTGCAGGGGGTGCAATTTTTAGGCTAGCAGCACCAAACTTTCAGAGTATTTTTAGGAGACTCTGCTGATGATACCACCCAGGTTTGGTAAAGCTTGGGTCAGGGGGTCCAAAGTTATGGACCCTCAAATGTGTAGCCCCATCTCCTATTAGCTCCCATTGGAAACAATGGGGGATGGGGCACCCCCTTTGGGAGTCCATAACTTTGGACCCCCTGAACCAAACCTCACCATACCTGGGTGGTATCAGCAGGAGAGTCTCCTAAAAATACCCTGAAAGTTTGGTGCTGCTAGCCTAAAACTGCGCCCCCTGCAGGCCAAAAATCTGAAAAAGCACTAAAAAAACCAAAAAACACAAACCTGAATTTTTGCACACCCCCAGGCATGTGCCCAGTGCAACGCGCACCCCATGGCCCCCTTGTAGCTTCACATCTGCCTGTTCTTAACCACTATGCCACAGGGATGGTGTTAAACTATGCACAGCTTGCTTTACCAGGACGTAAATCGCTTCCTCCCCTCTGGTAGGTTGGGCTGGCCTAAGAAAACATGGCTTGAAGATATGTGGAAGCAGAATGTTCCATCGCTTTGGGATCTATACTTGCCAACAAGCCGGCTTTCGTTCCCAGTTCTCCTCCTAGCACATGAAGATGTGCTTCGATCCTTCCCCATCTTACTTAGACCCCTCCTTTATTTGGGCTGTTGTCCCCCCCGCCTGTCTAAGAAACATTGAACAATGTCCTTATTTGGCATCCGTTTGTCATTTTTTTTTCAAAGTTTGCTCTGTATTTTCAAGTGCCTTGTTTTTTAGATTTTGCCATCCGCGCTCCTACGGAGAGAAGAAAAAGCACTTTTCTTTTCCAATAATGGACAGTCTGTTTCATCAGGACGCATCCTGTGATACTGTCAGAGTGTAAACACCACTCAGTGTGGGGTGGGGGGAGGAGGGGAGGGGAGGGGCGATTTTGACAAACGCCGAATGTTCCCAAAGCTCTTTGTTGGCTTCTCTTCCTGTATGTACAATCTCTACTTTATCATATTCTTTATATTAACAAGCAGTAGCTAGTGACCACAGCACCAAGAAGAATGGCCCATCTAGTATATTTTGATCCTACCCTTTTCCTTCTCTGAAGGAGGTCAGAGCAACATACATGGTCCTCCTTTCTTCGTGACACCCTCACAACAACCCTGCAAGGTAGGCTAAGAGAGTGTAAGTGGGCTTCCCAGTAGGTCGGGGAACTGAACCCGAGTTTTCCAGGTGCCAGTGCAATGCTTTAACTACTACAGAAGATGGGCACTTTATTTGGAAATGCAGCAATCCATCAGGGTTCAAGCTTCTGACAGTCCATTTTGAAGGTTAGGGGGGATTTAGAAGAAGAAGAGTTTGGATTGATATCCCCCCTTTCTCTCCTGTAAGGAGACTCAAAGGGGCTTACAATCTCCTCCCCCCTGCCACAACAAACACCCTGTGAGGTGGGTGAGGCTGAGAGAGCTCCGAAGAACTGTGACTAGCCCAAGGTCACCCAGCTGGCACGTGTTGGAGTGCACAAGTTAATCACCAGATAAGCCTCCACAGCTCAAATGGCAGAGCGGGGAAATCAAATCCAGTTCTCCAGATTAGAGTGCACCTGCTCTTAACCACTGCACCACTGCTGGTCTGAGGGAGAATCCATTTGCATTTTTGGCGTGGTGACAGACATGAAGGCGTTTTAGTTTGCATATTTTGCTTAGGGGAAGCATGGTGGGGTTTGCATGCTAGATGCTAGGAAAAGACACTCTTTTCCCCAGTTGTGGTTTTTGCCACGCCCTTGCTGTTTTTGACTTCCTGGCAGAAATGCTGCACGCTCAACAGCTCACCCGTTCCCATCTCCCCGGAAAAAAGGAAGATGCCTGCCTCTTCAGGGTTTGCTCCTATAGCCTTTCAGGAGCTCTCTTCAAAAAGCCGTTCTAGAACTGACTTAATGTCTGAACCAGAATTCCTTTCCCACCCCCATCCCCCAAAGTCAGTGCACCAACCTGAGCCCTAGCTGCCTGGCACCCCCCTCTTCCAAGCAGCACCCAGGACACAAACCCTGGTTTGCCCTGTCCTAGTTATGCTCTTGCTCCTCAAGCTCCACCCTCCAAATCTCCAGATATTTCCAACATGGAGCTGGCACCCCTAATACCACTAGTTCAGTGGTGGGATCCAAAAATTTTAGTAACAGGTTCCCATGGTGGTGGGATTCAAACTGTGGCGTAGCGCTAATGGGGTGGGGCGGGGCCAGGCATTCTGGGGGCATGGCATTCCTGGGTGGGGCTATGGCAAGGATGCAGCCGCTGTGCCGGTCCTTGGGCAGGAAACGAATGCACGCAGGCGTAGGCTGCCACACACACCGGTGCACCTCCTGCTAGACTGCTTCAAGTTCTGCGCACTACTACTGAGAGGAGGGGCGTTACTAAGGCAAAAATCACGTGGCAAAATCACCGATTAGTAACCCCCTCTCGGCACACACAAATAATTAGTAACCTACTCTCGGGAACCTGTGAGAACCTGCTGGATCCCACCTCTGCACTAGTTGCTCAGGGAGGGTCTGTAATTCATTGGCAGAACTTTGATTTCTCATGCAGATAGTCCCAAATTCAATCCTTCACACCACCACTTAAAGGGATCAGGTGATGTGAAAGGTATCGGCCCAAAATTCTGGAGCGCTACCACCAGTCGGAGCAACCAACCCGGACTTTGACTCGGCAGAAGGTAGCTTCACGCACAGCCTGCAACTGACTGACCTGGGAAGGATTCCACTGCACAAGCTGTAACATTCTCATTTTCTCCCGCTTCCCAGGAACAAGCACCGTCCAAAGACCTGCCCTCCCTCCCCATTGTTGATTTGGGCTACAACAGCTGGCATCACGCCCTTGGCATCTTGCTTTGCTTATCGATGGCGTAGGCTTCCTAAGGACAGGACAACCTGGCTCCTTGTAATCTGTCTGGCAGGACTACCAGCCCGAACTGAACACAGCACAGTGACAGGGAGAGGAAATTGTTCTTCATCGGTGGCTAAAAGACAGGTCACTCAGGGAGGGAAACAGACTCGATAGGATCTCATCAGTGCGCAGTCAGAGTTCATTCCACTGGGCTGCCAATTAACCAGCTTTCTCTCTCTGGAGCCAGGCTCTGAGCTGGGGCATTTTTTCCTTTACTAATAATATTGCTAGAGATGTGTGTCTGTGTGTTTGTGGGTGTTCAGTGGGTCAAGCCTGCTAGATCCAAGGCAGCCGTGCCTGTAGAGTCGCCAACTCCAGGTTGGGAAATACCTGAAGATTTTGGGGTAAGGCTTGAGCACGGTTTGGGGAGGGGGGACTTTGTTGGGTTATTATGCCATAGAGTTCACCTTGAAAAGCAGCTGTTTCCTCTGAGTGAACTGATCTCTGTTGCCTGGAGACCAGCCAGCATGGTGTAGTGGTTAAGAGCAGGTGTACTCTAATCTGGAGAACCGGGTTTGATTCCCCGCTCTGCCACTTGAGCTGTGGAGGCTTATCTGGCAAACTAGATTAGCTTGTGCACTCCAACACATGCCAGCTGGGTGACCTTGGGCTAGTTCTTTGAAGCTCTTTCAGCCCCACCCACCTCACAGTATGTTTATTGTGGGGGGGGAAGGAAAAGGAGATTGTAAGCCCCGTTGAGTCTCCTTACAGGAGAGAAAGGGGGATATAAATTGCCAAGTAGTTGCCGTAATTAAATTAGGTAGGTAAATTAGGTAAATTAAAATTAGTAAATTAGGTAGCTCGTAAAAGCCGCCGTCAGATGTCGTCAAGATAAATAAAATGCCATAGTAAGTCATCATCATCATATTTGGGAACCCTGCTCTAATCATACCCAGTGTGGCAGAATCAAAGCTGACTGGGAGGAAACATCCCATAACAGTAACTCATGCAGAGATGCAATAGGCAGCCCCTGCTGGCAACCCTATACATCTGATTTCCCTAGGGATCAATCACACTACATAACTTTGGCATTCAGTGTTCATCTGGCCTTCTATGTTTGCCTTTGGACATATGAATGGAAGGGTGGGCTCAGGTGGGCCAGTTGATGTGGGTCTATGATTTTGAAGGGGCCTACCAGAGGTGCATCTAGGAAAAATGTAGCCTGGTACAAAATCTGAGTTTTCCGCCCCCCACCCCCCCATACTCCCCCACCACAACCAAACAACATTTGTTTTGAAGTCAGTGTGTGGACCCAGGGGGAAGGAGGGGGGGTTGATTTTCCAACCCCCACGTGATAAATGGCCACAGCCCAGGGACATTTGACCCCATATATCCCCTCGGCGGTATGCTCCTGGCGGCCTAATCTCTCAGGCAGAGGCAAAGGGGACCCTTTGGTAAAGAACAGTGATACTCTAAAGAGAATCAAGGAGGATCTTTTAGCTCAAAATGCTAACATTTTAAAGGTGCATAATCATAAAAGATGAATGCAGATACAATATAGATAAATGCAGAGAACTGGTCCCCTATGCATCTTGCATAAAATTGCTTGCCATTACCATTTTTATAAATCGTTTCAGTTCTTTTATTCTATTGTTACTTGTACCTTAAGTACATCTTGTACACACGAATATACCCGTCTACAAATCATATCTGTTTACCACTCATTACAAAAATATTTAATGAATATTTTGAAATGGGCCCTATATTTCCCATCCGGCCTGGGTCTATTACTTTCTTTGAGCAGCCTCCCCACCTCACAGGGTTAGCGTGAGAGTTAGCAGGAGACTGGATGAGTCACCTGCGCGTGGGATTTTAAAAAGCGCAGACAGAATTGCTCATTGCTGGAGCAAAGAAAGACCATTATCGTAGGATGTTCCTGTGGGTTGCTTGAATAAGTGAAAAGATAACACAGAAGCAACAAACATCATGTGATATAACCGGCCCTTGAAGTTATTCATCCTTGACTTTCTGTCTATGGAGCTGGGGATATTTCTGTCTATGGAGCTTTCTTCATATTGGGGTTTATTGGAGTAATGAAAGTGAAGAAGAGCTGGTTTTTGTGTCCCACTTTTCTCTACCTTTAAGAAGTCTCAGAGTGGCTTACAAACCGTCCCTTCCCCTCCCCACAACAGACACCTTATGAAGCAGGTGAAGCTGGGACAGTTTGGAAAGAAATGTGACAGGCCCAAGCTCATCCAGCAGGCTTCATGTGTAGGAGTGTGGAACAGAACTCAGTTCTCCAGATTAGAATCTGCTGCACTTAACCACAACACCACAGAAATGTTGCAAACGGGGATTAACTTGGTAGATGATGTCAGAAGCTGTAAAAGATACTGATATGATCTAATCTTCTTCCTTTCATTTTTCCCCTGGCCTCTCGTGACAAACAAGTCATTCCTTGAGGATCAGTTTCAGAAGGATCAGGCTGGAAGCTGGCTGATACAGTATGAAACACAGACAAAACAGGAGTAATATGGGACATGCGTGGCAGAGAGTCCACGGCCCCATACTGGTGTTCTAAGCTTGATGAAATGCAGACTTTGACCCCTTCTGCTCATGCAGAATGATACACTTTCAATGCACTCGAAAGGCACTTTGCAGCTGGATTTTACTGTGCAGAATAGCAAAATTGGATTGAAAGTACATTATTCTGCATGTATGGAAGGGGCCTCTGTTATGATCTGCCACAAAATTGATCCAGTCAGCCCTCACAATGAGAAAAAGCAGAAACCCCCCAACCTAATCTCTGGCAATAAGGGAGAAGCTTTTAAAGTAAGCAGGTTCATCTAGTGATGAAGTTAGCAAATTGTAAAGGGCAAATTTAATTGCAAGCGGGCGTGCCAGCTGGTCATTACCAGTTATGATGTGTTCGGTGAGGCATCCAATTGATGGTTAAGCACAACAGGAGGTTAGATCAAACCTATTTTGGCACCGGAATGAAAGATAGCGTTCCTTGTGAAAGGTACTTGCTTTATCTTGTATTCATGAGGCAGAACAAGGAGGCTAGTTTGAATGGGAGCATTCCAGTCCTTTCTTTGGTAACAATAGTAAATACAAGATAGCTTCAATTAAACACAAGACAGACTATTAACCCTTTGAAGAAGTTGACTATTAACCCAATTGAAGAATTGGTGTAGGAGGTTAAGAGCTCGTGTATCTAATCTGGAGGAACCGGGTTTGATTCCCAGCTCTGTCGCCTGAGCTGTGGAGGCTTATCTGGGGAATTCAGATTAGCCCGTACACTCCCACACACGCCAGCTGGGTGACCTTGGGCTAGCCACAGCTTCTTGGAGCTCTCTCAGCCCCACCTACCTCACAGGATGTTTGTTGTGAGGGGGGAAGGGCAAGGAGATTGTCAGCCCCTTTGAGTCTCCTGCAGGAGAGAAAGGGGGAATATAAATCCAAACTCTTCTTCTTCTTTTATACCCCTCTTGTCTTGGCCATACGAAGTCTCAAAGCGACTTACAAGCACCTTCCCCTTCCTACAACTTTGTGATGTAAGTGGAGCTGAGAGAGTTCTGAGAGAACTGTGACTAGCCCAAGGTCATCCAGCAGCCTTCATGTGGAGGAGCAAGGAAACAAATCTGGTGTCTCTTCAGATAGTACAAACCTTCTCCCTTTTTGCAAATCTAGTCTACCATGTGAGAGTCATAGGGAGAAGTGGGGAATCAAACCTGTTTCTCCAGATTAGAGTGCACAGTTCTTAACTATACACCACACTGGCTCTTTGCAGGAATATCATTGCCCCAAAAATAGCCTCCTCAGAATATTTCAGATTTAAATTTATCTATCTTTTGGGACCTGGGAACTGTTAGGTCTTGAACCCGGAAGCAATAAACAGACTCTGTTGTTGATCAGAAGCATTTACTGATAGGCATCGAAGTCCATAGCTGATCAAAGCCAAAGGCTTTTGCCACCCGTTTTATTCCAATGTTAGTCCCCTGCTCCCATTTTCCCATGGAATGTGAGAAACAGTTAGTTTGGAGCTAAGGCGTCCCCAGGTCAGTGATAGATGGAGGTAAAGCCACCTGGCTTCCTTCCCCCACAGGACAATGGAAATAACCCTGTTTCCCATGAGACAAAAGTGTCAGGGGAGAGCCTAGTTATCTATTCATTGTGTGAAGCCATAAAGCAAAGATCAAGGAAAGAATGTCCTAGAATGGCAGTGATAACATGTAGCAGGCTGGTTACATATATCTTGTAGAAAGCTGATAACATATATCTTGTAGCGACTACAAAGAGCTAGGAATGCATCTTGATCACCTAGATGCAATCTCCCTGACAGGAAGGACCCAGTTTATTTCTGCTAACAGCTGGCAGGGACTGTATTTAAATCAACTTATCACCTTAGTAAGAACTCCATGGCAAAAGTCAATTCCCTAAGAGAGGATAATTAGACCCCTGTTCCTACCAGGGAAATGAGAGTTCCCACAGAACATATTTGAAAGCCAGCGTAGTGCAATGGTTAAGAGAGGTGGACTATAATCTGCAGAACAGGGTTTGATTCTCCTTTCCTCCATATGAGCAGCAGACTCTTATATAGTGAACTGGATTTGTTTTCCCACTCCTACACAAGAAGCCTGCTGGGTGATCACAGTTCTCTCAGAACTCTCTCAGCCCCACTTACGGTACTTCACAAGGGATCTGTTGTTGGGAAGGGAAGGAGTTTGTAAGCTGCCTTGAGTCTCGTTACAGGAGAGAAATGTGGGGATATAAATATGTGGGATATAAATCCAAACTCCTCTTCTTCACCTTGACTTTCTCCAAAGGATTTCTGTTCCCTCCCTTTCTTCTTCATTCCTTTCTCCCTATGTATTTTGTTTTTTAGGCCCTAATCCAATTACCAGGAGCTGTTTCGGAGTCCTACTGCGAGTAAGGGAAATTTGTCTGCTGTTCCTTTTTAGTGCAAAAATTATGTCGCCTATTGAACACAATGCTTAACATCAGCAACAATTTAAAGTTATTCTGTTGGCTTCGAGACCAAGACTGAGGGCAAAAGAACATAATTATAGTTGAAGGCTTTCACGACTGGAATCACTGGGATGTTGTGGGTTTTCCAGGCTGTATGGCCGTGTTCCAGTCGTATTTCCTCCTGGTGTTTTGCCTTCATCTGTCGCTGGCATCTTCAAGATCTCAAAAGTAGTCGAAAGAGAAAATCTGGATTCACACCAGGGGCTTCCCTACAGCATTTTCCCAATTGAAAAGGGCCCTTCTGAGAGGCTTCAAACTCCAGCAGAGCGAGAGAACACCTGATCGGCCTCTCTCCCACCTGCCTCAGGAGCAGAAATGTGTTTGTGGGATTTTCCACTGGGGAAAAGGCAGAGTTAACTTCCCTGCCTACCACACTGTGCCATCAACCAGAGCTACAAAGAATTTGGTCCGTGGGTTGGAAGACAGAGCTTATGTTTTAAAAAATATTTCAAAGCAGAACCTAGTTTGGTAGGTATTTTAGTACAAGAAAAACAGACGTTCTTAAAAGTTGCTTCAAACGCTCTTATTACATAAATAGAGATACTGGCCTCTTTATTCGGTTTGTGGCCTTAAAAACCATTACAGGAGACAGAAACCCCAAAGCAGTTCTTTCTACTGCGAGCTGCAGCTGATGGAACTAGAAACTTGGTGACAGTCTTGTGCCAGTGTGTGTGCGTGTGTGCGTGTGTGCGTGTGTGAAACCACTTTTGTCCCAGGTCCCATAATAATTATAGACCGGATGTATCCAAAAAATAAAAGTTCGAAGAGCTTGCCAATGCCGGGAATCGATGCCAGCTGGTGGTGGTTTGCATGCAACTTTCTTTACCCTCTACTCATATATGGCTCCATGATTTCCTTTGGGCTTTCCCTCTCAAGGGAATTTCCATACCGCTACCCAACTCCTCTCAAAGGCCCTTTCCACACATGCAGAATAATGCTCTTTCAATCCACTTTCACAACTGTTTAAAAGAGGTTTTTTCTATTCCGCAGTATTCAGCTGCAAAGTGCATTGAAAGCGGATTGAAGTGCATGTGTGGAAGAGGCCCAAGTGGTGCTTCAAATGTCTGGTAATATCTAATTTGGGTGCACACTTCATTTTTACTCCCCAGAAGGCTTTCTGTCAAGAAGAAGATGAGGAGGAAGAAGAGTTTGGATTTATACAGGAGACTCAAGGGGGCTTACAAACTTCTTTCCTCTCCTCACAAAAGACACCTTGTGAGGTCGGTGGGGCTGAGAGCGTTCTGAGAAAACTGTGACTAGTCCAAGGTCATAAAGCAGGAATGTCAGAGTGGGGAAACAAATCTGGTTCACCAGATAAGATTCAATCACTAGTGGAGGAGTGGGGAATCAAACCTGCTTCTCCAGATTAGAGTCCACTGCTCTTAACCAGTATGTGACACTAGCAAGGCATGGGGGGGGGGGGGGGCCTGCCCTCAGAGAAGCTATCTTTTTTTTTCCTGCATTGTCACAGATCCTGGCATGCTTTTTAATTTGATGGAGGAACACCGAGAACAAGACATCGTGTTATTCTTTGATGCTACAGGATTGTTTCATTCTACTGCCCCTCTGGAATTATGACCAGACCAATAATTTATGGGGGAGGCAACACGAACCCTTCCCTCAGGTGGAAGGTACATTTCTACTATATGCTTGCATCAAGAGCGACCTTGTCAAAGGCCTTACTAAAATCAAGGTATGCAGCATCCCCTTTGTCTACCAAGCTTGTCACTATCAAAAAAAGAGAGATAAGATTAGTCTGGCATGTCTTCTTTTTGAGAAACCCATGTTGACTTAGTGATCATGGTGTTCCCTTCTAAGTGCTTACAGACTGTCTGTTGAATGATTTACTGTAGGATCTTTCCTGGTATTGAAGTCAAGCTGACTGGGCTGCAATTCTATTTTCCCCTCTTTGAAGATGGAAACAACATTAGCCTTCCTCCAGTCTGCTAAGACTTCTCCTGTTCTCCAGGAGTTCCCAAAGATTATAGCAAGAGGTTCTGAGATTTCTTCTGCCTGTTCTTTTAATACTCTGGTTCACCAGGCCTGGAAATTTGAATTCAATTCTATTCCTGTACTACCTCTTTATTTATTCTGTGCTGAATTTCCCCTGCTGGAAGACTGCCCCCAAACATAAGCAGCCCAGCAAGCCAAGGGGGAGGATGTAGAAACTTTCTTCTGGCAGCACTAGTTTTTTATTTGCATGAATATGATTCCAGAGGAGTCATTCTGTCATAGCAAAACCAAAGAAGAGGCTGGGGTCGGCCTGAATGTTTTTATTCTACAATAAGCAGAGCCTGTTACAGCAGATGTGTGCAGTAGGTAGAAGAATAAGAGTTTGGGTTTATACCCCCCTTTATGTCCTTTAGGGAAACTTAAGGCAACTTACAAAGTCCTTTCCCTTTCTCTTCCCGCAACAGACAGCTTAAGAACATAAGAACATAAGAACAAGCCAGCTGGATCAGACCAGAGTCCATCCAGTCCAGCTCTCTGCTACTCGCAGTGGCCCACCAGGTGCCATTGGGAGCTCACATGTAGGATGTGAAAGCAAGGGCCTTCTGCGGCTGTTGCTCCCGAGCACCTGGTCTGTTAAGGCATTTGCAATCTCAGATCAAAGAGGATCAAAATTGGTAGCCATAAATCGACTTCTCCTCCATAAATCTCTCCAAGCCCCTTTTAAAGCTATCCAGGTTAGTGGCCATCACCACCTCCTGTGGCAGCATATTCCAAACACCAATCACACGTTGCGTGAAGAAGTGTTTCCTTTTATTAGTCCTAATTCTTCCCCCCAGCATTTTCAATGGTTTAAAAAGAGGTTCTAGTATTGTGAGAAAGAGAGAAAAGTTTCTCTCTGTCAACATTTTCTACCCCATGCATAATTTTATAGACTTTAATCATATCCCCCCTCAGACATCTCCTCTCCAAACTAAAGAGTCCCAAACGCTGCAGCCTCTCCTCATAGGGAAAGTGCTCCAGTCCCTCAATCATCCTTGTTGCCCTTCTCTGCACTTTTTCTATCTCCTCAATATCCTTTTTGAGATGTGGCAACCAGAACTGGACACAGTACTCCAAGTGCGGTCGCACCACTGCTTTATATAAGGGCATGACAATCTTTGCAGTTTTATTCTCAATTCCTTTCCTAATTATCCCCAGTGTAGAGTTTGCCTTTTTCACAGCTGCCATGCATTGAGTTGACATTCCCATGGAACTATCAACTAAGACGCCCAAATCCCTTTCCTGGTCTGTGACTGATAGCACTGACCCTTGTAGCTTGTATGTGAAGTTTGGATTTTTTGCCCCTATGTGCATCACTTTGCATTTTGCTACATTGAACTGCATTTGCCATTTCTTAGCCCACTCACCTAATTTATCAAGGTCCGCTTGGAGCTCTTCGCAATCCTTTGTGGTTCTCACCACCCTACATAATTCGGTATCATCTGCAAACTTGGCCACCACGCTACCCACCCCTACTTCCAGGTCATTTATGAATAGGTTAAAGAGCACTGGTCCCAAAACGGATCCTTGGGGGACACCACTCCCTACATCTCTCCATTGTGAGAACTTCCCATTTACACCCACTCTTCGCTTCCTGTTTCTCAACCAGTTTTTAATCCATAGGAGGACTTCCCCTCTTATTCCTTGATTGCTGGGTTTTCTCAATAGTCTCTGGTGAGGAACTTTGTCAAAAGCCTTTTGGAAATCCAAGTAGACAATGTCCACTGGTTCCCCCTTATCCACATGTCTGTTTACACCCTCAAAAAACTCTAGTAAGTTTGTAAGACAGGATTTGCCTCTGCAAAAGCCATGCTGACTCTTTCTCAGCAGGTCTTGCTTTTCTACATGTTTTATAATTTTATCTTTAATGATAGATTCTACTAATTTACCAGGAACAGATGTCAAACTGACTGGCCTGTAATTTCCCGGGTCCCCCCTAGATCCTTTCTTAAAGATTGGTGTGACATTGACCATCTTCCAGTCTTCAGGGATGGAGCCTGAAGTAGGTGAGTTCAAAGGTCACCAAGCAGGCTTCAGGTGCATCTGCCTCCATATTGTGACTCAGATCATATTCATGAAAATATTTCCCCCACTTCCCTCATCTGAGTTTCCTTATAATATTAATGATAATTTTGACATCTAAGAAAGTACATCATGAAAACAATTTCCACGATTCCCGCCATCTGAATATTATAACCACGATAACAACAATAATAAAAATAATGCTTTTGAAATCTAAGGAAGTACATCATGAAAACACTTTCCCGTTTCCCCATCATCATCGTCGTCGTCGTCGTCGTCGACAGCATAATTATGAAATCTAAGTACCTTATGAAAACAATCCCCCCCATCTGAGTTTCCAAATAATAATAATATTCATGATGATAACTCTGACATCTAAGAAAGTGCATCCTGAAAACACTCCCCTATTTCGCCCATCTCCGTTTCGATTCGGCACGTCTGAAACGGCCCGATCCCTCGCTCAGAGCCCAGTCCCTGGGGATCGCGCGCAACTCGTGCGCGCAAAGCCGGCTCCCGGCCGCGGGCGATCCAAAGGAGCCGGCGCCTGCTCGCCATTGGCCCGCCGGTCCGAGCACGTGGCCGGGGGGGGGGAGTCACCCGCCGGGATGAGCGGGGGGGGGGGGCGGAGGCGCCGGGGATCGCCTGAGTCATTCGCGGACTCCGGCAAGGCTGGGGCGGCTGCAAGTCGCCGAGCAGCTGGAGGATCCGGACGGGACGGGACTGGAGCGCCATGGAGAGCTGGGGCGCCTGGCGAGCCTTCCTCGCCCTCTGCCTCCTGGCAGCAACGAGAGGTCAGTGCGGGAGGAGGAGGAGGAGGAGGGGGGTGGCGGCGATCCCGGAGGGTTTCAAGCAGCTGCGCAGTGTTGTTGGAGCTGGGGACCCCTTGGAATGACTGCTCATCTCCAAATCTGGGGGGAAACGGGTGCTTTGGAGGGCGGGCTTTGTGGCACCGAGGTCCCTGCCCCGCCCAGCCTCCATTCCTCAAATCTCCGCGCAGTTCCCAAGCCAGCGAGCCTAGATGGAGCCGTTTCTGGACCCACTAGGCATGCCAGCCTCCAGGTGGGGCCGGGGAATCTTCTGATCTGATAGTTTGCCTCCAGACTGCAGAGATCAGTTCCGCTGGAGAGAATGGCTGCCGGGCCGGGGGGGGGGGGGGGGGGCGACTCTGTGGCATTGTGCCCCACTGAGCTTCCTGCCCCACCTCTGAAATCAACCCAGAGTTTGCATCCCTAGATGGAGCCGTTTCTGGACCCACTAGGCATGGCAGCCTCCAGGTGGGATGGGGGACTCACTGGAATGGCAGCAAACCCCAGGCATCTGGAATCCCTTCCCCTGGAGAAAATTAGGGGAGGGGAAAGAGAGCTCTGTGGCATATCCCTTACTCAGGTGCACATCCCGCTCCAGTCTCCAGGAGTTCCCCAGCCTAGATCTGGCTACTTTACCTCCCTGCCCCATCCCTGGCCAATGGCCAGATTTTGGGGGAGGTCCCGGTAACTTTACTAAATGGGTGAAGGACGGGACCCTCCCTGGCTCTTGCGAGACAGACTCCCACTGTCTGCGTAAAGTGCCGTCCATTCGCAACCAACCCACGGCAACCTAGTAGGGGTTTCAGGAGACCCTCAGAGGCACTTCACCGTTGCCTGCCTCTGTGTCAGGACCCCGGTGTTCCAAGTACTAGCCCAGATTGTCCCTGCTTAACTTCTGAGATCTGATGAGACCAGGTTCACTTGGGCCATCTGGGTCAGAAAGGGCTATTCAAGAGGCCTTTGGCCGGGTGGGGGTGGGGGTGGACGTGACCCCCGGCAGGTCAGTGGTGACACTCCTGCCTGCTGTCCTCGAGAGAGGAAAGCCGGGGAGGTCATGCTGTCAATGTCTGGGGTATCTGAAGGAGTGCTGGCTGTCTTGTTTTAGCAAAACAAGGGCTCTGTTGGAGAGGCAGTGTGGTATACTGGTTAAGATGTCAAATTGGGGATTGGGGACGTTTAGCCTGGGCTAGCATAATCTCATCAGATCGCCAGATCTAAACAGCGTCTGCCCTGGCTAGCATTGGGGGGGCGGGGGGCAGGGTGGAGGCTACCAAGGAAGTAAGTGTTGCTCTGCAGAAACAGGCGACTAGCAAACCCCCTCTGAATGTCTCTTGCCTTGAAAACCCTACAGGGTCACCATAAGTCATCTGTGACTTGTCAGCTGTCCCTTTCCATCACCAGCTGCTGATCCCCACTCAGCCTTGATGCTGCTGGGTGACCTGGGACAGGCATTCTTTTTCAGTCTGGCCTACCTCACTGGGTTGTTGTGACGATAACCCTAAAAAGTGTATAATTGCTTCAAAAGGTCGGTTGAAAGGAATGTGAAAGGTTTTTGATTTTATTTGAGGCATCTCAGGCTCAAATTTCATTGTCTGTGGGTCTGATTGCGCAGTTCTTTAGGATTAATGTGGTGGTTAATTTTGAAGAGATCAAATGCACAAGCTCAGCTGTGTCTGGAAATCCTCCCCAAATATGCTGCATATGGTAAAAGGCACTCTGCACATGTTCAGATGAAAACCTATTATTTCATGTTTTTAGGGTGGGGCTTTTTCCTACAGAAGAGGGTTTTTAATGCCAACTCATGTATTGCATTAAATCTTAAATTATTCTCAATCTGGATATCCTTTCTGTTTATCTGGGATTTCTGATTGTGGAGGCAAAGGGTCATGGAACATGAAAGTTGTGGTGTGGACAGAAAGGAAGCGGATGCATTTTCCACCCGATAAAACTTGACTGGTTTTTTTTGGGGGGGGGAGGGGTCTGTAGAGCAGCCTTCAAAATAAATTTGCAGGGATGGCTAGCCAAAGTGAAATTATGCAATGATTTCCCCCTCTCTGTCTGCCTTAGTGATATTTTTGCATGCTGATTAGATGCAGTTAGAACTCATTCCAAAAAAGAAGAAGATAAAAGAACAAGAAACGCACTTCCATTTGGTTGCTTGGAGGAGTTGCCTGTTCACCTAAAAAAGATCAAGAGTCCAGTAGCAGTTTAAAGACTAACAAAATATCTGGCAGAGTTTGAGCTTTCATGAGTCACAGAAACAGCAAGAATGTGAGTCCATCTGTCCTTAAGTGGAGAAAAGTGAATTCAGACACCCAATGGCGATAGCATGTAAATGTCAATAGCAGGTAAATAACAACAGTGTGGATTAGGTGTGACATGCAGAGGGGTGACTGGGAAAAAATCCACGCTGGTAATGAGATAGGAACCCCGGGTCTCTATTCAATCCAGGAAAATGCATTGCCTTGAACTTCAAGACAGCAGTGTAGTGGTTAAGAGCAGGTGGACTCTGATCTGGAGAACTGGGGTTGACTCCCCGCTCCTCCATATGAGTGGTGGACTCTGATCTGGCGAACTGGATTTGTTTCCTGTTCCTACACATAAAGCCTGCGGGTGATCTCGGGCTCGTCACACTTCTCTCAGGACTCTCTCAGCCTCAGCTACCCCACAAGGTGTCTGTTGGGAGGAGAAGGGAAAAGGAGTTTGTAAGCTGTTTTGAGACTCCTCACAGGAGAGAAAGGTGGGGGTATTCATTCAAATTCCTCCTCCTCTCCTCTTCCTGTTGTTGGTTGTAATTCAGCAGTCTCTCATCCTAGGTGACTAGACAAATGAATGCTTTAGACTCAAAATGAGGTAGAACTGAAGCTTCTTGGAAACAAGATGGGGAATTTCCAAGTAATTTCAATGCCAATCAGGAAGTATGTAACTTCTTTTCTTGTGTTATCCTTAGCTGTCACCTTTGCAATGAGAAGTAAGACATGTGCTGCAAACCTTGTTTAATTCTTGTGTTCCTGCTGCTCCAAAAGGTGGAGTCTTAGCTCAGGGGCCAAAGTTTGCAATTGGGGCATCTGCTTCACATGCTGAACGTCCCAGGTTCGATCCCCATCACCTCTAGTTCAACAGAATGGCCGGTGATGTGAACCTCTGAATGTGAGCAATACCTTGGAGCAAGAAAGTCTGCTTTAAGGGAATAAATTGATCCAGCTTAGAAATATAGATTGTCAAATCTTACATACAGCCCTTCTCCCTCGGTTAGAAGTTGCATTCCTTTGCTAATTGCTTTAGCTACAAAAATCAACATAGCCGGTACAGTCAGTGGGGCCCCTTAGTCTGACAAACTAATTTACACATGGCTATCAGTAAGATAACATCTCTCAGTATTTTTGTAATAGCAGTAAACAACCCAAATGTCTGACACCCCTTACTTACTTCTCTAGCCTCTCAGGAACTAAATGACCCTACTGTTGGTACAAGGGGTATCATAAACAAGGTGACAGCCACCGGAGCTAAAGGCAAATGGATGGCTAGCTTTGCATTTCCAATTTACTTTGTTTTGGGAACATCCTGGAATGTTTGGGAACTTCTACAAATGCTTGACGTGTGATAATTTGTTCCAATCCTAAATCTTTTTGAAATGTATATGACTTTGCTTTGATGTAACCTCAGAAGACCCTTTAAAACCTTGGACCTTTCAGCAGTTCGGGGCAGCTCTCCTCACTGGTGGGACCCGTGCTGGCTTAGAAATAAACTTTGCTTTATTCTCTATGGCCGTTTCCGCACGGGCAATTAATGGCGGCCTGGAGACGGTAAAAACGCCGTCTCCAGGCCGCCGTTCGCACAGGGGGCGCAGCTGCATCGCAGCCGCACTGCCCTCGCGCTGCCCGCCCGGCGCGAAGCCGGCGTTTCCCCAGAGCTCTTGGAAGCGCTCTTTTTGGGGAAACGCCGCCTTGAAGCCGCACTTACCTTGTCCCCGGGCCTCCGGTGCGTCGCCGACCAGGCCGCTTCCGCCTTCGTGCGGAAACGGCCTAAGAGACTTTGTCTGTGATTGGGATTCGTTGCCTCTCTTTCTTCCCTCTGGCTTGAGGGGAGAAGGGTCCCTTGCCTCTTTGGCTTAGGCGGCTGATACGGAGACCCTAGCTAGAGAGGCAGCTCTATTTCTCCTCTGGCTTGAGGAGAGAAGGATTCCCTGTCCTTTTGGCTTAAAGGGCTAAAGGGGAACTCCTATACAAATTGGTCTGAATCTCTACTTCTCCCTTGGCTTAGGGAGAAGGGGTTCCTTGCTCTTTTGGCTTAAAGAGCTGAAAGGGAACCTGGGCAAATTGGTTACATGAATAAAAACCCTAAAGGGCCACCGTAAGTCAGGTGTGACTTGACGGCCCATTCCATCACCAACCTCTGGTCACCACTCAGCCTTGATGCTGCTGGATGACCTGGGCCAGGCATTCTTTTTCAGTCTAGCCTACCTCACAGGGTTATTGTGATGATAACCCTAAAAGTATACACTTCCTTCAAAAGTTAGGGTGAAAGGAATGTGAAAGGTTTTTGTTTTTTGTTTTTATTTGAGGCATCTCAGGGTCCAATTTGTTTGGTTTGGTTTTCCGGTTTCTGAGCAGTTCTTTAGGATCAATGTGTCAGGGGGAAAATTAATGGGGTGGTTAAATTCAAAGAGATCAAGTGCAGAAGCTCAGCTGTACCTGGAAATCCTCCCCAAATATGCTGCATGTGGTAAAAGACACTCTGCACATGTCCAGATGGAAATGCTGTTGTCATGTCATATTTTTAGGGTGGAGCTCTTTCCTTCAGAAGAAGTTTTCAGGCCAGTTCATGAATTGTATTAAATCTTAATTAATTGTTATTTCACACAGGCTTCATCAAGCCTATTCTTTTCCTTTTCTACTGTTTTCTCTTATCTGCTCCATCTTCAAAGCCTTCCCTTTGAAGACGGAGCAGAGATAAGAAAAAGCAGTAGAAATCGCAGTCTGGGAAAGACGACAGGCATCAGTTGTGATCCTAGGGGTTTGTAATTTACACCTCAGAAAAACAATAGGCTCAATAAAGTCTGAGTGAAATAACAACTAATCCAAAAGTATTATTGCCTATTGTGTATTTTCTTTGTAGAAGCAATTGACCTAATACACCTCATCTTTATTTGTACTAACATCTTTATTTGAGACAGAGTATAGTGGGCATATGGGCATTCCTTCTGGCGCCTGCAACAGCGGTTGTAGGGTTGTGCCGACCACTTGTCTTTCAAAATACCAAGGGTGCCTGCAGGATAAAAAAGGTCCAGGACCTCTGAGGTAGAGAATGGGGTTCCAAATCCTACAAACCTTTTCTTGAGAGTAAGCCCCACTTGAATACAACAATGCAGACTTCTGAGCGGACTCATCGTCGCTCTCTGAATTCTGCATGAACAAAAAGCCCAGTCAATTCAGTTATGGGTACAAAAGGATTGCTAGAGATCCTCATTTGTTCCTAGTCTTTGGTCAGCAGCTGGTAGGCCGTGGGCCGGATCTACCCCCTCAACTTGTGCCATCTGTCTTCTCCAGAATATGGAGGTGGAACTTGACAGCAAGTCTTTGCAAGGGTGTGTAGGCCATGAAGTATTGGCTGTTTTCTTCCTCTTCTAGTGGTCTGTGAGACAACGTGACTGCTTACTGTGATTCCAGTCTCCTTTGCCATGTTACAGGTAGGTAGGTAGGTAGGTAGGTAGGTAGGTAGATAGATAGATAGATAGATAGATAGATAGATAGATAGATAGATAGATAGATAGATAGATAGATAGATAGATAGATAGATAGATAGATAGATAGATAGATAGATAGATAGATAGATAGATAGATAGATAGATTATAATATGGACAATGAATCCAAGCTCTTAATTGGAAAGAATTTAGGATTTTCTGAGGGAGTTTTTGGGGTCTATGGTGGGAATATTAGGAGGCCCTTGGAGGGAGAGGGAGAGGAGACAGAATCTAGGATCTGGGACTCTGGTATGGAAGACCTCATGGATCCCCTCCCCATGTTGTTAGCATCTTTTAAATATTTTTAAAAATTTCTCACACACAAAAGCAAACAAAACATACAAACATAAAAAAATAGTCCACTGGTCATCATATATTTTCGAGCGGTCTCATCTTTAATTAAAAGTTAACTCTAGCTTCATGCACACAATTAAGACATTAGTTCAGTAGCTATTTCTTAAGGGCATTCTAGTGTTTACAATCAACTGTTTTCTTTAGATTTCAAACCCTGCCACTACTTCTCTGTTTGAATAGGTTTTCAAAGATATTCCGTAAAAGATTTCCAGTTTTCTAAAAATTGCCAAGACTGTTGCCTCTTAATAGCCATTTCTGAATATTCTGTAACTTCCAAAATCTAGTCCTCTTTTGTTGATATCTTATCTCTCTGTTTTGCACATATGAAGTCCTTGCTGCGGACATCATATACATAAATAGAGTTCTATATTGCTTAGGAAAGCCCTCTCTCATAATTCCCAACAGGAAATTGTTTTTCGTACTTCCTTAAGTATCATATCTCCAAAAGCCTTAGGGCACTTCCGCACGTGCAGAATTATTCACTTTCAATCCACTTTCGCAATTGTTTGCAAGTGGGTTTTGCTACTTTGCACAGTAAAATCCAGCTGCAGAGTGCATTGGAAGTGGATTGAAAGAGCATTATTCTGCATGTGCGGAAGGGGCTGTAGCCTCATTACACATGTACCACATATGAAAGAAAGTCACCTCTTGCTGTTGACAGCGTCTATTAGGCCCATCCGCATATGCAGAATAATGCGCATTCAATCTACTTTCACAATTGTTTGAAAGTAGATTTTGCTATTCCACACATCTTCAAAGTGCATTGAATGTGGATTGAAAGTGCATTATTCTGCATGTTCGGAAGGGACCTTAGACACGCCATTGCACATCTTTGCCAGTCTTTTGGGTTTTAAATACTCATGCTGTCAGCATCTGGAGAAAGAAGAGGAGAATATTAATGTTATAAATAAAATCAGGAAGACTGCCAGTGCTCTTTCCTGGCAGAAGCTACCCCTCCGGCTTTCGAAATGTTCTGCTTGGTTCCTGAGGACTATCAGCTTGCTATTTTCCCACAAACAAAACCTAGGGATTTGGAGATCTTTTCCAGGTCCTACCAAGCAAAGGCCCTATCTCTCTTCCTCAGTTTGCTTTCCTTGCTCCCGTGCTGGTGACTCAGGGCTGGAAACTGGTTTTTGACTGCGGGGGTCTTGACGGAGACTCAGCTTTGTGTCCTAATCCTTGGATAATCCCTGTCCGGAGAACAACAATGATGTCTAATCTCTTCTGCTAGATATAATTTTTGTCCATTGCTGCAGGACCTTTATCTGAGCCGAGTGGAATGTGCTCGTGTTTGCCCAGTGAATGGCCGAGGAGGCGTTCATTCTTGGCCTTGCTGAGTCAGGGAGGATAAAGGACCATAAAAAAGAACCCTCGTAACTATAGAGAGACCAGGGTTACAATTAAGTTGCAGCAAGCAGAGCTTTTACAGACATTCATAGTGCGTATACAAACAGCAACCGTTCATTGTGTTTGTGGAAACAATGACTTGCCAAGTTACATAGGTCAGAAAACAGAAAATATTCACTTGAGTGCAACTTACATGTGAACTTGTCAGAGGGAGATAATAACTAGTTTTTCTAACGGTTGTGTTATGAACACTGGAGTGAACTGAATACCACGTCTCATCGTCAGTTAAGAAGGTAGGATTACTCAAAGCATACTATAGTGTGCACTTTGGACAAGTTTTGAAAAAGCCTAGAAAGAGCGAAACACATTTGCAGAGCCAGCATGGTATAGTGGTTAAGAGCAGATGCACTCTAATCTGGAAAACCAGGTTTAATTCCCCGCTCTGCCACTTGAGTTTTGGAAGCTTATCTGGTTCACCAGATTAGTTTGTGCACTCCAGCACATACCAGCTGGGTGACCTTGGGCTAGTCACAGTTCTTCGGAGCTCTCTCAGCCCCACCCACCTCACAGGGTGTTTGTTGTGGTGGGAGGAAGGGAAAGGAGATTGTAAACCCCTTTGACTGTCTTTTCTTCTTGCCTTACTGTACATTCACACAACTATGTATTGACATCTTTAGGCATAATCATCTGAAGTGTTGTCATTGGTACAATTGGTTTTCTTTGGATAACAAGACCTTCTTCTACCTTCCCCATTTTCTGACCTATGTAACTCTGCAAATCTTTGTTTCTATATGCACAATGAACGGTTGCTGCTTGTATGTGCACTATGAATTTTTCTGTTACTATTTTTGCAATGAATTAATGTTACGCATAGGTGTATTGCAATTTATTGTTTGTATGTCTATTGAAAGCTGTGGCAAGCAAAAGAAGTAGGTCTGGGGACCTTTCCAAGAGAAGCAGATTGTTTCCATACAATCCTAAGCAATTTCGGGCCTCAGTTTTGGGTCTCAGTTGATTCAGAAGGGTAAAACTCTGCTTAGGATCCAGTTTATCAGATGCCTGAAGAATCTTCTCAGTTGACAAACTGAATTTGATAAATGCAGCCCTTTCTTCAAGAAGTTAGGAGCGAATGCGCATCGGATGTGCCCAGTGCGATCGATTCAGCTGTCCGTTCCACACAGCCTAAAGAAGATGTTGTGGGGATGCTAAAAAAGATGTCATGGGAAGGCAATCTGTGCAGCTTTCTTCCCAAGTTGTCCTCAGGAAACCTTATTTTGGCTCAAGGTGTCTTTTTTGGAGAAGGCTTCAAAGCGCACTTCCCCTCCCCTAAGCTGCCTGCAATTTCTTCTGCCTGGCTGTGCAGAATGCAGAGATCCGGAGAAGTCTTATTTTTCCCACCCAACCATTTTGCTCTCTGGTCAGCTTCACCCTCTGCTTGCGCCCGACATTTGGTGTGCATCTGAAGGGATTCTTCCTTCCTCTGCTGAAGGTTGCCCCAGGATGTTTGCTTCAGGCTCCGATCCTGAGCGCCTTTTCAGCCCCAAAAGCACATAGTTGTACTCAGCTAGTCTGACAGATTCTAGTAATATGTAGTTTTCCTATTTATTTTTTTTTTTGGCTAAGCTATCTCTGTAGCTATGCAGATACAAGTACAAGAATCTTAGCCACTCAGATGACTCATCTATGTCCCATTGAGGAGCACAGGGTAGACTAGGGCCCTCTCCGCACGGGCCAATTAAACTGGGATACCGGTAAAAAACCCGGGTTGAGGGAGAAACTTCGCATGGATCCTGATCCTAACATGGATCTGCTCCGCATTCCCCCCTCCCCCGGTTTTTCAAGAATCACGTTATGTGCAATTTCTTTTGTTTTAATGCGGCTCGGCTGTGAAGTACATTCAAACAAGAGAATCGCGCATTATGTGATTCTCAAAAAACCCTTCCCCGGCTCCCATTTGCAGAGCCATGCAGGGAAAATGGGCTGTATCATGGCCTGTGTGTGTGTGTGTGTGTCAGTCCTGCCTGCGATTCATGTGAAGGCGCCCACTCCGCCAATGTGCCGGCTGTCCAGCTGTGCAAAGGGGCCGAGGGAAGGGCGGGTTCGTGTAACCTGCCCCCCCCCCCGCTTTTATTGCCTCATGCAGAAAGGGTTTAAGTCGGTCTGCAGAAGGCAGGTCATCTCAACACTTCTCAATGGGAAGTAGACGGGTCTTCTGAATGGCTAAGATTCTGTGTAGCTATGGAGGTAGCTCATCGAAAGTGTAAAAAGTAGGAAAACCACAGTTCCGTTTATAGAAAAAGAGGAGATTGGGTTTGTACCCTGCTTTACTTAACTATAAGGAGGCTCAAAGCAGCTTACAGACGCCTTCCCTTCCTCTCCCCACAACAGACACCTTGTGAGGTAGGTGGGGCTGATAGAATTCAGAGAGAACGGGGACTGGCCCAAGGTCACCCAGTAGGCTTCATGTAGAGGAGCAGGGACACAAATCCAGTGGACCTGGTAAGAGTCTGCCGCTCATGTGGAGCAGTGGTAAATCAAACCCAGCCCTTCAGATGAGAGTCCATTGCTCTTAACCACCACACCACTCTGGCTGTCTTGGAGGGAGGGGGCTTCCCCATTTGCACCTCTAATCGACCGTTTCCTTTTCTTGAACTGGCTGACCTTTGCGTAGGCCTGCTTGGCTCCAGTTCTCTGCCACTGAGCACCAGAGAAACTGGCACAGAGGCTGACCTGGGAAGCTAAGTGGTGGTTGGGCAGAGACATCTCCGGCTTCTATGGGCATCCCTTCCTCCCTGCCTTTGGCTTGCGGCAGCGCATTGGTGGAGGGTGAGGTCATTGGGAGCCGGACGGGGCAGGGGTGGAACAGTCTGTGACTTGAACCAGGGCCAGAGTGGCTTTTTTCCCTGTTGCCGCTGAACTCTCTGGCTTTCGCTTGCCCTGCTGTGAAGTGGCAGGAAGCGAGATTAACTCCAGGGCTTCTTCTATAAAAAGCCTCGCTATGTAATAATGCTCCGAGGAGTAGCGGCTTAAGCTGTGCCTCCCTCTCCCCCCTCCCCCCCAATCCTTGGCAACGTTTTAATCCTAGCTTCTGGATCACGGTGAAATCGGGGGACTCTTTGCTTTGGCCTGTTCTACAGTCAGCATTTTTGTTGTTGTTGTTGCGTGCAGCACCCACGGTCTGAAGCCGAGCGAGCTTTCTAATGAGTCGGCAGACTCTTTAGGGCTGGTTTGGACACGCTTGTGGTTTCACACCCCCATCCGCTGGGCCCACTAAAAGACGCGCTCTTCAGCACAGCTATCAAAACAGAGATTATCGTCCATTCATGAAGACTGACAGAAGGGTGGGGTTATTTCACTTTTCTTTGCCCTCATCAAAGTGACATCCTAGGTCAGGGGTCATCACAGTGACTGCCAACACCTTTTTTAAGGAAGTAGACTGGACCAGGTAGGATTTTTTCCAGCAAGGCTTCTGATAGACTATTAGAAATTTAACTGGATGTGCAGATGTTTCTAAATGTCTCTTTGGCTGCAGCTGCCACCACAACACGAGGATCTCCACGGTGTTACTGAAATGGATGTTATTTATTTCGACTTATATGCTGCCCAGTGGCGTAACTACCATGGGATGGGGTGGGGACTGGCACCCAGAGCAGGTGCCATTGGGGTCACATGAGGGGAGGTGGAAAATTACCCCACAGCCCTCCTGTTTCCCTCTTTGCCCCACCCCACTAGGCCCCACTGCCGGCTAAGGTAAGTGGGGCACGGAAGTTTGGGCACAGGAATGGTGGCACGGGGGATGGCAGTGCGGTGGCCCATAGGGGAGGCAGAAAACTCAGAGTCTGCCCCGGGCTCCATTTTCCCTACCTATGCCCCTGATGCTGCCCTCACCACAAGGCTAAGAGCAGCTTACAACAATAGATACAATATATAATCATACAGTTGAATAAAACAAGTAACAATGAAAACAACTATAGTAATTAGAATCTAATACAAACTAGATAAAGTACATTTAAAATTAAAATCATCTTAGAAAAATTAAGCTGTGGCAATTACTCTATGGCTGGATCCGCCTCCTGCGGCCGCCATTTTGTGGCAATTGTTTTGTGGCTGCATCCGCCATGCCAGTTTTGGGTGGTTCGACAAAGGATCAAATGCAAAAAATCAATCTCCGGAGGGATGTCAGAAGTGTTGCATGGATGTGGTTTATTGATTTGATTCTGGAAGGATCCTTCTGGGCTGTTTTCCTGAGGTAATAAAATTCAGTCATATTAGGATTGCCTCCTCCTTCTCTTTGCACTGACAGACCGGTGTTTCTTTCAGGTGAACTCTGTAAAGTGAACCAGTGTCAGAACGGAGGAACGTGTATCACGGGCGCCGACAGCTCTCCTTTCTTCTGCGTCTGTGCCGACGGCTTCACTGGGATCGCTTGCAATGAAACGGAGACAGGTATGAATGAATGAAATTTATTTGCGGTCATAGACCAAAATCATAGCAATATCCAACACTTACAAATTACTGTAGATTAAAACATCAGATTAATTTAAGTAATAAAATCAACACGCCAAAGTCCTAAACTATTAAAATATTAAATAAATTATTACAAAAGCTAAAACCCTTCCTCATACCTTTTACAAATTGTCCAGGCAAATTTAGCAACCTCACGCGCCACACCTATATCTGTTCCGGCAACCAATATGGAAATAAGAGTCCTCCTGTCTCTACCTCGGTAATTATATATGATAGGATTAATTAACTTCCTTCTTTCCTGGTCTAAATTCTTACAGTCGAATATACGATGCTCCAACAATTCTATAGAACCATCCTGGCAGAAACAAAAACATTCTTCTCTTAGTCTTTTATTGGTATTTGCCAATTAAGGCCACTTTGATCAGCATGAAACTTCTTCCCAGTTCAGAAACATCTAGGTGCTAAGACAGGTAGACACAGAGTTTGTGGCACACACTTGCTGAGATCGCGCAGAGCAATATTTTTTAAGCCAGTACATCATGCATGACCATCAGTGCCGCGCATTGGTAGGATTCACAATAGTGGGTTTAAATTACAAACAGGGAGGTACTGGCTGGACATTAGGAAGAATTATTTTTACAGTAAGAGTTCACCAGTGGAATCGGCTGCCCAGGGAGGTGGTGGACTCCCTCTCACTGGCAGACTTCCAGCAGCTGCAGGACAAACACTTGTCAGTGATGCTCTAGGCCAGTGATGGCAAACCTTTTCGAGACTGAGTGCCCAAATTGCAACCCAAAACCCACTTATTTATCGCAAAGTGCCAACACAGCAATTTAACCTGAATACTGAGGTTTTAGTTTAGGAAAAACTATTGGCTCCGAGGCGTGCGTTACTCAGTAGTAAGCTTGGTGGTAGTCGGGGGCTTTGCTTTGAAGCAGCCATGCAACTCTTCCAATGGGTGAATCATGACCCTAGGAGGGTTTACTCAGAAGCAAGCCCCATTGCCAGCAACCGAGCTTAGTCCCAGGTAAAGGACTGCGCTTCAGTTCTTTGCATTAAAATCAGTGGGGTTTAACAGCACTTAACAAGTTACCCACACTGCTTCCCCAAAACTAGGCCTTAGATTTAATGCTAATAATCGAGCCCAGCAGCCGAGGCCAGCCCAGGTGTGTGTGTGTGTGGGGGGGGGGGGGGACAATCTGTTTGTGCGTGCCCACAGAGAGGGCTCTGAGTGCCACCTCTGGCACCCGTGCCATAGGTTTGCCACCACTGCTCTAGGCTGATCCTGCATTGAGCAGGGAGTTGGACTAGATGGCCTTTATGGATCCTTCCAACTCTGTGACTCCAAGGTGTCATGGTGGAGCCAAAAGAAGTGTTTTAAAGCACATTCTCTCACACCACAAGATGCCCCACAGATTCAGACCACACAGACAGACACCTATGGACAATCACAGGAGGTCTTGATGCCTCTGCCCAGGTTGACCCTTAGATCTAACATATATTGGAGATTTAGACAGCCACCGTGGTGTAGTGGTCAAGAGCAGGTGGATTCTAATCTGGAGAACTGGGTTTGATTCCCCACTCCTCCACCTGAGTGGCAGAGGCTTATCTGGTGAACCAGATGCATTTCTGTACTTCTACATTCCTGCTGGGTGACCTTGGGCTAGTCACAGTTTTTTCAGGACTCTCTCAGCCCCACCCACCTCACAGGGTGTCTGTTGTGGGGAGAGGAAGGGAAAGGAGCTTGTCAGCCACCTTGAGTCTCCTTACAGGAGTGAAAGGTGGGGTATAAATCCAAACCTTTGTCTTCTATAGGCATTCACGTCCCCTCCCCCCCGTTAACATCTGATTACCTCTTCCATCTCTCTCTTCTTCAGGCCCGTGCCACCCAAATCCCTGCCAGAACAACGGCGTGTGCCAGATTGTCCCGGGTCGGGGAGATGTTTTCACTGAATATGTCTGCCAGTGCCCTTCAGGGTATGAAGGCAAACACTGCCAGAACAGTGAGTATGGGTTGCCATTGGGAAGGAAAGCAGTGTGAAGGACCACATTGGACAGGGCGCGTCTGGAGTCCGGTGTGCAGTTTTGGAGGCCTCACTTCAAAAAGGACGTGGGCAGAAAGAAGCGGGTGCAGAAAAGAGCGATGAGGATGATCGGGGACCTGGGGGCCGAGCCCTGTGAGAAAAGACTGAGGGGCTTGGGACTGTTTAGCCCGGAGAAGAGGAGGTTGAGGGGGGACATGATGCTCTCTTGAAGTATTTGAAGAGCTGTCGCTTAGAGGAGGGCAGGGAGCTGCTGAGCTGTTGGCCGCAGAAGACGGCACTCGCGAGAAGGGGTTCAAATGATGGGAGAAAGGTTCCAAATGGATATTAGGGAAAAATTACGGCAAGAGCTGTTTAACAGTGGAATCGGCTTCAGTGGAATGAGAGCCAGCGTGGTGTAGTGGTTAAGAGCAGGTGGATTCTAATCTGTAGAACTGGGTTTGATTCCCCACTCCTCCACTTGAGTGGCAGAGGCTTATCTGGTGAACCAGATGTGTTTCCGCAGTCCTACATTCTTGCTGGGTGACCTTGGGCTAGTCTCTGAGAGAGTTCTCTCTGAACTCTCTCAGCCCACCCTCCCCCCCACCTTACCAGATGTCTGTTGTGGGGAGAGGAACTTGTAAGCCACCTTGAGTCTCCTTGCAGGAGAGAAGGATGGGATATAAATCCAAACCTCCTCCTCCTCTTCCTCCCTCTTCTTCTTCATGAGTCGGCATGGTATAGTGGTTATGAGTGGTAGACTCTGATCTAAGAACATAAGAACATAAGAACAAGCCAGCTGGATCAGACCAGAGTCCATCTAGTCCAGCTCTCTGCTACTCGCAGTGGCCCACCAGGTGCCTTTGGGAGTTCACATGTAGGATGTGAAAGCAATGGCCTTCTGTGGCTGTTGCTCCCGAGCACCTGGACTGTTAAGGCATTTGCAATCTCAGATCAAAGAGGATCAAGATTGGTAGCCATAAATCGACTTCTCCTCCATAAATCTGTCCAAGCCCCTTTTAAAGCTAATCTGGAGAACTGAGTTCGATTCCTTATTCTTCCACAGGAAGCCTGCTGGGTGACCTTGGGCTAGTCAAACAATCTCTCCAGATTCTCTTTGCCCACACAGAGGCAAGCGATGGCAAACCACCTCCAGAGGTCTCTTCCCTTGAAAACCCTATGGGGTCACTGTACATTAGCTTTGATTTTGCGGCAAAATCATACACATACATACTCTATTCAGATTGGGATCATGATACATGGGGAGAGGAGGCAAAATCTCTTCCCTGCCCCAGTAACATTTTCCTGACCCAAAATTTCCCAGTGGAGTGACTGTTTTACCTGTTAGAGAAACTTGTATTGTAGCCATCAGTAGATGTTAGTTACCTGAGTGGGACCAATCACAGCTCCGCAGGGCTGTTGTACGTCTTGTGTCTGTTGAAATGCAGGTTTTAAATGTTAAAATGCAGGTTTTAAATCTGGTTTCCTCATCTTTTATTTGTGACTTCATATTTTAAGTTTGTGTGGCTTTGTTGTATTTATTTTCCCTGGACCTGCCTTGGGTCAAGAAAAAGACAGGCCCATCAATCGCCTCTGGTGTCTAGGAGGAAATGCGTCTTTTGAGATGGCATCAGAACTAACCCCAAAGATACGGAATATCTTCCGTGAATCTAACAACACAGAAATTAGAGAAAATTGCCTGGACTTAATTTTAAATTGGGATTATTATTATCATTTGCTGCCAATTCAAGGCAAGAGAGCTTCACAGGTGGTTTGCCATTGTCTGCCCTCCCATTATGCCCCAGGTATTCCTTTGAGGTCTCCCACTCAATTACTTGTCAGGACTGACTCTGCTTAGCTTCTGAGATCCAGCAAGGTCAGGCTAGACTGGGCTATCCAGGCCAGGAGGGTGTGGCTGTTCACCTTGGGAAACAGGTTTGGGAGTTCCTTATATCTTTCTTGGCGTTGTACACAAATATAGAAGGAGTGCTTCTCCTCATACAGGAGAACTGGATGAAAAGTTTGGAAGTAAATTCATTAAAATATTTGGGAAAGATTAAGACTGCTTCTGGTTCAGCATTGGAAGCAATAATGGTTACCAAGTACAGATAACTAGTTGTGTAAAACCTGGCATGTTATGTTGATGGACAAGAGATCCATTCTGAAACAAGACTTTTGAGAAAATAAATACCCCCCAATTTTTTAATCAGTGATGTTATTTATTCAGTCCCGGGGGAGAAAAAGAAGAAGAGTCTGGCTTTATGCCTCGCCTTTCTCTCCTGTAAAGAGTCTCAAAGCAGCTTACAAACTCTTTCGCTTCCTTTCTCCACAATGGACACCTTGTAAGGTAGGTGGGACTGAGAGAGTTCTGAGAGAGCTGTGATTGGCCCAAGGTCACCCAGCAGGAATTTAGGAGTGGAAAAACAAATTTAGTTCACTACATAAGAGTCTGCCGCTCATGTGGAGGAGTGGGGAGTAAAATCCGGTCTCCAGATAAGCGTCCATCTCTTTTAACCACTACACCGCACCGCTTTCAAGGAGGAAATTTCCAGAAGAAGTATTGGTAGTGCTTTAGTATGAAAGAGAAATGAATATAACCTAAAAAGTTTTATTGACATGCACATTTACACTGATTTCGTTAATCCATTTTAAGACATCTAACTGATTGACTAAGGTTTCTTGAACTGAGGGATTTTTTTTCTTCCTCCTCAGAATCCTCCTCCTTTTCAGCCTTAGACATGGACGAATGTGCTTCGCAGCCATGCCAGAACGGAGGAATCTGCTTGGATCTGGAAAGAGACTATTCTTGCAAATGTGCTCCGCTGTACTTGGGGAAGACCTGCAGCATCCGTAAGTTCCAGAGTGTGATGCTGCTGGTTTCCAAGGAGGACAGAGAGGATTCTAAGCATAGATGAATCCCCCCCAAGCTCCGTTTAAGTATTATTCATACGGTCCTTGACCAAAACATAAAATATCAATATAAGTGACACCTAAGAATGAAATAGTTCAAAATAGATATAAAATAGATATCTGTACAATATGTTAAAATTTATATCAAAATTTATATCATAAATAATAAATCTAAAATGTAACCAACCAGTGCAGATTATAATGGATTTACTTATCTATAAGTCACTGACCAACGTTTTCCTGATTTTTATTTTATTTATTTCTCGAATTTCTTCATTGCGCCGCCTAGAACTGGCTTGGGGCAATTTACAGATCAACAACAATACAATAAAAGTGTCTCGGCGTACGTAGACCCGTAAAATGGGAAAGCCGAGTAGTGGTCTAAAATTTATGAAAAATCAATTGCATTATAATTAAAACAATCTAATTTTAAAATAATAAATAATAAATTGAATAAATGCCACTAATTTTGCTCACTATCCATCCAAATTTAACGACATTGTAAGTTATCTCCTGATTTGTTTCATTTGACATAATTGAAATATAATCTTCCTTTCTCTTCCTGGGATGCGGAAGAGTAATAAGGAGTAATAAGAGTAATAGGAGTAATAAGACCATCTCTTGCTCCACTGTAATTTTTACAGTCAAACAAGACATGCTCTAATGTCCCAATTACCCCCCTCACCACACAAGAAAATACATTCTATGGAGGAATTCCTTTATATTTTCCATGAAGGACTGGTGTAGGAAACATTACATCAACGTAGAAATTCTGGGTTGCATAGATATTTAAAATATAGCATTAGGTCAACCTCGTTTAATGGGCCTAGGTCATAAAGAGAACTTGTGATTTTAATTCAAGTCATGTTGTCGTTCAATACCCAAAATGCTTTCATTCAACCCAAGTTCCACTTAATTCATTCTCTGATTTCTTGATCTTGCAGGGGCTACCTGGTGCTCCAGGAATGCCTTGTAGCAAGTTCTAAAGTTGGGGTGCTGTGTGGTTTCCGGGCTGTATGGCTGTGTTCTAGCAGCATTCTCTCCTGACGTTTCGTTTGCATCTGTGGCTGGCATCTTCAGAGGATCTTTCACCCCTTGCTGGCTCAGGGGTGAAATGGACCACATTCACATGCTTGAGATAATTGCCATGTCAGTGTTGACTTGGCTCATTTATCTCTGTAGGAAGCCCTGGGAGTCCAGATCTCTTGCTGCTTCTTTGCATCTTTGCAGTGACTTCCACGGCATAGATGAAAGAGAATGAAAGCAGATAAGAGGGCCACACAGATCAACATAACATCACAAAAACGAGTTCTTTCCTCTAAGACACCCATGGCTTAAGCTGACAGCTCTCAGGATTGAAATGCAGAGAAGAGAGTGTTGTTTGCGAGTGTTTTTCTGTTGAGATTTTGCAAGTGTCTGTCACAGCTCAGCTATAAAAGGGTTAACTGTTTGGATGTAAACAAGTTGCTGAAGTCACTGTTTATGACCTGATCTATTGATTAGCTATTGGTCAGTCAGATAGCCATTGCTTACATGTTAGCGAGCTCCTACATCGGAAGTTATAAAGCTAACTCAGGCAGTTTCCACATGGGCGGAATATGGCGGCCTGGGGACGGCAGAAACGCCGTCCCCAGGCCGCCATTCGCACAGGGGGTGCAGCTGCTTCACAGCCGCGCCACCCTTGTGCCGCCCGCCCGGCGCCGAGCCGGCGTTTTCAGAGTGTGCTGGGAAGCGCACTTTTCTGAAAATGCTGGCTGGAAGCCGCTGCTGTGCCACGCGCCGGAGGGCCGGAGAGCAGGTGAGTCGACCGGGCGACGGCGCCCAGTGGCACCGTCTTCCCGGTTCTTTCAGAAACGCCGACCCAAGCCCTTCCGCCTCCGTGCGGAAAGGGCCTCAGTTTCTTTGTTTGAGCAGACACGACACCAGAGAGGAGACACGAGGTCCACAACATCATGTGAGGCAGCAGATAGGTAGCAAGATGTAACCAAACGTACAGTAATGTAGAAAGGGTTTCTTATTTTATCTCCATGTAACCCTCCCTTATAGTTAGTAAACTCATTTATAAAAAGCAGCTGAGAATCTGTCTCTTCTGTTCTGGACCAATTCAATTAATATTAGTAGAGTAGAACAAACAGAACAGAAAAAAGAAAAAAAATCAAAACAAGTATCTTGGGAGACCAAGAAAAAAAAGAGGAAATTGTGCACCTGATATTATATGTGATAAACTAATAAAGAATAGACACTTAACGATAATAGCTGTTTATTGCCAATGTTTTATATTTAAATGTTGTAAACTGCCCTGAGCCTGGAAGGGGAGGGGTGGCATATTAAATCGAATAAGTAATTAGTTAACTATATTATAATAAACATGAAATAATGCTTATAATAGTAAACAAACAAAAATCATAGACTTCTTTATGCCATATATGATAAACCTGCTAATAATATTAGATAGTTATGATATAAATTCAGATGAAATAGATTTTAAAAAGACTAAATGATTACTATTCTAAGAAGCATGTTCCTTTTTGCAGTGTTTGCAGGCAAAAATCAAGATATGCTGTAGGGCAAATTTTAGGGTCTGTCCGGGGGTCGCTGCGCCGGCTCGCCCCGGACTTGGACGGCAGCCGGCCGGCGCAACGCCCCGACCCGCAGCAGAAGCGCCAGCGGGGGGGGGGGGCGGCACCGACGGACGAGAGGCGCGACGAGGAGCAGCTGCGGCTTAGCCGGCAGCTGCCGCGCCTCTCGCCATCAACGGGGCGCAGCCGGGACGACAGCGCGGCCGGGAACGCCCCCGAAGACCCGGGAAGCCTTCAAAAGGCGAAGACCGCCGGGAGAGCAAGGCTGGCCGCAGCAGGGCGTGGGAGGGTTGTGCGGAAGCCCAGGGAGGTCGGGGAAACCATCGTGTGGGAAGAGGGGTGGACCGGAGAGAGAAAGAGCGACGGAGCAGAAGGAGGAGGAGTGAGAGAGAGTGTAGGAGCAGAAGGAGGAGGAGTGAGAGAGAGTGGAGGAGCAGAAGGAGGAGGAGGGAGCGAGAGCGGAGGAGCTGAAGGTGGAGGAGTGGGAGAGAGCGAAGGGGAGTGCGGAGGTGCCTTGGAGGGGGAAGAGAGGAGGCCAAGGAGGGGAGAGAGGCTGGCTGGGAAGGGGGCAGCAGACCCCAGTAGGGGGGCAGCCACCCCCAAACGCCAATAGGAGGGAACCCCAGGGAGTGAGGGCTGCCCTCACCCCTTGAGGAGCACCCTGTGGTTTAGGCAGCTGACTGCATTACGAGCCCCAAAGACCGGGGCCACAGACAAGGAGTCCATCACCTCGGATAGGGACAGTGGGACGGCTTGTCAGCCGCGGCCACAGGAGGGGGAGGGGAAACACCACAGGGTCAAAGAACAAACCAGCCATTAATGCGATTATCTGCTTGGAAGAGGAGGACGGTTCAGCGATCGAGCGTACGCCTTGCAAATATAGCAGCCCTTTGTCTACTGTAGAGAGCCAACATGGCATAGAGAGACAGTGTGATGTAGTGGTTAAAGTGTTGGACTAGGACCTGGGAAACCCACGTTCTAATCTGACACGATAACTTGCTGGGTGATCTTGGGCCAGTCCCATACTCTCAGCATCGACCCTGGCAAGTATTTGGATGGGAGACCTCTAAGGAGCACCAGGGGCATGAAGCAGACATTGGGCCAAATGTATGTGACTGACCAAATGTCACCCTGCAAGCTTCCATGGCAGAGTTGGGATTTGGACCTGAGCCGTCCACATCTATTGTCTGTCTCAGCAAAAAGATGTTAGTAGGCTGGTTTATTCCTCCGCCACAGAAATCAACATGCCGGACCTTCTTTGCTGTAGAGTGCTCCGTCTGGGTTCTAATGCCTGCCTAGCCTTGCTCCCTCTCATCCACATTATTAAAGTAAAAGTACATGAACTATATGCTCTTATATCAAGGTACCATGTTCAGTAATGCACAAAATAATGGTTTTGGCAAAGGCAGGGCATAAAAATGAATGATAATTCTCATATTCAATCAGGACTATATTCTAATGCGGAAGCATACAGTTTTCACAACCACTGCACTTCAAGTGACCTCACTAACACCTTTATCTGAGACAGAGTATAGTGTGCGTGCCATTCCTTGACTCCAATGCCTGCAACAGTCATTGTGTAGTTATGCCCACCGCTGACTTTCAAAATACCAGGGGTGCATAACATCTTTTTCTGAGACAAAGTATAGTTCATTATCTTGCTCTTTAAGGGCTTAATTAACAATTTATGTAATAAAATGAAATATTAGTTGTTGGGTAGAAGGTGAACTCCATGGTTTTGAAGGATGTTCCTGTTCTTATTCTGTTTTTCTTCTCTCCTCTCCTGCCTGCGTGTCTTTCTTCTTATGTGCAATGTTGCCTCCCTCTTTTGCACACACAAATTTTTCCACTTCAGGTTGTGCCAGTGCCCTGGGCATGGAGTCAGGCGCCATTGCAAACACTCAACTCACGTCGTCATCTGTGCATTACGGCTTCCTTGGCTTGCAGCGCTGGGGTCCAGATCTTGCTCGCCTGAATAAGAAGGGCCTTGTGAATGCCTGGACCTCGAGCAATTATGACAGGAGTCCCTGGATTCAGGTATTTCTGGGATAGCAGCAACAAGTCTTTGTCGCTGAAAGTGTTGCAGACCTCAGTGGAAATAGAAGTGTGTAGCTCCACTTGTAGGAGCCAGCTGGTGTAGTGGTTAAGAGCGGCGGACTCTAGTCTGGAAAACAGGGTTCGATTCCCTGCTCCTCCACATGAAGCCTGCTGACCTTGAGTCAGTCACAGTTCCCTCAGAACTTTCTCAGCCCATGTGGGGGCAGGCAAAGGCACACCCCATTGTGGTGGAGTGGCTCAGAGCAGCACACTCTGATCTGAAGAACCAGGTTCGATTCCCCCTCCGCCACATAAAGCTTGTTGGGTGACTTTGGGCCAATTGTGGTTCTCTCAGAACTCTCTCAGCCCATGCAGAGGCAGACAATGGCAGACTACCATTATCTTTTGCCTCAAAAGCCCTACAGCCGTGGTGGCGAACCTTTGGCACTCCAGATGTTATGGATTACAATTCCCATCAGCCCTTCCAGCATGGCCAAATTGGCCATGCTGGCAGGGGCTGATGGGAATTGTAGTCCATAACATCTGGAGTGCCAAAGGTTCGCCATCACTGCCCTACGGGATCACCACAAGTTTGCTATGATCCACTTTCCACACCACAACTCCACTGTACTGTTGATGTGTAACGGCGTTGCAGCTTAATGTATAAGGAGTTGTGTGAACTTGGGAGCAGCCGTAAAACTTGGAGCTAGCATTAAGCATGAGAGTAAGGGGCTTGAAGAAGAAACGGGCAGGAGAAGAGGTTCTGTGGTCCCTTGGCTGCTTAGCTTATTTCTTCACACCCTGACAGTGGTGGGATTCAAACATTTTAACAACAGGTTCCGATGGTGGTGGGATTCAAATAATGACTGTTAAAAAGTATTTAAAAATATTTTTAGTATCACTTTGTTTATTTTAAGTATTAAAAATATTAATACTTAATAAAAATATTTTAAGTATTAAAAAAGTGAAAAAGGAAATTTTAACAACAGGTTCTACAGAACCTTCGGAACCCCCTGAATCCCACCTCTGCTGTATACGCTCCGCTGTTGTCAGGGTGGATTGGCCAACGAGGTGTAGTGGTTAAGAACAGGGGGACTCTAATCTGGAGAACCAGGTTTGATTCCCCACTCCTCCACATGAAGCCTGCTGGGTGACCTTGGGCTAGTCACAGTTCTTTCAGAACTCTCTCAGCCCCACCTACCAGTGTCTCTTGTGGGGAGAGGAAAGGAAAAGGAGTTTGTAAAGCACCTTGAGACTCTTTACAGGAGAGAAAAATGGGGTATAAACCCAGGCTCCTCCTCCTACAGGGAAATTTCCTGGTGGGTCACTGTTCTGTGGACCATGGGGCTGAGCAGAGCCAAACCTCAGCTCTGCCCGAGCTTTGGGGACATCTTGACTCAGACCCCTCATCAGTCACTGGCTATGGCATTTGGTTTGCTCACCATCTTCTCCTGCACCGCCAGGGGGTGAATGCCCACTGTCTGCCCCACAGAGCCGAGTGGCCCTGCAGTGCTGGCTAAATTATAGGAGGGACCAGTTGACTCGACTTGCTCCAGGACAGTTTTCGCTTCCCAGTTCGCTCCTGGCTTCAGTGCTGCTGAGCAGCCAATTAATTCGGATAATTCTGCTCTTCTGAGAGGACTTTTCTCCGGACCAGGTCAACCTGCTGAGGAAGATGAGGATTTCCGGCATTTCCACACAAGGGGCGAGTCGCGTCGGCCGGCAGCAATACGTCCGAGCCTACAAAATAGCCTACAGTTTGGATGGACGGGAGTTTTTGTACTTCAAGGATGAAAGACAAGATCTCGAAAAGGTAAACTGTGGGGGAAGGCTCTCTGAGGGAAGGAAGAAAACGGTGGAACGACCTCTATATTTTATACTTCCTAATAATTCCCAAAGAGAGCTAGCATGGTGTGTAGTGGGTAAGACAGGTGCACTCTAGTCTGGAGAACCGGGTTTGATTTCCCCACTCCTCCACATGAAGCCTGCTGGGTGACCTTGAGCCAGTCACAGTTAGAAGTCTATCAAAATCCATTCGAAGGCAGGGCGTGGCAAAGTACCTCTGAATGTCTCTTGTGTTGAAAATCCTACAAGGTCACCGTAAGTTGGCTCAGACTTGGTGGCACTTTTATGCACAAACAGTCACGCACAGCATATGTTCAGCAGTTTCGTGTTCCAACGGCTTCATTGTATGTGAGTTGCTTGTGCTATCTAATATATATTTTAAATTCTACCCTTCCTTTCATTCTGTTGCGATTCTCCCATTTTTACCCTCTGGTTGACTCCTAACTGAATGACCGAACCACAACACCTTACTGCCAAAAATAGGAGTGCCTTGTATTTGCCATGTCAAAAACAGGGTGTTCAAGCCCCCTTGTTCAAGTGAGGTCTTTCGAACTCAGAACTTTGTAGCTCAGAGGTTTTATCCAATTCACTCCACGAAGCTGTCTTTTGTACAATTGGTCCATTGGCCATCTGTGGCCATTTCTGATTCCCAATGGTTTCTCTAAGGTCTTCGGAAGAGGTCTTTCACATTACCTACGGTGTGATCCTTTTGGAACTTGGAGACACTGGGAATTGAACCTGGGACCTTCTGCTTTCCAAGTAGATTTTCTGCTTCCGAGTTATCGCCTGTCCCCGAATGGGAGACTACGGAATCCTTTTGAGTCTAGAAATTCTTTTGTTTTTGTTACGTTCTTTCCTGCAGGCTTTGACTAGCTGTATAATCAGTAGCACATGGCCCCTCAGCGCATATTTCTCATTCCTTTCCCCCTGGCTTGAAAAGTTTTTTCTCGCCCTGTTGGAAGGACAACACAAAACACATGTGACTGGGGTTTGCTTTTGCACGAAAGGCAAGAGGGGATCCATGTCGAGGCATCAGGCATTTGCGCATGCAGCCAAAGCACAGGCGCACCCAAAAATAGCTGATTCAAAAGCAGTTGGGATGATGACTCTAGCAAATGCGCCTGTGACTGATCGGAAGCAGTTAATCGTAGCCACTCCTTCGCTGAAAGGAGAAGACTTATGAAGCCCAGCTGGCAAGGCCTGGAATATATATTATAAACAGGGTGGAGTGTTTTCTGCATGAAAACACGTGTGCAAAACTTTAAACTCTAGACATCCCAGAAATGCAAAACGTGCTGTTGAAATAAATGGAGACTGTTAAAATATGCTTGCGCTTGTTCTGTGTGATTCTATTGTGTTTTTTGCAAGGATTTTTTTTAAGGAGGGTTTATTAAGAATTGTTTTTGCAGAGGTGGAAAAGTAAAAGCTGATATTGCCAAGTTTAAGGGGATAAATCCACTTGATGCCGTGTGTATCATTTTGGGTGTAGGCCTTTTGCATAACTGAAAACAGAGGTCCTTTTGCATTTGAAATCCCAGGGACAGAACTTCACCTTGCTGACACATGTACTCTGATTTCTCATTTCTCCACACCCATATCTTCTGTGGGCAGGAAGGTGATGAGAAACTCAAGCAGAGAAACCAAAGTCCCTGGTTCAAATTTCTCTTCACTCTTTTGCAAGCTGTTCACTCAGAGCATCATTCTCCCTTCTGCTGTCTGGGGATTAAATGCTGATCAGGGTAGAAAAGAGGCTGGGGTAGGGGAGGCAATATAACTGCTTTTGCAAAGTATTTGAAAGGCTGACGCTTGGAGGAGTTCAGGGAGCTGTTCCTGTTGTTACTGCGGGGTAACGTTTTAGAAACTTTTAAGCCAAAAAGCTCAAGCCGACAAGGAATAAAATTAAAGAAATAATTTTATTCAGACCAACAAAGGGCAAGTTAGCATCAGAGGAGTCACACTAAAATGGCTGAGGTCTCCCGTTTTTATAGGATAAAGACAGGTTACATCAAAAGAGTACCATTGGAAAGAATTACACCCAAAGTACAACCACCAGCAATCAATCACTCAAGAGGGAGGAGATCTTCCCCCTACCCAAAACATTTTAAACATGCAGATGCCCTCATTGGAAGATGTCAGTAATTCACACTTCTGACGTCCGTGAACTAAGACCTAGCATCACCTTATCAGTATTGTTCTCAGTTGCCCCACTTATCTAAACAAAAGAGCCTAAACATGTGGCTGTGTTCTGGTTTGTATCAGAAAAAGGACAGACTTATGGTGCCAGTGAGGACAACAAGACCTAAAAGAAAACATAATTTAAGATCTCCAAAATTCCACAGGGTGAGTTAGAACAAAGGGCTATGAATTTCTGGTTAGTGAGAGAAAGAAGGGCAAAGAGCAAAAGGCCTACATGCCTTTTGCTTAACAGCTTATGGCTGACAGCACAAAATTACAAGGAACAGAAATAATAAAGAGAACTATTTTTTCCCCTATAAGGATTTAGAGAATCTTTTTAAACAAAATCTGTGCCTACACTGTTGACAACAGGACTCGCAATAATGGGCATAAATTACAGGCAGAAAGGAACCAAGTGGATATTAGGAAAACTTTTTACACCCAGAGTAGTTCAGCAGTGGAATCAGCTGCCTGGGAAGGTGGTCAGCTCCTCCTCTTGGGCAGTTTTCAAGCAGCAGCTGGATGAACTATTGTCAGGGATGGTTTCAGCTGATGCTGCATTGAGCAGCGGGAGAGACTAGATGGCCTGGTTGGCCCCTTTCAACTGATTGAGTCTATATTTCTGCCTGAGTTGCAGAAGGGATGTATGTGAAGCTCTACATAAGAACATAAGAACAAGCCAGCTGAATCAGACCAGAGTCCATCTAGTCCAGCTCTCTGCTACTCGCAGTGGCTCACCAGGTGCCTTTGAGAGCTCACCTGCAGGATGTGAAAGCAATGGCCTTCTGCGGCTGTTGCTCCCGAGCACCTGGACTGTTAAGGCATTTGCAATCTCAGATCAAAGAGGATCAAGATTGGTAGCTCTCTTTTCATTGGTCTTCAGTCCCCTACACAACTATCACTGCTTCACTTTTTGTGTGCACAGAAAAGACACTGTGCCTGTTGCCTCTCATATCTGGTGGGCCACTGCGAGTAGCAGAGTGCTGGACTAGATGGACTCTGGTCTGATCCAGCAGGCTCTTTCTTACGTTCTTATGTTTCCTAGAGTTCCTCATAGTGCACCATCACCAAAACAGTTTTTTCAAAAAAATCAACAGGTGTGTGTTTAACTCGGACCCTGATCAATTAGTGTTGGCTCTCACGGGTTAAAGTTTTAGTTAAAGAACAAGTTCATGCGTGAATGCAGTTGAAAGCTCGTTGCTGAATATTTGGTGGAATCGACCACCACTTTTTCCACTGTTTCCATGTGTGGAGATGTCGTTGCCTTAACGAAACGTTCCTTCACAAAAGAGCAGGGCTGCTTGCGGGGAGGGAGTGAAATACAAGCCCACGTCCCTAGACATTTTCTTCCTCCCATTTCCCTTTGCAGGTTTTCGAAGGCAACGTGAACAATGACGTCTCAGTGACCAATCTGTTTAATCCGCCGATCACGGCCCACTACATCCGTGTCTATCCTGTGGTCTGCCGGCGAGCTTGCACGTTGCGCTTCGAGCTAATTGGCTGTGAAATGAATGGTAAATGCTTCCCATTGATTTCCATGTGCTGGGTAGTTGTGCATGTTCTTCTTTGGGCTTCGGATCAGAAGGCAGCGTTCTTGCTCTGTGTTTCTGTCTGCTGGGAGAGGTTGAACACTTGGAAAAAACAAAAGCACCAGTTTGCTGCTTCAAGACCAGAACGCTGCACCATGTATACAGCAGAGGGGGATGGCAGCCAGCATGATTAAGAGTGGTGGATTCTAATCCGGAGAACCGGGCTCGATTCCCCACTCCTCCACATGAGCGGCAAAGTCTTATCTGGTGAACCAGATTTGTTTCTGCATTCCTACATTCCTGCTGGGTGACTTTGGGCTAGTCACAGTCCTCTCCAAAATCTCTCAGCTCTGCCTACCTCTCAAGGTGTCTGTTGTAGAGAGAGGAAGGGAAAGGAGTTTGTCAGCCACTTTGACACTCTTGAAAGGTAGAGAAAAGCGTGGTATAAATCCAAACTCCTCCTCCTTCTGTGTGGACAAATCTATTGGCTGTTGCTGAGCCCTGATTTTTCAAACTTTGTTAGCACATTGAGAAGTGTGCTTTAATTTTAACACCTTGGTTCCATTTCGGTGGCTGCTAACTGCTGTGTAATTTTGCACTTGGGGGAGAGAAACAATTAAAAGACTCCCCGCAGTTACTCTGAAGGTTAATGTCATTTTGCGCCCTTTGCAAACTTTATGGCGGAAAAGCTTGGCATGTCTTTCTTCGTTGCCCCTGAAATGTTCACCCTTTTTCACAATTTAATTGATTAACCTGGAGAAGTAGTTGCAACCTGCCCCTGTTTTAGGCTGTGGCAAGAGAAAATTAAAATAAAAAAGACCCTCGGGTGTATGTCATAATGTCACTTCAGGGGGATCCTGTCAGATGCCAGTCTTCTCTAGGAATTACCTGAAACTCTGTGGATTTACCATAGAGTTTTTGGCAATTCCTGGAGAGGCATGGGCTAGATTGACACACCACCCACATTTCTGGTACCAGCAATGTTGGCTTCTAGCTCTTCCTCTGTCTGCATCAGTCACCACAGTGACACCTGCTGGTGGTGCTAAAAATTCCAGGATTATTTATGTCTTCTATTAACATAAACATTGTCGGTGGTGTGTGCAGAACTTCACAGAGCCAGTGTGTTTTAGTGGTTAAGAACTCTTGCCCCTGTGTTCTGTACCAGTTGTAGCTTCTGGAGCAATTTCAAGGGCAGGCCCACGTAGGCAAATTACAGTAATCCAGCACTATTGTTGCACGGATCACAGTTTTTATTTAAGATGGGTTTAATCCACTAATACTCTGCCTTTCTTTTTAATGGGGATCGAGGATGGGGTTCATCATTCTCCTGTCCTCCATTTTATCCTCACCAACCCTGTGAGGTAGATGTCTGGCCCAAGATCACACACAAGTTTCCACAACTGAGTTGGGATTGAAATTTGGGTCACCCGGTTGTTAGTCTTGGACTCTAACCACCACATCACACTGGCTTTCTCACCACACTGGCGCTCACTGGATGCTCAACAGGCACCGTGCTTGTGTTTCCATTTTCAGTGCTTGGCTCAAGAAATTTACAGTCCGGGAAAAGTTTGAAATATTCGGTTCAGAAAATTTGTAAGTCATTTCATTCCATGCAAGAAATTTGAGATCCCACTGGCCTCAATTCTCCCTTAAGTCAGACTATCCAGAGATAAAACTGTTAATTTCCCACCATCCCATCATCTGGGAATACATCAAGCACTATGCAGTCTGGGAAATTCTGAGTTGGCATAAGTCAACATTACACAATGATTGGGTTAGAAAACTCACCGAAACAAAAAAATGACTTGCAAATGTTGTGCAGGTGTTTGTGGGGGATTTTCTTTTGGGGGTTGTGGGGTTTGTCTGCATGGGCTGGTTTTTGAAACAGTGGTTTTCAAACTGCTTTATGGGAAGCCCTGGTGTCTGTTAGAAATGTATCCGGAATTCCAGGCCATTAATAGGGAAGACCTTGTCTGTTGCTCCATCTTTAGAGGGTGTATGGGGCATGTCCCAAAATTATATAATCATAGAGTTGGAAGAGACCCCAAGGGCCAATCAAGTCCAACCCCCTGCAATGCAGGAACACACAGTCAAAGCACTCCCAACAAATCTGCCGCATGAGACCAAGCGTTTATCAAATTCAGCCTCCTGGATTTCTTCGTGGTGTCCCAGATGCCACCAAGAACCACACAATACTGTTAGAAGAAGTTACCTCCTGAAAGCTCATATTGAAATCCATGTTACTCATCTTTAAGGTGCCAGTGAGTATCTGTTTCATGAAGGACTTAAGCCGTCTCCATCATTGCCTTTCAGCCTCTGGCACCCAGAGCACCATTTTCAAAATGATTCCTGACCGCCATTTTGTGATCCCCCCCCCTTTTTAGTTTGTTGTGGGATTGATGCTTCAGAACAGGATGCTGTGATTCTCTGTGCCTTCTACATACCACTCTTTGAAGATTGGTCCCCCAAAAAGAAGAAACTCTGCTGAAATGTTCCCAAAATAGGCGAGGGGGTACAGAGAGTAAGCTGAGAAATTGGCACCGAGAAGGAAGTCTGGGGACTCTAGAGAGGTGAGGGAAACGTCTTAAAGAGACCGTCCAGGCAAATAAAGCCATTTTAAAAACGTTTCAACTGAAGAATCATTTTACAAGGGCGTTCATTTGAAACATTTTGAGGCTACAAACTAAATGTTTTAGGAACCAAAGGAACCAATGCAGAACTCCATGGAGAAAACATTTTATTTCCTGCCTCAAAACATTTTAAAAGGTTTGTGTGGAAATGGCCAGCCAGAAATCCTACAAAGATGGCTCTTTGCTCAGCCAGGGCAAGAACAGTTAGGATCCTGTTTGAACATGTGAAGAAGAAAGAAAGAAGAGATGTTATATCCCACTTTTCTGTACTTTAAAGAGTCTCAAAGCAGCTTACAGTCACATTTCCTTCTCTATAACAGGCACCTTGTGAGGTAGGTGAGGCTGAGAGAGTTCTGAGAGAACCATCACTGACCCAAGGTCACCCAGCAGGCTTCATGTAGAGGAGGGAGGAATCGAACCCATGAAAGAGCTCACCACTGTTAACAATTGCAGAACTCTGGCAGTCATCTCTGAATTCTCTGCGACATACAGGGGCTGTACGGCAACAATGGAGGAGGAGGAGGAGGAGCTTGGATTTATATCCCCCCTTTCTCTCCTATAGGAGACTCAAAAGGGCTTACAATCTCCTTCCCTTTCCCCCCTCACAACAAACACCCTGTGAGATGGAGGGATTCATGCAAATGAACACAGAAAAGGGTTCTTTGGAAGTTTGAAAGCTACTGATATCAAGGAGCGTTGGGTGCGTCTGTCGGCTTGCTGGGGTTTATTGGGAAGGTCTGTGGCATGTGGGCATTTCCCTTTCACTCGTCTCTGTAAACCATTGTGTTACAGTGTATTTCAACATGGCAGGTTGCTCGGAGCCCCTGGGCATGAAATCCCACCGCATCTCTGATGAGCAGGTCACGGCCTCCAGCGTGTACAAGACGTGGGGCATCGATGCTTTTACTTGGCATCCGCACTTCGCTCGCCTTGACAAGACGGGGAAGACCAATGCCTGGTCTGCCCTCACCAATGGGGCGGGAGAATGGCTTCAGGTACGTTCTGTTGCTAGCCAGAAGGAGGATGGGAAGGGAGTGAGCTTTTGAACGGAAATGGTGAACTCAAGTGTGGTGTAGTGGTTCAGAGAGGCAGACTCTAATTCGGAGAACTGGGGTTGGTTCCCTACTCCTCCGTGTGACTGGTGGTCTTTAATCTGGAGAACTGGATTTGTTTCCCTGCTCCTTCACATGAAGCCTGCTGGGTAATCTTGGGTCAGTCACAGTTCTCTCAGAACTCTCTCAGCCCCACCTACCTCACAAGGAGTCTGTTGTAGGAGGGAAAGGAGTTTGTAAGCCACTTTGCAACTCCTTATAGGAGAGAAAGGTGGGTTATAAATCTTCTCTTCTTGACCTTAACAGTATGTGTTGTAACACCCGCAGATCTGCATAGCTTCTTATGAGTAGAACTATTCAAATTCATAGAGATGGAACATACTAAAATGGAATTTTAAGTCTAGCTGTCTCAGTTTTGCCTCAAAAAAGCCGCTTCTTTTAATCTGGAAAACAACCTTAGAAACGTCCTAGGCACATCTTGTTGCTGCTGTTAAAATTTTTTTTTAATTAACCATTTCTGGGACTCAGTAGTTCACACTGTCCAGTTACAATGTGCTTTTCTGCTACTAACGATGTGATTGTGTCAAAACATGCGGTACTATGCAGCACCAACTTCATAACAGGAAACAAAATGTCCAAGAAATTTTCTAAAAATTTCCAATTTCTCCAGGCAAGACAACCTCTCAATAAACTTTACAAACAAATTGTATATATTTGTTTAGATTCACTATGTCAGTCCCAGTGGGGAAAAAAGAAGAAGCTAAAACTGTGTATTTGAGTTTGAGATGTAAGGGGGATTTTCAGAATTGAGGACAGGATATATAAATAATTGGGGTGTATGGGCAAGCAAATGCCTTCTTTTCAAACAATATTAGTTCTCCATTTTAAGAAGAGGTTGGATTCTCGGTTACATGCAAGTTTCCCTCTCTGGAATTCACTGCACTGTCAGATCTGAGAATGTCCACGGTTTCCGAAAGCTCTCCCAAGTGTGACTTTTCAGGGAAAGTGAAGGGAATCAATACACATTTCACTTTCATTCAGTTTCCTTGCTCCTCCCAGCTTTTCCTGAGCGCACAAAAGCAGCCTCTCCCGCACAGATTGAACAAGGAAGTGGGGGCAGGCCAAATGGTGGTGTGGCTCCACCATAGACACTGCTCAGTGGGAGAAACCCATTAATGCAGAAAACCATGGGGAAAACCCACTGTAGAGCACCTAACCACGATGTACGTGCTGCACACATGAAAGCCAACGGAGCTTCATCTTCCTACTTCTTGCTCTTTTTTTAATGACTGTCCACATGTTCCTTCCCCTCTCCTTCCAAAAGTTCCTAAAACATGTGCAAAAAATTTACAGCAAAAATACCAATTGCCATTACATGAAGAATGCTAGTCAAAAACTATAAATGTTTGACCCATCCTCTGATCACCTCTCAGAGACCAGGGCAGCTAGCATTTTAGGGTAATAGACTTCCAGGTTGTTGGAAGAGAATGACTTTATGCTGTTTCCTGCCTCAACCCAGTGGCGTATTTACCTAGTGGAAAGGCGCAAAAATTTCAGGTTCATTTGTGTGCTTTTTGTATTTTTTAGTGTTTTTTCAGTTTTTGGCCTGCAGGGGGTGCAGTTTTTAGGCTAGCAGCACCAAATTTTCAGGAATTTTTCAGGGGACGCTCCTGATGATACCAACCAAGTTAGGTGAAGTTTGGTTCAGGGGATCCAAAGTTATGGACTCTCAAAAGGGGTGCCCCATCCCCCATTGTTTCCAATGGGAACTAATAGGAAATGCGGGCTATACCTTTGAGGGTCCATAACTTTGGACCCCCTGAACCAAACTTCACCAAACCTGGGTGGTATCATCAGGAGAGTCTCATAAAGTTACTCTGAAATTTTGGTGCTGTTAGCTTAACAATTGCAGCAGGCACCCTGCAGATTTCCCCAGATTCTCCTTTTAAATCCACTCCCTTTGGCATGGACAAAGGGAGAATGTGAGATCCCCAACTTAAATATTGAAAGTGATGCTGTTTGGGGGTGGATTCCACTGGAGGTGTTTTGTGAGAGATGATGCTGACATTTGTTTGGTAAATGTTTTGCTGGGGGTGATTTGTGAGAGATTTACATGCTTAATACCCACTTGCACTGGTTTGGAGCTGTTTCTCAGGCCAATAACCTACCTCATAGGGTTGGTGTGAGGACAAAATTAGGAAAGAGAGTTGGTGGGGAGACAGCCATGCATGTTTTGCTGGGGGTGGGAGGTGTTTTGTGAGCTGGTGCAAAAAATCATTGTTTGGTCGTGGTGGGGGAGGGTAGCCGCCCATGGGGGGGGGGGGGGGGGCGCCAAACTCAGGTTTTGTCCCAGGGCTCCAGTTTGCCTAGGGCTCCAGTTTCCCTCTGCCTCAACCACAGAGGGGTTTTTACTAGTAAGCCAGATGCTAGATGCTAGTAAGATAGATGCTAGACCTAGGGATTGACACCTTTACCATGCTGGCACTATCCCTTTGATGTTAGACTGATACTCTCAGGTACTTCCTTCCGGCTCTCTCTCTCTCCCTCCTTCTTGCTCTCTAACCTTCCACAGCACCATGTGAGTAGAGAGGATGGATGCTGAGTGCATCCATCCCCATTCAAAGAGATTAGATTAGTGAACCTATCTATTTACCTTTCTATCCAGAATGGAGTTCACTAATAGGAACTTTTATTTAATTAGATTAGAAACTACAAATGACTCTGACTTTTCTTTGTGCCAAAGCTCACACGCATGTTTGGGAGATGCTTTCCAGGGCTCCAGCCTCCGTGCACTCTGCTTGTAAAGTAAAGGTATAATCTCTGTGAGATTATCCAATACAGGTGAGGTGGTATCGTCTGCATTTCCAGTCCCTGTCTGCCATGTACAATTGAAGCTCCCATTCTTCTTTTCTCCTGCAGATCGACCTTAAGAAAGAGAAACGGGTGACCGGAGTCATCACGCAAGGGGCTCGTGACTTTGGGCATATCCAGTATGTGGCTTCCTACAAGGTGGCCTCCAGCAGTGACGGAAACTCCTGGACGCTGTATAGGGACAGCAGAACAAATAGCACAAAGGTACATGTGAAAAAGCCTTTTCCAAATAATAATAATAATAATAATAATAATAATAATAATAATAATAATAATAATTATTATTATTATTATTATTATTATTATTATTAATTCAATTTAATAGATAATTTAATAGACAATTTTACAAAACAATCAACATTTAAATACATCAAATAGTTTCAATTAAAACAATAAATAAATTAAACATTAAAACACTAGCAGCAGTGATCTTCCACAATTAAAATAAGTAGATGATGTCTGGTATAAACTCCCCAGGAGGAGACTGGCCGATAGTCAGCAGATGACAAAGCTGTAAAGAGCAACAAAGAAGGGCGGACTCAGCGGCCAGCCTCACCAAAGGCCCAGTGGAACAGCTCAGTTTTACAGGCCCTGCGGAACTCCCCGAGGTCCCGTAGGACCCTAACAGATGGAGGAAGGGCGTTCCACCAGGCAGGGGCCAGGGCCATAAAAGCCCTGGCCTGGGTAGAGGCCAGCCGCATCATGGAGGGACAAGGGACCACCAGTAAATTCGCCTCTGCCGAACGGAGAGGTCGACCGTCTGCTTTAGCTCTCTGGTGTTTCATTCCAAACAGTTTCCACCAAGACCTTTTTCAAGCTGAGGTAGCAGGGTTGGGTGCGAGATTGTATATAAATCCGAATATTGGCCAACAGTTGTGAGGTCTGAGTTCGGATCCCTGCTGAACAAGCATGGCGGAGTGGTTAAGAAAGGTGTACTCGAATCTGGAGAACCATATTTTGTTCCCCACTCCTACACAAGAGTGTGGACTTGAATCTGGTGAATTGGGTTTGTTTCCATGTTTCTTCACACAAAATGTGACACAGTTCTCTTAGAACTTTCTCAGCCCCCTTACCTCATAAGATGTCTGTTGTGGGAAAGGGAAGGGAAGGAGTTTGTAAGCCTCTTTGACACTCCTGAAAGGTAGAGGAAAGCGGAGTATAAATCCAAACTATTCTTCTTCGTCAAAGTTCAGTGATTAACTTTGGGCCAGCCTTGTCCTTATGGCCAGACCTATGTCACAGGGTTATAATGGGGGCAAGGAGAGCTATTTATGCCACCCTAAACTTTTTTGATAAAGGGCTGGTTAAAAATGTTCTGGATGGATAACTCTCTGTCATCTGTAATCTCTGCTTTGTGTTAATTTTCATTGTTAAAAGGCATTCCAGCCCCTCAAAATCACGCCCCTGTAGAGTAGGTCTGCTTTTTTGCCACGCCATTTCCAACAGCGCCGCCTCTTTTTCTCCCCCCAACAGATATTTGAAGGTAACTCTGACAACTACTCGCACAAGAAGAACGTATTCGACGTGCCCTTGCACACCCGCTTTGTGCGCATCCTCCCTGAATCGTGGCACAACCGCATCACGTTGCGGGTGGAGCTGCTGGGGTGTGACGAGTAAACCCTCTCTGGGTGAGGAACTATGGAGTGAAGAACCCACCTGAGTTTCCTTGTCCTTTCTCTGGACCTGCACACTTTTCATTGCTGCGTCTGCTTTGCCACGTCATGCCCCAGGGAAGGTCGATTCAAATCTCGTGTCACTTCAGGACCTGGGGCGTTGGGAGCATTGCCTGGCCAGCAGCTGCTGGAACCCAAAAGTTTTCTAAGTTTCCTTTTCTTCCAGACCTTCCTGGTTTTGCACCTGTTTGCAAACCTGATGTGATGACCCAGGCTCTTTTATGTGTGTGCGTGTGCGAGGGGTGTGTGTCTCTAACACTGCCTCACCATGGTCCCCTGGCTTTCTGGGGGTCTTCAGCAACACATTTTAAGAGCTGCTCTGTGCAATTGTCATTCCTTCATCCCGAGGAATTTGGGGAACCGTAGTTCTGGGAGTGGAAGTCAGGGCTCCCGAGTGGCGAGGTCTCGGCACACTCTTCAGAACTGCAGCCCCCAGGAGCCTTTAAAGGAAGCCACGTGGCTTAAACCAGTATAAAATTAGCACATGTTTGTAGTCAAGGTGCAACCTAAGATGCAAATGGATCGGTATGCACTCTGTGCACAAATTTTGCCGTCCGTACCCTTTTGCTATTGAAGCCGATTTGCATAGTTTTACATAATTTATTCTGCTTTTATAATCGGGGTAGAAGCAAGAAGCTGTACAGATTTTTGTTTTCCCTCATGAGATTTCCCCAGCTTTTGCATGCCCGCTTTCAAGCTTATGTTTACTTCCCAAGACCTAGAAACTTGCCTTTTCACAATGACAACTGAATCCTTTGCCTAGTGCCCCATCCTGTGCTTGTTGGGATACACATAGGCCTCTTCTGCACATGCAGAATAATGCACTTGCAATCAATTTTCACAATTGTTTGCAAGTGGATTTTACTATTCTACACAGTAAAATTTGGCTGCAAAGTGCATTGAAAGTGGATTGAAAGTGCATTATTCTGCATGGGCGGATAGGGGCCATAGTCCTGCTGTTAATCTCCTTTCTCCAAGATAAGATTTCTGAAGATGCCTGACTTGGGAGTGGCCCTAATCCACTTGCCATCCAAAACCAGGGATGCTTCTTGTACCCACAGTGCTTTGCTTCTTGCCACAGCATCTGTCCGGAGGGTTTCACGGTTTGGTACCCCTGGCACTGGATGGAGCGTGCTGAAGAAACAGGACTTTGTGATGACAGAGTTGGGAAAGGAGGACTATTTTGGACAAGAAGAGTGCTTGTGAAGTGTCCCTGTGGTAGAGGGTGGGTGGGGGTGGGGAGCGTATGGAACGGGATGACACATCTTGCAGTCAGCCAACCTAACCAAAACTGTGTTAGCTCTGTAAGCAATTAACTTGAACAATGACAAAAATTAAAGTCCAAGGAAAAACCCAACAACTGTGGTAACTGTGACTTCCCAGCAGGGGGCAGCAGTCATAAACTCTGCATCAATAAAAACGCCTGGCGGGCTGTGCTTTTCTGATGTCTCTTTCCGCACATTTAACCCCAGAGAGGCCTGGTTTCTGGGAGAACAAGGATGCAAGGGGCAGCGGAAAGTGGTTTCTTGCTCTGCAGTGTGATCCAGATGTGGGGGTGTATAACAGCAGCCCAGCTGTAAGAAGAAGAGGAAAATAGGGGGTGGCAGAGGATGTGCAGATAAAATCCACTGGGAAATGAAGGGTGCCAATTTGCATACTCAAATGGCCCTGGGGCTTTCAACTCCTTTTGATTTGCTGATTTGGAGAGATGGGAATGCAATTTTTCTTCAGCTACGTATTGATCTGCTTTTTTGATCAGTCCCAAATGTGCTCAAGATGCAGCAGTATCTGGCTCGGTGGTGCTTGGATTTAGTTTCAAGATTTTGCTTCCAAAGGAGTTTCGGGCCGGGTTATGCAAAAGGTGCCTGCTGCCCAATAGGGCTGAACATTCATTGTAGCACGATTTCTTGTAAGGATGTATTTCCTTGAGCTCCACTTTCACTTTCCATTCTCTCTGCGGCAAGCGAGACCACTTCTAGTGTAACTTTTAATTTGCTTTGCTACCAGTGAGCATGGCTTTGCCCCAGACGTCTTACCACGGCTAACATATCTAGCTCCACCTTCCCATACCCACACATTGCGGTCCATTGCCTTCCCTTTCATCCTCCCTTCCATGTTGCTGGCTCCTTCCTACTTCTCTAGATGCTCATATTGAGATATTGCTGTCTGGATATAACAACAGAGAGTTGGTTTTTCCAAGAAACAGCACGAGCAGAGTCTCTTTTTGGCTCCACCCCACTTCCCCTGCTCTATTTCCACCCTCCCCATGGTCTGGAGAGTTTTTTAAAATGTTATTTCAAACAAGTCTTTATTTTCAAACAAGCCTCTCTGTTCTCCTGCAGCAGTGGCAGGAAGCAGAGGTGTACTGGGGAAAAATGGCTCCCGTGGCAAAACCTGCTCCAGCAGCCTGCTGTAGTCTGCCGGGCACCCCCACGTGATCCAATAGGGAATGCCTGGGGTCAATGTTCCTCTGACAGATGTCCCTCTGACAGATGCATCACTGGCAGGAAGTGTATGTGTGTGTCTATGGTGGGGCGGGGAGAGAATATCAGCTCTAAGAGTTGGTCCCCTTCTTCAGCAGCATGTGGTCCAGGGAATTGCTTTATTTTTTTCATTGGGGGGGGGTATTATTTCTGGAAAGAGGCTGAAATATAAATATAATTGCAATAACAGAAATATCAATATTACAGTAATTTGAAAGCTTTTACAAAGCCAGCAAACTTTGTACTACTGGGTGTGATGAGATCTGTGCCTTTAAGGCTGAGTTGATGGGACGGAGTTAAGAGAACCATGAGAAGCGGAGGCTCTGGAGAGTTCAGCAGACAGACTGTGTGGCAAGGAGTGCCTCCTCATGTGTAAGCAGAGAAATGTGAGGAGACCCCACTGCAAGCCCACTGCTCAGTAAAGAGCCCCTAGGTGAGTGTTCCTAGGAGTAGGGTTGTGAACTTCCAGGTGATGGCTAGAGATCCCTTGGGATTACAACAGTTCTCCAAGCAGCAGAAAAAATGCTGGGATGGGAAGGTGGCTTCAGTGGCATTATACCCCATTGAAGTCCCTCCCCCTTCTTCCAGCTCCACCCCCAAATGTCCAGGTATTTCCCAACCCGGGTCTATTAATCCTATGAATCAGGGCTGTGACTCCAGAGATGAAGGGATTTAACCCTGCTTTCCAAGAGGGAAAATAGGCAGATAAACGCCAGTGATCAACGCCTGTCTTTTTCTCGCTCAGGCCTTAAAGCCGTGGAGAGTGATAATTCCAATCAAGGAAACTGCATGGGGGGGAAAGAGTTAAACCTCTTCCCTGGGGTCCTGGTCTTTATCCCCCTCCACCCCTTTGCAATTCAATTACACGTCTGGGGTTCCGGTCGCAGATTCTCTGGCATCAGGCGCTTGGCTGTAAGTCATGCGACGAAGCTTAAATCTGGCTTTCCACTTCAGTGGGTCCTGCCTGGAATTCTTTTGAAGCAGAAACTCCTCCGAAGGACTGCTTAAATTCTTCAGCCCTTCTTAATAAAGCAGGCCACTGGCTTCAGAGATGGATTGGGTCAGGAGCCAGGAGAATCAAAGTCGGTTTGGGGGGCGGTTGCAGAGCCATTTCAGGAGAGGGTTTTCTTTTTAATTTAAAAAAGGGAGCCTGGGTGTGTTTTCACTCCTTTTTGGAGCAATCAAACAGCCTATATGGTCTGTTATTCAGCCATGCCCTGAGATTGCTTTCATTTGGATCCAATTCAGGGGTTGTCTGGGAGTGAGAGTCTCATCCCTCCGTATGGGAAAATGTTATGGCAGACAAACCCTGGCCCCCAAAGCAAAGCTCAACTGCAGCTGCTGAACAATCAGAGGTTTGAGGTGCCGGCCCCAGCGGGGGAATGGATCAACTCCTAATTGGCCTGGAGCTTCTTGTAAACTCTTCAGGCCTGGCGACTGTCCGAGACAGGCATGGATATAATGAAAGGGGTGGGGTGGGGGGAAACCCTGCCAGTTGGCAGAGCCCCACCCAATCACCTTACTAATCCTCTCCCTGTTATAAGCAAGACCCAATTACAGGTTTTTGGAAAGAAAACACTCGAACTGACTGGCTTTCCACTGACCCGTTCGCAAGACTTGTAAATTCATGCAATATTCATGTTCACACGTCCATTCCCCCAAGAGCTCAGAGGCAGGAAACTCCCTGGAGTCAGAGCACACTGTACGTTTTAAAAACCGGACAACTTGTTTCATCAGATATGTGAAGCAGGCGGCAGTACAGTGACAAGCAACAGTTACGAAACCAAGGTGTGAACTGCCTAGGTCAAAATCTTGTCCTAAGCATGAATGTGGTGAGTGGCCTTGGATGCAAACTGCACATAGAATCATAGAGTTGGGAGAGACCCCAAGGGCCACCAAGTCTGACCCCCCAGCAATGCAGCAACACACAATCAAAGCACTCCTGACAGATGGCCATCCAGCCTCTCTTTCAAAACCTCCAAAGAAGGAGACTCTGAGGTAGTGCATTCCACTGTCGAACAGCCCTTACTGTCAGGAAGTTCTTCCTAATGTTTAGGTGGAATCTCTTTTCCTTCACCGTGAACCCATTACTCCTGGTCCTACTCTCTGGAGCAGCAGAAAACAAACTTGATCCCTCACCAACACGACATCCCTTCAAATATCTAAACATGGCTATCATGTCACTTCTTAACTTTCTCTTCACCAAACTAAACATATCCAGCTCCCTAAGCAGAGGTGGGATCCAGCAGGTTCTCACAGGTTCCCGAGAGTAGGTTACTAATTATTTGTGTGTGCCGAGAGGGGGTTACTAATGGGTGATTTTGCCACGTGATTTTTGCCTTAGTTACGCCCCTCTGCCACTTCTCAGCAGTAGTGTGCAGAACTTGCAGCAGTGTAGCAGGAGGTGCACCCGCGTGCATGGCAGCCTGCGCCTGCGTGAATTCGTTTCCCGCCCAAGGACTGGCGCAACGGCTGCGTCCTTGCCACAGCCCCGCCCAGCAATGCCCCGCCTCCGGAATGCCTGGTCACGCCCCCGTCATGCCCCGCCCATCCCCCACTGGCGCTACGCCACTGTTTGAATCCCACCACCATGGGAACCTGTTACTAAAATTTTTGGATCCCACCACTGTCTAAGTCTTCGTAGGGCATGGATTCCAGACCTTTTCCCATTTTGGTTGCCCTCCTCTGGATGCGTTCCAGCTTGTCAATGTCCTTCTTGAATTGCGGAGCCCAGAACTGTACGCAATATTCCAGGTGAGGTCTAACCAGTGTAGAATAGAAAGGAACAATTACATCCCCTGATCTAGACACTATACTCCTATTGATACAGTCCAAAATTGCACTGGCTTTCTTGGCTGCCACATCACACTGCTGACTCATGTTCAATTTGTGGTCTACTAAGACTGCCAGATGTCATAAAAGATCCATGATGAGCTCAGTTAGTGTTGCCAGCTCTGGGATTGGAAATACCAGGGGATTTTAGGGGTGGAGCCTAAGGAGGCCGGGGTTTGGGGAGACGAGAGACTTCAGTGGGGTCAGATGCCATATAGTCCACTTTCCAAAGTGGCTGTTTTCAAGCAGACAGCTTGTGAAACGGGTGGAAACGAACGGAGTTCGGAAAGAACTGTGCCGGCCCCAGGTCACCCAGCAAGCTTCCTGTGGAAGAGCTGGGAATCGAACCTGATTCACTAATTTAGAGTCTGCCACTCATGTGGAGGAGCAGGGGATCAAGCCCAGTTCTCCATATTAGTCAGCCACTCTTAATCACAACACTCGGTGAAGCAACACAATATACAGTGTTGTGATAGCCCCGTGCTGTGCCCCCAGTTCAGGCATGATTCTAAACCTATGGGCTTGTTATTATCAAGGGAGTTCAGAGGTCTGTAGAGACTTTGATGTACTCCAGGCAACGGAGTCTGCAGCGAAAGGGGTCAAATAGCAAGCTGTTCCTGGCACGGTTGCCTCGCACTGCCAAGTATCCTTCTGAAATGTTTTCTAGGGAGCAGGAACAGATGATGTTTCCAGGATGCACAGACAGGAAATTGATTGAAGCCTCCTCGGGTGGTAGGTCACGGTGCAGAGACAAACCGTGTGTCTGCAGTCCTATCAGTCTGCCCCGGGACTGGAAGACAGCTGTTCAGGAAATGATTTGAGGTGGGCATCCTTCTCTCCCACAACCAGGAAATTCCTGGCTAGTACAGAAGAGGGCTGGGGGAATGGAAAGCTGGAAAGTGGTACTTCCCCAGCATGGTGTAGTAGTGATTAAAGTGGCAGATGCTAATCTGGAAAACCAGGTTTGGTTCCCCACTCCACCACATAAGCAATGGACTCTGATCCGGTGAACTGGATTTGTTTCCTCATTTCTCTGCATGAAGCCTTGGACCAGTCACAGTTTTCTCTGAACTCTCTAAGCCTATCTACCTCACAAGGTGCCTGTTGTGGGGAGAGGAAGGGAAGGAGTTTGTAAACCCCTTTGAAACTCCTTATAGGAGAGAAACGTGGAATATAAAAACCAACTCTTCTTTCTTCTTTTTCTTCTTTCCTCCTCCTCCTCCCTCCTCCTCCCCCCCCCCCAATTTGGGCTTCCCGGGGGGGCGGGGAGGCTTTTTGGCAGTTTAAGGCTTTCCATGCCGCCAGGGCGTCTCTGTTTGCCTGGCCCATTGGATAAGGCTGCATAATATATATTCACAATTTTAAAACATTTTATCTTGTAGCTATTTATCTTATGCTTGCCTATGCTGCTCTATGATGCAATAATTAAATAAGTAATATGTATTTAAAAAATAAGGATAACAATGAAAAGAGAAGGACATGGTGGAAATGATGTATATACAATGTCATTCAACTTGATCTGTTAGTTTGAGAAGCTTAGAAGAGAAACAGATAAATGTTTAATCCTGTCATGAAAGATGAGAATATTTGTGTGTTTTTTTGGAAGAAATACCCTTAGAAAGTTATAATAGAAGTGTTTTTATTTATTTTGGATTATTGGAATGCCATTAAGTACAGTTATTATTGGTAATATTTTAAATTGTTATATAATATGCATAACACGGTTTTGTCTCAGTCTTTAGGACAAACTGTAACTAACTGTATTCCACACATGCAAAATAATGCACTTTTTGTCAACTTTCGCAATTGTTTGCAAGTGGATTTTGCTATTCTGCACAGCTTCAAAGTGGATTGAAAGTGGATTGAAAGTGCATTATTCTGCATGTGCGGAAGGGGCCTAAGATTTGATCATGGATTCTCTTCTCTACTTTGTTAATGACTATCTATAACATATTAAAAATGAAGAAAATACCAAGTTAACAATAAAATGACTACTCCAATCCCCCCAAAGTGACATTGTTATGTAATATATATAACATGGCCTTGTCTTTTAGTTTTTAGAACTACCTGTATCTACCATTTGGTCATAGTTTCTTTTCTCTGTTTTGTTAATATCTATCTATAAAAATAAAAAATGAAAAAAAATTATTAAAATAACCATTTCAGCTGGAAAAAAATACTGACCATATTAGACCAATGGTCTGATTCCATTTAACGCTACTTTGTATAAAACGTTTTCTGTCTCCAAAAATGGACTATGTACAAAAATATAGCACGTTTTGGGTGTCTGAAGTTTCTGGGATCCTGGTTGCTGTTGAGTTGGGGTGGTGACCTTATCACCCCACACTTTTAAGCGGAGTCGTCAGCCAAGCCTGAGGGAAAGAGGAGGAAGGCATTTCACGGGTTGCGTTTCCCTTCAATCTGCAGGCTAAAGGGAAAGGGACATTCCTCTGGTGAAATCAACAGCCTCCTAAAAAGAGTGTGAGAAAATCCCAAAGCACTGAAATATCTTCTGGGGCTTATGAGGTGAATGAGGGGTGTTACCACCTTGGAAGGAAAACGCTAAGGTTGGGATTTCGAGAGTGCTGCTTGTCAAAGGCCTTTGGGACCCAGGACAATCAGCCTCATATTTCCCCACCCTTTAAGACCAAGGTCTCCCTTTGTTAAAATAAGGGGGAGGAGGGGGGGGGTTGGATTTATACCCCCCTTTCCCTCCTGTAAGGAGACTCAAAGGAGCTCACAATCTCCTTTCCCTCCCCCTCCCCTACAACAAACACCCTGTGAGGTGGGTGGGACTGAGAGAGCTCCAAAGAACTGTGACTAGCCCAAGGTCGCCCAGCTGGTCTGTGTTGGGAGTTCACAAGCTAATCTAGTTCCCCAGACAAGCCTCCACAGCTCAAGTGGCAGAGCGGGGAATCCAACCCAGTTCTCCAGATTAGAGTGCACCTGCTCTTAACCACTACGCCACTGTATAGGAAATAGTGTGGGAATGGGAACACAGGTAGAAGTGAAGTAATCCCTGCAAGCAGGGTCATCAGCTCCAGGTTGGGAAACACCTGGAGATTTTGGGGGTGGAGCATGAGAAGGGTGGGTTTCGGGGATGGGAGGGACTTCAGCACGGAACAATGCCATAAAGTCCAAAGCAGCCATTTTCTACAGGTGATTTGATCTCTGTCGACTGGAGATCAGTTGTAGAGATCTCCGGCTACCACTGAAAGGCTGACAACTCTAATCTGCAGGGTTTGGTTTGTCAATTCGAGCTTGGGAAATACCTGGGGATTTTATGGGTGGCATTTGGGGGGAAGGACTTCTGTGGAATATAATTCCATAGATTCCATCCTTCAAAGTGGCCATTTTCTCCAACTGAATTGATGTCTATTGCCTGGAGATCAATTGTAATAGTTGGAGATCTCCAGCCATGCACTGGAGGTTGGCAACCTGCCCGCAAGTCACCCATGCACCCATGTGATTGCCTTATACATCAAGGATCAGGCTTGTCTCCTCAGGTTGGCGGACTGTCCCCCCTCACAACACTGATTGGTCCTTTGAACGGGAAACGCTGGAGATTGAACCTGGTGTCTTCTGCATGCTGAATTAATATTCCGCCACTGAACCGTGGCTCTTTCCCACAAGAGCCAGTGTGCACTCTAATCTGGAGAACCGGGTTGAATTCCCCACTCTGCTAATCTGGAGGAACTGGGGAATCAAACCCAGTTCCTCCAGATTAGAGTACAGTTGCTCTTAACCACTACGCCACTGCTGCTCCTGTAAGCTCCTTTGAGTCTCCTTACAGGAAAGACAGGAGGGATATAAATCCTAACTCTTCTTCTTCTTGAGATCCAATCGCAGTCATAGTGAAGGGGGCTGAACTGGTTTACTGGGCAGATCAGGGCTCGTTCTTGCAGCTACTCCGGCTGCAAAGAGTCCCCACGCATCAGAGGGTAGGGATTTCTAGAGGCTGCCGGCCTGACTTCTCTTTCAGTGCAAATCCTGACTTCTCTTTCAGTGCAAGCAAAATGCCAGTTTTGAATAAGACGCGAGTGAACGGTCAGAGTGACCCGCTTGGCGACCGGACACAGGTATCGATTGTCTCACGACTGCAAGCCCAGGAACTTGGCAATTAAGCAGGGATGAGGGCAACCCATTGCCAGGAAAGGGCAGTACTAAGGCCTTTTTGCCTCCTTTTTGCCATTGTTTTGCTTTTTGCCATTGTCAGGTCTCTCAGTCATCTACAGGCATCCTGAACAGCCTGGCATGACTCCTGCAGGATGAGGTTCTCAACCAAGTGTGGTAAAAATGGTTCCACTTTACAGGAAGGCTGTATCGGTCGCTTCAATGCTACTTTTTTTCCTAGAGAATTTTGATTTATTTTACATATCCAAATAACACATACATAGAAAGGTAAAGAAGAAATCCCAATCTAGTTCCTCCCCCTCCATAATACTACTACTAAATGAAAAGGAAAAAAACAACAACCACATACACAAACACCTACACATATATACGGTGACTTCCAGCTACCTCACTAAGGATCCAAGCATAATTCTAACTCTGTGCTTATAATTAATATCTACATTTTTCTCACTTTTAGTCCTTCTTATGAAGTTTTCTCAATCCAAAATGCTGTTTTCATTTAAGCCTCGAATCCTGCTGTTGTTTCTCTGTTTTGTATGTTTTCAATAATTAGTCCCCAAAGGATTTATAGTCTTTCAGAAAATAGTCCATATTCTTGTCTCCTATAATTCAATTCTAATTTTTAACCTGTACCACAATTTACAAACATTTGCAACTACAACAACAACAGAGCTAGTCAAAACCTTCCCTGGGAGGGGAAGGGGGGCGTAGAAGTTGAATAAAACAGATAAATAACATGGTTAGTCATTTCACATTTTTTTAGGTAGGGGGGCAGTATAGGAATGCTAGCGTGTTATCTGATGATTTTAAAGGATTGTTTTTCTTCTTCTTCTGCAATGTCATCTCCAGGAGAACAGACCTTTGATGTCTGGAGATGAAATGTAACTAGGGCCTCCCCATATCTCACCTGGAGGCTGGCATGCCCACCACACCTGTTCAGCACAAGCAACAGGGGCTGCTTTTCTGTGGCCGTTTCCCCACTTTTAAAATGACGTCGGTTTCGTCTGGTCCAGGACCTTTTTAGCGCGAGGGTCGTGTTCCCGGGCTTCCCCACTGCCTCGTGCTCCGCATGGGGTCATCGAAAGGCGCTGTTTTGAGCAGTGCCAGAATGACCCGCGCTGAGGGGGCACAAAAGCAGCAGAGTCAGGGCGGCTGCGTTGTTGCCGCCCCTGTAGTGGGGAGTGCAGGTGGACCCCGCGCTACTCGGCGAGATTAGCGCGCAGCCAACGGTGAGTGGGGAAAGGGCCTGTGTTCCTTTCTTCCTTCCTGTCCTTCTCTAGTATCATAGCATCTCAGCCAATTGCAACGGCCACCTACCCTGCACCTCTGTGACACGACGGCAATTCAGCCAATCGGTGCCAGAGAATGTTGTGCCTCTTGGAAGCAGCTGACCTCAATCTTCTGCATCATTTTGGCTGGAAACTGTGTGGACCTCAACACATTCCTAGTGCCTCCCAGGGGCCCTCCTGCCTCGCCACCAGATGCAAAACAGCCAGCAGCTTTTTCCTTTGACCTGAAACAATGGAGCAGGTGATTTTGCGTCTGGTTGTGGAAATGTTGTACCCACCACAGAAAAGCTGCCAAGGACACCACTTCCTAGAAGCATGACTGAGATTAGAAGGGAGGTTGAGCGAGGGCGAGGGGGAAGGGGGACCACGCAGCACAAAAGAGAGGCAAACAGAAACCAACCTGTTCTTCGGAGGGTGGGACATGGGGAAACGGTGAATGGAGAAGCCATTCAAAATCAACACATGCCAGGGTGACATCTCCAAGGTTTCAATGGTGTTGTAAAGGTTTCAATGGTGTTGATGGTAAAGTAACCTTGAGTGCATTCCACAGCCCGGGCCGATCTCTGCGCGGGAGATGAGGTCTCCGTTCCCATGGGAAGCAGGAAGGGGGATGGGATGAATAGAGTTATAACCTGTGCTTCTGGCGGGAAGGGTCATTCCTGCCACTGCGTGTACTTGAGCTTTCTAAGATGTCTGAATAAACGGTCTTTTCCACCAAAGAGCCTTTTATTTCTGCTTCTATGGAATTCCTTACATTGTGGCAGGAATCCTAATTCATCTATATTCCTAGTGCAGTGGACCTCTGGTGTCTCGGCATGGAGAGGTTGAATGTTGCTGCGGAAGGTGCGGTAGCCCCCAAAGAGGGCTCCGACCTTTCCCTTCTGGATCTGGAGGAACCGGCGGGAGAACGGGCCTCGCTGGTGACTCTTTCCCGTCCTCGTATCAGCACGAGTCTCCCTTTACTCCGTTGGAACGAGGGACGTGACGGCGACCATGGGGACTTACATGAGTCGTTTGGGGCGCTGTCTATGGATCGAGCGCCTGTGGATCGGATCTGTACCCGTTTTCGTGTGGATTACAAACCTCAGATGCAACCTGTCATGGAGGAGACGGGCCTGACCACCTTTCATGCGGCAACCCAGGAGTCCATTGAACGATTCCTGGACTCGTATTTTGGTGATGCTCCCAAAGACCCACCGTGGCACAGCACTGGGGCCCGTCCGAAAGACACTGGGACTAAACCTGGAATTGGGAGGGGTATCCGTACCGTCTTCCGATCGGACCCCCCTGATCCCGGGCCAGCGGCCGCACCTGAGGTGCCCCGGGGAGCCACCGGTGGCTACGGTGTCTCCGATGTCTCGCTTCCAGACGACGAAGAGTCCGAAGAAAGCCTGCATTCCCAGCCGGATCTGTTCCCTCTCCCATCGAGAGAGAACTGGGATGAGGAAGTGGGGCGACTGCGAGATGCCCAAGAAGCATGGGAACCGTGGAACGCCAGCTATGGGAGGAGTGAACGGGCACAGTTGCAGCAAGAGCGCGAAAACCTGCAGGAGGGACCCGGGAACAGCAACGCGAAAGAAGTCCAACTTCGAAAGGTTGGACCGTGCCAAAAGATGCTAGCCTCCAACGGCAATATGCGCAGAATCTGTCCAGTCCATGATAATGGGTCCTGGAGCACTCCAGACTGGATTTACAGCGGCAACGGCCTGAAAGCGTTCAGGCCTTTGCACACGCATAAAGTGAGAGCTCACTGCAGCTATTAAACGGGACGAACTGGCTAGAATTGGAACGAGGAAAAGCAGCTCTGCATGCGCTCCAGGGATGCATTGACCCGTAAGGAGGAGAGAGAGCTGGCTGCATTGGAGAGGGGAACTGAGGAGGCAGCAGACCAGGAAGCTCCTAAGTCGGGAGTCTATGCTGTTACTAATACTGGCCGGCCAGAGGAGCAACAGCTGTTGCACAGGTCCTGCCACCCAAAACGCCAGCGGCACCGGCATTGGGATTCCACCCCCGATTCCGGCCCCCCCTGTGCAACCGGCTGCCCGCCCCAACCTGCTCTTCAACCTCCGTGCAACCGCCGCCCCTGCCGGGCGCCAAGAGCCATGGAAAGGGGTTACTATAGGCCCCGACGATACCTGCCCGCTTTGATGGGGACCCCGGCTTCCAAACTTCCCTACCGCTTCATTTTGCAAACTCGATGCCCACATGGAGGACTATGATGATTTATACCGGTCTGAGCGCGAAAAAATGCGTGGACATTACCGGCTCAGTCCTGGATGGGGCAGCAAGCCGGCTGGTTTTGTGACTCTTTTGGATTTGCAAGATGAAGACTCCCGCCGACGGTGCCCTGCAGATTCCTCCAAGCCCTTTAAGAGCGCGCTTCCAAGATCCGGGCGCCGAAAATGAGGCTATCCCAGCACCATCAAAACTATCCAGCAGGGCAAACCGACCGCTTGCAGAATTTGCCCGTGAATTTTACGTGCGGCGGCTGCTCGACTCCCTCCTGAGTGGCCTGAACGCATGAAATGCGAATACTTCTCGCTGATGCTGTTGCTGACGGGTAAGCTCGCGTGGAAACGGTGTTTTTAATCTCGGGTTCCTCCAGCACTATTGCTGAAGTTGGGTCCAGTTATGGGATCCCAGGTGGCGCCTCATTAAGGAATATCGCCGTGCCGGGAGGTCCGCCACTCGCTTCCGAAGCCTCCGCTCACTGCGCTCTACCCGCCAAGACAAGTTTTTTTTTTTTCTCCAGCCGCCTCCCACCGAGTCCACCTCCTCTGAGGCACTGGCCGCCGACTGGGATTGCGTGTCACTGTACCGCGGGGAGGACCCTCAGGTCATCTAGCCGCCAACTGTCCAAGAAACAGTAAAACCAACGGCGCTCCAGCTTTCACGCGCACCCCATCTGCCAAGCCACCACGTGCGAAGTCAGGGGCCGCCCCGACGGAGCTCATCTACATGGCGGTCATCGAAGGCGTATACCCAGAGGAGGGGGAAGCAGCTTCTGTTTGCCTTTCTTCAGCCCCCCATGGACATGGGTCCTGACTCCCTGACGCTGCGTGAGTGGAAGGCAGCGCTCCCATTACTGTCCAAGCCGCTTCTGGCCAACCCCGCTTAAACATAATTCTCGCATTATAGCCTCTGCCCTTGTAGATTCTGGCTGCTCCCATTGCTTAATCTCGCGCCCCCCCAGGTGGCAGAGGAGCTAGGTCTGGACCAAATTCCCCTGGCTAAGCCCATACACCATTCACCCAAATGGACTGGCAGCCCCTCGGGAACGAAGGACCGGCCCAGTTCAAAACACGAACCGGGTTCTCCTCCCGTTGCGCCGGACCATTGGGAGCAAAATTAGCTTTTATTTTGAAGCCAGTGGCCAAACACTCCATAGTTTTGGGCATGCCATGAGTTATTGTTACATGAACCAAAGTTCATTTGGAAAGAACGGATCTTAGAATTCACTGGACCCTCCCTGCGTGTGAACATTAATGAATTGGGTGGAAAACCCAACTTCTCCTGACACACCCTCCCTGGCTTTCCATCAGCGATTGCTCCCGATTCTATTGGCATCCCACCGGCGTAACTCATGATCTAGCCAGAGTTTTTCAGGAGTAAGAGAATGCAATCAGTTGCCACCCCTATAGAGACAACTGGACTGCAAAATCGTTATACAAACCAGGGGCTTAGCAACTGCCCAAAGGTAGAATTCTACCGTATGAGTCCCAATGAGGAGGAAGGAAACTTCGTGCCTTCTTGGACAAGAACCTCGCTTCAGCGGGTTCATAATGGGCGGAGCTACCAGAAACACACACACGCTTCGCTCCCGCTTTGTTTGTAAAGAAAAGATGGGTCTTTACGGGCTTTGCACAGATTATCGAGGTCTCAATGCAGTCTCCCTGTCCAATTTAAATATCCTTTGCCTTTGATCAAGGACCCTTTAGGATGCACTGGGCAAAGGGCTATGATTTTACTACTAAATTGGACTTGAGGAGAAGCTTACTACAGGGTCCAGAATTGCATTGAAGGCTATGAACACTTGACTGCGTTTAACACAAAGTTTGGACAGTTTGAATTACTTGGTAATGCGCATTCGGGTTAGGAGTGGGGGCCCCCCGGGGCTTTGTATGGCCCTTTATCAAATCTAAGTTCTCCTATGATTTCATTGTACCAAGTGGAGTTGTGGTATACTTAGATGACGTGCTTTTAATTTATTCTACAAACCATATAGAAGAGCATGGAAACATTGGTTCGGGAGGTATTAAAACGCTTTGCCTCGACAATCTCTCTCTTTGCCAAACTCTCCAAATGCTGTTTTTCACCAGACCTCCATTGACTATTTGGGTTACCGGATCTCGCCTCGAGGGCTTGAAAATGGATCCCTGCTAAAATTGATCAGCGGTCCCTCCAATGGTCTGCCCCCCACCAACCAAGCAAAGAACTCCAATCTTTTCTTGGTTTTGCTAATTTCTATCGTGGACTTTATACCCCACCTATTCACTGAACTGACTCTCCCTCTCACAGACCTCTTTACGCACTAAGGGTAAAAGATCCACTTTCGGCCAAGCCCGGAGCCCCCCTTTCCTGGTCTGAAGAGTGTCAAACAGCGCCTTTCAACTCTTAAAGTCTGCTTTTACCAATCGAACCTATCCTAAAGCACCCTGACCCAGATCTCCCGTTTGTGGTTCACGTGGATGCTCTCTCGGACAAAGCACCTTGGGGCAGCCCTGTTGCAAGAAAGAAAGAAAATAAAGATGGTAGAGAGCTGGTTCCGTGTGCTTATTTTATCTAAGAAATTCTCTGGTGCTGGAACCTAACTGGACTGTAGGGGATGTAAAAGGAGACTGCAAGGCCATCAAAAGTAGCACTCTCCACTCTGGCGCCACTCGCTGGTTGGAGGGGGCTAAAGCACCCCTTTCTAGGTTTGGGTCGGATCCACCACAAAGAAACCTGGCCGCCTCTTTCCACCCCCCCCTCAAAATGTCCGCATAAATAACTCCGTTGGGCCGATTTCTTTTCTCGCTTCTCTTTTACAGTCCATTTTTTCCCTCGGGAAAACTAATGAAACTGGCTTGACGCGGGCCTCTCGGCTCTACCCGGGAGAGGGGGGGGTGGAGCTGCCTCACGGAGACATTCCACGCACTGTTCTCTCCCTCCCAGCTGGGGCCATGGCTGTCACCCGATCTCAAATCGCCCACCCCTCCTCCAATCCGCCCATTCCTAGTCGTCGTCTGCTCCTTTCCTGCGGGAGACTCGAGGCCCGAGGCGTGGGCTGCACCGAAGCCTCCCAGCCCGGAGGAAAGTGACTCCCACCATTGCGTTTGGAGAATGGAGTTCATGGCGGAGGTGGGAATGCTGGTACGATGCCCCTCCAAGCAGGTTCTTAAGCCTGCCACGCATGCCCGGGCCCGGTAGCTGGACATTTTGGCTGGCTCTTGAAAACTCTTCTGCATTTGGCCCGCCCGGTCCAGTTCTGGTGGCGCCAGCAATGCGCAAGGGACATTGAGGCGTATATTAAAGGTTGCTCGGTTTTGTGCAGAAGCCAAAACCATTCCGGAAAGCCCCATGGGCTGTTGAACCCTCTCCCGGTGGCCTCCCGCCCTTGGGAAGTGCATCTCCATGGATTTTACTATTACGACGGTTTGCCCGAAAGTCCTTGTGGCAACACGCGTTTTGTGGGTGGTGGTGGACTCTATTTTCTAAACAAGCCCATTTTATTCCGTGTAGCTTCCCATCCCTCTTCCGGCCTCCTAAGTTGGCACGGCTGTTCATTCCAACATGTTTCTAACCCGTCTCACATTCACTTCCCCGTTAAGGTGTGGTCTCCGAACCAAGGCCCCCAATTCATTTCCCAAAGTTCTGGAAGGCGCTTTTGGGGTTGTTGGGGTCAGCCCCGGCGATCGCCGCCCCTACCGCTGTTCAAAGTGAAAGCGGTGAAGACGGAGAGAACTAACAGAACCTTCTAGAGCACTATTTACGCTTGTTACACCAACTACCACCAGGGAACCAATTAGAGGCGGAAGCTTCCATTCCGTTTATGGAATACCTATAACAATGCGGTTCATAGTGCAGTACAAAGAAAACCCCCTTTGAAATTGTGTCTGAGTCAGCTCCTTCCCATGGGTGCTACACAAGGTTACCTCAGCGGACATAGCTTTGGACCCTATCAGAGTTTCAACAATGGATTTCTATCCCTAGCCGAGGGTGGAAATCGGTCCAGACCATGCCTTTTACAACAGGCTAAGGACTCCCAAAAAGCTGCAAGCCTGGATAAACACCGCCGATTTCCCTCTGCGCGGTGTAGGCGCTTTGGGTGTATTTTGTCTACCAAAAATCTAAGTAGAGATCGTGCATAAATTTTCCAAACTTTGGCAAAAAGATTCGTGGGACCTTTTCTAGATTACTTAAAGTGATTAATACGATGTCACTGCCCGATTATGGATTTGCCATGGTTTAACTCTCTTTAGCTAACATTCATCCTGTCTTCCATTCCAGCTTGCTCAAGGAGGCTCCCCGCTTCCGATGCCTGGCACGACCCGGCCGGAGAGGCCCCCCACCAAACTATTATTGGTAATGGGCCAAGCAAGCACTACGGAAATTGACGCCATCCTGGACTCTCGCTTTAATCGCAAACGCTTGCAATATTTAGTCTCTTGGGTGGGATATTCCTCTGGGTATAATCAATGGGTTTATTCCGAAAATATTGACGCCCCCACCCTTATTTCTGCTTTCCACCGCGCCTTTCCGCATAAACCTGGGGGGAAAGGGTCTTCTTTAAGGGAGGCAGAGTGTAAAGGTTTCAATGGTGTTGATGGTAAAGTAACCTTGAGTGCATTCCACAGCCCGGGCCGATCTCTGCGCGGGAGATGAGGTCTCCGTTCCCATGGGAAGCAGGAAGGGGGATGGGATGAATAGAGTTATAACCTGTGCTTCTGGCGGGAAGGGTCATTCCTGCCACTGCGTGTACTTGAGCTTTCTAAGATGTCTGAATAAACGGTCTTTTCCACCAAAGAGCCTTTTATTTCTGCTTCTATGGAATTCCTTACAGTTGGGAAATATCTGGAACTTTCAGGGTGATGTCTGGGAGAGAGGGGGTTTAGAGAGGGAAGGCTATCTCTGGTATTGTACCCCGTTGAGAAGAAGAATAATAATTTGGATTTATACCCCCTTTCTCTCAGAGGGGCTAACGATCTCCTTTTCCTCCCCCTGCCCCCCACAACAAACATGCTGTGAGATAGTTGGGGCTGAGTGAGCTCTGAAGAACTGTGACTAGCCCAAGGTCACCCAGCTGGCGTGTGTTGGAGTGCACAGGCTCATCTGAATTCCCCAGATAAGCCTCCACAGCTCAAGCAACAGAGCAGGAATCAAACCCAGTTCCTCCAGATTAGAGTACAGTTGCTCTTACAGTACACTGCTGCACCCTCTGTGTCCCAACCTCTGTGTATAAGCACGCTCACCTTCCCCATGGAGTTCTGCCAGGATGGCTTGTAAGGAACAGCCAGCCTTCCCAGAAACAGCCACCATAGCAACCTGAGGCTGTCTAGGCGCCGATGAGATCTCAATCAGGTATTCACTGCAGGCTTGTTAGCAAACCAGTTAGTGGGTGGGAGAAAAACATCCGGTATATATTCTGGCTAGAGTAATGAACAATATCGCAGTTGCGGGAGAGGACTTTCCTAAACAACACAGAACTTTGTTTATGTCTATGACCACTGCAGCAAAAAATGCAGAGAGAATAAGATACCAATCAAAGAGGACGGGATTCTGGAAGTTACGGAATACTCACAAATGGCAAAGCTGACGACACTATTCAAGTCAAGTCAAGAACCTTCAATGGCATCCATTCAAATAAAAGAGAACACACATGCTACAGTAACCAAACATAAGTTTACAGTTGCCAGGCAAAAATTGATTAAGAGATCTTACTTATAACTATACTAAGAAACTATACTATTGGCTCCAAAGCCGCACCCAGAATATTGTTCAGAAGAAACATTGTCTTTTGTTGATCAGTCCAGCCTTCAGAACTGACCAAGAGGAGTAGCAGAAGCTTTAATCTAGCTGCCTCATATAAAGGGCAGTGGAACAGAACATGGTGTATAGATTCCTCACTGTTTAACCTGCATACACAAAGTCTTTCATGATGCGGAATACTGGTACCTCTCTTTTGACTCCCAGCAGAAGGTAAGATATTGTACCTAGCCAGTGGTGGGATCCAAAAATTTTAGTAACAGGTTCTCATGGTGGTGGGATTCAAACAGTGGCGTAGTGCCAATGGGACTGGGGGGGGGCGGAGACGGGGGTGTGGCCAGGCATTCCGGAGGAGGGGCATTAATAATTTCTCTGTTACTGTAAAAAACTCTTACTGTAAAAAAAAGTTCCTAATTTCCAGCTGGTATCTTTCTGTCCATAATTTAAACTCATTATAGCAAGTCCTATCGTCTCCTGCCAACAGAAACAACTACTTCTCCTCTAATTGACTGCCTGTCAAATACGTAATACTTTCAAATACTTAATTTTGTTTCTAGAAATCAAAAGAAGGATACTTTCCTTAAACAAGGAACTTTACCATATTTCTAAAACATGTTTTTAAAACAGCCCAACAGGGAGAATTATCCCGTTTTCTACCTTCGCTAACCAGCCACATAGGAAACAACAGGACTTTATGACTTTTGGACCTAATGGAATTTCTAACGGAAAAGTGAACCCAATTAGTAACCCCCTCTTGGCACACACAAATAATTAGTAACCCACTCTCGGGAACTGGTGAGAACCTGCTGGATCCCACCTCTGCACCTAGCTAGAGTTGGTGCATGATGCAGCTTAGGGTCAGGAAGTAAGAACAAATATTTGGCCATGCCTCTGAAGTCATGTGGAATATCAAGGGAAATTGGAAATGACGACACTATTAAGAGACAATAGTTTGGACAATGTTTTAGAAAACTGGAAACCTTTTTTGGAATATCTTTGGAAAACCTATTTGTGTAGAGAGGAAGTGGCAAGGTCCAGGATATGAGCATTGTCAGCATACAGATGATAACCAACCCCTCTGAACTGAGCATTGTCTGAACTGAGCACTGTCAGCATACAGATGATAACCAACCCCTCTGAATGATTTTTCCAAAGGGCCCCTTTTCCAATTGGTCCCAACATTCTCATGACACAATATAGTCGGCAGAGAAGATAATCTTTTCCATTTGTTACCTTCCTGAAAAAAACAGTCTTTGAGAACAGAGTGGCATAGTGGTTAAGAGCAGGCGCACTCTAATCTGGAGAACTGGGTTGGATTCCCCGCTCTGCCACTTGAGCTGTGGAGGCTTGTCTGGGGAACTAGATTAGCTTGTGCACTCCAACACACGCCAGCTGGGCGACCTTGGGCTAGTTACAGTTCTTTGGAGGTCTCTCAGTCCCACCCACCTCACATGGTATTTGTTGTAGGGGAGGGGGAGGGAAAGGAGATTGTTAGCTCCTTTGAGTTTCCTTACAGGAGGGAAAGGGGGGGGGTATAAATCCAAACTCCTCCTCTTTTTCTTCTTCTTGAAAGATGGGGCTGTTAGAATCCACAACTTGTTTGGAAGGATTTGTAGATTTGTAAATAAATACTACCAAAAATGCCATCCTGCAAGAGAATGGACCCTCTGGCAGCTAGAATTTCCCCAAGGAAACAAGAAGCACAAAACATCCCGGCAGGAAAAAAGAAAAGACAGAGGCCACAGCGGTTTTGAAAGAGGCCTTCCTCCGTGATGCCTTTCCCACGTACGCAAAGCAAGGTTATGCCTGTCTTTCCCAGACATTTCCTCCTTTACTAGGAGACAGACTGGTGGGCAGATAAAGCCACTTGGTGATATGAGAAAGAACACCACCTGGGTTGGGGGCTTATCAGAGACGCTGGGGCTACTGAGATCAAAGGGAGAGTGTTAAATGGGAGTGAAGGGGGGGGGGCGCTGGGGGCAGCTAGTTGGTTGGTGTTTCCTATTCTAAACCAGGCAGCTTTCAAATTTCTCACCCACGTCCTTTCAGCCATCCAACTACCCATTCCTACTGTTCTCAACCGATATATTTTTTTTAAATAAAGAAGGAACATTTGCTCTTTCTAGGGCTACCAGGTGCATGCTGGGGGCAAGAATTGTCCTGTCCCAGGTGGGTCTTGCCTGGTGGCTTGGAGAATTTTTTTTTTTAATTGCAGGTGGTGATGGTGTGACGTCCCTTCCTGGAAGCAATGTCACACCTCTGAAGGAATTGCCAGAAACTCTATGGTAAAGCCATGGAGTTTTGGGGCATTCTTAGAGAGGCATGACATCACTTCTGGGGTTTTCAGGAAGTGATATCAATGCTATTGCCGATGCCCCCCCCCCCATTCGTGCCTCACCCTGAACTCCCACTGATTACGAGGCTGAGCTTAGCATGCTACCCTTTCCTATGTAAGAGCAAACAAATGGAGCAAAAAATACCATTAGGATAGTATTTTCCACGAAAGAACTGCTAATGAGGCAAAATTAATTCAGTAATGAAAGTCTATGTTGAACTCCATGTATCCACCCACAATGGAGGCTGCCTGTTACATCTCTGCATGTCATACTGCTCCTTTTAGTTAGCCTCTACTGTGGCTGGTAATATCTGCTGACCTCCCCCCCGCCCCATGCAGAGGTTCAACAGAATGGCCTTCCCCTAGCTCCTCTTCCCCTTTCCAATCAGAGGGCACATCCAAGTCAGTGGCTCATTGTATGAGCACAAACATTCTTACTGTGACCTTCTCTAAAGTTTTGATGCACAATGTGGAAAAATGTGTTCTCTTTGGAGAAATGGTGTACATGTGTCCCATTATTGGGTATCAACTTCCTTTGTTGCGAGAGGTAATTTTCTCAGGGCTACTAAAAGATTATGCAAACAGAGACGTCTATACTTAGTATGGCTGCTAAAGTAACAATTGCAACAAAGGGAAGACAATAAATATAGCAGGACAATTACAATGTGCTCCTCAACAGAGAGACACCTGTCTAAGCCCATTGACTTCAGTGGCTCTAGAAGGGCAACTCTGTTTAGGATGGCACTTTTAACATGGCTAGACTAAATAAAGGTCATGGAAGTAAATTCTACTTCTTAACGGTGCAGGGTGGTAAGGTGGTAAGCTGCAGTATTGCAGTCCAAGTTCTGCTCATGATCCGAGTTTGACCCAGATGGAAGTTGATTTCAAGTAAATCACAAAAAAATGTTAGTAGGTCATATATTCCTCCTCCACAGAACTCAACATGCTGGACCTCCTTTGTTGTAAAATGCTCCACCTGGGTCCTAGTGCCTCCCTAGCCCTACTCTTCTATGGTTTTATGATTCCCTATCCATTTGAATGTTTGATTATAGTTGTTCAGTGCTCTTGTATTAAAGTCCCATGTCCAATAATGCACAAAACAGTGGTTTTGACAAAGGCAGCACGAAATGAATAATTGGGGGGCTGTGTGGTTTCCGGGCTGTATGGCCGTGTTCTAGCAGCATTCTCTCCTGACGTTTTGCCTGCATCTGTGGCTGGCATCTTCAGAGGATCTGATGGTAGGATGTGGGGAATCAAATGGTAGGATGTGTGCAGGCGAAACGTCAGGAGAGAATGCTGCTAGAACACGGCCATACAGCCCAGAAACCACACAGCACCCCAGTGATTCCGGCCGTGAAAGCCTTCGACAATGAAATGAATAATAATTCTCATATTTGTTCGGAACTATATTCTAGTGCGGAAGCATACAACTTTCTCAGCTGCTGCATCTCAACTGACTGTACTAACATGTTTATCTGAAACAGAGTCTAGTTGGCTCAAGGTTGTCTTGTTCTTCCATTCTTCCGAGGTTGCTAAAATGATGAGTACCCAGCTAGCTGGAGGTAAAGTGTACATGACTGGGGAAGGCAATGGCAAACAACCTCATAAACATAGTCTGCCTGGCAACATGTGACAGCATGTAGATGTGACAACACCCCATGGGTCGCTAATGAAGTGGGGCTCAGGTAGCTGGCTTAATATCGACTCAGTGTTCCATTCTTCTAAGGTTGGTAAAATGAGTATGCAGCTAGCAACTGGGGAAGGCTATGGCAAACCACCCCTTAAGAAGAAGGAGGAGGAGGAGGAGGTGGTGGAGGAGTTTGGATTTATACCCCTTCTTTCTCTCCTGTAAGGAGACTCAAGGTGGCTTACAAACTCCTTTCCCCTCCTCTCCCCACAACAGACACCTTGTGAGGTAGGTGTTCCTTGTGAGAGAGTTCCGAAGAACTGTGACTAGCCCAAGGTCACCCAGCAGGAATGTAGGAGTATAGAAACACAACTGGTTCACCAGGTAACCCTTCACCACTCAGGTGGAGGAGAGGGGAATCAAACTCAGTTCTCCAGATTAGAATCCACTTGCTCTTAACTGCTACACCACGCTGGCACAGTCTGCCTAGTAAACATCCTGATGTGATGCCACCCCATGGGTCAGTAACAATCCGGTGCTTTCACAGGGGACAACCTTGACTTGAAAAGCGCTACAAGAAAGATCAACGGCACACTCTTTGCTGGCACTCCATCGCCATTTTGGGATCCTTTTTGAGCCTTTATGAGTTATTCCCAGAGATTACAAAAAGCAGTCAGAGTTCCAGCAACTATTTCACGCTGGGTTCTGGCCCTGGAGACCCCCCTCCTGGGTTTGATGGGTGACGTGCTGCCAGGATTCGGCTTTGAGGAGAGGTCTTGCTTTCTATGGACTGGGCAGGCCCCGGCATATGAGCATCTTGTTGTTATCATGTGCAGGAGGGTCTTTGCCTTCTGGTGCAAACATCTCCTGCTTCCAGAGCATGTCAGGATTCGAGCTCCCATTTCCTCAACAACAGGAGGCTTCACCCTCGAGGGCCGAGAGGTCAGGGGGTCACGGTGCACACCATTTTCCAGTTCCTTTCCTCATTGAAATTCCAGTCTGTTGTCCTATGTTCAGCAATGAGAACCACCGCCCCCGCCCCATGTGAGGAATTTGGGCACCATGAGGCAAAATAAAATAGGGGTTCTCTTCCTCTGGCCTTGATTCAGAGTCATTCCTGATCAAAGTATTCCAACAGAGCCGGGCTTCTACTGTTTGTGGGAAGGAAGACACACAGGGACTTTTTTTTTTGCGTTGCGGGTTTTTCTCCAAGCAAATCACAGGATTGAAAATTTCATTTGAAATTCATGGATTAAAGAAAACATTGGGAGGTTCCCCACCCTGGGACATGGACAATATATATACCTCACTAAACATTCCCTTCTCACAGTGTGTAACACGCTTCTCTCTGTGATACACCTCTGAAGATGCCAGCCACAGATGCAGGCAACACATTAGGAACAAGATCTACCAGACCACGGCCACACAGCCCGGAAAGCCTACAACAACCAGTTGAGTCTGGCCATGAAATCCTTCGACAATACATTGGGAGGTGTGATCACAGATCCACCGACATAACATGGAAGAAAAGAAGAGGAATTTGGCTTTCGTATCGTGCTTTTCTTAATGAGTCTCAAAGTGGCTTACGCTTGCCTTCCCTTCCCCTCCCCACAACAGACATCTGGAGACTGAGATTTCTGAGAGAACTGTGACTAGCCCAAGGTCACCCAGAAGGCTTTATTTGAAGGAATGGGAAAACAAATCTGCCTCACCAGATTAGAATCTGCTGCTTGTGGGGAATGAAATGTGGCTCTCCAGATCAGTGTTTGCCACTCCTAACCACTATGCTACACCTTAAAATCCACCCCCCCTCATGTTGAGCCAGTGATTTGAGAATGCCTCTTCATTGGAAGGGTTCAAGCTCTCCCGAAGACTCAAGCAGAGATGTGAAAGGTAGCCTCTTCAGAATGTTGTGGTTCTGCTGTATGTCTGTAGCAAGTGACTAAATCAATCACACAAGACAATTCAGAATTAGTGCAAGGGTCAGGCTGGCAGAGGCAGGTAATGGCAAACCACCTCTGTCAACACATGGATGGGAAACCACCAAGGAAGACCAGGGTCACTATGCAGAGGAAGGCAATGGGAAACCACTTCTGTTAGTCTCTTCCTTGAAAATCCCACCAGGGGTCGCCATAAGTTGTCTGTGACTTGACTGTCCCCCCCCCCACACACACACACAGTCAGTGGTGGCCATGCTGACAGGGGTTGATGGGAATTGTAGTCCATGAACATCTGGAGTGCCATAGGTTCGCCACCATGGCACTAGGTGGATAACCCAGGTTAGCCTGATCTTATCAGACCTTAGAAGCCCTGGTTAGTATTTGGATGTGAGATCACCAAGGAATATCAGTGTCTCTATGCAGAGAAAGACGATGGCAAACCATCTTTGTTAGCACTTGGATGGGAAAGCACCAAGGAACACCAGGGTCGCTATGGAGAGGCAGGTAATGGCAAACCACCAAGGAACACCAGGGTCCCTATGGAGAGGCAGTAATGGCAAACCACCTCTGTTAGCACTTAGTTGGATGGGAGAACACCAAGGAACACCAGGGTCCCTATGGAGAGGTTAGTATTTGGATGTGAGATCACCAAGGAATATCAGTGTCTCTATGCAGAGAAAGACGATGGCAAACCATCTTTGTTAGCACTTGGATGGGAAAGCACCAAGGAACACCAGGGTCGCTATGGAGAGGCAGGTAATGGCAAACCACCAAGGAACACCAGGGTCCCTATGGAGAGGCAAGTAATGGCAAACCACCTCTGTTAGCACTTAGTTGGATGGGAGAACACCAAGGAACACCAGGGTCCCTATGGAGAGGGAAGTAATGGCAAACCACCTCTGTTAGCACTTAGTTGGATGGGAGAACACCAAGGAATACCAGGGTCCCTATGGAGAGGCAGGTAATGGCAAACCACCTCTGTTAGCACTTGGATGGGATACCACTAAGGAATACTAGGGTCCCTATGGAGAGGGAAGTAATGGCAAACCACCTCTGTTGGGGCACTTAAGGATGGGGAGAACAATTCAAGGAACACCAGGGTCCTACTAGGCAGGTAATGGCAAACCACCTCTGTTAGCACTTGGATGGGATACCACTAAGGAATACTAGGGTCCCTATGGAGAGGGAAGTAATGGCAAACCACCTCTGTTAGCACTTATTTGGATAAGAGAACACCAAGGAACACTAGGGTCCCTATGGAGAGGCAAGTAATGGCAAACCACCTCTGTTAGTGTAACCTCAGCTTGTGGGTTCTGTGGGGCAGTACTTGGAAGGAGTTGCAAAGAACCAAATTTAAACAAAACAGTTTACTTCTCTTTACAAATAACATTAAACATCAACATTTAACATTTACAATTCAAGGTCCTGTTCAGGTTTGCATTTCAAGTCCTTATATTTACAGTCTACTGATATTGCCAAGTCCAATTCTTCTTTGCTGGTGGTTGGTTTTGAAGACTTCAAAGGCTTGGTGAACGGGATTCAAGATGATGAAGGTTCCCAGAAAACTCTCACCATTTACATACACAAAAACCCTTAAACAAGGTGTTAAGGGCTTAATAAAATCAATCCAGGTCCCAGCCTGGTAGCCTTGCTTCCTCCAACCTCATGAGTTCTGCAGCATTCTGCTTCTTTTCAGACTCCACCCCTTTCTGGGTCATCCCATTCTGACACAGGGGTTACATTAGCACTTGGATGTGAGACCACCAAGGAACACTAGGGTCCCTATGGAGAGGGAAGTAATGGCAAACCACCTCTGTTAGCACTTGGATGGGAGACCACCAAGGAACACCAGAGTCCCTATGGAGAGGGAAGTAATGGCAAACCACCTCTGTTAGCACTTAGTTGGATGGGAGACCACCAAGGAACACCAGGGTCGCTATGGAGAGGGAAGTAATGGCAAACCACCTCTGTTAGCACTTGGATGGGAGACCACCAGGGTCCCTATGGAGAGGCAAGTAATGGCAAACCACCTCTGTTAGGACTTAGTTGGATGGGAGACCACCAAGGAATACCAGAGTCCCTATGGAGAGGCAAGTAATGGCAAACCACCTCTGTTAGTTGGATGGGAGACCACCAAGGAACACCAGGGTCGCTATGGAGAGGCAGGTAATGGCAAACCACCTCTGTTAGCACTTAGTTGGATGGGAGACCACCAAAGAACCCCAGGGTCCCTATGGAGAGCCAAGTAATGGCAAACCACCTCTGGTAGCACTTAGTTGGATGGGAGACCACCAAGGAACAACAGGGTCGCTGTGAGTGGCAGGCAGTGGCAAACCAGCTCTGCCAGTCTCTTGCCTTGAAATGCTGGGTCCCTGCTAGGCAGGGCAATTTCCACCCACTGGAGGGCAATTGACACGCACAGCCGTGGCCTTTGGTAATTTTCCACCGGCTTGGCTGCAAAGGTCGACACCGCGCCGCGGGCCGTAAGGAAAGAGGTGGCTCCGCGCACGCCGGCAAAGGACGCCCCCCCCCCCTCCTCGGCGGCGCCCCCTCCGCCCCTGCCTGCCACTCTTTGCGGAAAGGGGCGCTTGCTCCTTTAAGGGGCCGGTCTTCGCCCGGGAGAGTTTCCTTCCACCCCCCACTCCAGCCCAATCCACCGGACTGGCTGCTCTGCCTCCACGTTCACTCCGGAGCGAGGAGCAACCCAGGCGCTTCTCCCTGCTCGTTTCCTCCCGAAGGCACCGGCTCGCTTGTAAGTAAGGGCATCCTGGAAGCAGGAAAGCCGGGTTGGCGGGCGGGGAGAGGGGGGTGGGGGTAAGGAAAAGCCCTGTTCCCATCCCACAACCCGAGTACCTCGTTTGCATCGCCTGAGAAGGAAGGGGCTGAGTTCCTAGCTGGCAGGATGCGCCCCGTTGCGTGCAGGAATCCGGCTCAAAAGTTTGCAGCCGCAGGTGCGGGGCGCTCCGCCGTGCTGCAAACGTGTCCCGGAGGCGATTGGGCTTTTGGGGGCGTGGAGGCGGGGGGGGGGGTGACGGCTTGAAAATCTGGGGGGGGGGTGCTTAAGAGGAGATGAAGTTGCTGTCATGAGATGCACGGAAGGAGAGGGTGGGGTTTCCCCCTATCTCCTAGGGAGAGCAAGGTAGTGTTCACAACAGGTGGTTAGAAGATAGTAGGTTTGAGCATCTCTTTCCCTGTTAATGCACTCCAGTGGTAAGTGTTGGATCAAGCCTGTAAGTAAATTAGAAAGTGTGCCATGGGCCCAGGCATGGTTGCTGTTGCTTGTCTTTGGGGTCTCCCCCATCCCAGGACAACTGGATTTAAATGTCATGTGTACTAGAGCAAGAAGATGTTTTATTGTGACTTGATTGTGAATTCAAGAAGGACATTGACAAGCTGGAACGTGTCCAGAGGAGGGCAACCAAAATGGGAAAAGGTCTGGAGTCCATGCCCTAGGAGGAGAGACTGAGGGAGCTGGTGGTGTTTAGTTTGGTGAAGAGAAGATTAAGAGGGGACATGTTAGCCATGTTTAGATATTTGAAGGGATGCCATATTGTTGAGGAAGCCAGCTTGTTTTCTGCTGCTCCAGAGACTGGGACCAGGAGTCACGGGTTCAAGGGGAAGGGCTGTTCTGTCTAAACATCAGGAAAAACTTCTGACTGTCAGGGCTGTTCGACAGTGGAATGCACTGCCTTGGAGTGTGGTGGAGTCTCCTTTGGAGGTTTTTAAAGACAGGCTGGATGGCCATCTGTCAGGAGTGCTTTGATTATGTGTTCCTGTATTGCAGGGGGTCAGACTTGATGGCCCTTGGGGTATCTTCCATCTCTATGATTCTATGAAATAAACAAAATCAGCATGGACTCAAAAGGAAAGGGAAAAGAGAAAGGGAAAGGCAAAGGAGGGGAATGGCAGGCCACATACGATGGATCCTATTGCTGCCCTCAACCTATCAGGACAGCTTCATGTTATAGGCCATTGAAACTGTGACAGGTCCCAGGTCCCATTAGCAATAAACAAGGACCTTGTCTCTCGCTTTGGACAGGGTTTAGGACTGATGTAACCTTTGTGATACCAACATATGAAAGCTTTGTGTAGTGTAGTTTTCTGGGATTTGAGATGCTCCTTTGCCGTGGGATGTGTTTTGGGATGACCTGTGGTTTGAAAGCAGTACACGCCTCTTTCCTGGGCTGCTATCATGCTGTGCATGTCTGAACAGCGATGCAATGTGAGACGGCAGCCAAAGCTGGTTGAAATCAATGGGCTTAGTTATAGGAGTAACTCTTCACAAGTTGGTGCCATTAGCTCTACAGAATAGTATGGCGAATTCCTAAATAAATGTGCATAGAATTATTGTCACTGTTCTTGCCAGATGAGTTCCAGGGTCTATAGCTGGAAATTTTAGCCCAGTCCTGAAATTGCTTCTAGCAATCATTGGCTGCTTCCAGTTAGATCTAATCTATGCATCTTGACCTTCATTCCATAGAGCTTATCTAAGAGCATTGGAGAATTTCCTGTTCAGGTTGGAAGTTTAAACTGGTTCTTGTGTCTCTTCCAAAGCTTCTCCCCGTGTAAAAATCAGAAAGGCGTCTCAGAAACAAATGGGAACATTGTGGTTTGTAAAAAGCTTTGTTAGCTCTTCCTCCCAGCTCTTCAGTTCTATGAGAATTCTGTTCTTCCTGCTCTTCTGTATCATCCGTTCCCATCTAGTTTTGAAATATGGAATGGTTATGGTAAGATCAGCTTTCGCCTTTTAGTCTTCCAGCCAATCAATGTGGAAAGCCAGCCTTTCCCTAAAATACATCCCACTGTGATTACGTTAAGAAACAACGGCATCTGAGATTAATGCTAGAATAGGTAAGAGAATTAAAAAACGGCATCTGAGAACCAGCATGGGGGAGTGGTTGAGATGTTTGAATCTGGAGAACCAGTTTTGATTCCCCCCTCAACACAATCATGGGTAAACTCACCTGATTAGGTTTTTCCCTGGAGGAGTTAGCGATGAGGGACCCCCAGGAAATATACAGTCTAATTAAAACTAGACAACTTGATCAGGAGCAACAATATTTAATCAGCCATGCAACAACATCATGCTACACCTGGGTATCAATCCCGACATGGGTACACATCTGTTACAAATTTCAGATCCCAAACAACGCTGGGTTCTGACTTCTGGGTTCTTCTCCCCTGCCCTTTTACAAGGTTGAAGCTCCCCCTAGCCCACATTGTCCTACCGCGGTGGAAACATTGGAGCACATTGTATGTTACTGTCCAAAATAGAATTCACAGAGGGAGGCTCTGTTGTCATTGATCATAGGTAAAGCCTCTCCCAAAGTTTGCGTGGTAAAACTATTTAACAGTAATGATCCTCTGATTTTGGGAAAAGCAGCTCACTACTTGTCGCTAAGAGTGAATTAACAGCATACGTTATTCCTTTTCTTGTAATTTTATGTAGCGCAAATATGCCTACTAAAGGTCTTTGTATTGTATTGTTATTGATTCCCCACTCCTCCACACGAGGGGCGGACTCTTATTTGGTGAACTAGATTTGTTTCCTCACTCCCCCACATGAAGCCTGCTGGGTGACCTCAGGATAGTCACAGTTCTTCAGAACTCTCTCAGCTGCACTTACCCCACAAGGTGTCTGTTGTGGGGAGAGGAAGGGGTTTATAAGCCACTTTGAGTCTCCTTACAGGAGAGGAAGGGAGGTATAAATCCAAAGTGTTCTTCAAACTCTTCTATCTTAAGGAGACACTCCCAAAATGTGGGGTTTCCCATGTGTTGGAAAGTAGTTTGGGGTGGGGGGATTCTGATTATAGAAGTGGTCCCCTGGGAAATGCTCTTCCCCATAGCAATTTTACAGTCAAGCCCCAGGAATCTGTATTTCCCTTTCCCTTTCCTGTTAGTGGAAGTATGAATGTTTTGAATTATGGGGAATCATAGTTACATTTTTAATGAAGTTATTCCCCCTGTTTATGGTGCTAAGATATAAACGAGGTAATCATCTATTGTATTATGGTTTTATGGCTTGCCTGTGGTTTTATTCTAATTGACGGCTTGCGCCCTGGGCCCCTATGGGGAAGGGAGACTTGCAAGTTAAATAAATAAATAAATGCGTAAATAAAACTAATCCCGGGAGACTGATTTCAGCTCTCCCACCATAAAAAAAGAATTAACTGACTGGACCCACCCCAGACAGAACACTTTCTGCTGATTCAACGATGTAAGCAGTGGCATAGCTTCCACGGGGAGGGGTGGGAACAAATGTCCTGGGTGCCCCCCCATTCAGTCACATGGGGGTGGTGGAAAATTGCCACACACCCCTCCCCCTCCCCCCTTGGCTTGCCCCATCCCCACCAGGCTGCTCTTTCAGGTGGCGGAGGCTCAGCAGACTGAAGGAGCAGCCTAGCAGGGCTGCCCCAGGGCACCCCTTGGCCCCGCCCTGCCAGGCCCCGCCAAGCTGCCCAGGACTGCCACTGGCTCAGGTAAGAGGGGCATAGTGGGGCGGGCAGGGGGCACAGGGGGCTGTGGGAGGCGGGGGGGGAGACGGGGGGGGCACCACTTTGCCCCGGGCGCCATTTCCCCCATTCCTGGATGTAAAGAAGTGATTCCTATACTTGAGCACAGGAATGAAGATGACTTAAAAGCACACATGTTGGGTCGGGTTGCATCCAGTTGGGCCCAAGACAAATGTCTCTTAAATTCCCTAGAAGCGCCAGGGTTCCAGGACAGTCCTGTTAAAGATGATTTTTTTAAAAAAGAAGCGATGATGGAAAGTGCATTGGAGGGCAAATTCTCCAGCTTGCCACCCGCTCTCTTGTAGGAAGCAGAATCCAAGGGGAATCTTAATGGGAAACATGCAGTTTTTGTCCACCCCAGTGTTACAAAAGGAGGGACATAAATTTGGGGTTTGAAAGAACCCGTGACTAAGGACCGTACTCTTCCGAAGGACGGCTTGGGGACAGAGGGTTGCTGGAAAAGGAACCAGATGTCAGAATATGCGGAAGTTCGTGTGGTCTTGTTGAGGAGTCAGCTGTGCATTTCAGAAGGGGGTGAGATTGCGGAAGAGCACAGAGACAGTTTTTTTGGGGGGTGGGATGCCTGAAATGGTTGGTGTATGGTAGGGAGAGGCCGAACCTGGGGCAGGTTCATATTTTCTTTCTCTATCCCATTATCTTGCCATTCCTCCAGTAACCCGAGTGTGACATACGTACGTCTGGTATTTTCCATTTTACAACAGCCCTGTGAGGTGGGAAAGGTTAAGAAAGTGACTGGCCAAAAATCACCCTCAACAATAAGAGTTTTCTAGGACCAAAAGTAATGGGTTCAAGGTGAAGGAAAAGAAATTCCACCTAAACAATAAGGGCTGTTCGACAATGGAATGCACTACCTCACAGTGTAGTGGAGCAGCACTGGCGTAGTGGTTAAGAGCAGGTGTATTCTAATCTGGAGGAACCGGGTTTGATTCCCCGCTCTGCTGCCTGAGCTGTGGAGGCTTATCTGGGGAATTCAGATTAGCCTGTACACTCCAACACACACCAGCTGGGTGATCTTGGGCTAGTCACAGTTCTTCTGAGCTCTCTCAGCCCCACCTGCCTCACCGGGTGTTTGTTGTGAGGGGGGAAGGGTAAGGAGTTTGTAAGTCCCCTTGAGACTCCTATTGGAGAGAAAGGGGGGATATAAATCCAACTCTTCTTCTTCTTCTTTGGAGGTTTTTAAAGAGAGGCTGGATGGCCATCTGTCAGGAGTGCTTTGAATGTGTGTTCCTGCATTGCAGGGGGTTGGACTTGATGGCCCTTGGGGTCTCTTTCAACTCTATGATTCTAAGATTCTATGACATGAGGTTAGGAGCAGGATATTGTGAAAAGCATGGGGAAACATGAAGGGTCAGAAGTGACTCAGCTGATGGTGTAAGAATTCCCTTGCTGGAAATGAGAATCTGACCAGGTCAACATTTGTGCAAACTCTGACTGAATGCTTCCAGAAACTCACAAACAGGGCTTGACAGAGTTGGCTGCCTCACTGGCTTATCCCCGGCATCTGAAGTATACTGCTCTGACCATGGAGTTTCCACTTAACTAAACTGTATCCATTAAAGTTCCTATGCAGGGTATGGCGGGCTCACTCATGTCTTAAGCAGCTGGCTCTTCAGAAATGCAAAGGAAACTCAAGGGCGGGGCTAAAGTTGGGCCAATGTAAATTCTCCCCAATGAAGCATGGCATGTCTTGGGAAGCCCTCATGGTCAAGGGCCTTTTCATGGCTTCAATGGGAGCCATGTTTGTGCCCAAGAACTTTTCTACTGGATCCTGCCAAAGCAGATCTAAGGAGACCCAGTCTGTAATGGACCTTTCTCCGTTCTGTAAGGCTTGTAAGACGGGAGATCTTCCGCTGGGCCTATTTTGAAGGTCTGTGATGATTTTTACTGATGTGGTTTAATGTAGATTAGATGTTGTTTAGCAGTGAGGAGTTGTTGATGATTTAGGTGCCAGCAAGTTAGAGGAGTTGTTATATCCTAAGGACAGAGGTGGGATCCAGCAGGTTCTCACCAGTTCCTGAGAGTGGGTTACTAATTATTTGTGTGTGCCGAGAGGGGGTTACTAATTGGGTCTGTTTTTCCGTTACAAATTCCATTTGGTCCACAAATCATAAAGTCCTGTTGTTTCCTATGTGGCTGGTTAGCGAAGGTAGAAAATGGGATAATTCTCCCTGTTGGGCTGTTTTAAAAACATGTTTTAGTAATATGGTAAAGTTCCTTGTTTAAGGAAAGTATCCTTCTTTTGATTTCTAGAAACAAAACTAAGTATTTGAAAGTATTAAGTATTTGACAGGCAGTCAATTAGAGGAGAAGTAGTTGTTTCTGTTGGCAGTAGACGATAGGACTTGCTATAATGAGTTTAAATTATGGACAGAAAGATACCAGCTGGAAATTAGGAACTTTTTTTTTACAGTAAGAGTTTTTTACAGTAACAGAGAAATTATTGCCCCCCCGGCCCCCGGAATGCCTGGCCACACCCCCTCGTGCCTCGCCCTGCCCCATTGGCGCTATGCCACTGTTTGAATCCTACCACCATGGGAACCTGTTACTAAAATTTTTGGATCCCACCACTGCCTAAGGATATTATCCTTTCAATGTTTTTATCTTCCTATTGCAAACTGCCCTGAGCCCTGCTTTGGTGTGGATTGCCCTGGGCGCCACCATTGCAGTCACATGTTGGGGGTGGGGCAGGAGGGGGCGCGCGGGCAGTTTCCCCTCCCTTCATCACTGCCAAAAATACTACTACTACTATTACAAATACGTGGGAATGGCTTATGACCAGATCACTGAAGAAACTGAATACTTGATTTTAGCTGCTCCAGAACAAGCTACTGTCAGGGTCAACCAATTTCAGGTTTAATTCGGCCATGTCTCCTGGCTGGGATATGGGATCCTCTTTCTCTCCTCTCCCCCTCTCCATCTTCATTGTTGTGGTTGTATTTTCTCACTCTCTGTATTTGTATTTTCTCACTCACTTCCCAGGCAATGCCTTATCAGCTCATTAGACACCGGCTGTTGTAGCTTTTGCAGTAGTGTGGAATGTAGGTTGTTTTGACCCCAGGGGAGGCTGCATTGTGTCTGGGCCGTGGGACTGATTGGGTGCCATCCCACCCCCCTTGGGAACAAGTAGGCGGGGCGGCGCTGTGGGGGCATGACGAGGGGTATAATGGAGGGTGCTTTGTTGCTTGTGCTTTAGTTCTGGAAATCGAAGTCTCAGTGCTTATTCCTGATGCTATTTCATAATAAAGAAGTCATCTGCACACAGGGTCTCATTACTGAAAAGCCAGGGGCACAACAGTTTGCTTAGTGCCCATCCTGCAGGAGGATGTCGTCCGGGTGACAGTGATCCCAATTCAGGTGGGGGCCCTGCTCCACTACCAACTGAAGAGGGGGAAAAATGAGCCCTGGGATGAGCAAGGGGGAAAGTTTTCAAATCCTTCCAAACAAGATGGGGGGCGGGGGGCGGTGGTCCCTACCCCCACAAGACCTGTAGATGTGGATCTGAGCTGTCTTTCATGGCTTGGCAACACCCTTGGACCCAGCATGGGCTTTGTGGCTGCATGCGCCATTCAGGTGCCGTTGGGAGGACATGTCTTGGAATGGAGCTCAACTCACAGAGTTCAGGGAGTCCCATTGGTTAGCTGTTATGGATTGGGACCTCCGCCATTCAGAGGCTGAAAATGAGACCCTGAGAAGGGAGGTGGCTGAGATGGAGGTCCGGGAGTATTTATGAACTTGATCAATGAACCTGGAACAGGTCCAGAGGAGGGCAACTAGAAGGGTCAAAGGTCTGGAATCCATGCCCTACGAGGAGAGACTTAGGAAGCTGGGGATGTTTAGTTTGGTGAAGAGAAGGTTAAGAAGTGACATGATAGCCATGTTTAGATATCTGAAGGATTGTCATGTTGGTGAGGGAGCAAGGTTGTTTTCTGCTGCTCCAGCGACTAGGACCAGGAGTCATGGGTTCAAGGTGAAGGGAAAGAGATTCCACCTAAAAATCAGGAAAAACTTCCTGACAGTAAGGGCTGTCTGACAGTGGAATGCACTACCTCGGAGTGTGGTGGAGTCTCCTTCTTTGGAGATTTTTAAAGAGAGGCTGGATGGCCATCTGTCAGGAGGGCTTTGCTTGTGTGTTCCTGCAATTCAGGAGGTTGAACTTGATGGCCCTGGGGGTCTCTTCCAACTCTATGATTCTATGATTCAATGAGGTGCTACATGACCATCTATAATGGGGTCATGGTTTACATGGATTGACACGGAGACCCTGGAGCAGCATATAGAGTTGGTATGCTCTGCATTGACCAAACTGAGCGACAATTCGCTATATGTGAAGCTCTCTAAGCATAAGTTCCACCGAGACAAACTGGATGTCCTGGATTACCGGATATCAGCAGCCGGAATTGTGATGGACCCAGGCAAGGTATAAGCTGTTGTGGATTGGGAGGCTCCTTGCACGAAGGAGCAGCTCCAGTCTTTCCGTGGTTTTTGCAATTTCTATTGCAATTTTATTCCTCAGTCATCCCAGACTGTGCTCCCCTTCACAGGCCTACTAAAACCTAAGGGGAGGGGGCCGAAAGCCAAGGGGCCCGGGGGCTGCTTGGATTGGTCACCTGAGTGTCAAGAGTGCCATTGAGGTATTAAAGAAACTGTTTAACTTGGAGCCCATATTGCGGCATGCTGACCCCTCCAAACCTTTTGTTGTGCAAGTGGCCCGGGGGGGGGGGGGCGCGCTCTCCTCCAGCGGCAGCTGTACCTGTGTTCCTACCTGTCCTGCAAGTTCTCTTAAACTGAACGGAATTGGGCCGTGTGGGAGGAAAGGCTATTAAGTTTGCACTGACTGCATGGAGCCATTGCCTGCAGGGAACTTCTTGCCCTTTTGAAATGTGGACCGACTGCAAAATAACTGCGACAGGCCGAGTTCTGTGTTAGGTTTAATTTCACTCTGAAATACATTCTGGGGAAAAGTAACTTTCTAGCTGGTGCCAGCGTGGCATCGTGGTTAAGAGCAGGTGCACTCTAATCTGGAGAACCGGGTTTGATTCCCCGCTCTGCCACTTGAGCTGTGGAGGCTTATCTAGGGAACTAGACTAGCCTGTGCCCCACATGCCAGCTGGGTGACCTTGAGCTAATTACAGTTCCTCAGAGCTTTCTCAGCCCCACCCACCTCACAGGGTGTTTGTTGTTGGGGTGGGGGGAGGGAAAAGAGAGGAAGCCCCTTTGAGTCCCCTTACAGGAGAGAAAGGGGGTATAAATCCAAACTCCTTTCCCCCACACCTTCCTCAGCATGCCAGTAAGCGGGAAGAGGTGGTTGATACCAGTGGTGGGATCCAAAATTTTTAGTAACAGGTTCCCATGGTGGTGGGATTCAAACTGTGGTGTAGCGCCAATGGGGATGGGCGGAGCACAGTGGGGGCATGGCTGGGCATTCCGGGGACGGGGCATTCCTGGGCGGGGCTTTGGCAAGGATGCAGCCGCTGTGTCGGTCCTTGAGCAGGAAACGAATGCACACCGGCGCAGGCTGCCACGCACACCGGTGTACCTCCTGCTAGACTGCTTCAAGCTCTGCGCGCTACTGCTGAGAGGAGGGGCGCAACTAAGGCAAAAATCATGTGGCAAAATCACCAATTAGTAACCCCCTCTCGGCACACACAAATAATTAGTAACCTACTCTCGGGAACCTGTGAGAACCTGCTGGATCCCACCTCTGGTTGATACCATGTTGACTCCAAAGCAGCTGGGGTTGGGAGTGGTGACCTGCGGTCAATTGCAAGCCCACAAAACTACTATTCAAAGACCTTCTACCTACACTGAGGATCCTACTGGGATGGTTGGGGTTGAGGGACCCCTGCCCCAACTAATTTGTGAGGCTCTTCAGGGTGACGTGGAGGCTGAATTGTTCAAGGCATCACTGATTGAGAAAGATGGTCTATTGTGGTTGGGGTCCCCCATCTACATTCCTGAAACCCTCCGCAACCTTTTGGTTTGCCATGACAAAGTCTGCTGGACGCCCTGGATTTGTTAATACTTTGCATTTGGCCCGCAGACAGTTTTGATAGAAATCGCTCCGAAAAGATGTGGAGGTTTATATTCAAGGGTGTCCTTTGTGCGAAATGGCTAAGCATACCCAGGGAAGCCATCTTGCCCATCAAAGGGAAGCCATCTTGCCCAAAGGCAGTTTAAGGTGTTTACAGGGAAGTCAAGAGTTGGATTGCGAGTCCCTGGAATCATAGCTCATCCTCTTAGCCATTATGTAACACTCTGCAGGGGCGTTGCCAGGATAACGTATATCTCTAGAAAGAATGCATTAATCCATAGAATTAAGGGATGCTTTATTAGATTGGCTAAGAACCCACTGACTTGTTGCCGTAAACTACAGCGTGGAGTCAGAGTTGCTGAGAAGTTCATGAGAAGCAGGATTTGTCCTGTTTTGTGTTTGTGAGTATTTGGCTATCAAAACTGTGTCCATCTTTCTTGTGCTAGTAATTCACTTATAATTCATGTCCTGGAACACACTGGCAAGCTGTGAGAAGAGTGCCAGTATGCATCAAGAGATAAATAAAATCTCCCATGACACAAAATCAGTGGGTGCGGCGAGGGCGTTCCAGGGCAGGATGGGGACGGAGGATGCACTGGGTGTTTTCCCCCCTTGCTACACCTCTGCACAAAATACCCACAGAGGAGACACCTTGCTACGTTCCTGTATTTTTGACTGTGAAGTTGTTTCCCCTTTTCTACGGGCAAATCATTCTGCCCTTATTTCTATCAGGGGCATGAACGAAGCATTCATTCCTTTTGTATGCAGATGCAGTAAAAGCGCCTCCCCTCTGGAGGGAGCCTGTTGTGTTCCTGTATGAGTTTCTGCTCTGAGATTAGAGCACTAGCTTAGACAGCGGAGGCTTTTCTGGAGATCAGCAATCTTTTCCTGCTTTGAATTGTTTTCAGTTTATTTATTTTTACAATTTGTATTCTGCCCTATCTCCGCAGGGCTCAGGGAGGGTCACAACCTAAAAACATTATACACTCCTAAAGTTGTAAGCCTATATTCAATTTTGATTTTTTTAAAAAAAGCATGTCTCTGCTTCTGGGCCTTCGGGAAAACCCTTGTTGTGTGCTGTAACTTCACTGACTCTGTCTTTAACGGAGGATTGTTTCTGCCCCCAAATATTTCCAATCCTCCGCTTTTTAGCAGAGACGAATGCGGTTGCAGAAAGCGGAGCTTGTCAGTGCCTGGAACATATGGCTAGGCAAGGGCCAAATGCCTTTTTGAAGAAGTGAAAAAGACAGTCTGTCAATCTCTCTGTCTGCCCTCCCTCCTTTTACACACATACCCGCCCTGGGCAGTGACAGTAACCAAAGGGGGCTATAAAGTTTGTCTAACCAGAAGGCCAAAAAGTCAAATTCCTGAGCTAATTGGCAAAAACTCCAGGGGTGCCATGTGCCCTCTTTTGGCCAGAGAGGAGTTTGCAGGTTCTTCGGAAATTCATTCAAATGTTCAAGTCGCTGCATTTTTTTAAAAAAATGAGATCAACCTTTGCATTAAAAAGGGAAGCAAACTTGTGAGTTGAAGCTGGGTCCAGTTAATTGTGTAACTGCTAAGGACTATAAACAGCTACCACGACCTGGTGAATATCAGAAGCTAGGAAGGGTCAGTCCTGGTTAGTACTTGGACGGGGAGACCACCAAGCAAACCTGTGAGTTGAAGATGAGTCCAGTTAATTGTGTAACTGCTCAGGGCTACAATCCAGCCACTGTGACCTGGATTGCCCAGGCTAGCCTGATCTTGTCAGATGTCAGAAGGAGGGTTGGTGCTTGGATGGGAGACCACTAAGCAAGTTGAGAGTCATTGCTTAGAGGCAGGCAATGGTAAACCACTTCTGCTTCTCACTGGGGCTGGGTTCTCCTGTCAGGATTTTCTCTGGTTACCCTGGGAGGAGGGGACAGAGTCTTTGGCCCCTTCCACACATGCAGAATAACACACTTTCAATCCACTTTCACAATTGTTTGCAAGTGGATTTTGCTATTCCACACAGTAAAATCCAGCTGCAAAGTGCATTGAAAGTGGATTGAAAATGCATTATTCTGCATGTGCGGAAATCTAGCATCCCTTTTAGTAGGTCCCGTGTTGCCACCAGGGGTTAAAGGTGGGACCTGGATCCGGAAAGGTCAAAGCCTTGCCTAGTAACCAGTCTGATTTTGTTCTCTCCTTTTGGTCTGGCAGCTGTTCCGGGGTCCTTCTTTCCAGAACCACCTTCAAGTGATGCTCCATTTCTTGGTAGCTGTGATCCTGCTGCAAATAGACAGCAGCCGCTGCGGCCTCCCATTCTACAATGGCTTTTACTACGATCACGACAAAGGGAATGGAAATGGGGAAAGTAAGTGAGGACCAGTAAAAAATGTTACCCAGACTTTGGGAAGTCTACTATGCTTGGATGCATGTGGCCTGTTTGATTGAAGTTATAATTGTGGGTTAAATGCCTTGTCACTCTCTGTATATAATTGTTGTGGCTGAAGACCAAGGTTGAAAGTGTTGAACTCACCCGGGTCAATACGGCTACTAACTGATGTTTCTGCTAACTGATGTTTGTACGTGGCCTATCTCCTGAGGAGGAATCCAGCTGAACATCTGGCAATTGGAATCCTTCCAACTTATGCTACTTTTCCGATTTTCCCTGAAGGGATATCACTTATACAGAGGCTTGGAGTTCTAAGTGTATATTTTGGGATCCCCTTGCTGTTTGTAATGAGTTATCCACATTGTATATTTTTCTTTATTGTTGGTGTTTTGGTTTTTTGATACAGACTTTTTAATTATGTCCATTAAAAGTATGGTTTTAATGCTGTTCTTTGAGCAAGACAGAGGTTTTCTTTTTAAAGGAGAAACAGAGCCAGATGGGAACAGATGTTTGCCTCTCTGTGAAAATCTTTCTTGTGTTGTTTTGTGAGTCAAGAGAGTTTTGGGTGACAGCTGTTGGTGATGGTAACTGAAGTGGATCCTCCAGGTCCTGGGGCTATATACCCCTGGTAGTAGGGGCAAACAAGAAATTGTGTTCTAGGTATGAGCCTTACAGGACTGTGTGGCAGTTGCTGTTGGCCTAAAGAAGTTGGGAAAACAGAACTGTGAGTAACTGATGCTCAGTGGTGTAGTTACCAGGGGGCGAGGGGAACGTCTTACACTGGGCACACTCCGGAGCACGGGCTGGGGCGCTCTGGGGCATGGTGGGGGTGGACGGGGGCGTGGCAGGGACGCTGGGTACACATGTGCCCCGGGCACAGTTTCCCCTCGCTACGGCTCTGCTGGTGCTAGCTCGGATTTGGCCTAGGAATTGCTCTTGTTTTTTAAAAATCAAGACACTAACCAGTTTTTATCCTAATTTGAAATCTTGTAACTATTCGAATCTGCTTCAGTGGCACAAAACCCCTATTTTCGACACTGAACTCTTGCAAATGTTGCCCTTAAGTTTGCTTTGAACCAAAGAAACATTATTGATTAGTTAAGGTGCGATAGTGTCTCCTGTATGGCTTTTGCAATTGTTCCTTGTTTGTTCCTTTTGGTATTTATCAGGAGCAATAGGGTAACGGCTTGTGCAGTGGATGCTAACTGCAAAATCTGAGGGTCTTTTGATGCTGAATTTGGGAGAATTTGGGAGATTAGGGGAGTCTCCTGTAATTCTTGATAGCTCCTGTCAAGAGTTATGGTAAACTCCCCTAATGTTCTCAAGCAGCAGTGGCGTAGGAGGTTAAGAGCTCATGTATCTAATCTGGAGGAACCGGGTTTGATTCCCAGCTCTGCCGCCTGAGCTGTGGAGGCTTATCTGGGGAATTCAGATTAGCCTATACACTCCCACACATGCCAGCTGGGTGACCTTGGGCTAGCCACAGCTTCTCGGAGCTCTCTCAGCCCCACCTACCTCACAGGGTGTTTGTTGTGAGGGGGGAAGGGCAAGGAGATTGTAAGCCCCTTTGAGTCTCCTACAGGAGAGAAAGGGGGGATATAAATCCAACTCTTCTTCTTCTTTAAAGTAAAGTGGGGAGATCCACAGATCCACCTAGCCCACAGCAAGACCTACCAGGAAAACAAACAGAAACCAATAGAAACCACTTCTAAAGAAAAGATAAACTCCTACGTTTCTGCTGGGTGACCTTGGGCTAGTCACAGTTCTGTCTGAACTTCCTCCTCCTCCTCCTCCTCCTCCTCCTCCTCCTCTCCTCCTTCTTCTCCTTCTCCTTCTCCTTCTCCTCCTCCTCCCTCTCCCTCTCCCTCTTCCTCTCCCTCTTCTTCTTCTTCTTCAATTCTGCAGCAAGAAAACCCAAATTTGCAGTTAGTGTCTGCTGCTCACATTTTTACTTCCCAGTCAATGAGTAGTGATTTCTCTCCCTCTATAGGTGATAATGAGGTACTACAGAGTTAGGTACTACAAATACTACGTGCATAAATATTCCAGTGGTCAGGACGGGACTGAGGTATAGAGAACCTTGTTTCTGTCTCTTCTCCAGGTCCGTTTGACCCAGCTGCACTCCCGATTGAAACTTAATTCTCAGGCATGCTCGGGTCAGATTGGGCTTGAAGCTGTGGTACGTGTTCTGTGGGGAGACAGCTAAATCGATTCGAGAGAGACCGTGGCTTGGTGGCAGAGTATCTGCTTGGCATGTGGAAGGTCCCAGGTTCAATCCCCATCACCTCCAATTAAAAAAGGACCAGATAGTCAGGAATGTCCTGGCTTAATCACCTGCTTTTAAAATCCTCTGGGGGGGGTCGGGTCACTGACAGCACATTGTGGACATGCAGTTGACGGTGTGAAAGTCCTCATCCTGGGGATGAGAGAGTTTTGAGAGAACTGTGACTGGCCCAAGGTCTCCCAGCAGGCTTCATGTGGAGGAGAAAGGAATCAAACCTGCTTTTCCAAATTAGAGTCCATCTGCTCTTAACCACACCACATCTACAGGCAGGAGCTTAGCTAGAAAAAATAGAGCCCGGGGCACGCTCTGAGTTTTCTGCATGCCCATGGGCCCCCCTGCCCCCTGCACCTCACTTATCTTAGCTGGCAGCGGGGCCTGGAAGGGTGGGGGAAGGAGGGGGTGTATGGGAGGCAGTTTTCTGCCTCCACGTGACCCCAACGGTGTATGCCCAGGGTGCCTGTCCCCACCCAGCCCCGTAGTAGCTACGCCACTGCCTAGATGGTGTGGTGGTTTTATTCAGTTCATAACGTGGCTTCATGTGCAGTAATGCCATTCCCTCCCTTTTCTCTCTCCATCAGTTCATTTCAACGGCATAAGGCTGGTGGTAGAAACTCCGGGCGACCCCGTCTTTACCTATCGCGGAGCCAATGTAACGCTGTCCTGCCACTACCACTATGACCCTCAACTGGACGTGCCCCGCAGGACCCGCATCAAGTGGTCCAAGCTGCGGGAGGACAGCACCAGTGACCAGGAAGTGCTGGTGGCTGCTGGCTTGAAGCACCGCAGCTTTGGCGACTTCCGTGGGCGCACGCACCTGCAGCAGGACAGCCCTGGAGAGGTGTCCCTGGTGATCCGAGACCTGCGTTTGCATGATCATGGGAAGTACCGCTGTGAGGTCATCGATGGGCTAGAAGACGAGAGTGGGATTGTAGATCTTGAGTTGCAAGGTAAGCGGGGGGGGGGGGGTACACACATTGATGTGAACCTATGAAGGCATCAAGGATTTCACCCCAAGAAAAGCTGGGCTCTTCTGGTCCACGTGCCGGCTTTAGAAATTGATCAGCCCTGCTTATCTGTCAATCAAGCAATTATCCATGGTGAGAAGGCCCACCCCCGAAACAACCGGGAAATCTACTTGGTTCCACGTGAGATAAGTGCTACATTTTGCTTGTGTTCTTTAGTTACTTTTATTTTGTTAAATTTGATACCCCAACCTATCCAGGCAGGGCCAGGGTGGCGTTCAAACGCCATTTAGTAACATTGATCAAAATAATTTAGTACAATAATGTAACTTAAACTTTAAAATGCTGTAACGGTTGACAGTGAATAAATGGGTCTCCGTAGGACTTCTACATAGCCTAAAAATCATATATCACCACTCCGCCACTGCTGCTCCACTACACTGTGAGGTAGAGCATTCCAATGCTGCTTTAAAGGAGGTTTTGGGGCGTTGTGTTTCTTTCAGACTCAGGTGATATAGCCTTGCTTTTAATTTGTTTGCGTTCTTAGTATTCGAGGTGAGTCATAGTTTTGGAAATTGTATGATTTAACCAGAGTCTAGTTGTGAAAGGATTTGTTAGGGTTCATTAGAGTTCTTTAAATCTAACCTGGAGGAACCTGGTTTGATTTGTTGTTCCGCCGCCTGAGCTTTGGAGGCTTATCTGGGGAATTCAGATTAGCCTTTACACTCCAACACTTGCCAGCTGTGTGACCTTGGTCTAGTCACAGCTTTTCGGAGCTCTCTCAGCCCCACCCATCCCACAGGGTGTTTGTTGTGAGGGGGGAGGGAAAATAGTTTGTAAGCCCCTTTGAGTCTCCTATAGAGAGAAAGGGGGGATATAAACCCAACTCTTCTTCTTCTTCTTTAAAGTAAAGTGGGGAGATCCACAGATCTACCTAGCCCACAGCAAGACCTACCAGGAAAACAAACAGAAACCAATAGAAACCACTTCTAAAGAAAAGATAAACTCCTACGTTTCTGCTGGGTGACCTTGGGCTAGTCACAGTTCTGTCTGAACTTTCTCAGCCCCACCTACCTCACAAAGGGGGGAGCACAGTCTTCCTATTCCAAAGGCTAGTTCTGGACACCCAGCCGAATGAGGAGGCAGAATGAACTGCATTTACCTTTCCATAAAACCCAGACGCCCAACAAATAGCAAACTGCCGCATCAAAGATTCTAGGTGGACAGATTTTCTTTTTGTGAGTTGCTAATTTTTTTTTATACTGGCAATTTTTTTTAAAATGTGGATGGAATTCAACACTAGCATTCCCAATCTGCATTTGAAGTGGCATGGTCTGCTTTACTAACATAGGACTGTACCACCCTGTTCAGCTTCATTTGTGAATTCAACGTATCTCCCTGCATCCTTAAGGACTGAGCCCCTCGGGGGAGAGCGGTTTATTAAGTCGAATGAATGAATGAATGAATGAATGAATGAATGAATGAATAAAATAGTAGTCTGCTTTCTCCCCACAACCTTGTTAAAAATGGAAGCTAAAAATCTCAGGGATTTATTTACTGCTGAGTCACTAGGGTTTTCAAGGCAAGAGACGTTCAGAGATGTGTCTTCCCTCTTCCCTCGTTAGGAGGATTTTTTAAGTAAGGGTTTTGTGGGACGCCAATTTCATGTAGCAATCGCTGTTTTAAATTAAATTAATATTTTAGAGTTTATGGGACTGAGTTCTTAATGTTAGGTATTTATTGGTTGTTATTTACTCATCCCTTTTGTTGTTGTATTTGATGTTGATGTTGTACACCGCCCAGAGCCCTCCAGGGATGGGGCGGTATACCAAATTTACTACTACTACTACTACTACTACTACTACTACTACTACTACTACTACTACTACTAATAATAATAATAATAATAATAATAGTGAGGCTCAAATTGTAATGAAGGCCAACAACCAGCTAGAGATCTGGCAGCTGTGAAATCTATAATAATAATAATAATAATAATAATAATAATAATAATAATAATAATAATAATAATAATAATAATAATAATAATAATAATAATAATAATAATAATAATAATAATAATAGGTTGTTTGCCATTTGCCTGCCTCCACAGGCCCTGATATTCTTTGGAGGTCTCCCATTAAAGTACTAGCCAGTGTCTGGGATGAGAGTCTGTGACTAGCCCAAGGTCCCACAGCAAGCTTCATGTGTAGGAGCAGGAAAACACATCTGGTTCACCAGATAAGCCTCTGCCACTCATATGGAGGAGTGGGGAATTGAACCCGGTTCTCTCAATTAGAGTCCACCTGCTCTTGAGCACTACACCACGCTGGCTCTTAAACCAAGACCCTTCTTCTTTCTGGCCAGCAGGTGTCACCACTAGCCTACACTATTATTTATGCTCACAGCTTTCCCGTCCATCAGAAACGGAAGGCTGTGATGTATTCTGTATATTTCTGATGTGGAGAAGCGGGCATGCGATTGCTATGAATGCCTCCAGATTGTGGGGTTGCAAATCTTCTCCCCCTAAATAGACTGAGATCCAGGTCATGACTGCTTTAGTGAAAACATCTTGGGTATCAGGACCTTTCTTTGCCTGGGATTGTTAGGAATACACAGGATTTAGCAGGACTGAGGATTCTGGTTACTAAACTCCTAAATGGGTTCTGGTCATTTTTCTTGATCTCAAGGCCTGTAATGGTTGAATCAGTCTATAATTTAGAATCATAGACTTCGAAGGGGCTGGACAGGCCATCTAGTCCAACCTCCAGCTCAATGCAGGACCAACATAGACTAGACAAATGTTTGTCTAGCTGCTGCTTGAAGACCGCCAGTGTGACACAGTTAATTGCATTATGTTTGAAGCCGTGGCTTGGGTTTTTATTAAGTACAGAGGCTGAAATGTTGGGAGATTTTGCCCATCCTGAGTAATGCACTTTCCATCCACTTTCAATTCACGCTAATGATCTTTTGCAAGTGGATTTTGCCGTTTCATGCAGCCAAATGCAGGCGAAAAATGTGTAATTCAGGAGTGAGAGGCTCCGCTGTTTAGTTCCAGATTCCTCAGTGATTCCAATGTGAGGTTTTGGCAAAAGTGTTGGGCGGGAACCTGCTTGTGGTTAAGTGTAGACAACTGGGAAAGCCAATGGCCAACCATCCCATAAACCAAGTCTGTCAAGTAAACATTGTGGTGTGATGTCACCCATACTTGCACAGAGAGCTACCTTTACCTTTTAAAGGAAGGTACATCATGAAAACAATCCAGAGGGAAATTGATCTTATCACCTCCCATATGATTATTATCCTTTTGTTAAAAGGGATATTCTTATCATGAATCTGCCACACCTTGTGCATTTTAACCCTAAAGTGATGTGAGTTCACCTTGTGATTCAGTTCATTGTGTGGCTTGGCTGTCACTCTTGACGTGGCCTCCTTGGTGGTAGCCTCACATCACACAACATCTTACAACTTGCTTGCACAACTACTTTTACCTTTAAATGTACCCATATTGCCCTATTCGGTTTCTCCGCTCCTTGGAGGAGAACCTTCTGGAAATCCTTGGTCCAAAACATATCCAGCTGGCTTGGACTAGGACCAGGGCACATTCTGTCCTGGCTCCTACCTGGTGGAATATGTTCCCAAATGAGATCAGGGCCCTGCAGGACTTGAGTAGTTTCTGCAGGGCCTGTACATAAGAACATAAGAACAAGCCAGCTGGATCAGACCAGAGTCCATCTAGTCCAGCTCTCTGCTACTCGCAGTGGCCCACCAGGTGCCATTGGGAGCTCACAGGCAGGAGGTGAAAGCAATGGCCTTCTGCGGCTTTTGCTTCCGAGCACCTGGACTGTTAAGGCATTTGCAATCTCAGATCAAAGAGGATCAAGATTGGTAGCCATAAATCGACTTCTCCTCCATAAATCTGTCCAAGCCCCTTTTAAAGCTATCCAGGTTAGTGGCCATCACCACCTCCTGTAGCAGCATATTCCAAACACCAATCACACGTTGCGTGAAGAAGTGTTTCCTTTTATTAGTCCCAATTCTTCCCCCCAGCATTTTCAATGAATGCCCCCTGGTTCTAGTATTGTGAGAAAGAGAGAAAAATTTCTCTCTGTCAACATTTTCTACCCCACGCATAATTTTATAGACTTCAATCATATCCCCCCTCAGACGTCTCCTCTCCAAACTAAAGAGTCCCAAACGCTGCAGCCTGTCCTCATAGGGAAGGTGCTCCAGTCCCTCAGTCCCTCAATTGAGTCCCTCCCTAACTCCTGTAAAATGGAGTTAGGATGCTGGCTGGGCTGATATCCATCTTTATTGGCCTCCCAGGGGATATTTGAGTGAAGATGCCATCTTGTTTGTTTTTAGTTGTTTTTCACCGTGATTATGTGGTAGTTGCAGTTGTCTATTTATAATGTTTTAAGGATTTTATTGATGTTTTAATTGTGTTTTTTGTTGTGTAGCCGCCCTGAGCCCTTCGGGGGGATGGGTGGGGTATAAATCTAACAAACAAACAAATAAAGAGTGGCTCTGCTAACAAATGGCTGCCCTTGAGCTGTGTCATTCATCTGGGGAGAGAGGAAGCATGCCCCCGTTGGCTAAAATCTTCTGGGTCCTCCCTTGTTGACTGATCGCCCCTTTCCATCCGGCAGGGGTTGTCTTCCCTTACCAGCCGCTGCATGGCCGCTACATGCTCAATTTCCACGAGGCTGAGAAGACCTGCAGGGAACAGGATGCCGTAATCGCCTCCTTTGAGCAGCTCTTCAAGTCATGGGAAGAGGGTTTGGATTGGTGTAATGCGGGTTGGCTGGCGGACGGCACGGTCCAGTACCCCATCACTCAGCCCCGGAAGGCCTGCGGTGGACCGGCTCTGTCCGCTGGGATCCGGAGCTATGGAGAGCGCCACAAAAACCTGCATCGCTTTGACGTGTTCTGTTTCTCCTCCAGTCTGAAAGGTGAGTCTCGATGCCCCAGTTAGCTGTGAGTGCTGACAGAGGCAAAGGAAGGAAAGGGGCCATTGGCTGCTGGTCCTACAGGCATTCTGTATTTGCCAGCTAGGACTGTCCCCTGCAAAGGATTGTGGCTCAGTGCTGGAACATCTGCTTTACACGTAGAATGTCCCAGGTCCAATCTCTAGCCAACAGGTTCTCCCTCAAACAAGAGCGGCAGGCAGGCTTCTGAGTCTCCTGGAGTGATAGCCAGTATGTACTGTGATGTGTGCTCCATAGTCTCATTGTGGAACCTGCAGCGATGTTGTGACTTCCCCCCATGTATTGTCTCCATATTTGACACTATGGCCGATTACCCGCCAGTGCTCTGACGCGTGGTGGGACAGGAAGCACATGGGACAAGAAATCTTGTCCCGACATGCTTCCTGTTTGTGGTACGCTGAGAGAGGAGGAGCGTTGGGGCAACATTTCTTGTTCTGATGCACTTCCTCTTGCCCTGTGCGTGCTTCTCCCTTTCCCCGGGGGAAAGCAAGAGCACTTTTGGTGCACCTTTTTGCACCAGAGCAAGGCGAGGCCAAGGAGCACCAGCAGTAGGTAATTGGCCCCTGAAATCCTCAGAAGAAGAGCAAGATATAAAAATAATCAACAAATAGTCCAAGAGAGGAGTTCTGTCCACCATTGCTTGATGCATGCATTGAAGTAAGCGTGATCCGGATTATCCAAGGCCCCTTCCGCACATGCAGAATAATGCCCTTTCAATCCACCTTCAGTCCACTTTGTAGCTGGTTTTTACTGTGCAGAAGAGCAAAATCCACTTGCAAACCAGTGTAAAAGTGGATTGAAAGTGCATTATTGTGCATGTGCGGAAGGGGCCCATGTGTATCACTGAGGCTGAGTTAGAAAAAGGGGAGTGGGAGGAAAAGAAAAAGAACAACCCACAATAGATAAAGTCAGTTTATAATTAGCTGTTTTCACCATGCCTGTTGGAGTTGGTAGGCAATGACATGGGTTTTTTTAAAAAAAAACATTGTCTTCCCCTTTCCTTGAGAATAAGCTAAAGCAGAGAAGACAAGTGAAACGTGGCAAGTTGCAAGCCCTCCTCCCACTCCCCTCTATGAAATTGAATCTCAAATGTGTGAAGTGGCGCTATCTGTTTGCCATTTCTTAGATTGCTGAGCTTTTTAACCTTTGCTCACTGGAAAGTCGGATAATGATTTCATGAGTAAACCACGAAGTAGGAGTGATAAATAATTCTGGGTAATATACAGTGGTGGGATCCAAAAATTTTAGTAACAGGTTCCCATGGTGGTGGGATTCAAACTGTGACGTAGCGCCAATGGGGCTGGGCGGGGCACGACAGACGTGGCCGGGTATTCCGGGGGCAGGGCATTCCTGGGCGGGGCTGTGGCAAGGACGCAGCCGCTGCGCCGGTCCTTGGGCGGGAAACGAATGCATGCAGGCGCAGGCTGCCACGCACACCGGTGCACTTCCTGCTAGACTGCTTCAAGTTCTGCACGCTACTGCTGACAGGAGGGGCGTAACTAAGGCAAAAATCACGTGGCAAAATCACCAATTAGTAACCCCCTCTCGGCACACACAAATAATTAGTAACCTACTCTCGGGAACTTGTGAGAATCTGCTGGATCCCACCTCTGGTAATATATGTATGGCTTATAACTGCTTTAGTACTTCGGAAAGTGGCTATAATTATTAGTAATAATTTTTGAAACAAAGCATTTATAACCAAAGTGTTTTCCTGCCTCTTCCACAAGCAAGAGGGAAGTAAGCCAACCTCAGACTCCATAGTAAGTAAGCCAGTCCCAGATTCTCCCACAACTCCTCTGCAATCCTTTTCTGTGCTTCCAAAACGTGTGTCTGGCAGTTAACTCAGTTGGCAGTCGTGCGTGGGATGTGTAGGCGGCGCCTTTTGATGCTAAGACTCCAGACATCATTAGGCAATTATTTTGTTTTGCTTTTCTGTTTTCGTACCAACTGTGTGGATTAAGAAGCAACAAAATAAAAGTCAGAATAGTCAACAGACCTGCAGGTGGAAGAGCTACATTGGCTCCAGAGACTCTGTAGACAGGTCCTGTCGGCAGAGGCATACGGCCTACAGGGGCATGGGGTCACCCTTGTCACTGGGCACACAGGTCCCTGGGCTCCCCCCTACATAACAAAATGGTGTGCACCCCAGCAGCATGCCACTGAGCCCAGCTCTCCCTTCAGCGAGGTGGGGGGTGGGGCACAGCGACAGGTGGCCACAGCCCCTGGCTGGGCCACCCGCTGTCAAGCTGTGCCCCCCACCTCCACGCAGGGCAGCTTGGGGATGGCTGGAGCTGGCCTGCAGAGAGGCGGGGGTAGGGCTTGGTCCTGTTGTGGGTCCTGCTTTTATTTATTTGTTTATTTCATTTCTAGCATGCCTTTTTCTCCAATGGGAGGAGAGGTAGCATAGTACAGCCTGATCTTGTCAGATCTCGAAATATAAGCAGATGCAGTGATTGGATGGGAGATCACCAAGGAAGGCTCTGCAGGGATAGGCAATAATAAATCACCTCTTGCCCCTTGAAAGTCCCTTGCTGGGGGGCACCATATGTTGGCTCCACCTTGATGGTGCTTACATACGTATATTTCTCCCCAGTGGGGACTCAAAATGGTTTACACCTTTCTCCACTCCTCCATTTTCTCTTCACAACAACCATATGAGGTGGGTTAGGCTGAGAGTGTATGACTAGCCTGTGGTCACCCCCTGAGCTTCGATGGCAGCATGGGGATTCAAACCTGCAGTCTTCCAGATCATAGTCCAGAACTGTAACACAGAGGTATCCAACTCTGGCACTTCAGATATCCATGGACTAAAATTCCCATTAGCCCTTGCTGGCATGGCAGGGGCTGATGGGAATTGTAGTCCATGAACATCTGAAGTGCCAGAGTTGGACAGCACTGCTCTACAACACTCTACCCCACCTGTACTACATGAGGGGGGGGGGAGCTGCAATTCCCTGCATTTCTGACTAGTGGCACATGTCCCCCTGCTGTTCAGTAACGTGTTTTCGCCTTCCCTCAACAGGGAACGTTTACTACCTGGCTCATCCTCAGAAGTTCACCCTGGAAGATGCCAAGCAAGCGTGCCAGGACGACAAGGCAGAGATCGCAAAGGTGGGCCAGCTCTATTCGGCCTGGCAGTTCCTCAAGCTGGACCGTTGCGATGCTGGCTGGCTGGCAGACGGGAGTGTCCGGTATCCCATCGTGTCTCCCCGGGCCAAGTGTGGCCCGCCAGAACCAGGGGTCAGAAGCTTTGGCTTTCCCAAACACGGCAAATATGGAGTCTACTGTTACAAGATGAACTAAACTGAAGGTGGAACTGGGGGGGCGGGGGGGAGCTCCTTCAAAGAATGGACTTGGGCTGCCCGGCGCCCCCTAGAGTTACTTATTTAAAGGGCCAGTCTTGAGAGGGGGGACATTTTTAATGGTGTGTTTATTTTTTAAAAAACATTGTGGCTTGTTTGTTTTTGTATTTTTGTAATGAAAGGGTATTGTAGCTGCCTTGGAGCCGATGCCCGTCTCTGTTGACCGTGGGATTCTGCAGTAGGGAAAAACCTGAGATAAAGTTTTTGGTTGGGTCATTGAGAATTCCTAAATGTAGGTATGGCTGGATAGAACCTGCCATAGACAACATGTTGTCCACTTACAATTGACTCGTGACAACCCCAACAGCAGAAGAAAAGTTGGGTTTTGTGCCCTCCTTTTCTCTCCTAAGGTGTCTTGGAGAGAATTAACTTGGGCCTTCTCTACTTAGCTTCCAAGCCCTCACAAGCCCAGGCAAAGCCAGCTATTCAGGCTGCTGATAATAGATGAGCCTTAGTAAAAGATTCCTGGTTCTGATGCCAGATTTTCCCTTCAGCTCCAGCGCAAGATCTTTTCAACCCATGATCTCTTGATCCCGGCAGATCCAGCTATGTGGGTGTACAGGTGCGTTGAGAGTCATGACAGGGCAGGGGAGCTCTGTGGCAGCAAATGATTTGCAGTAGCAGCTGATTTTAAATCATCCGGAATAAGCCTTATTTGCCCCTTGGCTGCTTCTTAGGACTCTCAGGGTGAAGACAGATGTAACATGTGAAGGCCCATGAAAGGGGTTGCATCACAATGCTGCTGCCCTCGAGACCCCACAATTCTAGCCCTCGGCATGAACGGCAGAAAAGCCCTTTCTCCTGGCTGTGGGACGCTTGCATGCCGAAGGGCTAACACCTGTAACGTCACCAACTCACCTCTTCTTCCAGTCCCCAGGGCAGTTTGCAAGTTGTTTCCTTTTTGTCTGTGTGGAAGGCGAAGGATGAATGAATGCATGTATCCCTCACTCTAAATATGCATCTCCTGTTTGGTTGCACAGTTCACACATCCTGCTTAATGCAACAAGGGGCATGGGAGATTTCAGGGAGTGTCGCCCCCCCCCCCCCCCATCAATTTGGCATTCTTGTGCTGCTGGGAAAACTTGTGGGTGGGGAAACCTGCCATGACTGTTGACACAATAGTGTGCCTTGAGTAGATTCCCTGTTTGACAGCTTGTCAACAGATAATTTAGTCTGTAGGAAAATTACAATATTAGTAGGGGTTTTTTTTTTCTGAGAGAGATGGAAACAGATGGTGGTATCAGAGGCCATGATTGTGTGTCTGGGTTTTCAGTCTTCCGGTTCTGTGGTGCTCTTTGCCTTTCCCAGCATGGAACAAAATTAAAAGGGTTAAAAGGATCTGCCAGGCTACCTCGTGAGCAAGGTCTTGCTCTTCTCTCCCGCTTCAGATGACAGGTCAGCGATTGCGTGTGCGAACACTGGCCGGAGTTAAAAAAGAAATGTGCTTTCCTTTAAGAAGTGAAGACAAGGTGCTCATGGGCACAGTTCTGTTCTGTGTACGCTGTCTTTGTTGTACACAGAATTGACACCTGCGAGTTTGGAAGCAGCCCTGTTAAGCTGCCAGCCCACCGTTCAAGAAAACTCTTCAGTCTTCAGACTTGAATGATGTTCATGAGCGGAATTTGACACCTGGATATTGGTTTTGCTGCCAAAAAAATAGGCGGGGCGGGGGGGGGGGTGTCCTTGGATGTCTTCAAAATAAAACTTCCAAATCCCATTGGTTAGTGTCTTGTTTTTAATCTGTCCCTCCCTCCTCCTTTCAACTGAAGAACCTGTTACCACCAATCCTTCATATCTCTCATGGCGTTTGGAAGCTACTGAAGAAGAAGAAGAGTTGGATTTATATCCCCCCTTTCTCTCCTTTAAGGAGACTCAAAGGGGATTACAAACTCCTTTCCCTCCCCCGCCCACAACAAACACCCTGTGAGATAGGTGGGGCTGACAGAGCTCCAAAGAACTGTGACTAACCCAAGGTCACCCAGCTGGCATGTGTTGGAGTGTACAGGCTAGTGTAGTTCCCCAGATAAGCCTCCACAGCTCAAGTGGCAGAGCAGGGAATCAAACCCGGTTCTCCAGATTAGAGTGCACCTGCTCTAATCACTACACCACGCTGGCTCTGGAACTGGGAAGCAGTTTTGGGAAGCTTTAGGAATGGAAAATCTGTACTGAGCTTCACTATGGACAACTAGAAGGAGAAAAGAAGGAGTTGTTGAAATTCAGTGTATCTGGGAGATGACGTGAGAATGGGAAGGAAAGAGGAATGGCTGACGGGGCTGAAGCCTGTCCCCTCCGCGTAAACATATAAAAAATGTCAAGGCTAAATGAAATGCTTTTCCTTTTTGTACCAAATTGAAAGTTTACAGAGGTTGCTTCTGTAAAGAGGAGATGCTTGCGTTGCAGTTGGTTCTGGCCCTGGGGAAACTTGAGGCCGGGTTTCCAAATGGTTCTCCAGCTGGGTAACACGTAGACCCAATGTATTGTCGAAGGCTTTCATGGCCAGAATCAGCCAGCTGTTGTGGGTTGTCCGGGCTGTGTGGCTGTGGCTGTGGTCTGGTGGATTTAGCTCCTAATGTTTTGCTGTGGCTGGGACATCAGTGGATGTCATGGTAAGATGTGTGTCTCTCCGTGGCACACGGATGCCAGCCGTCAGTGCTGGCAAAGCATTAGGAGCTAAAACTACAAGACGCAGGGCCTTATTAACTCACAGCTGGGCCAGCGGGCTTTCACATACTTTGGGCCCCCTCCAGCAATTCAGTCTTTCACCTCACTACAGCTGACCCCTGAGCAGTATGGTAGGTACTAAACTGCAATACCTACTGTATACAAGTATTGCCAATATCCATTTTGAGGGTCTCCTGAAGAATTTTACTCACAATGTTTACACACCCACAAGCAATCAAGGTTATGACTGGACTGTTGCTTATGGAGGTGTAAGTGGCGTGACATCACAACCCTGATGCTGCTGCTCCTGCTGGCCCTCTCTCCATTGACTCAAAACTAGAATAGTAGTGGTAGTTTGGATTTAAACCCACCTTAATCTCCTGTAAGGAGACTCAAGGTGGCTTACAAGCTCTTTTCCTTTCCTCTCCCCACAATAGACACCTTGTGAGGTAGGTGGGGCTGAAAGAACTGTGACTAGCAGGAATGTAGGAGTGCGGAAACATACCTGGTTTACCAGATAAGCCTCTGCCACTCAATTGGAGGAGTGGGGAATCAAACCCAGTTCTCCAGATTAGAATCCACCTGCTCTTAACCACTATGCCACACTGACTCTCTACCTTAGCTGACTACAAGTGACTCCTGCAACTTCTCAACTTTTTGTACACTCTAGAGGGGCTTTCCCCACTACAGAAGGGAACTCAGGTCGACTTGGTTCCCTTCAGTGGAGGGCGATTCCAGGCTGTCCCCACAGCAACTGAGTTGGCCCCCTGGAACCGAGCTAAGCGGGCGGGATCATCTTGGTGCCTGTTTTGCTCCTCGATCGTGATTGGCACTTGTGTTACAGCAGGAAACAGGAGCATTCTTTTTTTTTTTTACAGTTTACAGTTACATGCCCTTTCTGCCCGCCACGACTCTCCCGTTCTGCGCATGGCACAAAAACGGCTCGTGATTGGTTGAACGGATGAGGTGTCGTTTCGATGCTTCCCCACTTCGAAGCTTCGAAGCGGTATCGACCTTGTTCCGGCAGAAAAGTGTAGTTCATAACTGCGACAAGGATGTCGCAGTTCTGAGGGGGGCGGGAACTGAGACAAAACAATGTTGAGCTCGGTGGCAGTGGGGATTCACTGAGGCAAACCTAGGTAGAAACCAATTCAACTCTGTCAGTGGGGAAAGCCCCAGCCGAGTGCTTGTTCAGCATATGGCTGTATGAAAAGGGATCCCGATCATGTACAGCATATGGCTGTATGAAAAGGGATTCCATAGCATTCCGCAGGTAAGTGGAAAAGTTTACCCCAATAACCATTTTTGTAGGAATGGACTAAAAAAGGTGGGAGAGTAGATACAACCTGTAATGAAGACTCTCCCGCCTTTTATTACTCTCGCCTGAATATTGGAAGAGAAAGATTGCTGAAAAAGGAACAGGTAAGCAATGTGGTATGAAACAGCCCATTGATTCTGACTGTGACAATCTCTACCAATATGTTATCAGTCAGTTGGACAGGCAAACATCTGGTATAAAAGGCTGGATGGTGGTGGTGGGGTGGTGGTAGTGGAGGAGGAGCAATCTACTCCTTGTCTTCTTTAGCCCCATTTTCCTTTATCTCCATGTGTGCTCCCCCCCAACTCACCCAACTTTCTCTACACCTGTGAGTATCAGTGTGGATCATGTGGGCCATTCTTCCATTACAGATAGACTTGCCAGCTGAGAAACCCTGGATATTTTGAGGGCGGAGCCTAAGGAGGGTGAGGTTTGGAGAGGGGAGGGATTACAATGCCATAGAGTTCACCTTCAGAAGTGGTCATTTTCTCCAGGGAACAGATCTCTAGTACTCTATGGGCCAAGAGATCTTCCTCTGCTGCCTAGAGATTGGCAGCTCTAATTCCTGAGCACTGAGCACTAATTCCTTGGATTCAGTGGCATGCACACTAATGGGAATTCTTGTACAAACGTGTCTTCCTGGGAAGGATGTGGGAACCTGTTTGTGCTCATGCCCCCTCCCTGCTACACTTCCATTTTCCTACTTTGCTTCTCAGGTCTTATCAGCTCATTACATACCTGCTGTTGTAGCTCTATCAGTAATATAGTATGTAGATTGTTTTGATCCTTCTGTGATGCAGCAGCCCAGATCCCTAAGCCCCTCTTCATAGGGCAAGGACTCCAGACCCTTTACCATTTTAGTTGCCCTCCTTTGGACCCGCTCCAGCCGGTCAATATCCCTTCTGAACTGCGGTGCCTGCAACTGTACACAATATTCCAGGTGAGGTCTAACCAATGCAGAATAGAGAGGTACAATTACATCCCTCGATCTTGACACTATACTCCTATTGATACAACCCAGAATCACATTGGCTTTCTTGGCAGTTGCATCACACTGCTGACTCATATTTAGTTTATGGTCTACTAAGACTCCCAGATCTCTTTCACATGTAGTGTTGTCAAGCCTATGTGTAGTATCTTACATTTATCTCTGTTGAAACTCATTTTGTTTGGTTTGGCCCAGCTGTCTAATCTGTCTAGGTCATTTTGAATTCTGACCCTGTCCTCTGGGGTATTAGCTACCCCTCCTAATTTGGTGTCATCTGCAAATTTTATTAGCATTCCCTCTATTCCATTATCCAAGTCGTTGATAAAAATATTGAATAGCGTTGGGCTCAGGACAGAACCCTGTGGCACCCCACTAGTCACTTCTTTCCAAGATGAAGATGAGCCATTAATTAGCACCCTTTGAGTTTGATCAGACAACCAATTAGAAATCCCTCTAATAGCAGCATTGTCTAGTCCACATTTCACAAGCTTACTTGTGAGAATATTATGGGGCACCTTGTCAAAAGCTTTACAAAAATCCAGGTATGCTCGTCACTTTATAAAAAAAAGTGATAAGATTGGTCTGGCATGACTTGTTTTTCAGAAACCCATGCTGACTTTTTTGTGATCACGGTATTCCCTTCTAAGTGCTGGCAGACTGTCTGTCTAAAGATCTGCTCCAGAATCTTCCGTGGTATCGATGTCAGGCTGACTGGACTTTTTCCCCTTTTTGAAGATGGGGATAACATTAGCCCTCCTCCAGTCCACTGGGACTTCTGTTCTCCAGGATTCTAAGATGGTTTCTTCTTCCAACAGACTGTGGGAATGGAGGGGTGTCATCCCCCTTGGGAAGTAGTCGGCCAGGGTGGAGTGACAGGATGTAGCAGGTGACACAGGGCTATGCTTAGTTCTGGCAACAGAAGTCTAAATGCTCATTCCTGAAGCTGTCTCATAATGCAGAAATCAACTGAAAACAGAGTCTTGTTATTGAACAGTCTTGGGTGTGATAAAATGCACTAATTCATGATCTCTCTCTCACACACACACACAGTGTGCAACCAGTATTCCATCATGGATAAAATACAAGTTTTATTTTTACAGAGTTCAAAACAGCGTCAAGAGCAGCAGACACAGCTGGGGTGGTTTTTTTGGCATTCTGTCTTGCATTTAATGCACAAGAGTTACAAATAAAAAAGGAAAGAAGAAAGAAAAAGACTCCTGTGGTCGGTTACTCTGGTTTTTTTTTGTTTAGCTTTTTACAGAGAAATCAGACAAGCATTTCTTCACTTCACTCTGCCTCCCCAACCCTCCGACGGTTTCTTTTGCCCCCACTTAGAACAGAACACGTGCAAAAAGCTGGCTCCTACCAGCATCCCGGAGACGTCGGCCAGTCGGTTTAAATTACTTTAAATTGACTATTTTCCCCCGTCTCTTCTTTTGGTAATAATTATTACGTTTTTTATATATATATATATAAATAGGTGCCGGGAACACAGGGTGCTCAGCACGGTGTTCCCTTTGAGATCGAGCGTCGTCTCAGGATGGGAGCTGCTTCTCCACGTGTGCCAGGGGAAGAAACTGCCACGGAAGGGAAACAAACTCAGGCATCAGTGGTTAGACGCATCCCCCCCCCCCTTACAGTTTGTGGAAAAGTGGGGGAGAAAATGGCTGGGGAGGCACGTCTCAGAAGTCAAATGAACTGTGCTCCTTGGATTTTCCAGTGGGACGTCCCGAGGAAAACCCAACTGACTCCACAAAGTTGTGGGGTAGATAATAAGAAATGACGTTTTCTATGCAACCCTATAATCTTTTGTGAGGCCAGGTGTGATGAAGGTGGTGACAGGTCGTTTCCCCACTTACCTCGACCACCCTTTGCTGCACGCTACTCTCAGCGCGTGTCATTTCTGGCGCGCTCCCGGGCTTCCCCACGAGCGCGGGGTCATCAAAAGGCACCGTTTTGAGGAGCGCCAGGAATGAAGTGCGCTGAGGGGATGCGAGAGCAGCAGCGTCGGGGCGGCTGCGTTGTCGCCGCCCCTGTAGTGGGGAGTTCTGCGGGACCCTGCGCTACTTGGGGAGAGTAGTGCGCAGTAGATGGTAAGTGGGGAAACAACATCAGGTAGAGCTTTTTCCCCCCTTTTGCAAATAACTTACAAAATTGAAGTTGACCACATTTTTTTTGCCAGCTGACCTGCAGGGTTTTCTAGGCAAGAGACGTTCAGAGGTGGTTTGGCATTGCCTGCCTCCGCATCATGACCCTGGTGTCCTTTGAAGGTTTCCCATTCAAATATGAGCCAGGTCAGACTCTGTTTAGGTTGAAGACAAGAAACATTCAGAGGTGGTTTGCCATTGCCTGCCTCCGCATCACACCCCTGGTGTTCTTTGAAGGTCTCCCATTCAAATACTTGCCAGAGTTGAGACTGAGTGTGTTACTGGTCACACTTGAGTGTGTTACTGGTCACACTTGAGACCAGTGTGTTACTGGCCTAAGGTCACCCGGCGTAGCTGAGTGGAATTCAAACCTAGGTTTCCCAGATCCAAGTCCAACACCTTCAGCATTATGCCCTGCTGGCTCTTGTGGCAAATCTAGGTGGCTTTAAAAAAGGGGATTAGACTAGTGTGACCAGACGTCCTGCTTTTGGCGGGACACTCCTGTTTTTAACCAATTTGTCCCGCGTCCCGCAGGGTTTTTTTAAATGTCCTGATTTTTGGAAGGCTGCCACGCTGCCTTCTGGGGAGCACCCCAGAAGGCAGTGTGGCAGCCTCCTGCTGCCGCACTGCCTTCTGGGGCGCTTCCGGTTCCCGCCCTGTGACAGGCCGGGAAACCGGGGAGCGCCCCAGAAGGCAGTGTGCTCCTGCGGCTGCGTGCGTCCCACTTTAAAAAGGTGAAAATCTGGTCACCTTGGATTAGACATATTTGGGGTGATTTGTGACTACAAATGGCTACTAGTCATGAGAACTTCAACGAAAACTCTCCGTGTTCGAAAGCAGTGCACTTTGGTTGCTGTGCGCAAGAAACGAAGAGAACTCTTCTGTTGTGTGCTGCTTGAGATTCTTTCCAGAGCTTACCCTGGTTGGAAGTAGCAAACGACTGGCAATGTACTCCTAAAACAGTCAATCTGGCCTACGCCCACTGATTTCAGTGGACTTCAAAAGATATAGCTCTGTTTAGGATTGAAGGGTGGGGGATTTACCCCAATGCAAATGCAATTCTCTTGTGGAAGAGCTGCGTTCCAAGCCCACTGGGCAGTTCTCCAATCAGTTAATGGGACATTCTGGCCCTGGGGTCTTTGAACCAACCTCTTGGAGAGGACCTGTGGCTCAGCAGAAGAGCTTCTGCTTGGATTGCAGAAGGTCCCGGGTTCGATCCCCGGAACCTCCAGTTAAAAGGACCAGGTGGCAAGTAATGTGAAAGATCTCAGCCTGAAACCTTGGATAGCAGCTGCTGGTCAGAGCAGACAATATTGACGTTGCTGTACCAACAATCTGACTCAGTATAAGGCATTTTTCTTGGGTTTATACCTGTTCATGGGAATAGCCAACCTCTCTTCACCACTAGACAGGACATAACACGCAGGGCCAAAGTGATTATGTCCACTCCGTGGTTCTGTGGCCGCTTGGTAAAAAAAGATCGATGGTCACTCAGAGCATCGGCTTTGAGGCATCTGATCCCACGGGGAACATTCTTTCGAAGATGGACATTGCCGGGCCTGTGTCAACCCTGAGTCTCGCTGGCCCGGTTTCTGCCTCCAGCCATTTTTTTCTTCCATTTCCCTCACAAAACTGAAAGCCCAAAATAAACTGGGGTGGGGGAGTGATGCTGGAACCAGGCCTGAGTAGGTGGATATTGACGAGGAAAGGGGTAGGGTTAAAAGCAAGAGACACAGATCTCCCAGGGTTTAGCTCTACGTCTGTCCCCACATAATTGCTGCCCTTTGCTGGTTTTTCCCACCTGGTCAGGTGGTCCTCGTTAATTTCAGCCTCCACACATGCTTTTCCATTTGCATTTATTTAAAGGCATTAATATAACCAAATGAGCAACGGTTGTCCATCCCCCGTCCTCTTGAAGAGGTGTGAATCCTGCCATCCCTCCCCCTCTGGCCACAACGCCTCGATTCATCTCCGGTTCTGTGACGTTCGCAGCCGCCCCTCTAAATCCCAAGATTGAAGCTGCATGGAGAAGAAGCAGCAAAAATGGCTCACAGAAATAATAAAACTCTTGCCCGCCTGGCAGATTAAATAGTTACATAGCCAATGGCTAACGTCGGGACCCCCTTAATATTTTTTATTATTTAACTTACCCTCTTGTGCTCCCCTTTCCCCCTCCCCCCCAAGGCACAAAGATCCAGGTTGTTAGTTAAAAAAATAATACTGGAATCATAATAGCTTTCGTTTGGCTGCTTTGAAAATGTTTCTTTCCTCCCCTCTTATTTTTTCTTTACATATACACAAGGTGGATTTTTTTCTTTAATATAATTTTTCCTTATATAACAACGACAAAAAAAAAAGCAATGAAGAAAAACTGGTTCTGTTAATATAACTGTTCCATAAAAATCTCTCTCTTATCTCTCGCTCTCGTTTCTTTAATGGGCGGCTCTCTGTGCCGTTCCTGGATTGGTCCTTGACCGAGACCGCGGGCTTCTCTTATGTAGTCTGCGTTTGTAGGTGGAGGCTGTAGGAGCCAGAGAGAGAAGAAAAGACATCTTGTTAGCCCTGGGAGAAGGTTACAGAGACCCTACTTGTCTGGAGCTAGCTTGACCAAGCTTCTCTCTCTCTTTTCCCCCTCCTTGGAAAAACACAGCCGAGGCTGTGCTGTGTTATTCCACCGGCTGGCCGTGTTGAATGTGCCATGGCGCCAGCCGGCTTGCAGTGCCACCGCACAATCGGGCCTTCTCTTGCCTCTGCAGCTCTGGGACCTGAATGAATCAGCCTGGCATTCCTTTTCAGTCTGCTCTGTAGCAACGCCTCTCCTCTTATCTGCCCCTTTCCACAAACACTGAGGGTGGAGAGACCAGAGTGTTATCTAGGATCCTGTGCTGAGACAATTCTCCAACTGTCCAGTGCGCACACCTAATTTCCGATAAACCAAGCGTTGCAGCCCCTTGGGCCAAAGTTGGTAACTTTGCTGGTATGCCCCGAAAAACAAATCGGAGAGCATCAGTGTGATGCAGCGATTGGAGCATAGTTGTGACTTTTCCAGGCTAGGTTGTAGTTTTTGCTCCTAAAGTTTTGCCTGCATCTATGGCTGGCGTCTTCCGAGGCACGTCGCACTAGATGTGTTGAAATATCATTAAAGATTTCTGACTTTAAATGTGTTTCTCTCAGGCCCCTTCTGCACCTGCAGAATAATGCGTTTTCAATCCACTTTCACAATTGCTTGCAAGTGGGTTTTGCTATTCCGCACAGCTGCAAAGTCCATTGAAAGTGGATTGAAAGTGCATTATTTTGCATGTGCAGAAGGGGCCTCAGTGGCACACTGTGGAGTGATTGTGGGGGGAATATATGTGGCAAACCACATTTGTGTGTGTCTGGGTGGAGTTCGTTGCCAGTTGCGTTTACATTCGCTACCGCATTTGCATATGTGTTTGCCAACTCTGAGCCTAGCCTACCTCACAGGATGAGAGCCAGCATGGTATAGTGGTTAAGAGCAGGTGCATTCTAATCTGGAGAACCAGGTTTGATTCCCCACTCCTCCACCTGAGTTGCAGAGGCTTATCTGGTGAGCTAGATGTGTTTCTGCTTTCTACATTCCTGCTGGGTGACCTTGGGCCAGTCACAGTTCTTCAGAAGAAGAAGAAGAAGAGTTTGGATTTATATCCCCCCTTTCTCTCCTGCAGGAGACTCAAAAGGGCTTACAATCTCTTTGCCCTTCCCCCCTCACAACAAACACTCTGTGAGGTAGGTGGGGCTGAGAGAGCTCCGAGAAGCTGTGACTAGCCCAAGGTCACCCAGCTGGCGTGTGTGGGAGTGTACAGGCTAATCTGAATTCCCCAGATAAGCCTCCACAGCTCAGAGCTGGGAATCAAACCCGGTTCCTTCAGGTTAGATACACGAGCTCTTAACCTCCTATGCCACTGCTGCTCAGCCCCACCACTCTCTCAGCCCCACCTACCTCTCAAGGTGTCTGTTGTGGGGAGAGGAAAGGAAAGGAGCTTGTAAGACACCTTGAGTCTCCTTACAGGAGAAAAAGGTGGGATATAAATCCAAATTCTTCTTCTTCCAAAATGAGGAGAAGAGGAAGACAGCCTTGAGCTTCTACAAAAATGGGCCAGATAAAATTGCAATTGATAAATAGCGCAATAAGCTTGGGGGTTTCATGGGAACTTGTGAGAGGTTTGACCTTAGATGCCTGGTGAGGGTTTCTACCCCAGGTAGTAGCTGTATATCTCCTAGAATTACAACTGATCTCCAGGCAACAGATCAGTTCCCCTGGAGAAAATGGCCGGTTTGAAGAAGAGGAGGAGTTTGGATTTATACCCTGCTTTTCTCTGCTGCAAGGAGTCTCAAAGCAGCTTACAAACTCCTTCTCTTCCTCTCTCCATGACAGTAGATGAGGTTGAAAGAGAGAACTGTGATTGGCCCAAGGTGACCCAGCAGGCTTCATGTGGAAGAGCGGGGGGGGGACCCCAATTCACCAGATTAAAGTCCATTGTTGATGTGGAGGAGCAGGGGAATCAAACCTAGTTCTCCAGATGAGGGCCCCACACTTTAACCACTACAAGCAAATCCTGCTTGGCTTGAAAATGTGGTAGTACTAAGGGCACACAGTGTGCAACAACACACTGCATCTAACTTTGGAAAAAAGTATCACAAGACTACACAACCTGGGACCCATCCCACACCACACAAAATCACCAGTCATTTACTATGACTTGCTCAATAACCACCCCTCCCATGCAATTTTGGGCAAGCAGTAAATCAAGGAGGCCTGTCAGGTCTTTGGTGGGCTGCCACGTGTGGCTGGCGAACTGCACGTTGCTCAGTGGGCTGTGGTTACCTCGGCCTGAGCAGCCATCTGGTTCCATCCCTGTCACATCTATAACTCAAGATCCCTAACTTAGCATCTGCTACGTTAACCCAGTAGATCTTGAAGGGTCACTGTACGAAAAGTAGAAATAACCGACTGACACGTACGATCTATGCAGGCTATCTGTGGCTCTTGCCACTCTCCGTTGGGTTGACACCGAATTGTGGGCACGTGGCGCTGCAGGTAGCCTTGGCTGCACTGATACCGCACCATAGAGTTGATCTCGTAGCGGTCTTTCTTCTTTCCGAAGTGCCTCGCGTTCTCTACCTCGGGTGGGTTACTGCAGGCCACTAGCGGAGACAGAGAGAACCCTCAAGTTAAAGCCACCATCCACTCAAAGCAGCGCATCAGTCAGCGCGCAATGCTCCTAGTCAAGTAGATCTGGAGAAATGTATTTTTTATTTTTATTTTATTTATCTTATAGGCCGTCCTTCCCATTGTGGGCTCAAAGTGGCTTCCAACATATAATAAAAACAATTAAAATGATCCAATAACAATAATAACTGTCCAACCTAACAGTCAATTGCAGTTCATTTGGGAATTTCCAATTCTGGGCACTGCAATTCAAGAAGGATATTGACAAGCTGGAATGGGTCCAGAGGGAGGTGACCAAAATGGTCAAAGGTCTGGACTCCATGCCATAGGACAGTGGTGGCGAACCTTTGGCACTCCAGATGTTATGGACTACAATTCCCATCAGCCCCTGCCAGCATGGCCAATTGGCCATGCTGGTAGGGGCTGATGGGAATTGTAGTCCATAACATCTGGAGTGCCAAAGGTTCGCCACCACGGCCATAGGAGAAGCAGCTTAGGGAACTGGGAATGTTTAACATGGAGAAGAGACGGTTAACAGGTGACAGGATAGCCATGGTTAAATATTTGAAGGGATGTCATGTTGAAGAGCGAACAAGCTTGTTGTCTGCTGCTCCAGAGACTAGAACACGGAGTCAGGGACTCAAAGCACAGGAAAAGAGATTCTACCTAAACATTAGGAAGAATTTCCTGACAGTAAGGCTGTTCAATGGTGGAATGCGCTGTCTTGAAGAGTAGTAGAGTCTCCTCCTTGGGAGGTTTTCGGACAGAGGCTGGATGGCCAACTGTCAGGAGTGCTCGGTTGGGTATTCCTACATGGTAGTGGGTTGGGCTTGATGGCCTTTGTGGTCTCTTCCAACTCTATGATTTGATGATTCTACCATGCATCATTTCTAAGCTAAACGTGATGCTGTCAGGTGGGAATCCACACCCACAAAAACCTGGTCTTGTTATGTTTCCAGAGGCAGTTTGGAGGTTGAGGTATCCTGGCTGTTGTTGTTTGTAGTGTGAGTTAGAGATATGCCATGTAGGAATGTGCAGGCTTAATTAAAACAGTTGTCGAAGGAAGGGGTATACCTGCTATATCTCAGAGCACGGCCTTGTAGAGTTGCAGACTTGGGAACTGGCAGTGGGAAGGTGAAAGGAGGGGGTTGCTTAGTAACTGAGTGAAGGGAGGGGAGCGATGTGGAAGTAATGGGGAAGGCCAAGCGTGAAAGCTTTAGTTTTTGGCAAAGATCTTTGAAGTGTAACCTGTTTGAACTCCAATCAATGAACCTATTTCGTATCCACTGAGTCTGTTTATTGGGAAATCCACGGGACATGACAGTGGGGCTGAAAGAGTTCTGAGAGAACTGTGAGTGGCTCAAGGTTGCCCAGCAGGCTTCACGTGGAGGAGCAGGGAAGCAAATCCAGTTCTCCAGATTAGAGTCCATCTCTCTTAACCACCACACCATGCTGGCTCTCAATGCAGCGTACCTGTGAGCCGAGTGCGCTGTGCCTACAAAGGAAAGGATGCCTGTTGTACCTGTGTGCGAACTGCTGCTTTGTCTTTTTAAAATTCACTTGGAAAGGAAGCAGTACTGTCCCGTTCTTTTCATTAGATGAAATAGGCCCATTGACAGTGTAAATCCAAGCAAAATTTAGTCCTTTTAAACTCATTGATTTTAAGGGACTAAGTAGGGTACAGTTCAGTTCAGTTTATTTATTTACAGTCACTGACCAGCAAAGGGTGCAATTCTTCTTAGGACTGCCTTCCCTGTATCATTATGGTACTAAAATTTTTGCCTTCAGAAGAGGCTGTCTGCTGAGTCTCTGTTCTGGACTGGCCTTCCTGTCAGGGGGCACAGTCAGAACAGTAACTCATGCAGAAGCACAAGAGGTAATTCTTCACTGTGGACAGGAAGGCCATTCTTACTTCTGAGAACTTGTTGGCTACTGCTGTGAAGTGCCTGTCTCCAGCAAGGCTTAGAGTTCCTGCTCACCCTTGTACTTTGGGATTATTCCCCAGAAACTCTGTGTTACCCATTATCTGGACCAGGGGTCTGCAACCTGCGGCTCTCCAGATGTTCATGAACTACAATTCCCATCAGTCCCTGCCAGAATGGCCAATTGGACCAACTTTTTAATCATAAACTTAGATGGGCATTTTCAAGAGCAAGATGCTATTCCTTTCCATCATCGCTACTTCAAGGCCGGTTCTCAAACATCCCTCAGCATGAACGACACTGTTCTTTCTGCCCTTCTTACATCGACTCCCTTGAACACATCTTGCTCTTCTGCTCCAAGTACAACAACTTTAGGTCCAACTTCTCTGCCTTAACCCCAGTCGGGTTCTCAGACCTTTCTACCAATGCAAGAATGATATACAGTATTTTTTTGCTCAAAAATCTTGAAGCTGAAATCACTGAAACTATAGCCAAATTTCTACTGTGTGTTCTAGATTAGGTTCCGTTCATATCTGTTCATGTCACTCACACTGTTCTGTACTGGATTTACCCCTATTCTGTGTCCCTATGTTGTATATGCCTAACAAAGGTCTCTAAATTCAGAATTCAGTAACTCATGCAGAAGCACAAGAGGTAATTCTTCACTGTGGGCAGGAAGGCCATTCTTACTTCTGAGAACTTGTTGGCTGTGGCAGTGAAGTGCCTGCCTCCAGCATGAACTGAATGAAGAAGAATGTTTCAGGTTTCTAAATAATGGCACTAGACTTGATCTTGAGGATATCCTTGGGAGAGGAAAGTGTTCTGCCACTCAAGGAAACGGTGTGTGTGTGTGTGTGTGTGTCAGCCCTCTACAAACTTATCCTCGCTGTTGTTCTTGGCTTTGCCATGTGACAGCTTTTGTCCGGCCTGCTCTCCTTCAGAGCTTTTGATGCCAGCGTTGCTAAGAGCCCCCCCTTCCCCCTCCCCCCACATTTGTTGCCTAGTCCATCAGCCAGGTCTGGTGGCTACAGAAACAGTAGAACTGGTTTCCTTTGTTAAGCCTGAGAGTCGGGATTGGGGCTGTACATAATGTACAGCAGATATATAAACCAGCCTTCTTCTGCCCTACTTTGAGATCCAACTGCAGACAGTGTTGTCTTTGAAACTTGGCCACAGCGATAATGGAATTAGGTGAATTTGTTTGTGTTTTGATTTTTTAAAGGGTATGGTGTAATTTGATTTCATGTTGTTACATTAAGAACATAAGAACATAAGAACAAGCCAGCTGGATCAGACCAAAGTCCATCTAGTCCAGCTCTCTGCTACTCGCAGTGGCCCACCAGGTGCCTTTGGGAGCTCACATGTAGGATGTGAACGCAATGGCCTTCTGCGGCTGTTGCTCCCGATCACCTGGTCTGCTAAGGCATTTGCAATCTCAGATCAAGGAGGATCAAGATTGGTAGCCATAAATCGACTTCTCCTCCATAAATCTCTCCAAGCCCCTTTTAAAGCTATCCAGGTTAGTGGCCATCACCACCTTCTGTGGCAGCATATTCCAAACACCAATCACACGTTGCGTGAAGAAGTGTTTCCTTTTATTAGTCCTAATTCTTCCCCCCAGCATTTTCAATGAATGCCCCCTGGTTCTAGTATTGTGAGAAAGAGGGAAAAATTTCTCTCTGTCAACATTTTCTACCCCATGCATAATTTTGTAGACTTCAATCATATCCCCCCTCAGACGTCTCCTCTCCAAACTAAAGAGTCCCAAACGCTGCAGCCTCTCCTCATAGGGAAGGTGCTCCAGTCCCTCAATCATCCTTGTTGCCCTTCTCTGCACTTTTTCTATCTCCTCAATATCCTTTTTGAGATGCGGCGACCAGAACTGGACACAGTACTCCAAGTGCGGTTGCACCACTGCTTTATATAAGGGCATGACGATCTTTGCAGTTTTATTATCAATTCCTTTTCTAATTATCCCCAGCATAGAGTTTGCCGTTTTTACAGCTGCCATGCATTGAGTTGACATTCCCATGGAACTATCAACTAAGACGCCTAAATCCCTTTCCTGGTCTGTGACTGATAGCACTGACCCCTGTAGCGTGTATGTGAAGTTTGGATTTTTTGCCCCTATGTGCATCACTTTACATTTTGCTACATTGAACTGCATTTGCCATTTCTGGGCCCACTCACCTAATTTATCAATTTATCATTGGATTTCTTCTATTTTATTGGATTGGATTTTGATGGATTTTACTGTTGGTTATTGTTGGATTTTGTTAGCTGCCTTGGATGTGGTCAGTAGAAAGGCAGGGTATAAATATCTTTAATAAACAAACACATACGGAAGTAAAAAAGAAGAAGAGTTTGGATTTATATTCATTTTCCTCTCCTGTAAGGAGACTCAAGATGGCTTACAAGTTCCTTCCCTTCCTCTCCCCACAACAGACATCGTGTAAGGTAGGAAGGACTGGGAGAGTTCAGAGAAGACGGCGACTAGCCCAAGTCACCCAGCAGGCTTCATCTGAAGGAGCGGGAAAACAAATCCAATTCACCAGATAAGAGTCTGCCGCTCATATGGAGGAGTGGGGAATCAAACCCCATTCTCCAGATTAGAGTCCGCTGCTCTTAACCATGATACCATGGTTCCAGGTGTTTCCCCATCCTGCTGTGATCCATCACCATCTGAGAATCCCTTCCCCTCCAAATATCTGAATTTCATTGCAATATAATTAGTACTGGAAGTCTATACCAGAATACCACTCTTATCTCTTTTTGGAGAGAATGGTGGCTGAAAAGCAGAATAAACGCAGAACCAAACAAATTAAGTCAGTCTCCCTACATGGTGGTGGACTCAACTCTCACCTGTTCCTTTCTTGCAGGTGAACGGGAGGTGATAGTTGCAAGGAACATCATTCCATTCGCCTTTCTCATGCCAAATCATTACCACGCAATCTTCTCCCGTGGCAAAGAAGTTGTCGGGTTGGTTGGGTCGCCAGTTCTCATATTGCTGGGAGTGGAAAGAGGAGAAGATTCGTTCGTTCATTCATTCATTCATTCATTCATTCATTCATTCATTCATTCATTCATTCATTCATTCATTCATTCATTCATTCATTCATTCATTCATTCATTCATTCATTCATTCATAGTTTTATTTACAGGCTGCCCTTCCCCAGTGGACTCAGGGTGACTAAGGGGCCTCAATTGGCAAATACAATAAAAGACCAAGAGAAGAATGTTTATGTTTATGCCAGGATGGTTCTACAGAATCGTTGGAGCATCTTATATTTGACAGTAAGAATTTAGACCAGGAAAGAAGGAAGCTCATCCTATTTTCTATAAATATCGAGGTAAAGACAGGAGGACTCTTATGCCCATATTGGTTGCCGGAACCGATATAGGTGTGACACGTGAGGTTGCTAAATTTGCCTGGATAATTTGTAAAAGGTACAAGGAAGGGTTTTACCTTATGTAATATTGTATTTAATATTCCAACTGTTTAGGATTTTGCCCTGTTGATTTTATTACTTAAGTTAATCTGATGTTTAATCTACAGTAATTTGTGTTGGATAGTGTTATGATTTTGGTCTATGACCGCAAACCAATTTCATTCATTCATTCATTCATTCATTCATTCATTCATTCATTCATTCATTCATTCATTCATTCATTCATTCATTCATTCATTCATTCATTCATTCATTCATTCATTCATTCAAGCACAAATGGCTGGGTACCACCTGAGCAGGTCATAGAGGAAAATATTAGACCCCCACCCCACCTTAAATTTTTTATTTTGTTTTATCAACTAAAGAAATAAAAAAGAAAAAGAAGTTAAAAACAAGCTAACATAGCAATAGAAAAAATAAAAAATTGAGAAGATAAGAAAAAACTAACAGAGAGAAAAGGAAATGAAATAAATATAAAGGAAAGGAAGAGGGGAAGTGGATTCTAAGCTCACTTACACTTGCTGATCCTAGATTTTCCAGAAACAAGTGGGTCTAATATCAGAACCCTTCTAGTCCACATGTCAAATTTAAGATCCCCAATTCCTGGGGTGGTGAAATCTAAGTAAAAATTGCTCTGCTCACTCTACAAGCTGGCAAAATCACCCCTATCAGTTATATGTGATTGGGAGCACCCGAAGGCTCAACCAAAGCGAAATACCATTCCCTGGAAGAGCCCCCATCCCTAACCTTGTGCCACAGCCTGATCTAAAAAAGGGATATTCTTCTCACGAATCTCCCACATCGTACGGATTTTAGCCTTCAAGTGGTTCATTACAGGAAGACAAGTGCCATGTGATTCTGTTCATTATGTGGCTTGGCTATCACTTTCAACATGGTCTCCTCAGTGGTAGCCTCACACCACAGAATGTAACTTACAAGGGAGTGTCCATCTGACCACCGGAAGTCATGTTCGACAGCCCTGTCACTGAGGCCAATCCATTGGTAGTCCTGCGCATTATCTAGAAGAGAAAGATTAAACTTAAAGGCAGTTTGTTCGTCATAGGAAATATTTTCTTTCTAAGAAATGGTCTCCTCCCCGCCCCCAAGTTTATTTTAAACAGCCCGTGACTGCCTGCTTTGATCAGCAGAGCCTTTGCAGGCAGAGAGGGGTCTGTCCCAAATGCCTGTCTTGTGGAGTCCTGTAAATGGATATGCTACAGATGGAATTTGTGAACTTCTGCATGCAGAGAAGATCTCCATTGCTGAGCTGTGGACCCTTCTTCCTTGCAGCATTTGAGCTATTTGTTCTCAGGAAAAAGAACCTGTGTTCATGCTTGAACTCTTCCATCTGGTGCTAGATTGCTGGTGAATGCCACTGACAATTTGAGAGAAACTTGAATACATTGATTTGAGGAGCCAAATATAATACTGAATCTATAATACTTGGTATAGTGGTTAAAACAGTGGATTCTAATGTGGAAAACTGGGTTTGATACTCCACTCTTCCACATGAGTGGTGGACTTTTATCTGGTGGACCAGATTTGTTTCCCCACTCCTAAATTCCTGCTGGGTCACCTTGGGCTAGTCACAGTTTGTTCAAACTCTCTCAGCTCCACCTACGTCACGAGGTGTCTGTTGTGGGGAGAGGAAGGGAAGGAGTTTGTAAGCCACCTTGAGACTCCTTACATCAGAGAAAGGTGGGGTATAAATCCAAAATCGTTTTCTTTTTCTTCTATTTAAGTACCCCAAGGTCAAGAAAATATAAAATAAAGGGCGACTCACTACAAAATTATAAAAGATATAGAAAAATATTACTGAATAAAACCACCAATACATGTTAAGGGCCAATAATAGCCTACATTACACATACATAACACAAATAGTTACAGCCAGTCAATTTTTAACCCTGGCTAACCAGATGCGCTTGGGCCAATTGGCCTTCCTCAGTGGTCAAAGCTAGGACATTTAACACCCAGACTAGAAATAATGTTTATTATAATCTTAATGACTGAGATGAATTGATTCAAAAAATTGGGGAAGAAACATAAGAAGAAATTATAAGTTAATGATAACATTGAGTCCAGCCAACAACACACTCACTGTTTACAAACTCCTGTTCCTCCGGAGTGATGATGCTGCTGAGGTGTGACTGGTGTTCACGGCACAGGTTTTCGGCATCCACCCACGTGTGCCGCTCTTCAAAATATTTGTAGCAGTTGCCTTGGAATTTGGTCCAGCCCACGTCACATTCTGCCAGATCTGGAAATGTTTAAAAAGAGTATGAACAACACAGAAGCAAAGAGCAAAATGCTAACCAGGGGTGCCAGATGTTCAACACATTGTGGATGTACAGAAAATAGAAACACTTTTTTTTCCAGGTATACTAGGTTCCTTTTCTCTCCTTCTGCTGTACAATAGCTAGGTAGCCATTTGGATAATGAACGTTGCTGTACGTGTCTGAGGCGCAGGGGAGCCACAGTATTAAATGTGGTACACTTTCCAAACAGATATCGCCAGGGCCAGTTCACATGGAGCAGTTCGGGGTCACAGACTCACTTTGCCCACTAAGGGGATGAACTGTTTTGGCAGTTTGGCACTGGGATTTAATAAGGAGTGAAGTCATTTCTTGAACCCAAGCAGTTTGGAAAAAAGAACACAGAAGAAATAGAAAGTCTGGGCAAATAGTGTCCCTCTTTGTCATTTCAGTCTCCTTTATTCCTTTACTATTCACCTTCCGTTTTCATTCCTGTTCTCTGACCCTTCCTTCCTTCCTTCCTTCCTTCCTTCCTTCCTTCCTTCCTTCCTTCCTTCCTTCCTTCCTTCCTTCCTTCCTTCCTTCCTTCCTTCCTTCCTTCCTTCCTTCCTTCCTTCCTTCCTTCCTTCCTTCCTTCCTTCCTTCCTTCCTTCCTTCCTTCCTTCGTAATCTAGCTTTTCTCTTCCTTCCTTTCTTCCCCTGTTATTTCCCCCTCCTTTGTGTTCTTTGTCATTTTTCTCTTCTTCTCTTCCTTTGGTTAGAAAAGCTTCTGATGTGTGTGTTGGCATGTAGAGAATGGGTGTGGGAAGCACAGGGCACTGATTACATAGGGCAGAAGCGCAGAAGCCTCATGCAACTGAAGAAATCACAGAGCATCTCAGAATGGGGCAAAGAGGCAATATTTCTATTATTTTAATCTTAAATATTCTAAAAATTGCATCAGAAACATGAGGATGATAATGGTAACAGATCAGAGGGGACAGGGCATTGCTGTGTTCAGAGGGTACTAGGGTAACACCGAGGAAGGATTTGGAGGCAAAAAATCCCTAAAGCAAGCTGTCAAACCTTAAATTATTTGATATGAGTTTAGTGGGGCATTATTCCAATGTAGGTGGAAATTAAAAAGGACCCTTGAGTTTTATTTTACATCAATGTGATTGTTGTGTATATAGTGTGTGATGTACATTTACTGTGTAGTGCATGTAGTAACGACAGAAATACAAAAACACACAGTGTGCCTTTTAATTTCTATTAACATTTAATTTCTATTAATATTTTATTGTTTTGTATCTGCTATGTCTTTCAATACATTTATGTGTCAACAAATAGTCTCTAGCTTTGCAAGAAGCTTAAAGATATTCTTATTGCATACTGGAGAACCTCAGAGATCAAAGGGCAGAACGTCTGCCCTATGGGAAAAGTCTGGGACATTTGGAATGGGCTCTGTGTGGAATGGGCTTCTAAGACACTTAGGGAAAACAATTGCCAAGATTGTTAGTTGCCATTTTAAAGATAAAAGTGACATGGAACCTCATAGTCAGAGGCAGTTTATCTCTTAATTTTAAAGATAGTTTTATTAAAGATAGTTAGTTGCCATATTAAAGATAAGCAGAAGGACCAGCATCTTCTCTGGTATCACATATTTTACCAGGAGATTGGGCTAGATGGGAGCATTTGGAGTAGTTCTATTGCTTTCTCATTCCCCAGGAAATGGAGAGAGAGAGAGAGAGAGAGACAGAGGATGCAGCTGTTAGTAAAGTTAGCTGAAGCCCGGTCGGCAGGCCGTACCGATGTCACAGAGGTCCCCTCCGTAGCTGGGAAGGCATAAGCATTTGAAAGTGTGGATGCCATCAGCGCAGGTAGCTCCATTCAGACAGGGGCTGGAGTGGCACTCATCAATGTCTGGAAGAAATCAAGGGCTACCATTAGGGTGGGCAGCAACTCCGCCAGCAGGAGAACCTGTTTCCTTGCTTGGTTGGGTAGGGATGACTATCAGCGACTTGGGGGTGCCGTGGGAGCAGTTTGGAAAGGGGCGCCAGCTTTCATTTTAGAACGGCTGCATCTACCGCTGAAGACAAACAGGAACGGAGAGCGGCAAGAAACCGACCTGCAGGCAGGCCGCCAGGCAACTGCCGCGGTCCCAAAATTCCAGGGATGTCTGCCTGAACTGGCCAAGCAGTGACACAAGGAGAGAGTCAAAGAAACAGAGACATGACAGATATTAAAAGTGAAAATGAGACAATATTGGATAATTCTTAATCATTTAATGGATAGTGAGCAAACAATTTGATATGATGGGATTTTTAAAAATTGTGTGGAGAAGTCAGAAAATGAACCCATCCTTCCCAGGGTGCTAGCTAACATGAGGACATGTCAGTATGTTTTGGCACAATGACCTTTTCAGCGTGCCTTGCAATATCCATTTCTCTTTTGAAATTATTTCCAAAGGAAGGGTGGAATAACAATAAATAAGCTAGACAGTATATGGTCGAAGGCTTTCATACCCAGAATCAACTGGCTGTTGTGGGTTTTCCAGGCTTTGTGGCTGTGGTCCGGTAGTTTTTGTTCCTAATCTTTCACCCACATCTATGGCTGACCTCTTCAGAGACATCTGTGACATACCTCTGAACATTTTTATTTTATTTATAAGTGTTTATGCCCCACCTCATACTAGTGTCTCTAGGCAGCTTACACAAGTTAAAAACAATGTTTAAAAACACAATAAAAATATCATCAATAAAATACAACAATTAAAACTATAATAAAAATAGCATTAAAATAACTCCAACAACAACAACTCCCCAACCCTCTAGACCAGCAGCTATGCAGGGGATTTTCCAGGGAAGCTAACCAAATGCCTGGGCGAAGAGGAAGGTCTTTGCCATGCACCTAAACACATAAAGCCTGGGACCGTCGTACCTTCGGGACCGCATTACCCCATATGTCCCTACTGCGGTCAGCAGAGGCCAATTTGCTGGTGGTCCCCGGCCCCTCAATGATGCGGCTGGCCTCCACACGGGCCAGGACTTTTACGGCGCTGGCCCCGGCCTGGTGGAACACTCTACCTCCAGCTGTCCGGGCCCTGCGGGACCTTGGTGAGTTCCGCAGGGCCTGTAAGACTGTGTTGTTCCACCGGGCCTTTGGAATGCCCAGCCGCTGATATGGTGCCCCCCCTTGCTCCTTGCCTTGGCACTGGTACATCAGAGCCCCTCATATTGAGGGGCCTGCCGTCCCCCCCCCTCTTTTGGGGCGGGTTGAAATGGAGGCTGGACGCCTTTGTTTAAATGTTAATTATTAACCGTTTTAAGTATTTTAAGACGTTTTATTGATGGAGCCTATGTATTGTGTATTGGATTCGCTCCTGTTTAATGTGTTATGTTTTATATTGTGTTGTTCACCACCCGGAGCCCTTCGGGGATCGGGCGGTATAGAAATTGAAATAAATGAATGAATGAATGAATGAATGAATGAATGAATGAATGAATGAATGAATGAATGAATGAATGAATAAATAAATAAATAAATAAAGGGTAGGTGCATGGCGCATCTCAGAAGGGAGACTATTCCAATGTCCGGGGGCAATCAAAGCCATAGATGTATAGTTTGCAGCAAAAACTACCAGACCGTGGTCCCACAGCCTGGAAACTTGATAGTGTGTTAGCAATCACCAAGCATTTCAGCCTGTCAGGCGGCTGCTGAGTGCGTCTGTCTTTTCGAGTTCTAAACAAATAAGCAGAAGCCCTAAATAAATCAGCAGACTTTGGTTTTAAAATGGAAGCCATGGAGATGAAAGACAAAAGACAAAAGGCATGTTTTTAATAATTGCTGATTTGGGACTTTTCCTGTTAGACTGGCTGGCTGCAGAAAAGTCATTTTATGGAATTTTTTTCGGTCATCAACCTGGCACTTCCTTCTGAGCTGTTTTTGAAGAGCTCGCGTTAAAGGCACATCTTGGCTGGGGACCGAAAGAGAAGGTTTATAGACTGGAATATAACTACTACAGTAAAAATTCTCTTCCTTCTCTTGTGGCTTTAACATTTTCTTTTCTTGGTTGAAATGCAATTCTATAAATTCTGCATAAACTCAAGGAGGAATAAATCACTGAGACATTTTCTTTGGACTCAAATATTGTCTAAGATGTTATAAGTTCCTATGGGCTTGAGGCCAATTTTCCCCCTCTTCTGATACTTCCATTTTCTAGTTTCTCTTTTTTTACCCTGTTTGTGAATTGTATGCCCTATTCTAACCCTCCTAGAGCATGTTCAGCATATTATTTGAAGGATTCATTTTAATTTACAAATGTCAGATTTGGGTGCACACTAGGGAAGTCCCCCGCCAAAAAGAAGAAAACCTTGCCTTGTTCGTGGTTAGTCCTATTTGACTTGGGCATGAAACACTGGTCCTTTCCACACAGACACTTTAAAATTATTTGAGGCAGGAAATAAAATGTTTCCTCCGTGGAGTTCTGCATTGTTGTTGTTTTTTTACCCCAAAACGTTTTATTTGCAGCCTCAAAATGTTTTAAATAAATGTACTTTAAAAATGATTCCGTCGTTGAAACATTTTCAAAATGGCCTCATTTGCTTGTGTGGTCCTTTTAAGATATTTCTCATGCCTCTCTGCCTTCCCTGCATTTTCTTATTGGCGCTATTTTCTCAGCTTACTCCTTGCCCTGCCAAAATTATAACTGTCACTTTCAGCTCCCTGAGCATCTACCAACTGATTTTTTATGCTGATGAGGTAGTGTTAGTGTGGTAATTTTACTTTATTTCTGTTCACTTTGTGTTCTTCCCACCTTTAAATTTATAATAGACAACAAAAATGTTCTTCAGCTGCTCATCTGGACACCTCCCAGTCTGGCAGAGAAACCACTCTGAGGGAACGCAAAAATAACCCCTTTCCCTCTGTCAGAAAATAAAAAGCAGGCACCAGAGTTTTTTTTAAGTACAACAATGGAATAAGAAGATTTTATTTACAGGAAAAATGAATTTTGGCAAAGGAACAACTATTTATAAACAAGAGACTGGTTCTTATACTCTTATAGAGTGGTTCTTATACTCAAGTAGTTACAGTATCTCTCTTGAGTGCTACAAGTTTGGTTCAGGTCACTAGCTTACTGTTTTTAAGATGTTACATTCAATTTATTTAAATATATAAAACTGCCAGTTTAGATTATTCTATATTCAGTTGTTATTAATGTTGGTTTTAAAAAACCTTTCTTTTACCCTCAGATAAGTATTTCAAAACAGTTCCTGAAGACACTAACTTCCAGACAATCCTCTTCAATAGAGTTGTCTAGCCCACACATTGCTTAAAACAGCAGGAATTCCAGCTAACCCTTAGGAAGCCAGTCCCTCTCTTTGTCTCTACCGCCATTCTCATAAACTTTTCTGCATAATAGCTGAGTGGGGTTTTCCTCAAAGACAAACCCAACCAAACAATCTGTGTGTTTATTTTGGCTACTGTTTTTGTTTACACCAGGGTCGTTGGATGTTTGACAGTGGAATGCACTGCCTCAGAGTGTGGTGGAGTCTCCTTCTTTGGCTGTTTTTAAACAGAGACTGGATGGCTCTCTGTCAGGAGTGCTTTGATTGTGTCTTCCTGCATGGCAGGGGGTTGGGTTTCATGGCCCTTGTAATCTCTTCCAACTCTGTGATTCTCCAGTTCTAATACAGGCTGTCGTGCCTCAAGAACCACACATCTGGCAGTCAGGAGACCTTAAAAATCATGGAGCATCTAAGTCACAGGTGTCAAACTCGCGGCCCTCCAGATGTTCATGCACTACAATTCCCATCAGCCCTTGCTAGTATAGCCAATGCTCATGTTGGGAGGGACTGATGGGAATTGTAGTTCATGAACATCTGGAGGGCTGTGAGTTTGACACTGCTGATCTAAGTCATTGGTATGAAAAAAAGGTGTCAATGTAAACTTCAGGTGTCAATTTAAGCATCACTTTACACTACTGAGTTCCCTTTTCGGTTGGAGAAAATGGGGACTGCAATTTTTGTCCCAAAAAACCACGAAACTATAGAAGAATTGCAACTTTTAAATCAGATTTCTGCTTCATGAAATTCCGTAATGTCTCTAAAGCAAGACGTGACCCTCCTTACCTTCCCATCATGTAAGGCTGGTATATAACAGGAAACTTCCTCCTGAGTCATTTCCCCAAGAACACATACCTAGACTGAGGAAGTCTTCTGCCCTCTCCCCCCAGTTTGAATTAATACTTTAATGGGAAAAAAGAAAGAGTTTTGGATCCTCTGAGGATATTGCAGATTCGATATGTGTTGCCCATGGGTCCAAAACCCAATTTCCCCTCCTCTTTTCACCACTGCAGAAACCATCATGAAATAAATACAAACCCATTTCACATTTCACAACATGAAATCCAACCGCACAACAGCCACCAAGTGTTATACAGTTGAAGAAAGATTCTTGAAATAAGACATGTCAGTAGTTCATAATCCTACAATCTGGGGCCCTCTCCACACAAGTCACTGAAAATGTTTTGAAAATGTCTGCAAAACATTTTCAACCCTCCCTCCCACATTTTTTTGCACTCACCCCCTTGCAGAGGCAAAGCAAGGGGGAACTGCGCCCGGGGGGCACGCATGCCCCACGCCCCTGTCCCGTTCACCCCCACCCCGTCCCGGAACACCCCAGAACACCATGCCATGCCCCCGCCAAGCCCCCTCCACGGTCCAGCCATGCCCCCTCTGCTGTTCCACCCAGGGCGTTGCACCCCACCCAGCCCCATTGGTGCTACCCCTTCAAAACAATTCCTGGTTGCCATTTTCTGGTCATTCTGTGTTTTTCCCCCCACAGATCCGCAAATCTGATAATGCAAAGCTTTAAGGCCTCATGCTGCAATTCTTCAGGGGTCATGTCTTCAAAGCTACAGAGACACAACCCCACAAAATTAAAAGAAACTGACAAAAATACAGTGTGTGCTTAGAAAATGGCACCGGTGAGAAAGCATAGGAAATCACTTAAAGACCTATGCCATTTAACACTAAAGGAGCAGTACCTGTCAAAGCGAGCTTTCTGCCCTTTATCTATGGACAGCTGTGCACCCAAAGTCATGCATCTGGGAGTTTGTGGGCCCCTTGGAACAGCACAAGGGGGTAGTCTGATGAGAGAGAGGGGAAATCAGCCGAAATTAGCTGATTGGAGAAAACTGAAGGTTAGTAGAAAACTTAGGCCCTTTCCTCTCAAACCTTTTCAAACGTTTTGAGGCGGGAAATAAAACCTGGCTGGTAGTGCACCTGGGGAAAGGATTTGGGATATCTAGTGGACCATAAGCTTAATATGAGCCAGAAGTGTGGGGCAGTGGTAAAAAAGGCGAATGCAATTTCAGGCCGCATTCACAGAAGTCTGGAATCCATGCCCTATGAAGAGAGACTTAAGGAGCTGCGTATGTTTAGCCTGGAGAAGAGAAGGTTAAGAGGTGACATGATAGCCATGTTTAGATATTTGAAGGGATGTCATGTCGAAGAAGGAACAAGCTTGTTTTTGGCTGCTCCAGAGACTAGGACCAGGAATAATGGATTCAAGATGCAGGAAAAGAGATTCCACCTAAACTTCAGGAAGAACTTTCTGACCATTAGGGCTGTCTGACAGTGGAATTCACTGCCTGGGAGAGTGGTGGAGTCTCCTTCTTTGGAGGTTTTTAAAGAGAGGCTGGATGGCCATCTGTCAGGAGTGCTTTGATTATGTGTTCCTTCATGGCAGGGTTGGATTTGATGGTCCTTGGGGTCTCTGCTATGATTCTATGATAGTGTCAAGGCCATATGAAGTACTGCTGCTGCTATGTGCTGCTTTGGTTAGACTTCACCTGGAGTATTGTGCTCAGTTTTGGGGCACAATTCAGAAGTTAGAAAAGAGGTGGTCAGGGAAGCTGGAAGGGAGTCCAGGAGCAGGGTGCAAACGAAGCTGAGTAGCGAGGGGGAGCTCGGAAGGAGAACATTTCACATGAAGAGAGGTTGAAGGAGCTGAGCATGTCTACATTGGAGAAGAGATGTTTGCAAGGAGAGATGATCGCCATCTTCTGATACCTATAGGGATGCCCTCCAGAGGATACGTTTTCAGTTGTGTTGGGTGACAGGATGAATGGATACGAACTACAGGAAAGGAGGTTTCATCTAAATTTGAGGAAGAACTTCCAGACAGTGAGGTGTGTTCAACACTGGGACAGGATTCCTCATGAGGCGGCAGAGTCTTTATCACCGGAGGTTTTTAAGGTTCAGTTGGATCCCTACTTGTCAGGGACTTTATAGTTGGAGTCCCTGCACTGGCAGGGGGTTGGACTAGATGATCATTGGTGGGTCCCTCCAATTCCAATATCACAATAAAGTCAGGGCTTACCTATATCACAGTGATCGCCCGTATATCCAGGTGGGCACAAGCAAGTGATGCGGCTGTCTTGCTCTTGGCAGGTTCCAACCCCGCACAGCTTTTCTTCACACGTCTTGGGAGAACCTGCAGCCATGAAAGGCAGGCAGGTTACCAAACCAAAAAGACACCACAATCAGTTCGCAACAATAACTGTCTGATTTCAATAAAGTTTTAACGCCATCTCCAGATGAATTCTCTGGTGTTATTTTGACGGCTCAACAAAACAGAAGGATAGTGAGTTCAAATACAATCACTAGCATTTACGCTCTATCTACAAAAACATTTTTGAAAAGACGATACATAAATCAATATGTGCCCACTGAGCTAACTGAAACCCAGATATAAATTGGTCTTGTTTTTTACTTCACCTGGCTAGTGAAGTATGTCCACACTTCCAAAAGCTTTACAGTTCAATCAATATCCTCCAGCTTCGTGAGCGAACTGCAATCCCAGCCTGCAATTACTTATCTTATTAAAATATCTTACCGTATATACTCGTGCATAAGTTGACCCGCATATAAGTCGAGGCACCTAATTTTACTACAAAAAACTGGGAAAACTTATTGACTGGCGTATAAGTTGAGGGTGGGAAATACAGCAGCTACTGGTAAATGTCAAAGATAAACATAGATACCAATAAAATTACATTAATTGAGGCATCAGGAGGTTAAATGTTTTTGAATATTTATTTAAAAGAAAAACAATAAACTAGCTCTGTAAGTGGAAAAGAGGGTCAACAAAAACAATATGGTCTCAACAATAAGTTTAAAAATACAAAAACCTTAGCTCAACCAGCAACCAAGCTAAAACTATACAGGAGTTAAATTCGCTTCAAAACTGGATTTTTTTTGGTCAGGGAGGAAATGTTTATGTTAGCAATACCAACATTTCAGAGTATCTTTAGGGAGACTCCTTCCCACTGATGATACCAGCCAGGTTTGGTGAAGTTTGGTTCAGGGGGTCCAAAGTTATGGACCCTCAAAAGGGTAGCCCCATCTACTATTAGCTTCCATTGGAAACATTGGGGATGGGAGCACCCACTTTGGGGATCCATAACTTTGGACCCCCTTAACCAAACATCACCAAACCTGGCTGGTATCAGCAAGAGATAATCAAAATGTAGCCCCATCTACTATTAGCTCCCATTGGAAACAATGGGGGATGGGGGCACCCCCTTTGGGGGTCCATAACTTTGGACTCCCTGATCCGAACTTTACCAAACTTGGGTGGTATCATCAGGAGAGTCTCTTGAAAAATCCCTGAAATTTTGGTGTCACTATCCTAAAAACTGCGTCCCCTGGCAGCCGACAAAGTAAAAACCCTAAAATATTTATGCGAGTATATAGGGTATTTAAATATCCTATCTTATTTATTACTTTGAGTTGTTGCTGTCATATGTGTTCTATGTAATGTCTTTTCAAAAATGTTTTTGTGCACAGTGCTTGAATTCTAGCAATTGTATTTGTATCACTATTCTTCTGTTTTGCTGAGACATAAAAATAACACCAGAGAATCCATCAGGAGATCGTTGCAAAACTTTGCTGAAATTAGACAGCTGTTGCTGCAATCTCATCAGAGTGTATATTTTGTTGTAGTTTGTATTTGTATTATTTTGTAGTATTCTTATAATATTTTGTTGTGTTATTGTATTATTGCACTGAACTCCATATAACCAATATGATGAAAGGAAGGCCGACAAAAATTTAATAATCCTGACAAACTGCATAGTTCATAAACTCACCAATACTTAACGGTAATTAAATACATTTTCTGATAATTCTGCCACCCTCCATCGGGACTGGTTTTGGGGTTTTGTGATGCTGAAACACGTGATTTATTTAGGGTACTGTCACTAAGTGACATTTCTCTCTCTTTCTGCCACAGATCCCCTCAAGTATACGTGGGAGGTACGAATACAGTGTGTCAACCAGAGTTTTTTTGGGGGGGAAATAGGAAAAAGGGGTCAATACTCATAAGGTTGTACCGATTGCCACTTCTTCTTCCCTCAGGACTTGGGAGAACCCCCAAAAGCTGTCAGCTGGTGAATGCCAATACACAGACATACAAAAGAGTCAACTAGTGTAAATGGGTACTGTGGGGGCTGATTCAAGAAGTGGGTTTATGAAGATTTAAATAAGAACAAATTTCCATATCCCCATCCCTATCCCCATCCCTCGTAAAAAGGATAATTGAAGAATATGTGGTTGTGTTTAATTTGGGTTTCTGCAGGTCCAGTGGGAAGATCTACAGTTACTCCTGAGTTCTCCCATGTAGATAAATGGATCTGATAATTTAGGCTGTCTTCCCTTTGTCAGAATCCTTGATGCCTTGGAGCAGATAGGGAGAGATTTAATATAGCCTCAGGGATATTCCACAAGTATGTGCTGAAATTAATTGTAATTATTGTAATTAATTATGCCTAAAATACATTTTCTTACTGCGTGGACAATTCATCCCATTTTCTTTGCAAAGTCTATTGACTATTGGGCCAAAAAGAGCAAACTGGACACATTTTTCTTTATACTAATCAATGCAAATTTTAAAAATTTTATATGTCTCAAGATTGGCTAAGAGACGGTCACTGTGGTGCTTGGTGCCTTTAGAATATTGGATTAGGGTCTCAGACCCAGATTCGAATTCCCACTTGTGCTATGGAAGCTCACTGGGTAACCTTGGGCCAATCATACATTCTCAGCTAGAGTTGTGTACAATTTTCTATCAGCATTTTTGGGTTTGGGGTTTTATACACTTGAAAATTTTAAAAAACTGAAAAAAATTGAATCCCCATGCAGGCTTTTTTGAGTTTTTGAAATTTTTTGGGTTATTAGAAGAAGAGTAGTAGTAGTAGTAGTAGTAGTTTGGATTTATACTCCTCTTAAGGAGTCTCAAAGGGGCTTACAATCTCCTTTCCCTCCCCCCCCCCCACGACAAACACCCTGTGAGGTGGGTGGGGCTGGGAGAGCTCCGAAAAGCTGTGACTACCCCAAGATTACCCAGCTGGCATGTGTTGGAGTGCACAGGCTAATCTAGTTCCCCAGATAAGCCTCCACAGCTCAAGTGGCAGAGCAGGGAATCAAACCCAGTTCTCCAGATTAGAGTGCACCTGCTCTTAACCATTACGCCACTGCTCCTCCTATTAAATCTGAATTTGAAATATTCCACCTGTCTCTGAACTCGACATGGGTCTTGGAGGCAGCAGGCAGCGCAGAGCTGAATGTGCGCCATCTACTGCCTCTAAGACCCTGTCAAGTTTAAAGATGGCGGCACAGACCTGAATGCTGGACCCGGCCAAGTTGATCCCAGCACTCAACTTGGTGCGCTGCCTCCAAACTCCACATGGAGCTTAGAGGTTGTGTGAGGATTTGAACAATGGACCTGGCCAGCTATGAAGTAAGTGCTGCTCATTGGGGACAGTTTGGTGGCAGTGTGGGTTACCTCCTTTTCATTTTTGGTCTGACTTGGTACAGTTGGAGAAGAGAAGCGGGTGGGCAGGTCTAGCAAGTTTTTGTGGGAACTCTTATTTTATTATTTCCTATTTATTTATATATTTGTTTGAGTAAATTTATCCACTGTCGAAGACTGACTAGAAAATGGAAAGGTGCTTTAGTTTGAATATTTTGTAATGTTACCTATTTACTGTTCTGATTTAAATTACTTACATTGCTTATTGTACTATTTATGGATTGTATTATTTATATAATGTATTGATTATTGTATTATGTATTGATTGTATGTGTTATATGTTGACTAAGTGTAAGCCTCCCTGAGCCCGGCCTTTGGCTGGGGTACAGCAGAATATTAATGCATTTTTATGTATTATTTTAGGCTTAATGCCACTGTAAACCTCCCCGAGTCCTTTGGGGGCAGGGTGGACTATGAATGAATGAATGAATGAATGAATGAATGAATGAATAAGTGAGGGGTAGAGAGGTTACCTTTTAAAAAATGGGGGTAGGGCCAAAACAGCTTGAAAGATGCTGAAAAAAATTAGCATCTTTCACAATCCACTTTTTTGCCTTCCTTGTATTACTGCCATTTGGGGGCGGGGAGAGAAAAAACCTATATAGCATGTAGTAAGTCTAGTATGCAAGTGAAAGCATAAATTCCAACTGAATTTTGCTAGATTATTGAAGAAGTAATTTCTGGAAAAGCATGTTCAGTGAACAAGGATGGATTTGGGAGAATCAGGCTTTGCTCTGATGAGTACGCATAAAAACCAAACCGTATGTATCAGTTTGGTTCCCCACCCTGAGACATGGACAATAAATACCCCAAACATTTCCTTCTCTCTGGACACAGTGTGTAACAGACTTCCCTCTGTGATACACCTTTGAAGATGCCAGCCACAGATGCAGGCGAAACGTTAGGAACAAGATCCACCAGACCACGGCCACTCAGCCTGGAAAACCCACCAGAACCAGTTGAATCCGGCCGTGAAAGCCTTTGACAATACATTGGACATCTAAAAGTTTCTCTGCCATGGAGGTGAACAAGGGTGTTACCTGTTGTGCTAACAAAGGTAGCAGCATTCCATAGCTGAAGAAAGGGCAGGAACTTCATGATGGTGAATGTTCAGGAGTTTCAGATGATTAGAAGTTTGTCTAGTCTACTTAAGACAGAGCTGTTTCACCAGGTGTACAGTTGAGACAGCTATGGTTTCATCTTGGTCCTCCCATTCCAACCAGTCTACCTCTTCCCACAGTGAGGAATATTTTTATCGACACCTATATTAAGTTTTAAGTGCAATTTTAAATTATATTTAACTTATTGTATTTGATAAATTTTAGGAAAATGGTTATTCGATAGAGTTATTGTGTCAAAATGTTGAGCGCTGGAACACCGGGAGCTGACCTGAGCCTATGACAGGAAGGACGGAATAGTAGTTGAATAAATAATAATAATAATAAATATCTATTTTTAACTGTACCTTCTGCTATAGGCTCTATCACCTCTGGTGGCACTTCAGGTAGGACATCTGTAGTAGAAGGAGGAGTGAGCAGAACATCCGGAAATGCTCCCATTTCAGACAGTATATGTGTATAAGCCTCGGTTTCAACTTGGGTCTCTTTTGGATCTTTGGCATGTTCAGTTAGTTCAGAATCTGGGTCATTGGTGCTAGGCAGCATGTCTGGTAAAAAGGTCTCCTCTGGACCATCCGAGGCAGGCTGAGAAGGTGGCCCTGAACTATCCCCATGAATCTGGCTTTGTTCTTCATATTGTTCAGAGGGCAAGCCATGGATAAAAGGTACCCCAGAAGTTTCTGGATGGCTTCCAGGTAATGCAGATGTTTCACTACCTGTTTCAAAAAAGGTGGACGTTTCTGGGTGTCTTTCGGATGATGCTTCTCCACTAATTTCATGGATAGTAGAAGTTTCTACACTACCTTCATGGATGGTAGCTGTTTCGTCAGTAAGATCATGATATTCAGGGGTTTTAATGGTACTTTCGGGATATGCAGAAGTCTCTCCACTAGATGTGAAGGCTTCCCCACTTGGTTCAGAAAAATGGGGAGGCATTGATTCTGTTCCACCAGCAAGTTCCTGTGAAACTGTTGGGTCTGTCACAGCTTCTACTAAATCAGAATGTACTAAAGTGACTTCTGGAATTCCAGAAACGTCACCACTAGTCCCAGATACAGCTGAGGGCTCTCCACTTAGGTCAGTGACACTAGCAATTTCTCCACTAAAATATGGAATGCCTGATGATGTCCCGCTGATGTCTACTGCCCCTGATGACAGCCCACTAACAGTGGTCACATCATATGGTTCACCAGACGTTTCCCCAGAAGGAAACCCACTAAATTCAAATATTCCAGATGTCCCTTCTCCGGCTTCCTGTGCCACAGATGGCTGTGTTGCAACTTCCACCAAAGTTGTATCCACAAGAGAAATGGTAGGAAACCCAGACGGGAGCCCACTATAATCAAAAATTCCAGATGGCGAGCCACTGGTGAGACCAGCACCAGAACTTTCTCCACTGATATCTGTTAGTCCACTTGGAAGTCCACTGACTTCATGAGTTTCTACAGTCCATCCACTGAAGTCTATTTGGCCAGAAGTCTGACCACTTAGGTCCACATTTCCAGACAGGGTTCCAGATTCCCCATCACCTGAAAACAAGCCACTTAATTCTACAGTCCCTTTCCCTTCTTCTTTCTTAGTGGAAGGGGTTGTCACTTCAAACAAATTGGCACCGATGAAGGTAACCCCAGAAGGTTCACCACTTCCATCGACACCTGAACCCAGTCCACTGAAGTCCACAGAACCAATTATATCAGGTATCCCAAATGGTGCTCCACTGAGGTCAATTCCCGAGGATAGTCCACTGATATCTGGTAAACCAGACAGTTGCCCATCAGCATCAAGTCCCGACGGTAATCCACTTATATCAGGTATCCCAGACAGTTCTCCAGTGATATCAAGTCCCGAGGAAAACCCACTGATACCAGATATTCCACTAATGTCCTCTCCTGACGGTAACCCACTGGTTATCCCATCAATGTGCCACTCACTGGAGGGCAAACCTGATAAGTCTCCATCTCTGCCGAGCAGAATTGTTCCCTTTCCTTCCACTTCCTTTTCTGTCTCTGTGGTTACAACTTCCACCAACGTGGCATTCACAAGAGACACAGTTGGAAATCCAGATGCAAGTCCACTGTAATCAAACTCTCCAGATGGCAAGCCACTGAGAAGGTCCACACCAGAACCCTCTCCACTAAACCCAGAAGGCAGCCCACTAATTTCTGGAATTCCTTTGCCTTCTTGAAGTCCAGGGATTATTTCCCTATGGTCCAGGATTCCAGAACCAATTCCTGACAATTCTTCATCTCCAGAAGGTAAAATGCTGACTTCAATAATGCCCGAAGGCAGGCCGCTTATGTCTCCTGATGGCAGCCCGCTTTCTCCAGAAGGGAGCCCGCTGAAATCTGGGGCTCCAGAAGGAAATCCACTTTCTATAAAACTAGAGGGTTCCCCACTGGGTTCAAACTTTCCACTGATATCTGGTGCTCCTGATGTCCACCCAGACGCAGATGTCTCTGTGATGGGAACTTCATCCACGTCAATAGGAGAAACAGCTGATGGACTCACTAAAGGAAAAAAAAGCAAGAGAGCAGAGAAAGAGAAAGAGGTTAAACAAATCCTAGCAAGGCCCCTTTGTGACTTTTTCCTGTGTAATATATGGAGAAACAGATATACTCAAACCATTGGTCTACCTAGTTCAGTATCACCCACTCTTGACTGACAGTGGTTCTCCAAGGCCTCCTCCATGATTTAAAAGCATTTTGATGATTTTCAAAGCAGTGAGTTTGGGCTGTTAATCACAATTTCAAAAATGTTTGTCCTGGCCCTAAAAGTCAAGTGCTGGGTCTGTTTCAGTAATGACCTGAGCTGGAGATAACAGTATGTGTATCAAAATCATGCCCGCTAGCACCACCCGGTTTTATGTGTTTGCTGGACATGCATAAATTAGATGCCACAGCGGGATGGATCCAAAACCTGCAAGATTTATCAAAAACTGGGGTAATTACTGTGGGAAATGGCCTATGCATGATGATCCCCATACTTGCTTATCCCCCTGGTGCAATGGACATAAGCCATACATGGTTTGTAAACCAATAGAGCCAGATAGAGGGACTGTGGAATTAAATCCCAACTCACCATAGATCAAGGATATGTTTGTTGGAAATACCTCCGTTCCCCACTCGGTCTGATTTTCAGAATCAGTGGCAAACTCCGTTTCCACAGTCGTCTCTTCTCCAGAAGGAACCTCCTCAACTCCTGGGACCACTTGGGCTGCAATTAGATCCTCCTCGATTTCCTCGTACAGAGATGGTAGAGCTGAAAGACAGTTCGTTGCTGTGAATATTCTTTTCACCTCCAATCATCATGTTCATCCCAGAGGGGCTTTTTTGTATAAAGGTGTCACATGGGGACTCGCCAGATGTTCCCATCCAGCTGTATGTAAGAGTTTGGCTGTTAGCAACTAAAGTAGGTTCTCAGAATTGTACTCCTTTTATTTGGGAGGAGGGGGGGGAATCTTCGAAGCAGTGAGTGTATGAGCAGTATAGAATAAAGCACGAGGCTTTGAAGCGCTGAAGCATCCATTCAACACAAAACTAAAAAAAGCGGGAAATCACAAAATGGCGGCCAGGAATCTTTTCAAGAGGGTGAGAGTGAACAAAAAGCATGGTGTGTGTGTGTGTGTGTGTGTGTGTGTGTGTGTGTGTGTGTGTGTGAAAATGTTTTACAAATGTTTTAGGATATTTGTGAGGGAAGGAAGAAGAAGAGGAAGCGGAGTAGGAGTAGGAGTTTAGATTTATACCTCACCTTTCTCTCCTGTAAGGAGACTCAAGGTGGTTTACAAGTTCCTTTCCCTTCCTCTCCCCACAACAGACCCCTTGTGAGGTGGGTAGAGCTGAGAGCAGAAGAACTGTGACTAGCCCACGGCCACCCAGCAGAAATGTAGGAAAGCAGAAACACATCTGGTTCACCAGATAAGCCTCTGCCACTCAGATGGAAAAGTGGGGAATCAAACCCAGTTCTCCAGATTAGAATCCACCTGCTCTTAACCGCTACACCACTACACTACCATTGTCTGTCCTGTCTAGCAGTGCCAGGATCTCAAGTTCAGGCCTTTCATATCACCTACTGGCCAAACTTTTTAGTTTTTAGAGCTGAACCTGGGACTTTCTGTAGATGCACTACCACTAAACTGTAGCATATCCCCCCAAATTTGCAGGAGGAATAGTAAGGTGAGCTTTTATTTTGATCACAATGTATGATTTAATGAGCCAGTTTCTTAGGATGGAAGCTTGCAAAGGGGAAGCCGGATTTGTCTGTTGTAGCAAACAAAACAGAAGTGCAGACGCGTTTAAAAGGTTGTTTCTGTATGAGCTGTCACGACTCACAGCTTCCTGATATCTGTAATCCTTGATCTGTTTGCTCATCAGATGCCTTATTTTATTGACTGCACGGACTTAGATGGTGTAATTCAGCTTGAGTCTCAATGAAAAAATGCAGTCTATAAATAAGGCAAATAAAATAATGATGTGAAGAATACACTAAGAACAGGAAGTAAAGTTGTACAAGGAGAAAAATCTATAAAACTGTAAGTAAGGATGAAATGCTGAGCTATTGCTATTTCACTCAACTTTGCCTTCTCCCAATAGCCATTCACATTTCATAGGAGGGTTAAGTGGTAAGGCAGAATGATTGACTTTAGCCCTGGCTTGTATCTTACAAACAGGCCAATGGAACAATCTGGCATTACTCCCTGCTTGTAGTCCCCATAAAGACACTGATTGTTGTGAAAAAGAACTGAAAAAGGGCTGAAAAAGAACAACTGGACCAATAACCATTTGAAGAAGAAGAGTTTAGATTTATACTCCACCTTTCTCTCCTCTAAGGAGACTCAAGGTGGCTTACAAGTTCCTTTCCCTTCCTCTCCCCACAAAAGACACATAGGGGCTTTCCCCACTGACAGAGTTGAACTGGTTTCTACCTAGGTTCGCCTCAGTGAATCCCCACTGCCACCAAGCTCAACATTGTTTTGTCTCAGCCCCCCCCTCAGAACTGTGACATCCTTGTCACAGTTATGAACTACACTTTTCTGCCGGAACAAGGTCGATACCGCTTCGAAGCTTCGGAGGAAGCATTGAAACATCTGTTCAACCAATCATGAGCCGCTTTTGTGGCATGCGCAGAACGGGAGAGTCATGGCGGGCAGAAAGCGCATGTAACTGTAAACTGTAAAAACTGTAAAAAAAAAAAGACCGCTCCCGTTTCCCGCCGTAACACAAGCTCCAACCACGATCAAGGAGCGAAACAGATTATCCCGCCCACTTAGCTCGGTTCCAGGGGGCCAACTCAGTTGCTGTGGGGACAGCCTGGAATTGCCCACCACTGAAGGGAACCGAGTCAACCTTAGCTCCCTTCTGTAGTGGGGAAAGCCCCTTTGTGAGGCAGGTGGGGCTGAGAGAGTTCTGAAGAACTGTGACTAGCCCAAGGTCACCCGGCAGGAATGTAGGAGTGTGGAAACAAATCTGGTTCATCAGAAAAGCCTCTGCCACTCAGGTGGAGGAGTGGGGAATCAAACCTGGTTCCCCAGTTTAGAGAACTAAAGGGCTGAGACGGGATATCAATTGAATTTTCCCAGTTCTATTCTCCTGTTTTAGTTTACACACCTCACTGACTTTCTGCTATCATTCTGGCCCTGTAATGTGTCAAAACCCTGACCTGGATAGCCCCAGGATAGCCTGATCTTATCAGATCTCAGAAGCTAAGCAGGATCAGTCCTGGGAAGTATTTGGGTGGGAGACTTTCAAGGAATACCAGGGTCATGATGTGAAGGCAGGCAGTGACAAACCATCTCCCAACATCACTTACCTTGAAAACCTTTCAGGGTAAACCTAAGTTAGTTGTGACTTGATGACCATAAAAAGTGTCAAAAACAAGACAAGGAATAGGATATTACCTTTGAAGCAAAAGGCATGGTGCCTTGATTGCGGATCTGGGAATCCGGTCTGATTTGGGTGCAGATAGGTGGTTCTCACACCAGGTTTGTCTCCCCCACAAGCATGACGTGGGTGCCGGATAGGATATCGGAGACTGCCGTCAGCCAGCCAGCCAGCACGGCAGTTGTCTAGACCCAGTTTCCAGGCAGCATAGAGTTGTCCAGTGGAAGCCAGAGTAGCATTCTGGCTTTCACAGTATTCTTTAGCTTCTAGGAAGGTGAATTGTTCTGGTTGGGTTGCAAAAAAGACCTCACCTAAAGATTTAAAATTAAAACAGAAACAAAATGAAGATTGGTTTCTTGACTCAGATGATCGATCGATCAATCAATCAATCAATCAATCAATCAATCAATCAATCAATCAATCAATCAATCAATCAATGTTTATTATAATCATAGACCAACATAGACCAACATAAGGTAGATAAGACAAGGATAAAATATATTAAAACTATAAATATCTGAAAGAATCTACTGGCAGAAGAAAATTGGGAACACAAAAAGGTATGGGAACATATCGGGCAGTGACAGTCAACCTTTAGGGTGGCATGCCAAAAATTCGGCAAATGCCGAACTGGACTCTTCTGGTATATCACCCCTCTCCCCTTCCCCAAAAGAGAGATACAATTATTCACATATTAATTTATTGTTTAAGAAAATACAGTCCAATCATGTGTGGTGCTATGTATTATATAAAGAAATTTCAAATAATTACAAAAATGACTCAAAGGCCCCTTCCGCACATGCAGAGTAATGCACTTTCAATCCGCTTTCAAAGCACTTTGCAGCTGGATTTTACTGTGCGGAATAGCAAAATCCACTTTCAAACAATTGTGAAAGGGGATTGAAGGTGCATTATTCTGCATGTGCGGGAGGGGCCAAACTCAGACAGGGAGAATAGTTGTTGCTGTGTGTTGGTGAACACTGGTGTGTTACCCAAAATGTTGGGGCATGTCACCTTTGACATGCGAGTCATAGGTTCTCCGTCCTTAATATAGTGTAAATATTATATAGTGTAAATAAAATGTAAACAGTGTAAATATTAAAAGGAAACAAGGCATAAGGGCACAATGAAGTTGGCAGATAAAAAACTAGAACTATTGGTTACAGTACATTTTAGTAAAACAACCTTAGTATTCATTGAGCCTGTTTTACAGCACCACCCTGTGATGTATTTTAAGTGCTGTTGCATAAAACCTGTCCACACTGTATGACTCAAACACTGTCAAGACACAGTGTGTAACAGACTTCTCTCTGTGATACACCTCTGAAGATGCCAGCCACAGATGCAGGTGAAATGCTAGGAACAAGATCCACCAGACCACGGCCACACAGCCCGGAAAACCCACAACAACCAGTTGAATCCGGCCGTGAAAGCCTTCATCAATACATCAGACACTGTTTGTTCGCCAGGGATAGATTGGACCTGTAATCATTAATATACAGAGTTTCTCACCGGGGCCATAGAAAAACTTACCATTTAGTTTCTCAACATAGCAGTATACGTCGTACATCTCTGATGCTGGGCGCATACCATAAGTCCGCACCCCTGGGATGTCATCCTTATCTCCTTCACATTTGCTCCGTGGAAAGACAATGGGGTATCTGCCAGAAATGAAACCAAAATTCAGCCTTTGCATTCCAGTGTGATGTGCTGCAACCGCTACAATTTCTCGTTCCCTGTACTGTTGAGTTGCTTCCAACTTGAGGTGGCCCTGAGGATCAATATCCTCCAAAACGTCCTCTCTTTAATAATCTTTCTGCATAATGATTAAAAGTTAAACAAGTGCATTCTACTTTGTGTCTGGTCTCTATTTTTCCCCTAAAAAAAGAAAGAAACCCTAAACAACAAGATAATGGTGGTGTATCTACCAGTGTGTCTACCTTAGGTCATGATGCAACTCACTTGTGGGTCCCAATCTACCAGCCCAAAGACCAGTGGTGGTGGTGGAAAGAGCTGTCCAGCCATAGTCAACTTACGGTGACCCCCTTGGGTTTTCAAGGCAATAGATGAACAGAGGTGTTTGTCATTGCCTTGCCTCATGACCCTGAACTTCCTTAGTTGTCTTCCAGCCAAGTACTAACAAGGACCAACCCTATTTAGTACCAAGAACTGACAACATTGGGCTTGTATGGGCCATGCAGATTAGTGTTGACGACTAGTCAGGCATATAAATTTTGTTTAAACTTCTACATAGGACATCTTCAGAAGTAACCTTTTTATTTCTTCAAATCTTTCTTTAAAATACTTCCCCTAGCATTTCTGGAATGCCACCTCTTTTACCCCAAGGCCTTCAATTTAAATCTAGGGAGAACCAGTGTGGTGTAGTGGTTAGATCCACTTTCAAATTCCCACTCTGTCATCTCACGAAGTTGTTTGTGGAAATTCAGTGAAGGATAGGAGAACAACATAAGCCACTTTGGGACTCCACTGGGAAGAAAGCAGGGGAATAAATAAAGTACATAACAGCCAGATGAATGGGGATGTACAAATATGCCATTTTTTGTTTCTCTTTATACATATTTGTTGTGAATGTTCTGTCCCTCCTGTTTCCTTTGCCAGTTTCCCCATTTTCTTCATTGATTTGATGCAGTTTAAATGGAAAAACAGATGCCAATTTTAATACCAGTTTTGACAATCAAATTTTGCAACTGTGATCAGGAGAAAGCTTCTCACAATTGTGACTTGAGTGCCAAGAAACTGTGGCCTGCTGAATGAAGATCCTGGCACACCCGCCGAAGAGCGCTCTGTTCGGCAAAGGCCAACTCGCTGGTGATCCCCGGCCCTAAAGCAGCCTGCCTCAACTAGGCTGGGGCTTTTTCAAACCTGGCTCCAGCCTGGTGGAACGCTCTGTCCAAAGCAACCAGGGCCCTGCATCTGTTGTGGAGAGGGGAAGGGAAGGGGATTACAAGCTATTTTGAGGCTCCTTAAGGTAAAGTGGGGTATAAAATCTACTCTTCTATGCCAGGGGTCTGCAACCTGCGGCTCTCTAGATGGCCATGCTGGCAGGGGCTGATGGGAATTGTAGTCCATGAAAATCTGGAGAGCCGCAGGTTGCAGGGCCCTGTTCTATGCAGAACATCCATATGTCTGGGGTGTTGCTGTGATCCCCTTCTCCCCACAGGCATAAGCACGACAAGCTTACAATGTCAGACAAAGGTCTTCTGTGGTGTGTATTGAGACAGCCAGATTGGCATAGTTGAAATGCATTCTTTTAGATGCTGCCACCCCCCCGCCCCACTCTCGGTAGGGGCCGCCCTCTCCCAAACAACTTTTTTTGCACCAGGTCTTGAAGTCAGTGTATGGACCTGGGGGAAAGGAGGAGGGGTGTGAGGGGCGCGTGACTAAATGGTCGCAACCCAGGGACATTTGACCCCAAATGTCCCCCAGGGTGGTATGCCCCTGGCCACCCCAACTGAGCCACTGAATGCATACCTGACTGTCTGGTCCCTCAGCCAGCCGGCATCACATTGGTCGTAACCATCTTCGTAGGCAGCCTGCAGTTGTTCGGGAGTGGCAATAACAGCATTATTATCCAGGCAAGCTTGTTGGGCTTTGACAAATGTTAGGGAATATCTATCAGTGGATGGTCGGTAATGAAAGACAGTGCCTGTCAAATGAAGAATCGGAAGGGCATTTGAGCACGAGTTCCTCGAAATTTGGAGTGAGTTTTCACGAGTGCTGCGCCAAATACTCTCTAATTTCAAGCATTTTTGACACCACCAAACAAATCCCACCCCCAAACTGCTCATCTTGATGAATATTGGTGGATTTGTGCTCAAGCTTCCTTCCAATTCTTCATTTGACAGATAATGAAAGACAGGACCACACAAATGAAGGACCGGGAGAACATTTATGAACAAATCCACCAATAGTTCAAATTAGTTGTTGCTAGCACTGTGCCGAATGCTAAAAGCCAATTTCTTAAGAACTTTTATGATGCCAAACATAAATTCCAATCTAGGCAAACCGGGCTTCATTTTGTTTCATGGTCACGTCTTCACAATACACATGTGGCTGTCAACAAAATAGTGTGATCGTACTTCGGCAAGAAAGGACTGAGGGGCTGGGTGAGCAAATGAAGTTGAGGGTTGTGACAATTAAGCAAGCAAAGGGGAAAACGCAGTTGGCACGAATGACACCCTGAAATAACCCTGGACAAGATCTATTCATAACCAGTGCTGAAAAGCACAGCAGGGGGATTGTTGACTCTCTCCAGTAAATACAAAAGCGAGGGGCACAATGAGGTACACAGGTGCATTGTCTGAGTATCCATAGACCACTTTTATCACGAGCAACCGTGCGAGCAATTGGTCATCAATTGTTAACAAGCAAATGTTATCTGCATAGGAAATGTGGTTATCACAGGAAATTGTTATCATGTGTTTGTTTGGAAATTTATGCATATAAGTTATCATAGGAAATTTGCAGCTGTGCTCCAGTTACCTGTGGGCGGATGGATTAATGGATGTGGATGGGTATGTGTCCAATCCCAGGAGCTGCTGTCCCTGCAAAAATTTGGATCCTCTACCTATGTAAATGGAGAGGCCGACTTCGAGGATTCACCTGAGTGGTGTGGCCGTAGAAATTCAAAGTCTCTCTTCCACTGAGCTCACCTCTGGCATGTATCCAGTTGTGAGAAAATTAGTGTCCAGGATTGAGGTCGGTAGCATTTTCTAAAGAACTCTCCCAAATCCCTCTATCTCAGTCTTGTTCTCTGCCCAAATCGTCGTAGTGTCCAGGTTTACCCAGCAGATGTCTGGGGGTCGCTCATGAAACTAGCCTTCTTGCCTGGCTCTGGAAGCCGTGGCTGTAAAGTCCTATTGGTTCCAAAGGTGTAGCGATGCTGCCCCCGGGCTTCTTCTTCTGTGACATTAAGCGGGAAGCTAGAGCTCCCACATCTTTCCTGGTGACTGTCTGGATGTGGTAGCCACTGCCCACTACTCCGGGAGTAGTCTCACCGGTGATGTTCTCAATGGATCCATCCCACTGCAAATCATCACCTGGGGGGGACCAAGGAGAAGCGCTACCTAAATGCTATCAGAAGGAGAACTTAGAGGGAAACAAGGCAGCAGCCAACCTCTGTCATGCTCCTTGACCTAGGTTTCGGCGCAGAGACCCTTCTCCTTCCTAGCTACTCATCACGATGAGTCAGCATGAACAGGCCAAGGAGTGGGAGGACAGTAGCATCAGCTGTGGAACATCCCCCCATCATGGGCAGTAATGACAATGCCTGACTTACATTGCACTGGCACTGAGGAGCTTCTGCTCATGCAAGGTTGGGATCTTTTAAAGAAGATCCAAAAGCACCCAACATCCGATAAAGTGCTATGTAGAAGAAGAAAGAGGAGAGTCGGATTTATACCCTTTCTTTTCTCTATGACAATGAATCCTCAGGACCCACTGCCCTTCCCATCCCTCACACAACAGGCACCTTGTGAGGTAGGTGGAAATTTCTGAAATGAGAGTTCAGAGAAAACTGGGACTAACTCAAGGTCACCCAGCTACTTGACCGCAGACTTTTACACACAATAATAATACTCCAAAGAAGAGATTGAGAGGGAAGGAAGTATGCTATAGTTCGATCTCATCAGATCCTGCCCTCCCCATGGAAGGCTCAGGAGTGATGAACAGCAACCACATAAACAACAAGACATCAATAATCATAATATCAAATCAACAAAACATTAATAAAGCATACTTACACGTAATAGCAAAAAAGACATCAATAAGCATAACTTATGACAAATATAATGATATAACATCATAAAACATCAAAAAAATCAATAATCATAACATCATAAAATAAGGCAACATGGGTAAACTTACAGATGGCAACTTTTCCCTTCTGTAGCCAAAACTACAAAACATAATCTATATATATAAAGCTAAAATGCGTCTGTTGTCAGGAGTCGCGGCTCTAACTCCAAAACCACTGGACGGATTGCTTTCAACTTTTTTTTCACTCAATGCGCCTTTCCGGTCACAGAGCAGTTTGAGCTGATATTCACATTGTTGAAATTCAATACCTGAGCTAGGTAAAATGTCTTTTCCTGGTGCACCAGGCCATGGAAGTTGGTTGTGTTTAACTGTCACCCCTTAGAGATATGTCTGTGCAGCATGTCTGTCTGTGGCCTGAGGGAGTTGGTATTGTCCCACTTACAATGTTCGTGCAGATGGCCAGAGATTAGCAGTGAAAACAGTAAACAGGTAATACTGGTAGATAATCACGAGTGAAAGTGAAACACATACCACATCTCTTGCTGGCGAGACGCCAGGTGGGGTTCCCCTCACAGACAGGTAACTTCTTTGGCACTCTCTGTGCTCCCTCACCCACTGCTACCACACACACAATACACATATTCTCATCCACATCCAGCTCATCATCACACACCTCACTCTGCCCTCTCCTCACATCCAACCACCCACTTCTACCCACTTCCTACCTTCCATATTCTCACACAGCCCCCTTTAACCAAAGCTTGAAGCTGGAGCTTGCCTTGGCTCTCTAAGAAAACCGTGGGGTGGGGGGTGTGAACCAACACTACTGGCTCTGCTTCTTTTTTGCATGTGGACCTTTACTGACCCAGGAGCTCAGGCTCGTGACCTGAACGTCTCACTCCTCACTCCTGCCTCCTGCTGCCTGATCTGGGACAGCCTCTCCTTGCCCCAGTTCTGCCTTCCCTCAAGCCAGGGACTGTGCGTGGCCAACCAGCCTCATGGACAGCGGGATTTGCATTCTGGGACAGTTTCCCCATTGTGGAATGGAGAGGTTACCTTATACTAAAAAACAAGACTTACCACCATATAACAATGTGGAATTGAAAAAGGGAAAGAGGGGATTCCATTTGACCACCCCAAAAGGCTACACTGCATGGATCATTGGACCTTGCATGGACATCTGTGTGGGTTGGGTGGACTGTGATGAGGAAGGACAAAGTGATGCCACAGCAACGCATGGCCGGGCCCCTCATTGACCTAACTAAGACCAACCCATCTAAACAATTCCACAGCAGTGTCAGTATAGTAAAATTAAGCCCAGTGACTAACCTAAAACAACAAATCACTATACTGACAGACCTAACCCCATAATCCAGCTACTTACCTAACACTTATCTACAAAATTACAAGCAATATATAACAAACTCTAATACCTAAAAAAAACTAGACATCATAACAGGAGGGGAATTCAATTACAACCAAACTAACCAATCTAGCACTAACCTGCCATTTATATAATGGCAAACTCCAGTAGGGTTTTCAAGGCGTATGAGATGAACAGAGGGTGGCTCGCCACTGCCTTCCTGTGCATAGCAACCCCCCCTATATTCTTGGTGGTCTCCCATTCAAAGTATTCCCAAACCAGGGTCGATCCTGCTTAGCTTCTAGACTGACAACAAAGCAGGCTAGCCCCACTAGCCATCCAGATCAAGGCAACCTCTGTGACAGCCGTGATCAAAAAAATAATTGGAATTCGGGTTCCCAGGAAAGGAGGTTATCCTGATATCGTGAGCTGCCCAAAATATATGCACCTGGAATTGATGCCCTTTCAATGAACTCACCCAGTGTAGCAGATGGCATCATAATGACGGAATGGGGGTGAGGATATCCTGTCTGGTTATCGTGAGAGGTACACTGGTCCCATTCTACTGCAGGTTGCCTCCACATTTGGGATCGCGGCTTTGGAACAAGTACCCGAACACCGCGGTCTGCCAAGCCAGTTGAAGCTAGCACTGCAGACGCCCATGCCATCTTTCCAGCCAGGTGGAGTTCGTCGCTACGTTGCCAAGTCAAGCGAAGATTTGAAAGGGAGCATTTCTCGGCAGCTTCTGGGAAGGTGAACTCCTCGGGGAGGTGGCATGAGAAAGACTTTTCCTGCAGTCATAGGTGATGCTGGGATGCATTTGGATGTAAAGCTGTTTCCCCTTTGGTATCAGCTTTTCCCTTCCAATCTCTTTCCAACCTCTTTGTAGGGCCAAACTGCAGTGAAATGGAGTTCTAGATTGGCAATTGAAGAGTCTCAATTTCCAGATGGGGATCTTGTGGACCCCCCTGGGATTTTCAGCTCATCTCCAGGATACACAAGATCAATTCCCTGAGAAGAACTGGACAGTTTGGAAGGTGGACTCTATGGTATTGGTGCTCTACTGGCGCCCCCCTGTTCTCCCTAGACCTCCATTGCCGAATCTTTAGGGACTTTTCCAACCTAGATCTGGAGACCCTCCTCCTCCCATTTTACTGTAAGCCGCGGGCCAGCGGGAACCTAACAGAAGCCTAGGCAAGTGGCACTCCCAGAAATCCTATTCAGAAAGGGTTTACAAACCTTATATCTAAGTAATTTTTTCCAGAATATTTTAATCTTATTTCACAGTGTCAAAATAAACCCGTTCTGGCTACACAGTTAATTCCATAAGAGAAGAAAGAGAGGATGAATATAGCAAGCAAGAGAAGAGAAAAAAGAAAGTTGAAAGGGGAAAAGTAATTGAGGGTAGAGCTAATACACCCACCCTTTGAGTAATTACTCAATTATAGTTATATACATTATAAGTTATCTATATATATAAAATCTATCAGTCGTTTTTTTCTGCTGATTAGGTAATCTCCCAAACTACTGGACCGATTTGTTTTGAAATTTTTTTTCACTCAACGCCGTGATTCGCATGCGACCAGGTTTCTGTGCTAATTGTTTCCACACCTCCTGTTGTGTACATGTCACAACTGTGCCAGTTATTGTATACATGCTACACCGGTATTGACAGTCAGAACCACAGTTCTTGTTCCTGTAATAGTGCCATCTGCTGGCCCCGTCACACAAAGCAACACCCTCTGATACAAGGGAATAACCATGCCTTCCTTTGAAAACCACGCCACCTGGAGTGAAAGATGGGGCCCCACCATCTGATATGGAAACTCACTCACCCATGGCGGAGGAAGAGGGGAAGGTGAGGAGGAGGGTCCGAGGTTTGCTGGACCAAAGCGCTCTGGAAATTTGGAAACACAAGCGTAGCTCCATGTCTCCCGAGTGTGTTTTAAAGCTAGATGAATCTGCCTGTAAGGGAAAGGGAGGAAAGAGACAGGGTCCACTACCCGGGATGGCTCCACCCACCCTAGCAGAGGAAGGGGAACGTTAAAGAGGGATGGGGCGGGGTGCCATGCATGGGAATGGGAGAGAGGGAGTGAGGGGCCCCTTGCCCTCCACCTCCCTTGCAAGCATTGTGCAATGACACATGTTTGAACCATTCGCTTCCTTTTCTCTTCTTTTCCACTTCAATTGCGACTGAGTCACAGCAATGTGTGGTTGGGCCCGCTAGTCTATATATATAAAATCAGTATGCGTTTTCTGCTGACAGGTGAATTCTCCCAAACTACTGACCGACAGCTTTGAAATTTTCACTGGCAACGCCGTGATTACGCTGCGGCGGCCAGGTTTCCATACTGTTTCCACACCTCCTGTTGTGTGTACATGTCAAGCCAACTGTGTCAGTTATTGTGTACATGCCACACCTGCAGACAGTTGGATCCCACAGCTCCTGTTCCACAACAAGCGCCATCTGGTTACTGTCCAGAACAACACCCTCTGATACAAAGGGGAAACAACTATGCAGCTTCCTTTGAAACCGCCACTGCCATCTGGAGTGCTGAAAAGATTGGGGCCCGGCCATCCTGACATGGCCCACCCACCCTAGCAGAGGAAGGGGAAGGTGAGGGAGGGTCCAGGGGTTTGTTGGACCAAAGCGGCTCACAGAAATTTGAACCCACCAAAGCGTAACTCCTACATGCCTCCTAGCTGTGGTTTTAAGCTAGGTAAATTCGGGCCTCTGTAGTGGGAGTAAAGGAAGGGACAGGGTCCGCTTTAACTGGACATGGCTCCACCCACCCTAGTAGAGGAAGGGGAACGTTAGGGAGGGGATCGGCAGGATTGCCATGCGTAAGGGGAATGGGAGAGAGGGAGGGAGTAGAGAGGGGCCCCTGACCACCTCCACCTGCAAGCATTGTGCAATGACTTACATGTTCAACCCGTTCGCTTCCCCTTTTCATTCTTTCCACTTCACCACAGACTGAGCTACAGCAACAAGTGGTCAAAAGGGCCCGCCAGTACATTATGCGGTATATATATATATTAGCTTCCACTACAGTCGTAATCCTTCTAAATCTAAAAGTTCTTACTCAAGGTAACGCATTATATCGCTATCCTGATAATAAATTCAGTTTCTTTTTTCTGAGTCAGGCTTTTGATTTATAGGGAGTTATTTCCAACATAGGGAGTTAACTTTCAGATTGAGAGACCTTGCCCTGATTACCAACAAAGATGGGGGTTTGTTGAAGCCAAATTGCATGTCTGGCATTTCCAGTCCCCAAACTCCTGGGTGTCATGGGAAGAATGGCTCACTTCGATCATGGTTTAGTGTTGCCTCAGAATTGAAATGTTAAGAGGCTGGACATTAATCAGTACTGGAAAATAAGGAGTAAGAGAAAGGGAAGAAGAAGAAGAAGAAGAAGAAGAAGAAGAAGAAGAAGAAGAAGAAGAAGAAGAAGAAGAAGAAGAAGAAGAAGAAGAAGAGCTGGAATTTATATCCTTTCTCTCCTGTGGTGGAGACTCAAAGGGGCTTACAATCTCCTTTGCCTTTCCCCCCCCCACAAAAAAAACACCTGTGTAGAGTAGGGTGGGCTGCAGAGAGCTCTGAGAAGCTGTGACTAGGCTCCAAGGTCACCCAGCTGGCATATAGTGTTGGAGTGCACAGGGTTAATCTGACTTCCCTAGATAGAAGCCTCCCACAGCTCTGTGGGCGGCCAGAGCTGGGAATCAAACCCACAAGTCCCTCCAGATTAGAATGCTACCTGCTCTTGAAACCCACTGCACACCACTGCTGCTGTGAGATCCAACTCCGATGCCAAACTCTCAGTGGGATCCTCCGAAGCTTGTGAGTTCCACCTTCTTTGGAATGTGGGAGGTAGTGAAGAAGAAGATGAGTGATGATGAAGAAGAAAGAAGATGATGGGGATGATTTTGGATTTATAATTCTACTCTTTCTCTCCTGTCAGGAGTCTCAAAGGGGCTTGATAAACTCCCTTCCCTTTCCCATTGCAGACACCTTGTGAAGGTGAGGCTGAGAGAGTTCTGAGCAACCTGTGACTAGCCCAGGTCACCCAGCAGGCTTCATGGAGGAGAGGGAGAATCAGAACCCAGTTATCCACATTAGAGTCCACTGCTCTTAACCACAACAGCATCTGTGACTTTCCCTCTACATCTTCCATTTCCCTCTGCATAGCAATATACATCAGACGTACTCCTCATCTGCTCTCATCGGACTCCATCGTCCTCACACCAGGGAATTCATCACTTGTCTCCTCGTAACAACACTTCTAAAGGGGATGGAGTGCATTGGATTACCTGAGGAGTCCAAAGGCAGTAAAAGGTTCTGCATCCAAGAAAAAAACCATGTTAGCGCTGGAAGTAATAATTTTTTTCTCTAGGTGCGGTTCTAAGATGCAAGATGCATGTTCAACAAGACAGGAACCCATGGAAGTGTTGTGAAGCAATGAGTCCCTCCAAGTTTTTTGCAGCCCGTTGGAACTTCAAAAATGCTGCTTAGAACTGGAAGTCTCTTCTGTACATGCGGGACAAAGGCACTTTCAATCTACTTTCACTGAATTGATTGCAAGTGGATTCTTTGCTTCCTTCTGCACAGTAAAATCCAGCTGCAGCAAGTACTGGAAAGTGGATTGAAAGTGTACATTCTCTGCGTAATGTGCTAGGAAGGTACCTGAGTCACCTGGGCACTCCCTGTGGTGGGCAGACCCTTATCTGCTATCAAATGTGGAGCTACGTGGACTGCACCCTGCAGGGAATGTTGAAACTGGAACTGAAGGACTCTTTGTGATGTCTCTTAAACTCAGCCTTCAGAGGGGGGGACTTGATAAAGTATAAGAGAAATGAAGGGAGTCAAGGCATTGGACTTCCTTTCTCCTATTGTTCTGACTATGTCCTTCTGATGTAATAGACTGATACTCCTTGTGGGAAACATCCTTTTTATTTCTTCTCTTACACCTCCCACTGACTTACGTAAACACACTTTTCCACCTTTTGTAGTAATCGTGGAGGGCAGGGATGCAGGAGTCCAATATTTCCCTCCACTCCGCCCCCCCCCCCTTCTGCACAGGTGGCAAGAATAATGCACTTTCAATTTTCTTTTGTGCAGTTGGATTTGATTGTGCAGAATAAAGCAAAACCCCACTTGCAAACAGTTGTGAAAAGTGGATTGAAAGTGCATTATTCTGCATGTGCTTGGACAGAGGGTCTTACACCAGTTTAGCAACCAAGGTTTACTCTATCACATATCTAGAAACAGAGTTCCTACAATAAAATGTAGAATTTTGAATAGACAAAAGGAGGAGTTATTCACAGACAGAATTGAGATGCGCTTGCTGCACAAAGCATGCAAAAGCCCATGCACTTTGCTAAATTTCCCAGATCTAGGAATAGTTCTTGAGGGACTAAGATTCCTTGAATTCCAACATGACGAAGGATTTGGACTGACAGCTCCATATGTACATGTTGGAATTTGGAGTAGCTGGCCATTACAGGAACTCTGTCACCTGAATATTTAGTCCCACCTCCAGGGCAAATAGCTTGGCTCTTATTAACAGGTTTTGCACATTCTTGAAAATGGCACAGGGAAAGGATTAAGCTTCCTCAACCCTTGCCAGAGTCCTGGTGTATATTGTCGGAGACTCCCTCAATGGAAATAACAGAGACCGTAGGGAAAGTCCAAAAGCAGTTTATTCCAGGTGATCACGAAGAGTAACAATGTAAAGCCAGGATCTGAGCTAGAGAGCTATATATCCTTTAATCCCCCCCAGTTTCTCGCCCCCACACCAAATGTCGTCCACTACAGGACTTTCTACTGCTAGGAAGCTACAAAAGAACCTTGGAACCTTTCACACCTCTTTGAAGAGATGGGCTGGCGCCAGGAGGATTACTAGGAAAGGAAGAGGGGAACAGGAAAACAATTGCAAATCACACAGAGCAAGACATCAAGATACTGACAGGCATGTTCCTGACATATATCAAGGGCCAGCAGAGGGAACCTAGGGAAAATGGAGCCCTGTGCAAAATCTGAGTTTTTCCTCCTCCCTCCCCTCCCCACCCACGGGCAGCTGGAACCCACCCTCAGACAGCATCACTTTCAATAATGTTTAAGCTTGAAATTGTTCAGATTCTCCTTTTAAATCACAACGCTTGAAGGTAGAATCTAGGGGTCCCTAAAGTTAAGCACAACATTGATGAAAGTGATGTTGTTTTTGGGAGGTGGATTATCCCCACCCTATGAAATCAGCATCGTTTTCAATGTTTAGGCATCCGTGGACCTCAGATTCTCCCTTTGAAATCCATGCCAAAGGAGGTGGAATTAAAAAGGAGAATCTTGGGAAATTTGGGGGTGCTGTAAAGGAATTCAACGGTGTTGATGAGCCGGTCAGCCGCCTGGCCTTGGACTACATCTCCACAGGCCCGAGGCGAGATGGAAGCCAGCTCCCAAGGAGAGACCTTATCTCATGCTAGGGAGATGAGACCTCCGCTCCCATGGGAACTGGGAGGAGGGATGGGATGGACAGAGTTATAACCTGTGTTTCTGGGCGGGAGATCTTATTCCTGCCACCTCGCGGTAAGTGCGAGCTTTCTCACGATGTCTCGAATAAACGGCCCTTTTTACACCCAAAAGCCTTTTATTTCTGGGGCTTCTAAGCGGAATTCACCTTACATTGTGGCAGGAATCCATCGTTCATCCTATCTCTCCTAGTGCAGTGGACCTCTGGTGCTCCTCGGGCATGAGAGGTTGGAATATTCCTGTGGATAGTTCGGGTAGCCCTCGCAAAGAGGCCTCCGAAGCTCTCCCTCCTCTGGATTTGGACGAACCGGCTGAGAACGAGGTCTCTGGTGATTCTCTTTCCCCGCCCTCGTGATCAGCACGAAGTCTTTCCCTTACTACCCGCTGGAACCAGGGGACGTAGAAGACGCACCATGGGGGGACTTACATGAGTGCGCTTGGGGCGCCTGGGTTCTATGGATCAGCGAAATAGCGCTTCTGTGGATCGGGTATCTACCCACTGTGATGGGATTACAAACCCCAGATGCAACCTGTCAATGAGGAGACGGGCCTGACCACCTTTCATCGCGTAAACGTTCCAGGAGTCCATCAACGCGATTCCTGGACTCAGATTTTGAGTGATGTTCCCAAAGATCCACCGCGGTAGCATAGCACTGGGGCTCCGTCCAAGACCACCCGGTGACACACTGGGACTATACCATAGGATTGGGAGGGGTATCCGTATCGCCTCCTCGACATCGACCCCTGGATCCTTCGGGCCAACGGGTTGCACCTGAGATGCCCCCCGATGGAGCCACCGGGTGGGCAATTAATGCCCGCGTCCAGATGAAGAGGAGTCCGGAGAAAAGCCTGCACTCCCAGCTCGATTCGTTGTTCCCTCTCCCATCAAAAGAGAGCTGGGATGAGGAAGTGGGCCGACTCGGGCGAGATGCCCAAGAAGCGTAAATTGGAACCGCCAAGTAGCTATGGGAAGAGAATCAGGAAACAGCTGCAGCAAGAGTGTGAAAACCTGCAAAGGGCAGACTGGAACAGCAAGCGCAAAGAAGTCCAACTTCCAATTGACCGTGCCAAAGATGCGCCATACAACGGCAATATCGCGCAGAATCTATCAGTCCATGATAAAGTCCTGGAACACTCCAAACTGAACTTATACAGCGTCAACGCCGAAGTCGCTTCAGGCCTTCGCATGCGTACACAAAGTGAAATTACTGCAGCTGTTCCAACGGAGACCCGAACTGGCTAAATTGGAACGCAGAGAAAGCAGCTTTGCATGCAGCACGTCAGGATGCATTGACTGCTTAAGGAGAGAGAGAGCTGGCTGGCCTTGGAGAGGGAACTGAAGACGCAGCAGACCAGGGACAACCCAAGTTGGGAGTCTACGCTGCCACTGGTACAGCCGGCGCCAGAGGGGCTTAATGACGCTGGGTCCCAGCCACCTTCCAAGGACCGCTCCCCACCTGAACGCCAGCAGCACCGGGCGTTGATACCTCCACCGCATTACGCCCCCCCGCGCTAAACCGGCTGCCCTAACCTGCTCAACCGCGCCTGCCGCCTAAGGGAGGTCCGGGAGAGGGGATACTACGAAGACCTCCAATACCTGCCCGTTTTGACATGGGACCGCTTCCAAACTTCCCTACTTCATCTTTAGCACAGCTCGACAGTCTACATGGAGGGACTGTTATGGCCCGTTTTATACCGGGTCTGGCTAGCGTAAAAAAATACGGGACATCCGGCTCAGTCCTGGATTAGGGCATGGCAGCCGACATGGTTTGTGACTCTTTGAACCTGCAGATGAAGATACTCGCATCGCGGTGCCCGCATTCCTCCAAGCCTTTAAGAGGCTACGGGCTTCCAAGATCCGGGTGCTGAAAATGAAGCTATCCGGGCATTCATCAAAACTATTCAGCAAGGCAACCGCCGCTTGCAGAATTTGCCCGTGAATTTCGGTATATGCTGCTCGACTCCCTCCTGAGTGGCCTGAGCGCATGAAATGTGAATACTTCGGATGCTGTCGACGGCAAGCTGGCGCGGAAACGGGTGTTTTTAATTCGGGTCCCCCGCACTATTGCTGATTGGTTGCATTAGATCCCAGGTGGCGCTCGCTTTGAGTACGCTGCGCCGGAGGTCAGCCCACCGAACCTGCCACCACGCCCACTAAACCAAGCCCAGCTGCCCCTACCGAGACCCGCCCTCCGAGCCGTCACACTGGGATTGTGTCTTTACGGCGTGGAGGACCAGGTCATCTAGCCGCCAACTGCTCCGAAAAAAACAGAAGCTAACCGGCCCGTCAAGGCACCCCATCTGCTAAGCCACCACGCGAACTGGTCACCAACAGGCTCGGCCCAAGGCAGTCATCGGCTACACCCAGAGGAAGGGGAAGCAGCTGCCTGTCTTTTCTTCAGCCCCTCATGGACATGGGTTCACTCCAGACGCTGTGAGTGAAGGCAGCGCCCCATTACAATCCAAGCATTTCTGGCCAACCCCGCTAAGCATACCTCAGATTATAGCCTCAGCCCTTGTGGGATTCTGGCTGCTCCCATTGCTTAATGCGCCCCAGGTGGCGGAGGAGCTAGGTCTAGACCAAGTCCCCTGGCTAAGCCCACATACCATTCACCACCCAAATGGACGGCAGTCCTCTCGGGAGCGAAGGACCGCCCAGTTCAAAACGCAACCGGTTCCTCCTCCTCTCATGCTCTCACCATTGGGAGAAAATTAGTTTTATTCTGGCTTCAGTGGCCAAACATTCCATAGTTCTGGGCATGCCATGGTTGTTGTTGCATGAACCAAAATTCCTTTGGAAGGAAAGGATCTTAGAATTCACTGGACCCTCCCGCGTGAACACATGAATTGGGGAAAACTCGACTCTCTCCTGACACCCCTGGTTTCATCAGCTTATTGCTCCCATTCTACCGGCATTCCAATCAGCGTACCAAGATCTAGCCAGAGTATTTCAGGAGCAGGGAATGCATCAGTTGCCACCCCATAGAGACACTGGACTGCAAAAAAAAATCAATACAGCCAGGGGCGAACTGCCCAAAGGTAGAAATCTAACGATGAGTCCTAATGAGGAGAAGGAACTTCGTGTCTTCTAGACAAGAACCTCGCCAAGGGTTCATACGGGCGGGCTACCAAACACCACACATGCTGCCCTGTATTGTTTTGTAAAAGAAAGATGGGTCTTTACGGCTCTGCACAGATTACCGAGGACTCAATGCAGTCTCCTGTCCAACAAATACCCTTTGCCATTAATCAAGGACCCTTTAGACGATTGGGCAAGGGACGATTTTATCTTTACTAAGTTGGACTTGAGAGAAGCTTACTTACAGGGTCAGAATTGCTGAAGGCTATGAACACTCTGACTGCATTTAACACAGTTTGGACAGTTTGAATACTTAATAATGCCATTCGGGTTAAGTGGGGCCCCGGAGCTTTTTATGGCCCTTATCAACGAAGTTCTCCATGATTTATTGTACAAGGGAGTAGTGGTGTACTTAGATGACGTTTTAATTTATTCACAAACCAGGGAGGAGCATGAAGAATTGGTTCGGGAAGTATTGAAACGCTTGCTCAACAACTCCTCTTTGCCAAACTTTCCAAGTGCTGTTTCCACCCAAACCTCTATTGACTATTTGGGTTACCGGATCTCAGCCTTCAAGGCCTAAAATGGATCCTGCTAAGATTGATGCAGTCCTCCAATGGCCTGTCTCTACCAACCTAAAAGAACTCCAATCTTTTCTAGGTTTTGCTAATTTCTATCGCGGACTTTTATACCCCAATTCGCTGAACTGACTCTCCTCTCACAGACCTCTCTTACTGCATTTTGGCGGTAAAGATCCACTGACCGGCCAAGCCCGGCCCCTTTCCTGGTCTGAAGAATGTCAGACAGCCTTTCAGCTTTTAAAATCTGCTTTACTCAACCTAACCTATCCTAAAGCACCCTGACCCAGATCTCCGCTTGTGGTTCACGTGGATGCCTCGACAAAGCGCTTTGGGGCAGCCCTGTTGCAGAGAAATAAAGATGATAGGCTGGTTCCGCGGTGCTTATTTATCAAAGAAATTCTCCGGGTGCTGAACTCAACTGGACTGTAGGGGATAAAGAGACTCGCGGCCATCAAAGTAGCACTCTCCACTCTTTGGCCACTGGCATTGAGGGGGGGCTAAACACCCTTTCAAGTTTGGTCGATCACAAGAACTTAATGGCCTCTCCACCCTCAAGATGTCCGCTGGCAACTTCGCTAATGCCGCATTTCTTTTCTCGCTTCTTCACGGTCCATTTTTCCCCCTCGAAAACCAATAAACTGGCTGATGCGCCTCGCGCCTCTACCTCGAGGGTGGAGCTGCCTTACGGGACATTCACGCGCACTATTCTTCCCCCCTCCCAATTGGGGCTGGCTGTCACCCGACTCAGACATCCGCTTCCTCCTTCCGCCCATTCCCAGCCTGGTCTCTCCTTTCCTATGGGAACTCGGGAGGAGGCGGCTGCGCGAAATTCGCGGAGGAAGGTGACTCCCACCGCGCTTGGAGAATCGGCGCTTACGGCGGGGAGTAAGTTACCGCCTCCGTAAGCAGGTTCTCAGGCTCTGCCATGATGCCCGCCGGGCTGGACATTTTGGCTTTCTAAAACTCTGCATTTGGCCCGCCAGTTCCTGTGGCGCTGGCGCAAGGACATTGAGACGTGATATTAAAGGTTGCTCTGTTTGTGCAGAAGCCAAGAACGCTCCGGAAACCCTATGGTCTGTTGAAATCTCTCCGTGGCCTCCCGCCTCTGGGAAGTCATTTCCATGGATTTTATTACAGATTTGCCAGAAAGTCATGGCAACACGGGTCTTGTGGGTGGTGGTGGACTTATTTTCTAAACAAGCCCATTTTCATCCCATGTGCTTCCATCCCTCCGCCTCCTAAGTTAGCGTCTGTTCATTCAGCATGCTTTACTGCCTACACTCACTCAAGGTGGTCTCCACCGCCCCCAATTCATTTCTAAGTTCTGGAAAGTTTTCTAGGGTTGTTAGGGGTCACCGGGCGTTGTCCTCTACCACGCTCAAAGTGACGGTGAGTCGGAGAGAACGAACAGAACCTCTAGAGCAGTATTTACGTTTGTTACACCAACTACCACCAAGACAATTGGTGCGAAGCTAATTCCGCTTGCAGAGTACTATAATAATGCGGTTCTATAGTACAAAAAAAGACCCCTTCAAAATTGTGTCCTGTCAGCCCTTCCTCCTCGCTGTCGCAGAACTACTCATGGAAGCATTGATCCTCCTCGAGTTTCAGCAGTGGATTTCATCTCTGGCCGAGGGGTGGAAAATGGTCCAGACTGCCTTGTACAGCAGGCTAAAGACTCCCCTGTGCTGTAAGCGGATAAGCACCGGCCGATTTCCTCTGCGTGGGCTTCTGGGTGTATTTGTCTACCAAAATCTCAGAGACGCATAAATTTTCAAAACTAGGGCAAAGATTCTGGACCTTTTCAGATTACTAAAGTGATTAATGATGTCACTGTTCATTGATTTGCCTAACTCTCTTAGTAATATTCATCCTGTCTTCCATTCCAGTTTACTCAAGGAGGTTCTCGCCTGATGTTTGGTATCGACCACTTTGAGAGACCCCACCGACTATTATTGATGGCCACAAGCATTAATGTAAATTGACGCCATCCTGGACTCTCGCTTTAATCGCAAAACGCTTACAATATTTAGTCTCTTTGGGTGGGGTATTCCTCTGGGTATAATCAATGGATTTATTCCGAATATTGACTCACTCTCATTTCTGCTTTCCACTTCTCCGCATAAACCTGGGGAGGGCCTTTTAAGGGAGGCAGAGTGTAAAGGATCCAATGGTGTTGATGAGGCACAGCCTGGCCTTGACTACATTCCCACAGCCCGGCGATAGCCAGTCTGGGCGGGAGAATCTTAGTCTCAAGTGAGGGGAGATGAGACCCTCCGCTCCCATGGGAATCTGGGAGGGGATGGGATGGACAGAGTTATAACCTGTGCTCTGGCGGAGATCTTATTCCAAGCCACTGCGTGTCACGATGCGGAGCTTTCTACGATGTCTGAATAAACGGTCTTTTACACCCAAAAAGCCTTTTATTTCTGCTTCTATGCCTTCTCTCAGGGGTGCAATTGTTAAGCTAGCAGCACCAAAATTTCAGGGTATCTTCAGGGGAATCTCCTGATGATACCATCCAGGTTTGGTGAAGTTTGGTTCAAGGGGTCCAAAGTTATGGACCCTCAAATGTGTATCCCCATCTCCTATTAGCTCCCACTGGAAACAATGGGGGATGGGGAGTCCATAACTTTGGACCTCCTGAACCAAACCTCACCTGACTTGGGTGGTATTATCAGGAGGGTCTCCTGAAAAATCCCTGAAATTTTGGTGCTGCCACGTTAAAAACTGTGCTCCCTGCAGGCCAAAAACTGAAAAAAACACTAAAAATACAAAAAACCCACAAACGAACCTAAAATTTTGTGCCCCCCCCCCCCCCAGTGCATGCCCGGCGCAATGCGCACACCCCGGCCCCCTGGTAGCAATGCCTCCAAGGGCTGGCAAATATGGAATTTGGCGTGAGGAGGGGCAAGTGTTTGAGAGCTCTCATTAAGGCCCCTAAATTCCCCAAACAAACAACACCTTTGCCAATATTAGTTCTGGAATTGCGTGAAAACTCCCACGGAGATCACTGGATGCATGAGCTGGTGTGCAATTAAGCAAATTGTGGGTAATAAATGAACAAATAATTACACTGCCTGTAGAAGTTGATGCTTTTGAATGGGGAGCCAGATGCACAATTAAGCAACATGGAACTATAATGTTTAGTGACTGGGTTTCTGGTATGCATTTATGATAGCAACAAAGGATTGATATGCCCATTGCAAAAAACCCTCTCTGCATATGCTGAGTAATTGTCTGGAATATGCTATGCTGGCACACAAAATACCCAAGTAAAAAATAACACTGCAGATTTGAGTATGCTTTTGGTGCTCTGTTTACCGTACAACGCTGACTTTCGTCCCCAGCCAGCTTCATCTTGTAGATGTGATCAATCGGGAAAACTAACGCCAAAAATACAGTCTCCCAAAGGTGTTAAACAAGGCTGCGTTTTGGCCCCCCTGTTATTTAACCTTTTCGTTAAGGATTTGTCCCTTGACCTAAAAGCGGTCAATTCACCCTGTCCCAGCTTCGGTAATGTGACCCTACCATTGCTTTTATTTGCAGCTGATGCACTATTACTCTCTAGAATGAAGATGGGTCTAAACTGCTTGTTATCCAAATGCAGTGATTATTGTACATGGAATTCATTATCCATCAATCCTGCCAAATCTAAGGTGGTTGTATTTGCTAACTCTTATAAACCCAGCAGATGCATGCTAGATGGTGCATTGGTTGAACAAGTTAAGTTTTGTAAATATCTAGGAATTGTTTTCCATCACAAAGCCTGTTGGTACAAACATAGGCCGTTTCTGCACGGGCAATTCATGGCGGCCTGGAGACGGTAAAAACACCGTCTCCAGGCCGCCATTCGCATACAGCTGCACGCAGCCGCCTTTGCCGCCCGTCAGTATGAAGGCGGCAAGCTTCCCCAGAGCGCTTCCTCCCAGTTTTGAACGCTGGCATGAAGCCGCTGCTGAAAGGAACGGCAGCGCTTCATGTCAGCCTCCCACCTCGCACTCATCGCCCCTTAGGTTCTACCGCCGAGGTTTCCAGACGCTTTGGCCCGCGCGCCTCGCTTCAGGCTTAGGGTTGGGGCGGTCCCTGTACCGGGCGACACCGAGGCCCGGGACAGGCCGGAACAGCTGGCCGGGCGCTCATGCCCAGCTGCTTCAAGGACCGTCCATGCGGACGGTCCCAGCGTCTTCAGGTCGGCGCGCAATGCGCCGACCTCGCCGTTTCCGCCGCCGTGCGGAAACGGCCATAGAGACCCAGCTATGACAGCTTGTAGAGCTACTGTGGCGGCTGTGGAGAACTTTTTTTTTTTTTTTACAAAAGGTAATAGGTTTATCCCTGCCACTGTGAGAGTTTTTAACATGAAAGCGATTCCCAAATTGTTCCATGGGATCCACTTGTGGATTAATGCTTGGAATCATAAAGTGGAAAGGATCCAGTCAGCCTAATTATACAAAATATTTGGAGTGCTGCATTGCATTCCTTATGCTGCACTCTGTTTGGAAGAGGGACAACATCTTCTTGTTACGAAAGCTTGGCTGGCAGGGGCGAATCTAGGCAAACTGGAGCCCGGGGACAAAATCTGAGTTTGGTGCCCCCCCACCCCAGGTATGGACGACCACCCTCCCCCACAATGACGAAACAATGATTTTTTGCACCAGCTCACAAAACACCTCCCACCACCAGCAAAACATACATGGCTCTCTCCCCACCAACTCTCTTTCCTAATTGTGTCCTCACACCAACCCTATGAGGTAGGCTGCTAGCCTGAGAAACAGCTCCAAGCCAGTGCATGGGGAATTAACTTTTAAGCATGTAAATCTCTCACAAGTCAACCCCCATCTGAAGGTTTACCAAGCAAACATCAGCATCATCTCTCACAAATCACCTCCTACCCCCAGCAAAACAGGCATGGCTCTCTCCCCACCACTTTCCTAATTGTGTCCTCACACCAACCCTGTGAGGTAGGCTGCTAGCCTGAGAAACAGCTCCAAGCCAGTGCATGGGGAATTAATTTTTAAGCATGTAAATCTCTCACAAGTCACCCCCCATCTGAAGGTTTACCAAGCAAACGTCAGCATCATCTTCAGTTCTGCTGCTGCTTCTGGGCTCCCTGCTCAGCTTGCCTTTTCCTGTGCCTGCCGGCACCCGGCTGCCGGGGAGAAGGCTTCTGAGTAACGCCACACTTAATTTAAGGCGAATAAGGCATGCTGGGTTAGAGGGAGGGGAGGCGGAGCTCCCCAGTCCTGCTCCTGGGAGCCCAGCGGGACTTCTCCCCCACCCCCTGGACACTCCAGGCCACCGTACAGAGTGGGCGGGGCTACGACAGGCACTGGGAGCAGTCGGCTGCTTCAGTGCCTGCTTTCTAGGGCTTGCTCAATCCCTCGCTCTGTAGGAGGATGTTTTGGCGCCCCCCCCACGTGACCTCAATCGATGCGCCCGGGGACAAGGGGTACCCCATGTCCCTAGGCAGGAACGCCAGTGTTGGCTGGCTACCCTAAAGTTTTGGGTTCGCCTGTGCTTTAATTCGGACACTGGTAGCCTTACTTATCATATCCTTCCCCAGCTCCATGGATCTAAGTGGTGGCAGGCAGTTGAAATTAAAATACTTTCCCTGGGATTTTCCTGGGATACCTTGCAAATGCTACTTCCTTCCGAACTCTTTTTTCAACTAAAAAGTTGCGATTTTTTATCGTTTCCACCACTTACCTTGGACATCTTCAAAGGTTGCCAAGTGCGCGCTACTCCCAGCTGCAAGGCCATTTCTGGCGCACTCCCGGAAAGCTTCCATCGCACTCCGCCAGCTTCTGCGCTGAGTCATCAATAAAAGGCTACCAGCTTTGAGGAGATGCCAGGAATGATGCGCACTAAGGGGGGGGCAACGAGAAAGTGGCAGCGCCGGGTGGCTAAGCGCTTGTCAGCCGCCCCTGTAGTGGGGAGTGCCGGGGGACCCTGCGCTACTTGGGGAGAGTAGCGCGCAGCAGCAGGTAAGTGGGGAAACGACCCTTGACCAGGAGCTTCAAGTTCTACAGGACCAAGCGCAAAGTAATTGCTCCCCCCTCTTTTTCAACATCAAATTTAAAACCAACCAGATGGCAGACTATTTGAGTATACTCCAAGAGCCCAAGCTCAGATGGATATACACTGGGGCTCGTTGTATTTCCTTCCCTTGTTCCGTACTTCAAAGGAGGTTTCTTAAAATTGACTCGCAAGAGCGGAAATGTTCCCACTGTATTACAGTGGTGCAATCCATGGAACATATAATGCACAACTGTCCTAAATACGAGGGAGCTAGGACTAGGCTCTTGGCTCTTCTTCCTGTCAAGTTTAAGGAATACTCCACTGCTGGGAAGGTTATATTCCTACTAAACAACTCCTCTTCTGTGATTTTAACTTCTGTAGCTAGGTTTCTTTTAGGAATTGTGGGATAATACCTGTGACGGTTTTATGTATGGAACACTTGTCTGGATATTGCTGGTTGTTATTGGTATTATGCCTAATAAATGTTTTATGTATGCATTGCGTTCACATCCTACATGTGAGCTCCCAAAGGCACCTGGTGGGCCACTGCGAGTAGCAGAGAGCTGGACTAGATGGACTTTGGTCTGATCCAGCTGGCTTGTTCTTATGTTCTTATGTTCTTATCTTGTAGTTTTTGCATAGCGATTTCTTCCAGTTCTTTACCTGACAGTCTGATCCGACAGCCAACCTGCATCGCATTGGTCAAACCCATCATCGTAGGCTGCCTGCAACTGCTCAGGGGTTGCGATGACAGCGCTGTTCTGGATGCACGCTTCTTTGGCCTTCTGGAAGTCCAAAGTGTACCGGGTCGAGATGGCTCTGTAGTGGAACACGATGCCTGGAAAACACATCCACCAAATGCACACCCATCAGTGTCAGGATCAAAGCCTGAATCGAACCAGATGTATTCAGATATATTCTGTTTGATGTAAGCCTTGATTGATATGTAGAAGGGGCTCTTTCTCTCTCTTTCCTCCCTATACCTTTCTCCTTCATGTTTATGGCTTTTGCATATACAGGTTGTCTGTTGAATCGCAAGGGGGAGACCTAGCAAGTGACATATCTTTCTCTCTTTGCATCCTTGAGGCATGTAGGCCTTCTAAACAACCCTTTTCACACTTTTGCTGGGAAAGCAGGAGGGGGGTTTGAGCAAGAGATATAACAGCCTAGGACAGCCAGATTCAGCAGAACTGGCTTTCTCTAGCTAGGGACTCGTTGCCTTCAATAAACATTTCTGATCAAGAATCCAGAGTCCGTTTATTGGTCTAAGGTCCGAGACCTTACAATCAGTGACTATTACAATTGCAACCAGCAGGTGTTAAATACAAGCAAGCTGTGACTGGCTCCCTACTTAGGTCGCTCTCTCCAATCAAATCATTGCCTTGCCAGGATCTGCAGTCCACAGAATTACAACAAGGGATCTATGTATCATTGGGAATTATGCTTCTGAAATCATATTCTTCCTGGATTATGAATTTTCCTCTCCCTTATCATCAGCCAAAATATACTCAGTACTTTTTTAGCTGAGAAGAAGACGAAGAAGAAGAAGAGGAAGAGGAAGAGGAGTTTGGATTTATACCCCACCTTTCTCCTGTAAGGAGACTCAAGGTGGCTTACAAGCTCCTTTCCCTTCCTCTTCCCAGAACAGACTCCTTGTGAGGTAGGTGGGGCTGCGAGAGTTCGGAAAGAACTGTGAGTAGCTCAAGGTCACCCAGCAGAAATGTAGGAGTGTGGAAACACATCTGTTTCACCAGATAAGCCTCTGCCACTCAGGTGGGGGAGTAGGGAATCAAACCCGGTTCTCCAGATTAGAATCCACCTGCTCTTAACCACTATGCCACACTGGCTCTCAATTAGTGGTCATATATCATGACAGCCATTGTGGTGTGATGGCTAAAGTGTTGGACTAGGACCGGGGAAATTAAAGGTAAAGCTGGTCCCCTGTGCAAGCACTGGGTCATTGCTGACTCATGGGAACCTGAAAAACCCAGATTCAAATCCCCACTAGAGTCATGGAAGGTTGCTGGGTGAACTTTGATCACTCACACATTCTCAACCCTAACCCTGGCTAGCATTTGGGTGGGAGACCTCCAAGGAACCCCAGGGGCGTGGCACAGAGGCAGAAAACGGCAAACCACCTCTGAACACCTCTTGCCTTGAAAACCCCACAGGGTTTCCATAAATCAGCTGTGACTTGACAGCAAAAACAAACGTAAACAAAAAAAGACACTAGGAATGTTGGCTAATAGCCCCCTTCTGCACATGCAGAATAATGCACATTCGATCCACTTTCACAAGTGTTTGAAAGTGCAGTATTCTGCATGTGTGGAAGGGGCCACAGAGATGCAAAATTTCTCAAAAAATTTTATCCATAAGGATTTTTTTGAGGTGGAAGGGGTGTACATATGGAAATGTATGCAGCGATCGGTTTCTTACGAACTTTAAACTTATTTTGTGGCTCGAGCAGCACAAAATGCATCCTTTATAACTTAGCAAATAAAGCTGTACTATTTGGCACAGTTATGGAATTTCAAACTGTAACGGTATTACACCTTTTAAAGTCCAACAGTCAGGGGGCTTAGAAGAGTGTGACTCAGTTCAGGATTATAAATGCTTCCACCAAGCTGTGAATATACTTAATGCTTGAGAGAGAGGGGAAATGAATGGCAAGCTACTACACTCTGTGCTACCTTAACAGTAACTTGAGCAAGGGTGCTTGCCATCTGAGAAGCAGGAAAATAAATAAAAGCTACCAATATGCAGGAAATATCACATATTATACGCATAGCATTAAAATAATTTACACTTACAATACAGATAGTAATAAAATTCAATAATAACCATCCAAAATTCCTATAATTCATAAGGTTCTGGAATCTGTTTAATTTAATTTCCGTCACCAATTAGGAAAGATTAAAATTATTATTATTAATTAAATTTCATATACTGCCCAACCACTTAAGGACTCTGTCACTTATAATCCAAGAATCCCTGTATCCTTTTAAATCATAATAAAGGGAAAGAAAGGTAGAGGGCCAGTTGATTTGGGAGACCAGGTCCCCTTCCACACATGCAGAATAATGCGCTTTCAATCCACGTTCAATGCACTTTGCAGCTGGATTTTCCTATGCGGAATAGCAAAATCCACTTTCAAACCATTGTGAAAGTGGATTGAAAGTGCATTATTCTGCATGTGTGGAAGGGGCCCAGCTAGCTGGAAACAGTTGCTGCATCAAATATAGAAAATAACAAAGTAGAAGGCAATTTGATCATATTGTCAAAGGCTTTCATGCACAGACTCAACTGACCATTGGGGGTTTTCCAAGCTGTGTGGCCTTGGTCTCCTAACATTTCACCTGCATCTTTAGCTGATATGTTCAGAGGCATGTCACACTAAGATGTATCCCTCTCTGTGGCATCGTGGAGAGAAACACGGAGCAAAAGACATTGTACCATGATATGCCTCTGAAGATGGCAGCCATAAATGCAAGTGAAATGTTAGGAGCAAAAACTACCAGGCCATGACCAGAGACCCTGGAAAACCCACAAGAGCCATTAGAACTCAGTTCTACTAATCAGAAGGAAATGTAGGCTCACCTTTCACCTTCACATCAACCATATCTTGGCTGTCCTCAATGCCATGAATCACCTCACAGCGATAGGTCCCAGTATCATTGGATCGAAGAGCCTTGATTTCCAGGGTGGCATCAGTAGGAATGGCTGGGTAGTTGGGCAGAGAAACCATGTCTTGGTATGCAGTGTTGATTCTAACGTGGCCGTCTAGAGCCACCAACAAGACGACCTCCTTTCCTTCTGAGAACCTGCTCCATTTGATTCTCGGGGACAGGGGGGCGGTAAAAGGGGCTGTGGTAACGTGCTCCAATGTGTCAATGTAGTAACAGGGGATTGTCAGGGTGTGCCCCAGGGGAACACACAAGGGGGAGTGTAAAGGTATGCTCACACTCAGTGTGACTCCGTGATCTGCAAGTTAGAAAATGATGAAAGGGAGAGAAACAGAATTTAGAGCCATATATTAGTTACTATTCGCCAACAGTCCAAATCCCAGACGATGTGCTCAGGCACATGACAGAATGTGTCAGTGGAAATACATTAATTAAAAATTTTAAAGATCCCACAAGTCCATGGGTATCCATCCATATAGGAGTCTGACTGCTGCATCTCTGTGATTCATAACTCTTCCTCCAGGATTGTCAGCCCCTTTGAGTCTCCTTACAGGAGAGAAAGGGGGGATATAAATCCAAACTCCTCCTCCTCCTCCTTCTAATCAGCCTTCACAAAGGGCTGGTAATTTCTTCTGGGTCATTGTGCTTGATGTCACACTGGATGCAGAGACAAAATCCCTAAATCACGTCTTTGCACAATCAATTACTTTGACATTTCTCCTTTCCATGTAGAACAAAGCTGCCCATCATGATTTTTTTTATTCAATAGTTTGACATAAAGAAGGTGTCAAATGACCATCTCTGTGGAGAATATTCTATAGCCTGGTGCTACAACCTAGAAGGCCCTGTCCCTGCTAATTGATAACCTTATGGGTGGAATCAATCAATATCAAGTGGACTTCCATAAGAGTAAATATTCAGATGAAAGCTGCTAATTGGGCACCTAAGTGCTCCTTTTCTGGGATTCAATAGCATGAACATGATTTGTAGATGATTCTTTTCTGCCTTCTCTGATTGCACCAGCAACATTCAGAAGTGGAGACAAAATGCTGTTCTTGTAATCACTTCTAAAAACATCCTCCAGAGACCCATACACAATCCAGCCATCTGTACACCTGAGGAATATTGCAAGGGACCATGATTTTCATATCAGAGATTCTAGAACAGCATTCCCCACTTTTTGAGTCTGTGGACACATTTGGAATTCTGAAATGCCATGTGGGGCGCATCAACAAAATGTCTGTCACAAAATGGCTGCTGCAGGAGGCGGAGCCACCCACGAAACAGTTCCACAGTTTAACCTCAGTAGCACAGAGTAGATCCTTGTGATGGGGCAGCAGCTGTCACCAAAGCAACATTTTGAAATCTCTGCTCGGCCAATCAAATCTTCAATAGCCTTGCTGGGTAAAAACCCTACCTGGATCCACCTACTTCCTAAAAACACATGACAGGCACCAGAAAAGGTATCAACAGCTAATCTTAACAGAGTTATATTAGTTGAATAATGATAGGTATGAATGGTTTTATAGAACTTAGAATATGATAACATACCTAAAACTTCCACAGAGGCGGCTGTAGTGATGACTTGCAAACTCACAAATACTAGTAGCAAAGTGGTCATAGTTTACCTGTAATGATACACAGAGACACAGGGCTGTTAGTGAATTTTCAGAAGATCACAGGTTAGAAACAGAATTTCCCCTGCAATGAGAATCATAGTTTATGTGTGTGTGGGGTGGGTGGGTGGGGGTGGGGGTGGGGGGTAGCACTGCCAACATTATTTTTTACTCTAGGACTCCTGTACAGTTATCTCCATCTTCCTCTTTTGAAGTCCCCTCTGTTTGGATCTCCCTGTCCTTTGTCAGTTCCAGATTGCTTGAAGACTACCAGCAGCCTTAAAGGTTAAGGTAAAGGTAGTCAGTCCTTGTGCAAGTGTAACCTCTAACTGTGGGTTCTGTGGGGCAGTACTTGGAATGAGTTGCAACAACAATTTTTAAACAACAAAATGGTTTACTTTTCTTTACAATTAACACTTTTAAAACATCAACATTTAACGTTACAATTCAAGGTCCTGTTCAGGTTGCATTTCAAGTCCTTCTATTTACAGTCTACTGATATTGCCAAGTCCAAATTCTTCTTTGCAAGTTGGCTGGCTCCTGAAGACTCCAAGGGTTTGATGAACAGGTTGTAACATGATGAATTCAGGAGAACTCTCACCCTTACACCCACAAAACAAAACCCTGAAACAATAAACTCCAACATTTACAACATAGCAAAAACAAACAACTACCTTCCCAGTAGTTCCCAACAATATTGCAATTACCTTAACAAGGTGTTAAGGGCTTATAGAAAATCAAGGTCCTAGTGTGGTAGCTCTGTCTCTGCAAAGAGCTCTTGCAGCCTTTCTGCTGCTCTGAGTCTCCACTTTACTGGTCAACTCCATTCTGCAATAACTCCATTTCTAGGCATGGGGTTACATTCTCCCCACTAAAATTCTGTCGCCTTGACAGTAATCAATGCAATCCCCTTGAAATCATTCAACAATGATTTCCCAGAGATTCCTGTAATTGAGGAACCACATTTTGTGCATCTGAATGCAGAATATTGTCTTTCCCTTAAGCCAGCTTAACTGGCAGTTTGCAAAACTCTTTACAGCAATTGTTGCAATACAGCCAAGCAGTTTGCAGAAGGGATGGGGGATTGCAACTGGAATCCCTTCCTTCATTTAACTTCCAAACAGAATCATGTGTTTCAAATTCACACAGCAACATCTCTTGAACTTACATCAAATAACAAAACAGTTATATGGGGATCAAACCCCAACTTACAGAAAATACCCATTGCAAGTACTTATATTTGCACTACCTCCAAGCCCCCCACGCTAAGCCATTTGTAACTCCTAATCAGGCTCTTGTGGGCAGTACTTGGAATGAGTTGCAAAAACAATTTGTAAACAACAAAATGGTTTACTTTTCTTTACAATTAACACTTTTAAAACATCAACATTTAACGTTACAATTCAAGGTCCTGTTCAGGTGGCATTTCAAGTCCTTCTATTTACAGTCTACTGATACTGCTGTCCAAATTCTTCTTGCAAGTTGGCTACCCTGAAGACTCCAAGGGCTTGATGAACAGGTTGCAACATGATGAAGGTCTCCAGGAGAACTCTCACCCATTACAAGCACAAAAGAAAACCCTGAAACAATGAACTCCAACATTTACAACATAGCAAAAACAAACAACTACCTTCCCAGTAGTTCCCAACAATATTGCAATTACCTTAACAAGGTGTTAAGGGCTTATAGAAATCAAGGTCCGAGTGTGGTAGCCTTGTCTTCTGCAAAGAGCTCTTGCAGCCTTTCTGCTGCTCTGAGTCTCCACCCCCTTACTGGGTCAACCCATTCTGGGCCAACCCATTCTAGGCATGGGGGTTCCACAAGCACCAAGTTTTACAGACCCATGGGTGATATCACATCATGAGGGCCATCGTCTCTTCCAGTCATCTACGCTTTACCCCCAGCAAGGTGGGTGCTCATTTTACCAACCTCAGAAGGATGGAAGGATGAGTCAACCTTGAACTGCCTGCCTGAAACTGACTTCTGTTGGGATCGAACTCAGGTCGTGAGCAGAGCATTGACTGCAGTACTGCAGCTTACTGCTCTGTGCCACAGGGCTCCCAGCAACTGTATATTTTATAAAAGCTCCATGCGGCCCTGTTCATCCTTTTTCCTGCGAACGTAAAAGCGATATCATCATCCAAAGGGAGGATATAAGGATGCATTAAGATTCTTTGGTGCAAGCAAAATGATTGTCTACTGGAAGTGCTGGAACACAAGAGAAATCATAGAATGTAGTTGCGCTTTCTGTTTAACCATCAAATAGATATCCAGCGTTGGAGAAATACTAAATACTAGTTTTCTTTGGCAAAGGCCTTCAGGGTAGCCAAAAGCAGGGAGTGTTCTCAACCAAAAACTCTTCAAAAATGCTGGCAAGAGTAATACAAGGTGCTCTGGTCGATTCCTCACTTCAAAAATTAAACTAGATACAAACCAGTTTGGGTAGATTCAGGACCTTTTGAACACGGTTTCATGGTCCCCACTGCAGCCTGTGCCCCCTTCTTCCCAGAAACGCAGCAGCCATGCAGGAGTTCCCGCTGTTGGCAATCTGCTCAGGGGCTATCCTGATTGGCTGCTGTGTTGTACTGGGGTGGGAATTTTTAAAAAATTTTCAAAGTGACGGATCCACGTCTCTGCGAGCATGCGCAGAACGAGTCTATGCGGGAGCAGGGAATCGGGCAGTCAAAACAAAGCCCTGTTTCCACGTTCCACGTGTTTCCATTTCTAAGTTAATGCAAGTTACACACACACACACACACATATACCCCTCTCCACAACTACCGAAAAGTAAAAGTGTCCAAAGGTGGGCATTTATGCTTGAAACCATGAGTGAGGTGCACAAAGGACTGGACTTTCTCAAGCAGATTCAGGGGCTAAAATAAAATGAAATAAAACAGCTTCCTTGTCCCTGGCTGGGGTCAAACCTCTTGGCCATTAGCTGAGTGCTCAATCAATTGTGCCACAGAGACACCACTGTTTTCAGGTTGGGGGAAACACAACAATGAAGCGGGACCGTTTCAGCGTCTTGTAGTGTTTTCACGTTCATGTGTGAATGAATGAATGAATGAATGCAAGGTTTACTGATGCCGTCATATATTTCTTTAGTCACAAAACTATTCCACGTTGCTTCAAAAAGACATCAATTTCGGCACCGGAAAATTTAAGAAAAGGGCTGTGCTTCCTAATTGGATGAGAGGCTCCACGTCACTCACAAGGGCGGGTAGTTTGAATCTGGATTCAACCCCCCCCCCCTTCCCCACTGGATTGCGTGTTTTTTTGAAAAGGTCTACTTTCCTCCAGGTTCTGAAATAACACGCGCTGAGCGGGGGGAAGAGCGGCAGAAACGGGGTGAATGCATTTTCGGCGCTGGTGTAGTGGGGAGTTTTGAATGAAAGCTGGATATTTGGAGTGACGAGTATGCATTTAATCATGAGTGGGGAATCGACCTCTGTTTTGCTGGTAGTGTCTGTCTGTCTATCTGTCTGTCTGTCTGTCTATTTGTCCATCCATCCATCTGTCCGTCCGTCTGTCCGTCTATCCAGCTCTCTGTCCATCTGTCCATTTATCCCTATATCACAACAACTACAACTAAAATAAATGTAAATTGTAATTTTACCCCTAGACTATCCAGTCTTGCACTGGCCAAGAATTAATAAGCATTCTCTTTGCAGGCAAATTTGTTTCTATTATTTATTACGATTAGAGTATACAATCACAAAACGACCATAATGAAAAGTGGGGGGAAGGGAAAAAAGTTATTAAAAGACCACCCCAAACAAAAACTGAGCAGGGGAGAAGCAATTCAGGAATTTAGCAGTCATTGTGAAGTGTGCAAGCAGTCACAAATTAAGAAGAAATGGCTGTAAAAATAAACACAAAGAACATTTGCCCGCCAGAGCAGCCGTGGTGTAGTGGTTAAGAGCAGGTGTACTTTAATCTGGAGGAGCCGGGTTTGTTTTTCCGCTCAGCCACCTGAGCTGTGGAGGCTTATCTGGGGAATTCAGATTAGCCTGTGCACTCCAACACATGCCCACTGGGTGACCTTGGGCTAGTCACAGTTCTTTGAAGCTCTCTCAGCCCCACCTATCTCACAAAGTGTTGGGGGGGGGGTGTAAGGGAAAGGAAATTGTAAGCCCCTTTGGGTCTCCTTGTAGGAGAGAAGGGGGATATAAATCCAATCTCCTCCTCCTCCTCCTCCTCCTCCTCCTCCTCCTCCTCTTCTTCTCCTTCTCCTCCTCCTCCTCCTCCTCCTCCTCCTCCTCCTCCTGAGCTACTGCTGCAAGACCAGGAGACACCTTGAGATCTCCTGTTATGACAACTAATCTCTAGCTGATCAAAGTCAGTTCCCCTGGAGAAAATGGCTCCAGTGGAGCATGAACTCTATGGCCTTATACCCTGCTGAGGCCCCTCCCCTGCCTCCCCTGCCCTCCCCTCCCCTCTCCAAACCCCACCCTCTCCAGGCTCCACCTCCCCCCCCCAAAAATCTCCTAGTATTTTCTAACCCAAGGCTGGACACCCTATGTGTGACAGATAGAGAATCTGGTGCCTGTAGAGTGTAATAGGGTGGGGCCCTGAAATATTTGGGGAAATTCAAGGAGCCCCAATTCCTCTGCAGCCCCTTCCGCCCATGCACAATTGTTTGAAAGTAGATTTTGTTATTCTGCACAGTAAAATCCAGCTTCAAAGTGCATTGAAAGTGAATTGAAGTGGTGGGATTCAGCAGGTTTGCACCACTTCGGCAGAGCCGGTTGTTAAAATGGTGCTTGTAAACAATCAACTGTTAAATTATTTGAATCCCACCACCGGAACTGGTTGTTAAATATTTGAATTCCACTACTGATTGAAAGTGCTTTATTCTGCATGCGCGGAAGGCACCTGGGTGCTGCAACCCCCCTGAAGTTACAAGTCTTTTAGTAGAACTGAGAGCTTTTCTGTTCAAAATTCAGCCTGGATCAGGTAGTGTGAGGGGAGACGGTTTCTAAAAAGGGGAAGGTTCTGCATTTCTGCCTCTCCCTTAAATAAGGGAAGTGGTGAACTTGACAGTCAGTAATAAACAGTGTTTTCTCAGCTGTAACAAAAATATGGAAATTTGTTCCATTCTGAGCGGCTTCCAAACCATCCTAAGACTAAGCCCTTTGTACAGCTGGCTACTTGGATGTGGCTTCTTTTCCTTCCTTTGGAAAAAAAAATCTACAATACTTGAGACAGCAAAATAATTTTTAACATAAGGATATGCTTGCATCAATCCATTTCCTAGATCATGTCCTAGCATGAAATGGTGCTGTTTCAAGGTTTCTTGCAAGGAATTGAGAAAGAACAAGAAGAGTTTGGATTTACAAACTCCTTTCCTTTCCTCTCTCCTCAACAGACATCTTGTGAGGTAGGTGGGGCTGAGAGAGTTCTGAGAGAACTGTGACTAGCTCAAGGTCACCCAGCAGGAATGTAGGGGTGTGGAAACACATCTGGTTCACCAGATAAGCCTCTGTGGGGAATCAAACCCAGTTCTCCAGTTTAGAATTCACCTGCTCTAACCTCTACACCACTCAGGGACATTGGGGACATCCCTGTTTGTTTCTGCATGTACAAAGCAGGGATGGATGTGATGAACACAGGTGAACACAGCTGAATCTTCTTCCTATATTATTTTCCCAGACTTTCTGGACCAAGCTCCCCCCCCCCCCCCCCCCCCGTATCCAGGTCTGATTGCAAAGGAGAAAAATTACTGTGGTGGCAGATAACAGGAAAATAAACTGTGAGTCTATAAAATTACGTTTGGGATCAGTATCCTGTTAAAGAATTTAGGAGCACCCAATGAAGATGATAAGCAACAGATTCAGGCCAGACAAAAGGAAGAATTTCTCTTCTTCCAGAGCCAGCGTGGTGTAGGGGTTAAGAGCATAAGAACATAAGAACTAGCCTGCTGGATCAGACCAGAGTCCATCTAGTCCAGCTCTCTGCTATTTGCAGTGGCCCACCAGGTGCCTTTGGGAGCTCACATGCAGGATGTGAAAGCAACGGCCTTCTGCTGCTGCTGCTGCTGCTCCCGAGCACCTGGTCTGCTAAGGCATTTGCAATCTCAGATGAAGGTGGATCAAGATTGGGAGCCATAGATGGCGTTCTCCTACATTAATCTGTCCAAGCCCCTTTTAAAGCTATCCAGGTTAGTGGCCATCACCACCTCCTGTGGCAGCATATTCCAAACACCAATCACATGTTGCATGAAAAAAATGTTTTCTTTTATTAATCCTAACCCCTCCCGCCCCCCCCCCCCACATTTTCAATGTATGACCCCTGGTTCTAGTATTGTGAGAAAGAGAGAAAAAATTCTCTCTGTTGACATTTTCTACCCCATGCATAATTTTGTAGACTTCAATCATATCCCCCCTCAGACGTCTCCTCTCCAAACTAAAGAGTCCCAAACGCTGCAGCCTCTCCTCATAAAGAATGTGCTTCAGTCCCTAAATCATCCTTGTTGCCCTTCTCTGCACTTTTTCTATCTCTTCGATATCCTTTTTGAGTTGTGGCGACCAGAATTGAACACAATACTCCAAGTGCGGTCGCACCACTGCTTTATATAAGGGCATAACAATCTTGGCAGTTTTATTATAATTCCTTTCCTAATTATCCGCAGCATAGAGTTTGCCTTTTTCACAGCTGCCATGCATTGAGTTGACATTCCCATGGAACTATCAACTAAGATGCCCAAATCCCTTTCCTGGTCTGTGATTGATAGCACTGATTTTTGCCCCTATGTGCATCACTTTACATTTTGCTACATTGAACTGCATTTGCCATTTCATAGCCCACTCACCTAATTTATCAAGGTCCACTTGGAGCTCTTCGCAATCCTTTGCAGTTCTCACCACCCTACATAATTTGGTATCATCCGCAAACTTGGCCACCACGCTACCTACTCCTACTTCCAGGTCATTTATGAATAGGTTAAAGAGCACTGGTCCCAAAATGGATCCTCGGCGGACACCACTCCCTACATCTCTCCATTGTGAGAACTTCCCATTTACATCCTCCCTTTGCTTCCTGTTCCTCAACCAGTTTTTAATCCATTTCCGTCTTATTCCTTGATTGCTGAGTTTTCTCAATAGTCTCTGGTGAGGAACTTTGTCAAAAGCCTTTTGGAAATCCAAGTAGGCAATGTCCACTGGTTCCCCGTTATCCACATGCCTGTTTACACCCTCAAAGAACTCTAGTAAGTTTATAAGACAAGACTTGACTCTGCAAAAGCCATGCTGACTCTTCCTTCACAGGGCTTGCTTTGCTACATGTTTTATAATTTTATCTTTAATGATAGATTCTACTAATTTACCAGGAACAGATGTCAAATTGACTGGTCTGTAATTTCCTGGGTCCCCCCTAGATCCTTTCTTAAAGATTGGTGTGACATTGGCCATCTTCCAGCCTTCAGGGATGGAGGCAGATTTCAGAGATAAGTTGCATATTAAAGTGAGAACATCAGCAATTTCATGCTTGAGCTCTTTAAGAACTCTTGGGTGAATGCAATCTGGGCCAGGGGATTTGGTAGCTTTTAGTTTATCAATGGATGCCAGGACTTCTTCCTTGTCTACCACTATCTTCACTAGTTTTTTTGATTCGCCTCCTAAGAAGCATGGTTCAGGCACAGGAATTTTCCTCACCTCCTCTTGGGTGAAGACAGCTGCAAAGAATTCATTCAGCTTCTCCACAGTCTCCCTGTCATGCTTTAGCACACCTTTTGGTTCTTCACATCTGTAATGGCCCACTGCTACCTAGCTGACTTCCTACTTTTGATGTACTTGAAGAACTGCTTGTTGCTGGTCTTGATGTTCGCAGCCATGCATTCCTCATAACCCTTTCCCCCCCTCCCTTACAGCTAACTTGCTTCTCTTTTGCCACCATTTGTGTTCCTTCTCGTATTCTTCATCAGTCGAGCTGGACTTCCATTTTCTAAAAGACATCTTTTTTCTAATAATTTCCTCAACCTCCCTTGTTAACCTGGTGGCTTTTGTTTTGCACTGGGTGCTGCCTTTCCTAACTGGCCCCAGGAAATACATTCCAGCTGAGCTTTTATTACTGTGTTTTTAAATAACCTCCAAACATCTGTGGACAGTTTTTGACTCTCTTGACTTTCCCTTTCAAGCTTCCCAAGCACTCATCCCCCCCTATCTTGAGAGAAATGTCCAGTTGTCACTTGTTTGCATGCAGAGATACTGAATCTGACAGCATTGTGGTAGTGTTCCCTATTGGCTCAACAACACTGACTTCCCGCACCAGGTCCTGGGTCCCACATAGAATTAGATCTAGGATCACCTCTCCCCTGGTTGGTTCCACAACCATCTGCTCTAAGCCACGGTCATTTAGCACATCCAGGAATGCTCTCTCCTTACTATGACCTGGACATGCATTTTTCCAGTTTATGTGCGGATAGTTAAAATCGCCCATTACCACTACATTTTTGCTTTTGTTGGCCTCTCTAATTTCTTTTTCCATCTCAGAATCCTCTTGTGCACTTTGGTCAGGGGGATGATAGTATATGGTATTCCTAATATTAGACTATCCTTCAACCATGGTATTGATACCCACAGTGCTTCTGTAGGGGAATCAGCTCCCCCTGCATTGTCTATTTTATGTGACACTATGCTCTCTTTGACGTAGAGGGCAACCCCACCCCCAATACACCCTGTTCTATCCTTCCTGTAGAGCCTGAACCTGGGATAGCAGCATCCCACTGGTTCTCCTCATTCCACCATGTCTCTGTGATGCCCACTATATCAATGTCCTCCTGCAAAACTCTGTACTCCAGCTCCCCCATTTTAGGTCGAAGGCTTCTACTATTAGCATAGAGACACCTGTATACCCTGTCTCTGTCCTTAAGTTGGAATTTATGTGCTTTGCCCTCTAGCCTTTTGTAGATACTATCACCTATCACATTGCTATGTTCCTTGCTTGTATGTGGTTGATTTAGAAAAACCTCCCTCTCTGCATCCCCATAGATACTGTATTCCGAACCGAAGTCACCTCAGCTCCTGTCGGCTTTCCCCCAGGAATCAGTTTAAAAACTGTTCTGCCACCTTTGAAATGTTGAGCACCAGCAGCCTGGTTCCTCTTTGGTTAAAATGAAGCCTGTCCCTTTCATACAGGTCTGCCTTGTCCCAAAAGGTTCCCCAGTTCCTGACAAATCTGAAACCCTCTGCCTTACACCACCTTCTCATCCACGCATTGAGACCCTGTATCTCTGCTTGCCTAGCTCGCCCTGCACGTGGAACAGGTAGCATTTCTGAGAATGCCACCTTGGGGGTCCTGGACTTCAACCTGTTACCTAGCAGTCTAGATTTAGCTTCCAGAACCTCCCGGCTACATTTCCCAATGTCGTTGGTGCCAATGTGGACCACCACTGCTGATTCCACCCCAGCACTGTCTAACAGTCTATGTAGACGAAGCGTGACATCTGCAACCTTCGCACCAGGCAGGCAAGTCACCATGCGGTCATCACGTCTTTCACAAACCCAACTCTCTACATTCCTAATGATCGAATTGCCTACTATGAGGAGCCTCCCACCTCCCCAAGGGGTATCCTCAGTGTGAGAGGATATCTGATCACCAGCTAAGGCAGGGGTCCCATCTAAGAGAGCATCTTCCACCACCTCAGACTGGCACCCTCCATCCCCCAGACTCTCATTCTCCATGACATCTGAAGAGATGTCACCTTGGGAGTGGGACCCGGCAGTTAGGTCCCTAAAAGCCTTGTCTGTCACCCTCTCTGCCTCTCTCAGCTTCTCTAGGTCTGCCACCTTGGCTTCAAGAGAACACACATGTTTCCTGAGTGCCAGGAGCTCATTGCAGCGAGGGCACACCCATGACTTCTGTCCTAGTGGCAGATAGTTGTACATGTGACACTCAGTGCAAAACACTGGAAAGCCTGCTGGCTTCCTGCCTTCATATCTAATTCTGTTTAGATATTCAAATTAACTTTTAATGAGTGCCTCTCCCTTAAGCTTTCTATACCTTCTACTATCCCTCAAGATATGTTCTTATTTAGTAAAATACCTGCGTGTGCCGTTAGGCACACGCCGCTGCTTCCGGAGACTGACTAAGCAACACAGCTAATAGGAAACCCCATCTCTCAGCAGCCTCACCTATCAGCAGCCCCAGGACAAAGAGAAAAAAGAGAAAACCTCTGTTGACCCCTGTTAAAACACACTGTTTAAAAGATGTGGCTTTGAGAAAAGCCCTCCAAAAAGAAAACCAGAGCTCACTCAGCCCTTACTGTCCCAGCCCTCTTCTCCACTGCTTTTCCTCTCTGCTGCTTTCAGAGACAGAGCAGGTACACTCTAATCTGAAGAACTGGGTATGATTCCCTGCTATGCCACTTGAGCTGTGGAGGCTTATCTGGTGAACTAGAATAGCTTGTGCACTCCAACACAGGCCAGCTGGGTGACCTTGGGCTAGTCACAGCTCTTCAGAGCTCTCTCAGCCCCACACACCTCACAGGATGTTTGTTGAGGAGGGGAAGGGAAAGGAGTTTGTAAGCCCCTTTGAGTCTCCTTACAGGAGGGATATGGGGGGATATAAATCCAACTCTTCTTCTTCTTCTTACACAGGCACCCAACTATGACATTTTGGAACCAAAGTAACTCCTTATGGAACAAGGACATTTGGAATAATTGCCTTGTTCACACTGTTTAAGCACTGTGGAAAATTGTTCTACCACTAGAGTTTAGTCTCATTGGACTACTTGGGAGTATATATTTACGGGAATCTACTGTGGGGGCATCTTGATCTAGAGTTACTTGAGATAGTACAGAAAACCATCGACGGTGACAGATGTATAAATTACATAAAGTTTGTTACATTCTAGCACTCAATAAACATTTATGTTAGAGAAAACATGATTAAGAGGAGACACGGTTGAGACCGATAAATGTCCTTGAGAAAGAATATGTATAGTGAAGTCAGATCATATATATATACTTGAAATTCAAAAAGCCATAAAGAGGAAAGGATGTGTACAGTTGACTGAGAAAAACACATAACGATCAAGAAGAAGAGTTTGGATGTATACCCCCCCCCTTTCTCTCCTGTAGGGAGACTCAAAGGGACTTACAATTGCTTTCCCTCCCCTCCTCACAACAGACACCTTGTAAGGCAGGTGAGACTGAGAGAGTTTGGAGATACCTCTCAGGTCACCCAGCAGGCTTCATGTGGAGGAGTGAGGAATCAAAGCTGGTTCTCCAGATTAGTGTCCAGCTGCTGTTAACCAGCTCTTAACCACGCAGACTCTCAAAGGAAGTTCTGATTTGACTATTTATTTGAAATTGGAGGATGTCAGCAATTCCTGTTTTGTTGTTTTATTTAGTCAATTCTAAAGCATTATTTTCATGACGCCTGGGATTGAACCCAAGATCTTCCTGCAAAAATGCTGTTCCCTTGAGCTACTCTCTCCCTTCACTGTTTAGCTGAGCAATTGAAGTGGGACAGCGTTTGTTGGAAGCCATCTACAAAAAAGAAGGAAAGAAATCCTGCACAAACAAAACAGAAGGAAAAAGGGAGAAGAGAGAAAGCATCCAAACCCAGCCCATCATCAGCATTTTCACACCCATGTACGGACAAAATGCCAAGGTTGGTACCAAAACCAGTTTGTTTAGAAATCAAATCCTTTTGCCACTGCCAGATCTGGAGCCAGAAGCTTGAGTAGAAAGCTGGAAGGGAGCCCAAAGAGAATTTTAAAGAGCTCTAATTGTCAGGAATTGTACCTAGTTGATTGAGATGCATTGCTGGTTCAATGTAGTTACAAAATATATTGCCGGTGATTGTATCTTGCCGGTGTATATATTGCCGGCGATTGATTGAGATACATTCCTACCTCAGTGTAATCACTGCAAGATATATGTAACCAGCCTGCAATATGTTACCACTGCTGTAAGAGATAAGTGCTAGGTCTCAAACCTTGAATCAATAAAACCTTGAATCACTTCCTTGAGTTCTTCTTTATGGCTTCACACTCTATGTAGATAACTAGGCTTACCCTTGACACTCTTACTCCCACGGGAAATGGGATGTTTCCGCTGATCTATGGGGGCAGGAGGCCAGGTGGCTTTATCTCTATCTGTCGCTGACCTTGGGGTGCCTCTGCTTGGAAGGAAGTCTTTCTCATATTCTTTGGGAAAATGGGAGGGGGGCAGCGGTGGGATTCAACCGGTTCGTACCACTTCAGTAGAACCGGTTGTTAAAATGGTGCTTGTAAACAACCAGTTGTTAAACTATTTGAATCCCACCACTGGAGGGGGGATTATTTCTGAATAAAGGGGATAACAAAAGCCAGGTTCGCTAGAACTGGCTTTTTACAAGCTGGGAGCTTTGTTGCCTCCCAATAAATGCTGCTGATCAACAACACAGAATCCGTTTATTGATTCAAGGTTTGAGACCTAACACTAATCACACTCTGCCTCCTCAAACACACATCCACTTAGCAATCCAATCTGTAATAAGGATTCCCCTGTGGGTTTTTTAAAGGCTGGTTTGGATCAGAGCCACCATGGGGGTGAATTGGTTTAATCAACATTGTCATCCAACCTTTCCTTCAAAGAACTCAGAGAAGCACATATAATTCTTCTTCTTCCATTTTAACATCGCAACGTTCCCATAAGGTAGGCTAAGTCGAGAGAAGAGTGCTTGGCCAATGAGGCTCATGCTTTAACCATCCTTCATAGGATCCTTCCACACCAGCAGGAAAGCAGACGCTTGATAGATGCCTAGCCTGAGGCAACCTGGTCACCGAAAAATTTGAACTTGGAGCATAGATGAAAACACTGCGGCCCACATCAAATCAAGTCATAAATGTGACCAAATGTTGGTCTGCAAGAATTATCTTGCCCTGACCTGGATGGCCCAGGCTAGCCTGATCTTGTCAGATCTTGGAAGCTAAATAGGGTCATAGAATCATACAACCATAGAGTTGGAAGAGACCCCAAGGGCCATCAAGTCCAACCCCTTGCAATTCAGAAACACACAATCAAAGCACTCTTGTCAGATGGCCATCCAGCCTCTCTTTACAAACCTCCAAAGAAGGAGACTCCACCACACTCCGAGGTAGTGCATTCCACTGTCGGACAGCCCTTACTGTCAGGAGGTTTTTTCCTGATGTTTAGGTGGAATCTCTTTTCCTGCACCTTGAACCCATTATTCCTGATCCTAGTCTCTGGAGCAGCAGAAAACAAGCTTGCTCCCTCTTCAACATGACATCCCTTCAAATATCTAAACATGTCTATCATGTCACCTCTTAACCTTCTCTTCACCAAACTAAACATCCCCAGGTCCCTAAGTCTCTCATTGTAGGCCATGGATTCCAGTCTTGATCAGTTTTTGGATGGGAGACCACCAAGAAATATCAGGTTTGCTATGCAGAGGCAGGCAATGGCAAAGGACCTATGAATATCTCTTGCCTTGAAAACTCTCCTGGGTTACCATAAGTTAGCTGTGACCACCCAGCACTTTACACACACAATTTACACACACCTGATACCCAGGTGAAAAGGTAGAGAAGTGCGGATGTATACCCCACCTTTCTTTCTTGTAAGGAGACTCAAGGTGGGTTACAGATTCTTTTCCTTTCCTCTCTCTACAACAGACACCTTGCAAGGTAAGAGAGAGTTCAGAGAGAACTGTGACTTACCCCAGGGTACCTGGCAGGCTTCATGTGGACGAGCGGGGAAACAAATCCAGTTCTAGTGTGAAGGAGTGGAGAATCAAACCCAGCTGTCCAGATTAAAGTCCACTGCTCTTAATCACTATACCAATGCTGGCTGTACTTCAGTTTTCCACTCCAGTTTACGGGCACAGGTGGCAATTTTAAATGCTGACCATGTTTTTTATTTTAAAAACCTTACATGTTAACAGTGAATACATCAGACAGAAAGCGTCTAGCCTTCCACCTGCATTGTTGATTTTTTTTAATTTGTGGAGAAGTTTTACACATATGAAACTGAAAGATTTATGCCATCCAGTGGAGTGGCTCCTACCACTTCCTGGCTGATCTATACCAGAGCCAGCATGATGTAATTGTTAAGTGGCAGACTCTAATCTGGAGAACCAGGTTTGATTGCCCACTCCTACACGTGAATGGCGAATTTTTACTGGTGAACTGGGTTTGTCTCTTGCTTTAAAATCGTACAGGGTTACCATAACTCACCCAGTGGTGGGATCCAAAAATTTTAATAACAGGTTCTGATGGTGGTGGGATTCAAACAGTGGCGCCGCCGCACACACGCACCTCCAGTCCCTATTGGGCAGGGAGGTTGCTTTAGTAACCCCTTCTCAGCATTCAGAAAAAATTAGTAACCACTTCTAGAGAAGTGGTCAGAACTGGTTGGATCCCACCTCTGAACTCACCTGTAACTTGATTTCAGCTCATACCAGCCAGGTACCTTGAAATTATATTTCCCACGTTATTATTTTCTTTAGAAGAAAAAGAGTTTGGATTTATACCCCACCTCTCTCTCCTGCAAGGAGACTCAAGGTGACTTACAAGCTCCTTTCCCTTCCTCTCTCCACAACAGACACCTTGGGAGGCAGGTGGGGCTGGGAGAGTTCTGAAAGAACTGTGACGAGCCCAAGGTCACCCAGCAGGAATGTAGGAGTGCGGGAACACATACAGATAAGCGTCTGCCACTCAGATGGAGGAGTGGGGAATCAAACCTGTTTCTCCAGATAAGAGTTCACAATGCAACATCTAGGAGTGAACAGTACAGAGGCAGGTCGCTGGAACTCCTTTTGCTTGTCCTGCTAAGCTTTTGACTACTAAGCCAAAAGCTTTCCTCCAGCCACCTACTGCAGCCCGCCAGTTGCTGCGCAAACCCCAATTTCTGGCTCCTATTTCTGAAAAAAAAAAAACCCTTCTCAATTTTGTTCCCAGTTTGCACCTTTTGAAGATGCCTTGTTAAAAGCTGATGAGTGAGACCTCCTCTTTGGTTCAGCCTGTTCCTTCATTTTGTTTGGACAGAACTCCACTGGGGAATAAATCTCCCCTGATTTTGCTTTCCCCATTATCAACTGTGGTTTATTTGAACGGAGCCAAATTGCTCGACAGCAACAAAGGATGGTGGAAAAGCACAAAGAGGAAGGAGAGATGGTTTACAACCAATTTAGTTTGTTCTGGGCCATTCATGGAGGGAACATCTGTCAGATGGCATAAAGACTTCTAGGAAAGTCCTCTGTTGTTGGCCCAAGGGTGATTTAATTGTGAAAGAAGAGAAAGGGAGTTTCAAGGAGACCTCAAGAATTATTTATCTTATGTTTCCCGGTCAATAATCATTCTGATCTTAAATAAATATAGCCACTAAATTAGATAGATGGAGAAGAAGAAGAGTTGGATTTATACCCCCCCTTTCTCTCCTGTAAGGAGACTCAAAGGGGCTTACAAACTCCTTTCCCTTCCCCCCTCACAACAAACACCCTGTGAGGTGGGTGGAGCTGAGAGACCTCCAAAGAACTGTCATGGTATGTGGGAAAAAAGAGGGTTGATCTCCTAGATAACTGGGTCACCAACAGAGCCGGAGCCAGAAAGTCTGGAGCAACTTGTGATAGTCAACCTTTAACGTGATTGGTGCAAGAGACTATCTCTGACTCTGTTCCTATGGAAGACTGTTGTTGGGCAACATTATAAAGCTTGAACATTATAAAGCTTTGTATAGAACTCTGTATATTTAGGCTTCTTACTTATCTTAGTGCTTAGTCCTGTGCAGCTTAAGAACTTTGTATTGTGTTTGTATGCTGCAACTACCAAGTAAAGTCTTCCTGTGGAAAGAACATCTCTTGTGAAGTGTCTTATTCCTAAAAAGATGGGAGGCTGCTGAGAGTATGAAGTTGGACTACTAGACCCTCTTGTCTACTATGGGTAGCTTCACTCTACTCTGCTGATAAGAACTGTGACTAGCCCAAGCAGGTCTCCCAGTTGGCATATGTTGGAGTGCACAAGCTAATCTAGTTCACCAGATAAGCCTCCACAGCTCAAGTTGCAGAGTGGGGAATCAAACCCGGCTCTCCAGATTAGAGTGCACCTGCACTTAACCACTACACCACTCTGGGTCCCATGTAAGCCAACATGAAGAGAACGAATTTCTCAGGGAGCATAAACCTTTCTTTGACTTAACAGTTTAATGGAGAAACCTGCCTTATATCTTGGACATAGCTCTTTCTTTCGTACTGTAAAGAACATTTGATTTTCTCAGTAATAACCGCATTTAGTTGTGATTCTAATTGATCATAATTATTTTTTTGCTCTTCCAGCCAAACAGGAAAACACAGGTGTATATTTGCTGCTTAAAATACTATTAAATAACAAGAATGGATGATTGGAAGAGTCCCCTTGACTCTTGTGAAGAATTCACAAGCTATCTAATGCATAAATAATGTATCCAAGTTATTCACTGAATATAAAGCAAGCTGGCACAACCGAAGACAACTAAAAAACCAACATGAAAAACCTATTTAATGTCCATGACCTAAAATTTAATATCCATGACCTAAAAAACCTATTTAATATCCATGACCTAAAATGTCCACCACAAATTCAGGGGCTGCATGCTATTCAACTGTATGGGAAAAAGCCAAGCCCTTAAATGGTAACAGTGCATTGTATATCTGAATGAACAAATCCTTCTGAAATATTTCAAAATATTTCAAAATATCATGGAAGCTTTACCAGATGGACTCATTTTTTGTTTGACCCAGAGAGAGCGGATGACCTTGATCAACGTGCCACAGAGAAAACATGAAAGGAAAATGTGAAAAAAATAGCCAATTATTGAATGTATGCTATCTTCATTCATCCTGATATAGAAATCATACTGAAATGCTAAGAATGGATAGTAAAAGACCTGGAAAAAAATGCTGTCATGAGGGTGCAAAATCAAATGCAGATTTCTGGCTAGGAAGCATGGAATTTGCTCATGCGATTTCATGCAGGTTCTGGGCCATACTTCCAATTTTAGGGAAATGAGTTGCCATGGGGTATGAGAGTGAAAAAGGTTAGGAACCACTTGCCAGACCATGTAAGTTTTATAGCAATTCCTTGGGTCTATTGCTCAAGCGAAAGACCCTCAGTATTTAAATTTGGAAAACCAAACCAAACCAAATCCAGCCCATTCAGTTCTTCTGAAGTGGTGCCCAGAATAATGGGAGGAACTGTTGCTATGTCAGAAAGCCAGGAGGAGCGAGAAAACCTGAAGAAATCAAAACATGTGTTGATTCTCTTTGCTCTCCCTCTGAAGGGAGAGAGAAAGTTGAATTTTCTGAGGTTTCAGAAACCATGGAGATTCTGTGATCTGAGGTGCGATGAGTTTGAGAGAGGGGAAACGTGTGCACATCTGAGAATCCAACCGGAAGGAAATGAATGCTGAATGCGAAGACGATCGCAAGTACATACATAGGCATGAACTTTAGCATTGGGTGGTGAATTTCATTTCCAAGTGAGCCCTCACAGGCCAAATACCCAAGATCCTATCTACATTTGGCAGAATTCATGGTTTATTACATTCATTACATATTTTAGAAACAAACACTGTAGTGCCTCCTAACCAAATCAGAACGACACACCTTGAGCAGTGACCCTCTTAGCAAACAACTTCTTTGAAACAAAAAAGTGTCTGGTCTAATAGATCATAGTACTAAGGTTTATTAAATCATGATATTGGGCTAAGCTGTACAATAAGATTGAGAAGTGTGTTATTATCATACACGGGGAGTGTCACAATGCCTCCAGATTAAATTAGCCATGCAGCTCCTGCAGCTATTTAAAAACTAAATATACATCATCGTATCAAGTCTCTCTCTTTTATCAGGAGAGTTGCCAACCACCAGCTGGCAGCAAGAGATCTTCTGCTGTTACAGCCGACCTCCAACCGATTGCAATCGGTTCCCCTTGGGGAAAATGGCCACTTTAGAAGGGAGACTCTAGTGGTATTATGCCCATTGATGTCCCTCCCCCTCCTGAAATCTCCCCCCCCCTATTTTTTATTGTATCATTTGAATTTTACAGTTTATAGTAATTTCCTTCTTCATACATTTTCAAACAATACTTCCCCCCCCTTTTCTCCCTTCCCCTACTTCTTCATAGTTTTGTCACACAAACAGCAGTAAGTTCATTCTCTGTTGCCTCTTCTCCCATATTTCTTCATTGACTCGAGCTTCTTTCATCCAGTCCATGTATATTATCCATATCTTCAAAATTTCATTCTGTTTATCTTGCCATGTCTTATTTTTGGTTAGTATATCGAAAATATCAAGTGTCACTTGTTCCCAGATATATTCTAACCATCTCTGAAGTGTCCGTTTTTTCTTTTCTTTCCAGCCCAAGGCTATTGTTGCGTGGGCTGCTTTAATCATTATTTTATACATATAACTATATTGTTTATCCACCCTTCTGTCTTTCATTACACCCATGAACATTAAGTCATTTAAATCAATATTTATCTTCACCAGTTTCTCTCTATATATTAATACAGTTGTCCAAAAATTTTTCACTTCTGCACATTCTAACCACATATGGCTATAATATGCCTCTTGGTCTCCACAGTGCCAGCCCCTCCTGAAATCTCCCCTTCCCAGACTTCACTCCCAAAATTTCCTGATATTTCCAAACCCGGAGCTGGAGACCTTGTTTACCAGAAATATATTGTGAAAGATTATTTCTAATTCTGAACTTCAGTGGACTTCAGAGAATACAAAATTGACTTGGGCTACAACAAGCTTCTTTACACATGAGTACGATTTTTCATTTAGCAGCACTATTTCCAAATATAGCAATTCTGTCCATAAATATTCCATGTATTTAATATGTACAGAGATATAAGGATATAAGGTATTTGCATACCCTGTCTTTTCCCAGATGCTGTCAGGACTAGGGAAACCATGTCTCGCGCTTTTCCTACTCATCGGGGAAATTTCTTTTTAAAACATGGTGCCACGTTGCAGTGGTGGGATCCAAAAATTTTAGTAACAGGTTCCCATGGTGGTGGGATTCAAACAGTGGCGTAGCGCCAATGGGGCTGGGTGGGGCACGACGGGGGTGTGGCCGGGCATTCCGGAAGCAGGGCATTAATAATTTCTCTGTTACTATAAAAAACTCTTACTGTAAAAAAAAGTTCCTAATTTCCAGCTGGGATCTTTCTGTCCATAATTTAAACTCATTATAGCAAGTCCTATCGTCTACTGCCAACAGAAACAACTACTTCTCCTCTAATTGATTGCCTGTCAAATACTTAATACTTTCAAATACTTAATTTTGTTTCTAGAAATCAAAAGAAGGATACTTTCCTTAAACAAGGAACTTTACCATATTTCTAAAACATGTTTTTAAAACAGCCCAGCAGGGAGAATTATCCCATTTTCTACCTTCGCTAACCAGCCACATAGGAAACAACAGGACTTTATGATTTTTGGACCTAATGGAATTTCTAACGGAAAAGCAGACCCAGTTAGTACCCCCCTCTCGGCACACACAAATAATTAGTAACCCACTCTCGGGAACCTGCTGGATCCCACCTCTGCCACATTGGCAGTGCAATGTCACTTATAGTGAATACCTCAAGTGATGTAACATTGGTGGGATGCTCTAGAATTTGGACAAAATCTTACAGCGTCACATCAATATAACGCTAACAATGTGATGTCACTTCTGGATAGTTGCTGGAAGTGAAATCACACCACCAGCATGGTGCCATTTTCTCTTATGACACCCCCCCCCCCCCGCCCCATGGCTGATGGCCAGGGTGGGCGACAGCAAACATTACACAATAAACAATAAAGATTACAATGAGATGATTTATTAAGATCATTAAAACATGTCCTCAATAGAGGAGGCCTAAGCACCGCCCTGAGCCCTCCGGGGGAGGGCAGTATATAAACCCAACAAATGAATGAATGAATGAATGAATGAATGAATAAATAAATAAATAAATAATAAGCAGAGTTAGACACATGGGAGACCTTGAAGCACTGACAGCCAGCATGGTCCAGGAACTACAAATACAGTCAAATATACAAATACAAAACTACAGGGAAATTTTTTTTAAGAGAAACACACAGCAGGGAGTAGTTTTGAAAACGTTTCAAATCAAAGGAGATTCATTTAAAACATTTTGAGGCTGGAAATAAAATGTTTCCACAACCAAAGGGGGTAAAAACAATGTGAAACTCTATGGAGGAAATGTTTTATTTCCTGCCTCAAAGCATTTTAAATAAATTGTGAAAGCAAAAAATGTTGAAAGCAAAAAATGAAGGAAGGGGAAAGCCATATATGTCATCCTGTGTTTGGAGGAAGGGCACAATAAACATGCCCCTAGTGAATAAAATCAGATATAGGTTTGTGGTGAAGACGTGCCCAGTGATTTGCTATTTGAAGACCAGATCAACGCAACCATCACAGAAAACAAGTCGAGACGGTCATGTCAACCACGTTGCTGCACAAGATTGGCAACAGACCCTTTTCAGGTTTTAAAGCGTGTTTTATTTTCCAGTTAGCATTAAAACATGTTGAGCTAAATGAATCACATTCACATTTATATGAGACCACATTCCAGATCGAACGGAACAGGTTTCAAGGGACACACCTCGAGTTAAAACCCAGTTGAACTCGCTCGGGAGTTTCCTGCCATACAAACATCGTGTCCCTGAGATGTGGGCAGGTTTTCCCCTCCACAAAATAACTCTGTTTGCTTTCCCTGCCCTAGGCACAGCCTTCATTGGAGACAAAATGCCCTTCTCCAAGAAGGTCTTCTGAGCCGGCTTTGTCCGAGAAATTCCACACCTCTTCACCTCTCTCATCTGTTGGACATTTTTTCCACCACTGTCATTTAAGACAACTTTCCCTCCAGTTCAGACTTCTTGAAAGGTGTCAAATCTTGTAAGGGAGACATGTTACACTCGTGGGCCTCCTAAGCCACACAGTTTGTCAGTCCAAGGCATTATAAGTCACCCTTTCAGGCTCTTTTCCTTCATCTTTTATAGCTTGAGGGAAAAACTGGAGGGAATTCTGGAGTTCCTTCTCAATCAAAAAATATCTGAGGAATTTCAGGAGAGGTTGAAATTTTCGAAAACGCTCTTGGGTGATTTCCATTCACCAGTTGAGTTTGCCCAAAGAGCAGGAAGAAGAAGAAGAAGAAGAAGAAGAAGAAGAAGAAGAAGAAGAAGAAGAAGAAGAAGAAGAAGAAGAAGAAGAAGAAGAAGAAGAAGAGTTTATAAGCACCTTTTCCTTCCTCTCCCCACAACAGACACCTTGTGAGGTAGGTGGAGCTGAGAGAGTTCTGCAAGAACTGTGACTGGCTCAAGGTCACCCTGCAGGAATGTAGGAGTGCGGAAACACATCTGGTTCACCAGATAACCATGTAGAACTCTGTTCATCATCTGAGGAACTTCAAGGAAGACCAAGTAAGCTTCAGTTAGGACTACCAACATTTCTATGTTGGGTTTCTCACATGTCCCATTTTTGTCTTCCACAGGAATGTTTTTGAATGCATTCCACTGGAAGGAAAGTTTGAACATCAGAATATTATGTTATGATCTACAGCAGGGGTCCCCAAACTTTTTAAACAGGGGGCCAGTTCACTGTCCCTCAGACTGTTGGAGGGCTGGACTAAAAAAAACTATGAACAAATTCCTATGCACAAATGATTGTGAAATGTTTGATTTCACCTTTCAGCCTTTCTGTCATGGTCTATTTTTAGAACAGTGACCAAAGTATGTCAAGTACAGGGTGGGCTCCAAATATTGTTGGGGAGGCTGTGGAATCCCTTCCCCTGTAAAAAAAAAAAAAAAAGCAGAACTTTCCCAATGAAGCATTCCATCTAACCCAGGATCAGGTATCTTCCTGGGTTCTTTCCTCCTCTAGCAGCCAGCGAAGCGATTTGGCCAGCCTGGCTGATGCCAATGGGAGTGGGAGGGCGGAAATGAGAAAGCCTCCGAGAGCAACATACACACGCTGGGGTAGCCGAGAGGGAAGGCTGTGGAGCAGGCGTTGCCACATGTAAGGTTTCCAACTCTGGGTCAGAAAATGCATGGAGATTTGGGGGTGCCATCATGTAACTGCAATCAATGGCCGTTGGGGCCAGTTCCTCCTCTCCCTCGAGCCCCCACTGAAAATGAATGGAGCCATCTCCGCCATGCCTGGCGGGCCGGATAAATGCCTTCAGGGGGCCACATTTGGCCCCCGGGCCGTAGTTTGGGGACCCCTGATCTACAGTGTTAATTCTGTCTCTTGAGTTTTTGTATAGGATCCAGCTGAGTTTCAAATGCAATATAATAGTTTCCTTTGGGGATTCATCCAAATAAATAATTTTGAAACTCTGTGAAAGGAAAGGGGGTTCCAAAATCTCTTCTATAGTAATCCTGGAAGGATGGCTGATAAGTCAGAATCCAATCCCCCCCCCCCCCCAAATCCTGCTGAAATACATTCAACAAATCTTCCAGACATGATCCAAGCAGTGAATACTCCAGTTTCCATCTTGACTTCCTTGGACATCCAGAACTTCCAGAGAAAATCCATTCCATTGGTCAGCAGATTCTGGAGTAAATTTCATGATGGAGTACACATGTTTATGTATAACAAGGCTGCAGTAACAATCACTAAGTCCATTGGGTGGGCCCCTCATTACTTAGAAAACACCTCTTCCAAAATGCCCCATTGCATTTTCTTAGAGTATATGTGAAGTGCTGTCAAAATATAGAAGAAGAGTAGTAGTGGTAGTGGTAGTGGTAGTGGTAGTGGTAGTGGTAGTGGTAGTAGTAGTAGTAGTAGTAGTAGTAGTTTGGATTTATATCCCCCTTTCTCTCCTGCAAGGAGACTCAAGGGGCCTACAATCTCCTTTCCCTTCCCCCTCCCCCACAACAAACACCCCATGAGGTAGGTGGGGCTGAGAGAACTCCGAAGAACTAGCCCAAGGTTATCCAGCTGTGTTGGAGTGCACAAACCAATCTAGTTCACCAGATAAGCTTCCACAGCTCAAGAGGCAGAGCGGGGAATCAAACCTGGTTCCCCAGATTAGAGTGCACCTGCTCTTAACCACTACACCACACTGGCTCTCACTACACGTAGCTGACTTCAGGCAATCCATGCAAGCAGCTTTCAAATCAAGTGAGAAGCACAGGTGGTTTGCCACTGTCTTCGTCTATAGGGTCTTCCAAATCTGACTCTGCTTCGCTTCTCAGATCTGATGGTTATCCCATGCCACCTTCCTCCCCATCTTTAGATTAGCTCAGATCTATTTTGGATGGAAGTGATAATCTTGTCCCGCAGCTTTACTGCTTTTTAGGGCAGGGCTGACAGCCCAAAAATCTGTTCCTTTAGAAGACAAGCTGACAGAAAGAAGACCTGTAGCTTTGCTTCCTGCCCAACATGCTAGCCTTCCATGTGCAGGCAATATTATTGTGTAAGGACCATTCAACCACGTTAAATTCTTCCTGCAGTTCAGTGTAATCCAGCTTAAACACAGGTTGTCTGCCAGTGAGAAATTGAAAGCGCCTGTCCCGAGAAGCCCTCCCTTGACATTTTAACTGTTCTAGGTATTTGATTTTTAAAAATATTTGTTTGTTTGAGCAACGGTTTATGAGATAGCAGATTGTATAAAGGAAGCCACAGCCCTCGGTTTGTAAGGCCTGGGCACGGCTGTTAGCAATATGACATTTTGGAGGGCATCGATTCATACCCCATCATGTCACAGCTGACATCTGGCAATCTTCTCTAGATTAAAATGCCAGTCAATTGCTATGCAGATGCCCTCACTCACTGATTATGCAATTTAAGTGTTACATACATATGCTAAAATGGGGGGATTCCACTTAAGACATGCAAATTACCCTTGCAAATTGCACCATTAACACTTGTTAACCAATACAAATTGTTCTTTCTTCCACCCTGGACATTCCACAAGTATATATACTCCACCTGCTTTACTACCATCAGATCCTTTGAAGATGCCAGCCACAGATGCAGGCGAAACATCAGGAGAAAATGCTACTGGAACATGGCCATTCAACCCAGAAAACCCACAACACCCTAATCTTCTTTGGATTTCCCAGGTGAGAGATAAGCAGAGGTAGTTTACTCTCACCTAGCTTCTGTCTCCCATCCAGGAACTAACCAGGGCCGACCCCGCTTAGCTTCTGAGATCTGTTGAGATGAGGCTAGCTTGGGCCACCCAGTTCAGGATCCTGTTTATACTAGCTGAGTTTTGGTTCCATGTTTGCAAGCCATCAGAGAAACTAGCAGGTGCTGTGTGCTATATAGCACAGATGGAACTTGATCAATAACCATCACATTAAGGTTGCCAGTTTGAAATTAAGAATTCTCGCTGTATACCTGGAGTCGGGAGGGGGGGCGGGGCTTGTGCTTTTTGAGTGCAGAAGGGGCAGAGCTCAGCCCCAAAACAGCTTGGTCAACTAAGATGTACAGATAACCAGAACAAATCAGGACGTCCCACCTGTTGGCTGGCCACTCTGTACCATCTAGAGAGCAACGGTGCTTTGCACATTTTGGGGATGTTTGAAAAGCAAATTAACAAAAGTGCTAGTGGCAGTGATGGACCCGGACAGAAATACATATTACACCCCGCTTAGCAAACCTCAATAATACAAAGTGCAATTTTTTTCAATAGTGTGCAAAAATAAATTTAACAACCAGTTATCCATTCATGCACACATCACGTTCATACCAACAAACTCTCAAACAGCTTATATCCCTCTTACAAAAGATCTCCTTATAATTTCTCTAATTAGCTGATATAAAAATATACCACTTAAACTTGTTACAATAAAGAGGAAATAAGTAAATGTAACAATGATTCAGCCCAAAAAGGTTCTATCAAATTCTCCTGGAATCTCCCAGTGTAATATTTATTTCTGTTTGGATGCTTGAAAAGTCCCCCCAAAGTTACTCCCTTCTCTGCCTTTTCTTTCCTAGCCTGACTTAACCTTCAAAAATAGCAGCTTGAACCCAAAGAGGACAGGACTGTTCATCTCGAGAGCAGCACATACGCCCCCCTTTTGAAAGAAAGCTGGACGGTACCCATTATAAAATAAAATGCCCCATCTATTCCTGAGCACAACAAAAAAGCTACTATAGATTTACACTGTGAGGCTATTGAGAGAGGGGAGGAGAGGCGGCCACTTGCCCGCTGTCAGCTTGTGCACACATATGCACGGGGAACAGGAGGGCCCCTGGTTGCGCACACAGGCCAAACTGTTCTGCTCCCGCACAAGGAGGCACTGAGCTCTTAAAAAGCAAACTGTAGGGTTTCCGTCGTTGTGCGGTGCTCAAGCTAATTTAATATATAGCAGCCCTCTCTCTTTATCCCTTTCTGCCTCTCCCATTTCTCTTTCCCCCCACTCTTTAAAGGGCCGAATGTTCTGAGGTGCTCGGCAGCGGATGATCGCTGGCACTCTATGTGGTCCAGGCCTTGCTATGAACACTGCTTTTGTTACCACATTGAGAAGTTGGCTGTGAATGGCACACAGTGATTTTATTTTATTTTATTGCTAATGGGAGTTAAGGAGTGGAGAGGTTATAAGAGATGACCAGTTTCAGGGAGAGGAGGAAGAGTCTGGATTTATATCCCGCTTTTCTCTCCTGTAAGGAGACTCAAGGCAACTTAGAAACTCCTTTTCCCTTCCTCTCCCCACAATAGACACCTTGGGAGGTAGGTGGGGCTGAGGGCCCTTCTGCACATGCAGAATAATGCACTTTCAATTCACTTTCACAATTGTAGGCAAGTGGATTTTGCTGTTCCACATAGGAAAATCCAGCTGCAAAGTGCACGAAAAGTGGATGGAAAGTGTATTATTCTGCAGGTGTGGATCTGAGAGGGTTCAGAAACAACTGTGACTAGTCAAAGGTCACCCAACCGACTTTATGTGTAGGAGTGGGGAAACAAATCCAGTTCACCAGATAAGAGTCTGCTCTCATGTGGAGGAGTGGGGAATCAGACCTGGTTCTTCAGATCAGAGTCTGCCTCCTCTTAACCACTAGACCATGCTGGGAGGGTTCACTCTTTAGTGCAAGACACCTTTCTTCTAGAGAAAAAGGGGGAAAGAGAAAAGCTCAGGCAGGTAAGAACCCAAGGAGGAAGAGGTGCCCGGTTTGAACCTGTGGAAACTCATGTTAAATTTTGAAACGAGATGGAGAAGCTTGCCTAATGGGTCTCTTCCCAAGAAATCAGGGAGGAGCAGGGCCAACACTTGCTTTCCTTTTGTTGCGCGGTCCTTGTGAAATGGGCAAACAATAGAAGCGGAAATCGCGGAGTTACTTTGTCACTGCGAGAGTTTGGGATTCTTCAGTATTTGGCATATTATGTCCAATACTGAAGAAGAAGAAGAAGAAGAAGAAGAAGAAGAAGAAGAAGAAGAAGAAGAAGAAGAAGAAGAAGAAGAAGAAGAAGAAGAAGAAGAAGAAGAAGAAGAGGAGGAGGAGGAGGAGGAGGAGGAGGAGGAGGAGGAGGAGGAGGAGGAGGAGGTTTGGATTTTTATCCCCCTTTTCCTACTCATGATTGGAACTGGGTGACTAGCCCAAGGTCACCCAGCAGGAATGTAGGAGCGCGGAAACACATCTGGTTCACCAGGTAAGCCTCAGCCACTCAGGTGGAGGAGTGGGGAATCAAACTCGGTTCTCCAGATTAGAATCCACCTGCTATTAACCACTACACCACCCTGGCTCTCAGAAGGGAAGGCAGAGAATGTGGCTGCAGAGAAACCTGGGCTGATGGAAATCTTATTATGTTGTTGAAGCTTCTGTCAAGTTAGACTTCAAGAGCATCATGAGTGGGACTTGCGTTTTCAGACACAAGGCGCACAGGCCGAAGACAGGTGACAACTCATCCCCTCTGATCTGCAAGCCCTCCCCTCCAGTGCCAAATGCATAGAAGTACAACAGAGAGGAGAAAAGGCACTCCGCACCAGGCCAGAGATACTTTTGTCCTAACTGCTTGGATTCCAACACTTCTGGCCCACCCTTGAGACAGCAGGGCTCAAATTAAGTCCACTCTCCAGTTTTAAAGGCTGGACCGCTGAGTCCAATCCTCAGCAAAAACAAACTGAGCACTAAGGATCAAATAAGGCATTTAATATGCCGTACTAACAACAACAAAAAGAGAGCATTATTATGTAACTGCTAAGCCCAATCATAAAATATAGTTTATAGTCAGCAGAATTTATCCTTACATCCTATAGCATGGAAATATTTTCAGACTAGCAGTAAAGCCCATTGTATGAACAAATGCAATGGTCTCTAGAAAACTGTTGGTAGGTTAATGGTGCCCACTAAGGGGTCCAATCTCACCTGTTTTTCCTCCTCCCTTGGCCACCTGTCACCAGTTCACTTTTCCTGGACACCTGCATCAGCATGAAAAGGCTAAATACCACCAACTGAGGGGGGGCTCGCTCCTGCTTTTCCTCTCCCCACCCGGCCCCATGTCAACTCCTCTTCCTAGATGCTTACTCCTCTACCGTGACACCTATATCACCATGCAACAGTTAGCAGCACAGTTGAAGCTGACAGCGGTCGCAACCCTCCCATGGGGAGCGGCCGACACTTGTGCCTACTGCTCCTTAGGCAGCGGCAGATGGCACAGTGACTGTAATGATTCAGCAGTGGGGGAGAAGGGTGAGGGCATAAGCGAGTGAGGAACTGCCACCTTCTGCTGTTTGTTGCTTTTTACCCGTTCTGTGTAAGCCCCACCCCCAAGCCACGTACGCATGGCGATTGGCTGGAAGTGAGCTGTTGCCACCACAGCTAGCCTTTTATATAATAGGATGAGCCAAACAGAAGACCTCGGGGTTGCCAATGTCAGCTCCAGTTCAGGCCTGGAGAGCTCCTGGGATGGCAAACGGTCTCCAGATGACAGGAATCAGTTCCCTGGAGAAAATGGCTGCTCTGGAAAGTGGCTTCCGTGGCAGGAGACCCCTCTGAAGTCCCAACAACATCACCAAACAATACATTGACCTCTTTATTCATAGTGATGCATGTTTGCTTGGTAAATAGGGCTGCAAAGCACAAAAATGGGGCTCGACACAGATAGACAAACCCCAAATAGAGAAACTGTGACAAATAAATAAAGCTGTTACTAGACTCTTCTCTTGTCTCTTATTTTTATGAAATAGATAAATTTACACGCACGCACGCACTCACACACACACACAATGTATTTAGCCATCAAAATTCATATTTACAGAATGAGTTTACAGCTCAACTGGAAACTGTGATCTATTTAGATAACATGGAAGAATTATTGTGATGAATCGTTTATACTTTGATTTGCTATTTTGTAGCCTCTTAGAAGCATTATACTGGAATATATCTGTGTATTGCACTAAGAGAAAGTAGTTTTGAGTTGAGCTCTGAACTGGTTCAATAAATGTTGATGATGAAATACATTGTATCTACAAGTTCTTTTATTTCATAAAAATAAAAGACAAGAGAAGAGACTAATAACAGTTTTACATATTTGACCCAGTTTTTCTGTTTTGGGTTATTAATAAGAAGGGTTGTCAGCCTCCAGGTAGCCCCTAGTGATCTCCATTATTATTTTACTTTACTTTTATTTTAAATTTCTATTCAGCACTACCTTGGCAAGGCAGCCTCAGGGCAGTGAACAACATTAACAACATACAATAACATGACATAAAGCATGATTTAAAAATTGGGAGAAAAAGCCATTTTAATTTATTCGCCACTCCTTTTGTTTCTAAACATTGAATCTACCAAATGAAGTTCTAGCAGGAGTAAAATGCTGTACACCAAGATTGAAAAGTATGCCCTGTATTTTTAGCCATGTTGAGCATTAGTGTGTGATGGATATCTGCCCTTTTCCTATAGCAACAAGCACCCTTTCTGTACGTGGTTAAACTTCTGAAAGAACTGTGTATAGCTATATCTGTCTGTTACAGCTGATCTCCAGACAGCCAAAATCAGTTCCCCTGGGAAAAAATGGCTGTTTTGGGAGGTGGAGTCTATGGGATTATAACCTGCTGAGGCTCCTCCCCTTCCCAAACCCCACCCTCCTACAGACTCCTCCCCAATCTCCATTTATTTACCAGTCCAGAGCGGTCAATCCTACTTGTAAGTGACAAGTCACATTCTGTTTTAATCAACATGAAACACCATTTGTCATAGACCGCTGGTTTTGATTATCATGAGTAAATATATATATATATATATATTGGAACTGCAGAGAACCAACATCTTCTGTGACTGGGTGAAAGCGTTCACGGATTAGTTTGGACTGATTTACCCAGTTGTAGAACTGCACTAGGCTCAGTCAATGAAATTATATGGAGAGAGTAAATGTTGGCCTGCTGTTTTCTATTTTAGAAGGAAATTTTCCAATGGCAGAGGGTAGGAAGAGTGGGGTTTTGGCATTCGACTGCAATCCAAATCTCCTGAAGTAATGAAGGGGTTTCAAAAGAGGTCTTCTTGAAGACATAACACTTTCTTTCCGAGATGAAATGGTCGGAAAAAAATTACATTGGAAAAATACATTGTTTGTGTATTCATTCAAAAGGAAGCCAGGTACTTATCGATTCTGTATTTTGACAGGAAGCCAAGTCATAATAGACTGTTGAGTGTGTCTCAAAACTTTAGCAATTCAGGAAACCTAAAGCTGCCCAAACTGATTCATTTGCCTTTAAATTACAGGTCTCACATTCGAAGGCTCAGATTCTTCCCTTTTCTTTAAATATGCTCATTCATTCTTCTTTCCATCTGTCACTTCCCATCCAACCTTCATCAACTAAAGAATCACAACTGCAGGCGATCCCCATGTTGGGCACTTTATGGCCAAAAGGAACATCAAAATCCATGTCCGTAACATTGTCTGAATTCGCAACACTGTGATATCGTGCTTCGAACGCGAGCTCTGTAATTTAAAGTTTGCAAAGTTGTTTGCAAAGGCTTCGTCGGCGGATCGATAACGTTGCCCTTTGGCGTTAGAGCTTTTGCGAATCGTGCTTGGCAAGCAGAGCCAAAGTTGTGAAGGGGACGGAGCAGTCCCGAAGAATACCTGGTAAAAATTCTGAGATTTAGAAAACCCTGTCATTTCCCAGGCCAAAGGAACATCTGGATTTGACATGCAGATGTTTGGACTGACCTGTTTGTTTTAAGCACTAGGGAGACTTCCATAGAAAGAGGAGCCAGCCTTCGCCACTTTTCCTGCGCAAGAAAGCCTTTGTGATCTGCCACTCAAAATACTATTTGAGCTCAGCTGGAATGAATTAGTGGGGAACGGGGTGGGTGGGGTGGGGGGGCAGTTAAGCCCTACCGTCTCTCTCATTGTGAGTCAGCTATAATGGTCTTTGGTGTGGGGAGCAGATGTCAAAGGCAACTTCTCCTGGTTACAAATCTACTCACCAGAAATTTCAGTGGAAGTCATTAGTGGCCAGGACCATGCTCTTAAACACTCAGCAATAGTGGACAGTAGACACCTCACACCTCTACCTGTTCGGCAAACAAAACTTTTCCAGTGCAAGAGAAACATCTGGGCAGATGCAGCCAGAAACCTGAATCCATCCACTCTCCTCTGCCAGCATTCTTAATTCATAAGCAAACCCCTGCTAGACTACCGGTAACCAGTCAGATACCTCCAAAACTTATCAGATAGCAGGCAATTCCCTTTCCCTGTTGAATGTTACCACAGCTGTTCTGGCTCTGGACTCCAACCCTTTCTAACCTGAGAAAGATAATGTAATAAAATAATTCCAAAGCAGAGGAAAAAGAATTTTCCGTCTTACCTTTAACAATTCAGTGCTTCAAGAATTTAAGTCCCATGCACCTGGCAGAGCAGTTAAGATTCTTGTGTGAAATTCTTGTGTGTGAGTGTTTCAGAAGAGGTTTGCAACTTTTTGCGGTCGTTGTGGGTCTTCTTGACAGCTTCCAGATGGGAGTTCCAGCTTTTGTTTTGTGAGTGTGATTTTGGTTTATTCCCCCCAAGAATTCCTGTAGTTGGTTTATCGGCTTCCTTTCCAGCAGTGGCAGCTGAGAAACAGCAGCAGGGTTGATTTTGGAACAAAAGACAGAGGAAGGGTTTCGACTAGCAACAGTCCACGTTTCACTGCTACTGGCTGTGAAAAAGAGAGTTTCAGGCTCCTCCTGTCTCTCTTTAGATACCTCTTGCTGTAGGTGGCAAATTACTATGGGCATTGGATCCTCCTCTGAAAAACTTTGAGTCAAGGTAGGCAGGAATCCAGGAAAAATAAGACAGGAGCATGAAAAGAGGGAGGATGGGAAGCAGAAAGAGAGAGACAACGGGGGAGGGGAGACCCAAACCCACTTGGGGGGGGGGGAAGGTAGTGGTGGGAAAGAGATGGTAAAAGCTCCCGAATCAGGAAAACAGGGAATGAACAGGGAATGAAGGATTTTTAACAGCAGAACACTTTGGATGCAATCCAGCCAGAACATATACCGCAAGAGGTTGAAAAAAAGCAATAATACAGAGGATGAGGTTTCAGAGAGAACTGGTTTTGTGAGAAAGGGGGGAAAAAAGAGAATAAATTTTAGGTAAGGTTTGTGACCCAGGAGGGAAACGGAGAGACCGCGTCTGCAATGCAGTCAATAACGCTGCAGGCTGGCTGAGAGAGCTGACAGAGAGAAGATCACCCAGAATGTGCAAGGCAGGGAAGAAGAACAGTTTGGATTTATACTCCACCTTTCTCTCCTGTAAGGGGGCTCAAGTGGCTTACAGGAGCCTTTCCCTTTTTCTCCCCACAACAGATAGTACGTGAGGCTGAGAGAGTTCTGCTAGAACTGTGACTAGCCCAAGGTCACCCAGCAGGAATGTAGGAGTGCAGAAACAAACCTGATTCACTAGATAAGAGTCTGCTGCTCATTTGGAGGAGTGGGGAATCAAACCCGGTTCTCCAGAGTAGAATCCACCTGCTCTTAACTTCTACACCACACTGGTTCAGACAATTCCAGAAGTGGTGGAAGGATGTGGATTTTGCCAGGTGTGGATTTTGCCATTTATGGCGGAACTGTGATTTGGGGCAGAGTGACTGTTTTGCGTCCCTGGATTTAATACCTGACACTCCATCTAAAAGGCTCAAATGGCAGCTGACGCGGCAGACCTGCACTTGAGAAACCCAGGAACCTTTACCGGTCAGAGTAGGCAAGACAGACCAAAATGGAACTCAGGTCTGGCCCACAGTATGTGCTCAGGTGACGGTGACCGCTTTTGAAATACCCAGTGATGAATTGTAGCATCTAACTGCGATCTCACATGGCTACGTGGCACATGAAAACAGCTTGGGAAAATGCGGGGTCATTTTTTAGGGCAAAAGGGAGAACAGATATGATCCGATTACAATACAATAGGGCCAGGTCTGAGATTGGATTCAGACTCCGTCCTTCCTCCAGTAATCACAAGGTATCGTAGAACCATGGTATTCTAGAGTCAGCATGGTGTAGTGGTTAAGAGGTTGGATTAGGAACTGGGCAATTTGGGTTCAAGCCTCCACTCATGCCAAGAAAGCTTGCTGGGTGACCTTGACCCACTGTTAGCCCTGATCCTGGCTAGTATTAGAAGAAGAAGAAGAAGAAGGAGGAGGAGGAGGAGGAGGAGGAGGAGGAAGAAGAAGAAGAAGAAGAAGAAGAAGAAGAAGAAGAAGAAGAAGAAGAAGAAGAAGAAGAAGAGGGGGAGGGGGAGAGGGAGGGGGAGGGGGAAAGGGAGGGGGAGGAGTTTGGATTTATACCCCCCTTTACAGACACCTTGTGAGGTAGGTGGGGCTGAGAGAGCGCCAAAGAACTATGACTAGCCCAAAGTCACCCAGCAGGAATGTGGGAGTATGGAAACACATCTGGTTCATCAGATAAGCCTCTGCCATTCAGGTGGAGGAGTGGGGAATCAAACCTGGTTCTCCAGACTAGAATCCACCTGCTCTTAACCCCTACTCCACGCTAGCTCCCATTTGGATGGGAGACCACCAAGGAATACCAGGGTGTGACACGAAGGCTGGTGATGGCAAACCACCTCTGAAGTCTCTCGCCTTGAGAACTCTGCAGGTTGTCGTAATTCAGCTGTCACTTGATGGCAAAACACAAACACACGCACATAAAGGGACGGCTCACAGTTACACAGATTGTGTTACACAGATTGCATTCCTCCTCATGAGAACCCTGAAAAGTAGGTTCGGATGAAAAATACTGGACGCCCCATAGACTTTACAGCCCGGAGGCTTTCTCAGTCCAGCCAAGAGGCAGGAACTGAAAAATTCACCAACGAACTCCTGCAATGAGTAACGTTTGACTGCAGTTAGAGCTAGGGGCAAGCATGACGTAGGGAGGGAGAGCCAGCGTGGTGTAGTGGTTAAGAGTGGTGGACTCTAATCTGGAGAACTGGGTCCAATTCCCCACTCCTCCACATGAACAGCGGACTCTTATCTGATGAACTGGATTTGTTTCTCCACTGGTAGCTTGGCATTTTTACCAGGGGAAGCATTCCAACTGAAAATATGCCGTGAGCTCTAACCAGCACACTCTTCTAGTTAAGATCCAGTGGTGGGATTCAAATAATGTAACAACCTGTTCTGGTTGATTGGGTGGCGGGTAGCGGCAGCAGCTGCTGCACCCCCCTAGCTGCTGCAGCCCCTCGGTTCAAGTGGGGCACACGGGGGGATTACAACCAGTGGGATTACAACCAGTTTGCCGAATTAGACGAAACATTAGCTACCAGCTCTCCCAAACCAGTCTGAACTGACTGAATCCCACCACTGTCAAGATCCCTCAAATGTCTTTTGACTGAGTGAGTTTGCAGCCACTCATAGCTTCTGTCATATAATTGGCAATGCCCAGACGTCAAAATCTGAATTCCAAGTATTTGTCCCTGTCGCTCATAATGATGCTCAAGTGTAACCAATCCCAGAAGTCTTGATTCTAAGGTTGATTCAACATCCTGATTTTTAGATAAAATGCTGACCACCAAAGACATCTCCCAGGTATGAAGAAAAACTGTTCTCAACCATAAGGAGTCTCAAAGCAGCTTACAAACTCCTTCCCTTCCTCTCCCCACAACAGACATCTTGCGAGGTAGGTGGGGCTGAGAGAATTCTGAGAGCCCAAGGTCACCTAGCAGGCTTCAAGTGGAAGAGCGGGGAAATAAATGCAGTTTACCAGATAAGAGTCTGCAGCTCATATGGAGGAGCGGGGCATCAAACTCAGGAAGGTTTACATCGATAGGACTCCTGGAGTATTAAATGGCCTTCTTGTTTGTTCAAAGGTTATATTTCTTTTGTAAATCGCTTTGAGTCCCTGACATGGAAGAAAAGTAGGGTCGAAAGGCATAAGAGAAATTGGAAACCAGGCTGGCCAAACAGCTCCCCCTTTCTCTTTGCACAAGTGACATCTTCATCCTTGCATTCGGGAAGGGCTGAAGCCGTCTCCTTCTTAGCCCACCTGGCAGCTTGGATCTTCTGGTTGGTCACACGGACTCGGTCGAAGCCAGTAGCCTCCGCCGGAACAATGCTGCTATTGAACCTGCAGCAACTATCTCTGAATAAGCCTCCTTCTCCTTGTGTATTCTGGGCACCTCTTACATGGTTAGGTGTAAACAGCTCTGGTCGTTTCCCCCTTCCCACCTCCCTCCACCGTCATCCTAATATTGAAGCTTATTCATCACTCAACTAAAATAGAAACAGAGGTTTCCAGGAAGATGGGACTTTCTTACAGACTGGGGTTTATTTAGAAGCGGTTTCCTTCCAACACCACCTCTCCTGTCTTCATATCGTCCCTGTATCTTTCCAATGACTCAACAGGGTTGTCCAACCAGCTGATCCCTCCAAGCAAAGATCTATTACTGGGCAACGAAGGGCTTCTTGGGCAGACATCTCAATTCTTCTATTTGGGAATGTTCCTGTCTTCCCAATGAGTCTCAATTATTAGTTCTTACAACAACAAGAAGGAGGAGGAGGAGGAGGAGGAGGAGGAGGAGGAGGAGGAGGAGGAGATTGGATTTATATCCCCCTTCTCTCCTGCAAGGAGACCCAAAGGGGCTTACAATCTCCTTGCCCTTCCCCCCCCACCCCCCAGCAACAAACATCCTGCGAGGTGGTTGGGGCTGAGAGAGCTCCAAAGAACTGTGACTAGCCCAAGGTCACCCAGCAGGAATGTAGGAGTGTGGAAACACATTTGGTTCACCAGATAAGCCTCTACTGCTCAAGTGGCAGAGTGGGGAATCAAACCCGGTTCTCCAGATTAGAGTGCACCTGCTCTTAACCACCATACCACGCTGGCCTAGATCCATTACTGGGCAATGTAGGCCTTCTTGTCAGACATCTCCATTCTTTTATTTGGAAATGTTTCTTTCTTCCCAATGTGTTTCACTTATTAGTATGGACAAGAATGATCCATACTTTCTTCCTTTTAATTCATCTGCACAGCTGGAATGCTCTTGCACATTCCATAGCCTCATGTTAACTCAGCTAGTAGCTCTGAAGAAGGAGGGTGGAGTGGAATCAGCTCATTGTGACTGACAAGAGAGGCACAGAGAGGTGGTTTACCCTTCCTTTAATGCCCACTGATAGCTTCATAATGTGCCAGCAAATGTGTCCTGATCTAGCCAGAGTTCCAACTTTTATTGCTAGTGATTCCAGTAGGGTTAGGGACATTACTTTTCCTATGGCATTCCTAGCTAATCTTGAAGTACCTAAATATCAAAGGGCTTTACCCTGACATGATGCAAAGCCCTCCCTTTAGCTGTTCAAGAAGATTCCCTGTCCTTGCAAATCTGGATACATAGAAACGATAGAACATGTGTTTCTCCAGTGTCAGTCCTATAAAAACATAAATACTGGCCTTATTTTGCCACTGCTATGTAGATTACCAGGTTACACAGGGCAATTTTATACTTCTATGCTGCTCACAGATACCAATTCTGATCCAACATACAATGTTGCTAGGTTTTGTGTAGCGGCACTTGAAATCCTCCACAGGATAATCCATGCTATAAAATAGGCTTTGATAGCATAGCTATCGTCAATTTCATGGTCCCCTTGTGCCTATTCCTTTAAACCTTTTCCTTTCTTTTAATTGTGGTCGAATCCCCACTTGAAATTTGCACGCAGATCCAAACCTGTTAGTTGTGAAACCGTGTCCTCTTCATCGGAGTTTCTCCCTCCCCACCGCAGCGAACACACAGCAGACACACCCGGTTGCAGAACTCTTAGCAATCCGCACCACCAGGCTAGCTCACTTCACCGGTCTCCCCTGATTGGCTGGTGTGCCTTGATGGGGCGGGACCTTTTCCCACTGTGGAAACGTACACTGTAGGGGCATGATCAAAAAAACCAGCATGTAAAAGTTTAACGTTTAACTGTTTAACTGTGCAAACAGTTAATTGTTACCTGTGTAAACCATTAGCAATTCAAAGTTACGCGTTTGACTGTTTAACATTTGCATCCCCTTCTGCTGGCCGATTGCAAAAGCGGAAATGAAACCAAGGAAAGGCTGCATGCGCATCACAGCGCTGATTGGTTGCCTAAATTCTGTGTCACACTCCAGGGTGGGAAATGAGTCAGGGTTTCAACCCTCATCCCTCCCCTCGGATCAGCTCTGAAACGTGTTAATGGGGTCTATGCCACTTGCAAACAGGTCCTGCCAGAACACAGATTAATGGGGAGAACAAGCGCCAGAAACGGAATCTGCCACGCAAGCAATGGGGAGGTCGTCCCTCAAACCTGGTTAGTTTATGTTCTGAAACCTGGCTAAGACGGTAGTGGGGATTCGACCTGTGTGTACTATATTTACTGCATGCTGGTTTATACTGGTTTATGACCATAATGAAGGTTCTGATTTTGATTCTACTTAAGTTCTTACAGATAAATGACAGACGCATTTTAAAGATTTGGACAGCCAGCCTAGCAAATGTTCTTCACCTGAGGTAATCACTCTGTCTATCTCCAAGGTCAACCGGACGCTATTAGCACACTGAGCAACCAGGGAGAAAATTCCAGAAGAAAAGTAAACAAGGGAGATGCCCTATTTCGTCTACGCCGAGGATGTTGAATCGCCCTACCTTTGCCTGTCTGTTTCTTCACTGAACCAATATCAAGATTTCTTATCAAGCTTTCTTGTTTAAAATTTCAACTTTATTAATGTACAGTTTTTAAAAATGCAATGTCAAAACTTTATGCCTAACAAATATTCCACCCTAAACTCAAAGACTTCTTAACAATGGCAGGTCTAATCTCTTTTTCTAAATCATCATGTACAGAAATGCTTATAATAATGACTAATTTCTACAATTGAATCTACTTCCTACTGTCCAATTGTCATGCCCCCACAGAAGCCTTTATTATTTTCATTATTTTGTATCAGTTTCTCGTGGATAGCATGGATTTAGTCCTCTGTATAGTCTCCAAAGGGAGGGAATTTTAGTTAGCCCCTGTCCCTTTAAGAAGTCAACCAGCAATGCCCCTGTTTAACTCAGTTCAGTTCAATACAGGTGCCCAAGAAGTATTGTGCCACGTCAAAGGTTGAGGTTTACAGAGAGCACAAAGTTGAGGTTTACAGAGAATAGTTCCCAGATAAAGACTCAAGGAACTTAAAGAAGTGGACTTTCCCGGAAGCAGTCAAAGAAAGAACAAAAGTCTACAGTTTCTATTTTACACAGACCCTGGGAGGTGTTGGGGTCTCCATTCTTCTAAATAGTAAACCTTTTATTTGAACTGTTAAACCTTGCTTGTGACTCTCCCACTCTGTTCTGGCCACGCACAGGGAACCAGAAACAGTTTTGCTTGGGGAACAGAACGTTAATGTATAAAGCCTATGGTTAACAAATCTTTTTTTACATTTCATCAAATAGGCAACAAAAAGTTTCCAAGTGCTCAGATATCCATCTGGGTCTTGCCCTCTTATTCTGTTTGTCAATTTGTCCATTTCTGTGAAATCTTTTTGATTTCTCAGTCCATTCTTCTTTCATGCAATATAAATTCTATATTCTCTTTTAGACTCGTTGCTAAGATTCGGTTAGATTCGTTGCTCATGTAAATATTATACTTCTAGTCCATGTTCTTTCTCAGTCGTCTAACAAAATATTATGTCCCAGGTTCTTGACCCGTTCAATCATATTTTTAATCAATTCAGTTTCTGTTCCTAATTGTAATAATAGACTAAAAATACTAGAAATAAAATGGTTTGATTCCTTTGTTCTATCTTGTGTGGGCGTAAAGTGCCATCAAGTTGCAGTTAACTTATGTGACCTAATAGGGTTTTCAATGCAAATGTTGAAAGCAGAGGTGGTTTGCCAATACGAAGCAGAGGCATGGGGGGAGGAATGGCACCCAGGGCAACACCTGCTCCAGCCACCCCCCCCCCACCCCGCCCCCACTCCCTGTGCCCTCCCACCCATCACGCCCCACTTATCTTAGCCTGGCTGGGCTGCCACCCTGAAGGAACAGCCTAGTGGGGCAGGCCTGAGGGGAGGGGTGTGTGGGGCAATTCTCACCCCCCACATGACCAGCTGGCATGTGCCTGGGGACATGTGACCCCATGTAGCCTCTGCTACAAAGTCCTCCTTGGTAGTTTTCTATCCAAGTACTGACCCTGGTTAGCTTCCAAGATTAGATGAGATCAGGCTATACTATACCATTTCACATTTGTTCTATCTTGCATGGATGTATAAAACAATTCTATCAAGGGTGTATCCATGGAACATAGTCAGTAAATTGGGCATGGTAGCCTAGACCTGGCTGAAATTATTTATGACTAAGCTCCATTGAACCCACTGGAATAAATTAGCTGGATTTAACTTAAATCTTACTTTCCGTGGGATTTGTGACTAACTTTAGCTGAATCATTTGTGACTAACTTTAGCTGAACCATTCTATTCATTTATTTAGTGCTCATAGACAGACACATTGTGTGCAGAAGGGGAAACGTACATTTATAAACAGGATATCTAAAGTTCACATATACTAAATTAAATTTAAAAAATTACTTTTACAGGTTTGTAAAAACTTACATAGTTACAGTATGCAGAATTCTCAGAAATTTTTTTTTAAAGCAGTGCTATTAAATACCATAGACAGGAATTTTGCAACGAAGTCACCTTACAATCAGTAAGCACTAGTAGAAGAATAAAAATGAGTTTGGATTTATACCCCCCTTTCTGTCCTGTAAGGAGACTCAAAGGGGCTTACAAATTGAACTACTCCCTAGATTATGAACGCATGATCTTATTTCTGATATATTAGGCATTCTTATTTCAGATATATTAAACATTCTCCATTGTTCTTTTTTTTTTAATTTTCAGATTTTGTACTAGTTTTTACATAATTCATTATTTTGTAGCCTGGATATAGTTTCTTAGATACTGGCCCTGCATTTCATCTGGTTTCTACATATACATTTCTCCATAATTTTTACTTCCCTCATGTCCTTTTTTCCCCATCTGATGCATATGTTCACACTGATAATAAAATGCTGTATACAAACATTCTTTGCATGTATAAAGAACCAGTACATTTCCTCTTACTCTATCCCCAGAGAGATTTATGTCAGCTCTACACCAGCTGTGTGGTTGTGCACGTTGCCTAACCTAAGAGACCTTAGAGCATTTTTTATTTGCTTGCCCAAAATTTACAGAATTTAGACCTAGCTTTTTTCTGAAAGCTCCAATTATGGCAGGCCCGTTCTCTCCTAACGCCAAACTGAACTATCTCCTGAACAATCAGGACCCCAAGATGTTGGAAATGGTGGCCAACTTCCTGGTTAATACCTTGAAATAACCTTCTGGACCCCCTCCTTGTATAAATGATGTCTGTATACTCCTGAAACGCTTTCCAGCTGTATTATATCAAACCCTATTTGTTGTACATTATTATCTATATATATAAAAATCTAACAGTGTGTTTGTCCCTGATGGTGTCCCTCAAAAGCTACTGGACGGATCGCCCCCAAATTTTCACAGGACGTCCCTCCCTGTTGCTGGCAGGTACTCGGACCTTCAAACCACCGAAAGTCCATACCTGAGCCAGGTAAAACGTCTTTTTCCTGGCACACCAGGCCATGAAGCTGCCTCTGTTTAACTGTCACCCTTAGAATGTTGGTGCAGCCTGTCTGTCTGTGGCCTGAGGGCTCAGAATGTTCGCGCAGATGGGCAGAGATGAACAGTGGAAACAGTAAATAGGCAATACTGGTAGGTAATACGAGTGGAAGTGAAACACATACACACTTTGCCGTGTGAGAGCGTCAGGTGGGTTCCCCACACGCAGGTAGCTTTCACTCTCTGTGCCTCACCCACTGCTACCACACAACACACATCCAGCTCATCCTCACACACCTCACTCTGCCCTCCCTCACATCCAAACACCACTTACCCACTTCCTCACCCAGATTTGCCACAGCTCTCTTTTACTAAAAGCGAGCTGGAGTTTGCCTTTTTCTTCTAAGAAAATCCGCGGGGTGGGGCCGAACCAATACTACCTGCTCCGCATCTTTTGCACATGGCCCTTTAAGAACCCAGGGAGCTGGCCTCGATCTGAGTGCCTCACCACCCTGCCTCTGCTGCCTGACTGGGATAGCCTGCTTGCCCCAGTTCGGCCTTCCCCAAGCCAGGACTGTGCGTGTCAACCAGCCTCATGGACAGCGGGATTCGCACTCTGGACAGTTCCGTTGTGGAATGGGAAGGATTACCTTATAAAAAAACAAGACAGCACCATATAACGATGTGTATTGAAAAGGGAAAGGGGGATTCCATTTGACCACCCCAAAAGGCTACGCTTGGGATCTTTGGACCTGCATGGACATCTGTGTGGGTTGCGGACTGTGATGAGAAGGACAATTGCCACAGCAACGCGTGGCTGGGCCCGCTAGTATACTATATATTTTCTTTTTTTCTTCTGTTGCCTAATAAAGGTTTAGTTTGAGTTTGAGTATAAATGTATCAAGACCCCCCCCCCCCCCCCCGCGGTGTCTGACCAATGCACCGGAAGGCATGTGTAAACTGGCAAAACGCTACTGAAGAACTCTGGTGTGATCATACCCCAAACTCAAAGATGAGTGCAGGCGTCCGTCATTATGACAGAGAGATGTAAATGAACCAAATGAAAAGAAATATAGTGAACTGAGCATGCCCAAATTCTGGAATTAATTTTAGAAATTTTCCTAGCTCAACGGTAATTCTCGAGGAGGTGAATTGAGGCCAGAGGGAGCTGACAGAACGTTCCAAGAATGGAAGCAGGGAGATTCTCTAACCCTTTCTATGTATGCTCCCTGGCTCAAACAAGGCAGCAATTTTAAGAAAATCAAAGAATAGAAAATAGCTGATCATCAGTAAGCTTTTTCTGCAAACAAGGGCCCCTTCTGCATATGAAGAAAAATGCACTTTCAATCCACTTTCACAATTGGGGTGCTGTGTGGTTTCCGGGCTGTATGGCCGTGTTCTAGCAGCATTCTCTCCTGACGTTTCGCCTGCATCTGTGGCTGGCATCTTCAGAGGATCCTACCATCAGAGGATCCTACCATCAGATCCTCTGAAGATGCCAGCCACAGATGCAGGCGAAACATCAGGAGAGAATGCTGCTAGAACATGGCCATACAGCTCGGAAACCACACAGCACCCCAGTGATTCTGGCCGTGAAAGTCTTCGACAATACACTGTCATAATTGTTTGAAAGTGGATTGAAAGTGCATTATTCTGCATGTGCAGCCAAGGTCAGCATAGGGAATATGGCTGAGCAAAAGTCTCTGTTTTGCAAACAGAAGGTGCCCAGTTCAATCCTTGGCATTGCCAGTTAAAAGAATCATAGAGTAGGTGATATGGAATAACTTTGTCTGGGGGATCTCTGGTCTGGAATACTGCTGCCACTCTGAAGACACCAGTCTGATCTTGAGGGAAAGCTGGTATGATTCAGAATAAGTCTGCTTCGGGTATGTAGTTCATGTGTTCAATTTCCAATCCCCAAGTAGTAGTATTCCCCATTACTATATATGGGTGTGAAAGCTGGACACTGCGGAACACTGAGAGAAAGAAAATAGATTCCTTTGAAATGGGGTTCTAAAGGGGAGCTTTACGGACACCGTAGACCACAGAAAAGACAAATCAGTGGGTTCTAGATCAAATTAAGCCTGAACTTTCCCCAGAGGCTACGATGGTAGATTCTACACAGCACAAATATAATGTCTTCAGGCCGTTATAAATAGCGTTTTGGGGGAGAACTTCACACAGGTCCCTTCCACAAAATGACTTTAGTCCATTCTACTTCTCTCAACCTGGCTTAAAAAAAATTGCTAAACTTTCTGCAAAATCCCAGATGGAAGGCACTCCCAACAGGCAGGAGACACTTCGTTCTTCTTCCCTGCTGACTGATTCCAGCCTTCCAGCCTTTTACTGTTGGTTTCTGCCACCGTCCACCATGTTGGGAAGATTCTGCCCATCCACCATTGTGCAAGTCCCCCAAGCATACTTTCTCCCCATGGCAGCAAAAATGACCACCATTTCACTCATAGGGTACGTCCGCACATGCAGAATAATGCCCTTTCAATCCATTTTCAATGCACTTTGCAGCTGGATTTTACTGTGCGGAATAGCAACATCCACTTGCAAACCATTGTGAAAGTGGATTGAAAGTGCATTACTCTGCATGTGCAGAAGGGGCCATAGATGTACAGTAACACATTCCTTCTTGCCTGGCCGTTGTGAGACAGCCCCCTTTTCTCTTTTGTTTGTTCATCATGTAAAACTATGCAGGTGCAGCCAATCAGATTGCAGGACAATCAGCATGGCTGCCAGGCAGTGGTGGGATTCAAAAATTTTAGTAACAGGTTCCCATGGTGGTGGGATTCAAACTGTGGCGTAGCGCCAATGGGGCTGGGCGGGGCACAACAGGGTTGTGGCCGGGCATTCCGGGGGTGGGGCATTGCTGGGCGGGGCTGTGGCAAGGACATAGCCACTGCGCCGTCCTTAGGCAGGAAATGAATGCACGCAGGCGCAGGCTGCCACGCACGCTGGTGCACCTCCTGCTAGACTGCTTCAAGTTCTGCGCGCTACTGCTGAGAGGAGGGGCGTAACTAAGGCAAAAATCACGTGGTAAAATCACCAATTAGTAACCCCCTCTCGGCATACTTCTATCTGGACAAGATGTCAACAAGGATTAAAGACCTACCTTTCACTAGATTGCAGAAGACGTGGAAGGATTATGTAGTATATCTGGAAAATAATTGCAATGAACAATTGATTAACAAATTTCTACAAGAATGATATCTAAAAATAGAATATGAAATAACAGCATTATTAGAAGGGTAACTTTATACAACTTCAAACTATACCTTGGTAACTCAAAAAACTACTTGGAGATTCTCCCGATAAGTTGGGGAAGTCAACATTATATGTATATAGTTTTTCTTCTGTTGTTTCTTCTTTCTTTTCTTGCTCTTTCTCTTGCTTCTATCTTTTCACATTTTTCATCATTGTTCTTTTTAATTTTGTTATGTGCATGTTAGTATTTGTTTATTTGTTTATGTTTTGTTATATAAAATGGAACTAATGAAATACTTTGGGGGGAAAATTGTTTCCATGGGCTCAAATTGCTTCCTGAACGCGTAAACGGCACACATGCAAATGGGGGGGAAAGGGGGGAAACGGGCTACTTTATAACGACTGCAACTCATTATAAATATGCTGTGTGGAATCTACCAGTGTCTAACTGTGCTTTGGTCACATTATGAGAAGACGAGAAAAGACAATAATGGCGGGAGAAAGCAAACATGGTAGAACAAGGTGAAGGTGACAGGAAAAGAGGAAGACCCAGCATGAGGTGGATCAGCTCTATAAAGAAAGCCACAACCCCTCAGTTTGCAAGACCTGAGCAAGGCTGTTAAGGAAAGGATACTTAGGAGGTTAGTAATTCACAAGCCCCTTCTGCACATGCAGAATAATGCACTTTCAATCCACTTTCAAAATTGTTTGCAAGTGGATTTTGCTATTCCACTACTGTCTTAGCCAGGTTTCAGAACACAAACTAACCAGGTTTGAGGGACGACCTCGCCATTGCTTGCGTGGCAGATTCCATTTCTGGCGCTCGTTCTCCCTGTTAATCTGCGTTCCGGCAGGACCTGGTTGCAAGTGGCATAGACCCCATTAACACGGTTCAGGGCTGATTCAAGGGGAGGGATGAGGGTTGAAACCCTGACTCGTTTCCCGCCCTGGAGTGTGACACTGAATTTGGGCAACCAATCAGTGCTGCGATGTGCGCGCAGCCTTTCCTTGATTTTGTTTCCGCTTTTGCAATCGGCCAGCAGAAGGGGACGTAAACATTAAACAGTCAAATGTGTAACCTTAAATCGTTAATGGTTTACACAGGTAACAATTAACTGTTTGCACAGTTAAACAGTTAAACGTTAAACTTTGACACGCTGGTTTTTTTTTATCATGCCCCTACAATGTACGTTTCCGCAGTGGGAAAAGGTCCCGCCCCATCAAGGCATGCCAGCCAATCAGGGGAGAGCGGTGAAGTGAGCTCACCTAATAGTGGGGATTGCTAAGAGTTCTGCAACCGGGTGTGTCTGCTGTGTGCTTGCTGCAGTGGGGAGGGAGAAACTCCGATAAAGAGGACATGGTTTCACAACTAACAGGTTTGGATCTGTGCGCAAATTTCAAGTGGGGATTCGACCACAGCTGCAAAGTGCACTGAAAATGGATTGAAAGTGCATTATTCTGCATGTGCGGAAGGGGCCACAGAGTTGGAAGCAGCTTGACGGCACTTAGCACATGCACACACAAGTTCTGGGAGCCATTCACAGTGAAAGAATTTATAAAGCATACAGTATTAAAAAACTATCAGAATGAACTTAGCATAGAGTGTGGCAGGGGCAATGTGGCAGTGGTGGAGCATTAGTTCAACGAGGCTCTGAATGAATTCTCTAACCATTTGTCCTTCAGTTGCAACAGGACTAAAAGCCATGCAGTTTTCTCTTTGGCACTTGCCCTTTTTCTGAAGGGGCGATGCTGGACAATATCAACAACAGGAGAATTATCACATGCCCTTTGCCACAGAGCCACAAACTCCCTCCGTTTTGTCCAAAACCAAACAAGGTGGAAAGGAAACAACCAGCAAAACTGACCAAAGAGAAGAAAAGACTCCTTTCTCGACCTAAAAGTGGGTAGTTATTTTTAGGAAAAATTTTTAAAGGGGAGAATCTTCACTTCCTTCTCAAGCACACAGAGTTGGAAAAATTACATTGGAACAAGGTATGGAATGTACTCAGTTAAATCAGGCTGTGATAAATAAGTTTTGTTGACCGATGGCATCTGTTCTACCACAATAGGGTCTGGACAGTGGTGGGATTCAAATAATTTAACAACTGGTTCTGGTGGGATTCAACCAGTTCCGTTGAGATTCCACAACCGGTGGTGGGATTCAAATAATTTAACAACTGGTTGTTTAGAAGCATCATTTTAACAACCGGTTCTGCCGAAGTGGTGCGAACCTGCTGAATCCCACCACTGGGTCCAGGTAGTCTGTGGCAAAAGATCAGCCAACAGGAAATGAACCAAAAGGTCTGTGAGGGTATAGAACAACCTGGACTGGGAAGGGGGAGAGACCCCACTCCCTCCAATTACTAACTGGGGCTGACCCACTTAACTTCTGAGATTTGAGGAGGTTAGGCCAGCCTAGGGCTATCGAGGTCAGGTGAGAGGGTCGTACAGGTAGAAAAATATCATAAGCAGCATATGGAAAATTGTACAACACTAAATACCATCAACTGTCAAGATCCCCTTGACCAGACAATGAACACACTTGTAGGATCACAAAGGTTTCTTTATTGCAGGCATAAGTCAGGTCAGGAACAGTTTCAAGACAGCTCTGCCAGGCTGCGAACTAGCAAGCAGAAAAATTCACACAGAGCAAACCCACGGAAATCAGGCTGGACATCAACCAGCTAACAGAACTTTGTAGACAACAATGTGAAACTCAGTGCAGGAAATATTTACTCTTCCCGTGGACTGAGGTGATAAAATGGGATCCTCGTTTTGAATGCTTCTCTCCATTGAGAAAAACAAGCAAACACACAGTGTGGTATAGTGGTTAAGAACTGCAGACTCTAATCTAGAGAACCGGGTCTGATTCCTACTCCTCCATATGAGCGACTCTAATCCAGAATTGCATTGGCTTTCTTGGCTGCCGCATCACACAGCTGACTCAGGTTCAGTTTGAGGTCCACTAAGACTCCCTGATCACTTTCACACGTGCTGTTCTCAAACTCATTGCAGATACAGGGGAAAGACCATACGTAGGGCATCTAAGGCCCAGATTCAATTCCAGAGCAGAAATTATGTTTCTGTGGGAATTACACCAGCGATTCCACGTTACAACCTCCCTGAAGAAGCATATGTGAAATGTATCAGAGCAGCGAAACTGAATAAAATATTTTTTCTTCCCACGGCATCGCTGTTCCTTAGCATGTGAGGCTTTTTATTTTTTAATCTTTGCACCATTTAAAATCCACTAGATTGCCTCAGGGTTTAAGGCAGATCTGGGGGGGGGGGGGGTTTGAGGACAGGTCCGAATGACTGATGGAACAAGAGGGGAGTGGAACGGATTTTTTTTTAAAAAAAACATTGCTGCCGAGCTAACTGAAGGACTCATCTGATGAAAGCCACCATAGAAATGTTATTTCTAGAGCTGAACTCGCCAAACACTGTGTCAATATTTGTGAACAGGGATGGGCAGAGCTAGCTGCAACGCTTTTATAGATGAACTGCATCGTAAGAAGCCCCGGGATGCTTAATCAGAGAGTCAGAGGGCTGTGAAGGACTAAAGGACTATCTAGTCTAACCCCATCCCTCCTTTTAAAAGCACTCACCTATTTCCCCTCCACTAGGTAGTTGATGCTTAGTAGGGATCCCAGCCTCCAGGTAGGACCTGGGGCTCACCTGGAATTACAGTTCATCTCAAGACTATAGAGATCAGTTCCACTGGGAAAAAAATGGAGGCTTTGTGTGGTATACTCTGTGGCACTGCAAGAAGAAGAAGTAGAAGAGTTTGGATTTAAACCTCACCTTTCTCTCCTGTAAGGAGACTCAAGGTGGCCTACAAGCTCCTTTCCCTTTCTCTCCCCACAACAGGGGTCTTGTGAGGTAGGTGGGGCTGAGAGAATTCCAAAGAACTGTGTCTAGCCCAAGGTCACCCAGCAGGAATGTAGGAGTGCGGAAACACATCTGGTTCACTAGATAAGCCTCTGCCGCTCAGGTGAAGGAGTGGGGAACCAAACCCAGTTCTCCAGATTAGAATCTACCTGCTCTTAATGACAACACCACACTGGTACCCCACTGAAGTCCTTGTTCTTGTCACAGGTCTGCAGAAGTTTCTGCCTGATTGGCCTGCTGGGAGGTTCTGGCTGTTCCCAGAAAGAAGAAGAGAATCAAACAATTTGGTGGTTAGGGGTCAGCTACGGGTGGTGCATGCAGGGTGGTGCATGCAGGGTGCCAACTCCAGCTTACGACATTCCTGGAAATTTGGGGGGAGGGGGGAGTTTCGGGAGGGGAGAGAGATCTGCAGGAATTTGATGTCATACAGGCCCCTTCCGCACATGCAGAATAATGCACTTTCAATCCACTTTCAATGCACTTTGCAGCTGGATTTTACTGGGCGGAATAGCAAAATCCACTTTCAAACAATTGTGAAAGTGGATTGAAAGTGCATTATTCTGCATGTGCAGAAGGGGCCACAGTTAGGGCTGTCAAGTTGGCTGGAGATCTTGCGCCTATTACAACTGACAGAGATCAGTTCACCGGCTTTGAAAGTTGAGCTCTATGACATAATACCCACTGAAGTCCCTCCCCTTGCTAAACCCCGCCCCCTCTCAGCCTCCACCCACAAAATCTCCAGGTATTTCCTACCACCACAGAGCTGCCAACACCATATGCAGCCCATCCTCCCAAACAGGAAAACTGATCTCTGTAGTCTGGAGAATGCCAGGAGGCAGATAACCTTCGGGGCCTGGTGTAAAATGCCCATAGGCATGGCCGAAAGAAAAACTGTCACACTCTAAAACTCAAATCTGGAAGCATCCCCTTCCTGAACACGTTGTTCCTCCGGTTTAGTCCCCCGTCAGATCAATCCTTCCATTGTAACCCCTCCACTGAGAGGATAATTTTTTTCTTATTCCAAATGCCCACCATCAAGATGCTTCTTTTAAAATGGGAACAGAAAAATCTGTCATCTGCAAAATCTCTCCGAGGGAGCAGCTCAATTAAATCTGCTGTTGGGCCTTCAGTTTTCACGTCGTCCTCATCATTTCCCGCCCGAGTCCAGCGGCCTCTTGGGCTGTGATGCGTCTTGGCTCGGGTTCCTCTTAACCGAAGGCCTGGGACGCGCCAAGAGAAAGGATGCTAGTATGTCGATTTTGTTTTCCTTCATTGATGGGGGAGAACTATTTCGCACATAATTATAACAGCCGCAGAGAGATTGTACGAACGGCACTTTACTGGAAATTTCAAGGGGCTGAACAAGGAAAAGCCTGTGCTTAATGTCAGCAGCTCGGAGAAAGACTCCAGACGGCCAGTGGCGGAGGAGAGACAATGCAAAGAGCCCAGGCTGCAAGAAAGAAACCCTTCAGAGCAGATGTGGGTCTTCCAGATGCCAGGAGAAACCAAGCCAGGAGGGAACCACGGAACCAGGCCAGCTCATCTCTTGGGTGCTCATTTTTATTTTTGCAAGAGGATTTGGGTGAAAAGAACAGAGCATCCCGTGTGTCAATCCCACGTGCACCCCACCCTGCCTCCGAGGAGCTCAGGGCCGAGTATCTGGTTCTCCTTTGCTGTATTTTAATCCTCGTGACAGCTCTGTGACGTAGAGTAGGCTGTGACAGAGCAACAGTTTAAGGTTGCCAGCTCTGGGTTGGAAAATACCAGGAGATTTTGGGGGTGGAGCCTGAGGCGTGGGGTTTGGGTAGAATCATAGAACCATAGAGTTGGAAGAGAACCCAAGGGCCATCAAGTCCAACCCCTTGCCATGCAGGAATGTTACCGCTGCTGTTCGGGTAACATTAAGTGATTTCAGTTCAGGCAACGTAGTGAGGCGCAGGAAGCCGGTGTTCTTCGAAAACAGAATATCTTTATTCGAAAGTGATCGATACAGCTCAGGCAAGGGACCGCCGCCGTAGCCGAGCGCAGGACCTTTTATACACGAAGATCAAAAGAGGGCAAGGGGGCAGGTAAGAGGGCAGGCCTCTTACCTCCTAACAATAAAGAAACATCAACACATAAAAGAAAGGTACAGTTACAACTTTGTGAATGGAAACCATGAGATCTTGCTGTCAGGCGTCTTCCTTGCGAGACTGTACAAGAGCGCAGGAACAGGGAGTGGAGAGTGTCCATTCATAAAACTGGGTGAGGCTGTTAACGCACCCAGCCATCTGATTATCAGATGGTGGCTTCCTTGGGTTATGCCTTGAAGCTCCTGTGCTTCAGTCCCACAACAAAAGAAAGTTCAAATGGTCCAATGGTGGTCTTGGCACGTTCTTCAGTGGCTGGGACATCTGGGGTGCCGTCATCAGATTCAATTGTAATTCCAAAAGGGTCTTTGTTTTTGCTAAAGAGATTTACTGGGTGTTGGTCCAAAATGAATTCCAGCACTAACTTCCTTGGGTCTTAAAATCAGCTGCTACAAGCTATTGCTTTTACTAACAGATACAAATATCTAAAGTAACATTTCTAATTTAAACATTAGATGCAATCCTAAAGAACTTACAATATAATAATAAAGAGCACCTATATATATATGTATGTATGTATGTATGTATGTATGTATGTATGTATGTATGTATGTATGTATGTATGTATATGTATATATGTATATATGTATATATATGTATATATATGTATATGTATATGTGTGTGTGTGTATGTATGTATGTATGTATGTATGTATGTATGTATGTATGTATGTATGTAGGTAAACAAGAATATCCTAAACTAACATTAATAAACCTTGAATCAACTGGAATGATTGACATAAGCATAAACATTAGGCAACAATAAATCCAACACTGAGGGGCTTACACTAAGTCTTAGAAGAAATAAAAGCAGGAAGAAAACCATGTGAAACATTGGCACAACCACATATACACGTCCTTTCCAGACCCTATGGAGACTTCCGGGTAACACTGGTCTCTTTGCTCCCGTCCTTAGCCAGTGCAGTCTGGTGATAGGCTTAGGAAAATATTTTTATATTTTCCTGGCAGTAACAGGAACACACAATCCAAGCACTCCTGTCAGTGTCAGGCTCTCGAACGTGGAAATAACAGAGACCGTAGGAAAGTCCCAAAGCAGTTTATTTCTACAACGCGTAGAGTAACAGATAAAGCTGAATCTAAGCTTTCTGCTTAGATCCCGCAGTTATATCCTTCAATTCCCCCCCCCCCCATTTGATTCCCACCAAATGGACTTCAGAGAGAGAGCATGACATTTGCACTACAGAGCTTCAAGAGCCCTGGGAACGTTCGCACCCAACCTTCTCGCATGGGAGGGGCTGAAGTGGCTTGAGAGAATTGCCAGGGAGGGGAGGGGGAAGCCGGAAAGCATTTACAGGAAACATTTGCCATCTCTACACAGCAAGACATCTACACACTGAGACATCTACACACTGACAGGCATGGGCCTGACATTCTGCCCCTTAAGACCTTCCCCCCCCACCCGGGCGATCGGGGTAGGCCCGGTGGAATGCCTTCACTAAACGAGGGGCCTGAACGTTTTTGGAGTCGACCCACTCGTTGTCTCCGGCTGGGAAATGAGTCCATGCGATCAAATACTGAAGCCGGCCCCGGTGCAACCGAGAATCCAAGACTTCCTCCACTTCGTGGTGAGGCTCCCCTCGCACCATCCTTGGAACAGGCACGGCTGGCTGAGGGTGCCAATCATCTGGCCCGAGTATCGCCTTTTTGAGGAGACTGCAATGGAAAACAGGATGCACGAACTTCAAATTTTTTGGTAACCGTAATTCAGCCGTTAGCTCATTGATCACTCTGAGCACCTGGAACGGACCTATGTACTTCTTCCCCAGTTTCCTGCACCCTTGCAGCCCCCGCAAGTTCCGGGTAGATAAATACATCCAATCCCCCACCGTCAGAGTCACCGGCTGCCGCTTCTTGTCGGCCTGCCGCTTATACCCCCGCTTCGCCTTCTCCAAAGCCCGCTGCATCGGCCCCATGCTTGCCGGATGGACTGCACCCATTCCCGGAGCTCTACGGGCCCCTCCTGCACCTCCCCAAGAAAGGAAGCGGCTTTGCCGACTGCCCGAGACGACCTCAAAGGGAGTTTTCCCTGTGCTGCTATGCACCGCTGTTATTATAGGCTTTTAATTCAGCAATAAGGCAGAAGGTCAACCCAATTGTCTTGCTGGAAATTGATATAACATCGCATAAGTACTGCTTTCGAAAGCGTCAGCGTTACGCAAGCAGTTCCCGCCTGCCACGTTTGTAGGCGTGCATTGAAACGCCAAGGACAGCGCTGAGGATTCTGTGCCCAGTAGCTTCGAGGAAATGCCACCACCAGAACCGCTGAAATGAACTTTGCTCCGCTGGCGGTCTGATACTGGCATCTTATCAGGGAGGCGGCGTGAAGGCGGTAGGATATGGAGTTACAAACAGGCGGGCTAACTTGCTTTGCCGAGGGCAGCGAAGAACAAGGGAACAAAATGCGCCTTGCTTTGAAAAAAAGGTCTACAACCATCCAGATCACTGACTTCCCCTCTGCTGGACGGCTGAGAATGCGGTAATGAAGTCCATGGAGATCCTCAATTCCTTCCAGGGCGCAGCAGCCGCCCGGCAAAGGGCTGGAGGAGACCGGACACCTTCCCTTGCGCTCTTTTGGACATATTCAGCATTGGCATGTAGGGCACCGCTTTCACATAGGCCTCCACATCCCCTCAAAAGAGTTTTCCACCAAAAATTGTCCTAACGGACCAAATGCAAAGTTTTCACAGACCCAAAGTGACCAGCTGTCTTTACATCGTGAGAGCCCTGCAGCCAGAAGGCTGGGCGCTGCGAGGAAGGCACATACAGTCACTCCCCTTCCACCCAAAAACTCCCCAGCTTTTCCAGCAGGTCACCCCCCCCTTCATCCGTGGCACTTCTGATTGCCCCCGCCCCCGTAGAAACTCTTCCAGCGGCCCGGGGACAGCCGAGGAAAGCTGGAGTGAAGCGCCGCTTTCACGACTCCGAGTGACTTGACTGCTTAAGCCCAGCTGAGATGGGTGAGAACACCAAGTCCCGACCGGGTAGGGTCCCCAGGGAAAGGATGCGGCAGCCGAGACAATGCATCAGCCAGGCAATTGGCCTCCCCGGGGAGGAAATGCAAGAGTGAACTTGAGGCGGGGAGAAAGAAGTCAGCCCGCGAAGTTGCTTGGCGGACAGTTTCCCGGGGAGGCAAGGAGCTACTGCCAAGTTCGCGATAGTCGGTCCACACCTCTCGAGCGGGAGGGCCGCTCCTTCCAGCCAGTGCCGCCAGGCAGTCAGAACACGCTTGATTGCCCCGTCTACGCCTTGTCATAACCGTCCAATGAGCACTCCGCCCCGAAAACTGCGGGAAAGATAGGGCGTATGAGGATACAGCCTCCCATCCTCCCCTTCTGAAGTAGGGCCGCACCCACTTAGCTTTATCAGAACATCGGCGTGAGCGACAAAATGGTTTTGGAGGGCCGAGGTCTCCATGGCGTAAGAGGGGCTCCGGCGTGAAAACGCGTTTGAGCACCCGGAATGCAGCCTCACATTCCGTCGACCACGACGGCGGGGCCGATGCGGCCTCGTTGCCCCTGGCCCCTCCCCCCCTGCGTCGCGCAACAAATCCAGTGAGAGGCAAGCCAGCTGAGAACAAAGTCCGGTATAAAGTCCGATAGAAGTTAGCGAAGCCCAGGAATGACTGCAGCTGGCCGTACAGTGCGGGGCTCCTGCCACTGCACCACATCATTCTACCTTGCCCGGGTCCAGCTCCAACCCCCGGCTGGAGATCCGGTAGCCGAAAAAATCCAGCCGCTCCTTATGAAAGTCACATTTAGACAACTTCCGCGACGAACAGGTCATTGTCCAGGCAGACCGTTGACGCGCTGCTCGCCCTGATTCGCCGACGTGCTCCTCCCTCCGACTACAGGAGTAGAATTAATACATCGTCCAAATACACCACCACCCCCACTGAACAAAGAAAGTCCTGGAGCACCTCATTAATCAGACACATGAAAGTGCCTGGCCAGCCGCTTAACCCGAATGGTATTGTTAAAAGCAGCGGTAGGCCGAACTGGCCCAACCTCAAGTGTTGAAAGCCGTCAGGTGCTTTCGTAGCCCTTGGCGATTCTTACCCGGTAGTAAGGCTTCCCACATAAGTCAATTTAGTGAAAATCTTCCCTTGCCCAAACAGCTAAGCAGAAGTCCTTGATCAGGGGAGGGTACGGTTACTGAAGCGCCGACTTCGCGTTTAGTCCCCGGTAAATCTGTGCACTGTCATGAGGAGCCATCCTTTTTCCGCACGAACAGGACAGAGTCGCGGCAAAATCCACTTGGTCACCCGTTTTATAAAGCCCGTTTCAAATTTTTGTCCAAAAAATTCTTGGGCGCCTGGGCTTCTGTGACGGGCTCATGGGGTAGAAGCTGACTTTTGGGTAGCTTGGCCCCAGGTAGTAACTTCGATCTTGCAATCTGTCTTACGCGATTGGGGCAGCAACTTGGTCACCTCCGTCTCTTGAACACCCTCCGGAGGTCCGGTAGGAGCTGGGGGGATGGCCGAGGCGTCCAGTGCGGCTCCCAGCCCGCTCGTGGGAGAACCTGCCTGCATCTGCGCGGGGACTAACATATGGTCACCGCAAAGAGATCAACAAATCGAATAGAGTTGGAGGACCAGGAGATCTCCTGGATCATGGTCTGCGCAACCAACGCAGCAAGGCACCCCCAGCACCAGGGAATATTTGGCCACCTTAGCGATGATGAACTGCGGCTCCTCCCCAATGCCCTCGCATTGGATCAGGACCCGGCTCTATGGGTTGCGTGGCTGCGTGCACCCCAATGTGGCCCCATCCATCCTGCTCCAAACAAGAGATGGGGCAGCGCGGGAACTTCCGCCGTAGTCCCAACTGGTTTACCAGGGCTGGCTGCATTAGGCAGCCCGGGTGCAACTGGAGTCCACAAGGGCTTTTAGCGTCTGCACACTAGTCCCCACAAAGTCTGATTGACACAGTCACTGGGAGAAGGAATGGGCGTTGGTTTTCACTCACCGTCAATTTCGCACCCTTCGAAGGGACCTGGCGTGGTAGCATCCCAGAGCCAGGTAAAGCTGTGCGTTTCCCGTTGACTCCTTGCTGGAGTTGGGGCCGTCTGCCTCCTCGGGGGGTCAAGCTTCGCCTCGCTGGCGTTGCCACTTATGCGCCTGATCCTTTCTTGAAAGAGGGTTTCCTCCCTGGACCGGAGTTGTCTTGGTCATCACCAACGCGCGCCGGTGGGAGGCCCACCGAGGAGTCCGGACTTTCTTATTGAGACGCACGCCGCCGCTTTGTGCCCTCTCATCCGCCCGCCAATTCAGGCACAGTCCCAGCCCGCCCGCCACAGCGCGCCAAGCGACTCGCTTTGCCTCCACTTCCCACTTTCGCGAGCTGGGAGGTGCCACTCCAACGAAGGGCGGGAAGGTGTTGGCGGGAGTTTGTCCCGCTGTTTCAGTATCTTACCTGCACCCTCGTGGGCGGATCTCTGCCTGCGCCAGCCCGCGTGTACCAACCCGCCAGGAGAGGTTGGCTCCGCCCGTCACCATGGCCCATTGTGCCACCTCTGGGTGAAGCCCCTCTCCGGAAGAAATGGATTTTTCACCTGCTCAGGCCAGTCCTGGACCACCCCGAGCCAGCTGTCGGAACTCTGGGGGCGTACTCACTCACAGATCGGGACCCCTGCGGTTGCCGTAAAACCGACCCGGGCCTTCTCTTCCACTCAAACGGATCCTCCAGAACTGTAAAGCGCCGCCCGGAATGGCAACATGAAGTGGGGAAGGAACGCATGGTCGGGCGCCCGACTTCTGTAAAGTCCGCACGTACCAACTGGCAGCCGCTCCCATCCAGGAGAGCCCCCACCTCATGTACCTGCTTTCGATCTCATCCTGCATTGTGAAATTAAGCCACCCGTGCTTTTCCGTAATGTGCGCCTCAACCTGCACAAGGAAGTAGACCAGCTTCTCCATTCGTCCCGTCAAAACGAGCCTTCACACGCCTTGCCCGGCGTCTCGCGGTACTGGCGGCTGTTGCAGCTCCAGTGGACCCAGTAACCCCTGCTGCCCAGGCTGACCGTGCGTTGAGGGGCGCGACCGCTGGCCGTTCTCCCTCTCGGCCCGGCGGCCGGCGGCAGTGGCCGGATCACAAATTGGCGACCTCGGCTCTGCCACTTCTGGCGGCGGGCCAAGAGGGGAGTTCCATGTTAAGGCGTCGTAGAGAAAGTATTATATCTCACTGACGCATCTCAGCCCTCTCCCGCCACCAGGCAACTGCACCTCGCTCAGGAGCCCATGCCCCTGCTTGCGTGCGGGCCCGCTGACCATTCATATGTTGATAAGCGCGCTGGAGTCCCACTCGAGTAAATGTCCTGATCTTATGGGCTGTAGTGAGCCAAGTGGATGCACGGCGCTCAGTTGTCTGGGCCCCCCGGCCCGCCTTCCGCCGGTGAAGAGGCCCATCGTGTAGGCGCGATCCACACACTGTCCCCGTTGCTGGTGCGTTGTGCAGCGGCACCGAGGAGGGATCGCGATGTCTGTCGGGGATGAGGGGAGCATCCCTTCTCCTCATCACCTGAATCTGAGTACGAATGGAGCTCCTGCGTCCTTGCCGGGACCAGTCCCGCTTCCCCTTCATCAGAGTTCAATCCAGCGAGGGACCGGCTTTGTCGTTCCATCCTTTCCGGCCATGGATACCGAATTTTACGGGTCAAACTGGAGATTCAGCTTAATGTCAGGCTCTCGAACATGGAAATAACAGAGACCATAGGAAAGTCCCAAAGCAGTTTATTTCTACAACGCGTAGAGTAACAGATAAAGCTGAATCTAAGCTTTCTGCTTAGATCCCGCAGTTATATCCTTCAATCCCCATTTGATTCCCACCAAATGGACTTCAGAGAGAGAGCATGACATTTGCACTACAGAGCTTCAAGAGCCCTGGGAACGTTCGCACCTTCTCGCAGGAGGGCTGGCGCCGGGAAATTGCCAGGGAGGGGAGGGGGAAGCCGGAAAGCATTTACAGGAAACATTTGCCATCTCTACACAGCAAGACATCTACACACTGAGACATCTACACACTGACAGGCATGGGCCTGACAGTCAGATGGCCATCCAGCCTCTCTTTAAAAACCTCCAAAGAAGTAGACTCCACCACACTCCGAGGTAGTGCATTCCACTGTCAAACAGCCCTTGCTGTCAGGAAGTTTTTCCAGATGTTTAGGTGGCATCTCTTTTCTTTCACCTTGAACCCATTACTCCTGGTCCTAGTCTCTGGAGCAGCAGAAAACAAGCTTGCTCCCTCACCAACATGGCCTCCCTTCAAATATTAAACATGGCTATCATGTCACCTCTTAACCTTCTTTTCACCAAACTAAACATACTTAGCTCCCGCAGTCTCTCCTTATAGGGCATGGACTCCTGACCATTTTGGTTGCCCTCCTCTGGACCTGTTCCAGCTTGTCAATATCCTTCTTGAAAGCAGAGGAGTAGTTTCAATGGGATATAATGCTATAAAATCCACTTCCCAAAGCAACCAGTTTTGTTTCCTTGCTCCTCTATATGAAGCCTGCTGGGTGGCCTTGGGCCTGTCACAAGTCTCTCAGGACTCTCTCAGCCCCACCTATCTGACAAGGTGCTTGTTGTGGGGAGGGGAAGGTGAGTATCAGCTGCTTGGAGGTTGGCAACCCAACAAGGTGGCTGGAGAATTTAAACCCAGGCCCTTGTCCAACAGGCTGGCTCTCTAGCAGCTGTCTTGGTGGAGCAGAAACATCCCATGTTATTATCGTGTGGGGGACCATCTGGCCTCAGTGCTGCTAATGAATCTGCTGCAGTACTGAAGAGGACTTTTCCACCCTGGTGTGTTAGGCGGGGGAATGTGCCAGAGCTCCCTCCCCGCTCGAGCATCAGACAATTAGATGGCTGTAACACCTTCAGGCCCACTTCTGCCTCCAAGCCGCATAAGTTTGCTTTCGTGTCTGGGGTTTTGACGCAGCACCCTGGCAAAAGACCTGCAGCCTCTTGAAATGTGAAGGCGGCGTTAGGAAGGCTGCCTTGGCTGAGCAGAGTTTTTCCTTTCACGTGTCTCTGGCCAGCTTGCAGCTGGTTGAGAACCACCTTTCTCTTTGCGGTTCATTTTCCGACATATCTGTCTGGACTGAGTTGGATGCAAAATATATGTTCCATGGAGATGGATTGGGCTATCTCCAGAGGTTGGTGGGCATGGCCCCTTTGTTGTGTAAAGAAGAAGAAGAAGAGTTTGGATTTATATCCCCCCTTTCTCTCCTGTAGGAGACTCAAAGGGGCTTACAATCTCCTTTCCCTTCTCTCCTCACAACAAGCACCCTGAGAGGTGGGTGGGGCTGAGAGAGCTCCGAGAAGCTGTGACTAGCCCAAGGTCATCCAGCTAGCGTGTGTGGGAGTACACAGGCTAATCTGAATTCCCCAGATAAGCCTCCACAGCTCAAGTGACAGAGCGGGGAATCAAACCCAGTTCCTCCAGATTAGAATGCACCTGCTCTTAACCACTACGCCATTGTGTAGAAGAAGAAGAAGAAGAAGAAGAAGAAGAAGAAGAAGAAGAAGAAGAAGAAGAAGAAGAAGAAGAAGAAGAAGAAGAAGAAGAAGAAGAAGAGGAGGAGGAGGAGGAGGAGGAGGAGGAGGAGTTTGGATTTATAGCCTAACTTTCTTTCCTGTAAGGACTCTCAAGGCGGCTTACAAACTTCTTCCCTTCTTCTCCTCAGGCTTCACCCCAAAACCTCCAGGATTTTTCCAACCTGGAGTTGATAACTGTACTCTTCTACCCCTCATGGTGCACTCTAGAGCAGGTGCACTCTAACCTGGAGAACTGGGTTTGATTCCCTGCTCTGCCACTTGAGCTGTGGAGGCTTATCTGGGGAATTCAGATTAGCCTGTGCACTCCAACACATGCCCACTGGGTGACCTTGGGCTAGTCACAGTTCTTTGAAGCTCAGCCCCACCTGTCTCACAAGGTGTTTGTTTGGGGGGGGGGGGTTAAGCGAAAGGAAATTGTAAGCCCCTTTGGGTCTCCTTGCAGGAGAGAAGGGGGGATATAAATCCAATCTCCTCCTCCTCCTCCCCCTCCTCCTCCTCCTCTTCTTCTTCTTCTTCTTCTTCTTCTTCTTCTTCTTCTTCTTCTTCTTCTTCTTCTTCTTCTTCTTCTTCTTCTTCTTCTTCTTCTTCTTCTTCTTCTTCTTCTTCTTCTTCTTCTTCTTCACAGGTGGCCTGAGAGGACGAGGCAATCTTATCTAGCAAGCGGTGATGTTTGAGCGTCTCTAAGGTTTTCACTCTCCATGTGTTAGTCTTTTGGGGCTAAAGGCGATGCATGCCTTCAGTTTGAATTTAGAAAGGACAATGTGCTTCAGCCATCTGAAGTCCCGTAAGGGTGCTCCATGTCCTCCTGCTACCAAACCCCATGAAAAGCACACTTGTCTGGACATTCAAACAGAATTTGCATCAGTAAAGAAGGCTGACCTGGACATCTTGTCTCAGCTTTCTGAGCCAAGAAGTTGATGACCACAGGAACCTGGGAGTGGAAAATCCTGAGACGCCCGGTGTCATAGAAGAACTGGACGTCCTGATGAACAAGACGCATAGTGAGCTCTTGTTTCCCACCCCTTAGGTCATGTCAGACGTTCATCCACCTGACGGAGAAGGTCTTGTTCTTCCAAACACCTTCCAAGGCCCAGGTGACCTCCTTAGACCAGATGTATTGCTTTTATTTATTTTTTTTGTTCCAGGTCATTTCCACATGGCAAAATTATACCTGTGTACCACCGGGTTTTTAAAACCTGGGTCTATTTTATTCCAGGATGTCCTTTCACCTGACTGCCTGTTTTTTGAAGGAATCCAGTGAAGACCAGGAGGAAATACTCCAGCTGGTTTTGCATGAGCCTGGGACTTCTGTATTTCCTTTGCAAGCATATCTGAGCATGCCCAGTGTCCCACGTTCTGATTGGCTGTTGTTTTGAGTGGCAGCTTGAATGAACATCAGGCAGGGAGATCAGGCGGCTGAGTGGCACAATGTAGGGGATCATAAACTGGAGGCTCCCTTGCTGTCTTCTGGCTCTTGTTTGGCCCAGTTTTCCCTGCTCTCCGAAGCCGCTGTTGACAGGGCCCTGGCTGCTGTTAGACCAACTACTTGTCCTCTGGATCCGTGCCCCTCCTGGTTCATTAAAACATGCCGAGAGGAGTTACGACCCCACCTGTTGAACATCGTCAATGGCTCCCTTGAGCAAGAAGTCTTTCCGGGTGGGTTGAAGGAGGCAGTGTTCCACCCACTCTTGAAAAGACCATGGTTAGATCCTGGAGATCTGGCCAATTACCACTCCATTTTGAATCTTTCATTTCCGGGGAAGGTAATTGATAGAGTGGTGTTGGAGCAGCTTCAGGAGTTCCTGGAGGACACATTGGCTTTCGATCCCTTCCAGTCCGGCTTCCGTGCTGGGCATGGGATGGAGACTGTTTTTGTTGCCGCCACAGATACTCTCTGTATGCAGCTTGACCAAGGTGGATTGGTGCTGCTGGTATTATTAGATCTTACCGCAGCGTTTGACGTGGTCGACCACACCCTTTTACTCCACCATCTGGCCGTCTCGGGGGTGCAGGGCATGGTCCTTCAGTGAGTTGTTCCACCAGGCTTTTGGAGAGACCGGCCGCTGTTGCAGCGCCCCCCCCCCTTTTGGGGATCTCCCCTCTCTGATGGTCCTTATAACATCTGAGGAACCTACCACTCCCCTCTCAGGAGGGTTGCAGCTACCGGACATGAGGCATTATATACTGTAATGCTGTGTTTTAATAGAGGTTTTAACTATTTAATCCTATAGAGCCATATATATGTTATTATAGTTGTGTTTGTTATGTTTTAAACTGTGCTCTACTTCGATTTATATGTTGTGCACTGCCCTTTGTGGGAGGGCAGTATATAAAACTAATAAACAAACAATTCATATCAGTTAATCAGTCAATCAATCTTTATTAATACAATTGTAGACTGCCACAAATCACAGGAAAATTCAAAACAGGAGAAAAAACCCGGGGAGGGGGTATATATATACCACTCACCAACTGACTGACTGACTCATCAAAAGAACTCAAAAACCACAGAAACTACAAAGTTGAAAGTTGGCACACCGGTTCGTTATGTGCTTCAGGTGCTCACTAAGAAAGGATTTTCCAAAATATTCACTTCCACTCGACTTATTAGATATTTACTGTTCAACTCTGGCCATCTGCATGAACATTCTAAGGGTGACAGTTAAAAACCACAAGTTTCATGTCCTTCAACATGGTATTTTCAATGGTTTTTGAGTTCTTTTGATGATTCAGTCAGTGAGTGGTATTTCGCGTTTATATACATAGCTTCGTTTCACAGGACATTTTAATGAAGGGCACTTTGAAGCTCTAACTCCATTTGTCGCATTGACAAGTTTTGCTAATGCCCACCAAACAACAAGCACGATTGATCCAATGGTGCACCAACTGCATTCTAACACTGCCCTCCTCAACGCATACGAACCTGTTCCTTCTGCTGAAACCACTAAAGGGAGAAGAGGAATTAAATGCAGAAAGCGATTTACAGATTGCATTAGAAAAAGACAACTACAAGAAGCTGCTGCAAAATATGCGAAAACCAACCCGTCAGTCCACAGACAGGCTGTGAGGAAATATGCTGCATGTCACCCCAAAGTTCACAAACAGGCTGTAAAGAAGTATGCTGAATGTCACCCTGAAATTCATAGAGAGGCTGTGATCAAGTATGCATAGTGAAGCACGGGTATCCTGCTAGTTTCTATATATAACTAGCAATAAAGCCCGTTGTGTGAGAAACTACAACAGAATCTAGAAAACTGTTGTTTGCAAAGCTGCATCCTGGCTTGTCAAGGTGTTAGGGTTGGGGTTGGGGGGGCAGAGCCAGCAGGATGCCTGTGAAGTTGGGAGTAGTGGGGAGAGACTCACATAATTTTTTTAAAATGAAAGCAGCTATATTCCTGCACTTTTATAATAGTGGTACTAACAACAGAAACTACTGATTGGCTCCTTTCTTCATTGTTGGTGAAGACCATCCTAAGGGAGAAAGTCTTTGGCCAAGTCAGGAAACCTCAAGTTGTGAAAGGCCTCCTTTGGCTCTACAGAGCAGGCCTCATTCTCTTATGCTGATAGGCTGTGATTAAGGCCTATATTTTTGTGAGCTTAAGAAATTAAAAAAGCCGAAGCTGTTGGTTCATTTTTCATCCCTCCGCTGGAAGCTCCTGTGGTACTGGCACCAAACTCTCCAGCTGGAGAAGCTATTCATAATTGGTCAAAGTTCCCATGAAAGGCCTTTTGACAGTACTGCTTATGAAGATGGAGAAGGGAGAGGTAACTGTCAGAGCAGAGGAATATCCAAATAATCCCTGACAATGGTGGCATTTTCAACTTGGGACCTGAGCCAGAGATCAGAATTTCACCTTAGATAACTTGAGCCCTGCTCGAGAGACACCTTGTCCACTGCTTCTGGAGAAAGGGACTTTGCATAGGGAAAGATTATTTGGCCTAAGTTGAAATTCTCATGAGAATGTAAGACAACTTCTGCTGGATTGAGGTGTGACCTGGTTGGGTTTCCACCCATGTGTACAGAAGTGTCAAGAGTCATCATGTCACAGCTGACTCATAGCAAATCCATAGGATTTTTAAGGCAAGAAAAGAACAGCAATGGTTTGTCCCTGCCTGCCTCCCAATGACCCTAAGAAACAGCTTTGTACCAGGAGGACGGCAAGGGCTGACTGGCCCTTAACTAGAATTGCCAGTTTCTGGGTGGTAGCTGGTGATCTCCAGACAACAGAGATCACCTCACCTGGAGAACATGGCCACTTTGGAAGATACAACTCTATCACGTTATATCATGTTGAAATTCCTCCACTCCCCAAACCCCATCCTCTTCAGGCTCCACCCCCCAAATTTCCAAGTATTCCTAACCCAGCGAGGGTGACCCTGGCCTTAACATAATAGGAAATTCTAAGTGGGTTGCTAACCAAGAAAGCCATGGCTATACAAACCTTCTGGCGCTGATTGCACCATAGGTTCTGCTGGGCTCAGCTCCTGCCCAAGGTGAGGATAACAACAGCTACCAGATCCCTAAGCAGCTCCTTCCTCCCAGGATCCCAGGGTTGTTTGCAAGGTAGCTTACATGGTTTCCTGTTTTATCCTCATAATCACCGTCAGGAAGGTTCAACCAAGAGATGACTGACCCAGGACGGCAGGGTGGGCATTTGAAACCAGGGCCTATTGTGCATGGAACACTTTCCTCGGGGCTCTTCGCTGTGCAGTGGGGCATAATGAGGTTTCCGTGCATTTCTCTGTTTGCATGTGAGGAGGCACCCCAATGCTTGCTCTGCAGCTTACCTTCTGACTTCTTATGGGTCTCAGTTCTAACTGCTTTTCCTGGTTCTCTTAACTCCGCTCATTGACTGTCAGGACTGCAACTCCCAGCATGCACCGGCTCCCGCCTTTTTTCCACAAAGAGCGGGAAAACAAACTGGGAAGCTACATCCCACTGGAGCTTCAGAACCAATGAAAGGCCAGGAGCTGGGGGGAAGGGAAAAGCTGATTGGTTACTGCCTGTTTTTGTAAATAGAATAAATACTGGAACTGAGGACAAGAATCCTCAGTTCCAGCACCCTGTAGTTAGGGTGACATAATTCAATAAAGTTCCTTTTTTTAAAGTTAGCATTGTCTGAGTGTGTTCAGCTTTACATTGTGCTGGAACTCACTCTTATTATTCTACCATGTGCGCAGACCTCCTATAGGCATGGCTGGGTCAGGAGAACCAACCAATGCCCGCTATCCTGGACTCTCCCCAGCAGGAAGAGGGACCCTGGTGAGGTGGCCTACACCTGAACAAGCGGGGAAGACACCCCCCTGCCATTCGTCCTGGACAGGGGTCGGCACCCTCTATGAAGACGTGGATGGGAAATGAGTGCGCCTGGCAACATTCCTAGCCAAATCCCAAGCGCTGGGGAGTGGATCAAACTGGGAGGCAGACACTGGCGCGCTTACGAGGCACTATGACTCTGGACAGAGGAGGTCATTTGGAAGAGGGACCAGCTACAATCCGACCTTTCGGACCTGCAGCAGCAAGTGGTGTTCCTGATGGCCCTCGAGCTCTTCACAGCTGAGGAGGGGATTGAGGGGGTCGACGCAGAAGGTGAACTGAGAGCCAAGCCGCGCTCCCTCCAGGGGTGGCTGTCCAACCTTACTCTGAACCGCAGTCCCTACCACCAAAGCAGCAGGTCGGTCGCCACAGAGAGGAGTGCTCCGACCTACCGATGGGGCCCTGTGTCCCAGGGAGGGCCTCGGAAAAGTTTTAAAGTGGACTTTGATGGGAACCCAGACGAACTTGCCTTTTTCTTGATCCAAGTGGATTTGTACATGGAGGTCCACGGTAACAGCTTCTACTCGGACGGGGGAGAGTGTTCGAGATCGGGACCTGGCTCCGGGGAGAGGCTGCTAATTGGCTAGTGGGACTAGTAGAGGAAGATGTGCTGGAAATCTACAACCTAGAATGGTTCCTGCTGGCTCAGCGACAGAGGTTCGAGGGCCCTTTGGCGGAAGAGAAGGCCTGGGGCAAACTACAATGCCTATGGCAAGGGAACCACTCAGTTAGCGAGTTCGCCACTGACTTCCGCAGGCTAGCCAGCCGCTTGCGTGGGTGGCCTGAGTTGGTCCTGGTCCAGCTCTTCAAGGACGCTCTTCACCCCAAGGTACTACAATGGGCCCTGATCCACTGCGACTCTGAGATGTTGATGGAATGGATCAGGCGGGCAGGGGATGCTGAGCAGCAGATCCGGCAAGTGGAGCAGTTAGAACACGGGTGGATCCGCGCCCAACGCCAGCTTCTCCAGACGCCAGAGAAGGCCATGGACAACAAGAAGACAGACCCTCCGAATCCACTCGTGCACACCATTGCCACTTGGGCCTGTGCCTGCACTGAGGAGAAGATGGCCACTTCATAGTGTCTTGCCCTGGTCATCGCACCCCAGCAGCTGCTTCTGGACCCAAGGGCTCGCAGCACTCAGGAACCCCTCTGAAAGGTTCCCAATTACCCCGCCCTGCCACAGCCAGTACAGCCGTTAACCTGGCTGCCGAAGCTGGGAACTTCAGCGACTCCGAGGCATCGGACACCCAGGATTACGGTACAGACCTATACCTGTGCTGAGGCCCTAATTGACTCGGGTTGCTCAAGGTGCCTGATCCACCCTGATTTGGTAGCGGCATTAGGACTTGGACTCATTAAACTGAACGGCCACTCCAGTTCGAGCAGATGGATGGCGTTGTACTGGGGGAGGGCTTTCCACCCACAAGTTGGTGACAGGGGTTGTATCATTTGCGGGTCACAGCGAACAATGACAGTTCATATTGGCCAAGTTGGGCAGCTACCCCCTAGTGCTAGGTATGCCTTGGTTAGCTCACCACGACCTGAACATCAGGTGGTCGGAACATATCATTCCCCTCCCCACCCCACCCGGTGGGGCCCCGCCAGACTCCACGGCTCCTCCCCCAGCCCATTCCAGTGACAGCAATCGGCTTTTGGCGGGTTCCCTGACGGCGCCACCGCTTCGTGCCCCTGCCCTCCCAGGGCCCTACCGTGGCCTCACTAAGGCCTTCGATGAAGGAGAGTGTGACCACCTGCCACCCCACAGCAGCACCGACTGCTTGACCGAGCTTGTCTTGGGGGCCCAACTTCCCAAGGGGAAACTGTATCAGATGATCCCCCATGAACTGGCGACACTGCAGGAGTTTGTCGACAAGAACTTGGCAAGAGGCTTCATTAGAACTTCCAAGTCTCACATGCCCCCCCCCCCGTCCTTTTCCGCAAAAAGAAGGACGGCTCCCTCCACATCTGTACAGACTACAGAGGCCTGAATGCAGTGTCCCTGAACAATAAATACCCCCTTCACTTGATCAAAGACTTGTTGGGACACCTCTCCAAAGGAAGGTGTTCACCAAACTGGATTTGCGGGAGGCATATTTTCGGGTCCGCACTGCTGAGGGACAAAAGCACCTCACTGCTTTCAATACCCCCCTAGGCCAGTTCAAGTACCTCGTGATGCCATTCAGTCTCAGTGGGGCCCCCAGGGTGTTTATGAACATCGTTAACAAGGTCCTCCATGACCTGTTGTTTATTTAGATGGTGGGCTGGTCGTTTATTTGGACAATGTGCTGATCTATTTTGAGACTGTTCAGGCGCACATCAAGGTGGTATGTGAGGTGCTGCATGGCCTCACACAACACAAACTGTATGCCAAGCTTTCCAAATGTGAGTTCCACCAGGAACGGGTGGACGTTTTGGGCTACCACATCTCAGGCTGGGGGGTTGAGATGGACCTGAGTAAGGTTCAGGCTGTTGTGGACTGGCCGGCCCCGCCACACGCAGACAACTACAGTCCTTTGTGGGGTTTGCGAACTTCTACAGGGACTTCATCCCTGACTTCGCCAGGGTAGCCCTTCCCCTCACTGACCTCCTCTGCAGCAAAGGTACTGGACCCAGTGGGGCCAGGCCGGGGTAGCCCCTTGCCTGGACGGCGGAGTGCCAGGTGGCATTCCAGGCACTCAAGGGGATTTTCACCTCGGAACCAGTGTTGGTGCACACGGACCACAGCAAACCATTTATTCTGCATGTCGACGCTTCGGATGTTGCTTTGGGGATGCTTTACTTCAACGGAGAATGGATGGGAAGCTACATGCTTGTGCGTACTTGTCCTGTAAGTTTTCTGGTCCAGAATTGAATTGGATGGTGAGTGTCAAGGAAACCTGCGCCATCCACAGGGCATTGGCGACCTGGAGACATTGGTTGGAGGGGGCCTAGCACCCCTACAAGGTGTGGACTGACCATGAGAACCTGGCCTACCTCAAAACGCCCAGCAAGCTCACCGCCAAACAACTCTGGTGGGATGACTTCTTTGCTAAGTTTAATTTCACCCTTAACTTCTTCCCAGAAAGGAGGAACTGTCTGGCAGACGCCCTATCCTGGCTCCTGGACTCCGCATTGGCCAAGCTGCGACCCGTCGGCACAGTCTTCTCCCCTGCCCACCTCGGCCTCCAGGCGGTTACTTGTAGCTGGGCGCAGCAGCCTGGCACTGCCTCAGAGCTCCCGCCCACTCCGCTGCTTCTGGAGGCAGAACTTTGCAGCCTCGAGTCTTCTATATCTGAGGGGGAATGGGTGGCGGGCAACCTCTTGGAGTGGGGGGGGGGCTCTGGTGGAGAGGGGACAAGGTCTACGTTCCAGCTGGCCTGCGCATCAAGGTGCTGGCGGGTTGTCATGACGCCAAATCGGCGGGCCACTGTGGCTTCGTCAAGACTTTACATTTGGCCAGGCGGCAGTTCTGGTGGCCCGCCCTCTGCAAGGATGTGGCGAGTTATGTCGCTGGCTGCCCTGTGTGTGCCTCGGCCAAGCACGTCCTGGGTCGCCAGCCCGGGCTGTTAAATCCTCTATCTAGCCCCGATGCCCCTTGTCAAAGTTGCAGAGGATCATGTATAGAAGTCAGACAAGACAGACTTTTTCAAAAAAGAAAATCTATAGCATCTGCTTTCTTGTGGTATATCCTATCCATTTCAAATACACAATCGGGAGTGACTGCATCAAAACACTGGGGTTTATTTTTGAGGAAATCACATCAATATTGTGAAACTCACATTTGTTTGTTGTGAGGTTTCTGGGCTGTGAGGCCACGGTCTGGTAGTTTTTGCTCCAAACGTTTTGTCCACATGCATGAAACTAGCAGAACCCCAGAGTGATCTCCCATTTCCTAGATCAGAAGTAATACAGGTTGCCCGCTCCAGGTTGGGAAATACCTGAAGATCTGGGGACTTGTGAAGGGGAGGGTTTGGGGAGGGGAGGGACTTTAGTGGGTATGATGCCTCAGACTCCACCTTCCAAAGTGGCCATTTTCTCCAGGTGAACTTATCTCTGTCACCAGGAGATCAGTTGAAATCACAGCAGAACTCCAGTCACCACCTGGAGCTTGACAACCATATGAGTGGTGACCCTTCAGTGTGGTGTAGTGGTTAAGAGCAGGTGCACTCTACTCTGGAGAACCTGATTTGATGCCACACTCTGTCATTGAGCTGTGGAGGCTTATCTGGAGAACCTGATTAGCTTGTGCACTCCAACACATGCCAGCTGGGTGACTTTGGGCTAGTCACTGTTCTTCAGAGCTCTCTCAGCCCCACCCACCTCACAGGGTGTTTGTTGCCGGGGGTGGGGGGGTGGGGAGGGAAAGGAGATTGTCAGCCTCTTTGAGTCTCCTTACAGGAGAGAAAGGGGGGATATAAATCCTCCTCCTCCTCCTCCTCCTCCTCCTCCTCCTCCTCCTCCTCCTCCTCCTCCTTCTTCTTCTTCTGTGCCTTGAGCAAGCTCTCCACTATGCTGACCTTTGACACTGACTCCATTCAGATAGGGGAAAATATCAGAGGGAGAGAGATTACTGGCCTAGAAGCTGTTGATATCATAATGTCCCGTAATGCTTTTTCCTCCCTGCATCTGTTTCCCAAGGGATGAACCATTTTGAGACTTTGCTCCTAAGTGAAAGTTCCCAGATCCTTCAAACTCTACTTGTTCTTTCCTGGTTCCTTTGGGGTTTTGGACAGCATCTTTTTCTGCCTGTGCTACTGTAGCAGTTCAGGAAAGGGGGGTTGGCATGCAGACGTGCTTTTCACAGACACTACAAACACTGTTAGCAAATGTTCCACTGCTCCTACTGAGCAGCTTTGCTCTAGTTGCACATTTCCTGGCCTGCTTGACGAAATTTCCCATCCCGAAAAACTGCAGGTTTTTCGTGGAGATGAAACTGGTTCAGCAGGCAGCTCTGGGTGATGTCATTGGAAATGCACATCCCGGCTATTTGGCAGCTACACAGTGCGGCCTTCTTGCTCCAAGAGAGATTCCCGCTGCCTCAGCATCTCGGCCGCTGGGAAATCAGAACTGAGACGTCACCCGCAGGCAACAGGATTCCTGCTTCTGGTTGGCATGCTAAAAATACTGGCCTAACATGTCTGCTAAAAGAAGAGGAAACAAAAGGCCAATTTTTTTGGCCGTGGTACAGGACTTATGTTTTCCTTGCTAGCCGAAAATGTGAGCAATGAATCACATTGGGTTTAAGATTTGGACCTCCTCCTTAGTGTAGCACAGAGCTCTTTATTATCCAAATCAGTCAGAATGCTTCATTCATACGTGGCACCGAGGATGGAAGACTCTCGGATGCAGAAAGTATGGGAAGAGGCAGGGTTGGAACCAATGAACATCCAGTCCCAACTTTTAGCAGCCTTTGGAAGATGCTGCCTTTTGTTTAGAACAGCTGCTTAAAATCAGGGCTGACAGGAAGGGAAAATGTTGATGGCAAATTGTTCTCTTCCTCGTTTTGATTCCTCGCGTGGCGCCAGTAGTGAATATTTTTTTTAAGGTTCGTTGTTTTGCCACAAATCTCTGGCTATGTCGCCTGATTAGGGGGCTGGGACCTTCATATCTCCAAAACTGCATCTCCCCGTACTGCCCCAATCGGACTTTTTGTTCATCGGAAGGCAACCTCCTGGAGGTCCCTGGTCCCTTGGAGATACGTCTGGCCTCAACTAGGTCCAGGGCATTCACTGCTCTGGCCTCTACTTGGTAGAATCCTTTACCATCTTCTATCAAGGCCCTGTGAGATCTGAAAGAGTTCTGCAGGGCCTGTAAAACTGAATTATTTCAAGCATTTGGTTGAGGCCAGCCTCTTCACGTCATCTGTGGATTCTCTTAAGAGGGTGGGATATGTGGATTCTGACGGTTGCATATTTTTAATCTGTTTATTCTGTGCTTTGTGCTTAATAGTTGAAATTTTGTTGAGTTATTTGTCAGTGTTTAGACGTAACTGTATATGGTATGTATGTTGTGACCCGCTCTGAGCCATTTTGGAAGAGCGACATATAAATCAAATAAAAGAAATAGATAAAAGAAATAAAAATGGTGGTGGAAAGTACCAGAGATTTTGCACTGTAGATGCCTGGTGTCTTATGAAATGCACCACCACGGGGAAAGCAAAAGGCTTTTGGGATGCTGCTTTTCAGGACCAACACTGGGAGTTCATCGTGCAATTGAGAGGCACAGGCCAAGTGAACAGCAGTGGCTGTCATGATTGTCCTGTGAAAACGTTGCTGGTTCAAGTCTGGGTTCCCAATTGGAGCAATTTCTCATTTCTTATTGCCTGATTAGAAAACCAGAAAGCTTGCAGAATGTTCTGTGTCCACTGGGCTCACCCTAATTTTGCTTGCTTCCAAACTATCAGCCTTTTCAGATGGTCTGGAAAGTGACTCGGGCCCATTTCGCATGGGCCAATTAAAATGGGTTGAGACCCTTTTTAAAAGCATTTTATTTGTGGAGAGTTCTCACAGAATTCACCCCCAAAATGCTACTACTAACCCTTTTAAGTGGCCAGAACCCATGTTTAATTAAACTTGCTAATTCTGTGACTTTTCCGCTTAAAGCAGGGTTGCAAATGTTTCCTGCCTGCCTGTGCGAATTATGGCAAGCAGGAGCATTCGAACCCTCCCCCTCCTTCCCTCCATCATCATGGCGGATTCCCCAGGCAGCCGCCATTAGAGGGGATATTCTAATAGGTGCCTGCCATGCCACGCAAATAGTTAGGAGGGATTCGGGTGTGTGTGGATTCTTGGGTGGGAAGGAATCTCAGCTGCATGGTTCGCTCAGAAACACAGCATTTCCATGTGAACCATACTGCCTTCTGCCTCCGGGATTGGCAAATGGCAGCAGAAACAGGTTCCGTGAACCCATTGCTGCCTGTGCGGAAGGGGCCTCTGAGAGAGTGGCTAGTGACAGTAAAAATTTACAATCCTCAACAGTAAGTCTCAGAAGCCCAGTGGCACAGAGGGGTAAACTGCAATACTGCAATCAAGTCTCTGCTCCTGACCCAAGTTCAATCCTGACAGAGGTCAGTTTCAGGTAGCTGGCTCTAGGTTGATGCAGCCTTCAATCTTTCCAAAGTTGCTAAAAACTGCAGTGGCCTGGGAGAGGCAATGGCAAACCATCTCATAAACATAGTCTGCCCAGTAAATGGTGTGATGTGGCATCACTCCTGTTGGAATTTTCAGCCTTCCTTACATGCAGCAGCAGCACTAGCAGCAAGGAATGCTGGGATACCTCTACGAACATTCTAAATATGACAGTTGAAAACCATTGAAAAACTCTTCTTCTGCTCCCTGACTGACTGAGAGAAATATGTTCTCTGTGTACTACTAACCAATGCTAAGATAGGAGCAGCAATGGCATAGTGGTTAAGAGCAGGTGCATTCTAATCTGGAGGAACCTGGTTTGATTCCCCGCTCTGCCGCTTGAGCTGTGGAGGCTTATCTGGGGAATTCAGATTAGCCTGTGCATGCCCACACATGCCAGCTGGGTGACCTTGGGCTAGTCACAGCTTTTTGGAGCTCTCTCAGCCCCACCCACCTTGCAGGGTGTTTGTTGTGAGGGGGGAAAGGCAAGGAGATTGTAAGCCCCTTGGAGTCTCCTACAGGAGAGAAAGAGGGGATATAAATCTAAACCCTCCTCCTCCTCCTCCTCCTCCTCCTCCTCCTCCTCCTCCTCCTCCTCCTCCTCCTTCTTCTTCTTCTTCTTCTTCTTCTTCTTCTTCTTCTTCTTCTTCTTCTTCTTCTTCTTCTATCACAACCAAAATTGTAGCCGTAAATGAAACGATGTATACTGTACATGAAACAATGTAAGCGATATATACTGTTAAAAGTAATGTTAAAAGTAACATTCTCTTTATGTTTATGAACCTCTGAGGAAACATGGCTGGTCTTTTGAAGGATAACTATTCTTATTTAAAGTGCCACACAATCCACATCTCTGCTCATTACTCTGCTTGACAGGATTATATATTGTAAATATACCTGTTGCCCTTCAACCCCATGGGTCAATAATAATAATAATAATAATTTATTTATTTAATTTAATTTAATATACCGCCCAATCCCCGAAGGGCTCTTACAAACCTTTACCTTTTAACAGCAAGTCTTAATGACAAGCAAGTCAGCAAGTCTTAATGACAACCTTTACCTTTTAACAGCAAGTCTTAATGACAAGCAAACCTTTACCTTTTAACAGCAAGTCTTAATGACAAACCTTTACCTTTTAACAGCAAGTCTTAAGAATCCTCCAAGAACTGTGGTTGATGACCACATGTCTTCCTCCTTTCTGTAATTCAGTAGCACGGGCTCCGCTGAATGACATTTCCTGCTAAATGTCTAAAACCAGCTCCATGACACAATCATGTATAACACTGACTGACGAATTTCAAGAATTCCCCCAGCTTCCTGCCAATACATGACCCAGTTTCTCCTCAAAATGCCCATAAATAGTTTCATATACCAAAGCAGGCTAAGAAACATCTAAAATGGTAAAGAAACGGATGGTTTCCCTACCCCTTTTCCGGCAAGATTTATAATGTCGTTTTATACCAGTATCAATAAATATCAACATTCACAGCATTTCTAAAACATTTCCAATATACGCATTTCAAAATAAAATGCTATAAATATGTGCAGGGTTTTTGTTTGTTTGTTGGGGGTGGGGATTCTTTGGACCAGCTTCAAAACGTTACTTAACTTTTTACCCTGTCTCTGAAAAGAAAGGTGTTAGATTTACAGCCCTGTGACACAGAAGTCACACATATATTTCTGGTGCTGTCCATTCAAGGCAGACCTGAAACAAAGACACTTTTCTTCCTTGAGGTGGAGGGGAGTGGAGCGTCTCTGCCCCCTGGCTAAAGAGAATATTAGCTGAAGGAACGCCAAGTGCTCCTCATGATGACCTTGCCTGGAGAAAGCCTGGAATGATTTAAACTCCTTTAACTTAGATAAACGTCACCGGCCTCAGAGACATGACATAATCACATGGTTTGTGGGGAGAAAGCTGGGCCGGCCGGCGTCTCTGGAACACTGTTGCCTTATGCAGTGGAACAAATTAGCCAGTCTTTCTTTCAGCCTCTCAAGGAGTCACAGTCTGTTGCCCAAATCAGACTCCGCAGCCCTGTTCTCTTGAGGACCGCAGGCAGATGAAGAGAAGAGGGATGGATTCAGGGAATCCACAAGTTTGTTCCAAAGAGTCTCTAGTGCCTAGTGGGAATTCTCCCTACGGTTGTTCCCTATTTGCCCTCTCTTCAAACACAGAGACAAGAAGCTCTGTTGAGGCTACCTTTCATTGCAATTCGAGGTCTGTTTTATTGCCTGTTTTCCAGCACTGTGGAAGTGACTGTTTTGAAAACAGCAGCAACTTCTGGGAATTTGACTCCCATTTTTTACAACTTTTTCACAAGGTGGTAGGGTGGCCAACTGCTGGCGAGGCCCGGCAGTCTCCTAGAAGTGCCAGTAATCTCCTTTGGAGACAGTCGCCCCCTCTGCACAAATCCCCTAAAACATTTCTAACACATTTTCAATCCTCCACTTGAGTATTCTGCATTCAACTACTTGAAGCAATTCCTTAAGTTTATGCTTCAATGCTTCATGGCCTCATGCTGTGTTCTATGCTGTGTGTATTCTTGAAGCTTTGAAGACTCCCCCACCCCTCCCCAAATAAAAGAACAAACAACTAAATCCAGCAAATAAACAGGTGAGGGGGAATGGAGTGAGTTCAGAAAATGGTGCCGAGGAGGAAACTCAGGGAAGCAGACAAGCAGGGAAACGTCATCAGTAGATCGCACAGCAACTGAAGATGTTTTAAAAACGTTTCTGCCAGAGAATCGTTATACAGGGGGATTCATTTAAAACATTTTGAGGCTGGAAATAAAACATTTTGGGGGTAAAAACAATGCAGGATTCCTTGGAGGAAATGTCATTTCCTGGCTCAAAACATTTTACAAGATTTGTGTGGAAAGGCCAAACGCTTCTTTGGAGGGGGGACTCAATGGGTTATGTGGACCCTGTGGTTGAGAAATTCCTGGACAACAACAGAATCATAACAGTATTGGAATTTGGGAATATCAGGAATACCAATATTTTTCAGATCCAATACACTCAAAATTGGGGGGAAAAACCCTGATTTTTTGCACACCCATGGTTCATTTCTTCTCATTAACCAGAATTCTTAAATATGTTTAAGCCTAATAAAAATATTGGTTACTAGAAAAGAAAAGTCCACCGCTCTTAACCACAACACTCTTAGATATTTTCTTTTTTGTTTTCTCCTCAATTTTTTTTTAGGTTCTGCATTTTCAGATAATGATACCCAATAAATTTACTTCCAGATGTGTTGCACTTATAACAATGTTTGTATGACCACTGAGGAAGGCTAAATTGGTTGAAACATGTCTGGTTCTTGGTTGATCACTTACATGTGTTATCAATAGTGGCGGGAATTGTTACAAACTCGACTGACTTTTAAGGTATAGCGTGGTTTTCTGGCCTTGTGTTTTCAACTAAGACTTTTTGTGTACACTTGATAATAAATGTTTATTTTGTGATATATTTGGTTTTGTGATATATTTGGTTTCCAGCTCAACTTCTGTGGTTCCCTGTATAGTTTTGACTGAAGATTCCCCCCCCCCCTTCATTTTTTTTGTTTGATTTCTAGTATCAGCTGTTTCCCTGGATGGCAATATTTTCCAAGCTTGCTCTGTCTTCCTCCTGTTTCCATGTTCAGCAACATGAAATCTGCACATGCAGAATAATGCACTTTCAATCCACTTTCAATCTCCTTTGTAGCTGTGTGGAATAGCAAAATCCACTTGCAAACAATTGTGAAAGTGAATTGAAAGTGCATTATTCTGCATGTGCGGAAGGGGCCACAGCAACACCTTTCCTGAAAGGATTTTTTAAAAAAATCTGTCCCACAAAAATGCTCTTCAAAGCAAAGACATACACAAAGGTTTTCCTACAAGCAGACTGTTCCAAACTGGAATGGGAATCCACCCCTCCCTATCAATAAAATCCAAGGCAAGGTAAACATGCCATGCAGGAATATGTTCAGATTTTCCAAAGAGAGGTCGCTGTAGTTTCATGCACCTCTCTCCATAAAAGTTTGTGGACCGTCTCCATCAGCTACAACTCCACGGGCAGACAGAATGGAAACATGCTACCAGCTGACAGACAGGAAGCAAAGTAGTAATAAAGGCACACGTGGCCAAAGCTTTTAAAAATAGCTCTCTCTTTTTTTTCAGTCCAGTAATCTGGGAAAATGTGAGTTTGCGCAGTCTGTAGGTAATGCTGCAAACCCCCTGTAGCAGCTGCAGTGGCTGTTCTGGCAACCGCTTGTGTGCAGAAGAAGAGACTTAGGGTTTTTCCAGCCCTGCTTCTGGTCTGTTTTGTGACAAATGTCATCATCCCATAGATCGAAGAACAGGGAACGTCAATTGTGGCCTGCCTAAAGAGATAGCCCCATCTAGCGGAGGTGGTCAGCCCAGCCCACTTCAGTCCAAATCTAATACAAATGACGCATCAAACACAAAAGCAAATTGCTTCTTGGGAAGGGTTTTAAGAGTTGATTCTAAATCTGTGGTTGACGGAAGGAGACCAGGAGGGTATCTATCGATTCATCGGCAAAATGCTGATAATAGGCATGATAGGTAGCACTGTAAACCTTTCCTTATTCAGTTAAAACATTTAGTGTATCCCTCGCTTTTGTTCCCAAAATGCACCTTCTAGAATGGTTTGCTCAACAACACAGACAGAAAAAAATCCTTCCCCAAAAGAAGAAGAAGTGTTTGGATTTATATCCCCCTTTTCTCTCAAAGAGTCTCAAAGGAGCTTAAAAACTTCTTTCCCTTCCCCCCTCACAACAAACACCCTGTGAGGTAGGTGGGGCTGAGAGAGCTCCGAAGAACTGTGACTAGCCCAAGGTCACCCAGTTAAGGTCTGTTGGAGTGCACAGGCTAATCTGAATTCCCCAGATAAGCCTCCACAGCTCAGGTGGCAGAGCTGGGAATCAAACCCGGTTCCTCCAGATTAGAGTGCACCTGCTCTTAACCACTATGCCATTGCTGCTTCTGTTTTCAGCATATGGTGGAAGATACACAGGCCTGTGGCTACAGAGGGGTGCAAGGGGGCCATGCCTCCTCCAAATTACAGCGTGTCCCCTGCATTTTTGGTGTTTACTTATTAAAAATCTCTAAGCATTTTCCTTATGCATCTATGAATGGCCATAGATATGTTAACTAAATGCACTTAGTTGGTGCGGGGTGGTGGTTAAGAACATAGAGACCCAAGTTCAAATCCATTCTTTTCTTTTTGCTGTCAAATCTCAGGCTCATTCCACACATGCAGAATAAGGCACTTTCAAACTGCTTTCAATGCTCTTTGAAGCTGTGCGGAATGGCAAAATCCATTTGCAAACAGTTGTGAAAGTGATTTGAAAACGCATTATTTTGCGTGTGTGGAAGGGGCCTCAGTGAATTTATGGGGACCCCTCACGGGCCTTTCATGGCAAGAGACAGGCAGAGGTGGTTTGCCACTGGACATCTTTACATTGCAACCATGGCCATCCTAGTTAGTTCTCTCATCCAAGTACTAACCAGAGTCGATCCTGCTTCGCTTCTAAGATCTGACTAGCCTAGACCCGTGATGGCAAACCTTTTAGAGACCGAGTGCCCAAACTGCAACCCAAAACCCACTTATTTATCGCAAAGTGCCAACACAGCAATTTAACCAGAATACTGAGGTTTTAGTTTAGAAAAAACAACTCATATATTACCATCTTTTGTCTTAAAAGAAAAACAGAACAGCAGAGCTTTCAATGATACAGACAACTTTTTATTGAAAGGTTCTCTTTTCATCTTTTTCAAACCATTCCATCTCTCACACACACTGGGAAGGAGTTCTCCTTTAGCACATTGTGTGAACAGTACTGGGCCAAAGGCGTGCATGCCCACAGAGAGGGCTCTGAGTGCCACCTCTGGCACCCGTGCCATAGGTTCGCCACCATGGGCCTAGACCATTACACTCCATTGCACTATAGAAAACATGGACCAAATAAACCTAGGAGAAAGAGGCTGAGAAGCAATACAATATGCTATTTTATGCAGTGGCGTACCTAGGCAAACTGGAGGCCTGGGCAAAACCTGAGTTTGATGCCCCCCCCCCCCCATGGGTGGCCACCCTCTCCCACCGTGACAAAACAATGATTTTTTCCACCAGGTCTGAAGTTTGGTTCAGGGGGTCCAAAGTTATGGACCCTCAAAGGTGTAGCCCCATCTCCTATTAGCTCCCATTGGAAACAATGGGGGATGGGGACACTCCCTTTGGGAGTCCATAACTTTGGACTCCCTAAACCAAACCTCACCAAACCTGGGTGATATCATCAGGAGAGTCTCCCGAAAAATCCTGGAAGTTTTGGTGCTGCTAGCCTAAAAACTGCGCCCTCTGCAGGCCATAAATGGAAAAACACTGAAAATACAAAAAAATCCCATAAACGAACCTGCAGTTTTTGTGCCCCCCACAAGGGGGCACCCTGGGCAACTGCCCACTTTGCCCAATAGGAGGAACGCCTCTGATTTTATGGAACCAGTGTGGTGTAGTGGTTAACAGCAGGTGGACTCTGATCCGGAAAACCAAATTTGTTTCCCCACTCCTACATTCTGCTGGGTGACCTTGGGCTAGTCACTGTTCTCTCCGAACTCTCTTAGCCCCAACTACCTCACAAGGTGTCTGTTGTGGGGAGAGGAAGGGGAAGGAGTTTGGAGGCTGCCTTGAGCCTCCTTACAGGAGAGAAAGATGGGGTATAAATCCAAACTCTTCTTCTTTAAAGAGTTTTTTAAAAAAACTAAAATGTGCTTATGGGGAGAGCACAATCTTGCTTCATATGAAAAATTAGCACAGATTTTTTTTTAAAAAAAGCTTTATGCTAGCTGCTCAGATAACTACTTTATATATTTTAATGTTTTAATAAACCCTGCTCAAAGGAGAGTTATAATGCTCGCCAGGTTTAATGTAATGCCCTCCACCTTATTTCATGATAGATTTAACAATCAAGAAATGTCTAATAGTGCCCGTGTAACGCTGGCTTAGTCGAATTTTTGGCCCACCAATTAAGTCCCAAATTCAAGGAAATCAGATCTAAGTGTGTGAATCTTACATCCTTATTCTAAACTGATTTCCCTGATTTATTTGGATTACACTACTTGCTAAATAATCCTTCCTTCTGGGTGATAGTGGCAGACTTTCTTTTGGAAATTATCAAAAGCCAGCTTTTTACTTAACATTTTATTCTTTGCTCTGGGTATCTATGTGTTTTTTATACTAGTTTTCTCTTATTGTATTCATTTTGCTGTTTATTATGCCAATAAAGGCTTGATTGATTGATTGATATTTAAATGTAGAGCAGACCTGCAAAGACCCGCTTCACTAATCTATATCAGTTGGTGCTTGTGGTGTTCATTGAACCCAACTGAAATGAATGAATTGAACAACCTCACCTTTGGATCCAATTCATTTCCTCAGAGCGAAGAGAAACTTTTCCTGCCGTGGATACCCTAAACCTTCCAGGAAAAGCCTTAAGGCATAAAGGCAGGACTTTAATGATGTGACCTTTCAAACCCAGACTGGTATATATAAAGAACTGTTTTACTGATGTGTCGCTGGGGTTGTGCGAGTCAATTTCGTTGGCCGTGAATGGATGCTTTGTAAGAGTCCACTGTGTGGTCATTGACAGCAGTTCTGTGGGCCCTTTTAGTGCGGCAGGAAGTGGAAGAAGGAGGCGAGCTGAGTATCAGGTAGCAAACCTATCAATGAATAAATGTCTTTGGGACTCCTGAAAGGAAAGGAAAGCTGATTCAGAGCTATTTAACCAACAAGCACCCACAATGTATACAGTTGTGCGGCAACCTTGACTGAGCCATACCACTTCAAGAAATAGGGGGAAGGGGGCCGCATGTTTTCTAGTTGTGTTTCCCCCTTATCTGTTTTTTTAGAAGACTTTAACAAACCCCAATTTACTCCTTTTTTATTATTAATAATTTTTACTGATTTCCAGAATCTATTAAACAGAACAGAAATAAATGCTAAGAGACAGCTTAAAGTAAAGCATAGAGAATATTTGCCCAAAATTGTATGGAATGCACATTACATATGACTTTCTTATATGACTACAGAGACTGTTTCGAAGTGTTAAAGTCTATGACATTTATTTACCAACTCCAAAGCATTCTTACTGGTTATTATATCTTAATCATTATCAGTTTTTAAATCTTTGAGTTATTTTGTTTTTACATGATCCATTCAGCTTCATATAAAAATTAAAGTCCCCATTTCTCATTGAGTTCATGTTTTGAACGTCAATTTCCAAATTGGTTAATTTGGCCATGCTAGCATATTCTCTGAATTAATCTTCCCAACGCTCTACTTTATCAGATTTCCAACTAGTTGGAATTGTTACTCTTGCTGCAGTTAAGAAATTACTCCTTGATGAGTGACATTTCTAGAGCAAAAGCAGGAATCGTACGCAGAGGACAATCACAGTTTGTTCAATGCCTCATTTTAAGATCAGATGAAAGATCTCTGTCTTATTGCAAATAGACTACATTTACAAAGTTTGGCTGGAAGTTTCCAATGGAAATCCTTTTTCCTGTTACATTTTTGGCTCATTGTTAGGGTGCTAAGAATACTGTGAATCGCGGCTTGAAGCCCTTGATCTTGGTTCAGAATACCGGGAATTTTGTTCACATGGCTACAGTTCTTTCCCCAAATTAGGGTCTCTTTGCCCTCTCTTAAGAAAGCCTTTTGTTTGCACCTGTTTCAAGAAAAGTCATGTTGGCCCCTATGTCAATGGCTCCAGGCTGTAATAAACCAACCATCTCCAAAGACAGTTTATAAATCTAACTAGGGCCCTTTCCGCACTGCGGAAAGGGCGCCCCTGCACCGACAGGAATTCTGCCGGTGGAGTGGGGGCCCCCGTTCGCCCGGAAGCGTGTGAGCGGCCCCCGCAGAGGCCAGCGGGGGAGAGGCGGCTCTGCACGGAGCCGTCTCTTCCCCGTCCCCCCCACTCACCTCGTCGTCCTGCGTCACCCTGCTGGACTCCTAAGACCCGCCCATGCTGCCCTTCGACCTCCAGGGGTTGGAGGACAGCAAGGGAGGGTCTCAGCAGTCCAGTAGAATGACGCCAGAGGCAGCGAAATGAGCCTCGGGGGGAGGACAGAAAGCAGCGTGTTCCCGGTGGTGCCGGTCGCACTGCGCTGGCCCGAAGGCTTCGCTGTTTTCCAAAAACCTCCCTCCAGGAGGGAGGTTTTTGGAGGCGGCCTGATGCCGCTCTGGGGGAAGTGGAGGGGAGCCAGGTCTGCGCTGCTGCGTTTCAGCAGCGCCCCGCCTGCAATAGAGAAAAACGGCTCCCTGGAGACGGTGTTTTTGCTATTTAGGGAGCCGTGTTGGTCCCACATGCTTGAAGGGCCTAGGCTGAAGTTATTCTCCTGTTGAGAAATTATTTTGTCAAAGATAAGATCAAACAATAAAATTGCGGGTCATCTTAATTTGAAATTAGCCAGCAGTTACCTAGTGAGTGCAATACAAAAAGACATTGATTATTTAAATAGAGGCTATGACAATAGTTATCGTTAGGCAATGCTGCCATCCCATTTTCATTACTGCATATTGATTGAAAGAAATTTACATTCGATAAAAGTTTTATTATTGTGACACAGTGACCAGGAAACTCACAAACGTTGCAATTATTTCAGAAAAACAGTAGGGAGATGGGGCTACATAGGGGTCTTGTGCAATGGTGGGATTCAAATTTCAACAACCAGTTCTGCCGAAGAGGTGCGAACCTGCTGAATCCCACTACTGGTCTCCTGGGCTCATTCTGCACATGCAGAATAATCCACTTTCAAACAACTTTCAACGCTCTTTGAAGCTGTGCGGAATAGCAAAATCCACTTGCAAATAGTTGTGAAAGTGGTTTGAAAATTATTTTGCTTGTGCAAAAGGGGCCCTAGAAAGAAACTTACCCTTCTTGTCCTGAGATTTAGTTCCTTCTTTATAAGACTAGAGTAAAAAAGCCAAAACCATGGAATGTCAGGTCAGATCTTGAGGTATAAAAACCTTACTTTGGAGGCATTAAGAATCCCTAGTATATTTCTCGTTGACAGCTTTCCTAAAAGTGTTAGTCTGGAAAAATAATATAATAAAATTAAATAAAAGAATAAAATTCAAGTCCAGTTGAACTTTCACAGAACATTTTCCTGAGCATAAGTCAAAGTTTACTTCATCAGATACCATATCAGATATCTTTCCATACAAGTCCCTGAAAATGTTTTGCAAACATTTTCAATTTCCCCATTTTGTGGTAGTTCCATTTTTGTTAAATTTCTTCTTAGATTCGTAGCTGCAAAGCTGCAAAGCCTTGTGCTGTGATTCTCTAGCTACATAGGCACGACACCACCCCACCCCCAAAATTAAAAAAAAACTGACAGAAAAACAGTGCTAGACTGCTGGTTTGAGCTCAGAAAATGGCACTAACAAGGAAGTCTGGGGACTGTGGGAAGTGTTTCACAAAGCAAGTGAAAATGTTTTCAAAACATTTTCAGAAAAGAATCACTAGGGAACAGCATGCAAATAAAATGTTTTCAGGCAGGAAATAAAATGTTTTCGGCTAAAAACCATGCGGAACTCCATGGAGCAAATGTTTTATTTTCTGTCTGAAAACGTTTGGTGTTGGACGCAAAGGGCCATTATGAACTTTAACTCAGAAAGCTTAACTGGTTGTTATGGGTTTTTCGGGCTGTGTGGTTATGGTTCCATAGTTTTAACTCCTAATGTTTTGACCGCATCTATGGCTGACATGTCATGATAAGCTGTGACATGCCTCTGAAGATGCCAGCCAGAGATGTGGGCAAAACATTGGGACCTCAAACTACCAGACCACAACTACACAGTCTGGAAAACCCACCATAGCTTGTTAATTCTGACTGTGAAAGTCTTTGACAATATAACAGCTTAACCCCTGAAAAATGTGTTCGCTTGCAAGGTGCTAAAGGACTTGAATTTTCTTTCCCAGAACAAGTGATGTTCTGTCCCTAGACACAAATTGGAGATGTATCACCATGGCCTCTTCTGCACATGCAGAATAATGCACTTTCAATCCACTTTCAATCCACTTTGCAGCTTGGTTTTACTGTGCGGAATAGCAAAATCCACTTGCAAACAACTGCGAAAGTGGATTAAAGGTGCATTATTCTGCATGTGCGGAAGGGGCCCATGTTTATCACTTGGTTTCCAGGAGCATATACAGAATTAAACTGAGAAGCTAGTTGGCGGCTGCAGAATAGATCTGGGAAATAAAGGCTCAAATCTGGAGACAGTGGTGTGAGCAAAGTGGAAGGAAGACATACGGAGAAACAGTCTTCTTTCAGACGAAAACATTCCCAGATGGTTTTTCCACTCAGAATGTCTTATAAGGTGCAAAATATCGTATCAAGTGTGAATTGTGGCAATGTGAGGATGGTTTTCATGGTAACTCACAGAGAATGGAACCAGAATGTCTGGGAAGGAAGATGCTGGCCATTGATGGTGAAGAGGTGGCTTAGCATTCTGTCTCCAGGACTACGAGTCAACACCACTGTTTGTGTAACCCCTATGCCCAGAATGGGTTGGCCCAGAATGGGTTGACCCAGTAAGGGGGTGGAGACTCGGAGCAGCAGAGAGGCTGCAAGAGCTCTTTTGCAGAAGAAGCAAGGCTACCAGACTCGGACCTTGATTTCTATAAGCCCTTAACACCTTGTTAAGGTAATTTCAATATTGTTGAGAGCTACTGGGAAGGTAAGTTTATTTGTTTTGCTGTGTTAGTAAATGTTGGAGTTTATTTTTTCAGGTTTTTCTTTTGTGGTTGTAATGGGTAGAGAGTTCTCCTGGAAACCTTCATCATGTTGCAACCTGTTCATCAAGCCCTTGGAGTCTTCAGGAGCCAGCCAACTTGCAAGAAGAAATTGGACTTGGCAATATCAGTAGACTGTAAATAGAAGGACTTGAAATGCAACCTGAACAGGACCTTGAATTGTAACGTTAAATGTTGATGTTTAATGTTAATTGTAAAGAGAAGTAAACCATATTGTTGTTTAAAAATTGTTGTTGCAACTCATTCCAAGTACTGCCCCACAGAACTCACAAGCTGAGGTTACATTTGCACCGAGTTTGGTAATATAATATTGCATTCATAACTCAGCTTTACAAAATGTCGCCAGTGATATCTTCCTCAGTACCCACCAAAGCCACTTCCACATGTGCAGAATAATGCACTTTCAATCCACTTTCACAATTGTTTGCAAGTGGATTTTGCTATTCCGCACAGCAAAATCCAGCTGCAAAGTGCATTGAAAGTGAATTGGAAGTGCATTATTCGGCATGTGTGGAAGTAGCCTTGGTGGGTATTAAGGAAAATTTCTCCACAGGCAAGTATTTTCATAAATCTGTTGGGGACAGGTGGGGCTCTCACCCAGGAGTGAGATCGACCCTTCTGATTGGCCCTTGGAGATCTGATTAGCTGTGAAGGTTAAAATAACATCAGCTGCCATCACAGCATTCGTTTTATTCCTCCCGCCCCCCTAATTCCTGTTTCCCAGTGTATTTGTAAAATCATCCCTTTTATCCCTTGCACTTGGAATTCCTCTGGGTGGATGTGTGGCTCTGCTTCCCATGACAGCCATTTTGTAAGTGACTCCGCCTCCTACAGCAGCCATTTTGTGTTGTGCACACTATAGAATTCCAAAGGATCCCTCAGGCTGAAGAAGGTTGGGAACCTTTAAGGGAAAACATATAGAAGTTTACCCCCTGCTTTTTGGCCTCAAGTGCAACAAGAAACAAATCAGCCTTCTGACTAAAATCCATTTATGGGCAAACATTCAGGGCAAGACATTTCTCTTACTTAACTGATTAAGCTCATAATTTTATCTCCCTCTTTCTTCTGTAGCTGATAAATAAGTAGAATCACCAACAGGAGAGGAGAGGGAGGAGGGAGTAAATGTTTGCACAATGTCTTGGATAAACACAGAAAGATGTGGATCTTCAGTGTGAATTCAACCTGAATTTAAGATCCGAGGTTGCTTATAAGATCTGAGGTTGCTACCTGCGACTTGCAGAGCTGGAAACAAGGATGCCCCAAGGCCCTTCCACACATGCAGAATAATACTCTTTCAATCCACTTTCAATCCACTTTGCAGCTGGATTTTACTGTGCGGAATAGCAAATCCCACTTGCAAACAATTGTGAAAGTGGATTGAAAGTGCATTATTCTGCATGTGTGGAAGGGGCCCTAGAATCAACAAAAAAGAAAACTCTCATTTGCCATCCAGCTGGCTTTTCTGTGAGTCAGGCTGGGTTCAAGTAAACTGCTTGATAACTTCCAGTTTACCTTTCTGTCTTTAGTTCTCCCTCCCAGAAATATTAGTCATACAATAATAAGTTTTATTATGACTCAGTGCTACTTTGTCCTGTATTACATCCTTAAGTCCCACCTACCTGACAAGGTCTCTATTGTGGGGTGAAGAAGGGAAAGAAGTTGGCAAGCCACCTTGAGACTCCTTACAGGAGAGAAAGGCAGTGTATAAATCCAAACTCTTCTTCATCATCATAATCCTTGGAATCATGGCTGTCCAGCGAATTCTGTTAATGGAGCAGAAGAAGAGTTGGATTTATATCCCCCCTTTCTCTCCTGTAGGAGACTCAAAGGGGCTTACAAACTCCTTTCCCTTCCCAGCTCACAACAAACCTGTGAGGTGGGTGGGGCTGAGAGAGCTCAGAAGAACTGTGACCAGCTGTTCACCAGATTAGCCTTCGCAGCTCAAGTGGCAGAGTGGGGAATCAAACCTGGTTCCTCCAGATTAGAGTACACCTGCTCTTAACCACTACGCCACTGCTGCTCCCTTGCACCATTGCCATAAGCCTCACAGGCTCACAGTCCTGAACATGGACTGATGTATCAAACATGACACTGAGGCTCATTCCGCACATGCAGAATAATGCACTTTCAAACTGCTTTCAGTGCTCTTTGAAGCTGTGCGGAATAGCAAAATCCACTTTCAAACAGTTGTGAAAGTGTTTTGAAAATGCATTATTTTGCGTGTGCGGAAGGGACCTGAGAAAAGAAAATGAGAACACAAGGCCAAAAATGGCTTCTTTTTCCTTTTGTAGCATTATAACCTCTTGGCAGTCAAACAGAACGTTCTTGCTGGAAAACCAGTTCAGCTCCAATTCCGAAAGCAGCAAAAACAGTCCACCAGCGGAAAGTGCCAAATTACACTTCATTAGGAAGCCTCAATTGCAATAATGGGTTTCTTTTGCGCAACGGTTATTAAATTAGCTTAGCAAGGCTAGCCAAATTGTGTGATTATCCATTCCATGTGGGATTTAGTCCACAAAAATCTCTGCCACCATCAAACCGTGAGCTGTTCAGGCAGCTCGAAAGTTCTGTTCTGTTTTGTTTCGCCATTTGAAATGTTGGGATTTGTGTTGGGATTTTACAACAGTGTCTGTCACAACTCAGTCATAAAAAGGTTAACTATTTGTATGTAAATAAGTTGCTGAAGAAAACTGTTTATGACCAGATCTACTGATTAGCTATTGGTCAGTTAGATAGCCATTGCTTACATGTTAGTGAGCACGTACATCTGAAGTTGTAAAGTTAACTCTGGCTGTTGTGGGCTTTCCGGGCTGTGTGGCCGTGGTCTGGTAGATCTTGTTCCTAACGTTTCGCCTGCATCTGTGGCTGGCATCTTCAGAGGTGTATCACAGAGAGGAAACGCTGTGTCTTTGTTTAAGCAGACACGATACCACCACCACGAGCTCAAGACAGCAGATAGGTACCAAGATATAACCAAACGTATAGCAATGTAGAAGGGTAACAGAAAAAAAAGGATTTCTTATTTTATCTCCCTTGTAACCCTCCCTTGTAGTTAGTGAACTCATTTATAAAAAGCAACTGAGAAACTGTCTCTTCTGTTCTACTCTGCTAATGTATGTATATACCCAACAATTCAGTACTCTTAGCCTGTTTTCATTTGGGACAGCTCCTGCCAATAAAACCCTTTTGTTAAAAAAAAAGAACCCTCACAGAAAAATAGACCTATCCAAAACAAAACCAGCTATGAAACCATCAAGAACAGCAATGTTTCATAACCAACAAATATTGTCAGTTTCAGTAGCGCTACCAGTAAAAAAGTCAAGAGCAGGAGCAATAAAGTCAAAGCAATCAAAATCAACAGAAAGCCTTGTAGAACAAAGTTATCTCCAACTGGTACCCAAAGCTCAAGGAGCTTGGTGACATAGTGAAGAGGGTGCTGCACAGTAAACGTGCCACTACCGAAAAGACCCCCCTCTGGTGGTCCCTCTTATCCAAAAGTCAGGACGGCACACAAAGTCAGGGTGGAAGTTTTTATAATGTTTTATGGATTTAGGATTGCGTTTTAGAGAGATTTTATTACTCTGACTTTTTCTTCACAACCAAAATAAGACATCCTGAGGACATCTTTAAAAACCCCAGTACAAAAAAAAAAGCATCCAAAGAGAGAGTGGGTTTGGCTGCAAAAAGGTTGTTTGCTCTTATGGAGGGAGGCTATTTGAGGATTATATTTCCCAGTGCATGTGACCCCTTGAATACTCTTTCGCTTTGCCATCTCTTTGTTTTCAGTGTGTTCCAGAGAAAGAGCACATTTAATAGGTGTTTTTCCCACTCGGTTCTCACGACTCCATTTGCCCTGCCTCCTGTCGCCATGACGTCCCAGTTGAGTCTGGTGCCGTTATTTTCAGAGCTTACCAGTCGTCATTATTTTCAGCAATCAAACACATTAGAATGCCACTGTTAATGAAAATGGCTTTTTCATTTCGTTAGTTAATGCAAAAGTGAACATCTCTATTATCTGTTGTTTATTTTTTTGACATTTCCTTCCTGCTTCCTACAAGCAAAATGTTCCTCCAGTACATTGTGTGGATCCAGTTGCTGTGTCAATCACGATTATGGCCTGCTGTGTCTGAGTTCTCGTGATTTCTCAGGCTTGACGGCATGAAGAAGAGGAAGAGTTTGGATTTATACCCTGCTTTTCTCAGCTGTAAGGAGTTTCAAAGTGGCTTACAAACACTTTTCTTTCTTCTCCCCACAACAAATACCATATGAGGTATGTGGAGCTGAGAGAGTTCGGAGATAATTGTTTCTAGTTCAAGGTCCCTCAGAAGGCTTCATGTGGACGAGTGGGGAATTGAACTCAGTTCTCCAAATTAGAGTCCACCACTGTCAGCCATTATACCACGCTGACTCTCTCCCTGCACTGTGAAGTGGGAAACATACCCAACGGCACCACAGGGTTGCTGATCACCCCCTTAGTTTTCAGATGCAGACACTGAGCTGTAAGGATGAAGGTACTTGCAGCAATTTATTGGTGGGACTGGAGAACTGGGAATAAATGCCACTTCTGACCTGACCAGTAATAGCAATACCATTCAAATTCTGGCTCATTCCGCACATGCAGAAAAATGCACTTTCAAACTGCTTTCAGTGCACTTTGAAGCTGTGCGGAATAGCAAAATCCACTTTCAAACAATTGTGAAAGTGGTTTGAAAATGCATTATTTTGCGTGTGTGGAAGGAGCCTTTGACACAAAGTGTAAGATTAGCTTACAGGGCCTGTAAAGCAGAAGTGTTCACCAGACCTACGACTGAGGCAGTACTTTTTTTATTTCTTTTTTATTTCCCTCCCTCCCTCCCTCCCTTCCTTCCTTCCTTCCTTCCTTCCTTCCTTCCTTCCTTCCTTCCTTCCTTCCTTCCTTCCTTCCTTCCTTCCTTCCTTCCTTCTCCTTTTTCTTTACTCCCACGTTTCCCCACAATGTTCCTCTCCCCACCCCTTATTGGATAAGTTGAAGTATGAGAGCTAGATACGTGGTTGTTTATACCAGATGAAACCTGTTGGACCAATTTTTGTATTACAGTTTAATTTTTTGTAACAGCAGTTGCCTAATAGGCACTGTAGTTTTGCTGTTTTTAGTTGATTTATACCATGGATTGGGTATATTATATGTTGAATATTGTATTTTATCATGTGCGTTGTAAGCTGCCCTGAGCTCGGATAGGGAGGAATAAAAGTTAAATGAAAGTAAATGTAAAGTAGCTGTTTATTTTTATTCTGTTCTTTTTCTTTTTTTAATAATATTTTTATTAATTTCTCAAATGTAATTAAACAGAAAAAATAGAAAAACAAAATGCGACTGTGTGTGTGTGTATAAACTCTAACACATTGGATCTTAAAATTATTAGCGTTGTAATTTTAACATCCAATGTGTTAGAGTTAATATATTAGCCATTCAGAGAGAACATTACATAGTTTTAAAATTCGTTGCCTTCTAACCTTTAGTTCCAAAACAGCAATAAGTATCTAGTAAGCAGTTACTTATATCCTAATCAATAACAAATTCATATTTTTACTATTGATATTATTCTTGCATAATCGATTCAGCCTCAAATAAGAAATATAATTCCCATTTCTCATCAAACGTTTGTTTTAGCCATCCGCTCACAAGATTTGTTAATTTGGCCGCATTCTGTTCTTTTTCCAAGGAGCTCGGAGCAGCAGGCATGCCTCCTCCCTAGAGATGCCATTTGATGGTGGGATCTGGGGATCCCCAAGAATTATAGTTCATCTCCAGAATTCAGAGATGAATTCAGAGGTCAGTTCCGCTGGAGAAAATGGTTGCTTTGGAGGGTGGAGCCTGTGGCCTTGTACCAGGTGATTGTCCTTTCCAAGCTCCACCCCCAAATCTCCAGACGTTTTCCAACCTAAATCTGGCAGCCCTACCAGCCCATCTCTCACTGGTGACCAGGAATGACCTGAGAACCCTGAACCGCTTCCACATTTTGTCTACACAACCACCCTGTGACAAGGACGTAGGCAAGGGGGGGTGTTTTCTTGGGTTCAACCCCCCCATTCATGTCTGAAGTTCCGCCCCTCCGTTTGTGGGTTTTAAAAACATTTTAGTGTTTTTTCAGTTTTTGGCCTGCAGGGGGCACACTGTTTGGGCTAGCAGGGATTGTTTGGGGGACTCTCCTGATGATACTACCCGGGTTTGGTGAGGTTTGGTTCAGGGGGTCCAAAGTTATGGACTTCCAAAGGGGGTGCCCCCATCCCCCATTGTTTCCAATGGGAGCTAATAGGAGATTAGCCAACTTCACCAAACCTGGGTGGTATCATTAGGATACCCTGAAAGTTTGGTGCTTCTAGCTTAACAATTGCACCCCTGAAAGCAGGCACCCCCAAAATTTCCCCAGATTCTCCTTTTAAATCCACCCCCTTCGGCATGAATTTAAAGGGAGAATCTGAGGTCCTCAGTTTAGAAGAAGAGTTTGGATTTATATCCCCCCTTTCTCTCCTGTAGGACACTCAAAGGAGCTTACAATCTCCTTTCCCTTCCTCCCTCACAACAAACACCCTGTGAGGTGGGTGGGGCTGAGAGAGCTCCAAAAAGCTGTGACTAGCCCAAGGTCACCCAGCTGGCATGTTTGGGAGTGCACAGGCTAATCTGAATTCCCCAGATAAGCCTCCACTGCTCAAGCGGCAGAGCAAGGAATCAAACCCGGTTCCTCCAGGTTAGAATGCACCTGCTCTTAACCACTATGCCACATTGAAAGTGATACTGTTTCTCAGTATTTTGCACCAGGCATTAACTCAGATTTTGCACCAGGCTCCATTTTCCCTCTATGCCTCTGCCCAGAGGGCAGGACAGAAGGAACTGCCGGCTGCCGGCTGGGAGCCCAGCTGGTGGGGGGCAGGGGAGGGCAGGGGAGTCTGTCGTCTCCTGCCTCGGAGAGCTGCTTTTATAAGCGCTAGGCCAGGGGCGGGGCTTGGGGAGGCATGGCCATGCCCTAGGGGTGTGGGGTGTGGCCCCACCCCCAAACCCTCCCATAAAAAATCTATACCTACGTCCCTGCCCTTTGAGATCATTTGGGCTGAGTGAGATTGGCTCAAGATCATTCAATAAGGTTTATGGCTTTGTGGAGATTTGAATCTGGGTCTCCCAGCTTGTGGCTCTAATACTGCTCTGGTTTCACTCTGATTCCATATATTCTTCCCTGGAGCTGCTATATTTCACCAATCAGTGCCTTCCCTTTCCTAGGTCCTCTTTTCTTCTCAGCAGGTTTGCAAGGTCTTTTGAAATCAAAGGTTTGTCACTGCAATTGGAAGGTGTGAAAAGGATGGTATCCACTTGAGCACCATGGGGGAAATAACTGACAAAGGAAAGCAGTAGGGGGTGGGGGGAAGACCTTTATTGTTTTCTTTGTGTGGGGAGAAAAATCCCAACAACAAACTGAGAGGTGAAGCGGGTTGAGTTTTCAGAGAAAGCTCCCTGCCCAAACACACAGTGAGAACATCTGTGCTCCAACCCGGTGCCTGGAAGGTCTTCTGCCCGCAGTGCAAATCTGGCGTCAACCCGTTACAGTAAAGGCCTTGATGATATCCCTTCCCTGCTGGGCCCAAGCTGTTCAGCGACCCGGCTGGGCTGCCTCTCGCTCCTGAATCTGCCAGCTTCGAGCGGCTGCTGTGAATTCCTCCCCTCTGTGTGCAGCTGGGCATATTTCAAGCGCAGAAGTGACCCACGCAAGGAGGTGGCAAGGAGCAAAAAGCTGGGAAACAGCCGGCCCTCTGTGCTGTTCATGAAAAGAGTGTTCATAAGGCCTCCCTCTTGAAACATCCTGTTAGCCAGATCCTAGCTGCAAGCAGGTTCAATTCACGCTCTGTTCCTAGCGACAGAAATGATTTGGTGCAAATGGCTGTTGTCCTCCCAATGACAATCCAGAGAGGAGAAGTTGTTTGTTTAAATACCCCACCATCAACACTATCCCCCTTTCCAAACAAACCTTTTAAAACACTTTAAGGCAGGAAATAAAATGTTTCCTCCATGGAGTTGCACATTATTTTTACCCTCAAATGTTTTATTTCCAGTCTCAAAACTTTTACAGCGAATTCCCTTTGAAAATGATTCTTCAGTTCATCAGCCGTCCTCTGATGTACTGATCTCCACAGCTTCATTGAAAAGGTATTGGGGGCATAGGAGATCATATAGACCAGAGGTGGGATCCAGCAGGTTCTCAAGAGTAGGTTACTAATTATTTGTGTGTGCCGAGAGGGGGTTACTAATTGGTGATTTTGCCACGTGATTTTTGCCTTAGTTACGCCCTCCTCTCAGCAGTAGCGCACAGAACTTGAAGCAGTCTAGCAGGAGGTGCACCGGCGTGTGTGGCAGCCTGCGCCTGCGTGCATTCGTTTCCTGCCCAAGGGCTGGTGCAGCAGCTGCGTCCATGCCACAGCCCCGCCCAGGAATGCCCCGCCCCTGGAATGCCCGGTCACGCCGCCGTCGTGCCCTGCCCAGCCCCATTGGCGCTACGCCACAGTTTGAATCCCACCACCATGGGAACCTGTTACTAAAATTTTTGGATCCCACCACTGATATAGACCCTGAGCAAAATGAACAGAGACCAGAAATACAGCTCTAAGGCCCTTCCACACATGCAGAATAATACACTTTCAATCCACTTTCACAATTGTTTGTGAGTGGATTTTGCTATTCCGCGCAGTAAAATCCAGCTGAAATTCTGCATGTGTGGGAAGTGCCTAAGCAAGAGGGTAGGAAGTAAGTATGAAATGAGGATTCCCCTCCCCCATGAGTTCCTCTCAGGTCCCTCTGCTTATAAATGTTAGAGCATATTGTAGTGGTTAAGAGCAATGGACTCTAATCTGGAGAACCAGGTTTGATTCCCCACAACTCCACAAGAGCGGTGGACTCCAGTCTGGAGAACCAGTTTGATTCCTCACTCCTCCACATGAGCAGTGGCCTTTAATCTGAAGAATTGGGTCTGATTCCCCACTCCTCCACATGAGCAGCGGATCTTAATCCGGAGAACAGGATTTGTTTCCTGCTCCTCCAAATGAAGCCTGCTGGGTGACCTTGGGCTAGTCACAATTCTCTTTGAACTCTCTCAGCCCCATCTACCTCACAGGGGGTCTCTAGTGCAGAGAGGAAAGAAAGGAGTTTGCAAACTGCTTTGTGACTCCGTAAAGGAAGAGAAAAGCGGGATCTAAAAACCAACTCTTCTTCTTGTTCTGACACACAAATAACGCTGCCTAACACAAACTCATTTGGCACAAAAATAATGGTCAGCAGCTTTTGCACAAATCAAAGCTGGGATTTTCCAGTCGAACAGCAAGGGTAAGATTTGTAAATCAGCCCCAACAAAAACGGTGCAACTTTATTCATTGTGGATGTGTAGGTATAATTAAAAAACAGGAGATATTGTACCAAGTGGAGAGGGAAGGAACTATTTTTCACCCACCAAAGCAGCCCAGCGTTGTCCTGAAATGATATTAGGACATTGCTCCAGGTCAACCTGGAACTGACCTTTTCTATGTCCCTGTTGTTCAAAGAGACTGAGATTAACAAGTAAACAGACATTCTGTTACAGGCCTGGAAAATCTTTTTTTAGCTTTTTGGGGCTTTTACAGCCTGAAATATGGGGATGTTTAGTGCAAACAGGAACCACACAAACTTTTCCATAAAACCCTAAAACAGACTATGATGCATACCTGCTGGTTACTTGTTACCGCATCAACATGCCCTTGGACTCGGGGTGTGCAGTTGGAACTCCGCCACGAATCCACCAATCCAAACCCATTTAGAAATGTCGCAAAAGCTCTGACTCAAACAATTATTTTTTTTCTCAAGAGCAATCAGAAACTTTCCATTCTGACAGTTATTCTAGCTCATTGTGGACTGATTTTGTTTCCACAGACAGTGGGAGGGTGAACAAGGAGAGGGAATGACTAAGCCGATATGTACCTGACACGGTTCTCATCGAACCAAAAGAATTAGCTAGTCTCTCCACCTAAATAGGATAGTTCTGATCAGCATTTCTATATATACAGTATTCCCTTTGTTTGGCTGCAGGGGTGTGAGGGTTTTCTAATTCTGTACAAGTATGACTTGTGTTTAAGTGAATAATTCCATTCTTTTAGGGGGCAACCATTGCTTGTACCTGCTGGCAGGCAGGGCAAATCCAGGTGACAACTATAGCTTCCCTGATAAATTGTTTGAGGGGTTAGAGGCAACATGATGCACGGGCGTACCTAGGCAAACTGGCGCCCGGGGACAAAACCTGAGTTTGGCGCCCCACTCCCTGCCCGGCATATGGGCTGCCACCCCCCCCCTCCACCATGACCAAACAATGATTTTTTTGTACCAGGTCACAAAACCCCTCCCACTCCCATCAAAACATACATGGCTCTCTCCCCACCAACTCTTTTCCTAATTTCCTAATCACAACAACCCTATGAGGTAGGTTGTTAGCCTGAGAAACAACCCCAAGCCAGTGCAAGTGGGTATTAAGCATGTAAATCTTTCACAAATCACCCCCAGCAAAACATTTACCAAACAAATGTCAGCATCATCTCTCACAAAACACCTCCAGTGGAATCCACCCCCAAACAGCATCACTTTCAATGGTGTTTAAACTAGGGAGCTCAGATTCTTCTTTTAAACCTACCTTAAAGGGAGAATCAGTCCCTGGTTGTAACATAATGGAAAGTGATGCTGTTTAAAGATTCTCCCCCACCCTGGAACAGCATCACTTTGGAGGGTTGGAGATTCAGATGAAACAAATAGCAGATTCGGCTGGAATCTGGGCAAGCATTAGCACATTCTGACAAACATTGTCCGACATGTCCTGCCCAAATATGAGCAAATGCGAATGCAAGGTATTTGGGGTTGGGGGGGGGGGGTATTTTTGGTGTTTTTTCGGCCTGCAGGGAGTGCATTTTTAAAGCTAGCAGCACCATGATTTCAGGGCATCATCCAGAGACTGCTCTGATGATACCACCTGAGTTTGGCGATGTTTGCTTCAGGGGCAGCAAAGTTATGGACACCCAAATGGAATGCCCCCATCCCCATTGTTTTCAATGGGAGCTAACCTGAAATGGGGGCAGAGGCGTTTCTAGGCAAACTGGCGCCCGGGGACAAAACCTGAGTTTGGAGCCCCCTCCCCCAGTATGGGTGGCCACCCTCCCCCACCATGACCAAACAAGTATTTTTTACACCAGATCATTTTAAAGTCACCACCATATTATAGAACATGCCCCAACTCACAAATCTGAACACAGCAATAGTCCATGCCACTTAGCAGAAATAAAATTTTTGACGTTTTCAAAATGCTTGTAAAATGTTTTATTACTGCTGTGAAAACGTTGATGGTGTTATATCCAGCACCCCCAATTGCCCCCCAGCATTGGAAACATAGCCTGAATTTACTGCTTGTAAGTCATCCAGTGGCTAGCAGCTATTGGCCATGCTGACAGAGGCTGATGGGAATTGTAGTTCCTGAACATCTGGAGAGCCGCAGGTTCCCTACCCCTGAGCTAGCTGAATACCTTTAGAGGGAGGGGACCCAAAGTGGGACATCCCCACCCCCTGCAGAGGCCTGGCAATCTACACCCCTCCCCAGCTGAACTAGGAGACAGAGGAAATTACAATCCAGTGTCCATGTAAAAAATGACCATCGGAAAGCATGAGAAGCCAAGGAAAACTATACATCTTGGGCACAAAGGGCACTTTTGTTCATGCTCCAGGCCTGGAAGGAGCAAGCCCTTCTTGCTGCTGGATTAACCTTTGCCCCACCATCTCAAGAGTATGTTTTTACATATTGTAAGGAGTGATTGGCAGAGTGGAGTGAACCTTATTATTGGATTCAAACTTGAAATGCTCTAGTCCATAAAGGGGAAGGAGTTCAAAAAATTTTTGAGGGGGAGCATTGTTTTCCAAATGTTTTAAATTCTATATTTGTCCTATCACTGACTTGACTGAGATGCAGAAAGCTCCCTAAAACACTCATACACTTTGAAGAAAAGTTATAGTACTTGAGCTTTGTGAAATCGTGTGGTAAAATATGTCTGTGTCTCTTAAGTGAGTTGGGAAAAGAAGGAAATTCACACTGAATATGTACAAACAATCAAACTTAACAGGTTTGAATGTCACAATCAGACATCAACTGATTCTCCTAGTCTTCGCTTTGGTTAACTATGACCAACTCCTAAACACTCCACTGGTACAGGATTTCGCATCAGTTTTATTATTATGTGCCAAAACACTTCCTACCCAAGCAGGTTAATAGCCATTAAAATTAAGTAAGTGGCAAATATTTAGGCAAACACATCAGAATAGTATGATCCCTCCCCCCAAAAATACAGCATTCATTGATAACTGATTAATCTGAGATTTAATTATCTGTGACTGCATCCAGATAGTCACCCATTATTTCCGCAGCAACCCCACTTTCCCTGGTGCTGTATCACTAGAGTGCTTTTTAAAAACATCGGATGCTGTTATTGCTACTACACCATCCTGATTAGCCCAGTTGGGTCCAAGACTGTCAGGATGTAAAGGCTAAGTAAGGTCACCCATGGTCAGCATCTTGATAGGAGACTCACCAAGGAAGACCAGGGTTGCTATGCAGAGGAAAGCAACAGCAAAACACCATTGTTTCTTGCTGGATGGAATGTGACTCCATGCAAAGGATTGTCATCACTCAAGTTGCAACTCAATGAAATGTTCCTCTTTAATTTGTATTGCAAAGTGTGCACTTGACATCTCTGACAATCTTATACGTTAAGATCTCTTGAATTCTCGAAGCTTTCTCATACCCCTCCCCCCCAACAATAACACCAGATTTCTTTCCTTTGCAGAGTTATTAATAAAGTTAAAAATTCAGAGATCATGCTTGGTAGATCTTTGGAACATTAGTACACACTCCTTCTAAATCACTGATCTCAGCAGCCAGATCTTTCCATTCAGACAGTCGCCTCTAGCTCTTTCTCTCCTGTGGCTCCATCCCTCCTCTCCTGTGCCACCTCCCTCCTTTCTTTTCCCATCTCTCTCTCTCTCTTCCCCTGTCCTTTCCCATTCCCTCCCTCGCTCTCTCACGCCCCCTCCTACCTGCTCCCCTCCCTAGCTAACTGGAAGCCAGCTTCCATTTAGATTATTAGCAGGGAACCTAAATCCAGGGCAGGGGATTGGAAATTCTTGGCAACAAAGGGAAATAGCTTATTGATCTTGAGGATTTCTATCCCCCCTCTTCTCTCCTGTATGTGGAGAGACTCTCAAAGGCTTTCACAATCTCCTTCCCCACAAACACTCTGTAGGTGGGGCTGAGAGAGTCTCTGAAGAACGGGACTAGCCCAAGGTCACCGAAGCTGGCATGTGTCGGAGTGCAACAAGCTAATCTTGGTTCCCCAGAAAAGCTTCCACAGCTCAAGTGGCAGAGCAGGAAATCAAACCTGGTTCTCCAGATTAGAGTGCACCTGCTCTAAACACTACTACCATGCCGTGGAAAGCTCCCACACTGTGCTCCCCCATCTGGAATCCCTCTCTCTCGCATTCCAGCACAATAATTCCTGTAAAGCCTGTGACTCTCGAGAAATCCACAGGAGCCCCGCAGAGATTGGTTCCACAGTTCCAAGCATCCCATTTGCCACTACTGGACGGATCACATCCAATGCTCAGCAGAGCTACACTCTTCACTGTTGAGCCAAGAAAAGCAGCAGCGTTAAGGGGCAAATTCACCGGCTGGCATAGTAGGCAGAGATTCCCAAGCAATTTCCCAAAAGAGCATCCCAGCTCGTGCCTGTAAACCAACACTGCCTTGGCGGAGTGAGTGCAAGTAAACAGGGTTTTCTGGCACTGCAAGGGCAAGGGGCTGTGGTGCTCTGTCCCCACTACCTAAGCCCAGCCCTGGCAAAAGGAAAGAGCAGGGATCTGGACAGCAAAGGGGATGCTGGAAAAGAGGAGGGTGGCAGGAGGAAGGGATGGGGTGCAGTTTGTTTTGCTGGGTGGAGGAGATCCCTCACTCCCACACAGGAAACATTGGGTGGTCTAGGGGCTCTTCTTCAGCTCTCCTCACCTGCCACTGTGCAGCCAGCTGCTTGGCTCCTTGAGAGCCGTTTCCACAGTCTGGCTGTGTGTGGGAGGGGGGGGGAAGAGATGGCTGCTACAGGGCCTCTCACCTCGCCTCCCAGCGGTGCTTGGGAGCCCACAGCTTGTCCACAAGATTGCTGGCCTCATCACTCCCCTCTCTCTCCCCTCCACGGCCAGACTGGTTCCTGTGGGCTACATGTGGCACGCCAAGGAGCAAAACACTGGCGGAAGCTGGTGAGGCCAAGGAAAGGCTGACAAGTCCCGGCTGTGTAGGGGGTGGGGACCGTTCATGGGCTGGTTCGCTGCCTCGGGCTTCACCTGCCGTCTGCCTGCTGCTGCTGCCTGCCGGGCTCCCACTTGGCTTCCCTTCTCCTCGGGCTTCTGCCTTCTTCTGTGCGGCCAGCCTGTGGAGAAGTCTTGTGATCTGTTTGCAGGCAGGCCGAAGAGTAAGGCAAAGTGCATGCCGGCTCAGGAGGGGAGGCGGAGCTCCACCGCCTCCGGAAAAGCTCCTCTGGATCTTGGATGACTCACAGCCCCTGCAGAGGCTCATCAGTGAATGCCTGGGAGGATTCCTTGGCTCCGCCTCCCCTGGACTGGACATTCCAGGCCACCGTCCTTGCTGGACTGGAGCATGATGGGTAACTGTGGGGGACATTTTGGCGCCCCCCACGTGACTTTAATCAGTGCGCCCGGGGACAAGGGGTACCCCACATCCCTAGGGAAATTCGCCACTGGATGGGGGCTACCCATTTGAGGGACCATAACTTTGGTCCCCCTGAACATAACTTCACCAAACTTGGGTAGCATCATAAGAATAGCTAACAGATGATAGCCTGAAATTTTGGTGTCACTAGCTTTAAAAATACACCCCTTCCAGGCACCCCAAGAAATGTGCCCAAGATTCTTTGTTTTGCAGTGACTTTGCTCCATTGTAGCTAATGAGGAATTTCTGAGGCAGGCTGCACATTTTTGAAGATAGAGGCTCCAGACTTCCAAGGTGGCTCCAGGAGGGTCTCCTGGTAATAGCATCCAAGCTTGGTGAGCTTTAGCTCTGGAATGGGCAGCGAAGTTGAGAGAGTTCTGAGAGAACTCAGCCCACAGGCTTTCATGTGCAGGAGCGGGGAAACAAAATAATCCTTTCGGGGGCCCATAAAATTGAACCCCCAGAAGCAAAGGCCTCCAAACCTGGATGCTATTACCAGGAGGCCCTCCTGGAGCCACCCTGAAAGTCTGGTGCCTCTGTCTTTAAAAATGTGCAGCCTGCCTACACACTCAGAAATTCCCCGTTGGCTACAATGGAGCAAAGTCACTGCAAAACAAAGAATCTTGGGCACATTTCTTGGGGTGCCTGGAAGGGGTGTATTTTTAAAGCTAGTGACACCAAAAATTCAGGGTATCATCTGTTAACTATTCTTATGATGCCACCCATGTTTGGTGAAGTTATGTTCAGGGGGACCAAAGTTATGGTCCCTCAAATGGGTAGCCCCCATCTCAGGTTAGCTCCCATTGAAAACAATGGGGTTGGGGCACCCCCTTTGGGGGTCCATAACTTTGCTGCCCCTAAACCAAACATCACCAAATTTGGGTGGTATCATCAGGACAGTCTCTGAATGGTAACCTGAAATTTTGGTGTTGCTAGCCTTAAAATGCGCCCCCTGCAGGCCGGAACATGAAAAAACACTTAATTTTTTTTAAAAACCACAAACGTCCCTGAAATGTTGGCGCCCCCCCCCCCCACGTGACCAAATGAGGGGCGCCCGGGGACATAGGGTACCCCCTGTCCCTAGGCAGGAACGCCACTGACATGATGCCAATATGAGATGGGTAGGTACTGGGATGGGTAGTCACTGATATAATCCAGCGGTTTCATAAATTCCCGCATTCGGGGTCTTCTTTCCACCGTGACCTGCCTCCTATGAAAGCTCTGGATGCTTTGATAAAATCGGCCACAAGTTTTGCGGAGTGGCCTGCAAAATGCCATCTGTCTTCATGCAGAATATTTTTTTCCTTCTGCTAAGCACACAAAGTCTTGCTTATACACATTTCCACTGGGGGAAGCTGGTTCACTCCAACTGCGTTTGGCAGGCCAAAGAACGGGCTCTCAAGAATGTATGCACAGAAAAGCAGCCCAAGTTTGCCACCCAGTGTTCAATATCGAAAATGTGGCTCTCCTATTTACGTGCTCAGATGGGTGTGAAAGTCAGACAGTGGAGGAAGCCGACAGGAAGAAAATGGGTTCCTTTGAAACATGGAGGACAGTTTTACAACAGTATTGATAATTTTACAACGCTCATCTTTCTGTGTTGCCTCATTTTAACATAAAATCTCCACCCAGGAGAGGTACTTAGGTGCGTCTTTTAGATCATGCGTTGTATGAAGAAAGATTTCCTATGTTCTGATATGTGCAGGGAGGGGCTATCTGACCTCACCATGAGGCTATGATGGTGCTGACTCTGTAAACCGCTTGGGGCTTCTGCCTTCGTTGAAAATTGGTGCTGCAGTAACAATAAACCAGAGGTGGGATCCAGCAGGTTCTCACAGGTTCCCGAGAGTAGGTTACTAATTATTTGTGTGTGCCAAGAGGGGGTTACTAATTGGTGATTTTGCCCCGTGATTTTTGCCTTAGTTACGCCCCTCCTCTAAGCAGTAGCGCGCAGAACTTGAAGCAGTCTAGCAGGAGGTGCACCGGCGTGCGTGGCAGCCTGCGCCTGCGTGCATTCGTTTCCCGCCCAAGGACCGGTGCAGCGGCTGCGTCCTTGCCACAGCCCCGCCCAGGAATGCCCCCAGAATGCCCAGCCATGCCCCCATGGTGCCCCACCCATCCCCATTGGCGCTACGCCACAGTTTGAATCCCACCACCATGGGAACCTGTTACTAAAATTTTTGGATCCCACCACTGCAATAAACCGTTCCTTTTATTTTACCTGACCTCTCGCCTCTTGAGTGCTAATTGGGCCAGGGCTCAGGAGAACATAACTGATGTAAAAGTTCCCTCAACACATCAATTAAGTGGACGGCGCAAAAGACAAATGGGTGGTTTTTAAATCGAATCAACCCTGAATTCTTCTAGAAGCTTAGATGACTAAACTGAGGCTATTGTACTTTGGTCATATTCGTTATAGTTTTAATTTCAGAAACCGTTCTTCTGGAATGGGAAGGAGCATGGTTATAGCCTGGTCTCGACATATCTCAGAAGCAAAGCAATTTGGTACTTGAAGACCTATGAGGAAGACTCTGCAGAGGAAGGTGATGGCAGACCTTCTGTGTCTTGCCTACCTTAAAAGTTCCTTGCTGGGGTTAGCATCAGTTGGAAACTAAACAGGGTCAGTATTAAGGAACTCCTATGATAAAAGAATCATAGAATCACAGAGTTGGAAGAGACCCCCACAGGCCATCAAGTCCAACCCCCTGCCTTGCAGGAACACACAATCAAAGCACTCCTGACAGATGGCCATCCAGCCTCTCTTTAAAAACCTCCAAAGAAGGAGACTCCACCACTCTCACAGGCAGTGAATTCCACTGTCAGACAGCCCTGACAATCAGAAAGTTCTTCCTGAAGTTTAGGTGGAATCTCTTTTCCTGCATCTTGAATCCATTATTCCTTGCCCTAGTCTCTGGAGCAGCCGAAAACAAGCTTGTTCCCTCTTCGACATGACATCCCTTCAAATATCTAAACATGGCTATCATGTCACCTCTTAACCTTCACCAAACTAAATTCAACTTCTCTTCACCAAACTAAGAAGTGGGGGGAAAAACTCAAGCCAAGTATTGGGCAGGGTTGCTAGACTGTCCGCTGCCGCCACTTGGAGAGGTTGTGTGCCTTCACTACCAGCCAGCTCTTTCCACAGCCAAGAGGAGAGCCCTCTTGCTAGCTAACATCTGTCAATGATACTACCATTCGAGGCACAGGATCACTGGCTGCCAAAGTCAGCTGGCGACTCTGTCGCAATTGGCAACGCAACAGAACAAGCAGACGGCCAGTTTTCTAATGAAGACCAGCCCTCTCTCCACTCCTTTCTCACTCAAGTTCTTGACTTCATAAGCAGCTGGCATTGTTAGCGCAGGATCCGGCTCTTATTTTGAGGATCTCCCTGCCCCCCTCCCCATTTTCTAGACCGATAACATTTTTTCTTTATTAGGGAAAAGTTGTTGCTAGGAAACATTAGCGTGGCTCATTGGTTGCCAGCTTCTATTATGGGCCAATCAGAAGTCAGTCAGGCGCTGGTATATACCCATGTACACGCACACAAACAGCACATAGCAACAGAAAGACTCCCTGAATGTTTGGTTGTTCATCGTGCCTTTTCCTTTTTTACTCCAGGTGCACAAGGAAATGAATAAAATTGGCCAGGCTCTTAATTTTTTAAAACTGACTTGGCAAGAGTAAAAGAAGGAAAGAGAAACATTTCACAGCTTCAGCATCATGCGCTAAGCAGGGGATGGTACTCTGAAAATAAATAGGACTGCCAACTCTGGGTTGGGCAGGTTATGGTTTTGAGGGATTGGGGCATAGATCAGGGATTGCCAACATTTTTGAGCCTGTAGGGGAAAAGGGACCATCAAAGTTATGCAGAGCAATCCTTAATCTCCCAAGACAAAGGGGAGCCTTGCTTTCCTGGAGAAAGACAAGAGAAAGATAATCAACTTGAGCAGCGGTAGGCACTTGGTGTTAATGGGCAAAGCCAGGGAGTGATTCAATCACAGCTGAAAAACAATAGGAATGTAAATAAGGTGGTCTTAAAAGAGAAATTAGGCAGAGGAAGAAGGTTAAGATTAGTGTAGTGCTGGCAGGAACACGGGGCAAACATATTAGCAGGTTCTTTGTTTCAGCAAAGTCCAGGGCTGGAGGTGGAAAGTGGGGTTTCCAAGACAGGTATTCTCTTTGCTTTAATCCCATTAGGGAGGGAGTGGCAGGTGATTTTGCAAGGCAGATATGGGTGAGGGCAAGACCAGACAAGATTTTCTGTCCTTGTGGGTACACTAGTTGTGGGCTCTTCATCTTGGCACTGCACTGCTAGGCAGCCCAAGGGTTGACAGGAAGGGTATAGCCAGAAAACAGGCCTCCCCTAACCCACCATAGGTTGGTCTGGTAACAGTGCTGTAATCAGCAAGTAACAATCTACTGGTGATCCCTGCCATGAAAGACTGGCCTGGTAGAATGCCCTGTCTAGAATCATAGAGTCATAGATTCTAGGCAGGGCATTCTACCAGGTAGGGGTCAAGGTCTAGTGAGACTTTGGCCCTGCAGGACTTGATGCAATTACAAAGAGGCTGTAAGGCAGAGCTGTTCCACCAGCTTTTGGGTGAGGCACCTATGGTTGATTCATCCAAATGGCCCCCCTCTCCCCTTCCAGCATGGTGTAGTGGTTAAGAGCAGGTGCACTCTAATCTGGAGAACTGGGTTTGATTCCCTGCTCTGCCACTTGAGCTGTGGAGGCTTATCTGGGGACCAGATTAGCTTGTGCACTCCAACACATGCCAGCTGGGTGACCTTGGGCTAGTCACAGTTCTTCGGAGCTCTCTCAGCCCCACCCACCTCACAGGGTATTTGTTGTTGGGGGCAAGGGGGAAGGGAAAGGAGATTGTGAATCTCCTTACAGGAGAGAAAGGGGGGGGATATAAATCCAAACTTGTCTTTTTATTCTTCCTCTTATCTGTGCGTATTTTATTGGGGTTATTAAAACACTGCATTTTCATGTATTAAGCGGTTTTTATCGCCCCCTGGGGTTTTAATTGGATGGCAAATTTATGACTTTATGTTTTACAAGTATGTGTATTGTATGTTGGAAGCCGCCCCAAGCCCTTAAGGAGAAGGGCAGGGGGCATTAAAATGGAACTAAACAAATAAAATAAATAAATTAGATTTCTGTTTGCTCACTATCATCCAGCTCCCAGCCTGCATGCTTGTTCAAACTCATCCCCAGCATTGCTCAGTCTTGGGGAGGGGAGGGGAGGGGAGGGGGGGCAGAAAGTGATAAGAGTGGAATATCATTGGCATACAGATGACAGCTCAATCCAGATCCCCAGACTATCCCCCGCAGCAGTTTCACGTGTACGTCAAATAGGATGACAGCCGAGACGGACCCTCATAGGATCTATATTTGACATCTCTAATGAAAGCATCACGCTTTTTAGGAAAAAGCCTGTTTTCCCCCTGAGATTCTGGACCCAAAAACACAAAAGGTGAGTTTAATGTTACAACCACAATGACGACAACAACAAAATAGTTCTTGACTCACTGGAAATGAATGCAGTGCAACTACATTGAGACAAAAGCCATATGCTGCGGGTGCGCAAATAAACAAAACCAGCTGAAATACAATCTTACAAACATGGGATAAAAACTTTTACAGTAGTCAGTTTCATACAGTCAATATTTGGTGAAACGGGCAATTAAAGAAAGTACAGTGGGGTAAGCTAGACCCCCAGAGGGTGCAAATAAACAAACTTCTTCAGTCACTTTCTATACAATTATACATAGTCAGAATGAGACAACCCGTGCAATAAATCCTGTTTCGGGGGAAACAAGCTTCAGCTTTCAGACATGCAGCTGTTAATCTGCTGCTGCCACAGTTGCCAGGAAATCATAACAGAAGTTAGGAAACCCCAAAAGCCCCAAAATACATGTTTGTCTTCCCTTATGGTTAGCTGTGCTGAGCTATTTGTCCAGCATTGGACCGAGGCACTGGTCAGACTAGAAAACAGGGAGCTCGATAGACTGATGCTCTGGCCTGATATATCACAGAATACATCCCCCGTGCGCTGCAAATGGCTCATCGCTTATTCAGCCCCAGAAATTCAAATGATAAGGAAGGGTTGCTGGATCATACAAGACTCAACTCAGCCCAGTAACTGTTTTGTTGGTTTCCTCTGGTTGCACTCCAGCACATTGGAACTCCCCTGTGAAGGGGGCATTATAAATTCAAGCTTCCACTTTGCAGCTAGTTGTGGGAATGAGCACAACGTGTGCTTTGCAGGAACACGAAGCAATAGATGATCACCGTTCTTTTATGTTGCTGCAATTCCCTTCCCTTCCCAAGAGCTGCATCCGCACAAACAGCAGCCGGGGTGATTTTAAGTTCAAGAAAGAACCCGCAGACGTGCAAATTCGTTTGGAGACGTGTCGCTCAGAGATTTCACGTTCCGTTCCACTTGAATAGTCACTCGTGGCTCGTGGAAAGGTTGTTGCTAGACAGAAGGGGAGAGCCACGTGCCAGTCAGCCGTCTCTCATTGGCGGGTGGTAAGATGTCACATCAGTGACATCATTGTCAGTTATCGGCCCCGGGCAGCTGCAACTATATTTCTCAATGATAAAAGCTCCATTTCCCCCCTTTGTTGCCATTCGTTATTAATGAATATCTAGGTGGCCACCCGGTACATGCAAATCCAAAGAGCCATCAATATTTGCACAGAAACCTGTGAATATTCATGCAAGAGAAGCTTCGGTCATCCAGTTGAAGAACAAATCAGAGACAGTGCAGGGAAGGATGCATTGGTAATAGAGACATGTCACTGTTGGGATTATAAATCCTGTACTTTTGGTGGTTATCGATGCCAACCAACTCCACAATATCAAACCAGACTGTTGATTCATTTAGCGCAGGGCTGCCTGATCTGTCAAGCAGACTGTCTACCCACCGTTCAAAGCAGACCTCAGCCGCTGCAGTTATGTGAAATATCCCCCTTATTTCAAGGCGGATAATTTGCCCATCTCTGTGTTATGTGTGGTCAAGTAGCTTCAAACTTGCAGCGGTGCTATGAATTAGTGAACTCCAAAACATCCTATATTGCAAAAGACGGGTTTGGATTTATACCCCGCTTTTCTCAATCGTAAGGAGTCTCAAAGCGGCTTTGCAAATTCTTCCTTTTCCTCTACCCACACCAGACGCCTTGTGCAGCAAGTGAAACTGAGAGGGTTCAGAGAAAACTGTGACTAGGCCAAGGTCACCCAGCAGCCTTCATGCGTAGGAGTGTGAAATAATCCAGTTCACTAGATAAGCATCCATCACTCAAGTGGAAGTGTGTGGAATCTAACCCAGTTCTCCAGACTAGAATCTTCCAGTCCTAACCACTACACCATGTCTTGTTTATGGAGTCAACACATCTCGAATTGGACCTTCCTTCTTTTTTTCCGGCCTTCTGCCTCCAAGTTCTCCCTTGCGTTATCACGTTTTCATGTGAGTCCTTTCTTCTTAAGACTGGTCCATCTACTTCTGCATTATCTGCCCAGATGAGCTGCAGTTATCCAGTATCTCACACATATTGGCCCAAATCTCTTGACTGCAGATGCAGAGAACAGACCCTGAGATGAGATCTCCTACCACAAAGCATATTATTGAGCCATGGCCTCCCTGTTAGGCTGGGTGACCTCGGGCTATCCAGAGAAAGCTTATTGCAAATGCTTAGCATATAGCAGCAGTAGCAGCAGCAGCAGCAGCAGCAGCAGAAGAAGAAGAAGAAGAAGAAGAAGAAGAAGAAGAAGAAGAAGAAGAAGAAGAAGAAGAAGAAGAAGAAGAAGAAGAAGAAGAAGAAGAAGAAGAAGAAGAAGAAGAAGAGCTGGATTTATATCCCCCTTTTCTCTCCTGTAAGGAGACTCAAAGGGGCTTACAAACTCCTTTCCCTTCTCCCCTCACAACAAACACCCTGTGACTAGCCCAAGGTCACGCAGCTGGCGTGTGTGGGAGTGCACCGGCTAATCTGAATTCCCCAGATGAGCCTCTACAGCTCAAGTGGCAGAGCGGGGAATCAAACCCGGTTCCTCCAGATTAGAGTGCGCCTGCTCTTAACCACTGCACCACTGCTGCTCCAAGAGGTTTTGTCACAGGCGCCGAACCTCCCATGCAGGCGCCGAACCTCCCAGCAGCAGCAGCAGCAGCAGCAGCAGCAGCAGCAGCAGGAGGAGGAGGAGGAGGAGGAGGAGGAGAGTTGGATTTAAATCCCCCTTTCTCTCCTGTAGGATACTCAAAGGGGCTTATAAACTCCTTTCCCTTTCCCCCTCACAACAAACACCCTGTGAGGTAGGTGGGGCTGAGAGAGCTCAGAAGAACTGTGACTAGCCCAAGGTCACTCAGCTGGCATGTGTTGGAGTGTACAAGTTAATCTATTTCACCAGATAAGCCTCCACAGCTCAAGTGGCAGAGCAGGGAATCAAACCCAGTTCCTCCAGATTAGAGTACACCTGCTCAATCACTACGCCACTGCTGCTCCTAATCTACATTAATCTACCTTGAAGAGTGTCAGCATGTAGTGGTTAAGAGCAGAGGACTCCAATCTGGTGAACTGGATTTGATTCCCAACTCCTCCACGTGAATGGCAGCATCTTATCTAGTGGACCAGGTTTGTTTCCCTGTTCCTCCATATGAAGCCTGCTGGGTGACCTCGGGCTAGTCACAGTTCTTTCCACATTGTCGCAGCCCCACCTGCCTCACAAGGTGTCTGTTGTGGAGAGAGGAAGTGAATTAGCTTGTAAGCTGCTTTGAGAGTATAAATCCAAACTCTTCTTCTTCTTGTACCAAGGAGTTCAGATCCAAGATTCAGTTAGCCCAAAACTCCGTGTTTATTTTTCATTTTAGACATTTATTTCTGCTTTTGCCCCTACTGAGGATCCAAAATTGCTTAGAACATCAATTCTCTCCTCTTCCATTTTATTCTGACAGCAACAACTCTGTGACTTATAATATGCTGAGGGACAATGAGCGACCCAAGGCAGAGAGGGGATTCAAACTTGGGTCTTCCAGATCCTGGTTCAACATTCAAACCACTACACCCTGCTGATTGTCCATACACAACAGTGGCCAGTGAAGTACTTCCCAGAAGTTCAACAGCCAAGGTTCGAAGACATCACACTGTCTGCTGTTTGAAGATAGACTGCCTCTGACCATAGAGTTTCCATCTAGCTCTCCTGGCTAATCCTGAATAAGCTGCAAAAATTGAATTTGTGTACAAAAGAACAGCCTTGGCTGCAACCATTGCAATGGCTGCAACCATTGCAACCAATTGGCCATGCTGACAGAGGCTGATGGGAATTGTAGTTCCTGAACATCTGGAGAGCCGCAGGTTCCCTACCCCTGCTCTAGGAAGTCGGGCAGCCTCTAATTCTAATATTAATTTCAGAACTTTGCATTTTTAATCCAGAAGTCAAGACAAGTCAAGCCCGGAGCAGTGCAAAGCCCCCAAACGAGGAAAGAATAGAAGGGCATGAAAGAAAAATCTTTTCATCCCTGTTTCTGGAAAGATTTAATATTAAGGGCAAGAGCGGTATAAGCAGAGGTGGGATCCAGCAGGTTCTCACCAGTTCCCGAGAGGGGGTTACTAATTATTTGTGCGTGCCGAGAGGGGGTTACTAATTGGGTCCGCTTTTCCACCTCCACGCCCTCGCTTCCCCGAGAGGCCTACTGCCTTTGAACGTGAAGGTTCCATATAGCAATTGCGACTGATAATGTAACTCCCTGAACTGGGTTAATCCCTTCCAGGCACCGCAATTCATTGATTCCCAGCCTTTCCTACCTTTTATCTCACCAGTCTCTATCAAAGAACCTGTGCGTTTCACCATTGCTGTGTGTCAGATTTGTGAGTTGGGGCATTTTCTATAATGTGATGATGATTTAGAAATGACCTGGTGCAAAAAAAAATTGGGGGGGTCGTGGTGGGGTGGCTGCCCGTGGGGGGGCATCCAACTCAGGTTTTGCCCAGGGCTCAGGTTTGCCTAGGTACGCCTCTGCCCCCTTTGCTGAGGGGCGGGGGGCTGGCGAGGGAACCTGTTACTAAAAATTTTGGATCCCACCACTGGGTATAAGTAGATATAGTGTGTTTCCGCACTCCTACTGGGTGACCTTGTGCTAGTCACAGTTCTCTCAGGACTCAGGGGAGAGGAAGGGAAAGGAGCTTGTAGGCCACCTTGAGTCTCCGTACAGGAGAGAAAGGTGGGGTATAAATCTAAACTCCTCCTCTTCCTCCTCCTCCTTCCTCCTCCTCTTCTTCTTCTGCATAGATATTACGTTCGTTTGGTGTATAAGCACATAGCGCTCCTCCTCCACCAATGCAATAATCAGTATTGTGGTGTTATGTCTTGCTGTTATTTCATGCTTGTTGTTATACAATTGCTAATGAGGTCAAGCGGTTATCTTATTATCCTATTATTATGTCTATGATGCAGCTATATTTTATGCTAAGTGCTAATATGCTTTTCCTGTTTGTTATTCCGTTAAGAAATGTTAATATTGTTGACATGCTGTTTAGTGTTGTTTGATAAGCTGGGGTTATGGTTTTGGTGTACTTGTTATTGTTCATATTTATTTATTGCTCATATTTGATTCTGTTATTCTGTTTTGTTGGTTGTTAGTCGCTCTGAGCCCTATGGGGGAGAGCGGGGTACACGTCCAATAAATGAAAATGAAAATGAAATGAAATGCAGAATGTCAAGGTCCAGGGGCCGCCACAAAGCAGTAGAACAATCTTCTGCACACAGGAAAAAAATCTGTGTCGTATAAGCTTTGCCGCAGAGCAATACAATGCTGTTTTTTTTTCCAGTTACATATAGCTGTTAGCTAGCAAAATCAATTTGTTCTTGATTTGAGCAGAAAAGAAAAGACCGGCAAGAAAACGTTCCATTTATCTGCAACTTATATCTTTATAAATTGGGCAGCTTGACAAATAATGTGGGGAAATCCTCTTCGGTATTCACCTTGCAAATACAAAACCTGAAATCTTACCATATCCCTGTAATGACAACTGAGGGCTGTGGCCAGGCATCTGTTGAAAGCACAGAAAGGTCGAGGCTCGGGTGACGGGAAATAGGGGAGGTCTTTTAAGGAGGCTGAACGGCAGATTTGGCTTTTGTTAGCATAAATCAGGGCACCTTTTCTTTCAAAAGACTTTTTTCGCCACTGATGATCGGTTGTCCTGAAAAACAGCTTAATGAAAAGCTGTAGAGCCGAGCAAGTTGTCCCGTCTTTTCCCGTGAAGAAATTCTTTTCAGAGCCTTGAATTCTAATTCTGCAGGGTGGAAGCAAACTTTGTGCAGCTTATCTGCTTGTGCTGAGAAAGTACTGATCTAATAACTGGAGACCAACCCCCCCCCCGCCCCGCGCGACTGGCCTCATTCCATGACCATGGGGAGAAAGCCTGTAAATGGAAGGAGATGCATATCACTAAAACACCCCTTTTCCAGTTCATAGAATGAACCCAGGTCCTAATTCATCTAAAATCTGAGGATGGAATTGGTTTAAGGCTGGGAAAGATTTGTTTCTCCTTTCAAGAGGAATATGGGCTGTGCACTGTGTGGGTCTTTGTCTCAAAGCCTTGACATACTGATCTGACTATAATTAGATCAGCTATGAAGATGTGCCCTAACAGTTCTATTTTATTTTTCGGGGACAGGGCGGTATAAAAATCGAAATAATAAATAAATAAAAATAAAAAAATAAAAGCGATATGTGTGTGTGTTAAGTGCTGACAAGTCCTTTCTGACTTATGACAACCCCATGAATTAATAACTCCCAAAGTATCTTATCATTCACATCCTTGTTCAGGTCTTAAGTCAGAGACTGTTGAGAAAACTCAGCAATGAAGGAATAAGAGGGGAAGTCCTCCTATGGATTAAAAACTGGTTGAGAAACAGGAAACAAAGAGTGGGTGTAAATGGGAAGTTCTCACAATGGAGAGATGTCGGGAGTGGTGTCCCCCAAGGATCCGTTTTGGGACCAGTGCTCTTTAACCTATTCATAAATGACCTGGAAGTAGGGGTGGGTAGCGTGGTGGCCAAGTTTGCAGATGATACCAAATTATGTAGGGTGGTGAGAACCACAAAGGATTGCGAAGAGCTCCAAGCGGACCTTGATAAATTAGGTGAGTGGGCTCAGAAATGGCAAATGCAGTTCAATGTAGCAAAATGTAAAGTGATGCACATAGGGGCAAAAAATCCAAACTTCACATACACGCTACAGGGGTCAGTGCTATCAGTCACGGACCAGGAAAGGGATTTGGGCGTCTTAGTTGATAGTTCCATGGGAATGTCAACTCAATGCATGGCAGCTGTAAAAAAGGCAAACTCTATGCTGTGGATCATTAGAAAAGGAATTGATAATAAAACTGCAAAGATTGTCATCATGCCCTTATATAAAGCAGTGGTGCTTGACCAAGCCATTTGGAGTAACTGTGTCCAGTTCTGGTCACCGCGATCTCGCCAAAAAGGATATTGAGGAGATAGAAAAAAGTACGGCATTTAAGGGCAACAAGGCATGATTGAGGGGACTGGAGCACCTTCCCTATGAGGAGAGGCTGGCAGTGTTTGGGACTCCCCTTTTAGTTTGGAGAGGAGGCGGCTGAGGGGGGATATGATTTCGAAGCTCTATAAAAATTATGCATGGAGTAGAAAATGTTGACAGAGAGAAATTTTTCTCTCTTTCTCACAATACCAGAACCAGGGGCATTCATTGAAAATGTGCTGGGGAAGAATTAGACTAATAAAAGGAAACACTTCTTCACGCAACGTGTGATTGGTGTTTGGAATATGCTGCCACAGGAGGTGGTGGATGGCCACTAACCTGGATAGCTTTAAAAGGCTTTGGAGAGATTTGCATGGAGGGAGAAGTCGATTTTATGGCTACCTTCAATCTTGATCCCTCCTTGATCTGGAGATTGCCTGGTAATAATGCCTTAACAGACCAGGTGCTCGGGAGCAACAGCCGCAGAAGGCCATTGCGTTCACATCCTACATGTGAGCTCCCAAAGGCACCTGGTGGGCCACTGCGAGTAGCAGAGAGCTGGACTAGATGGACTTTGGTCTGATCCAGCTGGCTTGTTCTTATGTTCTTATGTTCTTATGTCTTGCAAGATGAAAGCCACACCTGCCTTTATTGTGCATCCATCTCTTGTTGGGTCTTCCTCTTTTCCTGCTGCTTTCCACTTTTCCTAGCGTTATTGTCTTTTCCAGTGAGTCTTGCCTTCTCATTATATGACCAAAGTAAGGTAGACTCTGGTAGGGGCTGATGGGAATTGTAGTTCCTGAACATCTGGAGAGCCGCAGGTTCCCTACCCCTGTCCTAGAGCATTCAACTGGCTCACCAGCTCCCTGCATTGGGGGGGGGGGTGTGCTATGTGCCATTTAACTGCAGTGAGTGCTTGGAAGACATTGGTTTCTTGCCATTTATTTGTTTTTATTTTGTTTTATTCTTGCATTTCTACCCCGCCCATGCCCCATAGGGCTCGGGGTGGTGTACAACCATTAAATATAGAAACACATTTAAAACATATACTGCCTCGCTGGTATTGGAGTTCAGGGGTCAGCCTTCTGTTGGCTGACTTCATTTCTCCAAGGCCGGGGACTGCAGGTGGCGTTGGGGGGAGAGAACTCCAGGCGTCATCCCATAATTTGTGGGGTGCCGCAGGGGGCGATCCTCTCCCCGATGCTCTTTAACATCTACGTGCACCCCCTGGCAGGTTTAGTCCGGAGTTTTGGGCTGCAGTGCCATCAATATGCAGATGACACGCAGCTCATGTTCATGATGGAGGGCCACCCGACTTCGGCCCCTGATGCTCTCCAGCATTGTTTAGATGCTGTTGCTGGTTGGTTGAGTGCGAGTTGGCTGAAGTTAAATCCTACAAAGACGGAGGTCCTGTGGCTGGGTCGGGGAGAGTGTCTGGAGCCCTTTGGCCTGCCTATGCTGCTTGGTGAGGCGCTTCAGCTTGCCTCATCGGCCAAAAGCCTAGGGGTGATCCTGGATCCGGCTTTGTCGCTGAAGGACCAGGTCATCCGGGTGGCCCAGATGGCTTCCTATCATCTGTGGCAGGCACAGCAACTGGCCCCGTACCTCTCCCGTTCTGATCTAGCAACGGTGATCCATGCAACGGTCACCTCCAGGTTAGACTACTGTAACTCGCTCTATGCGGGCTTGCCTTTGGCCATGATCCGGAAATTAAAACTCATTCAGAATGCAGCAGCCAGGCTGCTTACTGGCAGTTCGAGCAGGGATCGAATTACACCGATCCTATACCATCTGCACTGGCTGCCGATTGAGTTCCGGATTATGTTTAAAGTGTTGGTTTTGACCTTCAAAGCCGTTAGCGGTCTCGGACCTGCATACCTGAGGGACCACCTCTCCCCATATTGCCCCGGTAGACCCCTCCGCTCCTCGGAGGAGGACCTACACGTGATCCCTGGCCCAAAAATGATCAGGCTGGCCTCGATGAGGGGCAGGGCCTTTTCAGCCCTGCCCCCTACCTGGTGGAACAGGCTCCCTAGGGAGATCAGGGCCCTGCGGGAGTTTCCGCAGGGCCTGCAAGACGGACCTGTTCCGCCAGGCGTTTGGCTAGCCTGGTTAAAAATACATCTACCATGTCATCTGGCCTCCCGTGGGCACAAGGGGGGAAGGGGGTAGCCAGACGCCATCCACATTTTTAAACGGGTTCTGTTTTTTATGTAATTAATATATAAATTATGTTTTACTGTATGTTTTAATCTTGTTGTAAACCGCCCTGAACCCTCAGGGGGAGGGCGATATATAAAACTAATAAATAAATAAATAAATAAAAAATAAATAAATAAATAAATAAATAAATAAATAAATAAAAAAATAAAAAAATGAATGAATGAATGAATGAATGGAATAATTCAAATAATACAGTAAAATACAAAAAAACCATCCCAATAAGATGGCGCCAATACTCTAGCCCAGGGGTGGCCAACCAATGGTGCTCCAGATGTTCATAGACTACAATTCCCATCAGCCCCTGCCAGCATGGCCAATTGTAGTCCATGAACATCTGGAGCACCATAGGTTGGCCACCCCTGCTTAGCCCAAGGGAGGCCAGCTGTAATGGAAACTAATCTGGCTGACTTGGTGGACCTGCAGAATTGATTTAAATCCCTCAGAGCCCTGATCTCACTAGGAAGCATATTTCACCAGGTTGGGGTCAGGACAGTAAAAGCCCTGATCCTCGAGAAGCCAGCCGGACATCCTTAGGGCCAGGGATCACCAGAAGATTCCCCTTCAATGAAAGGAGCCCCTTGTGGGGCTTGAGGCTGGGGAGAGATCTCAGCGACTGTGGGGGGCTCTGGCGTAGGATACAGAGTCCTGCTCTGAGAAAGAAGTCAGTCATGGGGCAATCCCAAGCACAGTTAGATGCTTCTAAGTCAGGGGTGCCAACCTTCGGGTGGGGAGTGGGGATCTGCTAGAATTACATCTGATCTCCAGAGATCGGTTCATCTGGAGAAAATGGCTGCTTTGGAAGGCAGGCTCTGGGGCACAATATCTCATTGAAGTCCCTCCCCCTCCCCAAGCCACACCCTCCACCCCCAGTTATCCTGGTATTTCCCAATCCAAAGCTGGCAACCTTATTCTAAATGAAAAAAGAGGAGATTTGCATCAAGCAAAATGAAGAAAAAGTAAAAAAAACCCCAATGTGCTTGAAGGAAAAATACTGAGGGAGAAATATTTTGTGTCTGTTTTTCCCCTCAAGCACCTTCCTTCCTTCCTTCCTTCCTTCCTTCCTTCCTTCCTTCCTTCCTCTTTATGGGGCTCCCCAGTTGTGTGCCTTACGCTGTGCTGTGCTTGGGCCAAACTACTCTTGAAACTTTGGCATGGATGAGGGCCATAAAACTTTGGCTGCATGTACACTTTCAAGCAGGTTCTAATAGCTATATATCTCCTCTCTGTTATCAGATCACTTTATTTCAGAGTGGCATACTCTGATTCTCAGCAAGGCTGAAGCAATTGGCTTGCCTTGGGGACCACTTCTCGTGCTTACGAACATGGAAGCCTGCAGGTTGGTCAAGAACAGACTCTTGGATCTTGACTTGCATAACTTGGTCCTTGCAGCTAAGTCAACTCGTTCCCCTACTACATTATGAATTCCACGTGAGCGTGGAGTTATGGCAGCATATCTTCGCGACTTGATTAACCCCACCCTGAGGAGAGCCTTGGCTACCACACAATGTAATGTGTTACCATCAGCTCTTTTGGATGAGAGATTACAAAATGTGGAACATCCTAAAAGGGTTTGTTCTTGTGATTTGATTACTGTCGAAACACTTGACCATTCTTTGTTTGTATGCCCCAAATATAACATATGGATGAAATATATGAACTCCATTTTTTGCAGTGTTCCCAATGACAGTGTTATAAAATTCCATATCTCCTGAATAGTTCTGATGCATTTTTTGTGAGAATGTTGCAAATTTCATTCTTGAGATCAGTAATTTCTAATTGTGTTTTTTCTCACTTGTAATTTTTCTTTATTATACATATCTGTTTTGTATTTTTTTGTTTTTGTATGCCAAATAAAGGCTGTTGTTGTTGATTGCACTGTGAAAGGAAACCACTCTGAGCATAAGAATAGAGTTTGCTTTTTAAACGTAGAAACCAAGTAAGCTCTGAGTCGCTTTATAGGAAGTCAGTCACCACTGACCCTGGAGAGGTGGAATCTTATGTATATTCTGGGGTGATAATGGGTCACCTTCTTATTGAATGGGGGATACCCCGTTGCTTTAAAGTCCCTCCTCTGTAAACCTTTCTGATTATTGGCCATTGATCTCCCCGAGACTTGTTTTTTCACACACCTTCTGAGAAATCCAGCCTGGTGCATGCATTGTATTGAGTGAGGCTCTATGTGCATCGTGCCGGTAATACACTTATTAAAACTTGAGTTTGCAAACCTGTTCAGATAAATGTAAAGGGGAGGGGGGCCACCACTGTTTTGCTTTTATGACAGCTCCCTGTGAAAATCAGAGTCGTCTGAATATAACATTATCTGTGAAACAAAACGGAGGTTGCTTCCGGCTGTAGCAAGCAGCAGAGGGTGGGAGTACAGGAAGATGTAATAGCAGAATCAAACACAGCAGTCAGCATGGCGTAGTGGTTAAGAGGAGGTGGATTCTAATCTGGAGAACTGGGTTTGATTCCCCACTCCTCCACCTGAGTGGCACAGGCTTAATTGGTGAACCAGATGTGTTTCTGCACTCCTATATTCCTGCTGGGTGACATTGGGCTAGTCACAGTTTTTTGGAACTCTCTCAGCCCCACCTACCTCACAAGGTGTCTGTTTTGGGGAGAGGAAGGGAAAGGGGCTTGTAGGCCACCTTGAGTCTCCTTACAGGAGAGAAAGGTGGGGTATAAATCCAAAATAATCATCTTCTTCTTCAGTTTAGAGCCAGCTCATTTGAAGGAGTGGGGAATCACACCTTCGTCTCCAGAACAGAGATATGGAGTAGTGGAGAATCAAACCTGGTTCTCCAGGTGGGAGTCCCCCACTTTTAACCACTACACAACTTGGATGACCAAGGCAACTTTTTATATCCTTGGGTTGCAGAGCTAAGAAAAACGGCCTTCATGAAAAATTCTCACTCATCAGAATAGCCAGTGGGGTGACGTGAATGTAACGGAGTGCCCCACTGATAGAATGAGGTGGTCCATTATCACCTGGACATGCAAGATTGTCACTTCTCCAATAACAATTGTGTAATAACGATTGTCACATACTTTTCCTGAAACAGGCTTGGACTTTGGAGAGCTGGCACATTTTGTCTTCACACCTATCCCAGCTTGAACGGAAATACATTCACTTCATAAAATCATCCTTTGCAAATATCAATAATTTTCTCTAGCTGTGGGGATATTTAATATTCAGCGTTGGCGCTGACACTCTTGTGTTTTTTTAGTAGCTAGCAATAACTGACAGTATCAGCCAGTTACCAATCAGCGATTGGCAGCACTTGACAACGAACATGCAGGGGCTATTGGAATAGTTATTTTTTATTTGATTTTTAAAGATAACAACGAGAAAAGAAAGAAGAGCTCACAAAAAGAAGAGAACACAAAAGAGCAACAATAACATCACTGCATCAATCACATCTATATATCCAATACGTAATAGACCGAGTGCCCAAATTGCAACTCAAAACCCACTTATTTATCGTAAAGTGCCAACACTACAATTTAACCTGAATACTAAAAAACGGTTAGCTCTGAGGCATGCGTTACTCGGGAGTAAGCTTGGTGGTAGTCAGTGGCTTTGCTTTGAAGCAACCTTACAACTCTTCCAATGGGTGAATCACGACCCTAGGAGGATTTACTCAGAAGCAAGTCCCATTGCCAGCAACCGAGCTTACCGATCCAGGTAAAGGATCGCGCTTTAGTTCTTCGTATGAAAATCAGTGGGGTTTAACAGCGCTTAATAGGGTTACCTACACTGCTTCCCTAAAACTAGGTGTTAGGTTTAATGCTAAAAATCGAGCCCAGCAGCCCAGGCCAGCCTAGATGGGGTGTGTGTGTGTGTGTGTGTGTGTGTGTGTGTGTGTGTGTGTGTGTGTGTGTGTGTGCGCGCGCGACTCAACACATTTATATATCCAATACATAATAGACCGATTATCTCAACATCTATTGAGAATAATACCACTGTATATCAAAACATAACAGTAAAAACAAAACAAACAATCCAAAACAACACAAACAAAGTGAAAAACTTCCATCGTTGGTAGTGGATTCCATACCTATTCCATACAAATATAGTCATGTTTGATTGTCCAAATCCCTATATCCAAGACAGGTTCTCGACTTATTAAAGATTAATACACATTGTCAACTCTGGAAATTCCATCAAATATCTTGCAAGATTATTCTAAATTTTCCTAAAACTATCTTCCTTTTTTCTTCCTTGTATTATTTTAACATTATTAGTGAATTTTGCCAGTACGATGAAATTCCTTATTTTAAACCGCCATCTCTCTAACTAAATATTATTTGCATTTTTCCAGCTTGCGGCAATAATAATTTTGGCAGATATTACAAGAAATTTTATAAGCATATTTTGCTTACAATGCACATATTTTGCTTACAATATCTTTAACAGTGCTAATTCAATTATTGGCTCTAACTGTTCTCTCCCAGTCTTACTAATCTCAGCAAAAACAGATTCACAAAACTTTACCATCATAGGGCAGAGCCACCAGATATGTATAAATGTACCCAATTCCCCACAACGTCTCCAACAATTTCTATTTCCAACCTTCATTATACAATAAATCATAATACCATTTTGGAAGTACCTTTTTTGTTCTTGTCCATTCTTCGAAACTGAATGGAACTTGAATGGAAGTTGCTGAAATATTCCATTCCACTCATTTACATTTATAGTGGTGTTTAATTCTACCACCTAGTTCTTTTTAGTAATCTGAGATGGCTTTTGCTTGTGATTCAATAATACCTTATCTATTTTTGTTATTAGTTTCCCTTCTCCCTTTTCTACATTAAACACTGTGTTATACACTAATTACATTGATACATTTTGTTTAAATTCTTCATAATAGAAATTCCAAGATACTTTAAAAAATTTCTATACCAATGGAATTCCTAAAGTATTTAAACAGTATTTGACAGGTGACATGCAGCAAAAATTCAGTGCATTTTGTTATTTGATCCTTCCTGTTAACCAATGAGCAAATTTTCCTTGATTTGGTGAAAAGCATACAGGCTTGAGTACTGCACATGGGACTACCCTTGAAGACTGTCAGGAAATGACCAGTGGCCCAGAATACAGCAGCAAGTCTGTTAACTGGGAACAATACTTATTGTTGCAATACAGAAAAATTAGCAGTGGGTACAAAAATTAAGGAGCTTTTTTTGACCTTTTAAGCATATTTTCTCTCTTTGGGTCAAACAAACATGAGCTTTGGGTCAGATTCTCAATTGTACACATTTGCCCTCTTCAGAACTCAGAGTGCCCAAGATCAGAGAAGCCCTACGGTTTCCGAGAATGGGCAAAGTACGATTTTTTCCTCTGCCTGAACAGGGAAAATGCAGCAGTCGGTATATGTTTTGCTTCCTCTCAACTTTTTCTGCCCATATAGGAACAATTCTGCATATGTTTCTGGGGGGTTTATAGGCCTCCTTTTTTAAAAATCTAAACACTTTCAACCTATCCCAGGAGCAACAGATCAAACAAACAGCCCTATTTAAAGGGGGGGGGGGGAACCCATAAATAGACAGCAAACAACCACCCAAACCTGGAAGCATTCTTCTCAAGGGGCAGGCAAAATGGTGGTTAGGCTCAGAGGAAACAGTGGGGCACCTTCTCACATGTAAATGAGGAAATGGGGGAGACTCAACTGTGATGCACATAGCCATAGAGAAAACTGTAAGAGCACAAAGGGTTTTTAACCTACTACAGGACTTGGAAGAAGGGCCTTAACAGTCTTTGTTTGCTTGTTCGCCGTCAAGCCACAGCTGACTCATGGAAACACCATAGAATTTTCAAGACAGGTGACAATCGGAGGTGGTTTGCCATTTCCTGCCTCGGCATCACATCCCCGGTCTTTCTTGGAGATCTCTCATCCAAATATGAGCCAGGGTCAGGACTGAGAGTGAGCAACTAGGTCAAGGTCACCCAGGAAGCTTCCATGGTGCGCGTGGGGATTCGAACCTGGTTTTCCCAAATCTTAGTCCAGCATCTTAACCACTACACCATGCTGGCCTCAGCCTAACAGCCTAAGAGTCTAAAATTCAAACATGGATGTCAAACTTTAAAATCAGGCGCGAAATGATGACCACTCAGTGTCAGGTCTTGAGACTGAAGTCAATAAGTGGACTCTGGATGCTGGATCAAAAGTCTTTATTGATAACAGCAAGAACCTGGCTTAATTTTCCCAGAGTTCCCGCCATAAATTCCCCCTCCCGGATTCCTATGGAATGTGAGAGTGATACAACAGAAAGAGAGATTTTGGGGCGTTGAGCATCTCAAGGCCAGCACTGTGATAGTTCTCAGCCACCTACCACCCCCTCCCCCTCAGAAGGCACCAGGGCTGGGAAGGCGCCAGGGTTGCTTCTAGTTAGCTACAGTTACAAGCATCAAAGGAAAATGAAAGGAAAAGGTCCATTAACATATCAGAAGGTGAAGACAACCACAGTCAGGTGAGAATCCAAGCACCCCATTCTGCCCCTTTGATGGCACATGAAAGACATCCTAACACTCAGTCAGCTCTGAAGATATACAAAATTCGATTTTGAGCCCTAAAAAAAACCTCCGTTGCAAACGTCCGCTCTGTCGGATCGCTGCCTCCCCCAGAATCCTGACCACAGCATGCTCAAGCCCTCTTCCTTCAACAATGGCGTGCATTAAATTGTTTTCTGAACAAAAGAACGCTGCATCCCCTTCCTTTGGAAGCTGTGGGTTTAGAACAATCGCGTCCGTGGCTGGCATTTTGTCTCTCAGCCTTCTCTCATTGTGCTGTTTTGCTACAAGGCAAACTACGGTCATTTCCACAACTGCACTAGGTGACTGGTGTGTGTGTGTGTGTGTGTGTGTGAGAAGAATACATTGTTTAATGGGGGCAAGGATGGAAATCTTCCAGCCACCTCAGAAATTATTTTCATAAAAGGCAGCGTTGAAAATCAGACAGCTGGGGTAACCTCGCTGGAGGCTTAGTCATTTGCAACAGGGAGAACAGCAGGGCGCAAGGCAACAGATACTAGAATACAGAATATGCAGTTTTGATCTGTTTGCCAGAAACACATCTGCTTGGGAGAACAAAGCTCTTTAAAAAAAATGCACCGTTTTATGTAAACCGGAGATTTCCCCCAAGAAACTAAACCCCAAACTTGAGGTGGTAAAAATGTCTGACTTTAGACTCTGGATGAGGAATCCCAGGACTGAACGTCTTCCATAGAAAATAAATCCCTGCACATAGAAAACTAGGAGTCAAGAAGAAATTTATTGCATTTTCTGCTGATTCTCCAAGGGATTTCTTTGCCTTGAAGTGTTGCAACTTGCCCTTCACTTGCAAAAGTGCTCCTGTCTCAGTGTTCTTCACATCTTCTCGGAGACCACGTTGTATGGTATTTGCTACAGGGGAAACCAAGTTCTTTCTCCCCTTGCCTCTGCTAGCCCTTTAAAAAAAATTAAGCACTTTCTTTTAAAAAAAAATAATTTGTATTTTTCCTAATAACGTAGCAACAATATAAAAGTAATTAAATCAGAAAAAAACTGATACAGAGAATGAAACTTCACTTAACCTCTGCTAGCACTTTCAAGCCCCTCCTGCACATGCAGAATAATGCACTTTCAATCCACGTTCACAATTGTTTGAAAGTGGATTCTGCTATTTCGCATAGCAAAATCTATCTTCAAAGTGCATTGAAAGTGGATTGAAAGTGCATTATTCTACATTTGCGGAAGCAGCCTCAGAGCTGCTGGAATATAGGCCATTTACACACATGTGGTCTGTTTTCAGTGGTGGGATCCAAAAATTTTAGTAACAGGTTCCCACGGTGGTGGGATTCAAACAGTGGCGTAGCACCAATGGGGATGGGCAGGGCACAACGGGGGCATGGCCGGGCATTCCGGGGGCGGGGCATTGCTGTGGCAAGGACGCAGCCGCTGCACCGGTCCTTGGGCGGGAAATGAATGCATGCAGGCGCAGGCTGCCACACACACCGGTGCACCTCCTGCTAGACGGCTTCAAGTTCTGCGCGCTACTGCTGAGAGGAGGGGCGTAGCTAAGGCAAAAATCACGTTGCAAAATCACCCATTAGTAACCCCCTCTCGGCACACACAAATAATTTAGTAACCTACTCTTGGGAACCTGTGAGAACCTGCTGGATCCCACCTCTGTTTTGCTGTGAGCCTCCGTTCCCTCCAGATTGGATTCTCGGTTATGCACACATTTCTGATAGTCACTGTGCTATCAGATCAGACTCTCTGGGTGGTTTCCGAAAAAAAAAATTTCATGGAGAGGAGGAAAGGAAAGCCCCCTTTCACTGCAAGCCGCAGAGATGGGAGGAGGAAAGGAAAGCCCCCAAGTCAATAAATACTCTTTAAAAGGCAGCAAGTATAAGTAAAATTTAGAGGCACACATTTTCTGCATGACATTGGTGTAGTGGTTAGAAGCACTTGGCTGTCATCTGGAGAACTGGGTTTGATTCCTTGCTTCTTCACATGAGTGGCAGACTCTAATCTGGTGAACTGGATTTGTTCCGTTGCTGGGTGGCCTTGGACTAGTCACAGTTCTCTCCCAACTCTTAGCCCTACTTACCTCACAAGGTGTTTGTTGCTGGGAGAGGAAGAGAAGTTTGTAAGTGGCCTTTGAGTCTTCTTACAGGAGAGAAAGGTGAGGTATAAATTCAAACTCCTCTTCTTCTAGAACAGTGGTGGCGAACCTATGACACAGGTGCCAGAGGTGGCACTCAGAACCCTCTCTGTGGGCACACACAAAAAGAGTCGTTCCCCCCCACCCACCCACATATCTAGGCTGGCCTGGGCCGCTGGGCTTGATTATTAACATTAAACCTAAGACATAGTTTTGGGGAGGCAGTGTAGTGCTGTTAAGTCCCACTGATTTTCATGCGAAGAACTAAAGCGCAATCCTTTACTTGGGAGTAAACTCGGTCGCTGGCAATGGGGCTTGCTTCTGAGTAAACCCTCCTAGGGTTGTGATTCACCCGTTGGAAGAGTTGCACGGTTGCTTCAAAGCAAAGCCACCGACTACCACCAAGCTTTCTCCCGAGTAACGCACGCCTTGGAGTCAACTGTTTTTCTAAACTTAAAACCTCAGTATGTCAGGGTCACGACCCTCACTTAAGTTTCTGTTTCGTGTTAAGTTTCTGTTTTCCCAGTTATCCCCGTCCCCACCACTAGGAAGGACCGCCCACTCCTACCTGTATATATACTGGAACTGAGGGCAAGAACCCTCAGTTCCAGCACCCTGTATCTTAGGGCAACACAATTCAATAAAGTTCGTTCCTTTGTTTCAAAGTCGACTTTGAGTGTGTCCAGCCTTACACAGTATTCAGGTTAAATTGCCGTGTTGGCACTTTGCGATAAATAAGTGGGTTTTGGGTTGCAATTTGAGCACTCGATCTCGAAAAAGTTCGTCATCACTGTTCTAGAAGATCATTAGAACCTGCTGGGGAGAAATTCTTCAACTTTAGAACACAACTGCCCATAGACAGAGCATCAAATTGACAGGCGAACAGAGGAAAACCCTCTTAAAGCAACTTCACAAATGCAGGAGAATGAATGTACAGAAGCCAAACAGAGGGGGCAGGATGCAAGATATGTTTGAGTGTGCCTTGGGTCCCACTTTTCAGCAAAGGGAGCAGAAGAATCTGTCGGCCCAACAGTTTCAGCCTAAAGGCATTTGGCTGGAGGCTTTGCAAATGGCTTGTCCGTCACTCACGCCTCAAAGGAGTGTCATGTCAAGAAGGGTCCAACACGCTCCCTTGCCAGCTGGCACTGTTATGGTGAGACAGGTGTACTTCCTGTTAAGATGAGCCAGCTGAACATCACATCAAAAGCAATTTACTGCTTGTGCTTGGGGACAGAGCCGGCTGGTTACTCCTTTACCCCACTGCACAGGACTACCCTAACATATGGCAGAAGGGCTCAGCAGGGTCCCTGCTACCCAGCCGTCCCTGTCTGACATGTGGTTTTGTCCTCGAGCCAGTTCTCCAGTTGCTAAAAGCAGGGGACCCAGCCAGCTAAAATAACCTCCTAAGAGTCTGAAGAATCTCGACAAGGAGGCATGCGTTCTGGCCGTCAGCACGACACAGGACCTCGATGCTGAAGAGAAAATCTGCAACATCCAGGAAGTCTTGGGACTCGACCTAGGAGGAAGCCAATTGGTGATTGGTATAGAGAGAGCACAACCCTCTTTGCAGCACCAGAGCAGCCTCTTTATCCTAGTATACTCTGTTTCACATAAAGATGTTAGCAGATGGTATATTCCTCTGCCACAGAACAAAGCACATTGGATCTTCTTTGTTGCAGAATGTTCTGCCTGGGTTCTGCTCCCCCACCCCTCAAAGTAAAAATAAATGTTGGTATAAATGTTCTTGGATCAAAGTAACCTATTCAACGATGCACAAAATAATGGTTTTTTGACAAAGACACTGCATAAAGATTAATACGTCTGACATCTGTTCAGTAGCTACCATTTCCCTGAAAACAAGACCTACCCCGAAAATAAACCCTAGCATGATTTTTCAGGATTTTTGAAGGATGCTTGACATATAACTCCTACTCCAACAATAAGCCCTCGTTAGATTCCCCGGCGCAGCTGATCTGGTCCCCCCCCCCCCCCCCGCAAAAATAAGACATCCCCTGAAAATAAGCCCTAACTCATCTTTTGGAGCAAAAATTAATATAAGACCCTGTCTTATTTTCGAGGAAACAGGGTATGTTCAACTATTTGAAGGTGAGGGAGCAAACTTGTTTTCTGCTGCTCCAGAGACTAGGACCAGGAGTAATGAGTTCAAGGTGAAGAAAAAGAAATTCCACCTAAATGTCAGTCTTCCAACTCTATGATTCCTCCCAATCATGATCCTGGTATTTGCTGAAGGTTTCCCGTTCAAATACTAACCAGGCCCGACCCTTCTCAGCTTCTGAGCTTTTAAGAGATCAGGCTAGCTTGGGGGTACCCAGGTTAGGGGCACTCAAAGCAGTACCCCCCTGCCCAAGGAAAACAAGCATGAGTTTTTGTCCTGTCCCTTCTTAATACTTCCTATCGAATGTATAGTCAGAAAATACAATTTTACATTATAAATGTTGTTCGTTGTTATTTATGCTCATTGCTAATATGAATGGGAGTTGTTGGCATCAAGAATGAAGTAGATTCCCTTTGTGGACTTTTGTTCAAACTATCTGTGACAACTTTCCTGGATTTTGTCTTTATCTCTTAAATCACATTTAAAAAAAACAAAAGCACAGCATGGAAATGAGGCGGCTACGGCTACATGCGGGGAAGGGTTTTTTTTCTCAGTGATCCATAACAGCACTCAACTAGACAATTGCTCTGCCTGCAGCCTAAAATGCAGGCACAGTTGTACAAATAAGCAGTCACGTCTAGCTGATGCAGTGCTTAATTTCCAAAAAGTACATAGTTGTACTCCGTTCTTCCTGCCAATTCTGGCAACATCCTTTTTTTTCCATTTTAGAAGAGCTATCTTTGAAGATCATCTTAGAAACTCAAATAAGATAATCTTAGGAACTCAGAGGACTCCCAGGGAAAAGCATTGGGACCGCGGAAGACAGGTCTATTGCAAACTGAGAAGCACTCCGCAGCAGTGGCATAGTGGTTAAGAGCAGGTGTACTCTAATCTGGAGGAACCGGGTTTGATTCCCCGCTCTGTCGCTTGAGCTGTGAAGGCTTATCTGGGGAATTCAGATAGCCTGTGCACTCCAGCACATGCCAGCTTGGTGACTTTGGGCAAGTCACAGTTCTTTGGGGCTCTCTCAGCCCCACCTACATCGCAGGGCGTTTGTTGTGAGGGGAGGAAGGGAAAGGAGCTTGTAAGCCACCTTGAGTCTCCTTGCAGGAGAGAAAGGGGGGGTATAAATCCAACTCTTCTTCAATGGGCAGTAGACCTGTCCTCCGCAGTCCCAATGCTTTTCCATGGGAGTCCCTGGAGTGCCTAAGATTCTCATTTTTGGGTCTGCATAATGTCAGGCTGGAGCCTGGCAACCAGCAGAGAGGCATCATGGGGAGCTCCACTGAGTTGGCCAAACTTTCGTTTTCTGGGAAGAGGCTCTTACAACTAAAGGCTTTATCTCATCCTTCTGACCTTAGGTTCATCTTACATTCCTGTCCTTCATGCCTTCTGTAGCTTGGGAGTATTATGGCCTAGGGAGGGGGGAGGAGTAACAGAGTTTGATATATTGGGGTTGTTTGAAGGTTCTGGAGTCTGATTTGAATCATAGGTCCAGGGTTTGAGAGAGATAGCTCCTGCAAAATAATTTTAAAAAAGGAAAACTATGTATTGCCGGAATTGGCAGGAAGAGCTGAGTACAACTATGTACTTCTCAGGCTGAGAAGGTGCCCAGCATTGGAGCAAACGGCGGCAGGGAGAATCCCTTCACCAGCACATAAAATGCTGAGCACAAGCGGAGGGTGAAACTGGTCAAAAAGCAAAACGGTCAGGAGGAAACAGCTTCTTTTTCCCTCTGGAAAGCACACCAAAAGCCACCTCTTATTCAAGACATCCCCCAGGTGTCTTATTTTGGGTGTACGGAGTGAAAAGAGGCAATTGCCTCCTTTTAAGGTGTCCCGCTGACGTGTTTTTTGTGCTGTGCGGAACGGACCAATCTGGCACCTCCTGTTAGGAGATATATTCCAGCATCAGTTGTTTACCATTATCTGTCAGAAATAAATAGCCACAAGAGGGCTCATTCTCTTGAAAGATGCTCAGCCCTAGCTTCCGCCATTTTAGCAGGAAAATTTAATAGGACTCCCAGAACGGAGATATTTTCTCATTGTAAATCTGGGGTGTTGGAAACTATTGACTGTGTTTGCTTGTTTTTTCCCCAGGTGCCCTCTTTAAATGATCGTTCACTCTAAGACGGAGCCTCTCACTGAAAGAATGCATCCCCGTGAGGAAGAGGAGCTGATTTAAACGTTTCTTACGGGAGATGCCTCCCAAATGACGGCCCAGGTTGCAAAATATCGTGCGATATTACTGAAGGCCTTGCGGCTCATTGTACTTTCAATGAATGAACACTGTAAATTTGGTTCAGTTTTATTGCCATTTATTTGATATTGTTCACTTCTGTTCTGTTTTTAGCTGGCAGAAGGACGTCGACACGCTAATCTTATCTCATCAGCATAGGATGTGTAGTGCTGTTAGCTGCTCTGAGCCCGTCTCGGTTGGGAAAAAGCCGGCTAAAAATTGGACAAATAAATAAATATATATGCTGGTGTGGTCAGAGGGTGTCTTTGGCTTGTGAAATTCCATAGGCCCAAATCCTGAGATTCAACTGATGTTTCCCAGTGCAGACAGTTTTCAACAGGTCTCTCTTAAAAGACCAACGCAGAGTCTGCCCTCGAGGTTGAGCTTTCATTTGCAGTCCAAGTTAAGGTCATCCGGCCAGTACTGATCGTCCATGTAGCGGTCATTATCGGAGCAGTTAACTGGGGGGCCGTTCGCGGGACTCGAGGCGAGTCGGGTGGTCATGTCTTTCTCCCACTGCACCTCCACCAATCTGTACAGCTCCATCGAGGCCTGAGCATCTTCTACGGATGAGTGCCCCTTTCTGCTCACCTAAGAGAAAAAAATGTTTTGAAAACAAGTTTCCAGTCCTTAAGATCCTTCGGTATTCAGCCCGGTAAAGCATTTGCTGTGCAGGCAGAGGGCCCCAGGTTAAATCTCTGGCATCTTCAGCTAAAAGGAACTCTCCTTGAGAGCCAGTGTGGTGTAGTGGTTAAGAGCAGGTGAACTCTAATCTGGAGGAAGCGGGTTTGATTCCCGCTCTGCCACTTGAGCTGTGGAGTCTTATCTGGTGAACTAGATTAGCTTGTGCACTCCAACACATGCCAGCTGGGTGACCTTGGGCTAGTCACAGCTCTCTGGAGCTCTCTCAGCCTCACCTACCTCACAGGGTGTTTGTGGGGGAGGGGGAGAAAGGAGACTGTAAGCCCCTTTGAGTCTCTTTACAGGAGAGAAAGGGGGATATAAATCCAACTTTTCTTCTTCTGTAATGCCTTGTCAGGGAGATAATATCTATGTGATTGAGATGCGCTCCTAATCCAATGTAATTGTTTGAAACAAATCAATGCTGCTAAAAGATATATGTAAACTGCCTGTTATATGTAACCACTGCCATCTGGGGCACTCTTTCCTTGATCTTTACTTTATGGTTTCACATGTTTTGTAGATAACTAGGCTTCCTCTGACAACTTGGTCCCATGAGAAAGAGAGTTACATTCATTATCTCATGGGGCAAGAAGCCAGGTGGCTCTCATACTATCTGCTTCTGACCTTGGGATGCCTCACAACTTCTTGGGAAAGCAGGAGGGGGGATTTGCAACGGGGATAAAGGGAATGGCAAAGGCTGGGTTTGTCAAAACTGGCCTTGCCAAGCTTTGGTTCTCTGATGCCTCATCAATAAATGCTACCGGAAAACCCTGGCTAGAATATATAGCCAAGAGATATAGCATTTGTTATAGTTATTCATTTTTGGACTAGGATGGAAAATAAGCAATACAGGTGAACCATTTAAGCTTGTATTTTGTATGATATATATTGTCATTTTGGGTATATGTATTTTTTCTTCTTCAACAAACATTTATGATGTACAAAGTTTTTCTATTGTTGCTCTTTCTCTCTTTCTTCTTCTCTCTCTTTCCTCTCTTCTCTTTCTTTTAGCTTTCCTCCTCACTGTTAGGGTTGACAAGATTACACTATTGTTGATTTTTATTGTAATCAAATTTGTTAAATAAAGGTTTTGGGGGAAAAAACAGTACCGATGAATACTCCAGAGTCCATTTATTGGCTTACATTTCCGAGGCCTAACACACTCCCATGCCTAGAAACAAGGGCTGAAGAGACAGAATGGGGCAAGATTGCAGAGTGCTAGGTGCAGAAGAGGGCAGGAAGCCCACACAGCCACAACGACCTGTTCATACATGCAAGTCAACACAGGATGCTGAACGATTAAATTACTCCATGGCGATGAACCCGCCCGAGATTCCCAAGAAAGGAAGCTTACCTGAATCTGTCTGTTCAGCAGCCGCTGGGCAAGGCTCTTGAGAGAGGCGCTGGATTTTAGAGGGAGCCCCCCCTTCTCTCTCAGGAGGGGGCTCTGGCTCGTGTCGCGCATCCATTCGTGGGGATGGAAATACTTCAGGGCTCGGAAGTCATTGTGGAGGGCGTGCCCCACCACGATCTTGTCTCTTAGGATCTGTAGGATCTGCAAGGGCAAAAACGGTTGTCAGTCGACCATCACACTGGGGGTCTTTTTTTTGCGGGGGGAGGGGGGGAGAAGGACGAGAATATGGTTCTTATATTTTAAAATGAAGTGAGAGCCAGAGTGGCAGAGTGGTTACAATGTCGCTCCAGGCCTTTTCCTTGCCTGCATGCCTCTTAAATGGCAGCGCTGATGGTTTTTTAAAAGGACACAGGTGCTAGGCAGTATGACCTGGCGATCCCTGGCCCAAAAGCTGCCAGGCACTTCACCATCAGGACTAGAGCTTTTTTGGCTCTGGCTCCAGCAGGGTGGAGACCCGAGCAGTGCCGGATTTAGTACAATTTTGCCAGGCCCGTAAAACAGAGTTGTTCCACGTGCTGGACACAGCAAATTTCCAACTAGTTGGCCTTCGTTTTCTCTTTCCCTTTCAACATATTGTGTGAATGTTTTCTGATTTTATTAAGGGGGATTAGTTTAACTCTCCAGTGTTTTATTTCCCCCTCAGCAGATGTAAATGGTGCTGGGATGCGGATAACTTTTTTCTTACTGATCTTGTTTCATCTAACAAATTGTTGTAAGTCGCCTTGAGCTTGTATGAACGAATGAGTGCATAAATGCTTTGAGAAATCCAGAAAGAAAGGAAGCAAGAAGCTGCCACTACTTAGCAGACCCCTTGAAAACCAAGACTGTCTGGCCGTCAACTCAAACAGGGACAGACTGTGAACATTCCTTTCTCTTTTCCTCTCTATAGACAGCAATTTACGGAAGACCAAGTTGTTTCTTTTATTATTAACACCCTTTTATGTATAGATAATATGTATTGATGTGTATTGATGTAACAAACCTTATTCAACCTCACTTATTAAGGAGGAAATATTAGATTTAAGTAACAAAGATGAAGTATATAGTTATGATGGACTAGTTTATATGTATCTCAGGTCATCTAGTTAGAATCTAATATACAAATCTCTTTCTGTATAAAACAGCAACAAGTATATATACTAAATAGATAGATCAAAATTGAACTGAATTAAATGTATTAGATTATATGTATCCTAGCTGGAAGTATATTATTTAAAAAATTGAGATACATAAGTTAGAATGAGTTGTTTTTAAATGGATAGATTTTTTCATGTAATAACTTTATGCAAAAACCTATATGTAACAATTTCTGTTAATCCTGCAATAACTGAAATTCAAATTGTTAATCCTTCTTATCCAATAAAATTATCAATTAAAAAAAAAACCAGACTGTGAACATTCAGCCAGGGCTGTCTGTCTTTGAAATACTTCATTCATGCGGCAGATGGGGAAACTCACTACTTTGCATAATAAAAGGTGACCACATGAGTGGTATGGTGTAGTGGTTATGACCAGGTGGATTCTAACCTAGAGAACCGGGTCCTCTATATGAGCAGCGGAGTCTTATCTGGTGAACCAGATTTGTTTCCCCACTCCTACATTTCTGCTGGATGATCTTGGGCCAGTCACACTTTTATTTGATCTCTCTCGGCCCCACCTACCCCAAAAGGTGTCTGTTGTGGGAAGAGGAAAGGAAAAAAGTTTGTAATCTGCCTTGAGTCTCTTTACAGGAAAGAAAGATGGGGTATAAATCCAAACTCTCCTTTTCTGGTGAACCAGATTTGTGTCCCCACACCTACATTCCTCCTGGGCGAGTCACAGTTCCTTCAGAACCCTCTCAGCCCCACTTACCTCACAAAAAGGAAAAGTCTGGATTTATATCCCTCCCCTTCTCTCCTGTAAGGAGACTCAAGGCAACTTACAAGCTCCTTTCCCTTCCTCTCAACAGATACCTGTAACCTGTCTGTTGTGGAGAGAGGAAGGGAAAGGAGTTTGTAAGCCAGGTGCCGCTGGGTGAGCCCAAGGCCACACTTTGAGTCTCCCTACAAGAGGGAAAGGTGGGGTATAAATCCAAACTCATATTTTTCTCCTTGATGCTGTCGATACATTTGGAATTGCGACAAGGCATAGTGGGTACAGGCACAAAACAGCTCTCTCAAAATGGCTGCCGCAGGAGGCAGGGTCAGTCACAAAATGACCGCCACAGCTCAGCTTCAATCACACGGTTTAGATCCTTATGCTGTGAGGGCAGCTGCTGCCGAACCATCATTTTTTACAAATCTACCAGTTGATCAAAACTCCAATTGTTAATCAGAATCCTTCCTGGGCAAAAGCGCTACTCGATCTCACTCACTTTCTAAAAACACTTGGTGGGTGCAAGAAAAGGTGCTGGCAAGCACCCACTGAGGACCCTTGTGTTACATCAGCTGCAGTGCTGGGACAAAGAAGAGAAATTTTGGACTTATACTCCACTTTTCTCTCCTGTAAGGAGACTCAAGGAGGCTTACAAGCTCCTTTCCCTTCCTCTCCCCACAACAGACCCTTATGAGGTAGGTGAGGTTGAGAGAGTTCTGAAGAACTGTGACTAGCCCAAGGTCACCCAGCAGGAATGCAGAAACACATCCACCAGATAAGCCTCTGCCACTCAGGTGGTGGAGAGTGGAAATCAAACCCAGTTCTCCAGATTAGAATCCACCTGCCTTTAACCACTACACCACAAAGCCACAACCTCACCTCTGCCCGTGCCTTCATGAAAGGAGTCGCCTTCGCCATGTGCCGCCAGGTGATCCCACTCCACCGAGTCCTATAATCCACAACTGGCATCTGCGGCCGGATGTATTTGTCGTAGATCACGTCCCCGTCGTAGTTCACCACCGAGCACCGAGCCAGCTCGCTCACTTTCCCGGCGGGGCCTGTGCCCACCATTTCACAATCTACAGCCACCGGCTTCTTAGACTTGGGCGTCAGATAGGACAAAGAATTGGCATCCGCAGCAGAGCCGAAGGGCAAGGGAATCGCATTCCCACCGTCTCGGGAAGAAGAACACTGCCTGGCTGTTCCAGTAGATGGAACCGACTTCGCTGGACGGAGCATGGCAAAACTCTTCCCCACCTCCTCCGTGGCCAACTGGCTGGCTTTCTGGCCCTGCTTTCTGCCGCTCTTCAAGAGGTCTGATGCCACGCCCAGGGTCTCCTCTTCCACTCCGCATCCCGGCAACTCCTTCTGTTCCAGCATCTTACGCACCAGACAACGCTGGTGCTTCCTGCACTTTTTTTTACTGCGCCTTCCAGCCTGGACACCTGGAAGAGCTTTATTGAGAAACAGGCCTGGATCCCACTTGCAGTGGAGGTGCATGAGAAGGTGGCCATCCACCCCCAAACGACCCACCTGGTCGGCTTTGGCCGGATTCATTCCCCCAAGCCGATGTCTGCTGCTAGAAGGCGCCTTGCCAAAAAAAGAGAGAAAATGTGACAGTTAGCAGAGCCAAAGCTATGGATCCAAAAGTGGAAGGGCCGTGGTTTGGAGACAGGGTGCCTGTTTAATAGCCAGAGGAATCAAGTTGTTTGGTAGCCAGAAGGATCAAGACATGAAGAAGAGGAGTTTGGATTCATACTCCCCCTTTTTCTCCTGTAAGGAGACTCAAAGGGGTTTACAGTCTCCCATCCCTTCCCCAACAAACACCCTGTAAAGTGGATGGGGCTGAGAGAGCTCAGAAGACCTGTGACTTGCCCAAAGTGACCCAGCTGTGGTGTGTTGGAGCGCACAGGCTAATCTAGTTCACCAGATAAGCCTCCACAGCTCAAGTGGCAGATCTCAACTTAGACCCAGGATAGCTGCTGCCTGTCTGTGTACCAAATATGTCCTCAATAGACTAATGGTCTGATTTAGTACAAAGCATCATCATATAGAATCATAGAATTGGAAGGGGTCAAACAGGCCACCTAGTCCAACTCCTTGCTCAATGTAGGACAGTGATGGCGAACCTTTTTGAGACCGAGTGCCCAAACTGCAACCCAAAACCCACTTATTTATTGCAAAGTGCCAACATAGCACTTTAACCTGAATACTGAGGTTTTAGTTTAGAAAAAACGGTTGGCTCCGAGGCGTGCATTACTCGGGAGTAAGCTTGGTGGTAGTTGTTGGCTTTGCTTTGAAGCAACCATGCAACTCTTCAAACAGGTGAATCATGACCCTAGGAAGGTTTACTCAGAAGCAAGCCCCATTGCCAGCAACCAAGCTTACTCCCAGTTCTTTGCATGAAAATCAGTGGGGTTTAGTTCTTTGTATGAAAATCAGTGGGGTTAAACAGCGCTTAACAGGATTACCTACACTGCTTCCCCAAAACTAGGTCTTAGGTTTAATGCTAAATGCTAATAATTGAGCCCAGTGGCCCAGGCCAGCCTAGATGTGTGTGAGGGGGCACTCTGTTTGTGCATGCCCACAGAGAGGGCTCTGAGTGCCACCTCTGGCACCCGTGCCATAGGTTCGCCATCACTGATGTAGGATCATCTCAAAGCATCTCAGGCAAGTGTTTGCCCAGCTTACTCAAGCATTGCTCCGTAGTTTTATGAGGTTTTATTTTTGCTTGCTATTTGGGCAGCAATATACAAACCTTCCCCCAATGTTAGAAACTTTACTAGCAAGGATTGCAATGATGTGCCAAACTGATAGGGGACTAAGGGTGCCAACCTCCAGGTAAAAAATGGCAGCTTTGGAAGGAGGCCTTTCAAACCCCACCCACCTTGGGCTCCCAGTTATTTTCCAGCCAAGTGCTGGCAACCCTAGCTTTCTCTCAAGTTTCATGCAGGGAAGGAGTATTTAAAATCACATCCCTGCATTCTTTTTTAAAGAAACAGCAGCTACCAAGATGTTTTGCCTGTTGATGATCCCTGTTTGTGTTGAGAATCTGATATTAAAGTTATACTGCCCCTGTCCACAGAGGTTCAATTGAGCTATAGGATTCCATGACTGAATGCTCCCCCCAAAACAGCAATTAAAAAATGTGGTGTTTGAAATTCAAGTATGCCAAAAAGAAGGAACTAAACCCCTCCCCACCAAACTCCCACTTGCCCCCCCCCCCCCGCTCAATCTCCAAGTATTTCCCCACCCAGAGCTGGCAACCCTATTTGGGGCATCTGAGCTGAGGAAATTAGCTGAGGAAATGCTGCGATCCTCAGAAAGTGACTTTTCCCATAGAGGTCGTCTTAGGGTTGCCAACTCTGGCCTGGGAAATTCCTAAACTTCCTTCTGTCCAACCCCCGCCTCTCTTTCTGTGTCCCCAGACTTCCTATTCCCACCTTTTTCCCCTGCTTCCAAACTTCTTAGCCCCAAACCTTCCAGCCCCCCGCCTCTCTTTCCTTAGTCCCAAACTTCCTAGCCCCCCTCCTTCCTTGCCCGCCTGTTTCTTGGCACCAAACTTTCTAGCCTCTCAAACTTTCTAGCCTCTCTTTCCTTGTCCCCAAACATCCTAGCCCCCGCCTCTCTTTCTCTACCCCCAAACTTCCTAGCCCTGGCCTGTCTCCTTGGCCCCAAACCTTCTAGTCCCCTAACTCTCCTTCCCTACCCACAAACTTCCTCCTTATTCCCTCCACTGAACCCAGGTTTCCGCAAGCAGTCCTACCCTCCCTTCCGAAAAGGATCTGGGGCTCAAATCCCTAACTTCGCACCCCGGCTTCCCCACTCCCGGGCCCATTTCCCCCCCATTACCTAAACAAGCCGGGTCCCCACGTGTCAATCCCGGAAGCGAACGCTTCCCGAACCCAGCTTACATGCCCGGGCAAGTTCTCCCTGCGAGGGCCGCCCCTTCTCGTTGATTGGCTACGCAGGCGAGGAGAGGCGGAGTCGATCTGCATAAGAGGGCGGCGCCAGGTTTGAGACCGCTGCTGGCGGGTTAGCTTCCAGGGGAGGGCCGTCAGCGGTTTCAGCGCGCAGCTTTCAAGCAGGAAAACCGTTGGGGGCGGCTTTATTCCCACTGACTGCAATGGGCAAATCTCCACTGGACAGAGGCATGAGTTAATGTGTGCTTCCCACTGAATTTTCCCCTCCACAACCCACATTGATTGATTGATTGATTGCATTTGTGCCCCGCCAATCTCCCAAAGGGCTCGAGGTGGCTAATGTATCAATATGTAATAAATACGATAAATACAATAATATAAACATACAAAAATACAGAGGTTAAAAACAGTTAATTGCAAAGTACTGTCGAAGGCTTTCACGCCGGATTCAACTGGTTGTGGGTTTTCTGGGCTGTGTGGCTGTAGTCTGGTAGATCTTGTTTCTAACATTTTGCCTGCATCCGTAACAGACTTCTCTGTGATACACCTCTGAAGATGCCAGCCACAGATGCAGTTGAAACGTTAGGAACAAGACCTACCAGACCACGGCCACACAGCCCGGAAAACCCACCACAACCAGAGGCGTTCCAGGGGTAAATGGTGCCTGGGGACAAATTGTCTCCAGGATCGCATCGCCTCCCAGCCTCCTCTGCTCCTCCCCCCCCCGCCTCCGGGCCTTATGATGCCCCCAGGTTCCACCTCCAGTCCCACACCTTTCTGCTCCCCAAGCCGCACCCCCGGCCTCAGTTCTTATAAAAGAAAGTCTCCAAGGCCGGGACTGCAGTCTCTTCTGGCCTGCCCGGAGGGGAGGTCAGAAGAAGATCTGCAGGCTGCCGGGCTAGAGGAGCCCAGCTGGCAGGGAAGGGAGGGCCGAGTCCAGGGTGGGATTGAGTACCGGCACTTGAGGCAGCAGGAAGTTCTGCTGCAAAGTTCAGTCATGCCACTTTGCATGCCTTGGACGGGGTCGAGGCATGCAAAAATGACGAGACAGCAGAACTTCCTGGTCACGTGGGGGACTGATTTTGCGCCCCCCACGTGACCAGAAGAGATACGCCACTGACCACAACCAGTTAATTACAAGATGGCGTAAAAAACTCATAGACCAGCATATAACCCAATACAAATTTTACCATGCATAGCTAATAATCCGGAATCTTAAAACTCATCTCACCTCGAACGTAATTCCCATACTTCAGATGCTGTGTGGGAAAAACTAAGGGGAGGGGGCGGTTCCATTCTTCGAGTACAATTATTTATGCGTTGAGTTATTTAGAAGTGCCCTGACAACTGATCTTGTCAGTTATCAGATGTTGAGCAGGGTTGACCCTGGTGAGTATTTAGGATGGGAGATCCAAGGAATCCCAAGATTGTAATGAAGTGGCAGGCAATGGCAAACCACCTCTGACTGTCATTGCCCTGAAAACCCCAGCAGGGGTTGCTCTAAGTCAGATGTGACTTGACACTGGGCCACATTAAGCTTTTTGTAGACCCTACTCCTGCATTTGACGCCAAAATCGTTCCAAAAACTGCCCTATTGACCTCTACCAACCTCAAGATGTGCATATCCATTAAAAATCAGGAGTCATTTTTTTTCCAATTCCTTGGCCCTTGCCTGTCCTTTCCTCCTCACATTTTATTATCGGATACGGTAAGTAAAAAAAGAAGAATGTATTGCAGAGGAGAAAATAAATCTCTTCATTTTGAAATGCTGGTTTTTTCTTCCCAATTCCTGTAACTTTTTTGGGGGTGGTGGTGTTAATTCTGTTTTTTTAGGCCCTAAAATTTTCGTAGGCCCCAGACACTGTGTCTAAAGTGCCTACTGGATAAGGCAGCCCTGGCTTGAAAGCAAAAACAAATAAATTAAAATGGCAATTCTGTATTGACACATCATCAGCTGCTTTCATCTAAGCTGAATTGTCCTCTTTTAAAAATCCCCTGTAACAAAAAATGTCTGGCTATGGTCCTGAGGTGGAAGTGGAACCCTTTGGGTTTGGGGTGTCCAGTTTGCAGTGGAGCCTATAAGAGTATATGATGACTCTCCTTAGTAACCAAAGGATTGTTTATTGCTTGCCTTGGGCAATCTCAGCCCTTGAGGAGGAGATCGGTGCTTTTTTCCAACTCTGGAGCAAGAGCATTGGCCTGAGGCGTGCTGGCCCAGTCTGGATTGGAATGACATTGGCCTCTTCCACACGTGCAGAATAATACACTCTCAATGCACTTTGCAGATGGATTTTACTCCACGGAACAGCAAAATCCACTTGCAAGCAATTGTGAAAGTGTTACCGTGCTGCCTGGGTAACTTTATTTCCCCAGATCTGCCAGCTCTCAGCAGCGCAGAGGAACAGAAACAGGACCCAACACAGCGAGAATATTGAAAATAAAAATGAGTTTATTGAGATGCTGACCTACGTGTCAGCACCTCCACATCACGGCAACTACAGCTGCCTAGCAGCTGTACAACACCTTAAATACACTTTATCCCGCCCGGGAGTCCAGGGGAAATACAGGATAGCTTCCTTCACAACCATCTTCATTTACAGTATACACTTGTGGAAACCAAATTGGTAGAGTCCAGGAGGGCCTGTCCCTTCTTGAATTTTGCGCCAGAAGCAGGAAGCTTTGAGGGCTGAATGACGTAAGCACAGGCGGGAAAAACACAAAAGAGTCCTTTGGGTGCTTGGGGTCAGTAATTGAAACCTAAGGCACCCTTATCTGCCTGCTGGTGGGATTAAGGCAGATGGAGGCGCTTCGTCCGGGGTTCCTTTTGCGGTTGTCAAACGCGCCCATTCCATGTGGTTTTGTTTAGCAAATGAAAAGGGACATCCCTGGTGGTGGAGCGCAGGGTTGGATTCTGCCTTTGAGCTAAAGGAAGGTGTAGGGGTGAGCCAGCGAACCCAGCAGAACCGCAGAAGTGAAGCCGCCAGGCATGCCGGTGCCGGCTCTGACCTCTCCTGGCCTTATTAACGCCCCAACCCTCTCCGGGCTCCCCCATGAGTCACGGATCATGAACTGCCTGACTCACGGTCACCAGATGTCCCATACAAAGGGACAAAAGGGCCCCTGCCCTCAGGTGAAGATTAGACCCAGACACGGATGCTTCCTCCCGCACGTAGCAGCCCGATGAGATCATGCATCACATGATGCTCTCCCGCTCTCCTGATCTCCCGACCTCCTGTTCTTCCGCCTGCCCGACCCCCTTACACGCCCCCATTGAAACCCTAATAAAAGGTGTGAGGGGCGAGCGCACGGCAGAGTTGCCAGGATCACGGGATCCCGCACTTCCTGCAGCTGGCTCTCTCCACCAGATGAAATCTCCGCGTCTTGTCTCTTCATTGGGGCCTCGTAGGCAAGACTACAAGCTGGTGCCGAAACCCGGGAATCCTCGAACCTCCGCCGTGCCTTACCGTCGCCTGGGAAAGGGCTTCTCGGTACCGACCGACCGCTGGATCGGCGCATCCAGGGATTCGCGTTCTAGGACACTCTCTCGTCTGACGAACCACCGGTAAGCATGGGCGCTTGTAAAAGCACGGCTTTTGACAAGCACGTTAGCGAGCTGAAAGCACTAGCGAAACGCGGCAGAGTCTCCGTAAAGAGAGGGGAGCTGCGCGAATTGGTTGAGGAGATTGATAGGCAATGTCCATGGTACCCAGAAAGGGGGACATTCAATCTTAAGGACTGGGAAAACATCGGGCGCACTCTGCACAGAGAGCCTCGCGCGCCGATGTCGCTGCTACTGACGTGGAGACAGTGTTATGTCGCCATCAGCCTGCAGGTCCATGGTGTCTTTGCCATGGATCTCCCTCCTTTTGATCTTTCACCTACAATTTCAAGCCCGAACTTTCTCTATCCACTAAGCAGGACGCTTCTGTCCTTTTCTCCCCAAGCTTCAAACTCTCCCCGGCCACAGGTACTCCCGCGCTGCCCTTTGTCCGCCTTTCCTCCTTCGTGTTCGCCTTCTGCTCCGCCTTTCCCTCCCATTTCTTGGAAGTTTCACAGCACCTCCGTCACATGCCACGTAATGGCGCGAGTTTCGAAACTCTAGCAAGAGCCCAATTACCCACGATCTGCAGAGGAAGGAAACCTCTGACGGAAGACGATGTTGATCTCCAGCCCACTACACTGACCACGTGGCAGAGGACGGCGCTGTCCAGCGAAGTCGCGTTGAGCATCACCCCATAGGCTATAACGCCTTCACTGAGCTCCGCAAGGCAATACGGGACGTGGGGATCACCAGCCCCTATGTGAGAGGCATGCTGGAAGCAGTCATACGGAATCACATAATGGTTCCGGAGGACTGGAAAACCACTTTTCACATGCTCTTGAACCCTGCGCAATATGTTGTTTGGGAAAGCGAATACCGCCAACAATGCATAAGCAGAGGGGCAGCCTCTGGCAGTGCCTATACTGCCGCCAAGAGCTCTATGGCTGCTAAGGCTTCGCCTTTCCCGACGCTGCAGATCGTTCTGCCGGAGGCCACCCTTAAGGTTGCCTCTGACTGCGCCTTCTACAAGGCGTTTGTAAGAGTGCCCGCTGCCGGACAGCCAACCCAGAGCTTTTCCAACGTTCGGCAGAAGCCTCAGGAGCCTTACGCTGAATTCCTGAACAGGCTCCAGGAGGCCCTGCAGAGACAAGTTGACAACGACACAGCCCAACATGAGCTCCTCATGCGCCTCGCCAAAGAGAACGCCTCCGCTGAGTGCCGCAGGGCAATCACGGGCTTAGGGAAGAACCCCGAACTGGCCGACATGCTTAAGGCTTGCCAGGATATCAGATCTTCCGCCCATCAGGCCAGCCTCCTAGCCGCAGCACTCTCCACCACCCGGGGGCAGCCCCAAGACGAGTGCTTCAACTGCGGCAAGCGGGGACACTTCCGGAGGGACTGTAGGTCGCCCGGTGGGGGGGCTTACAATCCCGACGGAGGGGGGTTCTCCTCTGGGAGACGAAGGCCCCTAGGAAAGCCCCGGACCAAATGCCCCCGATGCCGGGAGGGCTTTCACTGGAGAAGCGAGTGCCCGTCGGGAAACTCTTACCCGGGCCTCTCCCCAGCCCAGGACCAAGGAGGAGAATACTAAACCAGCCCCGAGAACCCAGGCCCAAACTCCAAACCACCGCCTCCCCAGCGTATCTCTCTCTCCTGTACCCAACCTCTTTCTCTGTTCCCCATGAGATCCTCGCTGTTCCACTCCAGTACAGCGATCCTATCCCCACTCGGGCCGTCTGGTTAATCTTTGCCCAAAGCTCTCCGCCGCTGAGCAGGGACTGTTTGTCGTCCCGAGTCATCGGCTCCACACACCAAGGAGCCGCTCACATTCAGGTGTGGACAAACATCCGCAGGAGTTGCCCAGCGGAACCAGCTGGCGCACAGCTGATCCTCCTGCCCCACACGCTGCTCTGCCGCCGCATTCAATAAAGGCCACGAGCCCAGATCGCCATCGGGCACAACCGCACCACCGCGGGCTGCGGTAGAAACGCCTATCAGTAGCTCCCGCCCGCATCTGGAGCTCACTATAGAAGGGTGTCCATTCAAGGGACTTGTGGACACCGGGCGCCGACGTAACTGGGCCATCAGAGCAGCCGAGTGGCCTGATCAGTGGCCAACCGAGGCTTGCCCGCGCATCTGGGGGGTGGGGGGGAAGCAGACCGCGAGACGGAGCACCAGCCCGCTCACGGTCCGCAGTCCAGGGCTTGAGCGACAGCTCACAGTCCGCCCCATCGTTTTGGACATCCGTGTTAACTTGTGGGGAAGGGATCTCATGAGTCAGGTCAAGATGACTCTAGTCTGGGATGGATAAATCCACTCCCACCATGGCCACTACCCAGAAGAAGAACAGATAGCAGCTGGCCACGTTGAGATCCCTACCCCCCAGCTCTGACTGTGTTTCCTCCCTCCACCCCGGAGCCCCCGCTCTGGAACACCCTCCTTCTTTCTCACTTCGTTCTATTTTTTCAACCAGCAAAGGCGGGAGGGCCAATTGGCTGACTGGCCCTCCCTGGATTAAAATCTGGGCCCGTCCTGGTACCGCAGCACTGCCAGGACAGGCCCCAAGTTAAGGGGAGGCCACTGCCATCTGCACCTACTCACAACCCGTTTGGGTTGTGGTCACCTGGTGCATAGCGTCTTATTCAGCGCCTGGCAACTCTACCAATACCATGTTAAAGGCCAGGCGCTTAGCCGAAACCGCCCCTTAAGGAGTGGTTTCGGCGGGCGGCATTTCCCCAAGATACTCAAATTCGATCCCAAATTCTGAACGCCATGCCTGCCTCAACCCCCGTGATCACGGTAAGTATATCTGCCCCAGGGTGGAACCTCCCCCAGTCCTTTGTCCCAGAGACCAACTCCCGAGTGTGTGATTGTCTTGCTCTCCTGACGCATCCCCTTCTCTGAACGCACCCCCAAAGTCCTTTTGTCCTGCAAATTAGATATGCATACCCACAATCCCCTGACGGTCCACTCGCCCCCCCTCTCTTTGGAGGCTCGGACCATCGCTCCGACGCATTCTTATGACGTCTTTGAAGCCAACTCCACATAGGAGTCGCCTGCCCTTCGTGCCCCCCGCTCATGTCCAAACAAATTAAAGAAATGGGAGTAGGCGGGGCCTCCGGGGCCTCCATGGCCTGCCCCCCCCTGCAGAATTGAAATTGAAATTGCTGACAATTCGAACCTGACCTCAGGCCCACTCCCACCTGAGCCAAGACCAAGCTTGGCAGGGCCCGGCCCCCTCATAACCTGGGGAAGGGGGTATGCTTCAATCCCTCTCCCTACAGGTCCCCAGTGGATTCCAGCCTCGCCATGTCCAGCCAACCCATGGAATGGCACCAGAAGGAAATCAACCCGATCCCAGAGATGGAGCGGATCTCCCTGGAAGATCCGGTCCCGCGGCCCCGACGGAACCGCCGCCAGCGCCAGAACGGCTTGAGGACCCAGATGACTTGGGGAGACGTCAAGGCAACGACCGGCCAAGCTCGAGAGCTGCTGCAACAGCAAGGCTGCCCCGAGACACCCGAGGGTCTCTGCGCTGCCGCAAACTCCGCAGTCACCATCATCTGCCTGCTCTGTTGCCTCTTGCCGGTGACGCCGGTCACCCCCTTTTGGAGATCAACCAAGTCAACATCTGGGAGCTGCTCGCTGTCAGCTGCCCACGCCTCCCCCTTCTGCCTGGGCCCGTATCTCGGAGTGGGAACCTTGCTAAGCTCCTGCCTACTCCCTGTCTGCAAAGCCCTGGAGATTTCTGGAAGAGTCCGCCGCCTGAGCTCCTTTCATGAACTGCCTATCCGTACTCCATGAGCCGACTGGGGACCCATTGTCCAAACCCTCCCCGCCGGCGCTCTCTCTCTCATCAATTCGAACCGCCGCCAACCACGAGACCAACACTTGCGCCCGCATTGCTGATGTGGCGGGACAGAAAGCTGGCCCGAGCCCAGCCACCGGCTCGGCCAACTGGAACTGCACACATGTTGAGGACATTCCCCCCATATATGGGAACATCCTCCTCCCCAAGGGCTGGTTCTGGACTTGCGGGGAAAGAACCTTCAACTACATCCCCGCTCGCCTCTCCGCCGGGACTCTTTGTTGCCTTAGCCGCCTTACCATCGTCCTGCCCCAGGCTCCGCCCCGGGAGCCCAAACGCCGTCGCCGCTCCGCTCTTTCCCTCGACCCTTCCTGCCGGAGCCATCGCTGCCCTTTCCAAAGCCGGCATCGCCTTCCTCGCCATGCCTCCCTGGTGGGAGTCCCAGGACTCGCCACCTATAACGCTAAGACAGTGATGGCGAACCTTTTCGAGACCGAGTGCCCAAATTGCAACCCAAAACCCACTTATTTATCACAAAGTGTCAATATGCCAATTTAACCTGAATACTGAGGTTTTGGTTTAGAAAAAACGGTTGGCTCCAAGGTGCACGTTACTCAGGAGTAAGTTTGGTGAAGCAACTGTGCAACTTTTCCAATGGGTGAATCATGACCCTAGGAGGGTTTACTCAGAAGCAAGCCCCATTGCCAGCAACCGAGCTTACTCCCAGGTAAAGGATCGTGCCCAGGCTAGCCTAGATGTGTGTGTGTGTGTGGGGGGGGTGATTTTCCATCCCACCCCCACATGATGAACACTGTGCATGTGTGCCCACAGAAAGGGCTCTGAGTGCCACCTCTGGCACCCGTGCCATAGGTTCGCCATGACTGCGCTAAGACTATTGGCCGGCTGGCCTGTGCCCTTGCGAAGTCCATTAATTCCACCTCCACCGCTCTGGATGCTCTGGCCTCCGAGCAACAAGAACTTCGTCAAGCGACTTTAGATAATCGTGCCGCTATTGATTACTTGTTATTACTGCATCACCAAGGTTGTGAGAATGTACATAATATGTGTTGTTTTAATCTCTCTGATAATTCTCATTTGATTCATATGAAAGTGCGTGAGTTACAAGATGTTGTATCTAATCTGAAATATGATGTATTACCTCACTGGTGCTCAGAGCTTTGGAGCTGGCCGCCGCGCGGCTGGTTACGTACTAGTGTAAAATTAGCCATTGGTTTGATTGTATGCCTTGTTGTCGGGTCTTGTCTTGTTCAATGTGTATCTGCTTTCGCTTGCAACATTTGTAAGAAACCTTTTGACTTTCCCCTACGCCGCAACCAGGTCCTCATGCTGCACAAACAACTCAGCCAGCTTGAGTAAGTTCCTGGGGAGGCAAGCATCCCCCTAAATTGCCCCAACTAATTCGGCTTCCTTCCTAAAATATAAGAAACGGGGAGATGTAGGGGTGAGCCCGCGAACCCCGCAGAACCGTAGAAGGAGCGCCAGGCGTGCCGGTGCCGGCTACGGCCGGCCGGGCGCACGCGCGTCCCCGGCCCCCGCTCCCCCATGAGTCACGGGTCATGAACTGCCTGACTCGCGGTCACCAGATGTCCCATACAAAGGGACAAAAGGGCCCCTGCCCTCAGGTGAAGATTAGACCCAGACACAGATGCTTCCTCCCGCACGTAGCAGCCCGATGAGATCATGCATCACATGATGCTCTCCCGATCTCCCGACCTCCCGTTCTTCCGCCTGCCCGACCCCCTTACACGCCCCCATTGAAACCCTAATAAAAGGTGTGAGGGGCGAGCGCACGGCAGAGTTGCCAGGATCACGGGATCCCGCACATCCTGCAGCTGGCTCTCTCCACCAGATGAAATCTCCGCGTCTCGTCTCTTCATTGGGGCCTCGTGGGCAAGACTACAGGAGGTTCCATGCAGACACAAATACAAAATACAACAGTAATTCCTACATCCTACCTAATACAACTTATTCCTATCTAACTTATAAAGAAATATAACATAATTTTTCAGCCTGAAATGTTTTCAAATAGTTTCCACTTGCTGTGCAATCTGTTTACTGTGTTTTCCATGACTCTGTGCCAGCCCGGGCTTCCTCGGTGAACTCACTCCAACCTTTATTAGCAACAAGATCAGAAATGGAATAATTCATTTCTGACTCCGCTATCAAAAGTGGATTGGAAGTGTGTTAATCTGCATGTGTGGAAGGGGCCAAATTTCATGAGCCGCTCTGCCTGGATCAGACAGGCGGGAAATTGCCTCCAACTGCACGCCATTCTTTTCCTGGCTCTTCCCGCTTTCTCGTTCTTCAGCAGACCGGCTGCTTCCAGCAGCATGCAAGTGACTTTGCATCAATTCCCATTTGCCTGCCCATGGCTCAAGTAGCGGGCGATAGAGACAGAATACCTTGGTGTCCGCTGAAGAAGCTAGTAAGAGAGTCAGAAATGCTTTTTTAAAAGCATTTCAAAGAGCAGAAGTCTGGCAAATTAGTCCTCTGGCCTGTTTGGTTACCTTCTAAGCCCTGCAGAGGAGTTATCAGTCTCGGGGCTGAGAGGATCCTTCTTTCAAGTTAGACAGCAGTTGTCTGTCTCCAAGCTTTCTTTTGCTTCTCGAGCCACTGTTGTTCCAGGAATTCAACCTCAAAAGAAAATTGTTTTCTTTCGAGTTGCATCTATTCCAGCACCAGAGGAGCTCTTGGAAAAATGACAGAGGAATACAGATTTCTTTGCGGGGTATCTTAAGGTGGATTCTGTCATCCTTTCCCCCTGCTTACTTATTTGGGCTTTGCATTTATTTGTCATTAAACGACTACAAAAACGACACAATTCATTGCAATATAGTCATGCTGTTGGACTAAGACAGGGGTCCCCAATCTTTTTGAGCCTAGGACACCTTTGCAATTCTGGTATAGCTTAGTGAGTTCAACTAAAAATGTATCTAATAATATTTTTGATATAATCAATGAGAATGAAGCAAGAAATGACGAGATTGCTACGTTTAATGATTGTTGATTAAGATTGTTCCTATCCAGGATATTACCTAAAGTTAAACTATGATAGGCATTGTGGTGTAGTGGTAAAGAGCAGATGCACTCTAATCTGGAGAACTGAGTTTGATTCCCCACTCTGTCACTTGAGCTGTGGAGGCTTATCTGGTGAACTAGATTAGCTTGTGCACATGCCAGCTGGGTGATCTTGGGTTAGTCACAGTTCTTTGGAGCTCTCTCAGCCCCACCTACCTCAAATGGTGTTTGTTGTGGGGGGGGGGGAGGGAAAGTGTAAGCCCCTTTGAGTCTCCTTCCAGGAGAGAAAGGGGGGATATAAATTCAACTCTTCTTATATTTTTATTAATGTGATTATGAAGTATACGAAGCTACACATTTATTTATTTTTATTGTATTTATTGCATTTATACCCCACCAATTCTCCCAAAGGACTCAGGGCGGCTAAATGCAGCTAAATGCAGATTCATGCGGCTAAATGCAGATTCATTTAATATAACCTCCCCTAAAATTGTTGTTGTTGTCATTATTATGTTTGCCCATGTTTATTCTTTTTTTAAAAAAAAAATTAATGCACTCATCCTTTTCTGTAACTCTGTTGGTAAAATAAAAATGAATCTTTTAAAACAAATATCTCTTGCCTTGAAAAACCGATGGAGTTGCGTAACTCAGTTCCAATTTGACGGCTGGAAAACCTAAACAAACTATATATTGTTACTAAAACAGGAGAACCAAGGGATTCATCCATTTTAAACAGCCAGTTTCCCCCTTTTACGCTCCCACCTGATCACTCAGTTCTTTGACAAGCTTTCCAACGTGCCAAAAAAGTCTAGATTCCGTCCGTCCTTCCTCCATCCCCCCTCCTTCCCCTGAAGTCCAGCATGGAAGAGAGAGACAGCAATTTGCACTCTCCTCTTGTGCAAATAAGATTTCTAATAGGTACAGCCGCCTGCTGGTTTCATTGGCAGAGGGATGACAGGGTGGCAGAAGCCGAAGAAGGATAATTCCAGGTCAGCCACTTCTGTCTGCTCAGACTAAGCAGGGTGGGGAAGAACAGCAGCTAAAAAAAACTTTTCAGGAAAGAGAGCAGCTGCAAAACGGTCATCCTTAGAGTTGGTTTAATCCAACCCTCACCCCCAAGTTTACGGTGGGCCCTTTCCTTTTGAAACATTTTGAGGCAGAAAATAAAGGTTTCCTCCATGGAGTCCCGCATTGTTTCCCCCCATTACATTACGAAAATGTTTTATTTCCTGCCTCGAAACGTTGTAAATAAAGTCCTTTCCAAAACGATTTTTCAGCCTGAAATGTTTTCAAATAGTTTCCGCTTGCTGTGCAATCTGTTTACTGTGTTTTCCATGACTCTGTGCCAGCCCGGACTTCCTCGGTGAGCTCACTCCAACCCATTCCGCACATGCAGAATAACACACTTTCAATCCACTTTCACCATTGTTTGCAAGTGGATTTTGCTATTCCGCACAGTAAAATCCGGCTGCAAAGTGCACTGAAAGTGGCTTGAAAGCGCATTATTCTGCGTGTGCAGAAAGGGCCTCCGTTCCCCCTCACCTGCTTATTTTAATCATTTCTGACAGCTTGGGGGTGGGGGTTAAAATCTTTGCGGCATCAATTATAGGAGCTATTGAGAATCGCAGCAGGAAACATTGAAGCCTTTTTTCAACAAACTCAAAAAAGGAGGAAACACCTAATGGTAGCCATGAATCATTTTAAGGGGGTGAGTGCGGACAAACATTGTGGTAAGGGGGTAAGTTGAAAACATTTTACAAACCTTTTAGGTGATTTGTGTGGAAAGGGTTGTGGCATAAGAAGAAGAGTTGGATTTATATCCCCCCTTTCTCTCCTGTAGGAGACTCAAAGGGGCTTACAAACTCCTTTCCCTCCCCCCATCACAACAAACACCCTGTGAGGGGGTGGAGCTGAGAGAGCTCCAAAGAACTGTGACTAGCCCAAGGTCACCCAGCTGGCATGTGTTGGAGTGCACAAGCTAATCTAGTTCACCAGATAAGACTCCACAGCTCAAGTGGCAGAGTGGGAAATCAAACCTGGCTCTCCAGATTAGAGTGCACCTGCTCTTAACCACTTCACCCCGCTGGCTCTCATAAGGAGCTTTTATTGTTTCCACTTGGATTCACTGCTGTTTCCCTCCACCTCAGTTAGGGTTGCCAGTCTCCAGGAGGGACCTGGAGATCTGCCTTTACAATTGATATCCAGATGACCAATATCAACTCCCTGGGAGGAATCTCATTTCAGTGAGCAAAAATGTTGTCTCTATAAGTCAATTACAACTATAAAACAAAGTCAAATGAGATGTGTCATTTTATACTCCAATAGCACATCTGAGGAGTTTAATGAATACTCAGAGAATAATACGGAAATATACAAAGTGCTCTGAAGATCTTTAACAATACACAAAACAAAATCCAAAAGTCCAAAATAGATTTAACTAACTAAATCCTGGTGCCAGCAGAATCCTTTTCTTTACTGTGGTTTCCAGTCTTTCTGAAATTTATGTTTCCAGTCTTCTCGTCTTTCTGATATTTCAACAGGTGAATCAGGCAATTCCAGGTAAATCAGTATTTCACAGGACTTAAATCAAATTCCAGGTAAATCAGACTTCCACAGGACTTAAATCAAAGTGAGTTTTAATTTCCAAGGCGAAACGCATGGCTAGTTTCAAAACCAACATAAGCTTAACAAGTGCTCTAGATTCAAGCTCGTCTCCAAATTTTCTTCCAAGGGCTTGTGAAATTCTCTTCACTAATAAATAAAACATTTTAAAACATTGTTATAAACAGAATTAGCAAAATAACATAAGTGGGTTAGACAAATACAAAAGAACATTCCAAAACATGGAGAAAATGGCTGCTTTGGAGGTTAAATCAACGGACGCTGTGCCCTGTAGAAATCCCACCCCTGCACTCCCAAAGTCTCCAGGTATTTCCAAGCCCATATGTGGCAACCCAACTCTCAGCTCGTGCCCTTTCTGCTGAAATGGGATTTTTTTTGGGGGGGTGGGGGCGGGTTTTTCCCCAAAAAACCTGTAATGCCCCTTTTGCAAAATGGCACAGGTCTTTTGTGCACTCACTGTTTCTGGACAGCTGCGTGCTTTGCTGCGGGTTTCCTTGTGGGTTTCCATTCAAAAGAAAAGTCTCTCACTCTGAAGCATCCCTAGATGACCTGAGATGAGACAATCCACCTTTTCCCCCACCGCCCAACTCACCTTGCAGCAGATGGGGAAAGACCTGGGTCTTCGAAGAGTCCTTTCAATGCCTGCACAACCAGAGTGAACCAGTTCGACATCCACAGGGCTTGTTTCGCATCTGCCTGCATTCCCTCACCCACACTGCATTCCCTTTTCCTTGCATGTGGCAGGAAAAGTGTGAGAAGAGCCCGACGTGGCTCAAGCAGCAGTGGGACAATTCTGGGACAAGCAGGGTGGGCATAACCAGGCTTTGTGACAGTGGAGAGTTTCTTCTCACAACCGTTGGGGAAAGGCGTTTCAGACCTGCCCTCTCGTTGCTTTCCTGTGTTGCACTCACAAAAGCAACAACGGAGGTGATCGGAAACAGAGAGTCAGTGTTGTCCGGAGCCCACGTGTGGACAGCCGCACCCATGCAAACAGTGTGGGGAAATGAACTTCCACAGTAGTTACGGATGCATATGCCGGGCGCTATAAGGCAGACTGTGACTTGTTGTCTTGACGTACAGAACAACAAAATCACTAGTCTTCCATAAAGAGCCAGGCAGTAGTCTTCCAGGTGCACTCTGCTCACAGTTGGTCCCTTCAGGGTCTTGAGTTTACTCTGTCCAGCAAAAGTGAAAGACAGCCAAAGTCCAAACCTCAAACATCCCACAAAAGAGTGAGTTCAGACTGGATCCACCTGGAAAACTGGGACTGTTGCTCTCTTTCTTGACATTATTATTGTCGTCATCGTTACTTTAAATACAATTTTTATTTTCTCACACATAAACCAACCAACCAAAACATACAAACATAAAGAAAACACATTCCGCTACACAGCATATATTGACTTCCAGCCATCTCCTCTTTGACTAAAAGTTCTCTCTAGGTAATTAAAACATTAATTTGATAGCTATTTCTTAAGTGTATCCTGATGGCTACAATCTGCTGTTTTCTTATGATTTCAAACCCTCCCACCCATCTCTATTTGAATAGATTTTCAAAAGATACTTTGTAAAAGGTTTCCAGTTTCCTAAAAAAAGGTTCAAACTATTGTCTCGTACTAATGTTGTCAACTTTGCCATTTCTGAACATTCCGTAACTTTCAGAATCCAGTTTTCTTTTGTTGGTATCTTATTGTCTCTCCATTTTTGCAAATAAAAAGTTTTGGCTGCAGTTATCATATACACAGACAAAACTATTATTATTATTATTATTATTATTATTATTATTATTATTATTATTATTATTATTATTATTATTATTGATTTGACTTTTATGTCCTCCGCCCCGCTCAGAGCGGCTTACATTCCAACATTCAGCATAGCAAAACAATAACTCTATCAAATACACCTTTGCCATACATTTTATCAAATAAAATGTTAAATACAATTTAAAATCAGACTTAAAATCTAATATAAAAGACAACGAAAACTACTCTGCACTGAGGGAAGGCCCCTTCCACACATGCAGAATAATGCACGTTCAATCCACTTTCCCAAATGTTTGCAAGTGGATTTTGCTATTCCGCACAGCTGCAAAGTGCATTGAAAGCTGATTGAAAGTGTATTATTTTGCATGTGCGGAAGGGGCTGAAGAGGTGGACTGGTTGGGATGGGGAGGCCACAGTGGCAGAGTGTTCCACCAGGTTGGGACGAAGGCTGAAATCGTCCTGGCCCTGGTTGAGGCCAGCCAGACATCTTCAGGCCAGGGAGCATTAACTGATTTCCATTTTCAGACTGAACTGATCTTGGAGGGCTTTAGTGGGAGAGACCACCCAGCAAGTACCCTGGCCGCCTAGGAATATGAAAAGCAAGAGGAGAGTCTTAGGACCAGAATTGGAATGAAAGAGGATGGGGAAAGAAAGGATACCATTTTGGTGTTTGGGTGGGGAAATGCTCAAGGTTTCCCCTTGTCAATGCCAACATATTCAGCAAAGTTGAGTGGTAAAGGATGTTGTACTGTGCGCCCCTACTTTTTTGGGGAAGGTAGATACTTATCAGAGTGAGGATCTTCTCTGTGATGGTGTCTCCACACTGCAATACCACATACACACACACACCCCAGCTATTTGTTGAGTTTGTTACACTAGGGCCCCTTCTGTATGTGCAGAATAATGCACTTTCGATCCACTTTCACAATTGTTTGCAAGTGGATTTTGCGATTCCGTACAGTAAAATCAACCTGCAAAGTGAACTGAAAGTGCATTATTCTGCCTGTGCAGAAGGGGCCTTGAAGAAAACACCCCCTCCCCTCCATGTAATCCACCACTTGATATTTTGGGGTGTGTGTACATTTTTAATTTGGCTTTCTTTGCTTGGAGGCGGAGCCAGCCAAAAATGATTGCCACAGTATAGATCCTTGTGTTGTGTTGGATGCTGCTGCTAAAGCAATTTTTTAAACAAACAGCACAGCCAATCAAAACTCTAATAGACAACCGGAAACCTTTTTGGGTTGAAGCCTTATCTAGCCCCACCCACTCCCTAAAAACCTTTGGTGGGTATCAAAGGAGATGCTATCAGGCTCCAAGGCTCCCCAAGATAGGTCAGGGCACCGAGGCCCCTTCCGCACATGCAGAATAATGCACTTCCAATCCACTTTCACAATGGTTTGCAAGTGGATTTTGCTATTCCGCACAGTGCAAGTGGATTTTGCTATTCCGCACAGCTGCACAGTGCATTGAAAGTGGATTCAAAGTGCATTATTCTGCATGTACGGAAGGGGCCCAAAGAAGTCCTCGCCCATAAAGCCTCTGCTCCCCACTTACACTGATTTGGTTTCCTACCATTTTAAGTCCTGGGAGCCATCCATTCCCCCATTCCAGAAGCCTGATAACAGTTTGAAAGTTTCAACCCTTTTCCCTTTTAGCTACCTGAGGCTGTGTTCCATTTCTGGAAGAAAGAATGGAAGCTTGCAATTGGCTTCAAACTATGCATTTCACTTTGGTTTCCTTTCACTCTCTTCTCTGAATTCTTCCCCCCTCCCCACTTCCAGTCTACGCATTTCTTTTTTGTTTGAGCCCTCCCCAGCTGTTCAGGCAATGAATGCCGCCCTAATGACCGAGGCTTGAAAAACGGCACCACAATAACTTCCTAGGAAGTCACCCGAGGTCATTTGGTTTTGTAGGAAATCTCTAATCTTGTTTCTTATTCCCCGGTGAAACAGCAGGGGTGAGGCAGGAGGCAATTATCCATGCGCTGTTCTTTGGGAATTTTAAACCCCAGCTTGTGCAGCCAAATGGTTGTTTGGAACTGGGGCCCTGGCAGCAAAGCAAGGATTCTGGACCCGGGAGAAAGGAAAATAACGTCCACAAAACTGCAGCCAAGAGCCTCAATACAGATGTCAGATATTGCAGGCTGGAGGTCTGGGCTGAAGGCAGCTCCAGGCCTTCAGGGAAAAAAAGAGAGGGAAAAACTGTACCAGATGAATAAAGCTAATAATAAACTCTTATCATCCTCATAATGTTTATACAAGTTACAAAAATGGTAAGTCAAGGTCTCCACTATATATCAGCATGCAACACTTCCTTATGATGTGTGTACAATGGCAATTCTCCCATATAATTGAGTATACACAATAACAAGCTTCTAGGTTTTCCTCATTTCAATGACCCTTGAAACCCCAGAGAATCCCAAAAGGCAGAATAAAGTCAGAGACTGGATTTAAAACTTATGCTACTCAAAATATGACCGTTTTGGTGACCCCCATGGTAATTCTTACCTGTGACGGTGCTGCAGATGGCCAATAGCAATCTGGAGCACACCAGGATCTGAAATCCATTTTTTTGTGCTTTCCACCAGGCCATACGGCTAGTATGACATGGTGGTTGGAGGGGCAGACTAGAATAGAAGAAGAAGAGTTTGAATTCATACACCCCTTTCTCTCCTATAAGGAGACTTAAAGGGGCTTACTATCTCCTTCCACCCCCCCCAACAAACACCCTGTGAGGTGGGTGGGGCTGAGTGAGCTCCATCGAGCTGTGACTTGCTCAAGGTCACCCAGCTGGTGTGTGTTGGAGTGCACAGACTAATCTAGTTCTCCAGATAAGCCTCCACAGCTCAACTGGCAGAGGGGGGAATCAAATCCGGTTCTCCAGATTAGAGTGCACCTGCTCTTAACCACTACGCCACTGCTGCTCTCTAGAATAGGGTCGAATCTCCATTCCACCTTGGTGACCTTGGGGCTTCCTGTCTGCGTGGGAGGAGGACTGCTGGCTCACCACAGTAATGGCTGCTTATCAGCTCCACATGGGTCAAAAGCTACTCCTTGGGGCCTGGGTGGTCCTAGTGAGCAGGAACACCCTTCCCCCCTGCCACCAGCCCACTGGTCCTTTTCAGTGGTGGGATCCAAAAATTTTAGTAACAGGTTCCCATGGTGGTGGGATTCAAACTGTGATGTAGTGCCAATGGGGCTGGGTGGGGCACGACGGGAGTGAGACCGGGCATTCTGGGGGCAGGGCATTCCTGGGCGGGGCTGTGGCAAGGACACAGCCTCTGTGCCGGTCCTTGGGCGGGAAACAAATGCATGCAGGCGCAGGCTGCCACGCACGCCGGTGCACCTCCTGCTTCAAGTTCTGCTTCAAGTTCTGCGCGCTACTGCTGAGAGGAGGGGCGCAGCTAAGGCAAAAGTCACATGGCAAAATCACCAATTAGTAACGCCCTCTCGGCACACACAAATAATTAGTAACCTACTCTCGGGAACCTGTGAGAACCTGCTGGATCCCTCCTCTGGTCCTTTTCCCAGGGGTCTTAATGGCCAACCTGTCCCTGCCACAGCGGTGCAGCAAAAAACCTTCTAATAAGAAATCCATATCTGTCCAGTCAATGTGTGTGCCATCCTTCTTCAAAGGGATCTTGCTCCTTCATTTTATTCCTCACAACAGCACTGTGAGGTAGGCTCAGTTGACTGACCGAAGGTCCTAGCTCTGCCATGGGGGCTGGAGATCTCCTGGGATCACAACTGATCTCCAGGTGACAGAGATCGGTTCTCCTGGAGAGAGTGGCTGCTTTGAAAGGTGGACTCTATGGCTTTATACCCCATTGAAGTCCCGCCCCCCCTTCAAACCCCACCCTCCTCAGACTCCACCCCCATTCTCCAGGTGTTTTCCAACCCAGAGCTGGCAACCAGAGCAGGGGATCTGAAGTCATATCTCCCGCCCTTTTTTCTTTAAATAGCAATCACAAGTTGCCTTGCATAAGCATGTTTGCCCTGTTTGTCCTGAGCACCTGATGTTAAAATTATACTGCCTCTGTCCATGGGAGTTCCATTATGTGGCCGAGGTGTAGGATTCCATAACTGAATGCTTCCCAAAACAGCAATTTAAAGATGCTGCATTTGAAACACAAATATGACAAGGATTCTGCAGCTCACTTGTGATTTTGCTAGCTGCTGATTCTCTACTTGAATTCTTAATGCAAAAAAGTATTCGGTAATATGGAACAGTCTAGGGGATGCCTTCCCACGCGATGAGCTATTTGTCTACAGAGCCTAGTAGCTATCACTATACATTATGAAAGTGAATTCCACAAGCTAGTTATGTGAAGGACTTCCTTTAAGTTACCATCCTACAGCAAATTCCAAAACCAGTTATAAGTCTCCTAGCAGTGAGGTGCTAGAGATCTTATTCTGTTCTTAAATAGTCACTTTAAAGGTGTTTGCAACTGTCTTAGCAGCCCTGTTTAATAGATTTCTTCAATTTGTGTCCCCAGTTGTGATCAATCAAGCTTCTTATTTAGAAAATGCACACGCCGCGCCTCCAGAGACCTGCAGAGGAAGAAACCTGCTAGACAGAAAGAAATAAGAACCGTAACAAGTCAGGTAAATAACACAATTTCATACTTCTGGTTTCTAGTGGCTGAACAGGCTTTTAAAACATATAGGGGGAGATTAGAAGAGATTAGAGTTTCGGCCATTAGCTACAATTTATGCTTCAGGAATTCAGTAAATGGCTTTTATCCCAGTCGAGAAATTATTTCGAAATTTCAGCCTCCCATTTGGAAGATTTAATTTTTTTTATAAAAGCCATTTGCAAAACTTGAAAGTTAAAAAAAAAAACCCTGTTGCCTAATGGTCAGCCCTTTTTATCTATTCCATTTAGGCAAAGATACCAGGGAACGAGGTGATTTGTCTAGAGCTCCTTGCTATTGTATTTAGAGACAACTGCGGCATTAAAAAAAAGGACGAATAAAATCTGTTTCTTTGCAGGCGACATCGCTCTGCCAGCGATAGGTCTTGCGAAGCGTATGTCTGCTTTGCAGAAGATAATTTCTGAATTTTGTTATCTGGCTGGTCTTAAAAATAAGGAGGGTAAAACAGAAGTGCTAGAGGTAGGGTTACACAAATCACATTACCCGGCAAACGCAACAAGGGTGAGCAACCTGTTCCTCCAGCCAGTTAAAATAGGACCAACAAATGAGATTATGTTTTAAAAGAACTGTTTGACAAATTGCATAAGAAGACAAGGGAAGAGTGAGATTCCGCACAGGCAATCTTTAAACGCTACTAAAGCAGGGGGGAAAAATCATCCACAGGATCCAAAGCCACAGACATGTTGCAGGTGACAAAAAGACAACTCTTCCACCAATTGTTCTCTTTTCCAAATCCTTCTGATGCAGTTAGAAGAATCTCAATTAAAATTCTGACAGCAATTCACTACCACACTTTATAAAGAATAATAATGTTAAAAACAGCAAGATTTTTCTTTTAAAGTTGTAATTCAGGATGGAGAGACAGCGCAGAATAGTGGTTAAATGCGACAGACTCTAATCTGGTGAACCAGGTTTGTTTCCCTTGCTCCTCCACATGAGACCTGCTGGGTGACCTTAAGCGAGTCACAGTTCTCTCCAAACTCTTTCAGCTGACACAGAAGCAGGTAATGGCAAACTACCTCTAACTCTGCTAACTGAACCCCAACAGAGATGGATTATCACAAGGGCCAGATCCAATACTTTCGCATCGGCCATTACAAAGGGTCGTTACTTATCCATCCCTCTCCAGGATCGGGTTTGTCCACACTGTAAAAACCAAGTGGAGACTCTTGCTCACATTATTCTTGACTGTCCGAGATATGTGGGCATTAGGAATTTCTCTCCCAGGCTGGCCCTAGACAAATCTGAAAGAGACTCTGACAGTTCTGTTGTGGAGCTTCTGTTAAACAATACTTGGAAAAAGTAGCAAAATTTCTTTTGCAAGTGGTACGTAATGTATATTGCTATATACAGTCTTTCTGTCTGCGTTTTGAATGTACTCCTGATTTGTACTTCATAAATGTCTGGTAACGCTCTAGAGCCTATTTTAAATGCCTAATAAAGGTTGTTGTTGCTGCAAACCACCTCTAAATGCCTTGAGAACCCTACAGGGTTACCATAAGTCACCTGTGACTTGGTGGTACTTTCGGCTCTCAATTTAGGATGAAAATCAAGCAGATCAAGCAGACACTCCCAAGAGCTGAACTTTATAACTCTGCAAATGCCACTCAATGCATATCTCTGTACAAACTGCCCCTCCCTCCGAATGGGCATGAAGAAAGCTATACGGTGATGCTATCTGAGCACAAGGGGAGAGGGTGGCTTGGGATGCAGAAAAACATGACTTTGGCCCCTTCCGCACATGCAGAATAATGCACTTTCAATCCACTTTCAGTGCACTTTGCAGCCGGATTTTACTGTGTGGAATAGCAAAATCCACTTGCAAACAATTGTGAAAGTGGATTGAAAGTGCATTATTCTGCATGTGCGGAAGTGGCCTTTTTAATTAATTAACCCAAAGATGGAAGACAACCTGACAACCACCAAAAATGTCCCAATGAAGGAGAAGGAAAATTGGCCTGCTGATGTCCTCATAGGGGTGTGGTTTGCAGCAACAGGGGAAGGGAGAGTGGGATGGCCTGATTTGGGTTGCCAATCTCTAGGTGTTGACTGGAGATCTCCTGCTATTATGACTGATAACCAGGCGACAGAGATCAATTTACCTGGGCAAAATGGCTGCTTTGGAAGGTGGACTCTGTGGCATTGTACCTTGCTGAAGTCCCTACCCTCCACAACCCCCCCTCCTCAAGCTCCACCCCCAAATTCCCAACCTGAAATTGCCAACCCTAGACCCGATGCTGCCTTATTGGGGGTTAGGGGAAGGAAGGCCATACAGAAGGCAGTATTGACACCATCTCTCTCTCTTTGGTCCACTTCTGAGGCAAATGAAATGCAAGGCATCCATATCAGATACAGCAAAAAGATCGTTGAATGAAATACAGTCTGGTTTGTTTTCCATTTTCGAGAGGGGAGTCTCAACCTTAGCAGTGGGTTTCCATGCCTACACCAGCTGCCTATGTCCGGAGCTGATTTGCAACCCACGCTCCTCTTTCCCTCCCTCCCTCCCTCCTTCCTGCCAAAGCTGGTTCCAGTTTGCATACAGCAATCAAGGTCGAGGTAGCATTTTCTGACCTTTTAACTGCACTGCCTCGTCTCCCTCGCTGACCCAGCAAGCTCAAGCAATGTATCCGCGAGAACTCCCCAGGCAAGAAAGACGAGCCCCTTCTTCAAGCGATCCATCACTGGAATGCCAGGTGCTGTCTACAATGTCACATGAACCTTTGAAAAAAAATGGATGGCATTATCACACCAGCTGATGCCATCAAGCTTTTCACCACAAAAAGTTGCTAGCAATCCACAGGCCTGCACATATACCTGAAAAGGTGGCATTTCCCACTGCCTGAGAATCCCACCAGAAACACGGCCCAGTGATCAGTGATGGAAAGAAATGCTTGGAAGTATGTGTGCCATCCTCTCTGAACTTCCATAAGTTAAACAGGTGATGCTTTGAGATGTCTTACAGGAGAGAGAGGCAGGATATAAATCCAAACTCTTCTTCTCTTTTACTTCTATCTCTACCTCTGACTCTCTATATAGGTGCCCATTAGGTGCTGCTGATAGGTGCCCATTAACAACTGAGATCCGCTGTTCCCCTCTCAGAGTTAGAGGAGTTAATGGTTGAATGCCATCTGTTTTAAATATTTATGGATTTGGAGCGCTGCATTTTAACTGGTATTAATTTTTAGCATTTTATCCTGTTTATCCACTTGCCTGTAATTATGTTGTAAACCGCCCTGAGCCCTTTGGGGGAGGGTGGTATAAAAGTGGAATAAATAAATAAATAAATAAATATACACATCTGCATGCCTGGTGTCTGTCTACCTGTCCATCTATCGATCAAATTTAAATAAAACCACAGAATTAAATGAGGGTTGTCCCAACTCATCTTAAACACAAACCATAAGTAGCAAACCTATAGAACTTCCATCATTCAAAACATATTTTCTGATGCCTAACTCTGACCCTCTGATGTCCCAGGAACAGACATTTAGCTGTGATTCTTCTTTTGTGCAGATAAAATATTGAAAATATGCTCTGATCTAGATGTCAGTTATAACATAGGTACACCAGAAGAAAGGCCTAATATACCTGGGTTATTTGCATGTGTTAATACCTGGGTTATTTGCATGTGTGTGTTGTATACTTCTAGGACACCCACATTTTTTTACATTTTTATCATATTCTTTCTTGTTGGCTCTTTTCCACTCCTTGTGCACATTTTTTGCTCCTACTGTCTATGGCCTCTTGGTTTGGTCCTCTGCTCCCAAGTCTTATTATTTGTATCTCTGAATGTGGACTGGATCCATAACCTGATTGTCTTGGCATTAACTGGCTTTTGTGCAGTAGAAACAACAGGTTCCACCCACCATGTTTGTACAGATGACATCATTTCCCCTTCGATCTAGCACACTATTTCCTTGCTGTCATGTAGGTGGGAAAATAGTGAGAATATATTCTTCTGAGTTGGATCCTGTTTCCAATGCAACAGAAATATTGGGGAAAACATTTCCCCTTCTCTGCAGGCTCGTCTTCCCACCCACTAGCTGACAAGCAGTGAGAAGAATTATAAATGGCTCCAACACTTTAAATGGGAATATTTTTAATACAGTGTATTCCCTTCCTTTCATACCAGACCCCACGCCTTTCCTGGATTTGTGATAGCATATTCTGGTAAGGATTGCTCCAGACTGCTTCTCAGGTACCTGCTGTTCTTGAAAAAAACCAGTGCCCAGTTTTATATTTCATAAGGACTCTGAGATTTCTTTCTTCTCCCCCTCCCTACCTCAAAGCAGGAGAACAGCTGCCCTGCCATCTGTTTGCATCCAACAGCAGGACTTGAATTATGCAAAACATGGTCACACAGACTAAATCAGTTTATGGCCCTGATCTTGCAACTCTGTTCCAGCATGACTTTTATAATTAACATTTCCTCTTGCAGGGCCACTTTCTAGGTGAAGAAGAAGGAAGAAGCAGAAGCGGAGGAGGAGAGGAGAGTAGTAGTAGTAGTAGTAGTAGTAGTAGTAGTAGTAGTAGTAGTAGTAGTAGTAGTAGTAGTAGTAGTAGTAGTAGTAGTAGTAGTAGTAGTAGTAGTAGTAGTAGTAGTAGTAGTAGTAGTAGTAGTAGTAGTAGTAGTAGTAGTAGTAGTTTGGATTTATACCCTGCTTTTCTCAACCATAAGGAATCTCAAAAATGCTCTTCTCCCCCCCTGAAACTTATCCTGTGAATGGCAGGTAGCTGCATCATGCTAGATCAAAACAACATCCTTGTTCACACTGTTGCTCTAGAGAGCCTATAAACAAGAACAAAGTCCAAAGACTTCCCTTGACATTGCCTCCCACTACTGGTACTCAGCCAGTGTGGTGTAGTGGGTAAGAGAAGGTGGACTCTAATCTGGAGTACTTGGCTTGATTCCCCACTCCTCCACATGAGCAGTGGAGTCTTATCTGGTGAACCAGATTTGTTTCCCCACTCCTGCACATGAATCCTGCTGGGTGACTTTGGGCTACCCAGTTCTCTCAAGAACTCTCTCAGTCCCACCTACCTCACAAAGTTCTTGTTCAGGGAAAGGAAGGGAAGGAGTTTGTCAGCTCCTTTGAATCTCCTTACAGGAGAAAAAGAAAGGTATAAAATCCATACACTTTTTCTTCTATACAGAGAACATATTCTCTGTCTTGGCATTAACTGGCTTTTGTGCAGTAGGAACAACAGGTTCCACCCACTATTCAGAGAACATAAGAACATAAGAAAGAGCCTGCTGGGACAGACCAGAGTCCATCTAGTCCAGCACTCTGCTACTTGCAGTGGCCCACCAGGTTTGCCATCTCTAAATATGGAAGACACCTTTAGTTACTTATGGTTAGTAGGCACTGAAGAAGACTCAAAGGGGCTTACAGACTCCTCTCCCTTCCTCTCCCCACAACAGACAGCTTGTGAGATAGGTGTGGCTGAGAGAGTTCTGAGAGAACTGTGACTGGCCCAAGTTCACCCAGCAAGGGGTATCAATTCACCAGAAAAGAGTCCACTGCTCTTAACCACGCTGGCTAACTGATAAAGCTCTGCTTTGCGTTGCCTCCAGCAACATATATGCCATTGTCATAGTGGGGTTGTTTTATTTAAAGCTGTACATGGTTATGGGATACCTAGACTCTTGCAACCCTTGTGGTAGAGATTATATACAGGCAGCCAGAAAGCCTTGTTATTCACACTAAGGGCTACAATCAAGGACCAGAGATTCAAATGATCCCTACCTTTCCAGTTTAGGCTAAAGTGGCATACAATCAGTAGTCCAGGACCACGGATAGCACTCTAAGATGATAGGCTCAAAAGAACACTCACAACTGCCTTACAGGAGAGAAAGGTGAGATATAAATCCAAACTGCTGCTGCTGCTCCTCCTCCTCTGTCTCTGTTTCACTCTCTATCTTGACTATAAATGGAGATCAAGTAGAGCAGGTGGCTAGTTTTAAATTTCTGGGCGTTATGATTAAAGAGGACTTGACCTGGGGTGTACAGACTGCCGCGGTGGTAAGAAGGTCCAGCAAAGACTGTACTATCTGAGACTTTTAAGGAAACAACAACTGAATGGAAAACTCCTGGTGTCCTTTTACCGCTGTGCTATAGAGAGTGTCTTAACCTACTGCATCTGTGTATGGTTCTCCAGTTGCACAGTGGCAGATAGGAAGGCGCTCCAAAGGGTGATCGCTACTGCACAGAGGATTATCGGCTGCCCTCTCCCCTCCTTGTAAGGACTCTATAATTCCCGAAGCCTAAAGAAAGCCCAAAATACTCTGAGAGACCCGTCTCATCCGGCACACTCTCTTTTTGAACCGTTACCATCCGGCAGACGATACAGGTCTATCAAAACTAGGACAAAGAGGCTTAGAGACAGCTTCTACTCTAGATCTGTGGCTATGCTAAACTCCGTGGCTTCGTGTTGATGTGTTTGGGGCTATGTAGGGATGGGTGGAGGAAGGGGAAAGTGAGGATGGGGTATGAGTCTGAAATTGTGTGCATCGAGGAATGCTGCTGTAAATTTCGTTGTGCGTGCACAATGACAATAAAAATGCTTATGCTTATGCTTATCTCTCCCCTCTTTGAATCAAAGTCAGACGTGGAATCAAACCCTCTTTAACACTTGCATGCGGAAGAGAGGGAGAAGTGGCCAATGTCCCAGTGCCGAGAGGGAAGTGGGAGAAAGAAAGAGCTGCCTGCCATTCTGGCGAGACAATTAGCAGGATCATGTTTATGAATGTGGATTAGTAATTCCAGGTAAAGTCCCCCAGAGCCCTAATGCCAAATAATAATGCCTTGTCCCTGCCTGGGGAACGGCGTGGCAGGCAGAGGGCTTGGCTGGTGCCAGCACGTTCCTGATGTGACTCAAAAATGCCTAATTTCCCGGCCCCGGCTTGGACACGTCTCACTCCGCTTCCTTCGACGGCCATTATCAAGGTGCCTGCATTGTTAACTTGCTGAGCCTGACGGAGCTGGGCTGCCTGGGGCTGTCTGTCGTTGAGGAGTTCTCTGCCCACACTGTTTGCACCTGCCCCAATCATATCCTGGCGCTTGTTGTCATTTGTGGGTGCTCTTTTTTGATGATTAGATAAGAGCTGGCAGAAGGTAAAGATAATTTTTCGAGGAAAGAATATGCTTAATGCAAATTCCATTAAGCAAGAGGACCTTTGAGAGCAGCAGTGGCATAGTGGTTAACAGCAGGTGCACTCTAATCTGGAGAACTGGGTTTGATTCCCCGCTCTTCCGCTTGAGCTGTGGAGGTTTATCTGGGGAACCAGATTAGCTTGTGCACTCCAACACATGCCCACTGGGTGACCTTGGGCTAGTCAGGAGTTTTTTGGAGCTCTCTCAGCCCCACCCACCGGGGAGGGGGGAAGGGAAAGGAGATTGTAAGTCCCTTTGAGCCTCCTTACAGGAGAGAAAGGGGGATATAAATCCAAACTCTTCTTCGTCTTTAAGAACAGTAGGGTTTTTTCTTTAAAGAAAATGTTTCCGTGAAAATACTTCAGCCTAGGGGTCCCTGTGGATTCCATGACATCCACCAATGATTTGTCTAGAGCCCACCAAGTATTTTTAGTAGGGCCAAGTGTGGCTTTTGCCCAGCAAGGCTTCTGATTCATTATTAGAGACCTGATTGACAGTTCAGATTTCTTTAAAAGTTGCTTTGGCAGCAGCTGCCAGGCAGCACCGCTCAAGGACCTACGCTGAGTCATTGAGGCTAACCTATGGCCACCATAATCCATTTTGTGGCAGCCATTTTGTTGCTATAGCCAACAGACTAAGTCATAGTTCCAAATCTGCCAGCTGGCTCAAATAGATCAAATAGACCCCTGCTATAGCCAATGTGGTGTAGAAGCTAGACCACTGACCTAGGACTGGAAATACACAGATGTGAATCCCCACTCATGATCAAGCCACGTAATGTATTTTTTATGGGTTCATCCCCTGTTCTGTTGATCAGACATAGGCTGGGAGCTGCTTGCTGGAAATTTCACTTCTATGTTATGACCTGATTTGGTTTGGGAGTGTCAAGTTCCTTATATATTGTGATATAGTGCTGAAGAAGGAGGAGGAGGAGGAGGAGGAGGAGGAGGAGGAGGAGGAGGAGGAGGAGGAGGAGGAGGAGGAGGAGGAGGAGGAGGAGGAGGAGGAGGATATCCAGATCCTCTGAAGATGCCAGGCACAGATGCAGGCAAAACGTCAGGAGAAAATTCTACTGCAACACGGCCGTACAGCCCGGAAACCCCCAAACACCCCAGTGATTCTGGCTGTGAAAGCCTTTGACAATACACAGAAGAAGAAGAGTTTAGATTTATACCTCACCTTTATCTCCTGTAAGGAGACTTAAGGTGGCTTACAAGCTCCTTTCCCTTCCTCCCCCCATAACAGACACCTTGTGGGGTAGGTGGGGCTAAGAGAGTTCCAAAGAATTGTGACTAGCCCAAGGTCACCCAGCAGAAATGTAGGAGTGCGGAAACACATCTGGTTCACCAGCTAAGGCTTTGCCACTCAGGTGGAGGAGTGGGGAATCAAACCCAGTTCTCCAGATTAGAAGTTCTCCTTTTAACCACTACACCACATTTCAGAAAAGCAGGGTGTAAATCCAAATTCTTCTTCTTACTTCAGATCACTCCTAGGGGTAACTGTTTAATCTGTTGGGGAAATATACATGTTGTCCATCATTACAGGTACATTTCCCCGATGGGGCAAAGAGCACCCCCCAAGACTCCACCTCCCAGATCAGGAAGATTGCAAAGCAAGGGTCCAACTGCCAGTTACCTGGAAATAAACTTCTGAGGATGGATCTATCATACAGCTATCCCCCCATTCTCCCCTGTAAGGAGACTCACATTCCGTCTCTTTGTAGCTTGCTTGCAACTAGCAAAATATGCAAACCTTCCCTCATCTCCCATTTCCTGCCGCGGCCTTGGGCTAACATAACAATGATGCATTCACACTATCCTTTCTTAAGTGGGCAATTGTGGGAATCATTGGCGGGGGGCGGGACCTTGGAATGGGTGATGTTTGAATGTTTGAAAATATAAACTGGCTGCAGAAGTCGAAGGCGAAGCCTTCGACAACAGATTGGCTGCAAAAGGTTGAGCACCAGCTCTGGCTTTCTGCAGCTCAGGTCCTGACACAGTTCAATAATACTCCTGAAAGAATCATGAGTCTAATTATTGGTCGTTTCCCCACTTACCTGCTGCTGTGCGCTACTCTCCCCAAGTAGAGTGGGGTCCCCCGGTCCCCACTACAGGTGCAGCAACAATGCAGCCGCCCCGACGCTGTTGCTGTCGTGCCCCCTCAGCGCACGTCATTCCTGGCGCTCCTCAAAGCGGGGCCTTTTGATGACCTTTTGATGACCCTGCGCAGAGTGTGGGGTCGTGGGGAAGCCTGGGAGCGCGCCAGAAATGATGCGCGCCGGGAGTAGCGCACAGCAAAGGGTGGTTGAGGTAAGTGGGGAAACGACCATTGACTGGGGTAACAGGTCATTACAAGAGTATTAACCACTGCACCACGCTGGCTCTCACCGAGCTGCTATATGAGCTAGTCATCTGGTCTCAGCTAGGGTTGACACCATTTGAGGATTGGGAGGTGGGTTGCCAGATCCAGGTTGGGGAACTCCTGGAGATTTGAGGAGGGAGCCTTGGGAAGCCAGGGACCTTTGTGGGGTACAAAACGAATACTTGCCCCTGTCCAAAGCAGCCATTTTCTCCAGTCTCTGCAGTCGGGAGAGGCAGCTGTGATTCCGAGGGATCTCCAGGTCTCCCCTGAAGGCTGGCATCCCGAGTCTCATCCTATCATCAGAACAAAACGGGGAAGCAGGAAGCCTTCTCAAGAAGCACTTCTGTTGTATTGAAGGCACAGAATATCTACTGTTTAACAAATAAGCATATGGGAGCAGGCAGGCAAGCAGCTCTGATATGTATCAGTTCCTTCAAGCAAACGGCACGCATTAGTAATACATACACACTCCCACACAATCCCAGCCAAGCTCCTTCTGGCTGTCTACCTGCAAAAGCTCAGATCCCTGTCACCCTTGCTGGCTACACCCTGCCCACCAAATCCTCTCTAGCCACACCTGAGCAGGTGGTGTGCAGCTGCTAGCCACCAGCCACTGGAAGGAAATTGGTGCTCAGGAAGAAAACATCTTCAGCTATTGGCTAAACAACAGAGTAGAGCATGTACCATCTGTTCCCTTCACAGTCTTAAGCATGTGTTGATAGTTCTTTCCCTTCCCTTCTTTTTCCCTTTCCCTTTCCATGTGTGCATACAGTGCTGTCACGTCGCAGCAGACTTACGGTGACCCCAGCAAGGGAGAAGCAGAGGTGGTTTGTCATGGCCTTCCTCTGCAGAGTCTTTCTTGGTGGTCTCCCATCCAAGGTTTATGGTGACCCCAGCAAGAGGCTTTTAAGGCAAGTGTGAAGCCGAGGTGGTTTGCCATGGCCTTCCTCTGTACTCTTCCTGGTGAACTGGTAAAGGGAGTTGTGCTGGAATACAAAAATCTTGACATTTGAGGTGGTTTGCCATGGCTTTCCTCTGCAAAGTCTTTCTTGGTAGTTTCCCATCCAAGGTTTATGGTGACGCCAGTAAGGTGCTTTCAAGGCAAGGGAGAAGCAGAGGTGGTTTGCCATGGCCTCCATCTGCAAAGTCTTTCTTGAGGGTCTCCCCTACAAGGTTTATGGTGACCCCAGCAAGGGGCTTTCAAGGGAAGCGAGAAGCAGAAGTGGTTTGCCATGACCTTCCTCTGCATTCTTCCTGGTAAACTGGTAAAGGGAGCTGTGCTAGAATACAAAAATCTTGACATTAAGAGTAGGCAGATCTGAGACCACCACTGTCTAATGCTCTGCTGTTCATTCCCCTGCATGTGCTGTGCTCTAAGGCCCTCAGTGGCACGAAACACTATCACGTGGTTGTACCTATAGTGGATTTCTGCAGGGTGTCTTGCATGAGGTCACTTCACATCCTCAGAGTAAACACACAAGTCAGTCTAATAGGTTTGATCCAGCATGCTTTTTTGACCCATCTCTGCTCTCAGTGTTGCCCCTTGGTCCTCACAGCTTTTGTCCACATGGGTCCAATAAATCTCAGTGCTGCCTGTTTACTTGTAGCCAAGAGGATATCCAGATAGTCTAGGCTAGCGTGATCTTTTCAGATCTCAGAAGCTAAACAATTTCACCCTAGTTAATTATGTGTTCCTGCATTGCAGGAGGTTGGACTTGATGGCCCTGGTGGTCTCTTCCAACTCTATGATTCTATACTTGACCCTACCAAGGAATACCAGGGTCATGACATGGAAGCAGGCAATGGCAAACCACCTCTGCATTGTAAACCGCACCAGGGGTCACCATAAGTCAGCTGTGACTTGACGACACTTTCCACCACCACCAAGGGGACTGACCCAGTGGTGGGATTCAGCCGGTTTGCACCACTTCGGCAGAACCAGTTGTTAAAATGGTGCTTGTAAACAACCAGTTGTTAAATTATTTGAATCCCACCAGTGGACTCACCCTTTTCCACCAGCAGGAAAGCTGGTTGGATCCAACCCTACCTGGACTTCTTAAAGATGGGGTGACCTCATGCCAATCTAAAATAGCCTCTCCACCCATAATTTGGAGCAACCCAAGTGACTCCGTTTCACACACACCTTTAACCGGTTTAACCTTGGCAGAACGAATTGCAATTATGGGTCTTTCAGGAGCTTCATTATCACTCCGGCTTGGCCGCCGTTGACAAGACCCTTTATATGGCCAAGTTATTATAAGCAAAATGTACAGCTCTGAGCTGTAATTTCCTGTCTGCAGCGATAAGCTGGGCGCACCCGCTGCTCAATAAATAGTTATTTTGTATGTATGTCTCTGTCTTGGGTGGGAAAGGGAAGAAAGGAAGGTCGTGCTTATGTTAATTGCATTTGTTAATGAGATTTACTCTGATATCTCAAAATGAGGACGGAAAGGGAGGGGAGCTGCCATTGAAATGCTTAGTAGAAGGGATTTGAACAGTGAGCCAGCTCATCAGGAGAGAACAAATTCTGTCCCTCTAACCTGAAAAATAAAAGCATTAAATTACCTAGGCCAGAGGTGGCGAACCTATGGCACGGGTGCCAGAGGTGGCACTCAGAGCCTTCTCTGGGGGCACGCGCAGAGTCGCCCCCCCTCCCGACACATCTAGGCTGGCCTGGGCTGCTGGGCTCAATTATTAGCATTAAACCTAAGACCTAGTTTTGGGGAAACAGTGTAGATTATCCTGTTAAACCCCACTGATTTTCATACGAAGAACTAAAGTGTGATCCTTTACCTGGGAGTAAGCTCAGTTGCTGGCAATGGGGCTTGCTTCTGAGTAAACCCTCCTAGGGTCGTGATTCACCCATTGGAAGAGTTGCACGGTTGCTTCAAAGCAAAGCCACCTTCTACCACCAAGCTTACTCCCGAGTAACGCACGCCTCGGAGCCAGCCATTTTTTCTAAAGTGAAGCCTCAATCTTCAGATTAAATTGCCGTGTTGGCCCTTTGTGATAAATAAGTGGGTTTTGGGTTGCAGTTTGGGCACTCGGTCTCGAAAAGGTTCGCCATCACTGAACTATAGCAGCGGTTCTCAACCTGTGGGTCATGACTCCTTTGGGGGTCAAATGACCCTTTCGCAGGGGTCGCCTAAGACCATCGGAAAACTGCCTTTTTATATTTTATATATACCAATTTTATGGTTGGGGGTCACCACAACATGAGGAACTGTATTAGAGGGTCGCGGCATTAGGAAGGTTGAGAACCACTGATCTCTAGCATCCCGTAGCCCACAAGGTGAGGGAAGCATCCCACGCCTCTGAGCTTCACTCCTTGAACTGTGGATGCTGCTCAAGAACCTGGCTGCCTCGGCAGAGCGGCACAGTTTATTTATTTATTTATTTATTTAATTATATTCATATACCACCCTCCCCTGAGGGCTCAGGGCGGTGAACATAGACATATAAATAGAGCACAGAATAAAATCAATAACTCTCAAGTAATTAAATAAATCATAAAGAACTGGCTCTATAAACATTAAAACCATTAAACCCCATTAAAAGCAGCGTGTTGGTACCGAAGTACAACAAATGTACAGCAGCTGGTGACCTACTAACGAATCCCCTAAAAGTTCTCACTGCCCAGCCGCTCAAGGGGGCTCCAGAGAGTTGGCATCACGGTTGTTGCTGTTTCTGTGATGGGCAGGGTGCGTGGATACTGGGGAAGCTTGCGTGGGGGGTTTACGGAAGGGTAATGCACAGCAAAGGAAGCTGACAGGAAGAAAGTAGATTCCTTTGAAATGTGTTATTGGAAGAGTGAGTCATGGGTACAGTGGACACACACACAAAAGTGGGTTTAGATCAAATCAAATTGAAGTCTCTAGAACAGTTGGTGGCGAACCTATGGCACGGGTGCCAGAGGTGGCACTCAGAGTTCTCTCTGTGGGCACACGCAAGTGGAGTGTCCCCCCAAACACATTTAGGCTGGCCTGGGCCACTGGGCTCAATTATTAGCATTAAACCTAAGACCTAGATTTGGTGAAGCAGTGTAGATAACCCTGTTAAGCGCTGTTAAATCCCACTGATTTTCATGCGAAGAACTAATGTGTGATCCTTTACCTGGGAGTGAGCTTGGTTGCTGGCAATGGGGCTTCCTTCTGAGTAAATCCTTTTAGGGTCATGATTCACCCGCTGGAAGAGTTGCACGGTTGCTTCAAAGCAAAGCCACCGACTACCACTAAGCTTACTCCCGAGTAACGCACGTCTCAGAGCCAACCGTTTTTTCTAAACTAAAACCTCAGTATTCAGGTTAAATTGTCGTGTTGGCACTTTGCGATAAATAAGTGGGTTTTGGGTTGCAATTTGGGCACTCGGTCTCGAAAAGGTTCGCCATCACTGACCTAGGCCCAAGCTCTGATCTGGATAGCTCAAGCTAGTGTGATCTCATCAGACCTTGGAATCTAAGCAGAGTTGGTTCCGGTTTGTACTTGGATGGGAGACCACCAAGAAAGTGCAGGGTGGCTACACAGAGGCAAACCACCCCAAACATCTCTTGCCTTGAGGTTGCCATACATCTGCTGTGACTTGATGGCGCTCTTGACCACCACCAAGGCACATTCAGAAGAGACTGCCTGTAGCATCTCAGCATGGTCTAGTTTCCTCTATCTCCACAAGATTCTGCTGTGGGCAAGCAATTCTGCCTCTCCTCTGTAACAGATGAAAATGTATGGTTCTCACCCCTGAGATGAAGAATGATGGATGTCGGCAGAGGTGTATATAGCAAAAATGGAGCCCGGGGCAAAATCTGAGTTTTCCGCCCTCCCAGGCTCTCCCTCCACCTCAATCTCATGGAGGAGCGTCCAGGTCTACCACCCAAAGTCAGTGATGTGCCCAGGTCTACCGCCGGAAGCTGGCGCTGGTGCCCAGATCTACTGCCTGGAGCCGCTGAGTGCTGCCCAGTCCCCCCCCCCCCACATGATTAGATGGTGTTTGCCTGGTGACACATGACACCGCACGTCCCTCTGGCAGATACGCCTCTGGCACATGCCAGTTCTGTATCTATGGAAGTATATCTTTGGAACTGGACTTGTTCCAGCCAGGAGACATTCAAACACCAGGAATTCATGCAGAACCAGAGTGGGAGCTCTCTGTTAGATATGTTTTTGGTATAAAAGTGAAGGACATCGGTACATTTCTTCAGGCATACTAGTAGAGGCATGGAGGGTGGGGAAATAGCGCCCGGGGCAAAACCTCCTTGGAGCAGAACCTGGAAGAGCAGCCTGGTGGGGTGGGGCCGACAGCAGGTGTGTGGGGTGATTCTCTGCCCCCCCCCCACGTGACCAGCTGGCATGTGTCCAGGGACATGTGACCCCACATGTCCCCATGGGTGCTCTGCCTCTGTATACTGGTTTGGGATGTGAATACCTGAAGCTACCTTATAGTGATAATTCTACAAGCGTCCAACCCCAGTGCACTTTGTAATCAAAGTATATCTTTGACACGTGTACACATCATACAAAATTAAGATGAAGAGCTAAATACATATTGCAATGTGCAGTTGTTGTTACACACATTCAGAAATGCTGACAATCCAATACCGGATTAAAAATAATTTGGAAGATTCCAGTTATCTGTGCAACTAATACAGAAGAAGACCTTTGGCCTCCTTCTTAAATCTTTATCCATTGCACAATAAATGAGAAAACAGCTCCTGGTTTGGATTTTTATGCCCACAGTTGAATGAATGAATGAATGAATGAATGAATGAATGAATGAATGAATGAATGAATGAATGAATGAATGAATGAATGAATGAACGAATGAATGAATAGGCCTTTATTGGCATACAATTGTAACAAAATATAAAAGGATAAGAAAAATAAAACAGTACATACACACCATAAAATATCATTGACATTTGCTTATACCCAAAAGAAAATTTGCAAGATATTCATTGTACATGGGATCAGGGTTACTTAAAAGTTTTGAAATTACAATTGAATCATCAGGATCGGTGGGATCAGTAATCAGTAAAGAAATATAGTTAGCATATTTTCCCCTACCTTTTCCAGTCCTAGGGCAATGAAGAAGGCAGTGGGCTATTGACTCAATCTGGCCAGATTTATAGGGACAAAGCCTTTGAACTTTATCAAGTTTGTTAAATCTCCCAGTGAGAAAGGCTGACGGCATAGCATTGAATCTGGTGAGAGCTAAAGCTCGTCTTTGCTCTGGGTTAGTCAGTGTGATCAAATATTTGGCTTTGAATGGGGGGAATTGCTAGTTGAATGTGTATTTTTGAAATATTACGTTACTGGCCACTAAAGAAAACAATGACAGTGAAAAAGTGTATGGTTTTGCTGGTCATTTGGTATTTTCATCAATTGAGTTGTATACTGGGTGTTGAATGAGCAAGCTATGTTGGGATCTGGTTTCTAGAACCCTTGTTTTAAAGAGGAGGAGGAGGAGGTGGTGGTGGTGGTGGAGAAGAACTTGGATTCATATCCTGCCTTTCTCACCTCAAGGCAGCTTACAAACTCCCTTCCTTCCTCTCCCCACCACAGAACCTTGTGAAGTTGGTGGGGCTGAGAGACTTCTTAGAGAACTGTGACGTGCCAGCAGGCTTCATATTGAGGAGTGGGGAAACAAATCCTTTGCACCAGATAAAAGTCCACTGCTCATGATTAGAGTCCACCGCTCTTAACCATTATTAACAGGGGAATCCCAGGAAAGCCATGCGGATATGGCCTAGGAACTGATAATTTCATCAGGCCCCCCTACCAGCATGGCCATGCTGGTAGGGGCTGATGGGAATTGTAGTTCCTGAACATCTGGAGAGCCGCAGGTTCCCTACCCCTGCACTACACCATGCTGGCTCTCACTAAGTATTCATTTTTGTCTCATATAATATGTAAATTTATTAAGTACTAATAATTAAATACTAATTATAAAGCATTGGAGTTAGCTAGACCCTTACAGAATTATCAACATATTTGGGTTCAAGTCTTTCCCCGACCCCCTTTTTTTATCTATAGCTATCTTACAGTGAACCAGACTGCTGGTTTATCAGGATGTGTCTTGTCATTCTGATTGGACATGGCTTTCTAGGGTCTCAGACAGAGGTTTTTCACATCACCAAGAAGAAGAAGAAGAAGAAAAGAAGAAGAAGAAGAAGAAGAAGAAGAAGAAGAAGAAGAAGAAGAAGAAGAAGAAGAAGAAGAAGAAGAAGAAGAAGAAGAAGAAGAAGAAGAAGAAGAAGAAGAAGAAGAAGAAGAAGAAGAAGAAGAAGAAGAAGAAGAAGAAATTGGATTTATACCCCACGTTTCTCTCCTATAAGGAGATCGAGGTGGCTTACAAACTCCTTTCCCTTCCTCTCCCCACAAAAGACACCTTGAGAAGTAGGTGGGGCTGAGAGAGTTGGGAGAGAACTGTGACTAGCCCAAGGTCACCCAGCAGGAATGTAGGAGTGCAGAAACACATCTGGTTCACCAGATAAGCCTCTGTCACTCAGGTGGAGGAGTGGGGAATCAAACCTGGTTCTCCAGATTAGTATCTACCTGCCCTTAACCACTACACCATGCTGGCTAACCCTTTTAGCTGGAGATCCCGGGGGTTGAACTTGGGACCGTCTGCATGCCAATGGGATGCTCTGCCAGTGCGCCTGCCCCACAGCAGAGTTCAGCTGCTTCCATCTACTGAGCCATGCTATGAGTTCAATCTTATGAGTTCAACTCTGGTTTGTTGAGGGTTGAAAGACATGATATGAAGGCCATGTCTCTCAGTCTTTCCATATAATGCAAATTGTTTGGCAGATAGACTGTCTGTTATGGGTGTTCCAGGCTACGTGGCCGAGGTTTGGTAACTTACCAGATCCTGACCCCGTAGCCCAAAAAACCCATAGAATCCAGTTGGCTGTGGGCTGTGAAATCCTTCATCAATACAAAGGAGGTAGACTTTAACCTTTCAGTGTCCACACAAGCCCCTTCTGCACATGCAGAATAATGCACTTTCAGTCCACTTTCACACTTGTTTGCAAGTGGATTTTGCTATTCTGCACAGCTGCAAAGTGCATTGAAAGTGGATTAAAAGTGCATTATTCTGCATGTATGGAAATTAGCTTCTCATCCTGCTGTTAGCATTTTCAATGACTAAAAAACAAATGTCCTTTAAAAACACACTTTTTTGCCTTTAAAATGCTAATTTTAGAGCTCATTAGGGAGGGCTGGAATGGTTTCAAACAGCAAAACAGAGAATGCTGAAGGGTTAACTCTGCTTCTTCCCTACATGGCCCTGAGGCAAACTGAGGCTCAACAAGCCTGCAAATTGCATTTGATGTATGGACTGGGATGTGCAAGCCTTGTCTTGCCAATTAGATTAATCAAGGGCCAACTTTTCTCTACGGTAATCAGCCTATTTTTGACCTTTAGAAGAGCCAGCATTTCGTTGTCAAGAACTAAGATTCAGTGGCTATTACACGTGTATGTCTCCTGAAGAATTCGATGGCCCCTTCCGCACAGGCAAAGTACAGTGCAGGGGTAGGGAACCTTTAACACTCAAAGAGCCATTTGGACCCGTTTTCCACTGGAAAAGAAACACTTGGAGCTGCAAATAATTTTTGACATTTAAAATAAAGATAACACTGTATATATTGGGTTTTTTTACCTTTTACTCCGCTCATTCTGAGAAGCGCGTGGATGCGCCTCAAACGGGGCGGGCGAGAGGGGAAGCCCGTGGTGCGGTGCGGCCCAGTCGGCTACGGGCAATTGGTGCGCCCGCCCTGCTGCCTGCAGGGCGGGCAAGGATGAAGCTGGCAGCTTGGCCTCGCTGGCCGCCGGGAAAGCGCCTGCCGCGCTTCAACGGGGTGGGTGAGAGGGGAAGCCCGCGGCGCAGCCCAGCCGGCCTTGGGCAATTGGTGCGCCTGCCCTGCTGCCTGCAGGGCGGGCAAGGATGGGGCCGGCGGCTCGGCTCGTGGAGCCGCAGTGCAAGGGCAGAAGAGCCGCATGCGGCTCTCGAGCCACAGGTTCCCTACCCCTGGTACAGTGGGTTGCAGTCAGGGTTAAGCAACCTGTGCTGCCATCCGGGGGAGTTCACATGCCTCCATGCAGGCAGCCAACAGAGCCTACAGAAGCAAGGCGGGTTGCTGTTGAATCTTTGCACAGAGGCATGTTTTTTCCACTCACCTCCCTCCGCTGCATAGCTACAAAGCCAGGCAGGCATGGACCTCCACAGCCCTGCTGCCATCCCTGTGCCCCTCCATAGCTACACAGCAGAGAGGCGGGGACTGGAAAAAAAGGGAAGCGCGGCCGAGTAATGCACTTCCCGGGGCAGCCATTCGCTTGATCGTGGCTGCAAACCATGTTAAAACTAAAGAATCACTGATAGTGCGATTCTTGAAAACCCGGGGGGGGGGGACGTGGAGCAGGATACGTGCAAAGTCCCCCCCCCCAACAGAGGTTTTATACCATGGTTAGCCCACGTTTATTGGCCTGTGCGGAAGGGGCCAATGTCCAGCCATAACATCCCGACATTCATGCAATGAAAAAGCCACTGCTGCAAAACAAAACAAAAACACCAAACTGCCATCAATTGAAAGATGGAGCCTATCAAATGCCAAAAGGACGCATTTTAAATACTGTTGAAGGCCAAATATACAACCGTGGCTTTGGACACGGAGGACTCAGCCGGTTTTCCATATCAAAGCCCACATTTCTGAAATATGTTTATGGGGCGAATTCATTTCTGCTTGAAAATTTAACAGCCTGGCCCTGAAAGCTGTTATTCACGGGCATGTCCATTAAAAAAAATGAGTCATGCCAGTTAGCGGGAGGGGAAAATGAAATAAAATTACTATATCCCAACCGCAGGAGCGGCTTTTTGTTCCTTGCTGCCTGCCAGTGCCACAGCAGCGAGAGGTATGTGCTCTATGACAGTCATCAAAGGTGACATTTATCTCTCTCTCTTGTCTCTTCCCTCCCTTGTCACTTCCAGATGGACCACAGCGCTTATTGGGATGTTTCTGATAAGCTTGCAAGAAATGTATTGTTGGATTTCATGGCCGGAATCCAAACGTTTCGCCCGCATCCGTGGCTGGCCTCTTCAGAGGCATGTCATGGTCCCACATCTTACCACAGTATACACCTGAAGATGCCAACCATAGATGCACATGAAACGTTAGGAGCAAGAACTGCCAGACCATGGCTACACAGGATGGAAAACCCACAATATCCCCTTGCAATCATTCCCAGGATTGTCTGGATGCGGAGTTTAGAGTGGGGTGGTTGGGAGAGACAACCAAGATATTGGCTTAATCACCTTTGTGCATCAGCCCAGGAGAGCTTTGTCATAGAACAAGCCTTCATTAAACCAGGATTCAGGCCCCTTTCGCACATACAGAATAATGCTCTTTAAATCCACTTTCAGTGCACTTTGCAGCTGGATTTTACTGTGTGGAAAGGCAGGGCATAAATCCAAATTCGCCGTCTTCTTCTATTTCTTTTTTTTCAAGGGAAATATTTAAAAAGGGCGGGAGAGGATAGAGAAGGAACCACAGCCAAATTTGGTTGAAAAGACAAGTTGCCTTCTCTGTATGTTTTTTTTAAAAGAAGGGATTTAAAAAGCAGCCATGGTAGTGAAGGGTAATTATCCCTCAGTTCCAGCTGAAATACAATTAAGACAGCTCTCATTGAGCCCCTGGGAGACTGTGGTTTACTAATTAACAAGCGGATATGCTGTGGCCCCTGTCAGGGTAACTAAAACCCAAGACAGACTTCAGGACTTCTAATTACACATCAGTGGATGACATGCGTGGCCATACAAATTAACGGGGTGGGGTGGGGTGGGGGTACTGGCTGGCACTGAAAGGCATTTACCTGGGAATTGGGGAAGGGGAGATACAGATGGCTGTCATCCAGCAATGAGGTGGTGGGGAAAAGCCATGCAAGAAACCAGGGATGGGAAAGGCTGGTCATTTTCTTCATTGCAAGGAGTGACCGCAGATACCGGCAATGCAACATATTCTGGAAAACAATGGACCGGGCAGGAGGCTGGGTTTTTGTCGATAGGAGCATTTGGCAGCTCTGAACGTTGCTTGCAAATTTTTATTGGCAGGCTTCGAATACTCCCAATGGCGAATGGCTTGGTATAGAAAAGTGTAAAGGAGAAATGGGACGGGGGGCGGGGGTCAGGCTCCTTCCGCCCATGCAGAATAATGCACTTTCAATACACTTTCACCATTGTTTGCAAGTGGATGTTGCTATCCCGCACAGTAAAATCCAGCTGCAAAGGGCATTGGAAGTGGATTGATAGTGCATTATTCAGCATGGGCGGAAGGGGCTTCAGTGATTCAGAGTAGGAAATTCTTCACCTGGCCTGGAAACTTTGCTCTCCATCTTGAATGGTTCTGTTTGCCTTTGGTGTCATGATGAAGTAGTCAGATCTGATTGGCCCTCCTCTAGGCCTATCTTAAGCAGAGTTATACTTTTCTAAGTTAGGGCTACCAGCTCTGGGTTGGGAAATAACTGGAAATTTGCAGGGTGAGACCCGAGGAGGGCAGGGCAGGGCAGGGCAGGGCAGGGCAGGGCAGGGCAGGGCAGGGCAGGGCAGGGCAGGGCAGGGCAGGGCGAGGAAGAACTTCACCCGAGGCACGCACACACCCTGTGCCCCTGCCACGGTGCCGTCCACCCTACCCCGGAACGCCACACCCCACCCACGGAATGCCCCAGCCATGCCCCCGCTATGCCGTCTGCCTGGGGCATCGTGCCCCACCCGGCCCCATTGATGCTACGCTGCTGGGTGGGGTTTAGGGAGGGAAAGATTTCAGTGGGATATAGTACCCCAGAGTCCACCTTCCAAAGCAGTCATTCCAAGGAAACTGATTTCAATTACCTGGAGATCAGATGTAATTCTGGGAGATCTCCAGCCACCTGTTGGAGGTTGGGAAGTTTGTGCTAAATCTGTTTGGACTGGCACTTTTAGTGATGGAACGTCACACAAGATCCCTGAGTGTTGGGATTGTAAGGGGGAGTGCCAGCAAAGCAAAAATGATCAAATAAAAGAAAAAGAAGAGGAGTTTGGATTTATACCCCACCTTTCTCTCCTATAATATACTACTACACCACTGCATCACCTAGAAGAAGAACAAGAACAAGAAGAGGAGGAGGAGGAGGAATTTGGATTTATACCCTACCTTCCTCTCCAGTAAGGAGACTCAAGGTGGCTTACAAACTCCTTTCCCTTCCTCCCCCCACAAAAGACACCTTGTGGGGTAGGTGGGGCTGAGAGAGTTGGGAGAGAACTGTGACTAGCCCAAGGTCACCCAGCAGGAATGTAGGAGTGTGGAAACACATCTGGTTTACCAGATAAGCCTCTGCCACTCAGGTGGAGGAGTAGGGAATCAGACCCTGTTCTCTAGATTAGAATCCACCTGCTCTTAACCACTACACCACACTGGCTCTAGGAAAGAAAAGAAGGAAGAAATTCATGCTACTAGATTAGGGAATCAAACTCAGTTCTCCAGATTAGAGTCTGTTAACCATTACACCATGCTGGCTCTCAAAGGTAAATCCCTTCTATGGAGGAAAGTTAGGGTGAAGAACTAGTCAAGATGTTTCTCCTACCATGTTATTTTGCATGTGCAGGAAAATTGGGGGATGAGGGGAATAAGACGGGTCAGTTCTATGAACTACCGTACAGCCAATCCTAAATGTACCATCTCAGCGACAATAAGATTACTACTGCCCCAGGTCTAGGTTGCTCTCAAGCCCTTTTGTTAAATGTATTTTCTGTGTTCCTTCTTTTGTCCATAAGATTTTCAAGTCATAACAATAATAACAACAAAATTTTTCTATTAAAAAAATGGTTGCTTTCAAGCCATTCGGGAAGGCACAAGCACAAACCACCCAAAATCGTCTCATGATATCATCTCCCAGCTGTCTCTTCGTCTCCCTGTCAGTGCTCCAGTCAGTTACGGCACGCATGGGCTCCCGCATCAGCCAGCCGAGGGAGTCTTGTTTTCTACCTCCCCCAGCAGGCATCGGGTGTCATGTTCAGTGAATCCTGGCAAATCTTTGCAAGAATCCTTTCGAGAGCTGATCTTCGGCAGTGGCTTTTGGGGGGACGATTCTAAAGGTCACAATCTAGGCTGCGCTTGTGTGCGTGTAAAGTGCCATCACGTTGCCACTGACTCAGGGAGACCCCTGTAGGGTTTTCAAGGGAGGAGACGAGGTCAGGTGGTTTGCCATTGCCGTCCTCCACACAGTAACTATGGCATTCATTGGTGGTTTCCTGTCCAGAGGTGGGATCCAGCAGGTTCTCACAGGTTCCCGAGAGTAGCTTACTAATTATTTGTGTGTGCCGAGAGGGGGTTGCACTGGTGGTGATTTTTCGCGTGATTTTTTGCCTTGAATTACTGCCCCTCCTCTCAGCAGTAGCATGCAGAACTTGAAGCAGTCTAGCAGGAGGTGCACTGGCGTGCATGGCAGCCTGCGCCTGCGTGCATTCGTTTCCTGCCCAAGGACCGGCGCAGCGGCTGCGTCCTTGCCACAGCCCCGCCCCCGGAATGCCCGGCCGCCCCCATCGTGCCCTGCCCAGCCCCATTGGTGCTACGCCACAGTTTGAATCCCACCACCATGGGAACCTGTAACTAAAATTTTTGGATCCCACCACTGTTCCCGTCCAATTATTAACCAGGACTGACCCTACTTAGGTTCTGAGATGTGCCTAAACAGTGTTGGAGATCTGTGATTGGACCTCCCCGCACATTTTTTAATCCATAAGAAAGAACTCTGTGTGTGTGTGTGTGTGCATGCGCGCATGCACGCATCAGCAGGAATTCAGAATGGGACCACAGCATTGGGCATAGAAGGATCTTCTTTCAAATTTCTCCCTATTCGCCTGATCAGAACTGCCTCATCCAAATTGCAAATGTTCCTGGTAGGAAAAGATGAAGAAGAGATGGGTTTTTAAATACCCTTTCTCCAGTGGTGGGATTCAAATAATTTAACAACAACACTGGAGTGACAGAGGCTTATCTGGTGAACCAGATGTGATTCCACACTCCTACATTCCTGCTGGGTGACCTTGCGCTAGTCACAGTTCTCTCCCAACCCTCTCAGCCCCACCTACCTCACAAGGTGTCTGTTGTGGGGAGAGGAAGGGAAAGGAGCTTGTAAGTCATCTTGAATCTCCTTACAGGAGAAAAAATGGGGTATTAATCTTTCTCCTCCTCCTCCTCCTCCTTCTCAGCTTACAAACTGGAGGCTTCATGTGGAAGAGCGGGGAAACAAATCTAGTTCACCTTGGGAGACTACCAAGGAGGACTCTGCAGAGGAATGCAACAGTAAACCTATGCTCCACTTTTGCCTTGAAAGCCCTTTGCTGGGGTCGCCATAAATCTTGGATGGGAGACCACCAAGAGAGACTCTAAAGAGGAAGACAATGGCAAACCACCTCTGCACCTCACCTGCCTTGGAAACTCCACAAGGGGGTGCAGTAAGTCGGCTGTGAGTTGACCCTTTACACACATACATTTTGGGCCCTAGGCCAACATTTTAATCCTACACCATGCTGTCCTCCTTGAATACCTTATGACCAGAGAAGCATTACTGAGTTCTTTCTGTGCATTTAGCTTCCAATTGTATGATCAACAATTACACCCACATTCAAGCACTCTAACTTCCTAACCACCCAACGTTTTTCATTCTGTAAAGCAGAGAGAAGCAAGCCTACAGCCTTGTTTTTGTGACTATCTGTTCTGCCCTCTGATGGGGATGATGTCATTCATAGCCTAGGCTATAATCTATAAAATGAAAAACATGTTTTGTTTTTCATAGTATTGTCTCTGGCTGTTTCTGGAGCTGTGAGAAGAGGGTCCCTTATATAAGCTAAGTTCTTCAGTGGAAAAACATTATATTGGGGACTTACAGAGTGAAAAAATATATACACAGGTTGAGCAGGTGGGAAATAAGCGGAAGGCTGGAAGTATTGAGCATGTCAAAATTAAGCAAGCAGAATAGTCACAACACTTTTTAAAAAGTCTACATGTACTAAGTATTATTGTCCAGAAAAAGGGACGGCCTGATATTTTCAGATCTCAGAATCTAAGCAAGTGCTTAGAAGGGAGATCTCAACGAAGAGTCAGCAGATGAAGGGAATGGCAAATGTCCTCTACTTCTCCCTTGCCTTGAAAGTCCTTTGCTGGGGTTGCCATGAACCTTGAATGGGAGACCATTAAGAAAGAAGGACATGGCAAACCACACTGGCTTCTCACTTGCCTTAAGTTCCCTTGCTGGAGTCACCATAAGCCTTGGATGGGAGACCACCCAGGAAGGCTCTGCAGAGGAAGGCCATGGCAAACCACATTTGATTCTCACTTACCTTGGAAGGGGGATCACCAAGGAAGGCCTCGCAGAGGCAAATAATGGCAAACCACCTCTGTTTCTCCCTTGCCTTGAAAGCTGCTTGCTGGGGGTCACCCTGAGTCAGCTGCAACCTGACAGTCCAACACAAGTATGCATTAATGCCCAGAGAACATCAGTTCATGCCCCAAATATCGTAGCAACTACTTCTATGAGCCAGGAATCTCCCTCCTTCATGTATAAATTGTTCCTTCATCAGTCGAGTTTATAGGAGATGAAAAGTTTGGATTTACGCCCAGCTTTTCTCAACTGTAAAGAGCCTGAAAGTGGCTCACAAACCCCTTTCCCTTCCTTTCCCCACAACAGACACCTTCTGGGAGAAGTTCTGAGAGAACTGTGACGAGCCCAAGGTCACCCCAGCAGGCTTCAAGTGGAAGAGCAGGGAAACAAATCCTGGTTTTCCAGATTAGAGTCTGCCACTGTTAATCACTACACCCAAAAGGACATGTAGAGCAGGGTGTTTTCAGTGGTGGCCCCCAATGGGTGGAACTCTTTACCAAAGCAAGCATTGTTTTCAGAAAACGGTTGAAATCTATTCGTAGGTAAAGGTGTGCGAGCCCCAGGTCATAACTGACAGATGGGATGATGTCACATCACAATGTTTATTAGACAGTTTGTGTTAATGGGGTGGTTTGCCATTCACAGTCATCTACATTTTACCCACAGCAATCTGGAGACACATTTTACGGACCTCGGAAAGATGGAAGGCTGAGTCAGCCTTGAACTGGCCCTGTTCCTCAGGGCCGACTTCCCTCAGAATCAAACTCAGGTCGTTCGCGGAGCTTGGACTGGTCCAACCTGTAGCTTTATTTTGCCTCATTTAATCTACTTTTAGAAGGCTTTATCACATAACCTGCTATCGTAACAGTTTGCATTTCTCTGCTGGTTTAAGGTCGTTGGCTGTTTCAGGCCCTTATTGATGGATGCGTTTTTACCAACTGATTTATGGCTGAATTTATGTGGAGAAAATCGTTTCCTGATTTAAAAAATGTATAAGACTCTTTTAGACAGAGAAACAGAAGACGAAATTGTCAAGGAGACCATGATTAAATGGTCTCAGGACTTAAGGGAAACAATTAATTTAGATACGTGGACAAATACTTGGAAAAAAAATAGAAAGTTTACTCTATGTTCAGATTTGAAAGAGAACTACTTCAAGATGTTGTATCGCTGGTATTTATACCCTAGTAAACTAGCAAAAATGTATAAAGGCACATCAGAACTTTGCTGGAAGTGTAAAGAATCCACTGGTACTTTTTTACATCTTTGGTGGAATTGTAGACTGGCTAAGAAATATTGGATAGAGATATCTGGTTTAATAAATGCTATCTTAGGGTATAAACTAGATCTCCTTCCACGTTGTTTTTTATTAAATATTTTACCAATAAATGTACAGAAAGAACCTGAAATTTTTTTGTTATATATGATAACTGCGGCCAGAATGGTATATGCTAAATTATGGAAAGCACCAGATATACCAAATGGGAAAGATTGGTTATACAAAATGTTAAGTTTTTTGAACATTGATAAATTATCGACAATTATGAAGCAACAGAATTTAGAGATATTTGGGAGGAATTGGAAACCCTTAATTGAATATTTTCAGTTAGAATATAAAGGTATGAAATATGACTTATGATCTTTATTAAGTAATTAAATAAAACTTGTATAGCACTATAGAAAATAGAAAATCTGAACATACACAGTTTTTTTACTGTATCCTTTCTTTTTCTCTTCTTTTTAGATCAGAATGGCTAGCTTATAAGTAAGATAATCAAGAGGACATTTTCTCTGATACAGCACTGGATTAAGTACTAAATATAACTGATTAATCAATGGCTGAGATAGCTAATAGGGTAGAATTAATGTAATCATAACTTAAAATGAAATATAATCAAAAACTTGAGATGTACTAACATATCTTTGATATTAGATTGTGTATCATATGTTTTACTAGCTGGAAGTCCACTTTAATACACTATTCTTTTTTATTTTTATTTTTTTTCCTTTCTTTATGTTTTTATATAATTTTCTTTAATGTTTTATATGCCTTCAATTATGTAAACATAACCTGAAATTGTATCTTTTTTTGTATTTCTTCTTTGTTTATTGTACACTGTGATTAAAGAAATAAATAAAAAAACAAACAAAAAAAAGATTTTGATCGATGCTGTCGGTTTAAGTTTTAATGCATGGCTGCTATGCTTCATCCTGTTATAGTATTGGGAAGTTTGGTTCAGCACCTAGAAAGGGAGAATGTTAATTTCCCCAAATACATACAAATACTGGGTCATCCCATTCTGGGTTCATGGAAGCCCAGGACACATTTGGAGGATACACAATGCACGCACACACCCCTTGCAAAGATGAAGTGGCTTGCTCTGTTTTGTTTCTAAATGTGACGCCTGCCCTCCCCCTCCCCTGCAAGGCCTGGTCTAGACACACAACAGCAGGAAGTAGTAATAAGATTACCAACCTCCCAGCAGGGCCTAGATTTCTCCTCAAATTACAAGTGAGACTCAGAATACAGATATCAGTTTCATTGGATAAAACAGCAGCTTCGTAGGGTGCAATCTGTGTCATAACATACTCGCTGCCATTGTACTTAACTAGATAGCCTGCATGGTGTAGTGGTTAAGAGTGGTGGACTCTAATCTGGAGAACCGGGTTTGATTTCCCGCTCCTCCACATGAAGTCTGCTGGGTGACCTAGTTTCAGTTCTCTTCGAACTCTCTCGGCCCCACCTACCTCACAAGGTATTCATTGTGAGTAGGAGAAGAGAAGGAGTTTGTAAACTGCTTTGAGTCTTCTTGAGAGCCAACATGGTATAGTGATTAGGAGCAGGTGCACTCTAATCTGGAGAACAGGGTTTGATTCCCCGCTCTGCCACTTGAGCTGTAAAGGCTTATCTGGTGAACCAGATTAGCTTGTGCACTCCAACACATGCCAGCTGGGTGATCTTGGGCTAGTCACAGCTCTGTGGAGCTCTCTCAGCCCCACCCACCTCACAGGGTGTTTGTTGGGGGTGGGGGAAGGGAAAGGAGTTTGTAAGCCCCTTTGAGTCTCCTTACAGGAGAGAAAGGGGGGAATATAAATCCAAACTCTTCTTCTTCTCTTATTTTTAAAGGAAGAAAAAAGGGGGTATCAAAACCAACTCTTTTTCTTCTACTGAGCTCCTTCCCCTCCGCAAACTCTACCTTCCGCAGCACCTGCCCCCAAATATCCAGGAATTTCCCAACACACAGTTGGCAAACATAACTGACAATGAGAGGGCAGAGCGCTGAGCCATCAAGTGGACGGTATCAAACTCTGCTAAAGCTCTGAGGCTGTAGCTCCACTTTAACATTGTCCTGTCAATGGAAAACTACTCTCTCCTGGGTACTGTGGTTCTTTTATTTGCAGGAACTTTTTCCCACATGGAGGAGAATTGTCAGTAACACACACGCACGCACACACACGCCGCACCAGCCGCACGCGGTGTCACCGCCTCAGAATTCTACCACCTCATTCTGTCACAGGGGTCCACCTGGCTTGAGCCCCGCCTAGCCCTATAGAGGGAAATAGGCAAGGTAATATTTTAGTTTTAAAATGGCCCAATGAGGTAGGCTAGGCTGACAGCCATCAATTTGCTCAAGGTGAATGTAATGGCTGAGTAGGAACTGGAACGCAAGTCTCCCCAATCAAAATCTAATGCTCTTATTTCCTTCCTTCCTTCCTTCCTTCCTTCCTTCCTTCCTTCCTTCCTTCCTTCCTTCCTTCCTTCCTTCCTTCCTTCCTTCCTTCCTTCCTTCCTTCCTTCCTTCCTTCCTTCCTTCCTTCCTTCCTTCCTTCCTTCCTTCCACACAGTGTGAGAATCTTGAGAAGCTAGCTTTGAAAAGCATCAAGGTTCCGTTGGCTGTGCTTTGAAAAAGGAAGTTGTCAATGGCATTGGAGAGTCCAGACCCTTTTCCCTTTTCCCCCCAGCCTTGACATGAGCCATTGTTCCCGTAGAAATATATCCGTTGCTATGGTTTCTTCAAAAACAAAACACATTCCCCCCCTCCCTCCTCAATTCTCCACCCACCACCCCCGCCTGGCTTAACCTTGTGGTAGCACAGATGATGCGCATCTCCTTTTGAAAGGCCACTTCTCATCACTATGGAAACAATTAGCTTTATTTTGCCTCGAGGGTGGTCGGAACTGACAGGTGGAGATTCGTCCCTCCCAGGGGATGAGTGCTTTCCTCTCTTCTGGTCTCCTGACCAGAGCACTTCCACTGATGGGGGGAGGGGAGAAGAAGTCACCCTCTAGCTCCTCTTTGGGAAAGTCTGGGGCCCAGGGGTAGAGCCAGGTCCCCGGTTCAGTCCCTGACATCTCCAGTTAAAAGAAGTGTCAGGTCACAGATAATGTGAACGACGTCTGCCCGAGACCCCGGAGTGCTGCTGCCCGTCAGAGTAGATAATTCTGACCTTGGTGGAAGGGCCTGTATCCCAGTGGTACAGCATCTGCTTGGCATGCAGAAGATTCCTGGTTCCGCCCCCACCAGGGGCGTACCGCCCTTGGGGACATGGGACTGTGTCCCAGGTGCAGTTCCCTCTCCCTCCGTCCCTGGGGCAGGCAAGCTATGCAGCCTCCTCGCATGTAAATAGAGAAACACGACGATACCCCACTATAGCCCCACTGTGGAGCAAAGAGCGCTGAGGGAAGCACTCCATTCATAATAAGCCTGTGTGAAACGGCAAAACCCACTTCCAAACAATCGCTAAAGTGCATTTAAAGTGGTTTATTCGGCATGGGTGGAAGTGCTCATATATAGAGAGGGAGGGGGGGAGGGAGAGGGGTTCTAAAGCACTTTAAGATGATTGCTGTGTTACACACACACACACACACACACACACAGACAGCCTGGCAAAACACATGCTTTGAACATGGTGTTTTTTTCTGAAACTCTGGAACATTTTCATCATTCTGGACCTCTTCAGAGCACACTTTCTAGAGACACCTTCTGCGTCCCCATTTTCTTCTGCCAAGGACTCCCCTTATCACTTCTACAATCTGTGGAAGTCTCTGTTCCTGCATCTGAGGCCCCTTCCGCACACGCAAAATAATGTGTTTTCAAACCACTTTCACAACTGTTTGCAAGTGGATTTTGCTATTCCGCACAGCTTCAAAGAGCACTGAAAGCAGTTTGAAAGTGCATTATTCTGCATGTGCGGAATGAGCCAGAGACTCTCTATTAGTTTTTTCTAATAGCCTCTCCTCCAGTGATTTGAAAGCCAAGGAAGTGTTTGTTTAGTAAGATCCCTGTAAGCTGCAGAGCTCTGGTCATGACATGAGTTCGATCCCGACAGAAGTCAATTTCAGGGAGCCGGGTCAAAGTTGACTCAGCCTTCCATCTTTCCAAGGTTGGTGGAACGAGTAACAAGAAGAGGAGGAGGAGGAGTTTGGATTTATACCGCACCTTTCTTTCCTGTAAGGAGACTCAAGGTGGCTTACAAGCTCCTTTTCCTTCCTCTCCCCACAAAAGACACCTTGGGAGGTTGGTGAGGCTGTGAGAGTTCTGAGAGGACTGTGACTAGCCCAAGGGCACCCAGCAGGAATGTAGGAGTGAAGAAACACATCTGGTTCACCAGATAAGCCTCAGCCATTCAGGTGGAGGAGTGGGGAATCAAACCCGGTTCTCCAGATTAGAATCCGCCTGCTCTTAACCACTACACCACACTGCCTCTCCTACAGAACATGGTGAAGGCACACTTCACTGTTATAGTAATCTATAACAAATGTGGGAAAATGACAAATGAGAATCATTTTAGCATGACCATTTGTGAGGCTCTCTGGACAAGGAGCAAACTGCATGGTTATTCTGTTTGTGGACTGTATCCCTATAAAGTACCAAGTGCAAGGCAAAGAGGAAAGAATGCACAAACAGCCCTGGGGGACCACAGCACCCTGTTTCACAGTGATAAGAAAGGTACAGTTTTGGATTCATACCGCACTTTTCTGAACCATAAGGAGTCTCAAAGTGGCTTGCAAACTCCTCCCCTTCCTCTCCATGCATCAAATACCTTGTGAAGTCGGTGGAGCTGAGAGAGTTTGGAGAGAACTGTAACTAGCCCAGCAGCAGAGGCAGAGTGAGGGGGAACTGCACCTGGGGCGCTCGAGCGCTCTGTGCCCCTACCACAGCACCATCTACCCCAGGAACACCACACCACACTCCGTGGTCTGGCCACACCCTTTCTGCTGTTCTGCCCGGGGCGTCGTGCCCCACTCAGTCCCGTTGGTGCTACGCCATTGCTCATCAGGCTTCATGTGTAAGGAAACAAACCTGGCTCACCACATTAGAGTCTGCCACTACATGGTGGCAGAGAAGAGAAGGTGAAGAATAGCACAAATTTATGCAGCTAGTAGCCACCAGGCATTGAGATGATAGATAGATAGATAGATAGATAGATAGATAGATAGATAGATAGATAGATAGATAGATAGATAGATAGATAGATAGATAGATAGATAGATAGATAGATAGATAGATAGATAGATAGATAGATAGATAGATAGATAGATAGATAGATGTGTGTGTGTGTGTGTGTGTGTGTGTGTGTGTGTGTGTGTGTGTGTGCGCGCGCGTGTAGGTTGGCAACATTCTCAGATAACATTCTCATATAACCACTCATATAACCACCCCAACACTGGCTCTCCAGTTGTCCTGGAGGACCAGCGAACAATGCAGTCTTTCTCTGATGTTTCCTGCTATAGCTCTGTAATTCAGACAGCTGTTGGCTTTGAACGTGGAGGTTCGATTTACCATTGTGTCTAGTAGCTGTCCTTCATGAAGCTTTCTCATCACCTTTTAAATGACTCTGACACTCATGGCCATCGCTAAATTCACTGATTGCGGATTCCACAATTCAGTTAGTCACCGAGTGAAAAAGTATTTCTTTTTGTCTGTCACATAATTGAATACCCTCCCATTTATAAAAGTATTCCACCTATTGAAAGCCAGTTTTTCCAGGCTAGGTCTCTTCTCCCTTATTATTTTTGAGAAGGAAAGCCACTTCAATCCATAGGGAAGCCACTGAAATCCACAAACAGTTTCTACAAAAGGAGGAGAATATTTAAAGAGCCAGCATGGTGTAGTGGTTAAGATCAGGTGCACTCTAATCTGGAGAACCGGGTTTGATTCCCCACTCTGCCACTTGAGCTGTAGTGGCTTATCTGGTGAACTAGATTAGCTTGTGCACTCCAACATATACCAGCTAGGTGACCCTGGACTAGTCAGTTATTTGGAGCTCTCTCAGCCCCACCCACCTCACAGGGTGTTTGCTGTGGAGGGGAAGGGAAAGGAGATTGTAAGCCCCTTTGAGTCTTCTTGCCAGAAAGAAAGGGGGGATATAAGTCAACAAAACCTAGCTGCTGGTACTAAAAAAACCTCAACCTAAGCGGATTCCACATGAGCCAAAAACAGCAGTGTGAAAGCGATGTAAAAATGGTGTAAACCCTTTTACACCATTTAAAAATATTTTACACTGTTTTCACACTGCTGAGGTCTCAGCATGATGGCGCTTATCAGAAGTGAAACACTGCCTTTAGACCAGGGATCTTCAAACTATGGCCCTCCAGATGTTCATAGACTACAATTCCCATGAGCCCTACCACTTGGCCATTCTGGCAGGGGCTGATAGGAATTGTAGTCCATGAACATCTGGAGGGTCATAGCTTGAAGACCCCTGCTTTAGACCCTTTGAAAATGTTCTGAGAATGCAAATCTCCCCCAGATTAAAAATGAAACCTTCACATTCAGAGGTGACTAGCTGAACACTATACAGTGCCACAGGGACGGGGACAGGGTCAAATGACTCTGGGCACAATGGCGGGTGTGTGTGCAAAAATCGCCCCCACCTCCTTCCTCCCCCGCACCAATCCTTGGGGGTGGGGCTTGGGGGTGGGGGTGATTCGGACGTCCCTCCCTTGCCCAATGCTCAGCCCCAGTGCCTATTTGCTGATCCATGGTGGCAGCCGGAGGTATGGAAAGGGAGGCCATGATGAACTGCCTGGAGGTTCGTGGCCAAGACGAGGGTTGAGTGCTTGGCATAGTCCTCCCTTCCCCCGAGCCCCCCCCCCCCAGCCCCATCCTTGAGTGTGGGGAAGGGGGCGTGGGGGTGAGGGATGCCTGGAGCAGGTGCTGTCCCTGGGTGCCATCCCCCCGATACGCCAGCCCCATCCATTCACCTTCCTCCTCTTCTGTAGTGAGGAAAAACAGGGCCTTCCAGCTGACTGCAAGCCTTTCCACAATTCATAAGTTAAAAAGCAACACAGGCAAAGCTCTCCAAGTCTTATTGTAAGGATCACTGCCACGTAACCATCATGTTGTGCTGAAGCTCTTTTTTACCTGATGTCCACATATTCTTCAAGAGCAGAGCCAGTGGTGAATACTAACAGCCACTGAATGGCTACTATAATAATAAATGTACATCACTGAGTCACAACTCTGCCTTTTAATTCTCCCCTTTATTTGCTATTCTTGGTCTCAACTCCTTAGGAGCAGCAGTGACGTAGGAGGTTAAGAGCTTGTGTATCTAATCTGGAGGAACCGGGTTTGATTCTCCGCTCTGCCGCCTGAGCTGTGGAGGCTTATCTGGGGAATTCAGATTAGCCTGTACACTCCCACACACACCAGCTGGGTGACTTTGGGCTAGTCACAGTTCTTCGGAGCTCTCTCAGCCCCACCTACCTCACAGGGTGTTTGTTGTGAGGGGGGAAGGGCAAGGAGATTGTAAGCCCCTTGGAGTCTCCTACAGGAGAGGAAGGGGGGATATAAATCCAAACTCCTACTCCTCCTCTTCGTCTTCCTCTTCTTCTTCTCCTCCCCCCCCCCGATTGGCAACTGGTGTCTTTGTAAAGTTCTATCACGCCTCAGTCAACTGACGGCAACCCATAAGGTTTTCAAGACAAGATACTAACAGAGGTGGTTTGCTAGTGCCTTCTTCTGCAAAAAGACCCAGTGGTCTCCCATCTTGGTGGCCTCCAATCCAATTATTAGCCAAGACCAATCCTGCTTAGCTTCTGAGATCTGACCAGATCAGGATAGCCCCATGGTGGCAAACCAGAGCCCTCCGGGGATGGGGCGGTATAAAAGTTTAAAAAATAAATAAATAAATAAATAAACCTATGGCACTCCAGATGTTCATGGACTACAATTCCCATCAGTCCCTGCCAGCATGGCTAATTGGTCATGCTGGTAGGGGCTGATGGGAATTGTAGCCCATGAACATCTGGGGTGCCATAGGTTCGCCACCACTGGGCTAGCCTGAGCCATCCAGGTCTGGGTAATTGGCAACTTAGAATGTACTTAATATACAAGTGAAACCTGGGGCTTATTTGTTGGGATTTAGGCCAGTTGGTTCACAATTGTTTGCAAGTGGATTCTGCTATTCCGCCCAGTAAAATCCAGCTACAAAGGGCATCGAAAGTGGATTGAAAGTGCATTATTCTGCATGTGCGGAAAGGGTGTTTGAGACAGACCTGTGGAAAGACAACATGGGAAGTTGTTTTTATATATGACAACAGTGGCAAGAATAGATTTCGCACTGGCTTAGATTTAGATTGATTGTGATATGAAGTTTTGGTGAATGACGGCCTACTTTGTCAAAGGTTTGCTATACTGGTACGTATGCATTTGTGTGCAGTGCCATCAAGTTACCACCAACTTATGGCAATCCTGTTGAGTTTTCATGTTTAGAGGTAGTTTGCCGTTGCCTGCCTCTGTGTAGGCTTCATGTGCAGGAGTGGGGAATCGAAGCCAATTAGAGTGTGCCACTCTTAATCAATACACGTGGTTTGGATCAAAATCATGGGTGGGGGGGTCGCAATTGGAATCTTTTTTCCAGGGACCCAGGGTTGCAGCCCTGCAGCTAGACAGTGAGGTGTGGTTGGAAGGAAGCCAACCATGATGTTTTAAAAAGCCAGTAAGCAGAGTATGAGGCCTGTCTTTCAACCCCCAACCCTCCCATCAAATCAGAAATTCAGGCTGGTGAAAAGATGTGATTGTGCCTGAAGCCAGGAGACAAGGAGAAATGGCAAAGGGGGTGAGCTAGTGAAGAACAGCTCCGTAGCAACAGTTGTTTGGCACTTAACTGGCCCTTTTCTTCATTCAGGTTCCCTGGCAGTGGTGACCCTCATTTACGCGATCATAAATAATTCAATTTTTTGTTTCATTCAGTCAGGCGGCTGCTAGGAAGCCTGCGCTTTGAACAGATTTGGGCTCCTTCTGTTTGGAACGGAGGGGGCAGGGCTGGGAGGCAAGGCACAGACTGATAACAAAGTCAAACATTTGCTTAACATCACGAGCGAAAGGCCAGATGGTGAGGCTATTTGAGAAGGCAGGGGCGAAAAAGACAGGGAAGGGAGGAACTTGGAGACAGGTGAAAAGTTCCTTCACCTTGGTGCTCTGCGTTTATTTTTTCCCCCTCTCCCCCTTCCATGCATCAGAGTTGGTGTTTGATGAAGGATGATTAGGACAGAGACTGGAAATGACTGCTGTGGATTTGCCGGGCTGTGTGCCTGTGGTCTGGTAGATCTTGTTCCTAATGTTTTGCCTGCATCTGGGGCTGGCATCTTCAGAGGTGCATCACAGAGAGAAGTCTGTTACACAATGTAACAGACTTCACCCGGAAAACCCAAAACAACCAGTTGAATCCGGCAGTGAAAGCCTTCGACAATAGACTGAAAATGCTTTTCCTAAAAAAAAAAAAAAAAAAAATCCACTAGGAACCATAAGGCAGTTGCTTTTTGGGGGCGCTGCTTCCATTCAATTGTTATTTTGACAATCTGGGTTTGATTGTTCAGTTTTAGCCTTTACATTTTTTTTTAAAAAAAGACTCAGCTCAGAGTAGGATTGGAGGACAAAAGATCTAGTGAATTTGTGGATCCCGTCAGTCCATCAGTCAATGTTTATTTTGATAGAAAATTGGCTCCAAAAATAAAAAGATAATGGTAAAAAAACAAAATATGACCATCAGTGATAATAATGGTAAAATAGTAAAATTAAATCAGATGAGTGAGTTTTAGCATAGCAGAATGTCAGATGTATAGCAGTAGCAGAAGAAGAAGAGGAGGAGGAGGAGTTGGAGTTTGAATTTATATCCCACCTTTCTCTCCTGTAAGGCTTACAAGCTCCTTTCCCTTCATCTCCCCATACTAGACACCTTGTGAGGTAGGTGGGGCTGAGAGAGTCAGGAGAGAGCTGTGACTAGCCCAAGGTTACCCAACAGGAATGTAGGAGTGCGGAAACACATCTGGTTCACCAGATAAGCCTCCACCACTCAAGTGGAGGAGTGGGGAATCAAACCCGGTTCTCCAGATTAGAATCCACCTGCTCTTAACCACTACACCACGCTGGCTCATCCCAATTCCCAATGGAGCATATAGTTCTACTCATCACCACCCCAACCCCATAACAGAATGCTTGTGATGAAACTAGGAAAGGGCATCTCAGAACCAGCAAAGAGAGAAGACGCCTTCTGTCTGAGGAAATTGAATGTTTGGGGAGTCTTCATTTACGGAAAATAAACAGGGTGAAAAGAGGACACATGAGAGACATGTACATTTTGAGCAGAGATCCCTCCCAGCTGCACCATGCTAGGACTGAAGTCATTCAATTAAACTGATTGCCTATAAATCTAAGGCTGACCCACAGAAACAATTTTTCATGTGACGCGCAATTCCATTATGGAAACTGCTTCCACACGATGTTTCCACTTCCATTAATTGGGGAGGGAGGAGAGCTGATGATCTTGGATAAATGTGTGTGGAATGAATTCATCAGCAAGCTCTATCAGTTGCAACTAAATGGAACCTCCACATTTAGATGCAGTCCACCTGGAGACTGAAGACAAACAGGGCAGGACTGTCACCTTCACATCCTCCTTGCAAACTTCTAGTCTCAGGCCGGGCATTGTTGGAAAGAAGAGGAAGAGTTTAGAAGAGGAAGAAGGAGGTTGGATTTATACCTCACCTTTCTCTCCTGTAAGGAGACTCAAGGTGGCTTACAAGCTCCTTTCCCTTCCTCTCCCCACAACAGACACCTTGTGAGATAGGTGGGGCTGAGAGGATTGGGAGAGAACTGTGACTAGCGCAAGGTCACCCAGCAGGAATGTAGGAGTGCAGAAACATATCTGGTTCACCAGACAAGCATCTGCCACTCAGGTGGAGGAGTGGGGAATCAAACCCAGTTCTTTAGATTAGAGTCCACCTGCTCTTAACCACTACACCATGCTTTTCTCAGCTGTAAGGAGTCTCCAAGCAGTTTACAAAATCCTTTCCCCACAACAAACACCTTGGAAGATAGTGGGAGATAGATCACTGCCTCACGAACAGAGAGGCTTCAAAGAATACAAATGTTGGTTATTTCTAATACATCTGCCTGTGTTATTCTATACAGAGGGGGTCTAGTGGCAATTATTCCAGCCTGTGGACTAGATCTCTTTTCTTCAGATGCAGTGTAGTGGGTATTCATGATGCAATCTTTTTAATATCAAAGTATAAAAACAAACCCACAGAAGCCATGAAATGCAAGAAGCACAGGGTGAAATATTACATAAATGCCAGCCCTAATCAATGAAAACACAGAGTTCCTTCACCTGCAACGGAAGAGAAGTGTCAGATTTTGCTATGACAGGTAACACTTAGAGTGAGATGAAGTCTGAATTCAATCCATGAAGGAAAGAATGCACAACATGGGTGATCTTTATAGGTCTCTGAAGAGTCTAGTCAAGAGAAAAATTGTTTTTGTGGTACTCTGGAACAGGGATGATGTAGTTTTTAAAAACATCTTCTTTGAACACAGAAATCAATCTTGTGTGGTAATAGTGGTGTGATTGGGGTGGACTGTATTCAGTATAGGAAGAATCAGTGGGTCCCTAACCTGGATGATCCAGGCTACCCTGGAACTTGTCAGATCTCAGAATAAGCAGTGATGACCCCGGTTAGTACTTAGATGGGAGATCATTACGTAAGTCCAGGGTTGCCAGACAGAAACTGTCAATGGCAAATCCCCTCTGTTAGTTCCTTGCCCAAAATACCCTACCGGGTTGCCATAAGTCGGCTTCAACTTTTTCGTGTTAATAACACCTTCCCAAAGTACTGTGAAGGCATGATTAAAAAGGCAAATGACAAAAAGCCCTTATGTAATTTAAGGTGTCAAGTGGTGAGAACGGTTCGCCACCACAAAAGTCTCTTTAAGAAAAACAACAGTGAGGGGAAAACAACGCATTTTGAATAGATTTCAGAGCTTACCAAATGTATCTCCTGCACATCTTGGTCTTAGTAGATTTCCTAACCCCTCCAGTCCCTTGAAACTTGGTGGGGATTAAATCAGATACAGGCATTTTATCTTCACAGATGGCAAACCCAGCTGTACCAATTTTGAATGGTGCCCGAGAACATTTGGGGGGCTCCTGTTACTTCCAAGAATTGGAAATAGTACAAGAAAACTGCTGGAAGGGTGTCCCAACTATCTGGAATCTGTTGCTTGAGATGCGGGGAAGAGGGAGAGTTGCTTTTCATCTTTCTGCCTGCAGACTTACTAATTGCTCACTTGATCCTAATCTTTATGACTTTCTTCCCTGCCTTGCTGCACTTTTCTTTTTCTAATCCCTTTCTTCTTGCTATTTCCCAACTGATTTCATTTCTCCACCTTAAACAAAAAAAAATTGCTGCCCTTTCTAATTCCCTTCTATGTTTTGTTGATATTTACCATCCGTAACTGATACTCCCTGAAAGTGAAAGCCACTTATTTGCAGTTATCACATAAATATCTCAAATACAGCAACAGGTAGTTTGCGCAGATGCACCTGCACAAAGGTGTGAGGAGAAGCAGGAACTGGTGACAATATTAAAGATGTTTCACAGTTTAGTCAATTTCTTCCATTTGGAAAGGATGTTCAGTGATTGGATCTTTGGGAAAGTTGCAATGGAACAGCAATAAGGATCAATAGATGTCTTTTAAAGAAAAAAAAGCTATGATAAGAAATAGCATGCCACCATGCACAAAAAGGCTGAAAAAGACTGACAATCAGTATAGAAAGATTTTTTGTGATAACTGGGGACCATTTGCAATAGTAATAAAAATCAAAGATGAGGTGAGATTCAGCAGCCAGCCAGTTAAAAACGTGTGCTCCCATTTCCCAGGTGGAAAGGTGTTTATATATTATGTTAAGTCTGGTCTCCAACTGAAAACAGTGTCAAATTCCCATAGGAGTGGGTTGGATGTGCTCAGGTCAAAGGGATCAATTAGGAATCAACTGCCACAGAGAGTGGTGGAGTCTCCTCCTTTTTAAACAGAGTCTGGATGAACATACGTCGGGAGTGCTTTGATTGCATGTTCCTGCATGGCTGGTGATTAGACTTGATGGCTCTTGGGGTCTCTTCCAACTCATATTCTGTGATTCTAAGGTTGTGGGTATACTACAGGAGGACAGCCATGTAGAAGAACAAAGTTACGTAGAAGGAAAAAAATGACTTTCATAATGTATTGTCGAAGGCTTTCACGGCCGGAATCACTTGGGTGCTGTGTGGTTTCCGGGCTGTATGGCCGTGTTCTAGCAGCATTCTCTCCTGACGTTTCGCCTGCATCTGTGGCTGGCATCTTCAGAGGATCCTGAAGATGCCAGCCTGGGCTGAAGAATGCTTGTCTCTGACTCCCTTAACGGCTCCCACAACAAATTTCATAATAGTTTGCTTTAATGAGGAATTGGAAAGGGGTTTATGTAACTATTGCAAAAATTGCTTATATTGGGATGGGGGGACAGCCAAGAAAAAGAGAGATTCATTTACAAAACAGATGGATGAGAAAGAAGCAGAATGTCGCTGCATGGAATAAAATGCTTAAGTGGAAGGAGAAAGCAGAGAGAATGGTGGACACATGTCTTGTTGAGCAAACTGACAACATAAAACTGAAAAATAACAACACTGGACAATCTGGCCAGGGGTAAGAAAACCCTCTTCTCCCTTTCACTTAGTGGAATGCTACATGTCCTACAGGCCAAGATGACACCACTACACTCTGGACACTACCATTCCATCCTTTGAGTGGGGGAGTTTCACATTGTTTACTGCTTGCATGTAAAGCTCCCCATGTGGTGTACAGCCTACTATGAAAGAAGTTTGGTATCCAGTTCACTCCATGCAAGGACATTTTCTTTTTAATGGTGTGTTTGGGTTGGACAGGACTGGTTTCTGTGGGACTTTCCATGGTCCTACAAAATAATCACTCACCCTCTCCCCCAAAACTGAAACATCCATATAGTCTATGCACTAGATGATGTGCGTGATGATTGTGTGATGGAAAAGATGCATGGATGGGATGCTCTCTCAAAAAGATGAATTTTTAAATTCAATTTCTTGGCAAAGATGAAAAGACCAATTAAACTGTGGACATGTGATGTCTGCCATCTTAATACATAAAGTGGGATTCTGAATCATTTGACCCATGTCTGAACCTGAGATCATAAATTACACAGAAAGATGTTCATCTTTGGGCAAGACAGTTTGTATCCCACCCCCACCCCCAATGATGATTGTATAAACCCAGTAGAAACAGAAATCTAGTTCCATCCTTCTACTTGCATTTTAAAAAATCACTTAGATGCCCCTTTATGTCAGCAACGGCTTGGAATATGAACCCAGCTCTAGGTAGTGTTGATAAAAAGGCCTGGTATTTGCACATCTGATGAAAATCAAACAGTTCCACAGAAAATACAGTGGATTCTCAGCCCCTGAACTCAAACTCATGTGCGGTGGGCTTCTTCAACCCTCAAGCTCAGAGCAGGGTTGCCTTTTCAATCAGTGGTTCCACGAACTGGAGACTTGGGGGAAAAAACAGAGAGAAACATAATGAAAAACTTACCATGGGTAGGAACTGCAGGGGCCTCCTCGCTCCCAGAGGTGGAAATCAGCAGCAGGGAAGTCAGCCATAATAAAACTGAAGGAAGGAAACACTCAGCCCACTCTGTCATCTGTACTCAAGTGCAGGGGCTACCATTCTCCAAATCATTATAACACCTGCCTGTGCTGCAGATATTTATATTCAGATATTCAGAGTAATGGAAGGTATCATCTGAGGTCTAGCGACTATTAGTCTCTGCTCCACTGCCAGTCAGATTGGTAACTTTTTTTTTACTACACCTTCCCCCTGCTTTTCAATCAAAACACCAAACAGCAACTTCCAGGGTACTGACAGATGTCTGTTCCCGTTCCCACCAAGTTCCAAGCAATGAAGAGAAGATAACAAATTGAAATGGACTGGCATCTTCTCACACCCCCTTGTCTGGATCGTGGGTTTTCTTGCCGAAATAGTCTGAACAAGACTAAGAGAGAGAGAAAACACAAGACTGTACAATTGTACAATCTCAAGAACAAGCATGACATCTCAAAATACATGCCACAAGTCTTGTGGTCAGTAAAGATAGTATGCTTCTTGCTGTTACTTTAGAACAGGATGGGGGGAAACTGAAGACAAAAAACAGACAAGTTTTCCTCTTCGGTTCTTGGAGACTACCCAGTAACTGGCCCCTCTTCCTCCTTTCCTCCCTTTCCCCTCCCCTCCTCTTTCCTTTCCATTTCCCCTCCCACTTTTCCTTTCCTCCTTATATTCCTCTTCCCTTCTGCCCCCCTCTTCCCTTCTTAGGTGCATTTTGATGGTCTTGTCCCATCCTTCATTGGGTTAATTGGGATGCCATGTTTAATCCCATCCTTCATTGGGTTAATTGGGATGCCATGTTTAATCCCATCCTTCATTGGGTTAATTGGGATGCCATGGTTGAGTTTTAGACTATCAAATCATTTTGCTGTATTATTGTTTTATCACATAATTCTTTTGTTGGATTTAAACTGAAATTAGTAAGAGTGAGTGGCCAAAATCAAATCCCAATGGCTCAACTAACAAGGTTGTGGCTCTATCTCCTTAAAAAGGAGCTGTCCAAGCTTATAGTGCTGAAATATATCCTTCAGCCCTGGGATCCTTGAGCTACCAGGAAGCTGTCCACAGCGGTAGTGCTGGCAAGAACTCAGAGTACGCAATCCGCCCTACACAGGCACAAGCCAGATGATCCTAATTTGTCACACTTAAACAATTTGTGGTGTTTTCTGAAAATGAACATTTCAGGGGTGGACGTCCCACCCCGCTATGATAGGAGGTTTCTACTGGAGAGCAGATCAGTATTCAAACACAGTAAGCATGTGTCAAATCCACTGCTTTTTGATTTATTTAATGAGGACAGTGGAGTAGACACAAACCAGCCTAAGAAAAGTTCATTATCCACAGGGGCATTTTTTTTCCTTCTCCAAGTCTTGGTACCCCACTCCGAACTATGGAGCTCTGGAGAAGCATTCAAAGACCTCCAGTTGCCAACTGACCACCTGCCACCCAAATTGAAATGGCTGCTCTTTATTTTGGGCGCCCTGGATTGAGAAAGGGGCAGTCCCACAGGGTCCCTTCCATCTGTACCACTCAGCACTAGTCCCTTGTAGGTTTCACAGCTCTGCTATTTGGGGATCTCGCCTGAGATCAAATTCCGGGCATTAATTGAGAGACAGAGAGAAGAAGCTGTGTTGGCTAATTCTGTTTAATGTAAAAATCAAAAGCCTGGGCTTGCATTGTCTTCTGTTGCGGCCATTTGACAAACAGCAATCAGATAATTGGGGATGACAGCAAAGACCCTTTGTTAGCTCCCAGCGTGCAATCATTCTCCAGTTCAATTTGCACTACAGAGAATTCAAAGACAAACCATTTCCCCCCCCATCCCTGTAAAAAATAAAGTGAGATTGAAACACCCCAAGGAAATTGGGGGAGGGGGAGAGAATGAAGATTAGATTAAATATCATTAATACAACCAAGAGTTTGCAGAATCCTATTAGCATTCAACAAGTCCTGCTGAAAAGAACTATCACCCTTCTGCCAAAGAGCGGATCTTGCAGCTCTCATTAGCATCCTGAATTCTCCCACCCAGAACGTGGAAGGATCATTTGGAAACCTCAATAAAATGACTGCTGAGCAAAGAGAGAGCGAAAGGCTGTAGGAGAAGAAAATGGGTAGGGGGGGAACCAAATGGACTATGGGGTGGGGGGGGGAAGGACAGACTTCTTCTAAAGTCAGTGTTTCCTTGATGAGCAAACTAAGGGAGATGTTTAAAGAATCAGTAGTAGGGGATGAGGCAGGAAGTGAGAGCGTGGAGAGGAAATAGACAACCAAAGAGTCATGCCAAGAAAATAAAGGAGGGTCCCTGACCAGCTTGCCCCATAGGGATCCAGTGAAGTCTTTGGCTGCAGGCTACCAAGTACCGTGGCTGGAGGCTGGGCAGCTCCACCTCTGCTAACTTTGAGCGCTCAGCTCTTTTGCTCCCCACTGGCAAGACTTGGAGGATAGACCCAGAGTGTGAGAAGAATCTGTCAGGATTGGACCCAAGGTCCTCTTTGACCGCCTGGTCAGTTTCCACTGTGGCCCATCAAATACTTCTGGGAAGCTGCTGGAGCACAAAAGAAATGTACAATTCAATTGATTTTAGGTTTTTTTTGGGCAGGGGGGTATTTGGAATATAATAATAATAATAATTTTGATTGAATATCAGTTGATCGATTCATGTCTTTATAGAACATCATCGTTACAGTTCTATTGACTTTATTCAGAATTGTGATTAAGCTATGTTTTGTTCTCGTTTTCCTATTCTCTTGTGGTTTAATTGTTTCTATATTGTTATTATGAAAAATATTTTTTTAAAGCCCACAAGCAGGGCACTGAGGTGGAAACTGGCCTCTATCCCAACTGTGCTCAGTTGGTAGATTGCCCCTGCAGAAGGAGGCTCTATTTCCCTGTCAGGGCATGAAGTTTCTGAGAGATGCCAATTCCAGAGGGCTTTCATCTTCCACAGAGAATTATTGGCAGTACCTTAAAGATGGATACATTTTCATTCCCACATAAGCTTTCAACAGGAGGGTAAAAAATGCGACCGTTGGTGGCAGTTCAAGGCGACTGCTAACTCATGCTAACGCTCCCTCTGTTCTACCTGTTGAACAGCCACCCGGCCCCACCTGTTGAACAGTCACCCAAACCCACCTGTGGAACAGCCACCCAGCCCCACTCAGACCAGAGATTTCCCCAGACCTTCCCACGGTCCCCAACTGCGCCTCTTTCATTCACCTGCCCAACCCCGCAACACCTTTTCCACCTGGAATAAAAGGAAACCCACAGATAGACGCGTCTTACCTCCAGCGCCTCCGGGGAGTGTGAACGGATGTATTCCCACGGCCTCCGGCAAAGGGCTTTCCGACACGCAGCTGCCGTGGGAAAAAAGGGCAGGGGTCTCCGGGTGCGCCCGCGCGCGATCCTGAGACAGTTGCGCCGACTCCCTGGCACGACGCGTGTCTCCGCTGGACTGTCTGAACCGAGAGGGGTGGAGACCAATTTGAGTCAGGCTGCAGGAAGGGTGTGCGGCTGTCCTCCCACCGCCCCGCCCCGCCCCGCCCCCTCCTCTCCTCTTTGGAACCATCAGGCGCAGAGACAATAGCCAGATCTCCTCTTCCCCGCCGGAGCCTGTCCCTTTAAAGCCTCGCTCAGCCCACAGGTGGCCCGTCATCGCCGCGGAGATCCATGACGTCATGCCAAACAGGCAGGGGGGAGGGGCCCACTTCAAAAGAAAAGCCGCCGGCGCGGCCATGGCAACCGGGATTTTTGCAAATGTCATGTGCTGCAACTCAGCCATTTTGTAGAGGGAAGGGGCTGTCTTTCTTACACACCTTGGGCACCTGTGTTGGGGGGGGGGAAGGCGTGAAATTAAAGATTATTTTTTATTATTATTAATAATTTCCAGAGGAGAGTTAGGCAGGTGAGAACCATTGCCCATCTTTTGCAGCTTTGTCCATCTTTTGCAGCAGAATGGGAGTTGGATCCCAGAATAGTCAGGATGAGGAATAAATATAACAACAGAGGAGCCCTGCTGGATCAGCTAGTGGTCCATCTAGTCCAGCATCCTGTGGCCAGCTAGTGGTCCATCTAGTCCAGCATCCTGTGGCCAGCCAGTTCCTTTGGAGGTCCGGCAGCAAGGCACAGACACCGAGACCTTCATAAGAACATCAGAAGAGCCTTGCTGGATCAGCTAGTGGTCCATCTAGTCCAGCATCCTGTGGCCAGCCAGTTCCTTTGGAGGTCCGGCAGCAAGGCACAGACACCGAGACCTTCATAAGAACATCAGAAGAGCCTTGCTGGATCAGCTAGTGGTCCATCTAGTCCAGAATCCTGTGGCCAGCCAGTTCCTCTGGAGGTCTGGCAGCAAGGCACAGACACCGAGACCTTCATAAGAACTTCAGAAGAGCCCTGCTGGATCAGCTAATGGTCCATCTAGTTCAGCATACTCTCTCACACACTGACCAACCAGTTCCTCAGGAGGGCCAACAACAGGGTAAGAAGATTGAAATTTTCATAAGAACATCAGAAGAGTCCTACTGGGTAAGAGTAGTGGTTCATCTAATCCAGCATTCTGTCTCACACACTGGCCAACCAGTTCTTCAGGAGGACAAACAACAAGGTATGGAGGTTGAAACCTTCATCTCCAACTGTTACCCCAATTAGAGGGAACAGGATAAGTTACCCAATACAGATTTAGAGAATCAAAGAGACAGACAAAGAAAATGATTTTAAGAAGTTAGTAGGTTTATTAGAGAGGAACAGGTTGCAAAAGCACCCTGGGAGGAAAGACTCAACTTCGGCTTTGGGGACTGTCCCTTTTATAGGCAAAACTTCACATGATAAGTCATTAAATTCATATATATCACAGAGTTCTTGACAGGATAACATACAAAACTGAAGGACATGCTTTCAGACACAGAGATGTTTTCTTTTGCCATCTCTGAGAGGTATGTCCCATAGATTGATCGTTTCTTTATTACATGTTCATCCTAGCCCTTTCAGGTTAAACTCAGGGTTAATTACAGGACAATCCTTGAACAATTCTCCACATTATTGAAACAACTTATCCTGATGCACCTTGACCCTTGGCATCATCCCAATGCTCCTGCCTTTACCCACTTAGATGGATGGTAAAACACAGGGTCTGACAGGAGGAATGTACTGACAGAGGCAAGTGCAACTCTAGCCCAACTCCCTGTCTCCGACCTTAGTTCAGGCAGGAGAATTTACTGCTGAACGCTTTGGCTGGTGTACCCTTGAAGGCCTTCTTTGTTCTTATGCCTTCAGGATCTGCTGAATCAGCAGAGAGTGTAGGTATCCATGTTGTTTAGTTCTTTGTTATCCAGCTCAAGTGGAGAGTTAGAGTTTTTGTATAATGACTAACTTCAAATAACTAGTATAACATAGGAATAAGTATATCATAAATGTTGAATATAAGTGACAATTAAATGCCATTGGATGTGACTAAATATGATTATATATAAGACTTAAATGTGATTAAATGCGATTAAATGCAGTTAGACTTTCAGTGCTAACACAACATCTGAAGAGTGGTCCATCTAGTCCAGCATCCTGTGGCCAGCCAGTTCCTCTGGAGGTCCGGCAGCAAGGCACAGAGACCGAGACCTTCATAAGAACTTCAGAAGAGCCCTGCTGTGTCAGACCAATGGTCCATCTTGTCCAGCATCCTCACAGTGGCCAACCAGTTCTTCAGGAGGGCCAGCAACAGGGTATGGAGGCTGAAACCTTCATAAGAACATCTGAAGAGTTCTGCTGGGTCAGGCCAGCATCCCCACACTGACCAACCAGTTCTTCAGGAGGGCCAACAACAGAGTATGGAGGTTGAACCCTTCATAAGAACATCGTAAGAGCCCTGCTGGGTCAGACCAAAGGTCCATCTAGTTCAGCATTCTCACAGTGGCCAACCAGTTCTTCAGGAGGGGCAACAACAGGGTCTGGAGGGTGAAACCTTCATAAGAACATCAGAAGAGCCCTGTTGGGTCAGACCAGTAGCCCATCTAGTTCAGCATCCTGTTTCACAATCAACCAGTTCTTCTGGAAGTCCAATGACTGGGGGTTTAGAAGATTTCTCTCTCTGAATCTGGAAGGTCCCTTTAGTCACCCCTGCAAAGGGAATCAGGAATTTTTAGAATGAAAGAATGAAATTGCATGGTAGTATGTGATTGCAATTTATCCATTGGATGGGTATCTTTGGCAGAGAAAGGATAAATAGGTGTGTTTGATCAAAGTGTGGCAGTTTAGTAGAGCCCGCTTTACTTTGCAAATATAAACTGATTTGTGGAGTGATATTCATTTTTGAACTGCATGAATGTTCACTTGGAGCTCCACACGCAAACACCAACTGCACATTTTCTGCATGCTGGCACGCTTCCAGAAGCTCAGAAGAGCTTCCCGGTTGAGGAATGATCATTTCTGCATAATCTGAAGGTATCAACCCTAATACCCAGACACACAAGGATGGTTCTTGGAAAACGGAGGCAGGCAATGGCAAACCACCTCGGCTTCTGCCTTGCCTTGATAACCCCAGGAAGTGGCATTTCATGAGGTCACCATGAATCAGTTGCAATTTGACAGCACAGTGTATAGTCCAAAGGGTTGCTAACATGTCATTCTGTTTTTCAAAGACCTGCTGTAGTGGTCAGAGCGTGTTCTAATCTCTGCTTGCTGTGAAACGTACTGGATGATTTAAAGCCAATCACACTCACAGCGTGACTTACCCCATAGAATTGTTATAACAATAAAATGGAGGAAAAGAGAACCATGTCCTTGGAGAAGGGACAAGACAAAAATGTACTGAATCAATGCTAAAAGTGACTTCAGAATAATTCTGATATAGAGAAGAGGAGGAGGAGTTTGGATTTATACCACCCTTTATCTCCTGTAAGGAATCTCAAAGCAGCTTTCAAACTCCTTTTCTTCTCCCCACAACAGACACCTTGTGAAGTAGGTGGGGCTGAGAGAGATCAGAGAGAACTGTGACTAACCCAAAGTCGCCCATCCGGCTTCATGTGGAGGAGCTGGGAAACAAAATCCAGTTCACCAGATGAGAGTCCTCGCTCTTGAGAAGTAGTGGAACATCAAACCTGGTTCTCAAGATTAGAGTCCGCCTGCTCTTAACCACTACACCACCCTGGCTGTATAAGAGAAATTTCACCCACCTGTCACATGGAGAAACTAATACATCAACTGAACCATCATGGATCTCATATCATTCCTTCATTCCTTTCTAGGGAACATTCCAAAAACCTGAATGTGTACATCATCATCATCATCATCATCATCATCATCATCATCATCATCATCATCATCATCATCATCATCATCATCATCATCATCATCATCATCATCACCCCCCCTCACCCCCCACCATTTATTCCATTCATAGGCACTGCCACATGCGCTGCTCCACAACTTCCAGCATATAATAAAATACAGTGAAAATTAAGTATGTTAAAACCTAACTGTATATTTGTTTGTTTGTTTGTTTGTTTATTAGATTTTAAACCGCCCATCCCCAAAGGGCTCTGGGTGGTGTACAGCAGGCCAGCAACAACATTACACAACAACATTACACACAGCAGGCCAAGAACAACATTATACACAATAAATAAGTTAAATTAAAAACAATTTACAGAATCTATAAAACCATAAAAACACAGCAGCAACAGTATTGTGTGACGCCCAATTCCAAGGCAGGGAGGGGACAGTAGTGCTAATTAGATGTTATATCGGACGTGCCAATTATGGAGTAGCACGCAACACGGGGGCATCCTGGAGGGGGAATCCACGGCCTGGTGGAACAAAACTGTTTTACAGGCCCTGCGGAATTCACTGAGATTCCACAGGGCCCGCACCTCTGATGGAAGAGTGTTCCACCAGGCAGGGGCCAAGGCCGTAAAAGCCCTGGCCCAGGTAGAGGCCAGCTGCATCATGGAGGGGCCAGGGACCACCAGAAAATTGGCCTCTGCCAATTGCAGAGGCCTACCCAGGACATATGGGGTGAGACGGTCACGAAGGTATGAGGGTACAAAGCCGTGCCTTAAAGGTTAGTACCAACACATTGAAGGTGACCTGGAATTCCACTGGAAGCCAGTGTAGAACTATAAAATAAGTCTAGATTCTGAGTAAGATTCTCAGACATTAAATACAAGTTCTTATTATCATATCCAAGAAAAACAGAAGGAGAAAGAGGAGAAAAAAGGTCTCTCAACTCTTTCAGCCTCACCCACCTCTCAAGGTGTACTTTGTGGGGAGAGTAAGGGAAAAGGATTTTGTAAGCCCTTTGAGCATCCTTACAGGAGAGAAAGGTGGGGTATAAATCCAAACTCATCAAATTCATCTTCTGATTCCTGAGTGGGGTGGGGAGGGGAAAACGTTGTGATAAAATTGAATGAAGGCTACAAGGTTTAATCAGTAGATTAGCTGCCAGGTGATTAATTGATTGTGGCCAGTTTTAATATGTAATAGCATATTTTATATGGTGAAACTGCAGCTTTCCAGCGGTAATTCTCTTGGACTTCCACATGTTTTGTTGATTTGTTAATTGCATCATTTGGCACATGTGGCGACATTCTCAAAGTCTCCCAGAGAGGCTGGAAATTGAATTAAAACTCTAAAATTCTAGAGAAGCCCCTTGCTTGAAGATCCTTGCTGGCTTCAAGAAAATACCCTAGCATCCTCAAGCAGGAGGTGGCATGGGAAGTCCCCAATAAGCCCACAAATAAATCTTCCTTTGTCATTCTTCCAGATTCAAAACCCATAGGTTCCCACAAAATAGTATCAAGTCAAATTTATTGTATATAGCCACTGGTCATCAGGAATAAGGAATAAGACAGTCACATATATTACACAAATACAAATAAGATATTAAAACATAATAAAGTTCAGCTTTAGAAACTGAATGGCTACTCCCTTCAAAACCACCTTGCGCCTTATTTTGCCAGGGTAAGAACAAATCAGGGGCATACCGCCCAGGGGGACATATGGGGTCAAATGTCCCCGGGCTATGGCCATTTAGTCATGGGGTGGGGGGCAGAAAATCACTCCCTACACCCCTCCTCCTAGTGCCAAAAAACCCACCATTTGGTTGTGGTGGGGGAGGGTGGCCACCCATATGGGTTGGAGGCAGAAAGCTCAAATTTCGCACCGGGCTACATTTTCCCTAGATACGCCTCTGGAGGAAACAAAGCAACTCAGTGTGAGATGTTTGCATCAGAATCAGACAGCAAAATATGGGGAATCTGTTTAAGCACCATAGTCCTGTACGCTGCGTGGGGGGCTGCCATTTTAAATGTTCCTCCCGCAGATGAGAAATGGCACCAACAAGTGGGGAAGGTTCCAGGCCAGTCTATTCCCTGAAGTGCTAGCTTTCTACTTGTGGGGATTTTCTGCTTACTCTGAGGCAGCATTAAAAACATGCCCTCTTCCACCGACTGTCTGTAGTTTGTTCTCCCACCTCACAACTCCAGCCACCTTATCCCATCGCTTGGGTAGCCCAAGGCTACCATTTCTCCTCCTCTGCTGTCTCCTGCTTCACTGCTAGCATGGCCAGGATAGCACACTTCCATCCAGTATGCCAAAGTACATGCCACAGGGCACAGAATGGCTGCCAATTAAGTTAACAATTTGGCTGGAAAAGGTCTCATTGGGCCAGTGCAAAATCCACAGGGCGCAAAGGCACACGGAGGGCACACATATCTATTCCACTGGCATAGTGTGGCTGCTCACAAGACCAGAGCCTCTTCCCCAGCATTTTTCTAAAGTCTGGCCAGGTTGAGCTGCAGACAAATCATTCATCCGGGCAAAGTTCAATTATGACAAATGATATTTTGCCCTGCTGAACACCTCCTCTTTCGGGAGCTGCGAACACTTGACAAACATTAATTAAACCTCTGTGCAGCCTCGGGGAGAAAGTAAACACGGCCTGTTCCTTGCCTGGTTTTATGCAGCAAAGAAGGAGAGAAAGCAAAGCTCACCTATTTAACCAGCCGTCCACTTTCCCCTCATTAGCACCATGAGCAATAGTAGAGGAGTCACATGGTCCATTTTTATCCTGCCCCTCTTCCAAAGATCGTGGGTTGGCAGGCACACCCCTGTGACCTTCAGCACCTTGTCAGATCTGGATGCGAAAAAGCGACTGGCTCATGGTGACGGGGGATTTGAACCCAGGTCTCTATTTGTCATAGTGTCCACCGATATCCGATCTGCCACCGACCTCCTTCTTCCCCAAAGAATCTTCCTTATCTAAACAATAAAACGCTAAGCAATCGAGTGTCCTGACGACGAAGCCTCCACCAATGCGAGAGCAGGAGTCACAAAGTGCAGACTACAGAGATCAGTTCCCCTGCAGGGTGGATTTTGGGGCATCGTACCTCTCTGAGGCCTCTATCTCCCTGGGCTAATTCCCCCATCTGCAGGAGTTTCCCAGCCTGGATTGGGCAATTCTACCCCCCACCCCCCCACCAATGGCAAGAAAGAACGCAGCCACTCTTGTTCCAACTGCTACAGAAAAGGCCATCAAAATTAGGGGAATACAACCAAGCACCTCTCCCTGTTGTTTAGAATATTTCTTTTCTTCAGCTTCCATGGTTTCCATTATTGAAACGTGAAATACTTGGAGAGCCCTTGTGGGAAAAAGAGGCACATTGGTGAATGAAGACAGCCATTCCAGTGCTTGCCCTGGGCGTCACTTTCTGTAGATACATCATCACATCACAACATTTACTAGGCAGACTATGTCAATGCACTGCTTTGTCATTCCCTTCCCCTTTCAACTCTGATTACACGGTTCTATGCAGTGGTGAGATTCAAATAATTTGTTTACAAGCACCATTTTAACAACCACCGGTTCTGCCAAAGTGGTGTGAACCTGCTAAATCTCACCACTGGTTCTATGAGTACATCTCACATTGCTTGGAGGAAGATCACCAGCGCTATCCAGTACAGGATTACTCTGGGGCTGCGTCATGAAGTCAATCTCATCCATGCATCTTGTGCTTGATTTCTTTACATGGCATAAGCAACACACTGGGAACCCTGCCTCCATTCTTGCTCGGTGCAGATAAGAAACAGTTAGACAGAAGGAACTGGCAGATGACTCAGGGAAGAGAGGGCACCCAAGTTTGCATAATCCCATGGCACACACCTTTGGCTTGTTATGCTTTGCATCCGGCAGTAGAAATGTAATTTTCAAGCCGCTCTGTGCTCCGAGAAGTCAGGCTTTAAGAGGCAGACAACACAAGCATTAACAAGGAGAGGGGGAAAAACAAAACATTTCCCAAACTGAAGTGATCTCGATTGCCTGATAGTGTTTGTGCAAACATCTTTTCAGGCAGAACTCAGCACAAGTTGTATTTTCTCTGCTATCACACCAAGATGACACTTAATGTTTTCGAAGTGGTTTGAAGTTGAAGTTCTCAGCATGTGGGTATTATGGTGTGTGAAGTACAGTGCTGGTGGAAAACAAAGTATCAAGGGTCTGGCACTAAAGCAAGCAAACAAACAAAAAATCAGATTTCGTCGGGGTATCTAGAAGATGAAATGAAGAAGATTTTGGATTTATATCCCACCTGTAAGGAGACTCAAGGTGGCTTACAAGCTCCTTTCCCTTCCTCTCCCCACAACAGACACCTTGGTAGGTAGGTGGGGCTAAAAGAGTTGGGAAAGAACTGAGACTAGCCCAAGATTACCCAGCAATAATTTGTTATTGTTAAAATTAGTCCCGGGATATGTCACCATCTATTTATTTATTATGTTCTGTTTATGCTGCTAGTGTTGTTTATTGCTACGACCATTATTGTTTATATAACCTATTTTGTTATGTTATGATTATCAATGCCTTTGATATGTGATGTTATGGTTGAAATGTTGATGTTGTTGTTTTCTATGATGTTATGTTAGGATTATTGATGCCTCTGTTTTGTGACATTATGACATTGAAATGTTGATGCTTCTGTTATTATTATCCTATGTTTAAACTGTTATATTTATTGTAATTCAGAATGTTTTGTTATAATACTATGTTATTTCATGCCTATTGATATTATGTTTTTTGATGGTTGTTGCTAATGTGATGATTATTGATTGTGTTATTTGCAGCTGTTGTTCACTGCCCTAAGCCCTTCAGGGGAGGGCAGTATACATATCTAATAAATCAAATCAAATCAAGAATGTAGGAGTGCGGAAACACATCTGGTTCACCAGATAAGCCTCTGCCACTCAGGTGGAGGAGTGGGGAATCGAACCTGGTTCTCCAGATTAGAATCCACCTGCCCTTGACCACTACACCATACTGGCTCTCTAGACTGCAAACTATCATCCATTTTATGGTTTCCCCCCAGTGAATACTGGGAGTTGCAGATTGGTAAGGCTTCTGACAATTCCACCCAACCTTCTTCAATCAGCTCCTAGGACTGCAGATTCCGTGGTTCTCAAAAGAGACAAAGTCTGCTACCACTATTACTATTATGTTGCCATTAAGTCGCAGCTGAGTTATGCTGACCTCTGTTAGACAAGAGTCTAACAGAGATAGGTGGTTTGTCATTGCCTGCCTCTGCAGAGGACCACTGGATTTACTTGGTCTCCCAGTGTGGTGTAGTGGTTAAGAGTGGTGGACTCTGATCTGGTAAGCTGGGTTTGGTTCCCCACTCATCCACATGAATGGCAGTAGTGGCATAGTGGTTAAGAGCAGGTGGATTCCAAACTGGAGAACCGGGTTTGATTCCCCACTTTGCCGCTTGAGCTGTGGAGGCTTATCTGGGGAAACTAGGGCCCTTTCCGCACAGCAGAAAGGGCGCCTCTCCACCAGCAGAAATTATGCCGGTGGGGAGGAGGGGGTCGTTCTCACAGGAGCGTGTGAGCGGCCCCAGCAGAGGCCAGCACAGAAGAGGCGGCTCTGCACGGAGTCGCCTCTTCTGCGTCCCCCCCCCACTCACCTTGTCCTCCAGCGTCGGTGTGGAGGGCTGCAGGGACCCGCCCATGCTGCCCTCCAACCTCCAGGGGTCAGAGGGCAGCGTGGGTGGGTCTCAGCCAAAAACCTCCCTCAGGAAGGGAGGTGGAAAGCGGCGCCTTCACACCGCTCGGGGCCGCACAGGCCTGTGTGAACAGCTGCCCAGGGACGGCATTTTTGCTGTCACTGGGCCACTGTAAATGGCCCATGTGGAAAGGGCCTAGATTAGTCTGTACACTCCAACACACACCAGCTGGGTGACCTTGGGCTAGTCACAGTTCTTTGGAGCTCTCTCAGCCCCACCTACCTCACAGGGTGTTTGTTGTGGGTGGGGGGAAGGGAAAGGAGATTGTAAGCCCCTCTGAGTCTCCTTACAGGAGAGAAAGGTGGGATATAAATCCAAACCTCCTCCTCCTCCTCCTTCTTCTTCGTACCACCCATAAACAGAGTCTGCCTAGTAAACGTCATGATGTGATATCACCCCATGTGTCAGTAGTGACCCACTGCTTACTCACCTTTACCTCTGTCTAAACAGAATAAATTTCAATAGTTTTCTGCAAACAAGGAGAACCTTGCTTTGGAGAAGAAGTCCATCCATTAGGGGCCACCACTGAAAATGCCTTGCAAACAAACAAATCACCCTATAAACAAAGTTTGCCTAGTAAATGTTGTTACCCTATGGGTCAGTAATGAACACGTGCTGTGGTAGGTACTTGGCAGTTTTCTGCCACTGACTTGTCAGTAGCAGTTCTCTGGAAATGAAAGACAGTTTCTTCTCTGGAATAAAAAAAAATCCTTGATCCAAATAGAGTATCATTTCTAAAACTTTTTCCGAAATGGCATAGCCCTTTCATGAACTTTTAGGAGTGGCATATTTCTGCCATGGGCTAGTGGGTTATAAATTATCTCTACTCAAATTATAATTTGATGACTAGGTGGTATCTCAGCAGAGATGGCTGTTAAAGAGGAGGATATGACCATGCATAGTACTAGCTCCAGGAACTTCCACATTCAGCAGCAGTCAACCTTTGAATACCAGTGCATAGTACTAGCTCCACCTTCCAAAGTGGCCATTTCCTTCGGGTGAGCTGATCTTTGTCTCCTTGAAATCAGCTGCAATTGCTTGACAGTTGGTAGCCCTACATCCTCAGAACAACATGGAAAACACAAACAAGGGAACCCACACTAGAAGCTGTAAATACAAGCAGTGATGTAAGTATAGATTTTTTATGGGGGGATCAGGGGGCAGGGACATTCCCCCACCCGCCCCTGGGGGCAGAGACACGCCTCCCCTGGCCCCGCCCCCGCCTCAGTGATTATAAAAGCAGCTCTCAGAGGCCAGGGACAGCAGACTCCCCTGTCCCACCCCACCCCGCCCTGCCCCGCCAGCTGGGCTCCCAGCCAGCAGCCGGCAGTCCCTTCTGCCCTCCCCTCTGGGCAGAGGCGTAGATAGAGAAAATGGAGCCCCGTGCAAAATCTGAGTTTTGCAGGGCCCCCGATGGACGGCCACTGTGATGCTGGAATCCACCCCCAAACAGCATCACTTTCCATGGTGTTTAAACTAGGGAGCCCAGATTCTTCTTTTAAATTCACCTTGAAGGGAGAATCTGGTGTCCCCAGTTAAAACAACATTGAAAGTGGATTATCCCCCACCCTGAAACACCACTTTCAATGTTTAAACTGGGGACCTCAGATTTTCCCTTTAAATCCGTGCTGAAGGGGTTGGATTTAAAAGGACAATCTGGGGGAAAAATTTTGGGGGGATGCCTGCTATCAGGGGTGTAATTGTTAAGCTAGCAGCACCAAACTTTCAGGGTATCTTTAGGAGACTCTCCTAATGATACCACCCAGGTTTGGTGAAGTTTGGTTCAGAGAGTCCAAAGTTATGAACCCTCAAATGTGTAGCCCCATCTCCTATTAGCTCCCATTGGAAACAATGGGGGATGGGGCACCCCCTTTGGGAGTCCATAACTTTGGACCCCCTGAACCAAATCTCACCAAACCTGGGTGGTATCATCAGGAGAGTCTCCCAACAAATCCCTGAAATTTTGGTGCCTGCTTGCTTTCACTTTCTACACCCTGCAGGCCAAAAACAAAAAAAAACACAAATGGGGGCAGAGCTTCTGACATGTAATGGGGGGGTTTGAACCTGAGAACCCCCCTCACCTACATCCTTGAATACAAGTCAGGATCCTGTTTGAACAGCCAATAAGCTGGCAAAAGTTCCAATATAATGTATAACAACAGTGGCAGAAGTCAAGCTGAATTGCTGCTTGTACTATGCCAATATCAGCTGGAAGCAAGTTGAATTTCTGCCTGTCTTCTGTCAATATATCAGAACAAGCAAATTCACATCAGCAAATGAATTTCCGCCTGAACTGATGTGACTGGAGCAGGCAGAACAGTAAAGAACAACAGCATCGGGGTATGATTTTATTATTGCACGTTCCATTGAAACCTTTGCTAGGTTATCAGCTGTTCACACGGGATCCTGTCTTGAACTGACAAAATCTCCATCCATGGCAGAACCCTGTGCAAAAGCCAAATGCCGAGGCATAGCTCCAAGGGGGCAGGTGTGTGTGTGTGCAACGCATCGGGTGAGCACCCCTGTGGGGGCGCGGTGAGGGGGTGATGGGGGTGTTCCAGGTTGGGACGGGGGCGTTCCGGGGCAAAGCAGGGGCAGACATTGGCGTAGCAGGGGCAGAGGATGCACCAGTGCATGAAGCGCTTCCCCCCCTTGCTACGTCTCTGGCCCAATGCCTGATGGGAGGCCAAGCCTGCTTCTTGGCTGTCCTCAGGTCTTTCCCCGCTGCCCTCAGAGTCAGCCCTGAACTCCCCACGCAGCGTGTTGGTGTCAGTCCTGCCACGAGACAGCCATTCTGTTTCCCTGAAGCATCAGACCAGGCAGTGGCTGGTTAGCTTGACTTGAGAGCACCAGGCCTCATTCAACCTGGGTCTGGGCGAAAGAAAAGCCTGCAAAGTGTCCCCCGCCACTCCCAATGGTTCAAAGGTGGAGGTAACAGATGTCCCCTATCAGCACCACATCACCTGAGGCTGGCTCGGGAGTGTTTGCTTTAACAGCGTCATCAGTAACTGATTATTGGCACCGGCAGGGAACATCTGTTCAATTTACAGAAATGGCTGCACAGTCCCTACCCTCACCTGACATCCTCCCCAGGTTTTATTGAATCTTCGGGCCTGGCAATTGCCTTTAATTTCATTGCTGGCCTTGTGTGAGAATAATATATATATAAAAAAGCACCTCCCCCGGAGCTCTGGCAAGACACACGCGTCGATGGCCTCTTCCTTCCATCTCAGTCGCTGCCCTTTATTGGATGCAGCAAGCATCAAAGCACATCAGAGCCCCTTGACGGCATCTGTCTCAAAGCACGGCTGGATCCATGCACCTCGGGCACCCGAGGCACCGGAACTATCAAGGCTGTGGGGCGGGGGGAGGATAGCCGAGGCGACATTGGCTTAGGAGTCCACAAAAACCTGGATTTTGATCCTTCTTTCACATGCCACGTTGAGCCTATGAAACTGTCTTATCCAGAAGGAGAAGAAGAAGAGTTGGATTTATATCCCCCCTTTCTCTCCTGTAAGGAGACTCAGAGCCAGAGGGGCTTACAATCTCCTTTCTCTCCCCCCCTCAACAGCAAACACCCTGTGAAGTGGGTGGGGCTGTGAGCGCAGAAAAAGAAAAATATTTTTTTCTCTTCCTAGCCAGGCCCCGGATGGCAGCAGCCACAATCTGCAGAGCGAGAGGCCATGTAGGCTCCCTGCCCTGACCCATTAGCATTTGGCCTAATGGAATTCATAGTGTCATATAGGACCCCTTTTGTTCTAAATCATGCCCAAGAATGTAAGCATCCCAATGATAAAGGGAAAACTCCCATTTTCTGTCTAAGAAACAATCTTTCCCTGGCACCAAGGTTCTGAGATACTCCAGAGGAAGTGTCAATAGTTAGCCTCTTTTGTTTAGGTTAAGCCAGGGCCATAAAGGCACATTTAGATAAGAAAGCAGAAACATCCGAGGAACAGGATGTCAATAGTGTGAAATATGCTAAATCAGGTCAAACTACAAATCTAAATCTCTGCATGTTTTGGGAACATTGAGAACATCTCCTGGCATATTGGCATATTGATGACTTAATTGTGACATTATTGCTGTAATTCTTTCTGCACCATTTGATGTACTCTGGCTTGTACCCTTTATAAACCCCTGCTTTTTCTCAGTTGAGCGCAACTCTCCTGATTCTAGCGGAAGCCCTTGTTGGTCTGAATAAAATTATTTCTTTAATTTTATTCTCTTGTCGGTTTGGCTCATTTGCCTCTAATTCTGTATCCCGAACCTGCTGTGACAGGGCTGAGAGGGCTCTGAAGAACTATGACTAGCTCAAGATCACCCAGCTGGCATGTGTTGGAGTGTACAAGCTAATCTGGTTCACCAGATAAGCCTCCACAGCTCAACTGGCAGAGTGGGGAACCAAACCCAGTTCTCCAGATTAGTGTGCACCTGCTCTTAACCACTACACCACGCTGGCTCTCATCCAGCTCAGTATTGTTGGTATTGATGACCCTTGAAGTCCCTTCCAACCCTATTTTTCCATGAGAAAGACACATGGATTTTTCTAAAACTTCTGCCTGTCCAGCAGCTGCTCTGTGCAGCCGTTTCCTACATTGGAAGTCCAAAATTAAGCCCTTTCATTTCCTTTTGTTTTCAGTGTGGCTCTCTCATTCCCCATTTAATCAGATATCAGCTACACACAACTCCAGAAATGTATAAAAATGCATCAAATAAATACTGGAAATGTGAACAGCAAGAAGGGACACTTTATCATCTACAGTGGGCTTGTTATAAGGCTAGAGATGTCTGGAGGTTAATACATTGAACCATCCAAATGATGTTAAAAATGAACATACAAATGAGACCAAGGTGTGTGTTTTTTGGAAGGGGGGACTTATGAATAGGAGTTCAGAAAGAAAATATGGATACTATATGCACAAAAATGGAAAAAATCTAGTTATTCTAACAACTGCAAGATATTAGAATTAGCAGAAATGGCTAAGCTTACATAGTTGCAAAGAAGGGGATCAGAATAATTTTTTTGGACAACTGGAAACCTACAATAAAATATATAGACAAAGAAGGAAAAATGTATTGTCAAAGAGTTTCATGGCTGGATTCAACTGGTTGTTGTGGGTTTTCCAGGCTGTGTGGCCGTGATCTGGTAGATCTTGTTCCTAACATTTCGCCTGTATCTGTGACTGGCATCTTCAGAGGTGTATCACAAGTTCCACCCAAACACTTCCCTCTGTGATACACCTCTGAAGATGTCAGCCACAGGTGAAGGAGAAACATTGGGAACAAGATCTAGCAGACCATGGCCACATAGCCCGGAAAACCCACAACAATCAAGGAAAAAATGAACTGATGGCTTTTTAAAGGTTAATGGACTTTCAAATTAAGAACTAATAGTGAAAAGTGTGATGTTGATCAATCTATAAGAAATGTTTATAAAGGGGTAACTCTGTTTATGTTACTAAGGACCAAGAGTTAAACTTGTTTGCAACTCATACTCAATGCAGACAAAATTAGAAGTCCCTACAATAGATGTACTCATCTATATTTGTAATCTCTGTAACTTTTTTGGGGGGCGAAAGTGCTTTTAAATGTCTGTATTGTTGAAGAAGGAGAGCAAAGCTGATCTTTACACAGGACCAGTTCTTCACAAAACAAACAAATTCTTTCAGCCTCCCTTCAGGATGATTTTATGGGCTCTGGTTGTCAAACTCAAATTCTTCCTTCTCTGCTAGTTTCATTCCAGTTTCTGCACAACTTTCCTCTGTCCCATCCCGGTGGGTAGCTGCCAGCCAGATCGTTAAAGAAATACGTTGTAGCTATTCAAAACCACCAAGCAGGTATCTCCAGCTAGTTTCGAAAGCATCCAACTGGCCGTCAGCAGCTTGGTTTGCAAAAGCAATCAAGCTCTTGAAAAGATGGCTCGTCTCTACTGTTGACATCACACAATAGTGTTGTGCAGTTGAGTAGTTTTATCGTGAGGCGAGGGGATGGGTGGGGGGTTAGCTTTTGTAGCTGGGACAATGGGGTGCAAAGAAGTAGGGGAATTATTCTAACGTTTTGGTAGGGACACTGATGTGTCGATTGCCAGTTCTGCCTTTTGTTGTGGTTCTTGAGGGTGGATTGTTGCCAAAATGATATTATCTTTTTGGGGTGGGGATTAAAATCCCTGGATGAAATACAGTCATTTCTGAGGAGATTTTCCCATCTTGCATTTTCCTAAATGGGGCAGAGAGAATGAAGGACCTTGCGGTCATCTCACCTGCTGAAGAAAAAAGCCAGTTTGCAGTGCAGAATGTAACCACAGGAGAAAGGAAAATCTGCAGAGAAAGAAATGGAATTTTGGTGTTATGATCTGGTAGCCCTGGGACTAGGAATTTATATCCCTCTATGTGAGTCTGCGGCTGATTGTTTGCTGCACCTGTTCTAGCAACCATGTTCTAGAAGTCCCACAGACTTGGGGGATGGGCGCCAAACAGGTGTGTCATTTGCCAAACACAACTGAGCAGGCTAGATATTGTAATAACTGGAAACAGTTCACTCAGTGACATTACACACAGCAGAGGTCCTGAGATTCGTAACAACCCCTTCTGACTTTAAATAAAAAATCTATGTGTTTATTGGTGAAGCTGCATGGGAACTTGTAACAGATGGAACTGGACTCTTGCATAGCTTAATTACTGGGATTCTTTAGTAAATCTGAATTGCTGTCAAATCTACAGGCAAAGCAAATACTTTCTGCTTCACTCGCTGAGGCAAGATCTACACACAGGCACCCAGCTGAGATGGAAATGTGGAAACCCCGAGGGGTAGAACAGACTCTGTCAAACTGCGGGTGGAGGATCACATTCTTCTATTCTCTCCTCAGTTCTGTTTCGAAACAGTCTTACTGACTGGAGAGAAGGCAGCATGATATAGCTGAGAGAAGGAAGCATAGTATAGCTTGATCTTGGCAGATCTCAGAAGCTAAACAGGGTTAGTACTTGGAAGAGAGACATCCAAGGAAGGCTCTGCAGGGGAAAGCAATGGCAAACCACCACTGCTTCCCACTTGGCTTGAAAGCCCCTTGCTGGAGTCACCATAAACCTTGGATGGGAGACCACCAAGAAAGGCTCTGCAGAGAAAGCCAATGGCAAACCACCTCTGCTTTTCACCTGCCTTGAAAGCCCCTTGCTGGAGTCACCATAAACCTTGCATGGGAGACCACCAAGAAAGGCTCTGCAGAGAAAGGCAATGGCAAACCACCTCTGCTTTTCACTTGCCTCGAAAGCCCCTTGCTGGGGACACCATAAACCTTGGATGGGAGATAACCAAGTAAGGCTCTGCAGAGAAAGGCAATGGCAAACCACCTCTGCTTTTCACCTGCCTTGAAAGCCCTTTGCTGGGGTCACCATAAACCTTGGATTGGAGACCACCAAAAAAGGCTCTGCAGAGAAAGCCAATGGCAAACCACCTCTGCTTTTCACCTGCCTTGAAAGCCCCTTGCTGGAGTCACCATAAACCTTGGATTGGAGACCACCAAAAAAGGCTCTGCAGAGAAAGCCAATGGCAAACCACCTCTGCTTTTCACCTGCCTTGAAAGCCCCTTGCTGGAGTCACCATAAACCTTGGATGGGAGACCACCAAGAAAGGCTCTGCAGAGAAAGCCGATGGCAAACCACCTCTGCTTTTTACCTGCCTTGAAAGCCCCTTGCTGGAGTCACCATAAACCTTGGATGGGAGACCACCAAGAAAGGCTCTGCAGAGAAAGGCAATGGCAAACCACCTCTGCTTTTCACCTGCCTTGAAAGCCCCTTAAACCTTGCATGGAAGACCACCAAGAAAGGCTCTGCAGAGAAAGGCAATGGCAAACCATCTCTGCTTTTCACCTGCCTTGAAAGCCCCTTGCTGGGGTCACCATAAACCTTGGATGGAAGACCACCAAGGAAGACAGATTCATCAATCAGGTTGCCTCTGATTATAACAGATGAACGCAGAACCTTTGACTGTCAGACACATTTTCTGCAAAATTCACGGAATCCCTGATTCTGTCCTGCATGCACGCTTCCTTGGATACAGCATTTATTGGAAGTGCCACCATGTTCCTGTGCTTACAATTATGTTATGCCATCCAGTCTTGTATGTAAAACAGACCAAAAATGCCAGCCTCCAGGTGGGACCTGGGATCTTAATTACAGTTCATATCCAAACTACAGAGGTCAATTCCCCTGGAAAATAGGGATGCTTTGCAGGGTGTACTTTGTGGTATTGTACACTACTTGAGGTCCCTGGCTGTTTGGAGGCTTCGTCTCCAAATCTCCAGGAGTTCCCTCACCTAGAACTGGCAATGCCACTTCCACCCCCAGCAGTGGCCAGGAGTGGGGTGGGGATCAAGCAACATGAATGCAGAAGCACATTTTAGTCTGGAATGTATGGAAACCATCCTGGCTTCATTCTGAGGTATATCATCACTTAAGACAGCCAGCGTGGTGTTGTGGTTAAGAGCAGGTGCACTCTAATCTGGAGAACTGGGTTTGATTTAAATCAGAGCTGTCTTAAAATGCTGGGAGGGGATATCCAAGAAGAAGAAGAAGAAGAAAGAAGAAGAAGAAGAAGAGTTTGCATTTATATTCCCCCTTTCTCTCCTGTAAGAGACACAAAAGGGCTGACAATCTCCCCCCCCCACCACCACCCCCGCAACAACAAACATCCTGTGAAGTGGGTGGGACTGAGAGAGCTCTGAAGAGGTGACTAGCCCAAGGTCACCCAGCTGGCCTGTGTTGGAGTGCACAAGCCTCCACAGCTCAAGTGGCAGAGTGGAGAATCAAACCCAGTTCTCCAGATTGGAGTTCCCCTGCTCTTAAGAACTACACCACGCTGGTTCTCGTAAAGGGGTCATAAAACCCTCCTGTAATGACTGCAATGGAAATCAAGGGCAGGCTCAGTAGCTTTCCTTACAGGCATTGATCTGAAAGCATAGGAGATGTGACCTTTTACCCTTTGCCTGTCCTCCACCTTATCATCCAGACTTGGGGTGAGCAAACCCTGTCCTCACCATACCTTTGTGACAGCTCAGAGGAATCATTTATAAGTTTGTGTTGGGGAGTTTGAGAGAGAGGGGGGGTCCTTTGGCCTGTTTTCGACCCCCTCCTGCTCTCATTTAAGCAACCTGCTTGGCTAGATGATGGGGAGATGTGCTCCCAGTGAGTGAAAAGTGTCCCATAGTTTGCAGGAGGGCAGCATCAGAGGTGGGATCCAGCAGGTTCTCACAGATTCCAGAGAGTAGGTTACTAATTATTTGTGTGTGCCGAGAGGGGGTTACTAATTGGTGATTTTGCCACGTGATTTTTGCCTTAGTTATGCCCCTCCTCTCAGCAGTAGCGTGCAGAACTTGAAGCAATCTAGCAGGAGGTGCACCGGCGTGCATTCGTTTTCTGCCCAAGGACTGGCGCAGCGGCTGCGTCCTTGCCACAGCCCTGCCCAGGAATGCCCCTCCCAGGAATGCCCGGCTACGCCCCCGTCGTGCCCCACCCAGCCCCATTGGCGCTACGCCACATTTTGAATCCCACCACCATGGGAACCTGTTACTACAATTTTTGGATCCCACTACTGGGCAGCATGTTGGTGAAAATGTGCAGGGCCAACTGCAGCCATGCGGCAGGATGCTGGAGAAGCACTTGGCTGTCCTTGAGTGAGCAGTGCTTGAATAACACAGCCAGACAAAGGCAGTCCATAGATATGTCAGGAGGAGAGGGAGCGTTTACCCTTCCTGCAGCATCTTCCTCATGCAGACAGTAGCACACCCTCCAACGGTGCCTGTTTGATAGGTGCCTTGTTTATTTCTCCCTCATCTCCCCCCTTCCTTTCCAAACGATGCTGAAAGCTCCATGCAGCATCATTTCATTTTCTTTAGCAATTCACGAACCCAGATTTCAAGGTGCCCTGACCTCAATTCTCCCTTCTTTAGATGCCGTCTTTCCCTCATTTTCAAATCCAGAGAAAGGGCTTTAGATGCAAGTCTCCCGTTACTGAAGAAGTGACCAGAAGTGAAGGGAGTGTTGCAAAATGGCCTCATTTTAAAGCATTGTGGGTATCTTCACAATGCAATGGAAATATGCCTTCTCACACATCCCGAGTCCAGCTGTTGGCTTGTTTCTTAATATTCCAAAAATGGAACTCTTTGATTTCAACCACTTTTACAGGATACCAGGGAGTCCATGAGCTTTCGACCTGGGTTTGAGCACTCAGTACATGCTTAAGGGACATTGATTCTTCTAACCTTCCACTAAAACATATTTTCCAATTTTGGAAGAGCGATTCAAATACTATCCAAATGCAAAACCTATGGAACATCTTGGTCTGATGTATAAAGCAAGTTTTTCTTTGATGGAGCATCAAAGCCAATGGCTGAATGTGGACCACTAATATAATAACACTGAGGAATGAGTCAAGGTCACAGAATCATAGAGTTGGAGGAAACCACAAGGGGCATCGAGTCCAGCCACTTGCAATGCAGGAACACACAATCCAAGCACTCCTGACATATGATCATCCAGCCTCTGGTTAAAAGCCTCCAAAGAAGGAGACTCCACCACTCCACTGTGTAAGGAATTCCATAGACGCAGAAATAAAAGGCTTTGGGAGTAAAAGTCCATTTATTAAGACATCTTAGAAAGCTCAAGTACACGCAGTGGCAGGAATGACACTTCCGCCAAGCACAGGTTATAATGCAGTCACCCCATCCCCTTCCTGCTTCCCATGGGAACAGAGCTTCATCTCAGCGCCAAAGATAAAGTCTCATACGATGCATCTGGCCCATCGCCGGGCTGTGGGAGATGCTCAAGGTTACTTCACCATCAACACCATTGAATCCTTTGCACTCTGCCTCCCTAAAGGAGCCCTTCCCCCCCAGGTTTGTCGCGGAAAGTGGAAAGCAGCAATAAGGGTGGGGGCTTCAATGTTTTAGGAATAAACCCCATTGATTATATGCAGAATATCCCACCCAGGAAGCTAAATATTACAGAACGTTTTGCCGATTAAAGCGAGAAGTCCAGGATAAGCGTCAATTTAAGTAGTGCTTGTGGCCATCAATAATAGTCGGTGGGGGGCCTCTCCGGTAGATGCGTGCCGGGCTTGTCGAGGCGAGGGAGCCTCCTTGAGCAAGCTGGAATGGAAGACAGGATGGATGTTACCTAAGAGAGTTAAGAGCAACTCTAAAGGTACAGTGACATCATTAATCCCACTTTAGTAATCTGAAAAGGTCCCACAAATCTCTTGCCAAGTTTGGAATATTTATGCCGTCGAGAGATTTTTTGTAGATAAATACACCCAGGGAGCCCTGCGCTTGAAATCGGCGGTGTTTTATCCGCTTTGCAGTTTTAGGAGTCGCACAGCTTGTTGTAAGAAGCCGGTCTGGACCGACTTCCATCCCTAAACTAGGGATGAAATCCATTGTTGTTGAAATTCACAGAGTCCAAAAGCAGCTGCGGTGGTTGGCCAGCTTGTGGCCGGGGAAGGAGAGGCGACCAGACACAATTTCAAAGGGGTTTTCTTTGTACTACTATGAACACGCGGCTATTTGTAGGCGTTACTCCATAAGCGGAATATTTCGCACCAATTGTCTTGGTGGTAGTTGGTGTAACAAGCGTAAATACTGCTCCTAGGGTTCTGTTAGATTCTCTCCCGTCTACGCCGTCACTTTGAAGGCGTGGTAGAAGCTGGCGGCCCGGCGAAGCTGACCCCCAACAACTTAAAAGCGGCTTTCCAGAACTTTGAGATGAATTGGGGGCAGCGGTGGGAGAACCACCTTAGCGAGTGAGAATGGAACGGTAAACATGTTTGGGAATAAACTTAGCCGTGCCAACTTAGGAAGCGGAGGATGGAAGCATGTGGAATAAAATGGGCTTGCTTAGAGGGAATAGAGTCTACCACCACCCATAAAACCGTATTGCCATGACTTTCGGGCAAATCTGTAATAGAAATCCATGGAGATGACTTCCCAAAGAGTGAGGAAGCTACGAGGAGAAGGTTTCAATAGTCCATAGGGGCTTTCCGGGATGGTTTTGGCTTCTGCACAAACCGGCAGCCTTTAATGTATGCCTCAATGTCTTTCGCATTCGCGGCGCCACAGAACTACCCGGCGGAGCTAAGTGCAGAAGTTTTCAAAAAACCAAAATGTCCAGCCCGAGCGGGGCATCGTGGCAAGCTTCAAGAACTTGCTTAGCACTTGAGGAGAGAGCCTGCGTACCAACTATTCCCCCTCCGCCCAGAAACTCCATTCTCCAAGCGCGCGGTGGGGAGTCTCGCTTAGACGCTGGAGGCTCATGCAGCCCGCCTCACTCAATTCCGCGGAAAGGAGAGCGAGACTGGGGAAGCGGGGGGTGGAGGAGAAGTGGGCGTTTGAGATCGGGTGACAGCCAACTAACTGGGGAGGGTAAGAACAGTCACGTGGAATGTCTCGTGGGCAGCCCCACCTCGGGTAAAGCCTTGTAGCCGTCAGCCAGTTGTTGAAGTTTTCCCAGGAAAAAATGAACTGTAAAGAAAGCGAAATACGAAATGACCGCGAAGTTGTTTTCGCGGTTGGACATCTTGAGGGGGGTGGAAAGAGCTGCCAGGTTTTTATGATCCGACCAAACTTGAAGAGTGCTTAGCCCCCTCCAGCCAGTGGCGCCAGAGTGGAGATGATTATGCTGCTTTGATGGCCGCCCAGTCTCCTTGTCTCCACAGTCCAGTTGAGTTGACACCAGAGAATTTTTAGACAAATAAGCACGGAACCAGTCTACCATCTTTATTTTTTCTGCAACAGAGACTTGCCCCAAGTGCTTTGTCGAGGCGTCCCGTGAAGACCACAAGCGGGAGATCCGGGTCCAGGGTGCTTTAGGATAGGTTGATTAGTAGCGCATGAATTTTAATAGTTGAAAGGCTGTTTGACATTTCTCAGACCAGAAAGGGGCCGGGCTTGGCCGGACAGTGGATCTTTACCTTTGAATGCGTAGAGGTCTGTGAGAGGAAGTCCAGTTCAGCAGAATTGGGGTATAAAATCCACGATGAAATTAGCAAAACCAGAAGCGACTGGAGTTCTTTGCGGTTGGTGAGGGGCGAGCCATTGGAGGACTGCTTCAATTTTGCCAGGATCCATTGTTAAGCCCTGAGGCGAGATCCGGTAGCCAAATAGTCAATGGAGGTCTGATAGAAAACAGCATTTGGAAGTTTAACCAAAGAGAGAGTTGTCAAGTAGCGTTTCAATACCTCGAACCAATATTTCATGCTCTTCTATAGTTTAGAGTAAATTAAAGCGTCTAAGTATACAACTACTCCCTTGTACAGTAAATCATGGAGAACCGTTGATAAAAGGACATGTAAAGCTCGGGGCCCACTTAACCGAATGGCATTATTAAATATTCAAATTGTCCAAACTTTGTGATGCGCGGTCAGGTGTTCATATCCTTCAGCAATTCTGACTCTGTAGTAAGCTTCTCTCAAGTCAATTTAGTAAAATCGTCCTTTGCAGGTGCATCTAAAGGTCCTTGATCAAAGGCAAAGGATATTTATTGGACAGGAGACGCGTGAACCTCGATAATCTGTGCAAAGCCGTGAAGACCCATCTTTCTTTTGACAAACAAAGCGGGGCAAAGCGTGTCAGTATTGTTTGGTAGCCAGCCCGTATGAACCAGCGAGCAAGGTTCTTATCTAAGAAGACAGGGAGTTCCTTCTCCTCATTGGGACTCATCGCGGTAGATTCTACCCCTTGGGTAGTCGTGCCCCTGGTTGTATGACAAGTTTACAGTCAGTGTCTCTGTGGGGTGGCAACTGATCGCATTCCTGCTCCTGAAAATCTCTGGCTAGATCCTGATATGCGGAGTGGGATGCCAATAGAATCGGGAGCAATCACTGAGGAAGCCAGAGGGGGGGGAGTGTCAGGAGGCGTTGGGTTTTCTTCCCAATTCATGTGTTCTACCATGGGGGGGTCAGTGAATTCTAGGATCCTTTCTTTCCAAATGAATTTTTGGTTCATGTAACAATAACCAAGGCATGCCCAAAACTATGGAGTGTTTGGCCACTGGGCAAAATGAAACTAATTTCTCCCAATGAGTGGTATAGCGAGGAGGAGAACCGGCTGTGTTTTGTACTGGGCGGGTCCTTGGTTTCGAGGGGAGCTGCCATCCATCTGGAGTGAATGGTATGGCTTAGCCAGGGAGTCCGATCTAGACCTAGCTCCTCTGCCACCTGGGGCGCATTAAGCAGTGGGAGCGGCGGAATCCCACAAGGGCTGAGCTATAATGCGAAGTGTGTTTAGCGGGGTTGGCCAGAAATGCTTGAACAGTAATGGGGCGCTGCCTTCACTCACGGCGTCAGGAGTGGACCCATGTCCGTAGGGGCTGAAGAGAGAGGCAAACAGCTGCTTCCCCTCCTCTGGAGTCGCCGGTCACCGCTTTAGGCGAGCCAGTGGGAGGCGACCCTGACGCCTGCGGTAATTGGTTTGGCCCGGCCGGGTCTTGTGATTGGGCGGTTGGTTTTGCTTCTTGGGACAGTTGGCGGCTAGATGACCCTGGCCCTCGCAGTAAAGACACAACCCAAATTCGGCGGCGGCGTTCAGAAGTGGTTTCGGTAGGGCGGCTGGAGGCTTGATTTGGTGGACACAGTAGTGGTTTTAGGTGGTGGCCTCCTTGGCGGCGTATTCCAAGCGAGGCGCCGCGGGACTAACTGGATCCGAAATCTGCAGTAGTGCGAGGAACCCGAATTAAAACACCGTTTCCATGGTTTGCTGTCCACCAGCATCCGAGAAGTATTAAAATTTCATCGCGTTCAGGCCACTCAGGAGGAAGTCGAGCAACTACGCCGCCACTTGCAGGGTCCACCGGACAAATTCTGCAAGCGGGCGGTTGCCTTGCTGGATGGTTTTGATGGATGCGGATAGCTTCATTCACCGGCCTGGATCTTGTGGCGGCTCTTAAAACGGAGGAATCACGGGCACTGTCACGAGGAGTCCTCATCCTGCAAATCCAAAACAGTCACGAACCAGTCGGCTGCTGCCCCTCCAGGACTGAGCCGATGTCCCGTATTTTTTCGCGTTCAGACCGGTATAGATCATCATAGTCTTCCAAGTGGGCATTGAGTTGCAAGATGAAGTAAGGAAGTTTGGAAGCGGTCCCATCAAAACGGGCTGGTATCGGTGATAGTAGCCCGTTCGGCATCTTGAAGCCTGCTGGGAGGTGGTTGCGCTGGTTGAGCAGGTTGGGCAGGCAGCTGTTATGCCGGGCGGAATCGGGGGCTGGCCCGGTGCAACTGGCGTTTGGGTGGCAGGACCCAGATGCGGCCCCTGGCACCGGCATGATCAGTAACAGCATAGGCTCCAACTTGGGGACCCCTGGTCTGCTGCCTCCTTAGTTCCCTCTCCAACGCCAGCCAGCTCCTCTCCGAGTCAATGCATCTTGGTGCGCATGCAAAGCAGCTTTTCCGTTCTAACCAACCAGTTAAGTCCCGTTTAAGGGCTTCAGTGAGTTCACTTTCGCGTCGCGCAGAGCCTGAGCAGCTTTGGCGTTGCCGTTAATAAATCCAGTCTGGACTGTTCCAGGACTTTATCATGGATTGAAAGATTCTGGGCATATTGTCGTTGGAGGCCAGCGTCTTTATGCAGTCCAACTCCAGCTGCACTTCTTTGCCTTCCCGTTCCCGGTCCCTCTCCATGTTTTCGCGCTCTTGCTGCAACTTTGTGCCCGCTCCTCCCATAGCTGAATTCACGGTTCCATGCCGCTTAGGCATCTCGAAATTAGCCCACTTCACTCATCCCAGTCTTCTCGATGGGAGAGAAACGGTCGGGCTGGGAATGCAGGCTTTCTTCAGACTCTTCGTCATCAGGAAGCGAGCCATGGCGGAGACTTACCGTAGCCGCCCGTAGCCACGGTGGCTCCCGAGGCACCTCCAGATGCGGTCGCGGACGGGATGGGGGGAGTCGATTAGAGCGAATGCGGATACCTCCCAATTCCAGGTGGTTGAGTCCCGTGTCCTTTGGACGGGCCCCAGATGCTGTGCCACGGTGGTTCCTTGGGGAGCATCACCAAAATACGAGTCCAGGAATGGATTCAATGGATTCCTGGGTTGCCGCATGAAAGGTGGTCAAGCTTCCGTCTCCTCCATGACCCAGGTTGCATCTGAGGTTTGTAATCCCACGAAAGCGGGTAGAGATCCGATCCACAGGCTTCCGATCCATGGACAGCGCCCCAAAGCGACTCATGGAAGTCCCGCCGATGATCGTCCGTCCCTGCGTTCCAGCGAGGTAAAGGAAGACTCGTGCTGATCACGAGGGACGGGAAGAGCCACCAGAGCCCGTTCTCCTGCGGTTTCTCCAGATCCAGAAGGTCAGACCCTCTTTGGGGGCTACCGCACCTTCCGCAGTAACATTCAACCTCTCCATGCGCCAAGACAAAGGGTCCACTGCACAAGAATATAGATGGGTGAGTTTATACAGTATGGGAATTCCCGCATAGGCCTTGAAATAAAAGGCTTTGGGAGTAAAAGTCCATTTATTAAGACATCTTAGAAAGCTCAAGTACACGCAGTGGCAGGAATGACACTTCCCGCCAGAAGCACAGGTTATAATACCAGTCACCCCATCCCCCCTTCCTGCTTCCCATGGGAACAGAGGCTTCATCTCCCGCGCAAAGATAAAGTCTCCGCCGATGCATCTGGCCCATCGCCCGGGCTGTGGAATGCACTCAAGGTTACTTCACCATCAACACCATTGAATCCTTTACAACTGTCAGACAACCCAGACAGTCAGAAAGTTTTTCCTAATGTTTAGGTGGAATCTCTTTTCCTGCACCTCGAGTCCATTACTCCATGTCCCAGTCTCTGAGGCAGCAGAAAACAAGCTTGCTCCCACTTCTACATGGCATTCCTTCAAAGATGTGTGAGATGGACAATCCTTTTGTGGACCATCCATTTGTGAAATGGACCATCCTTCAGGGTTGTCATTGGGAGACCTCTCTTTGAGAGGGTTAGAGGCTTTGAAGAAAAATAAATATTTACCTCAGGAAAAAATAGATTTTGAGCCACTGGTATGCTTTCTAATTTTCACAACACTGAAACAGCATACATCTGAGTGAAGGAAACATTATTGATTAGTCACAACTTGTGCAGCACCGTTCCATAAAGGTTTATTCAGAAGTAAGTCCCATTTTGTTTAACGGGAGTTATTCCCAGCTAAGTTTTCTAGGCCTGATCTGTTAGCCGCTTTATAGCCTCTTTCTCTGTGATTTTGTTGTTGAATCACAGGTTACTTACAGCCACCTGAAGGGTTTTCAAGGCAAGAGATGCTCAGAGGTAGGTTGCCATGCCTGCCACCACATGGGCTGAGAGAGTTCTGAGAGAACCATGACTGACCCAGCAGGCTTGAGGTGGAGGAGTGGGAAATCAAACCCAGTTCTCCAGATCTCCCACTCTTAACCATGACACCACATATAGTTTACAGAAGGATTATCCACATCCATTATTGCTCACCCAGTGACATGGATGATGGTTGTTAAGAAGTTTGGATTTATATCCCCCCTTTCTTTCCTGTAATGACACTCAAAGGGGCTTACAATTTCCTTTCCCTTTCCCCCACAACAAACTCCCTGTGAGGTGGGTGGGCCTGAGAGAGCTCCAAAGAGCTGTGACTAGCCCAAGATCACCCAGCTGGCAAGTGTTGGAATGCACAAGCTAATCTGAGCCTCCACAGCTCAAGTGGCAGAGCGGGGAATCAACCCTGGTTCTCCAGATTAGAGTGCACCTGCTGTTAACCACTACATCACGCTGGCTTAAAGCACATGTTCTGTCCTAACCAAGTTTCATCAATTCCTTTAAGAATTGGGGAGCAGGAAGAAGTTCAGTTGCCATGATCTCTTCCCATTGTAAATATAGAAGGAAATGTCCCTGCCAAACATCTCCCACACTTGCTGAACATTGAGTGAGCTTCAGCCACAAAGGAATCTGACACTGATGTTCAGACTGGGTTTCAGGAACCCCTGCAGTTTTCTAGAAGTTATTGAGATTTCTTAATTACATATGAAGCTGGCTTCTCTTGACTCTGATCCTTGGTGTATCATAGCCGGCATTGTTTACTCTGGCTGGCAACAGCTCTGAAGAATCTCAGCTAGAGGTCTTCTCATCAGTTGCTACCTGAACCCGAGATGGTGAGGACATTTTGCCTGCGAAGCAGACGTTCTAGCATTCAGTCCCATTTCCTCCCCAAATAGAAGTCAGATGGCAGAGCAGGATGTGTGAACACGCTGGATCTGCCGATGCTTTGTATGTTTTAAATTGTTTTCATTGTTAATGTATTCTGGTGTTGAAAGGCTCCTGGCAGGCTGTTTGCTGAAATGCGGGTTAGGAATCAAAGTCAAATAAATTAAATTAGGGATAAATGTTTATTTTCCAAGGCAAGACAAAGATATGCACTAAATATAGCCTCACCTGTAATGCATAAATCACAACACCAGGAGAAGTGTATTATGATTATATATTCATAAAGCAGAACTTTGAAGGACAACTTGTGTGACTGGTTTGCGGAATGCTTTACAGTTCGACATCCAGATTGAAACTTAACTTGAAACAATTATGTGACTTTCTACAAGAGTATTTATCTGATGTGACCTTTGAAATCTGTATTCAAGGTTGGATTTTATCCAGAGGACCGACTAGCTCTGTGTTTTTTTGTTATTATTGCTTCATTGAATGTTGTTGGATAACATTGAGTGCACATTTGAAATTGCATCCCATTATTCAATTAATTTTTTTCACTGAAAGCACAGTGGTACATATTGTTGAGTTTCATATTTATGAATCCATAATCATAACACACATCTCCTGGATGTTGGGGTTGCTATGTTGCAGGTGAGCCTCTATTCAGTACAAATCTTTGTCTTGCTACTGGTGGCACTAACCCCCAAATTCTCTTACTATGGTATCTTCCAAGGCAGGCATTTTGAAAGTCATGATGGCGTTACAAAAAGGGTTTGTTTGTGTGACCTGTGATACATTTCCTCCTTTTCTAGGAACAAAAGCAGCTGTCCCATGATGGTAAGAGATGGATGGAAAGATTCCCTGGCAACTTGTTGCCATGACTTCTTCTAGTTATTATAAAGTAACCGTTCTGCACAGCCTGGGGTTTGGGTTGCCTGGAATGGCCAGGAAAGCACAAAGAGATGAAGGGGATGACACCAGGGCTGGAGGGAAGCAGGTGCTGGTGACAGCGCGACATCCCTTCTGAGGAAAACCCAGAAGCCGCCTCTGCAGGAATCACTGGAAACTCTGTTGTAAAACCCTAGAGTTTCTGCTGATTCATAAAGCTGATCAGGGTTTTCCCCAGAGCGACCTCTGCCCTCTGGAGGAATTGCTGGATACTTTATGGTTTTAGGAGCACTGTGATGCAGGGTGGTAAGCTGCAGGACTGTTGTCAAAGATCAACTCAGGACCTGAGTTTGATCCAGACGGAAGTCAGGTTGCAGGTAGCCGGCTCAAGGTTGACTCAGCCTTCTGTCCTTCCAAGGTCGGTAAAATGAGTACCAGTTTGCTGGGTCTAAAGTGTGCAGACGGCTGGGGAAGGCAATGGCAAACCACCCATAAACATAGTCTGCCTAGTAAATGTGGCGGCATGACGTCACCCCATGGATCAGTAATGACCTGGTGTTTGCACTTTTACCTGTATCTGATCTGACACCACCGTGCTTGAAAACTCAAACTGGGTAATGGGCTGCCAACCTCCAGATGCTGACTGGCAATCTCCTGGAATAACAACTGATATCCAGGCGACACAGATCATTTCCCCAGGAGAAAATGGCTAACTTTGTTGGTTGGACTCTATAGCATTATACCCCGCTGAGGTCCCTCTCCTGCCAAATTACACCCTCCCTCCAAATTTCCAGAAATTTCCCTACCCAGAGCTGGCAACCCTATAACTGGAGTGACCATGGAGTTGCCACCTTCCAGGTGGCACCTGGATATCTTCTCTCCCACTTTTCAAACTGAATGGCTACTTTGGAGGGTGAATGCCAGAGCATTATACCCCAATGAAGTCCCTCCCTTCTCCTCGACCTCTGCCCTCTGCAGGCTCCATCCCCAAATTTCCCAGGTGTTTCCAATCCAGAGCTGGCAACCCTGTGGGTTGGCCACTATGGTCCTGATTTTCTTATGGAGTAAGAGTTCGAGTGAGGTCATTTTTTTTAGGGGGTGAGGGTTGTTGTGATTTTCATGGTCTACTTTTGGGGAGGGGGAGAAGAGAAGAGGGTGAGACATTACCGTGCTGCCTGAGGGTTGTCATGGGATCCTGCTAGGCAGTGGCTGTCATGGCAAGCATCCCATCGGTTGGCATGGCAACCTCCAAGGGACTGGCATAGCACCCTCCCTTTCAGAAGAGTCCCTATGGAGGCTGCTATTGGGGGGTCCCCTCTGTGGGAAGCCAGCTTGAATCCCAGGGAGGAATGCTTCTGCAGGGGTATCCTGCCCAGCAGCAGTTGCTAAGGCATCCTTTCGGTTGCCATGAGCAGCCCTCCTAAGGAGGCAGTTGCCATGGCGGCACCGTAAGCCAGGATGCTGTTGCCATGGAAGCGGCGCGCGTGGCGGGGGCGAGGGATGCGGCGTCTGCCATGCTACTCCTCCGCCACCAGGGGCCGCTGCGGGGAATAATGCCGCTCTTCCCCGCTCGACCATTCTCTATGTTCAGTCAAGCACTTCCGGCTTGTGGCGGGACGCTCTTGCCGCAGGCCTAACCGGCAGGCTGTTGGAACTTGTTGGTCCTTCCACAGCAAGATGGCGGCGGTTGTTGCCGTCGAGTGAGGCGGGGAGGGAAGCTGGAGGCGATGCGGGCGCTTCTTTGGCCCGTCGGGGGTGGGAGTTGGTGGGAGCTCGTGGGGAACGGGCCACAACCCCCCACAGCTCGTGTGAACCCAACGAAACTCATGGTGGGTTGGAGGAGGCTGCCTGCTGCCGCTCTGCGTGATTCACTGTTCTGAGATGGAGTTCTTCCGCTGGAGGGAGGTGGGGAGGGTAGCCTCCTGGTGGGGCGTGGGGATCCCCCGGAATTACAGCTTCCTCTCCAGACTACAGAGATCAGTTCCCCGGGAGGAAATGCATGCTTTGGAGGGTGGAAGTCATGGCATTGTGGCCCACTTTAGTCATCCCCTCTAACCCAAATCCCTCTAAAAGTGATACCCTAACGATGCCAGCCTCCAGGAGGGGCCTGAGATCCCCCTGAAATTACAACTCGTTCTCAGACTACACAGATCAGTTTCTCTGGAGGAGTGAAGTCTATGGCATTGAAGGCCACTGAGGTCTCTGTCCTTTCCCTAAATCTCCTGGAGTTCTCCAACCTGGTGACCCTACAGGGGGGATCTGGCTACTCTAGGTGGTGGGTAGGCTGCACTCCTCTCTTCGCCTTCTGTAGACAGGGTGATGGAGCAGCCCAGGTGTAGAAACGCACAGAATATCCTGCAACCCCAAAGAGGTTGCTGTTTGCATGTTTTCTGCAGGTGGGGGAGGGTTTGCTTTTTACACTTGGTCTTTATGGTGGAGAGGGCAGTTATTCTGCTCTGTCTCTTAAAATAGCACTGTCTGTGTGGTTAAGCTGCTCACTTACTGAATGTCTACCCATAGAAGAGGCTGCCTGGTGCGTTTCTGCATGGCTTACTGCACCAGAATTGCTTTCTTCCTGTCAGCCTCATCGGGGGGGGGGGGGGGGGGGTATTTTGTGCTAAATGTTGATGTGGGGTTGCAGGATTTGTCCCATCAGTCAAATTATGCTCTTTTCTGGTTGGAGACATAACCTGAAAAAATGGCTTACTCAGAAACAAAAGGCATGGGCTACACTATAACCGATTCTCTTATCATCACATTTTTTTTGATTTTCTCAAATGTAACGTCAGTTTTAATTCAGAAAAAGCAAGTGTCTGTCCATTTTAGTAATTTGGGGGACACTAGGTTCAAGTGTTTGGATTTGTTCCAACAAAGTCTGGGTCAAGTTATCCACTTGACTGTTAAGCTCAGTAAATGGTGTCCTGAAGGCCAGTCAGTAGCACTCCACTGAACTTGGCGTCCAAGTTTTTTGTAGGGTTAAAGATATACATTTGCCTCTCTGTGTGCGTGGAATAGGCAGGATGCACTTTATGAAGAAAAAATGAGGATTTTTGCGGTGGCGAATACAAACCAGTCACACATCTCAGTCACAGATTAATCAGTTCTTTGCACCCTTCACAGTGGTTTTATTTATTTATTGGATTTGTATCCCACCCTATCCCCACAGAGCTCAGGGTGGGTCACAGTATAAAAACAATTTGAGCGTCAGTATTGTCCTGAGACTTGGGACCTGCAAGAAAATGTTTGTTGTTAAAACTTGCTTTTTGTGTGTGCAAATCTTACCTAACATCTGTTGCAAAACTGTGGTCAGTCCCTTTCACAATACTTTTGTACCATGAGGAGGAAGTTGATGTTAACTCACTGTTTACTGGTCTTACATTTTCTTCTTACATTTTTTGAAAATGTGCTGCTGGGCATCTTGATTGACCCATGTGCCTTTTTCAAAAACAACACTGCTATCAAATTTCTTGTGAGTGTAATGTTAACAGCTAAGTAAACTGAGCTTTTAAGGTAGGAGAAATCATGTGTTTGAAAAAACCACTACAAGCTGCTATGTACCCAGTGAAGATGAATTCATGAAACCCAGCTCAGACACTGACCACATGGTGTTTTAAACCACAATCAGTGGTTGATAGTCAAGCACTTGATATGTATTGAGAGTCAGTGTGGTGTAGAGCAGGTGGACTCTAATCTGGGCAACCAGGTTTGATTCCCCACTGCTCCACATGAGAGGCAAACTCTTATCTGGTGAATCAAATTTGTTTCCCCACTCTTACATTCCTGCTCGGTGACTTTGGGCTAGTCACAGTTTGTTCAGAACTCTCTCGTGCCCAGCTACCTCACAAGTTGTCTATTGTGGGGAGAGGAAGGGAAAGGAATTTTAAGTTGCCTTGAGTCTCCTTGTGGGAGAGAGTGGCTGGGTATAAATCCAAACTCTTCTTCTACCTATGTACTGTCAGATAGCAGACAATGTATGAATTTACGGTGACCTTAGAAGGGGCTTCTAAGACCATCAAGACATACAGATTGCCATTTTGTGCAGAGTCTTTCTTGGTGGTCTCCCATCTTGGTACTGACCCTGCTTAACTTCTGAGATCTGACAATTCACACCATACCCATTAACATCCCCGAAGCACTTAATTAACAGAGTCGGTATGGTGTATTGGTTAAAACTGCTGTTTGCCAGGGTGGATTTCGCTTTAGAATTGGCTGTGTTTCAATTAGTGACAGATTTTAATCTTTTAAAATGGTTGTATGTATGAGTGTAGGATTTGACCGTCCTTTCTCATGGCTATTTCTTCCTGCAGCTGCATCCTCATAATACTCTCTCCTTCATTTAACAGCACATTCTCCTTCATAGCTATCTCAGCTCCTACCTACCAGAGGGTTATCTCCAGTGGTGGGATTCAGCAGGTTTGCACCACTTCGGCAGAACCGGTTGTTAAAATGGTGCTTGTAAACAATCAGTTGTTAAATTATTTGAATTCCCACCACCGGAACCAGTTGTTAAATTATTTGAATCCCACCACTGGTTATCTCTACTTGAAGGCAGTAGCATGGATCATGATGCCCCGACCATAAGGCCTCGTCGGATCCAGAACCAGAACGTCATTTACCGCCTGGAACGGCGAAGGATCACATCTGGCAAAACGGGAACGCACTGGCACCAGGTCCGGGTCTTCCACCAAAACATCTTCCCCAACTTCACAGTGGTCAATGTTGAAAAGCCGCCCTGCTTCTTACGCAAGTTCTCCCCTGACGGAAGGTACTTCATAGCTTTCTCCTCGGACCAGACGTCCTTGGAAATCTACGAGTATCAAGGGTGTCAGGCTGCTGAGGACCTTCTCCAGGGCTACGATGGGGAGATTTTGGCCAACGGCAACGACCAGCGTTCCATCAACATCCGTGGGAGGCTCTTTGAGCGCTTCTTTGTCCTTCTGCACATTACCAACGTGGCCTCCAACGGGGAGCACCTGAATCGCGAGTGCAGCTTGTTCACAGATGACTGTCGCTATGTCATTGTTGGCTCTGCGGCCTACCTGCCCGAGGAGCCCCACCCTCCCTTTTTCGAGGTTTACCGCAACAGCGAATCTGTGACCCCTAATCCCAGGTCCCCTTTAGAAGACTACTCTTTGCACATCATCGACCTCCACACGGGCAGGTTGTGTGACACCAGGACGTTCAAATGTGACAAGGTCATCCTGTCGCACAACCAGGGGCTCTACTTGTACAAGAACATCCTGGCCATCCTCTCCGTGCAGCAGCAAACCATCCACGTTTTCCAGGTGACCCCTGAGGGCACCTTCATCGACGTGCGGACGATCGGCCGCTTCTGCTATGAGGATGACCTCCTCACACTCTCAGCGGTTTACCCAGAGGTCCAGCGGGATTCTCAGACCGGCATGGCGAACCCGTACAAAGAGCCGTTCATCAACTCTTTGAAACACAGGCTGCTGGTCTACCTGTGGCGAAGGGCAGAGCAGGACGGGAGTACGATGGCGAAACGGAGGTTCTTTCAGTATTTTGACCAGCTGAGGCAGCTGCGAATGTGGAAGATGCAGCTGTTGGACGAGAACCACCTGTTCATCAAGTATACCAGCGAAGATGTGGTGACGTTACGGGTGACGGACCCTTCACAGGTACAGGTCTATCCTTGGTGGGAGTGGCTAGATGTGATGTCTGCCCTTATTCCTGTGAGTTTGGTAGACCGTACTTGAGAGTCAGCGTGGCATAGTGGTTAAGAGCAGGATCACTCTAATCTGAAGAATCGGGTTTGATTCCCTGCTCTGCCACTTGATCTGTAGAGGCTTATCTGGGGAACTAGATTAGCTTGTGCACTCCAACACATGCCAGCTGAGTGACTTTGGGCTAGTCACAGTTCTTTGGAGCTCTCTCAGCCCCACCTACCTCACAGGGTGTTTGTTGTGAGGGGGGAAGGGAAAGGAGATTGTGAGCCCCTTTGAGTCTCCTACAGGAGAGAAAGTGGGGAAATAAATCCAAACTCTTCTTCTTCCTTGTGGAGCGCTGCTGCTAGTCCGAGGAGATCAAAAATATAAAGCCGAGACTGATGGTTCAAAGCAGGTAAAATATTTTATGACTCGGTTAAAATTCCCTACACATTTTGCCCAAGAGCCTTCTTCCGTTAGTCTTGCAGTGATTTTTCAAGGTACCGATCTTACACTCTTTGAAAAACCACTGGAAGACTAAATGATTCTCCGGAAGAAGTCTGTTGGGCAACCCACATGGTGCATTTGAACCGAGTGATAAAATAAAATTTTATCTACTTTGCACCATTGGCCCTGGCCCTATTGTTTTATCTGCCGAATCTACTCATACTGTTAATGGCAGTCTAGGCTCGGTGCTAATGCTTAATCTTTACCATATTTGATTCAGAGCTTGCCCCCAACTCATAAACAAAACTTGCTTTGAACCGGTCTTCATACTTAAAGTAACAATACAGTCGTTACTGCCATTCAGAGCAACCAATTATCTCGCCTTCTGTTGTTTCTCCACTGCTGCTTGCTGTGCACGTAATCCTGCCTGTGTCCTTGGCGCCTTGCTCCTGTATGGTTTCTTCCCCATGCCACCTACCACAGTTCTTCTTTTTAAAAGATCTCTTTAGCGATATGCCCCTGTTCCTTCGATTGGCATCTGCTACAAACTCAAGACTGGGAGAGCTGACTGTTGCTGGCCAGTGGGACTTCTGAGAGAGGTTCTGTTAGTCACCGAAGGAGGTGACTCAGCAGCAGATGTTCCCCAAAGGAGCAGCACATTTCTCTAGCTTTAAAGAAGAGAATGTGATGTTGTGCCAGATCACCAGGGAATCTGAGCTGTAGAATCCCTAGGCCTCCCTTGGCTATCCCGAGAGGCCAGAAATGCTGGGATCCTGGTACTGAGCAGGAGAAGGAATACCCGCTGATTCAAAAGCATTATAGAACTGTTTCTTCCTCAAACAGACACATGTTTTCACACTGCTGGCTTGGGGCTGTTTGTACTTAATTCTGCCTCCTGGGTTTTATTGGCAGAAGAATCATGATTCTCAAGGGGCCAAACTTCCCCTCTCCCCCAGTTTAAAAAAATAAATGCAACCAACCCAGCAGGCGGTGAAGATCTGTCTCCTCCTTCCCCTGTGGAAAGAAGCTATTCCTCGGATATTGCTGGATGCTTTTCCTTGCTTGGGAGGGTAAGGCGCAAACCCTCGGAGGTTTCCTTTGTCTCTTGGTACAGTTGCAACGAAAGAGGCAGGAGCAGAGAGAGGTAGGTTGGCTGGTGGGTGGGAAGAAGAGAAGGAAGCAGGAAAAGGGGAGGTCAGAGGCGTAGCTGGGCCAGACTGCGCCCAGGGCAGACTCCCCCATCCCCGTGGCACCCCCACCCCTTACCTTAGTTGAAAAGCAACCTGTTCAGTTCAGGCTAAAAAAGCAGCCTGGTGGGAACTACACTTCCCAAGAGACCTTGGGTCCCTTACAGCGTCACCTCTGCGGGAGGCTTTAGAGGCTGTCTGATAAGGGAAATAGGAAATTGTTGGGCGTGGGTTAAATGAGACCCCCCCCCCCCCCCGCAAGGTCCTTTGTTTTCTTATAACTTGAGTGACATGCCCATAGATACACTGTATAAATCACAATTTGGTGCAGTGTCGTAGCACCAAGGGGGCATGGCGGCGGATGGCAGGACGCAGGCATGCCTGGGCGCAGTTCCCCCTTGCTCCACCCCTGTTTGTGCATGTGTGCTGTCAAGTCACAGCTGACTTACGGAGACTCATAGTGAGGTTTCAAGGCCAGAGGCATTTGGAGGAGGTTTGTCATATCCTGTCTCCATTCCACAATCCTCGGCTTCCTTGGTGGTTCCCCATCCAGGTACTTACCAGGGCTGACCTTCCGAGATTTGACAAGGAGCAGCAGTGGCATAGTGGTTAAGAGCAGGTGTGCTTTTATCTGGAGAACCGGTTTGAGTCTCCACTCTGCTGTTTGAGCTGTGGAGGCTTATCTGGGAAACTAGATTAGCCTGTGCACTCCAGGACACGCCAGCTGGGTGACTGTGGGCTAGTCACAGCTTTTCGGAGCTCTCCCAGCCCCACCCACCTCACAGGGTATTTGATGTGAGGGGGAAGGGAAAAGAGGTTGTAAGCCCCTTTGAGTCTCCTTACAGGAGAGAAAGGGGGTGGGGTATAAATCCAAACTCCTCCTCTTCTTCTTGTACAGGATCAGGCTAGCCTGGGGCGTTCCAGGTTAGTTCACAAATATCATCAGTAGTTAAAAAGTGGAGATTGTATGGACCAGAAACTTTCTTTTTTAACAGGAACGCTGGATTTCTCCAGATAAAGCCTTAAGCACTGACCCTGCTGATGGGCGAAAATACTCCACTTCCTGGTCGTTTGTAATTCAAAAGAAATAGTTAATGGTGCTCAGCCTTTCATTTCACCAGCAGCGGGGGACCCTGAAGGGAACAGTGTTTGCAAGCCGCCACGGAGCACAATGCATTTTGCTAGGCTCATCTCGGCATGCTGGAAATATTAAGACAGGAAAAAAAACATTCCCCCTCCCGATAAAACTGGCCAGCTCCCACCTCTCTGCATATATGGCGAAGGAAATAATTTGTTGCCTGTTACCACCTGGCTTAAAATCATTTCCCGGCAGGCACTAAAATTAAATCTGCCGCTCTGGGAGAAGAGGGGGAAAAAAGCCCATTTTGTGTTTGGCAGAGGGAGAGAACTGGAACGCTGATGGGTTCGGTTTCAAAGATAAACAGCCTCCCCCCACCAAAAAAGGAAAGAATTAGAGGAATTTCATGTAGCTTTGTAAAATAACTTGAGAACAGTTAATGGAGTGGTTAATCTGGTGCCTGTAGAGATGGCTGAAAGCACAGTAAAGTGGCCGACGAAAAGCTCAGTCCCCCTGGGCCAGCCGCAAAACCGTCACCTCTCTTAGTTGCTTATAATTTTTGGTGGCAAGGATTGCTGAGCCACGTCTTCCGCCGGCGCTCAGCAGGGTGAGTCTAATGCCGCTTCTCCCCCCTCCCAGCCGTCTTTCTTTGTCGTGTACAACATGGTGACCACCGAGGTGATTGCCGTCTTTGAGAACACTTCGGATGAACTGCTGGAGCTTTTCGAGAACTTCTGCGATCTCTTCCGGAATGCCACCCTGCACAGCGAGGCGGTCCAGTTTCCCTGCTCGGCCTCCAGCAACAACTTTGCCCGGCAGATCCAACGCCGGTGAGCCCTGCAACCTCTGCGCGTGGTAGCTCAGCTCCTTGGCAAACTAGTGAACATGGAAGAACTCGGCTGACTCTGGTTCAAGTACTCCATTTTAACTAGTACTTTTAATTTGACTTCCCCCCACCGCAGCATGCTGGGTATTTTCTTTTTAAAGTTTACAATATGTTTTCCTGCCTTTCTACAAAGGAATTAATCTCAGACAAAAGGACTTAAAGAGTTTTTGTGAGTGTGGCGCAGTCATCAGTGTCACACAAGGAACATCCTGGGTTCGAATCCTCGTTGAAGCTTCTTAGATGACCTTGGGCCCAGTATGTTTCTGTATCCTAACCTACTTCACGGAGTTCTCATGGAGTTGGGCAGAGGGGTGAAAGCAAGGGAGAGCCATGTAGCCTTAGAATCATAGAGTTGAAAGAGACCCCAAGGGCCATCAAGTCCAACCCCCTGCAATGCAGGAACACACAATCAAAGCACTCCTGACAGATGGCCATCCAGCCTCTCTTTAAAAACCTCCAAAGAAGGAGACTCCATCACACTCCAAGGTAGTGCATTCCACTGTTGAATAGCCCTTACCGTCAGGAGGTTTTTCCTGATGCTTAGGTGGAATCTCTATTCCTTCACCTTGAACCCATTATTCCTGGTCCTAGTCTCTGGAGCAGCAGAAAACAAGCTTGTTCCCTCACCAACATGACCTCCCTTCAGATATCTAAATATGGCTATCATGTCACCTCTTAACCTTCTCTTCACCAAACATCCCCAGCTCCCTCAGTTTCTCCTCATAGGGCATGGATTCCAGACATTTTCCCGTTTTGGTTGCCCTCCTCTGGACCTGTTCCAGCCTTGTCTGAGCTCTTCAGAAGAAGTGTGGGATTTAAAAGGATAGCATCTGAAAGTAGGTACACTTTAAAGCTCTAGGGCGCACAGTGTGTTGCTAAGCAGAGTTGCATTGTTCTAACCTCCACTGAAATCTGTGAGCTTCAAAGCCTGAAACTCTGCTTAGGTTTACACTGGCAGCTGTGATTTGGGTGGTCCTTCCAAGGCCACAAATTTCAGCCACAAATTTACTTTGTCCTCCTGGAAGCTTCTATCTTTTCTGGTCCTCTGCATTAAGGGATGAGTCAGCGGCTTACCTGACCATACAAGAATTCTAGTGGTCTGCTTTATAGGGCTCAGTATGTGTTAGGTCTTGATTCAAAGATCAGTAAGTGGACTCTGGATTCAGGATCTAAATGTATTGTCGAAGGCTTTCATGGCCGGATTCAACTGGTTGTTGTGGGTTTTCCGGGCTGTGTGGCCGTGGTCTGGTAGAACTTGTTCCTAACCGTTTCGCCTGCATCTTTAGCTGGCGTCTTCAGAGGTGCATCGCAGAGAGAAGTCTGTTACTTCTCTCTAGACACACTAGAAACAGTATGTAACAAACTTCTCTCTGTGATACACCTCTGAAGATGCCAGCCACAGATGCAGGTGAAACATTAGGGACAAGATCTACCAGACCACGGCCACACAGCCTGGAAAACCCACCACAGTAAGCGCTCTAAGCTTCAAGAAACCAGTTCTGCTGACCTGAGTGAGCTCTGCTTTTCTTTTTAGAGGGCTTTTCTCTAAGCCACATCTTTTAAACAGTGTATTTTTAACAGGGGTTTTCTCTTTTTTCTCCTTGTCCTGGGGCTGCTGTTTGGTAGGGGCTGCTGATTGGTGGGGCTGCTGAGAGGTGGGGCTTTTCAAATTTTTAAACCTTTTCAGTCAGTCTCTGGAACCAGCGGTTCGCACAGGTGTTTTACTAATTAAGGACATATCTTAACGGATAGTAGAAGGTACAGAAACCTTAAGGGGGAGGCACTAATTAAAATCAGTATTTGAATATCTAAACAAAATTAGATATGAAGGCAGGAAGCCAGCAAGGGGGGGGGGGCTTTCCAGTGTTTTGCACTGAGTGTCACATGTATGACTATCTGCCACTAGGACAGAAGTCGTGGGTGTGCGTTCTCTTGAAGCCAAGATGGCAGACCTGGAGAAGCTGAGAGAGGCAGAGAGGGTGACAGACGAGGCTTTCAGGGACCTAACAGCTGGTTCCCACTCCCAAGGAGACATCTCTTCAGATGTCAAGGAGAATGAGAGTCTGGGGGTTGGAGGGTGCCAGTCTGAGGTGGTGGAAGATGCTCCCTTAGATGGGACCCCTTCCTTAGCTGGTGATCAGATATCCTCTCGCACTGAGGGAGGTGGAGGTGGGGGGCTCAGGGCGGTGGGGGGCTCCTTGTAGTGGGTGATTCGATCATTAGGAATAGAGAGAGTTGGTTTTGTGAAAGGCGTGATGACCGCATGGTGACTTGCCTGCCTGGTGCGAAGGTTGCGGATGTCATGCTTCGTCTAGATCAGGGGTAGGGAACCTGCGGCTCTCCAGATGTTCAGGAACTACAATTCCCATCAGCCCCTGTCAGCATGGCCAATTGGCCATGCTGGCAGGGGCTGATGGGAATTGTAGTTCCTGAACATCTGGAGAGCTGCAGGTTCCCTACCCCTGGTCTAGATAGGCTGTTAGACAGTGCTGGGGTGGTCAGCAGTTGTGGTCCACATTGGCACCAGCAACATTGGGAAATGTAGCCAGGAGGTTCTGGAAGCTAAATTTAGGCTGCTAGGAAACAGGTTAAAATCCAGGAACCCCAAGGTGGTATTCTCCGAAATTCTACCTGTTCCACGCGCAGGGCGAGCTAGGCAAGCGGAGATACAGGGTCTCAATGCGTGGATGAGAAGGTGGTGTAAGGCAGAGGGTTTCAGATTTGTCAGGAACTGGGGAACCTTTTGGGACAAGGCAGGCCTGTACAAAAGGGACGGGCTTCATCTTAACCAAAGAGGAACCAGGCTGCTGGCGCTCAACATTAAAAAGGTGGCAGAACAGCTTTTAAACTGATCCCTGGGGGAAAGCCGACAGGAGCTGAGGTGACTTCGGTTTGGAATACAGTGTCCATGGGGATGCAGACAGAGAGGTTTTTTTTTCTAAATCAACCACATACAAGCGAGGAGCATAGCAATGTGATAAGTGATAGTGTCTACAAATGGCTAGAGGGCAAAACACATAAATCCCAGGTTAGGGACAGAGACAGAGTATACAAGTGTCTCTATGCTAATAGTAGAAGCCTTCGACCTAAAATGGGGGAGCTGGAGTACAGAGTTTTGCAGGAGGACATTGATATAGTGGGCATCACAGAGACATGGTGGAATGAGGAGAACCAGTGGGATGCTGTTATCCCAGGTTACAGGCTCTACAGGAAGGATAGGAGAGGGCATATTGGGGGTGGGGTTGCACTCTACATCAAAGACAGCATAGTGTCACATAAAATAGACAATGCAGGAGGAGCTGAAGGATAGTTTAACATTAGGAATATATTATCGTCCCACTGACCAAAGTGCACAAGAGGATTCTGAGATGGAAAAAGAAATTAGAGAGGCCAACAAAAGCAAAAATGTAGTGGTAATGGGCGATTTTAACTATCCCCATATAAACTGGGAAAAAGCATGTTCCGGTCATAGTAAGGAGAGAGCATTCCTGGATATGCTAAATGACTGTGGCTTAGAGCAGATGGTTGTGGAACCAACCAGGGGAGAGGTGATCCTAGATCTAATTCTGTGTGGGACCCAGGACCTGGTGCAGGAAGTCAGTGTTGTTGAGCCGATAGGGAACAGCGACCACAATGCTGTCAGGTTCAGTATCTCTGCATGCGAACAAGTGACAACCACTAATGTAGTTATATTTGCCTTCAGAAAGGGACATTTCTCAAAGATGAGGGGGATAGTGCGCAGCAAGCTGAAAGGGAAAATCAAGAGAGTCAGAACTGTCCAAGATGCTTGGAGGTTATTTAAAAACACAGTTATAAAAGCTCAGCTGGAATGTGTTCCGCAAGTTAGGAAAGGCAGTGCCCAGTCCAAAAGAAAGCCACCATGGTTAACAAGGGAGGTTGAGGAAATTATTAGGGAAAAAAAGATGTCTTTTAGAAAATGGAAGTCCAACTTAACTGATGAAGAATACCAGAGAGAACACAAATGGTGGCAAAAGAGAAGCAAGTTAGCTGTAAGGGAGGCAAAAAAGGATTATGAGGAATGCATGGCTGCGAACATCAAGACCAGCAACAAACAGTTCTTCAAGTACATCAAAAGTAGGAAGCCAGCTAGGGAAGCAGTAGGCCCGTTAGATGACAAAGGAACAAAGGGTGTGCTAAAAGATGACAGGGAGATTGCAGAGAAGCTGAATGAATTCTTTGCATCTGTCTTCACCCAAGAGGAAGTGAGGAAAATTCCTGCACCTGAACCAAGCTTCTTAGGAGGCGAATCCGAGGAACTAGTGAAGATAGTGGTAGACAAGGAAGAAGTTCTGGCATCCATTGATAAACTAAATGCTACCAAATCCCCTGGCCCAGATTGTATCCACCCAAGAGTTCTTAAAGAGCTCAAGCATGAAATTGCTGATCTTCTCACTTTAATATGCAACTTATCCCTGAAATCAGGCTCCATCCCTGAAGACTGGAAGATGGCCAATGTCACACCAATCTTTAAGAAAGGGTCTAGGGGGGACCCAGGAAATTACAGGCCAGTCAGTTTGATATCTGTTCCTGGTAAATTAGTAGAATCTATCATTAAAGATAAAATTATAGAACATGTAGAAAAGCAAGACTTGCTGAGGAAGAGTCAGCATGGCTTTTGCAGAGGCAAGTCCTGCCTTACGAACTTACTAGAGTTCTTGAGGGTGTAAACAGGCAAGTGGATAAGGGGGAACCAGTGGACATTGTCTACTTGGATTTCCAAAAGGCTTTTGACAAAGTTCCTCACCTTCCTTATATGGAGAGGCTGCAGCGTTTGGGACTCTTTAGTTTGGAGAGGAGACATGTGAGGGGGGATATGATTGAAGTCTATAAAATTATGCATGGGGCAGAAAGTGTTGACAGAGAGAAATTTTTCTCTCTTTCTCACAATGCTAGAACCAGGGGGAGACATTGAAAATACTGGGGGGAAGAATAAGGACTAATAAAAGGAAACACTTCTTCACGCAACGTGTGATTGGTGTTTGGAATATGCTGCCACAGGAGGTGGTGATGGCCACTAACCTGGATAGCTTTAAAAGGGGCTTGGACAGATTTATGGAGGAGAAGTCGATCTATGGCTACCAATCTTGATCCTCCTTGATCTGAGATTGCAAATGCCTTAGCAGACCAGGTGTTCGGGAGCAGCAGCAGCAGCAGAAGGCCATTGCTTTCACATCCTGCATGTGAGCTCCCAAAGGCACCTGGTGGGCCACTGCGAGTAGCAGAGTGCTGGACTAGATGGACTCTGGTCTGATCCATCAGGCTAGTTCTTATGTTCTTATTCATATTTATTCCCCAAGGTTTGCTCCCCCTAAGTCCGTTTTCTTAGAGAATGTGAGAAAGTAAAGTGTGAATAAGAGTGTTTTTGAAAGTGGCCCTTCCAAGGCTGCAGCAGAGATAGTCAGGTGGCCTCCTGTTGGTTTTGCTCCTTCCTCCCCTCAGAACCTCAGCAGGGTCAGCCTAGTTATCTACATTTACAAGTGCATAGGAACAGATCAAACAGAGTAAAGATCCATTAACATATCAGAAGGCAGATTACATTGTAAAACATATGCCAATCCCCATACAGTGGAGCCCATACTCCCTCCCACAGGTGTGAAACCCATCGCCTGATGGCGCCTCCAGCCATTCCTGGCAGTATGCTAAGATGATGTGTGTGAAAGCGCTTTTACTGCTCAAAACTTATGAATGCCAACTGTTATCATGAGAATAGTGACTATGCCAATCAAACCAGTGAGTGAAAAAAATAAGAGAAGACATCATTCCCCAAAAGCCTGGGATACTGGTAGGCTTTGTCTGTTGCCAATGCAATATGCTAAGGGCAGGTGGATAATTCTGGAAAGACAAAGCACTACTTCAGAGGCCGGGTGCCACTACCAAGAAGGCCGTGACCTGCTTTCCCTCTGACTGATCTTTAAAGGCGAGCCATTCCTCTGAAAATGATCTTTGGGTATTTGCAAGCTGAGACGGGAGTCCTTCAGATGGTTGTTAACATTTACGCAGCACTTTCTAAAGTTCAAAATGGTTTACGCGCAGTCTCAGCTGGCTCGATAAGAGCTCTGCAAGGTGGGTCAATATTATCGCCATGTACTTTTCTCTCCTGCTCATTTTGCGAGGCACAGATGTAGGGAGGGTGGCAGAGGTGGTCTTTTTACGTTTTGTGCAGTTGCCTCTGCCCTACATGATCCGTGTGCATTTCAGATTTAAGGACACTATCGTGAACGCCAAGTACGGAGGGCACACCGAGGCCGTGCGGCGACTCCTGGGCCAGCTCCCAATCAGTGCTCAGTCATACAGTGGTAGCCCGTACCTCGACCTCTCCCTCTTCAGTTATGACGACAAATGGGTTTCGGTCATGGAGCGCCCCAAGACTTGCGGCGACCATCCGATCAGGTATGAGTCGAGCCCCGAGAGAGGCTGCATGCACGCAATTCAGCTATAGGGGTGTGTGAGTGTGTGTGTACACCTTTAAAACAAAGAAAGCAAGGTGGGGTTGTCAGAATATTTAGAACCAATCAGTAGAATGTTTGCCTTCGTCTGGCCCGCATCTCAATTGCTGCGGAAACAGTGATAGCTGAGTAGGACCTCTGACCACATCTGTTAATTTCTATCCCGTCCTGTCTCTGAGGAGCTTGGCCCATTTTGTTCTCCACACTTTTATTCTATTGTTTCTGATGGGTTTGGCTGAGAGGGAGAGCAACTGATCCTGGGTTCCTCCAGTGAGTTCTCTGGGAGAGCAAAGGAAAAGCTGTGACTGTCATGCTGTTAGGTCTTGGACCAAAGATCAATGAGCGGACTCTGAATATGAAATCAGATGTCTTTATTGGGTTGGCAACAGGCACTGAGTTTCAGAAAGCCAGTTCTGGGGAATCTGGCTTTCAACAATAATATTTATCTATTGCTGTCCCTCTGTTCTCCCCCCTCCCTCCTTCTCACAGATTGTGGGAACAATGAGGTGTGAACGACTTTGTTTTCAAAAGTAAGTGTTTCCAAGCCATCACAATAGTCTCCTGTCCTGGTTTCCATTCCTCCCTTCCGGAGCCCCAACAGTGGAACTAGATTAGCTTGCGCACTCCAACACATGCCAGCTGGGTGATCTTGGGCTAGTCACAACTCTGCTGAGCTCTCTTAGCCCCACCTCCCTCACAGGGTGTTTGTTGTGTGTGTGGGGGGGGGGGGGAAGGAGATTGTAAACTGAGTCTCCTTGCAAACTCTTTTTCTTCTACATTGCTAAGCGCATTGAGCACAGAACAAAAGGCCCATTAACATATGACAGGTGTGGATACATAGAAGGTCATAATTCGCACTCTTACCCCTCTTGGACTCAGGTTGGGAGGGGGCAGGTGTCCCTCCTGACACATACCCTGTCTGGAGATTCCCAGGTTCATCTGATTTGGCTTCTGGAAACAGAATGCTGAACAGCCTGGATATTGTATTTTCAAAAGCTCCTACCTTGGTATCAACTGGCTGTTGTAGGTGCTCCAGGAGGTGTGTTTTTTTCTCCTAACTTTTTGCCTGCATCTGGGGCTGGCATCTTCAGAGGCCCATCCTGGTAAGATGTGTTTCTCTCCGCATCAGTGGACACACACCCCATCACTGGACACAGTGTGTAACCCTGTGATACACCTCTGAAGATGCCAGCCACAGATGCAAGTGAAATGTTAGGAACAAGATCCACCAGACCATGGGCAAACAGCCCAGAAAACCCACAATAATCAGAAAATAAAATGCCTGTTCCCAGGGAGTTCTGTTGCTGTCAGCTCCCACCCAGAGGGGTTTTAGTGTTCCCTCAGCATTCAGGATTATTATTATTATTGCTGTTACTTTAATGTGCTGTCGTGTCGTGTCACCCCCCCCCCTGCTGCCTTTGGCCTCCCCCTCCCCCAGCTTTTCTCCTCCTACACCAACCTGCAGCTGCTGGAATGGCCACCCCCTTTCTTCTTGAACCTCTGTGCGGAGTGGAATATCTCCCAGGATACAAAGGCTCCCAATCGCCCCCTTGCAATGGCTTTGACAACCACCCGGTCACAGCCAAGAAGGAGACTCGAGGCCAAGGAAAGATGAGGGCAGCACAGTTTTCTGTATCCAGCCACCCCTCTTTGTTAAAAGCCTAAATCTTCGGGGGGGGGGAGGGGGCTGGGGAGTTTAAACCGAGAAGCTTTTTTGGAAGCCTTTTAGAAACAGAAACAATTTGCAGCCAAACTTTCCCATTTTCATAACAATTGGCGTAGGGCGGGAACACGAACGCCGTTCTTCCCGACACGCATCTAGCATTTCGGCGTCTAATTTATCCAGCGTGTGCGAGCCCATGGAAATGGCCTCTGATTGCAGAGCACTCTTCAGATAGATTTAAAAATACCAAACGGCACCCATCTCGGAGATTATAGGGCGCTCGTCTTGAACACGGCAAATTGCCCTGAATTGGAGTAAGAGGGGCAGACCACAGAGCGTGTTTTATTTCATCACATGCATGCACCTACACACACACACAAAACCCCCTCCTTCCTCCTTTCTTTCTCTCCCCCCCCCCAAATCTCCCCCCTGTAAAGCAGAGGGGAGAAACCATTTGGAAAGCCAGAGAGGAGAATTGTCCTTCTACCCAATCCGTGTCTTTTCATTGTCAGGCTGGTGCAGGAGGGGGGAGGGAATAATAGCCGTCTAGCAGGAATGCAGGGAGTTCAAGCCGCCTTCATTGTCAAAAGCCCGGAGGGTGTCTGCTTGTTTGAAAGCGTGTCCTCCTTCCCATTCCCGTCTGCCGACTGAGAGTAGGTAGGCTAACAGCTGGAACTGCCCCTGCTGGGAAATGGGCTTGTGTCGGACATTTTGAGCGAAGGCCAGGAAGTTATGCAAGCGTGTCCCTCAAAGGAGGGAATGTGGAAAGCGGGATGCTTATTCCCAGTGGCATTTCTTTATGCGAGCTGCTTCCACCCTGCCTTTCTAATCCCAAAGTTTTCTATGCAGGGTTGCCACGTTCCCGTGGCCACTGGCAGGGGATGGGATGGGGGTGGAGTTCCCAGCTCCAGGTGGGGAAACACCTGTAGATTTTGGGATGGAGCCTGGGGAAGACAGGAACCTCAGTTGGGTACAGCCTTTCTCTTCGGCCAGTCCTCTCTCTTCGGCCAGTCACAGCTCTCTCCAAACTCCCACCTACCTCCCAAGGTGTCTGTTGTGGGAGAGGAAGGAAAAGGAGTTTGTAAGCCAAAGGCTCCTTTCAGGAGAGAAAAGCGGAGTATAAATCCAAACTCCTCCTTCTCTTCAGTTGCTAAAAGACAAAAAAAAATTGCTTAGCCAAATTTGAGTGAGCATCTCCTATATCGGCAGGAGAAAAGAAAAATTAACTCAAGATCGAGGTAAGCCAGACAAGAGCCAAAATGCGACTTGGCATGTCTTTGTGGGGGCCAGATTCCACAAATGGGGAATCTGTCAAGCCCTAGATCTGAGTCCAAATAAAACTCTGACACCGTCGGTTCAAAAGGCTGTATTGGACATTATCAGTAGCCAGCAGATGAAAAGCCTGTTCTAAATTGTATTTTCCAAAGCCCATCTATATCAACCCAAAGTGCTCCTCCCCCCTCCCATCTTCCCGCGCTACCCACTACAAAGCAAAGACAGTGAAACGGTGAAACAGATGTCCAAGGCCAGAGGGTGAGATAAGCAGCCATCAGGCCTGGGCACCCCTTCTTGTTCAGCTATGGGAAAAAATCAAGTTACTTTCCACCCGGACTCCTTCCACCCGGACTCCCAGTTGCAGACTGTCCTCCCAGATGCCAGTGGACATTGTCTACTTGGATTTCCAAAAGGCTTTTGACAAAGTTCCTCACCAGAGACTATTGAGAAAACTCAGCAATGAAGGAATAAGAGGGGAAGTCCTCCTATGGATTCAAAACTGGTTGAGAAACAGGAAGCAAAGGGTGGGTGTAAATGGGAAATTCTTGCAATGGAGAGATGTAAGGAGTGATGTCCCCCAAGGATCCGTTTTGGGACCAGTGCTCCTTAATCTATTCATAAATGACCTGGAATTAGGGGTGGGTGATGTGGTGGCCAAGTTTGCGGATGATACCAAATTATGTAGGGTGGTGAGAACCGCAAAGGATTGCGAAGAGCTCCAAGCGGACCTTGATAAATTAGGTCAGTGGGCTAAGTGGGCAAATGCAGTTAAATGTAGCAAAAGGTAAAGTGATGCACATAGGGGCAAAAAATCCAAACTTCACATACACGCTACCGGGGTCAGTGCTATCAGTCACAGACCAGGAAAGGGATTTGGGCGTCTTAGTTGATAGTTTCATGGGAATGTCAACTCAATGCATGGCAGCTGTGAAAAAGACAAACTCCATGCTGGGGATAATTAGGAAAGGAATTGATAATAAAACTGCAAGGATTGTCATGTCCTTATATAAAGCCGTGGTGCGACCGCACTTGGAGTACTGTGTTCAGTTCTGGTCGCCACATCTCAAAAAGGATATCGAAGAGATAGAAAAAGTGCAGAGAAGGGCAACGAGGATGATTTTGGGACTGGAGCACCTTCCTTATGAGGAGAGGCTGCAGCGTTTAGGACTCTTTAGTTTGGAGAGGAGACGTCTGAGAGGGAATATGATTGAAGTCTATAATATTATGCATGGGGTAGTAAATGTTGACAGAGATAATTTTTTCTCTCTTTCTCACAATACTAGAACCAGGGGGCATACAGTGAAAATACTGGGGGGAAGAATAAGGACTAATAAAAGGAAACACTTCTTCACGCAACGTGTGATTGGTGTTTGTAATATGCTGCCACTGGAGGTGGTGATGGCCACTAACCTGGATAGCTTTAAAAAGGGCTTGGACAGATTTATGGAGGAGAAGTCGATCTATGGCTACCAATCTTGATCCTCCTTGATCTGAGATTGCAAATGCCTTAGCAGACCAGGTGCTCGGAAGCAGCAGCAGCAGAAGGCCATTGCTTTCACATCCTACATGTGAGCTCCCATAGGCACCTGGTGGGCCACTGAGTAGCAGACTCTTATGTTCTTATGCCAGGCTCTGCCTGACACCCCCACTGTAAGGCCTTTGCTGGCTTCTCAAGGGGGGCATCCAAAGCAGGACCCTTGTTGAAGGCGGGGCTGTGGAGTTCCCGGTCTCAGGCCCGATCAGGGGGCCAAAGTTTATCCTTTGAATTGTGTCTGGTTGCAAATCCATAGCTGGCAAAGTTCTTTTAACTCTGGTCAGTTGCTGTCATGGTGATTGATGCTTGTCAACATCCCTCCCTCCCTCCCTCCCTCCCTCCCTCCCTCCCTCCCTCCCTCCCTCCCTCCCTTCCTTCCTTCCTTCCTTCCTTCCTTCCTTCCTTCCTTCCTTCCTTCCTTCCTTCCTTCCTTCCTTCCTTCCTTCCTTCCTTCCTTCCTTCCTTCCTTCCTTCCTTCCTTCCTTCCTTCCTTCCTTCCTTCCTTCCTTCCTTCCTTCCTTCCTTCCTTCCTTCCTTCCTTCCTTCCTTCCTTCCTTCCTTCCTTCCTTCCTTCCTTCCTTCCTTCGGTTGAAGCTTTTAAGCCACCTTTGAAGGCGAGTGCTCAATCCCGCTGGCTAGCCACAGCAGGGCACTAACGCAGTAAATCACAAACTGCTGACCCTCCCCGGCTAGACCATCGCCAAATTGCCTCTCTCTGTCCTTTGCAGGTTCTATGCCCGGGATTCCGGCCTTCTGAAGTTTGAAATCCAAGCGGGACTCCTTGGCCGCCCGATCAATCACACTGTCCGGCGCCTGGTGGCGTTCACCTTCCACCCATTCGAGCCCTTCGCCATCTCCGTGCAGCGGACTAACGCTGAATACGTTGTCAATTTCCACATGAGGCACAGCTGCACATAGCACGGTCTTCATTGGTAATGCCCGGGTATGTTGGCTAGACGTGTTTTCTCACAGACACAGCAAAGCAAGACTGTGTTGCTCTAGAAAACCAAGCATACCTTTGAGGAACTAGAAGTGACGTTGGTCTGACCTGTAGAGTTGGTGAAATTCTCCTGCCCTAGGAGGAAGGCTGCCGGCTTGATTCTTACAGGCCAGCAGAGTACCGGTGAGCCCTGTGTTTTCACAATGCCTGACTTGCATCTATTCAGCCTGAAGTGCTCTGATGCGGTTGGGCTATCTTTTAAAGTTGTCCAACTCCATTACATTCTTTTGTGGGTAGCAGGAGGCAAGCAGAGTTCACAGGAAACCAGCTTCCCTTGAACCAAGGCGTTCTCTAACTGGGGGAAGAGTTACGCCCTATCAGCGGCTTTTCACCAAAGAGGCAAATTACCTTTCGGAAACCACAAGTCCTGACTTAACTGCGCCGCCATGGATGGTGGCAGACCGTGCAGATGTCAAAGAGTCGTGAATGTCTTTTGCCAACAGCAGAAGGCTGGAAGGTCTCGCCAGGCTGAACTGGTAACTGCTGGTCTTGTGGACCTTTCTGGTGGCCCATGCGTGGGCAGGGCCCCGACTTCCCCATAACCTCATTTGTTGGCAAAGAGCAAAATTCACCTTCTGTTCTCTGGCAGATTCGTCCAGATAGAAAGGTCGGCAAATGCCAGACACTGAGGTCTGTCCAGATTTCACAGCTAGAGGGAGGAGGTTTCTAGGCTGGGGCAGACACAGTTCAGGGGCAATATGAAGAATGAAGAAAGAATGAAGAGCAATATGTGTGAGGACCCTCTTCCCCCTCTTTTCTTGCCGCTCCCACAAAAGGGGGTATGTTTACACACACACGCATGCACACACCCTGGGCCTGCTGCAACCCAGGTGAAACGCCGCCCCTTTGCAAGCACGACAGATCATGTCATTGTATGTCACGGGAATCCACCCCTCTGTCTTATGCAATTTTGCCTCAGGTTGCAGCACGTGTTCCACTGAGGCCGGAACCATCTCTCTGTGCAACAAGCTGGCCCACAAGCTGTGGACATGGCCTCTCTGTGCCTTAGTTTTCAAGAGAAACAAGACCCCCGAGAAACGAAAAGAGGCCTGTAAACAAAACATTTTTAAAAAATATGTATATTGGGTGGGGTGGGGGGGTGATCCCTTGAAGATGAGATGCCCCCAGCTGGGTCAAACAGGAATAGTTTTCCAGGAGGTAACCAGTTGTGGGATTCAGCAGGTTCGCACCACTTCAGCAGAACCAGTTGTTAAAATGGTGCTTGTAAACAACCAGTTGTTAAATTATTTGAATCCCACCAATGGAGGTAACTATCTCAGGGTGACCATTTAGAGGGAAAGAAACCCTGGCAGAACAGTCGCTCTTTCCCCCCGCTTGCTCAGCTGATAGGAATAGACAGCAGGCTGTATTGTAGTGAAGTCCCTCATGTGATGGGAAAAGGCAGGCTTAATGCTTAAGAGCATGAGATTTTGGAAGGCACCTGCCCAGATGGAAGTGGAGCATCCCCTCCACCCAGACTGCCTTTTGCTCACCCAGTTTGTCATAAGGAGTCCAAACTCATCAGCTGAGCGCTGTAAAAGTACGGGGGGCTGGTGGGGAATGTTTGTCGGAAACGGATCGACGGGGCTATCCTGCCGGTCAAAGTTTGGAATTACGTGAAGCTGGGATGTTCTGAACTGTTTTTAACACCCACTGAAATGGAATCTGCCGGACTTGTTTTCATGCCCATCAATGTGCCGAGCTGGTTTTTATGCCCATTTTACAGACCTTTATTATTGCTTTTTGTAGACGGGACAGTTTTCGGGATGTTCCAGACATGGGGAACAAGAGGAAACCCGAAGACCGGCAGCCCAGTCTGTTTGTGAGGGATCAGTTTGTGGGATTATAGCCAAGAGCGAAATCTATGAATACTAGGAGACAGGAGATCCAGCTTTGGTTTCCTCTTATGGTTTTAGAGCAGGGGCATCCAACTCTGGTGCTTCAGATGCTTATGGACTACAATTCCCATCAGCCCCTGCTGGCATGTCCAATTGACCATGCCAGCAGGGGCTGATGGGAATTATAGTCCATGAACATCTGAAGCGCCAGAGTTGGACACCTCTGTTTTAGAGCATTGCTGATGGTGTAGCAGCCAGATATGGGCAGCCTATCCTTAGATGTTCTCAATCCGCACATTAACAGGAAATATATTTATAATAACTCCATCCCACCAAGTGCACATTTAGGATATCTGAAGCCAGATATCTTTGTATCTTTGCCCCTTTCTGCAATATTGGGAAATTCTCAGCGTTGTCGCACGACTCCATAGCTGAACGCTGTCCGAATAGGTAGGCAAGGAAGTTTTCCCATCTCAGAACTGTTGTGTTTTGCCTTTCCTCCGAACGTTTTGTGCGTGTCTGTGTGTGTTCAGAGTGCCGAGCCAAGCCCGTGCTTTCGTTCTCCGCAGATTGACGGCCCACAGCAGGAGGGGCTCCATTTACAAGTTAACGGCGTGCTTTTAACGGTTGCTGAAAGAGAATGTTTGCAAATTGGGGACCACTGCGAAAGTGGTTTGCTGGCAGCAGCGAGGGAGCGCTACAGAGCAGGAAGAGGGCCCTCTCTGTCTTTTTATAGGTCGGAGATGGGAGGGGCAGGCAGCCGAGTAGCAGTCAGGTACAGAGTGACCATGTGGTGTGGCTGTGGTGACCAAGGCATACTGTGAGGTCTCTCTCCTGTTCCATTGGGTGCTGCTGTTCTACTCAGCAGCTAAATGCTGTGGCAACCCTCTGTCGCCTCTCTCGCCATTTCCTGATGCCAACCAGTGAGGGTGTCAGATCTCTCTGGATCTGCTCTTGGCAATGTCCAGCTTTAGGAAGGGATGGCTTGCCAGCAAATGGCTGCTAAGGGCCCGGACAGCCGACACCACCACACTACTGGTTTCCACTGCTTTGCTTGGAGAAGGCTTCAGACTTGAGCCAAAGGGAATAGTGGGTTACCCGTATTGCCATTAAACACAAAACTGATGCTCAATTGAATCATTAAACAAGGGTGTAAGTGGCTTTTTCTTGAAAAAGAAATGTCTTGCAAAAGCCCAAGGAAACAAATTTGGATTCGGACGTTTGTACAGCAGCTCCTGGAATATATCACCCAAACTTTCTAGCTGTGCTGTTCCCTGTTCTCAGTTTCTGCGTCTACCGCCCCCCACTGAGGCTGCCAGTTTTCCATCTTGGCAGGGCCTTGATTCCATCTTGGGCCCTGCCTCTCCCCTCCCAGCCTTTTTGATCGGGTGCCTGTCTTTAATTTTGCTTGCTCTTAACTTTGTTATTTAAATTTTAAGAAATTGCTGCTGTGGAAATTTGTTCTAATGTGGTTAGTTTTAGTTATGTATTTTATGTGCTGTTATTGGAACAGCTGTATTGTGAGCCGCCTTGAGCCCTTTGGGGGTGAGGCGGCCTATAAATCTAATCAATAATAATAATAATAATAATAATAAAAGGGCAGGAGAAAGAAGAACCAGCAAAGTATAGTGGGTAAGAACAGTCGACTCTAGTTTGGAGAACCGGGTTTGGTTCTCCACTCCTCCACATGACCAGTGGACTCTTATCTGGTGCACTGGATGTGTTCCCCACTCCTCCATATAAAACCTGCTGCATGACGTTGGGCCAGTCACAGAACTCTCTCAGCCCCACCTACCTCCCAAGGTGTCTGTTGTGGGGAGAGGAAGGGAAAGGAGTTTGTAGGCCACCTTGAGTCTCTTTACAGGAGAGAAAGGTGAGGCATAAACTCAAATTCTTTTTTTCTAGATGCACTTGAAATGTAAGGATTTGCAGAAAGTGATGGTTTGATGGAATGAATGGGGCTGGAGGGGCGACAGGAGGGAGGCCTCTCGATTCACTACTACAGAGCCAGCAATTGTGTTCTCTGCACTTGTGTATTCCCTCCACCCCATTAAAACCTTTGGATCTTTAAGGACCCATGATTGTAGTGGCTGAAGAGAGGGCAGACATTTTACTCCCTGTCTGTCCTCCCATGCCAGTCTAGGTGTGAGCTGATTACCCTTGTAAGATTTTAAACAACAAATGTGTTCTTTTAACACATTGACATGCCCCTGGACCAACCAGATTTGTGATTTTGTTGTCTGCCAATTTTTTGAAATGTTTCTTTATCCTAAACATCTTGTATGGAAACTGGCATCTGCCCCTTTGCATCTTCCCAGATTTTTCAACTGCAGTATTTATGGGATGCTCAACGAAGACAGGAAGATGAAAGGAAAGGAACCTCGGCCTGCAGGCTCTTTGAAATCCCTGCCTTCTTTTCAGCCCTGGATTTGAAGAAGAGTTGGATTTATATCCCCCCTTTCTCTCCTGTAGGAGACTCCAACGGGCTTAAAATCTCCTTGCCCTTCCCCCCTCACAACAAACACCCTGTGAGGTAGGTGGGGCTGAGAGAGCTCCGAGAAGCTGTGACTAGCCCAAGGTCACCCAGCTGGCGTGTGTGGGAGTGTACAGGCTAATCTGAATTCCCCAGATAAACCTCCACAGCTCAGGCGGCAGAGCTGGGAATCAAACCCGGTTCCTCCAGATTAGATACACGAGCTCTTAACCTCCTACGCCACTGCTAATAGATGCAACTGTTGCCATTGGAAAGCACTTTAAGGGAGTGTTTGGCCTTCCCAGGCCCCCACACCAAGATGGAGCTTCTGCTAACCACTGTAGCCATGGGAACCAGAAACTACAACCCCCCCCAAGAGTATTTTTTGATGACTGTAGTGCATCAGCGATGGATGCTGAGGTTCTGGTGGCTGTGGACAGCAGAAAACCTGACGATATTTCCACTCCGCTTGTGGATGAAGCAGTTATTTGTGATTGCCAAGCCTTGGATCTGGACCAATATCGAACTCAATGATTACGATCAGAAATCTTTGTTGGCAGACAGCAGCATGGCCTAGAAGAAGCCAGTTCTAAAGACTGGCTCTTCTAGTGCCCTTTTAATGCCCCAGAGGTGTCCCCCTCCCTTCCGTCCCCAGGAACATCAAAGTAAAGCATTAACAGAGCAAGAAGTCATTCATTCTTAAGTTGGCAGAGAGGGTTCACAGCCCAACTGGTGCTTGGGCGCAATCTATATACTATAGGTTACTAAGGTGGCAGGAAGCCGTAAGTCCAGGAAGCACATTATCATTGCAGAAACCATAGCTCCATTGATGTCAGGAGCACTTTGATGCCAGGGACACTACCTGATAGTGATAACTCCAGGTAGATAGATCCCCCGCCCCCAGTCCTTATTTGAAGCCACTGAAGCCCTCATGTTGTGATGCCACTCAGACATCAGCCTACGAAGACCAGCGGGCAAATTGGGCAGAGAGTTTCCATGGCCATCTGCGGCGACTGTTTCCACTTTTTAATTATCAGTGCCTTTACTAGTGTGCCTCTTGAATCAGAATCTGACCCCGTTCTTCCACGGAGCTGAAACACAGAGGATCAGGAAAGAGCACGCTTTGGAATGTTTCCTTGGGTCCAGAAATCTATTATTGGTTTATTAAAAGTATTTATACCCTGCCTTTCCATTGTCCATATGCAAGGCGGCTTACAGTGTCAATGAAAACCAATATAATAAAATACAATTCAGTCACATGATACCATTTTAACTTAAAAACCCAATAAAATTATCCTAAAAAACCCCCTAAATTGCAGCCCCCTGCATGTCAAACAAAGAAACAAAAACAGCAAAGGCAATCAAGGGTAAAACCTTGCGATGCTGGTTTTCTATTAGCAGGGACTTTTTTAAACAAAGGAGTGTTCAGCGTGAGGAGCTGCTGGTTGCAATCTCAAATGGTACGGTCCATCCTACCATCTTGGGGCTCTGCCACTTCATGCTCCCGTGCCTATGAATCAGGGTCTGGTGAGTTAAAAGGAACTGTTTGTGATGTAACTGCCATAGGATGTGGCTACGTACATCTCTTGTGAATTTTGGACTGGTGCCTCCAGCTGCATTGATAGATGATCTAACACCCTGTTTGATTGGAGGGAGAGATTTAGAATGAGGCCAGAAGGCACTGAGGGTTGGTAACGTTTGCAAACTCTATGCTGGGAATAATTAGGAAAGGAATTGAGAATAAAACTGCAAAGATTGTCATGCCCTTATATAAAGCTGTGGTGCGACCACACTTGGAGTACTGTGTTCAGTTCTAGTCACCGCATTTCAAAAAGGATATCGAAGAGATAGAAAAAGTGCAGAGAAGGGCAAAGAGGATGATTGAGGGACTGGAACACTTTCCTAATGAAGGGAGGCTGCAGCGTTTGGGACTCTTTAGTTTGGAGAGGAGACGTCTGAGGGGGGATATGATTGAAGTCTATAAAATTATGCATGGGGTAGAAAATGTTGACAGAGAAAATGTTCTCTCTTTACCACAATGCTCTAGTATTGTTCTAACCAGGGGACAGACATTGAAAATGCTGGGGGGGAGAATTAGGACTAATCAGTATTTGGAATATGTTGCCACAGGAGGTGGTGATGGCCACTAACCTGGATAGCTTTAAAAGGGGCTTGGACAGATTTATGGAGGAGAAGTTGATCTATGGCTACCAATCTTGATCCTTCTTGATCTGAGATTGCAAATTCCTTAGCAGACCAGGTGCTCTGGAGCAGCAGCAGCAGAAGGCCATTGCTTTCACATCCTGCATGTGAGCTCCCAAAGGCACCTGGTGGGCCGCTGTGAGTAGCAGAGTGCTGGACTGGATGGATTCTGGTCTGATCCAGCAGGCCCTTCTTATGTTCTTAATGTGCCAAACCTTGCGTCTTTCTTGTGATATTTTTCACAGCATCTTTACAGCAGTTTGTGGTGACATATGGCTTTGACTGCAGTAGCCTAATGTTGCTTAATCTGAAAGGATACTGGAAGAGCTAAGCACCCCCCCCCCAAAAAAAACCCCACACACACACCCCAAGATAGAAATAGATCTGTTTTGCCCTGTATCATGCCAATGTATTTTGTAAATAAATACTTTCTTAGTTCAGCATTAAGTGTCTCATTTTGTTGGTGTGCAGTTCTTTCGAGGCTCCGAAACTTACTAAAATATCGATTCACCCTTTCGCATGTTACAGCGAAGATCAACTGCAATATCACAGTATGAAGCACAGTTTTATTTCAAATATTTAAATGCCACTTCTCCATCTAATGGAGAGCAGCAGTGGCGTAGTGGTTAAAAGCAGGTGCACTCTAATCTGGACAACAGGGTTTGATTCCCTGCTCTGCCACTTGAGCTGTGGAGGCTGATCTGGTGAACCAGATTAGCTTGTGCTCTCCAACACATGCCAGCTGGGGGACCTTGGGCAAGTCACCGTTTTTTGGAGCTCACTCACCCCACCTACCTCGCAGGGTGTTTGTTGTGAGGGGGGAAGGGAAAGGAGATTGTAAGGCCCTTTGAGCCCCCTTGCAGGAGAGAATGGGGGGATATAAATCCAACTCTTTTCTTCACCTCGGTTGTCCTGCAGAGGAAGCCTTTGGTGGAGCCTGGGAGGGTGGGTGGGCCAGCTAGCTCTGCTGTGAGTGTGGTGGTGGGTGAACGTGTGCCCAGTCCTGGTTCTGCTGGCGAGCAGGTGAGAGAGCCGGAGACATGCCTGCCTGCCGAGCCAGGAAGGTCTCGGTCCAAGCAATGGTGCCATCTTAGGTAGGTACGCCACTGGGGGAACAGAACAAGACTGGCACTAGGACCCCCACGGAGCACTGGACTACAAATAAGGTATAGGAAGAAGTGGCGGATGAATTTTGATGGGTATGAGTGTAGCTGTGGTTCACATTGTTTGCATCACAAACTGGCGAGAAATGGGCAGAGGGCTCTGGCTGCAGCTCATAAGCCTGCTGAATGAGTTAATTTTCATTTCCAGTTGTCCTGAGGACCCGTTTGGGCAGATGCGAGCCTTGACAGCCCAACAAATCGATGTGCGTCTGCCATAAACCATCCCAACGCAAATGAAAGTTGTGGGTCTCACAAAGTGTGACCAGAGGGCCGTTTCCTCCCAATTGTTCTGCACGTTGTGTGCCTTAGGGCAAGCAGGTGGAGAGATTGCAGTCATCTGTCTTTGCTTCTGCCAAGGGTCCGCTGTGGGGTTCTAGCGTGAGGTCAGAGCCTGCGGTATGTGTCTGTGTGTACATCAACAGGTGCTGGGGGGAAATGATTTAAGAACAAGCACCACTACAAAGAAGTGTTTGGATTTATACCCCACCTCTCTCTCCTGTAAGGAGACTCAAGGTGGCTTCCAAACTCCTTTCCCTTCCTCTCCCTACAACAGACACCTTGTGAGGTAGGTGGGACTGAGAGAGTTCAGTGAGAACTGTGACTAGCCCAAGGTCACCCAGCAGGAAAGTAGGAGTGCGGAAAAACGTCTGGTTCACCAGATAAGCCTCAGCCACTCAGGTGGAGGAGTGGGGAATCAAACCTGATTCTCCCCCTGCTTTTAACCACTACACCATGCTGGCTGTCAAAGAAATGGAAGATCTTGTGTCTTGCACTATCAACCTTTTACTTGTTCTAACTGAGTTTTGCAAATATGAAAAACAAGAAGAGTTGGATTGATATCCTCCCTTTCTCTTCTATAGGAGACTCAAAGGGGCTTACAAACTCCTTTCCCTTCTCCCCACCCCCGAACAAACACTCTGTGAGGTGGGTGGGGCTGAGAGAGTTCAGAACTGTGACTAGCCCAAGGTCACCCAGCTGGCATGTGTTGGAGTGCACAAGCTAATCTGGTTCCCCAGATAAGCCTCCACAGCTGTAAGGAATTCCATAGAAGCAGAAATAAAAGGCTTTTTTGGTGTAAAAGACCGTTTATTCAGACATCCTAGAAAGCTCACGTACACGACGTGGCAGGAATGAAGTCTCCCGCCAGAAGCACAGGTTATAATTCTGCCCGTCCCATCCCCCCTCCCGGTTTCTCATGGGAACGGGTTTCTCATCTCTCCCGAAGAGATAAGGCCTCCACCAGAGTCTCCGCCGCAGATGCTGGCCCATCGCCCGGGTTCTGGAATTCAGTCAAGGCCAGGCGGCTGGTCTGAACATCAACACCATTGAATCCCTTACAACAGCTCAGTTGTCAGAGTGGGGAATCAAACCTGGTTCCTCCAGGTTAGAGCACACCTGCTCTTAACCACTACATAGCTGCTGTTTCTATGGTTGTAACTGTTTCTTTATACATTTCACTTTGGGCTGAATGCCCCTGAGCATAAACAGACTCAGTAGACAGCTCTACCTTGGCTCCCCTGTGTGACCCCTTGTGCTCCCAGTTGTAAGAAAGTTGGCTAGCTGAGCTTGACCCAAATGGACCTAGCCAAAGTGATCCATGCAGCTGTCACCACTAGGCTGGACTACTTCAACTCGTTCTACAGAGGGCTACCCTTGAGCTTGCTCCAGAAACTCAAAAATGCAGCATCGTGGATTTTTACTGGGACCCTGTGGTGGACACATATTCAACAGGTGCTTCATCAGCTGCATTGGCTCCAGGTGGTGTACCCAATCAATTCAAAGGTTCATTATCATTATCCTTTATTGGCATAATCAAACAACAAATATATAACAGTAATAGGAGCGAAGACCAAGGAAGAACCATAATATGTACATTCTATTACATACTCTCAACTATCTCCATAATAAAATTAGCAGCCTCTTCACAAAAACCAGAGTCTGAGTTGTTCAACAGTAGGGATAATCTAATCAGATCTTGTAACTCAGATTGAAAAAGAGGGTATAAATTCATATATTTGGATCTGATTTTAACAAATCTGCTGCAGTGCAGAAGCTGGTGGCCCAGGGTTTCAGCCACATTGGATTTGCAGCTGCAGAAGTTTGCAGATTTTTCTAGGTTGCTAAACCTACCATTTAGTAGGGCAGAGGGCATAATGTTGAACCGCGCAATAGTGAGAGCTCTCCTTGAGCAAGAGTTTGTTAAAACATAACGATAATAGGCCATACGACTCTGCTCAAATGGAATTAAAAATTGTGTAGGGGAGCAAGTTCGTTTGGCTGCTAGATCTAGAAGCTGGTCTTTAAGCACATTGAACGCTTCTGAGCAGGACCTTAAATAGAGAGATTCAAGGGGCATACCGACAGATATGATCTTCCTCTCTATCAAAGAATACCCGGGGTTAGCCTGTGTGTCCTGGAGTATCAAGGAGACAAGAGAGTGTTTGGATGGAAGATAGTGCAGGCAGAGCCAAAATCTAAAGGATCTGAGCCATGCTTTGAGTTCTAGGGTATTTTGCCCCAATTCCAAGCACAAGGCTGCGTAAGGAACACAGTTTGGAACTCCCATTATTTGATGAAAAAATTTTGATTGAGGGACATTCAAAACATGGTTACCAGCTTGAACCCAGATAGGGACCCCATAAATCTTTGCATTAAAGACCCTCAGTGCAGCAGGGATGAACGAATGCCCTCTACTATAAAAGAAACGAAGGATTCCAGAGATGCTGGGGGAGGACAGAGGGAGAGCTGCCTTTTGATGACAGGTCCAGGAAAGGTTGTACAAGATGATGATGCCGAGGTATTTGAAACGAGAAACCTGCTCTAGAGGAACGTTGTTTAGTTTCCAGTAGTATTTTTCAATTCAAAGGTTTGGTGCTAACCTTCAAAGCTCTAAATGGTCTGGGGCTATCGTAGCTGCGGGAATGTCTCCCCCAGTACATCCCCTAAAGGACAGTGCATTCAGGAAATAATTTGCTGGTGATCCCTGGCCCAAAAGAGGTGCGGCTGGATTCAACCAGGGCAAGGGCATATTCAGTCCCAATCTCTGAACCAATCTGTCTGGTGAGACCAGGATCTGGCCCAACCTCTGATCCATTCAGTCTTGTGAAGAAGAAAAAGAGTTTGGATTTATATTCCCCCTTTCTCTCCTGTAAGGAGATTCAAGGCTTACAAGTTTCTTTCCCTTCCTGTTCCCACAACAGACACCTTGTGAAATGGGTGGGGCTGAGAGGGTTCCAAAGAACTGTGACTAGCCCAAAGTCACCCAACTGGTGTGCGTTGGAATGACAAGCTAATCTGGTTCATCAGATAAGCCTCCACAGCTCAAGTGGCAGAGCGGGGAATCAAGCCCAGTTCTCCAGATTAGAGTGCACCTGCTCTTAACTGCTGCGCCACTGCTGCTCCCAGCAGTGTGGAGGACTCTAATCTGGAGAACCAGGTTTGATTCCCCGCTCCTCCACATGAGCAGTGGACTCTAGTCTAGAGAACTGGGTTGAACTCTCCTCTACATGAAGCCTGCCAGGTGATCTTGGGTCCGTCACAGTCCTGTCAGAACTCACCCCCCCCCCCGCGCCCCGACCTCACAATGTGACTGTTGTGGAGGAGGAAACAGACTCCATACAGTTGAGGAAGTAGTATAAATCCAAACTCCTCCTCTTCTGTTCTTCCATCTTTTTTTGGTTCCACCTTTTCTCCTCTTTTTGGCTTTTGCTGCCTTAGGTTAGAATTTTTGTATTTGATTGTTGGCATCTTTTAGCAGACATCTGTTGCTTAATTCAGTGATTTTTAATAAATGGCTTTATTGTATATGCTTTATGTGGGACAGTATCCTGAGTCCACAAGGAAAATGGCAGCATGCAAGATTAATAATAAGAGGAAGTAGAGGAAGAATAACAACAGGCTCTTATGGTTGCTGAAGGTCTTCGAAGGTCCTGCGGGATCAGTGGCTGACCTGCTGTGCCCTTCCAGGGATAGATTTGGCTCTGTTACTGGCGTCTACCTGAAGACTTTCTGCCGGCGGAACAAATGTTGTTTTTCTGAGTTCTGGGAAAGACTGAAGTACTCTAGAGAAACAAGTGACGTCTGGGAATGTTCATCTCAGCAGGCATTTGACAGGCATCCCAAGTGGGCCGTGCTCCAGGCTTCCGCCGATGTGGAGGGTTTTGCCTTTCTTGTTCGCTCTCCCCACCCCCACCCCCCCAGAAATGTTGCTTCAGTCGATTTCCTTTCCTCCATTTCGGAGCCCTTCCATCAGAGCAGCCTCTCCAAATGCTCTTAGTCAGTTCGATAACAAAGGGGGCGCAGCCGCTCCCCAGATGGAAAGAGTGCCAATTAAAGGCAGGGGATTTTGTGGGGCCGGGAAGGAGAAGAGTGTCTGCGGTTAAATGTGTAAACAACATTTGAGGGACCCACCAAGGTAGGAGATTTCAAATAGTCTGCCAGTGAGCTGATGTTTGGCTCGCAGAAGCAATGGGGGTTAGGTTGGCTTGCTCCCCATTTCTGCTTTTGGAGGGGAGCAAATCCCCTTTATTCCACCGAACCTTTTTTCACTTAAACTGGACCCTTTTGGAGGGGAGTGGTCATTAATTTATCAGCTCTGTCCATGAGCTGATAAATTGCTCTTTCCAATCGTAGGTGCACCAATCAATACTGAACGGTGCTTTCATAGCTAATTTTTTGTCTAGTTTGGAGAACTAGGGTTGTAATCCCACCACTGAATCCTTTTGGAACTGGTTTTCCCTCAGTCTACCTCCAAAGGCGCTTTCTCAATATTCCACACAACGAACGGCGCTGCCGGTACTGTCCCTATACATCGGACTCAATCTCTCATATTTTGCTGCGTAGTTCACAGTATAACAACTGTAGAATTGACTTGTGGGCACTGTTACCGACAGGATTCCCGCTATCCTCCGATAAAAGAAAAATGTTTAAGCTCCTGAACAATTCCAATGTTTAAGCTCCTGAACAATTCCAATTTTTAAGAAAGGATCTAGGGGGGACCCGGGAAATTACAGGCCAGTCAGTTTGACATCTGTTCCTGGTAAATTAGTAGAATCTATCATTAAAGATAAAATTATAAAACATGTAGAAAAGCAAGACCTGCTGAGAAAGAGTCAGCATGGCTTTTGTAGAGGCAAGTCCTGTCTTACAAACTTACTAGAGTTCTTTGAGGGTGTAAACAGGCATTTGGATAAGGGGAACCAGTGGACATTGTCTACTTGGATTTCCAAAAGGCTTTTGACAAAGTTCCTCACCAGAGACTATTGAGAAAACTCAGCAATGAAGGGAATAAGAGGGGAAGTCCTCCTATGGATTAAAAACTGGTTGAGAAACAGGGAAGCTAAAAGAGTGGGTGTAAATGGGAAGTTCTCACAATGGAGAGATGTCGGGAGTGGTGTCCCCCCAAGGATCCGTTTTGGGACCAGTGCTCTTTAACCTATTCATAAATGACCTGGAAGTAGGGGTGGGTAGCATGGTGGCCAAGTTTGCAGATGATACCAAATTGTGTAGGGTGGTGAGAACCACAAAGGATTGTGAAGAGCTCCAAGCGGACCTTGATAAATTAGGTGAGTGGGCTGAGAAATGGCAAATGCAGTACAATGTAGCAAAATGCAAAGTGATGCACATAGGGGCAAAAAATCCAAACTTCACATAATAAGCTACAAGCCGCCAGTGCTATCAGTCACAGACCAGGAAAGGGATTTGGGCGTCTTAGTTGATAGTTCCATGGGAATGTCAACTCAATGCATGGCATCTGTGAAAAAGGCAAACTCTATGCTGGGGATAATTAGGAAAGGAGTTGATAATAAAACTGCAAAGATTTTCATGCCCTTATATAAAGCCGTGGTGCGACCGCACTTGGAGTACTGTGTCCAGTTCTGGTTGCCGCATCTCAAAAAGGATATTGAGGAGATAGAAAAAGTGCAGAGAAGGGCAACAAGGATGATTGAGGGACTGGAGCACCTTCCCTATGAGGAGAGGCTGCAGCGTTTGGGACTCTTTAGTTTGGAGAGGAGACGGCTGAGGGGGGATATGATTGAAGTCTATAAAATTATGCATGGGGTAGAAAATGTTGACAGAGAGAATTTTTTTCTCTCTTTCTCACAATACTAGAACCAGGGGGCATTCATTGAAAATGCTGGGGGGAAGAATTAGGACTAATAAAAGGAAACACTTCTTCACACAACGTGTGATTGGTGTTTGGAATATGCTGCCACAGGAGGTGGTTTTGGCCACTAACCTGGATAGCTTTAAAAAGGACTTGGACAGATTTATGGAGGAGAAGTCGATCTATGGCTCCCAATCTTGATCCTCCTTGATCTGAGATTGCAAATGCCTTAACAGACCAGGTGATTGGGAGCAACAGCCACAGAAGGCCATTGCGTTCACATCCTACATGTGAGCTCCCAAAGGCACCTGGTGGGCCACTGCGAGTAGCAGAGAGCTGGACTAGATGGACTCTGGTCTGATCCAGCTGGCTTGTTCTTATGTTCTTAATGTAGAAATTTCGGAAGCAGTTGCCATATTTGTAAGGCGTGTTTTACAATGTAACAATGAGTGATTTTTTAATGTATCAGGAAATGTTTGACATTTTCTTGATTATATGCCTAATAAAGGTTCTGGACTGGACTGGAACTGGTTGTTAAATTATTTGAACCCCACCACTGCCCGTAAGGTTTTCAAGGCGAGAGACTAACAGAGGTGGTTTGCCATTGCCTACCTCTGCCTAGTGACCAGGGTATTATTTGGTGGTGTCCCTTACAAATACTAACCAGGGCTGACACAACTTAGCTTCAGGGATCTGATGAGATCAGGCTAGCCTGGGCCATTCAGGTCAAGGTGCATGAGACTTGTTGTAGTGGTTCAGAACAGGTGGATTCTAATCTGGAGAACTGAGTTTCATTCTCAATACAATACAATACAACAACCTTTATTAGGCATATTAAAATAGGCTCCAGAGCATTACAGACATTTCTGAAGTACAAATCAAAAGTACATTCAAAACACAGACAGAAAATTCTGTCACTTGTAAAAGAAATTTTGCTACTTTTCCCAAGAGCTCTGTGTTATTTAACAAAATCTCCACAACAGAGTTGTCAGAGTCTCTTTCAGATTTGTCTAAGACCCGCCCAGGAGAGAAATTCCTAATACCCACATATCTCGGACAGTCAAGTATAATGTGAGCAAGAGTCTCCACTTGGTTTTTACAGCGTGGACAGACCCGATCCTGGAGAGGGATAGATAGGTAGCGACCCTTTGTAATGGCCGATGGAAAAGTATTGCATCTGGCCCTTGTAATAATCCATCTCTGTTGGGGTTCAGATATTTGGCTATGTGCCCCTGTTCTGGTACTATTCCGACAGAAAGGGGTGAGCATGATTTGTTTGCTTGGCCCAACAAGATATGGTATTCCTGTTCTAGAAGTCTGTTTTAAAGGTTTGCAGAATCTCTCTGGGTGACAGCATACAGAGATCTTCAAGTACTAAACCTAGAGAGTAGATTTTTTATTTAAGAAGTTGATACCATTCGGAGGCAAATAGTACAGTTCAATGCTTACACAATATATGTTAAACTGCGCTCATCAGAGTTAAAACATAGTTTGATCCAATACTTGAATGTATTCAGCCATGCTCTTGTTTCAAGTAGGTTCTGACCAGTTTCTAAGCATAGTACAGCCCCACCTACCTCACAGAGTGTGGTACCCCAAGTATTTTGCAGAGGAAGCCAGACTGTATTCTTTCAGCTGTTCCATGCAGCTATCCATAGGGCCGTGGTGGTGAACCTTTGGCACTCCAGAAGTTATGGACTACAATTCCCATCAGCCCCTGACAGCATAGCCAATTGGCCATGCTGGCAAGGGCTGATGGGAATTGTAGTCCATAACTTCTGGAGTGCCAAAGGTTTGCCACCACTGCCATAGGGGAACTCCATAGAGAAGTTGCTGAACTACCTTGGAGTTGAAAACCTTTAGAGCTGCGGGGACATATCCCCTTCCCCTGGAATGAAAAAAACTTACCACCGCTGAAGCAGTGTGATAGCTTCCTTTTATAGCAGAGTCTCTGTGTCTGGCCCAAGTGGCTTTGTGATGAAAGGTTTGGCCTAAATATTTAAAGGACTTGGAGTGTTCAACCTTAATCCCATTGATAAGCCATCTGGAAGGCTTAAACACATTGGAAAAAAATAACAATTTTTGATTTTTCTGGGTTTAAGGATAGGAAGTTAAAAGTACAGTACATAGTTTTTCTAAGAAGCCTTTTAAGACCCACTTGAGACCTAGAGATCAGTATCATGTCATCAGCGTAGAGTAGGAGTGGTATGGGCTTGTTTGAAAGAATTGGGCTATGTGAGTTAACATCTGACAATGCGTGTACCAGATCATTAATAAGTTAAACAAGACTGGAGCCAATACACAGCCCTGCTTAGCACCTTTCACAATGGGAATCCTTGGGGTTAGGTCTCCAGAGCTTGTACATTTTATCTGGCAGGTTGTGTTTGAGTAGAGAGATTTGATAAGTAATAATAATCTAAGATCGATTCCCATCTCTGCCAGCTTAAGCCATAGCAACTCTCTAACAACTGAGTCAAAGGCACTTTTCAGGTCCAGAAAGGCAGCAAAGATCTTAGATCGCGCCCTTTTTTAGTATTTTAATAACAGGAGGTTAAGAATCATACAGTGGTCAAGCGTAGAACAGCTTTTTTTAAACCCTATTTGCTCGGGGTGAACGATTTTTCCCACATCGATCCATGTACTAAGCCTATTTAACAGATGTTTGGTATAAAGTTTACCAGAAACAGATAAAAGACTAATGGGTCTGTAATTAGCCAGTGACATGTGGTCACCCTTTTTGAATATTGGTGTTATTATTGCATTTACCCAAGATCTCAGGAGAGTTTCATTCTCCTCCACCTGGGTGGCAGAGGCTTATCTGGTGAACCAGACGTGTTTCCACACTCCTCCATTCCTGCTCGGTGACCTTGGGCTAGTCACAGTTCTCACAGTTCTCAGAGCACCAGTGGCGTAGGAGGTTAAGAGCTCGTGTATCTAATCTGGAGGAACTGGGTTTGATTTCCAGCTCTGCCACCTGAGCTGTGGAGGCTTATCTGGGGAATTCAGATTAGCCTGTACACTCCCACACACGCCAGCTGGGTGACCTTGGGCTAGTCACAGCTTCTCACAGCTCTCTCAGCCCCACCTACCTCACAGGGTGTTTGTTGTGAGGGGGGAAGGGCAAGGAGATTGTAAGCCCCTTTGAGTCTCCTGCAGGAGAGAAAGGGGGATATAAATCCAAACTCTTCTTCTCTTCTTCACTGAACTCTCTCAGCCCCACCTACCTCCCAAGGTGTCTGTTGTGGGGAGAGGAAGGGAAAGGAGTTTGGAAGCCACCTTGAGTCTCCTTACAGGAGAGAAAGGTGGGGTATAAATCCAAACTCCTCTTCTTTTTATAAGGTAAAGGTAATCTCCTGTGCAAGCACTGGATCATTAACCGACCCACGGGGTGAAGTCACATCACAATGTTCATGAGGCAGACTGTTTATGGGGCGATTTGTGATTGCTCTCCCCCAGCAAGCTGGGCATCCATTTTACCAACCTCAGAAGGCTGGAAGGCTTAAAACACAACCCATTAATGCTAACATAACGGCTTTTGCAACTACAAGAAGCTGACCACGGGGTACATGTTACTGTAAATCAGTAAATGTGGATTAGAAATACCAGTGTTGGAGCTCCAAAAAAATAAATTGTGACAGTTGAAACAGAAAAGTTAGAATCATAGAGTTGGAAGAGACTCCAAGGGCCATCCAGTCCAACCCCCTGCCATGCAGGAACATACAATCAAAGCACTCCTGACAGACGGTCATCCATCCTCTCTTTAGAAACCTCCAAAGAAGGAGACTCCATCACACTCCGAGGTAGTGCACTCCACTTTCGAACAGCCCTTCCTGTCAGGAAGTTTTTCCTGATGTTTAGGTAGAATCTCTTTTCCTGTAGTTGAGTTCCTGTAGTCATTTAGGTGTTAAGGAACACACATGCGTTCAGATCTTGGCTTTGCCCAGATTTGATGTGATACTCCACAGCTACAAGTGGGCCCAAATGGATCGGGACCATGATAATGCGGGAGGGGTGTGATCTCTGAGGCCACATTGGGGGATTATAGTTATCTTTCCCATCTTTGACATTGTGTGAGTTTGCTCTTCAGTTCCACTAATGGGCTTTTAACAAAACAAGATACATTTTTAAGCCAGGCAGCGTGCATTTAACTTCATGCATCCAAAAGGACTTTGGACTTCTCTTTCTTAAAGAACGCCCCCCGAATGGGTCTTATGTACTTTTCACGCCTATGAATTGTTCGTGGCGTGAATTTATAAGCAGGATCGGCATAGTTATTTTCACGCTAAGATGCTTTTACCCACTTATAACAAACACTTTCCTTAAGTCACTAAGAAGTTACTGCCAGTTTTAAAGCAAATGTACGAAATGCCACAAATTAAAAGCCTGTTTTGTCCTTGAATCTATTTAACATATTGAAAAGAGAATTAAAATTGTCTAAGTTGCAATCTTTGCAGGAAGAAGCATCTGAGAGTTTTTTTATTGAGAAAATAACTCGGGAAGGGACATGACAGAGGTATATAATGGCACGGGAGAGCCACTGACAAGAATTTTCCTCCCTTTTTCATGAGTACCAAAACTGGATATTTAGCCGTGGAACTGATTGGCTATGCCAAAAAGATGGCTGTTTGTCCAGCCAGAGGTAATAATGGAAGTTTGTGAGGTCAACAGCTTTTGAAAAGGATTGTGAAACATTCAAGGAGGAAACAGCCTTTCTATTGATGACACTTTTAGGTAGAGGGGCAATAGAAGAAGAAGAGTTTGGATTTACAGCCCACCTTTCTCTCCTGTAAGGAGACTTGAGGTGGCTTACGAGTTCCTTTCCCTTCCTCTCCCCACAACAGACTCCTTGTAAAGTAGGTGGGGCTGAGAGCGTTCTGGGAGAACCATGAATGGCCCAGGGTCACCCAGCAGGAATGTAGGAAGGGGAAAACAAATCAGGTTCATCAGATAAGAGTCTGCCACTCATATGGAGGAGTGGGGAATCAAACTTAGTTCTCCAGATCAGACTCCACCTGATCTTAACCACTACACCACGCTGGCTCTTGATATAAAACTGTAGGAATTGAAGCTCAGGAAACCAACAAAGGGTGATCTGAAACCAGTTTGCCTCCCATCTCGCCCTTGGATGGGGCTGTAAATCAGGGCCTCCCGACGTGGTACTTGTTGGCACTGTGGTGCCCACTGTCTTCTTTTCTTGTGCCCACCAAATGTTCATAGAATGTGACCAGGGCCAAGTAGGCCCAGCATGTCTTCTAATCAACTCTCGGAAATTTGATTGTGCAGATTTTTTTTAAAAAAATGTTGCTTTGGCACCGCTTTGGCACCAGCAAGGATTGAAACTGCGCTACTGAAATTAAACAGTGGAAGAAGAAGAAGAAGAGTTTGGATTTATGTCCCCCCTTTCTCTCCTGCAGGAGACTCAAAGGGGCTTACAATCTCCTTGCCCTTCCCCCCTCATAACAAACACCCTGTAAGGTAGGTGGGGCTGAGAGAGCTCTGAGAAGCTGTGACTAGGTCGCCCAGCTGGCGTATGTGGGAGTGCACAGGCCAATCTGAATTCCCCAGATAAGCCTCCACAGCTCAGGCGGCAGAGCTGGGAATCAAACCCAGTTCCTCCAGATTAGATACACGAGCTCTTCACCTCCTACGCCACCGCTGCTCCTTTTGTGGCTGACTCCACCTCGTGGCAGCCATTTTATCATGCCCACCTTGCTGCATCCAAATTCCAAATGTTCCTGCAGGGTCAAAAAGGCTGGGACCCCTGTTCTAAACAAACAAAATGCCGAGGAACAAACTGCCAGGGATTTTTTTGCATGCCCTCCTTCTGAGTCTTCAGGGGCATCTGTCCTTCTGCCACAGGAGATAAAAAAATAACAGAAAGTCAGGGCAGGTACTTCCCTATCTTATCCGGCAAGACATTTTTTTCCTAGCAATGGTAACTTGTTCAGCTCTCAGCTTGTCATATCTCTATCCAAGAGAAACTTTTCTGCAATAGTGATTCACTTGCAACATCTTTCCTCCTCCTCCTGCATGCAGCACCAGGTATGAAAAGACACTGCCCTTTTTTTCAGCAGTGCAATTGAAATAGGAGTCAGATCTAAGGAGTCAGATCCGACAGAGGCATTTGACTGACAGAAGGGAATGCAGAGGGGCTAGAATCTTGGCTGAAAGAGAAGCTTTTTTGTTTTATTTTTTAAAAGATAATTATAATTTCTTAATCAGCCCTGAATTGTCTCTCCCTTTTGTCTTCCTTCCTGATCTTAATTAATTGTAACAAATAACATTTGGGGATTTTTTTTCCACTGAGAAAGAAGTTGACTAGGCACTGACAGCTGGTCTAGGAAAGCAAGATGTCTGAGATTGTGGATGTGTGTGTATAAAGTGTCATCAAATGGCAGCTGACTTAGAATCATAGACTCATCAAATCATAGAGTTGGAAGAGACCCCAAAGGCCATCAAGTCCAACCCCCTGCCATGCAGGAACACACAATCAAAGCACTACTGACTCATCCAGTCTCTCTTTAAAAACCACCAAAGAAGACGACTCCACCACATACTGAGGTAGTGCATTCCACTGTCGAACAGCCTTTACTGTCAGGAAGTTATGGCAAGCCAGTAGGGTTTTCAAGGCAAGAGACCAACAGAGGTGGTTTGCTATTGCCTGCCTCTTTGTAGCAGCCCTGGGCTTCCTAATAAATAATAATTATTATATAATAGTAAATTATTCTGTATTAATAATTAATTAATAATAATGTCAGCTGCTGCAAAAAGATTGTCCAGAGTACAAACAGAGGCACACACAGCCCAGAAAACCCACAACAACCAGGCTACTTTGGCCTAGTCCATAGACAGACAACTGAATGTGTATTTTATAATTTATAAATTTATAATAAAGCAAACAAATGCTCTCATTGGATTTGTGAAGACCTCGTGTGGTATTACTGCTAGAAATACATAGGAATGTGATTCCACACATGTCACTTTTGTTTATCAAGATGGTTTGCAGTCTCAAACTCAAGAAAGCATACGAATGTGATTCAACACGAACTACATGGAGCAGGCTTTGCTCCTTAAAGAAAAATCCTTGAAAGCAGACATCTCATCGTCTTGGCTTGGCTTCCAGCATCTTGTTTACTATTGGACTAATTATATTTGATCTTCAGCGTCTTGTTTATAATGAGATTAGAATATTGTGAGAAGTTGTCTTAAACGGAGATGTGCTTTTCTTCCTATGTTTTGAGTTTTACTGTAATGTGAATACTTAACATAGTAGGTGATTATTGTTTTCAATTGCACTGTGACATTTTATTAAAAACTAGTGGAGCCCGGCCACACGTTGCTGTGGCAATTGTCCTTCTCATCACAATCCACAACCCACACAGATGTCCATGCAGGTCCAATGATCCCCAGCATAGCCTTTTGGGAGCAGCAGTGGCGTAGTGGCTAAGAGCAGGTGTACTCTGATCCGGAGGAACCGTGTTTGATTCCCAGATCTGCAGCTTGAGTTGTGGAGGCTTATCTGGGGAATTCAGATTAGCCTGTGCACTCCCACACACACCAGCTGTGTAACTTTGGGCTAGTCACAGCTTTTCGGAGCTCTCTCAGCCCCCCCCCCCCACCTCACAGGGTGTTTGTTGTGAGGGGTGAGGGGAAGGAGGTTGTAAGCCCCTTTGAGTCTCCAACAGGAGAGAAAGGGGGGATATGAATCCAAACTCCTCTTCCTCTTCTTCTTCTTTTGGGGTGGTCAAATGGAATCCCTCTTTCCCTTTTCAATTCACATTATTATATGGTGCTGTCTTGGTTTTTAGTATAAGGTAACCCTTTCCATTCCACAACGGAACTGTCTAGAGTGCGAATCCCGCTGTCCATGAGGCTGGTTGACACGCACAGTCCTGGCTTCGGTAAGGCAGAACTGGGGCAAGGAGGCGATCCCAGTCAGGCATCAGAGGCAGGGTGGTGAGGTGCTCAGATCGAGGCCAGCTCCCTGGGTTTTTAAAGGGCCATGTGCAAAAGAAGCGGAGCCAGCACTGTTGGTTCGCCCCCACCCCGCTGATTTTCTTAGAAAAAGGAAAACTCCAGCTTGCTTTTAGTAAAAGAGAGCTGTGGCGAATAGGGGTGAGAAAGTGGGTAAGTGGTGGTTGGATGTGAGGGAGGGCAGAGTGAGGTGTGTGAGGATGAGCTGGATGTGGATGAGAGTATGTGTGTTGTGTGGTAGCAGTGGGTGAGGCACAGAGAGTGAAAGTTACCTGCATGTGTGTGTGGGAGGGAACCCCACCTGATGTCTCACATGGCAAAGTGTGTATGTGTTTCACTTCCACTCGTATTACCTACCAGTATTACCTATTTACTGTTTTCACTGCTCATCTCTGCCCATCTGCACAAACATTCTAAGCCCTCAGGCCACAGACAGACAGGCTGCACAAACATTCTAAGGGTGACAGTTAAACACAGCCAGCTTCATGGCCTGGTGCGCCAGGAAAAAGATGTTTTACCTGGCTCAGGTATGGACTTTTGGCGATTTGAAGGTCCAATTACCTGCCCGCAACAGGGAGGGACGTAATGCGAAAATTTGGGGGTGATCCATCCAGCCGTTTTGGCGTTAGGGCAAGACCAACAAACAAATGGTTAGCTTTTTATATATATATATATATCAAAAAAATATAAATTTGGTTGGTTGATGTGGGTTTTCGGGACTGTGTGGCCGTGGTCTGGTAGATCTTGTTCCTAATGTTTCGCCTGCATCTGTGGCTGGCATCTTCAGAGGTGTATCACAGAGGGAAGTCTGTTACACACTGTGTCTAGACTTCTCTCTGTGATACACCTCTGAAGATGCCAGCCACAGATGCAGGCGAAATGTTAGGAACAAGATCTACCAGACCACAGCCACACAGCCCGGAAAACCCACAAGAACCAGTTGAATCTGGCCGTGAAAGCCTTCGTCAAGTAGCCTGTTTGCAAACCCCTGGAAATTTTATGCTGAGCCAAAGCCAAGAGGAAGCAAATGTGTCCAGGTGCTGCGTTTTGCTGGCTAATGGGAAACAGGGAAGGTAATGACCCCAGGTGGCACAAAAGCCTGTAAAGAGCAAAGCAAACAGGTGGGTTTAGAAAAGCAGCTGTAAGATTGCTCAGAGAGGAGAAGGGGAAGATGGGTCTTGCGCTCTGCCTGCTCTTGGATACCAAATGTCAGCAAAACATCTTTGTGGGCCGATCGCCTCTTGACCACTATAAACGGAAGCATCTGGGTTGTGCACCCTCTACAATTCATTGGTTTCTTGGGATTTGACAACTGTGGAAATTTTGATTTCAGATTGATTTTAATATTTGCACGATGGCTTCAAGATGGCTTTAATATTTGCACGATGGCTTGAAGCACGATGGCTTCAAGCCAGGAAGTAAAGTGCTGGTTGATTTACTGGCAAGTACTAGAGAAGACCCTTGTGGCACAGAGTAGTAAGCTGCAGTACCGCAGTCCAAGCTCTGCTCACGATAAGAGTTCGATCCCGATGGAAGTCAGATTCAGGTAGCCGGCTCAAGGTTGACTCAGCCTCCCATCCTTCCAAAGTTGGTAAAATGAGTACTTAGTTTGCTGGGGTGAAAGTGTAGAAGAAGAACTGTTTGGATTTATCTCTCCTGTAAGGAGACTCAAGGTGGCTTACAAGCTCCTTTCCCTTTCTCTTCTCACAGCAGACACCGTGTGATGTGGGTGATGCTGAGAGTTCCAAAGAACTGTGACTAGCCAAGGTCACCCAGCAGGAATGTAGCAGTGCAAAAATACATCTGGGGAAGGCAATGGCAAACCACCCTTGAACATAGTCTGTCTACTAAATGTTGTGATGTGACATAACCCATGGGTCAGTAACAACCCATTGCTTCCACAGGGGATGATCTTTACCTTTAAAAAAAAACTAGAGAAGATACATGTGTTTACTTGACACCACTTAGAAGAAGAAGAAGAAGAGTTTGGATTTATATCCCCCCTTTCTCTCCTGCAGGAGACTCCAACGGGCTTAAAATCTCCTTGCCCTTCCCCCCTCACAACAAACACCCTGTGAGGTAGGTGGGGCTGAGAGAGCTCCGCGAAGCTGTGACTAGCCCAAGGTCACCCAGCTGGCATGTGTGGGAGTGTACAGGCTAATCTGAATTCCCCAGATAAGCCTCCGTAGCTCAGGCGGCAGAGCTGGGAATCAAGCCCGGTTCCTCCAGATTAGATACATGAGCTCTTAACCTCCCATGCCACTGCTGCTCCTTTGGTTATTTGTTGGTATACCTTTTTCAACAAAAAGAAGACAGGAAAGGTGTGAATCAATATGCCAAATCTTCCTGGATCTTTTCTGGAGGAATGCCCCACTGGGGTGTTTGCCTTTCCCTCCCCCTTCCGATTAAGAATCGTATTTCAGTACTGGCTTCATCAAAACTCCTTGGCATTGCTATGCATAGCTGTTTGATAAAACAGCACTTATACTGCTCCGGATGGCTATCAGCAACACTTTCCCTTCTGTACAGTTGCGTCACCATTCTGTAGGCTCTGTGCTGCTGAGGGAAACAAAATGGTGGGCGCAGAAATACAAAAGGGAAAGAGTGGCTGATAACTGTCTGGAGCACCATAATTGTTCTTTTATCAAAGTGTAACGACATGAAAGATAACGGTTTCAATGAAACCAGTCCTGCAATACGATTCTTTAATCTAAAAAGAGAATCTACACTTATTTGAGAAGCAGTTGCATGAACATTCAGCTCCCGCAGAAGAACGCGCAACTGCATTGTCGTCTTTGTGCTGAAAACGGTATAGACCAGTGATGGCGAACCTTTTTGAGACCGAGTGCCCAATTGCAACCCAAAACCCACTTATTTATCGCAAAGTGCCAACACGGCAATTGAAGCTGAATACTGAGGTTTTAGTTTAGAAAAAAACTGTTGGCTCCGAGGCATGCATTACTCAGGAGTAAGCTTTGTGGTAGTCAGTGGCTTTGCTTTGAAGCAGCCATGCAACTCTTCCAACGGGTGAATCATGACCCTAGGAGGGTTTACTCAGAAGCAAGCCCCATTGCCAGCAACCGAGCTTACTCCCAGGTAAAGGATCGCGCTTTAGTTCTTCGCATGAAAATCAATGGGGTTTAACAGCGCTTAACAGGGTTACCTACACTGCTTCCCCAAAACTAGATCTTGGGTTTAATGCTAATAATCAAGCCCAGTGGCCCAGGCCAGCCTAGATGTGGGGGGCACTCTGTTTGTGCGTGCCCACAGAGAGGGCTCTGAGTGCCACCTCTGGCGCCCGTGCCATAGGTTCGCCACCACTGGTATAGATGAAGAAAATGAAATTTTAAAGATGGCCTTTTAGGATAGGTTATTCAGGTGAATTTCTGTTTGGGCGGATTGTTCTGTTCTGTGCAACCAGAATGAATGGCCCCAGAGCTGTCAGGTGTGGACTGATTTTTTTGAGCTGGTGCAGTGCTACCGTCTCCAATCTCTCCATGATGAAGTCATGTGACTTGAATCCCTTCACAGGAATAGCCAGATGTTGTATGTCCCTGATGCCACCCGCATTTCTTTGACCTCTTTAGTGGCTTCAGCAGTCTGTATGTTGTGCTAAGAAGGGGACCAGACTCCCAGCTGGGTGTTGTTCTGTTCCCCAAGTAAAACAGGCCAGAACCGAGTGGGAGACTCACAAGCAAGGTGTAACAGTTTAAAAAAAAGGTTTACTCTTAGAAGAATTGAGACCCTAACTCCTCCCAGGGTCTGACTAAAATAAAGTACTTGCTTGACTGGAACAACTTGAAACTTGAGATTTTTATTCTTTCTTGACTTCTCCCAAGAAAGTCCACTTTGTCTGTGCTTCCTTTTGGTTCCTTCAGTGTCCTTTATCTGGATTCTACTTACTGTTAACACCTTAACTTGATTTTCTATATTTTATACACAGCGTAAGAGATATTGCAGCCTTTCAGCTTCTCTGGCACCTCAAACTAAATTATTTAAAACAGGGGCACTACTGGGTAATGAAAGGAAGGCTGCTGCCCCCAGGGGGGGTTCTTAAAGGGACAGGGTCTGACTAAAGTTCCCTCCCTTAGAACACTATACGAAAGAACTAAACCCATACTAACTATAGACTTAATAAGAAAACAAGAGCTTCTCTGGGGGCATGACAGGTGTTCTTGCTCCACCAGAACCAGCCAGCCCTCTTCCTCCTTGACCTTATGGACCACCTCCTTGACCATTCCAGACCCTCTGCCTTTTTATAATCCCTTTCCCCAGCCGTATCTCAAATGCCCATCGCCCTGGGTCATCAAGAAAGATTATACAACCCACTATATATATCCCCCAACACAAAAGAAAATGTCTGTTATTTCCACACTCTATACATTTCTAAGTGCATCAGAAACGGAAAAATAATTATCATCGTGTTCCTTCCCCCTTACCCACACTCTGGGATGACATTTCCTCCAGTGTTTGTTTTGGAAAGCAACCATTCTATACCCAGCCTCCTTGTCCAGGTGGGTGCCCTTGTTCAGGGACATGTCTCCAATTTTTTCAGCTCAAGGATCTGTTGAAACCTAACCAAGGCTTGGTTTGAAGCAAAGCAAGATTTTTTAAAAAAATTGATAAAAGGGTTTGTTCAATGTGTAACAAGGCCCGGAAAGAGTTAAAAAGGCTGCCGGGTTGCCATGACACCCTTTCTTTTAAAAAAGGGCTGAGTTGATTACAACATTAGGAACCAAAGAGGAATGGAAAAAAAAGGGGGGGTATACGGGAATCGGGGGGAGGAGGCAGTCACAACAACATTTGCTCCTGAGCTAGCAGCTGGACCAAAGGAGAATCTACACCCCATTAGCATTGCTGCCAAAACAAAATATTTTCCCTGTTATCTGAGTGTCGTGTTTCTTGGCTTTCCTCGGAGGCAGCCTATGGGTGATCAGCCAGCCTCCCAGACACAACAGACCACGGCAGAGGGTGGCTGCCAAGAGGTTTTCAGGGGGAGACCATTTTCTAGATCAGCGTGACTTGATTAAACAGGGAAGAACCCATGCATGTATGCAGAGACAAAGAGGAAGCAGCAGCGTTTTGAATTTATACCCCACTTTTCTTAGAAAACAGAAAAAGTGCAGAGAAGGGCAACGAGGATGATTGAGGGACTGGAGCACCTTCCTTATGAGGAGAGGTTGCAGCGTTTGGGGCTCCTTAGTTTGGAGTGGAGACATCTGAGGGGGGATATGACTGAAGTCTATAAAATTATGCATGGGGTAGAAAATGTCGACAGAGAGAAATTTCTCTCTCTCACAATACTAGAACCAGGGGGCATCCATTGAAAATGCTGGGGGGAAGAATTAGGACTAACAAAAGAAAACATTTCTTCACACAACGCGTGATTGGTGTTTGGAACATGCTGCCACAGGAGGTGGTGATGGCCACTAACCTGGATAGCTTTAAAAAGGGCTTGGACAGATTTACGGAGGAGAAGTTGATGTATGGCTACCAATCATGATCTGAGATTGCAAATGCCTTAGCAGACCAGGTGCTCGGGAGCAGCAACGGCAGCAGCAGCAGAAGGCCATTGCTTTCACATCCTGCATGTGAGCTCCCAAAGGCACTGGTGGGCCCCTACGAGTAGGAACCAGAGTGCTGGACTAGATGGACTCTGCTCTGATCAAACAGACTCTTTCTTATGTCCTCTCCTGTAAGGAGACTCAAGGTGGCTTACAAACTCCTTTCCCTTCCTCTCCCCACAACAGACGCTTTAGTAGGTGGGGCTGAGAGAGTTTAGGGAGAACTGCGACTAGCCCAAGGTGAGCAGGGTGAGCAGGCTTCATGTGGAGAAGCAGGGAATCGAACCCAGTTCTCCAGATTAGAGTCCACTGCTCCTAAAACACTGCACTGCAACAGATCTGTAACAGGAACTCCACAGATGGTGTTCATCTTTAAAAACAGTCATATTCAGTAGGGCAGATCAGATTAGGACTGCACTGGGGAAAGTGGGATAGAACTTTTCCCAGGTCAGTGAGTGTCCTTCTTAAAAAACATTTTTAAATTAATTTTTTGACGATCAAAGGGAAAAAATCCATTACATGAAAGTTGCCCGTCTTACATTTCCCCAACTATTCCAATTCATATTTATTCAATTGTTGATATATTTACAAGTTGGGGGAAATTTTCATTTTACTCTTCATTTTGATCAGCTAGTGTCTTTTTTTAAAAGAGTTGGATTTATATTCCCCCTTTTTCTTCTGTAAGGAAACTCAAAGGGGCTCACAATCTCCTTTTCCTCCCCCCCCCCCCAACACCCTGTGAGGTGGGGCTGAGAGAGCTCCGAAGAACTGTGACTAGCCCAAGGTCACCCAGCTGGCATGTATTGGAGTGCACAAGCTAATCTAGTTCACCAGATAAGCCTCCACAACTCAAGTGGCAGAGCAGGGAAAGCGACAACAGAGAGGTCTAAAACAGCCTGGCGAACCAGTTCAAGAAATCAGGGGCAGATAACGGTGTTGCATATAGACTTTATAGGGGTTTCTTTATAGGTATTTCAGATGACAACGAAGTGCCTTCTTGCTTCTTTACAAAAATCCCCTATTAACAGCGCCCCAAAATCAAGGATGAGATGACCGAACGAGCCGTCTCCAGAATGCGCGGAATGGTGAACCAGTGGACTGTGCCGTCTCCTGCTTTATAGCCTTCGTACCTTCCGTGGGCGGCAACCGTTGTGTGGGATGGGGGTGTTGTCGGTGAGGGAGACCACCTCCAGGCCCCCCATGGTGAGTCCTTTGATGGCCGCCTGGAAGAGAAGGGAGGGATTTGCAGACAATGCTCCTGCGCTTAAGGACATTTGTGGCTTGTCACATATCTCTATCATTTCAGTTTCAATCCCCATGTTGCTAGAGGTGGGAGCAGGAACTGAGAGCACAGACCCTTGGTAGGGTTTGCAGAGGGCCCCACCCTGATTGAGTCCCAGGCTGTACTCTGTGTGCTCCCACTTTTAAATGCTTGGGGCGGGGATGAGAACTGGAGGATGGGCCCTTCTTAGCAGTGGCCCCAGCCGGAACACTGGAGATCTTTTGATATTGAATTTACAAACTTTCAGGTGGTGGCTGGAACCAGTTTTCTTTCCCCAGGACTTTCCAATCTCATTCCTTCCCTTGTGGCATTTCATCACAGTCCTGCTAACTTTAGTCCATTTTGAAAGGGTAAAGGGTGGTGAGGTGGAAAAGAAGGGACTTTAACCCCTCCTTCCCCTGATGTTCACCTGCCAGAACAAGCCACATTTGCTTCTTTTATCCTTGGTAGTGGTTGAAAGAATGGGTGCCTGTTAAGTTTTTTTCTGTAGGAGGAGGAGAAGAGAAGGTTGGGTTTATACCCCACTTTTCTCTCCTGTAAGGAGACTCAAGGTGGCTTACAAGCTCCTTTCCCTTCCTCTCCCCACAACAGACACCTTGTGAGGCAGGTGGGGCTGAGAGAGTTCCCAAGAACTGTGACTAGCTCAGGGTCACCCAGCAGGAATGTAGGAGTGCGGAAACACATCTGGTTCACCAGATAAGCCTCAGCCATTCAGGTGGAGGAGTGGGGAATCAAACCCGGTTCTCCAGATTAGAATCCACCCACTCTAAACAACTACACCACGCTGGCTCTCAACGACATGGAAACAGACCCAGACTGATAAGAGATAAGGAGGGACTGGAAGGGGTGTGGTGGGTGGGGAGAAAGAGAGGGACAGGACACACACGGGAGGTGCTAGGCATGGTGTGCCGTGAATGTCCATAGCGGCACTCCAGAGCACCAAGCTCCCTGTCTTTTCAGACTTTTTTTGTTCTGCAAAATGGGGTTGTAAAAACAATCAAAAGGAATGGTGAGCACATACCAGCCGTCCGGGGCCCAAACCTTTCACCACTACTCGCACGTGGGACAGTCCCTTCGCATGGGCTTTCTGTGGGGAGAGGGAAGGAAGAGAGAAAACGATGTGTGCCTTTAGTTAAAGTACAGGCCTGTATCCTCCACCGCAGCACGGCCTTTCAACGACACCGTCTCATTTCTACTGGATACGCCTTACCAAGGACATTTCCCCCCGCCCCTTATCCTGCCTTCCCATTCAAACGGCACATGAAACGTGGCTTAAGAAAGCACGGCAGCATTGGTTTTCAGTGAAGGATAACGCCTGGAGCGACTGGTTAAACAAACCAGCTACATGTAATCAATCATATCCAGGGGCGATAATAGCAACCATTTTTTAAAAGTCTGAAACGCAAATTGATTTCAAAGTCTCTCCTGAACAAATACATCTACCTGTGCGCTGCTGTTGAAAGGTCAAAAGAGAAGACCCCAACTAATTCGGGGACGAGGCAGAAAGGACGGAATTCTGTGACCTGGAAGCAGCATCCAAAAAAGATCTCATGGGTTCCTACACACCCTGCATTGAATAGCATGCACCAGGGGTAACTGGAGAATCTCTGATTGGAGCACCTGGGTTCCTAGTCCAAAGCAGCGCTCTGAATTAGGTCTGGAGATGGATCGAAGAACCAGTGTCCTTGATCAAGCACTGGATGTGATATTTAGTATTCTTGTTGTATTGTTGCAGGCTTTCACGTCCAGAACCAACGGACTGTTGCGGGTTTTCCGGGCGGTGTGGCTGGGGTCAGGCCGTTTTTGCACCTGACGGTTCGGCTGGAATATTCAGAGGCACGTCATGGTAAGATGTGTTTCTCTCTGGGACGCCACAAGGCGACGACCAAAAATGACCAGATCACGGCCACACAGCCTGGAAAGCCCACAGCAGCCAGCTTAGTATCCTCGTTCACAAGAACATTAACAGTATGAGTAAGAAATAGGAGGCTGCATTAGATAGACCCTGGGTCTGACCTAGTGTCAGGAACTGTGCTTGGTGATCAAGGGGCATTCTTGCTTATTGCTTTTGCAACAGTTCATATTGCTGGAGATAGTATCTAGCCAACAGAGGGGTACTTCTGTGGCATAGTGCTTAAGAGCAGTGGTGTAGTGGTTAAGAGCAGGTGTACTCTAATCTGGAGGAACTGAGTTTGATTCCCAGCTCTGCCACCTGAGCTGTGGAGGCTTATCTGGGGAATTCAGATTAGCCTGTACACTCCAACACATGCCCACTGGGTGACCTTGGGCTAGTCATAGTTCTTCTGAGCTCTCTCAGCCCCACCTACCTCACAGGGTGTTTGTTGTGAGGGGGGGAAGGGAAATGAGTTTGTAAGCCCCTTTGAGTCTCCTATAGGAGAGAAAGGGGGGATATAAATCCAACTCTTCTTCTACTTTCACTTTGATGTAATTGTTGCAAGATATAGGTAACCAGCTTGCTATATGTCATGGGCCTTTCCTTTCCCTCTTGATATTTATGGCTTAACACAGATTTCCCTCCCAAGGGAAAACAGGATGTGTCTGTTGCCCTGCAGGGGTAGTGAGCCAGGTGGCTGTAGCGGTCTCTAGCTCCGACCTTGGGGCGCCTAAGTGTCAGGCCCAGCTCCATAGACTCTGGCAGTTCCTGCTACTTGCCCAAGGCCACAGCTGGCCTATTACCGTTTGAAGGAGAAGAGTTGGATTTATATCCCCCCTCTTCTCTCCTATAGGAGACTCAAAGGGGCTGACAATCTCCTTTCCCTTACCCCCTCACAACAAACACCCTATGAGGTGGGTGGGGCTGAGAGAGCTCAGAAGAACTGTGACTAGCCCAAGATCTCCCAGCTGGCATGGAGTGCACAGGCTAATCTGAATTCCCCAGATAAGCCTCCACAGCTCAGGTGGCAGAACGGGAAATCAAACCCGGTTCCTCCAGATAAAAGAGTACACCTGCTCTTAACCACTATGCCACTGCTGCTCCGCCACTGTTTGGGGTTTGGATGGCCCTTCTATTGCTTTGCTTTGTAGCTAGTGATTCAGACATACATCCCCCTTATCTCCCATTTACTGGGACTAAGGGGCAGTCTTTCGCAGTCTCAGACTCTTTAACAATGCTCTCTTTTATTCTTCCTTGTCTGTTGCAAATCGTTTTGAGAAAGGTGGGAGGGAGGAATGCCAATGAGTAAAATGCTTTCTGATATATACCAGGGACGGGAGCCAGAGCCCCCAGCTTTGGCTACTCATCACTGGTGTCTTGACACGGTTCAATAAAGCTCTAGATACCATCATGAGTCTCAGTTATTGACTGGAGTAACAGACCTTTACACTAACCTCTAAAATAACTCTTTTCACAGATTTTTTTGGAAAACAGGAGGCGGGATTTGTGGGGATAAAGGGGTTTGGAAAATCCAGGTCTGGCAAGCTGGGTGCTTCGCTGCCTTTCAATAAACGCTACTGATCAAGACTCCAGAGTCTGTTTATTGGCTAAAGGTCCGAGACCTGACACCGAGCACAGCTCTTCCGGTGTTATACTGTGGTTATACTGTGTCTGTGTGGTGGGGGGGTTCCAGTTATGTATTGTCGAAGGTTTTCACGGCTGGATTCAATTGGTTGTGGTGGGTTTTCCTGGCTGTGTGGCCGTGGTCTGGTAGATCTTGTTCCTAACATTTTACCTGCATCTGTGGCTGGCATCTTCAAAGGTGTATCACAGAGAGAAGTCTGTTACACACTGTGTCTAGTGAGAAGGGAAAGTTTAGTGGGGTATATTGTCCATGTCCCAGGGTGGGGAACCAATCAGTACGTGTTTGGGTGGAACTTGCTATGCAAAGGTGTGGTTGAGTGCATTGTATTACGGGTGGGGTTATCAGTCCATTTTTTAAGTACTGGTAGCCAAGATTTGTTAATTTTCAGAGTCTCTTCTTTCTTGTTGAAGTTGTCTTGGTGTTTGTGAATTTCAATAGCCTCCCTATGCAGTCTGACATAGTAACCTTCTGAATTATGTTTGGGCCCTCTTTGCAGACAGGCAGCGTGCTTGCCTCACTTGATCTCTTCCTGCAGCTGGCAGGCATGCAACTGGCGCGATACAGGGCAGGTTTAAACTGATCCCATATGGTACATTGTCTTCTGCCCTATGTGTTAAATGGGGGTGGCGGCGGTTGTGAAAGTAGGAAAGTAGTTGCTTTCTGGGATATGGTTAAGAGGCAAAAGGCAAGTGGTCGTAGCAGGCTTGCAACGCTGTGCTTTTCTAACTGTCTTGAAGATCTCTTAATTCCAAACCGGCTATTGGAAATGTCTCACTACTTTTGTGGGTTAAAACTGCCATCTAGTGGCTACCCTAAATACTTCATCTCTAGCCCTATAATAACAATCATGCACTAATCAAGTTGAAACAGACTTATGATTACTCCTGGGGAGATAAGCTGGGCTTTGTACGAGCAAAGTGAATTTGCTCAAAATTGCCATCAGGGCTGAGTGATTGGTGTTGGGATCTGGCGCTCTGTTTTATGATCTGTTTTAATTATTAACTATTAACTGTTTAGTCTTTTTGTATGATCGTTTTAATCACGTCTGTTAGCCACCTCGAGCTGTGGCAATCTAGGAAGATGGCCCCGCCCCTTCTCAGCCAATCTAGGCACATGATACTTATGTACAAGGCATGTTATTGAGAACCAGAATGTGGTAGCGGTTAAAGTATTGGACTAGGATCTTGGAAACCCACTCTGTCATGGCAGCTTGCTGGGTGACCTTGGGCCAATCATATACTTGGGTCAGTGTGATGTAGTGGTTAAGAGCAGGTGCACTCTAATCTGGAGAACCAGGTTTGATTCCCACCGCTCTGCCACTTGAGCTGTGGAGGCTTATCTGATGAACTAGATTAGTTTGTGCACTCCAACACATGTCAGCTGGGTTACCTTGGGTTAGTCACAGTTCTTTGGAGCTCTCTCAGCCCCACCCACCTCACAGGGTGTTTGTTGTGGGGAGGGGGAAGGGAAAGGAGATTGTTAGCCCCTTTAAGTCTCTTTGCAGGAGAGAAAGGGGAGACATAAATCCAACTCTTTTTCTTCTCATCCCTGATACTGGCTAGTACTTAAATGGGAGATCTCCAAGGAATACCAGAGTCAAAACGCAGAGGCTGATCCTGGCAAACCATCTTCAAGCATTTCTTGCCTTGAAAATCTTATGGGGTCATCATAAGTCAAGCTATGACTTGACAGCAACCATCATGAATAATAACAACAATAGGGCATGTTATCAAGTTGCTACATGTATCCCACTGTTATCCTCCCATTCTTTCCTACTGATGTAATACCATTTCATTCCACCCACACCCTGGCCCCTTCCCCACATGCAGAATAAGGCGCTTTCAATCCACTTCCAATGCAGTTTGCAGCTGGATGTGACTGTGCGGAATAGCAAAATCCACTTGCAAACAATTGTGAAAATGGATTGAAAGTGCATCGTTCTGCCTGTGCGGAAGAGGCCTCTCTGTATTGCGCCTAATACGCTGGGGTCACTGAGGTCTCGTTCAACTTAGTCCACTGCTCATCTGAGGTCCCCTCACATTAACTGTGCTGACCACAGGGTGCTTATTAGAAGCCACTTTGCAGGGACTGCTGCCAATTTCCACTGGGTGCAAATGCTTTTTCGGGTCTCAGCAAGAAATGTAGACGGCAGATAAATCTGGGCCTGGGGAGCATCAAGACCCTGGTCCTGTCCATGCAACACAAATAAAACATTTTTAGGCAGGAAATGAAACACTTTCTTCATGTAGTTTCACATGGTTTTTAGCCCAAACTGTTTTATTACGTCAGAAAATGTTTTTTGGGGGGTTTTTTTGCATGCTGTTGCCTGGCACTTCCTTTGTGAAAATATTTTCCACCGTTTTCACTTGCTGTGTAGAGGTCCTTAAAACGTTTCCCACGTCTCCTGGAACTGCTCGACGGAATCATTTTCTGAGCTTGTGCCGACCCTCTAACACTTAATTTTCATTACATGTATTTCTTTATTTCAGGGGGTTTGCATCTTTGAAGCTACAAAGACGCAACCACTAGAGAATTGCAACACAAGGCTTTGAAGCCTCATATCCCTGGAGTTAAAAAAAAAAGAAAAGAAACAGAACAACCACAAAACAGCGACCAGGAATCGATCTGAGAGGGCGGGTGCGGACAAAGGGGAGCTTTTGAAAACGTTTGCAAAATGTTCTTGGGGTTTGAGCGGAAATGGCTCCTTTTGACACTCCGCCCAGCAACAAGTCTGGAGTTGCCACTGAATGCGCCCTGACTGAAGAGCTTTACCCAATTCCACATTTGTGATACCAACACCTGTACATAAGGTCTGCTGTCTGGCCTCCTTGGATGCATATTGAGGAATCTATCTTGAGAAGACGAACTTAACCACAGAATATGGTCAAAGGTTGTGCCTGCTCAGTTCTGTTAACCGTACTTTTGCCTTTCCTTTCCTCGGGAGTTCTGAGTTCGGGGGCAAGTACAGATTTCTCCTCCCCTATTCTGGCCTCACCATCACCCAAGAGGTAGCCAAGGCAGAGAAAGCCCGAAAGCTGCTGACCTGGGAAAATAATCTCTGCTCTGTGCTGGAAAAGTCCACCCTTTTGCTTGGGACAAGGTTTTGGTCAAGTTGCGGAGGGGGGCAGGCCACGCTTACCGCTGCTGCTGAGATGGCGGCAGTCTGGGCGGCAATAGCAGTGCCCTTCTTGGCGTTCTTGAATCCTTCAGTGCCACAAGTGACCAGGGCCAAAGAAGCGTTCTGATGCGTGACCACATGGATATGAGTGCTGCAGGGACAAAAGGGAGTGGTCAGAAATTACCGGGCACCAAGACTTTCTGGAGAGCCAGCGTGGTGTAGTGGTTAAGAGCAGGTGCACTCTAATCTGGAGAACCGGGTTTGATCCCCCACTCTGCCACTTGAGCTGTGGAGGCTTATCTGGTGAACTAGATTAGCTTGTGCACTTCAACACATTCCAGCTGGGTGATCTTGGGTTAGTCACAGTTCTTCGGAGATCTCTCAGCCTCACCTACCTCACAGGGTGTTTGTTGGGGTGGGAGGGGGAGGGAAAGGAGATTGTCAGCCCCCCCGGGGGGGGCGGTATAAATCCAACTGTTCTTCTTCTTTTTTGGAACCCAACAGCACCCTTTTCAACAGGGATCAAAACTGGAAACAGAAAGGTTTGAAATGGCCTTTTTGAGACTACAGAAAGCCCTCTGAAGACGACAGAAGTCTGGTTGTCATGGTTTTTTCAGGCTGTGTGGCTGTGGGCTGGTAGATCTTGTTCCTAATGTTTCGCCTGCATCTGCGGTTGGCATCTTCAGAGGTTTATCACAGAGGGAAGTCTGTTATGCATTGTGTCCAGTGAGAAAGGAATGTTTAGTCTCACTGGACACAGTGTGTAACTGTCGGGAGGCCTGTTTATTTTGGGGTTTGCTTTTGCTGCTGTCTGGCTGTTGGGGTGGTGGAATGGGTTAACTGCATTTCTAACTGACTTTTCTCTGTCTTTTGTGTGATGCTATATAGTACCAGGTGCTGCTCAAGGTCAGTGCCTGGCTGTCTTCACTGTTATCTCATTTGCAGCTCTTTTGGCGAGCATTCCCACGATGGGGGGTGGTGGGGTGCACCCTGCTTTAACTGTAGGGGTTTGCACAGGCAAATCCCAGTTCTGGCTTTAGCCAGGGAAGATCCACATCAATAAACTACTGTTCTTCTACATAAGTTTGTTGCTGTTTTTTGGGATTCTGACAGTAACAGACTTCCCTCTGTGATACACCTCTGAAAACGTCAGCCACAGATGCAGGCAAAACTTTAGGAACAAGATCTACGAGACCATGGCCACAGCCCAGAAAACCCATGAAAACCAGTTGAATCCGGCCATGAAAGCCTTCGACAAGACAGAAGTCTGTTTCTACATGTAATGCAAAACGTCAATCCCAGCTTGAAGCAATCTACTCACTCCCAGAGTGTATGTACAATGCAAAATTTCAGTTCCCAGACTGTAGAAAGCCAGATCTGTTTAGTTGCAGGGAGCCAGCATGGATCACCCCCCACCCCAAATATCATTGTTCCTTCAGGACCAGAACCAGCTCCCCTTCACTGAGTGGGGAGGTCACGTTTCCGGAGGGGGCGAGGTCCTTTCCATCCAAAAACAGCCCCCACCGCCCGCTTGCATGCATTCAGTATCTCACTCTGCCTGGTCCCCGTGGTTAGAACAAACTCATCTCTTACTTGTTATATGTAGCTTTGATATGAATAATTGGGATCTCATCATATTTCTTTCCAGCCCAACTGGGCATGCTCCCTTTTCCAGGCACAGGGGAGAAGAAGCTGAAATGTGGGGGGAAATCGCCAGTTAGAATGTTTCCACGTTAGCCTTCTAAAAGGTACAATGAAAAGTACTTGGGAAAAGACTTCCCACCCATGAAAATCATTTGATCAAGTATTAAGAAAGCGCGTGTGAAGCTTCAAACATGCTGAACATCCACTCGGTGTTGGGCTCCTGAAATGTGCCTGCTCAGTGTTGTTAATGAAATGTCAGGATTTCAAGCTGACTTTCATCATTTGTGGCAAGATTATGGAGGGCAAGCACAGAGAAGGTGATCCAAACAAGAATGCCTACATGACGAATGGGGTTTGATAACAACTATGAAATTACCAGCATCCCCAAACTTTCCTTTACACAGTTCAGTGAAGTCTTTTCCCCACTGCTAACATTCATTATGAACCGATTTTCTCTTGATGGTAAACATGGGAGAAATGTGACCTTATGGATTTGTACCTTGGTCAGCTTGGGAGGAAGGGGCGGCGGTCAGTGTGGTAGTGTTTAAGAGTGGTTGACTCTAATCTGGAGAACTGAGTTTGATTCCCACACTCCTCCACATGAGCGGGGGACTCTAATCCAGAGAACCAGGTTTGTTTCCCCACTCTTCCATGTCGCTGGGGCAACTTGACGGCTTACTTGACCTTGAATATGTCTGGACTATCGGCTTGCTTTCCCTAAGACATATTTCAAATTTTTTTCAGAGGACAGACTGAGTGGGTTGTACCCAGTGGTGGGATTCAGCTGGCTCACACCGGTTTGGTAGCTAACTGGATGAATCCCACCACCCCAAGGGAGGGCGAGTGAGGGCCCTTTTCGAGCTCCGGAGCAGCCTGGTGGCAAGGCATTCTTCCAGGCCAAGCTGCAGCCTTCCCTCACCTGCCCCCACCCGGCCAGCCACGTTTCTCCGCAGCAGCCAGGTAAGTGGGCGAACTGTTAGCTAAATTAATAGAATCCCACCACTGGTTGTACCCCATAACCTTCTCTGAAGCCACCTCACCTGAAGTCTTCTTTGGTCTGGATCTCCAGAGCGTCAGCTTCTTGGCTGCCTGAATTCTCAGCTAAGCCTTGAAGTTTCTGGAGACTGGTTTGGACACTTCGAACCAGGGCGACGCTGCAGCTGTGATGAGAAGAACAGGAAAGGTCTGTGAGCGAGGTATAAATCCAAACTCTTAAATCCAGGAGAAAAAGGCAAGGTATAAATCCAAACTCTTTTTCTGTATCTGGGCTGTATCAACAGGAGTATAGTGTCTAGGATGTAATTGTACCTCTCTATTCTGCATTGCATAGACCTCACTTGGAATATTGTGTACAGTTCTGGGCACTGCAATTCAAGTGGGATATTGACCAGCTGGAGCGGGTCCTGAGGAGGGCAACCAAAATGCACTACGAGGAGACACTTAAAGAGCTGGGTGTGTTTAGATTGGTGAGGAGAAGGTTAAGAGGTGACACAATAGCCATGTTGATATATTTGAAGGGATGTCATGTTGGTGAGGGAGCAAGCTTGTTTTCTGCTGCTCCAGCGACTAGGACCAGGAGTCATGGGTTCAAGGTGAAGGAAAAGAGAACATCAGGAAAAACCTCCTGATAGTAAGGGTTGTTTGACAGTGGAATGTACTACCTCGGAGTGTGGTGGAGTCTCCTGCTTTGGAGGTTTTTAAAAAGAGCCTGGATGGCCATCTGTCAAAAGTGCTTTAATTGTGTGTTCCTATATTGAAGGGTTTGGACTTGATGGCCCTTGGAGTCTCTTCCAACTCTATGATTCTATGATTCTTCTGGTTCAGTCTTTCGGAATACACTTCTTCCCAGTCAGATCCTGGGACAACTCTCCAGGGTCTCAGCCAACTACCTGATTCTTCTTTTGGAAACACTGGAGAATTATACATTTATTCAATCCCTTCAGCCATAGGTTGGTGGGATTGCAAATAAAACAAGAACCAAGGAACACAGTGACACTTATATGCCAAAATAATTTCAAAACGTGAAATCTGGACAAAATCTAAAATTTGGTCACATAATTAGAAGTCGAGAGTAACTGGAAAAAACAATAACGCTAGGAAAAGAGGAAGACTCATTAGAGCATGAAACACACATGATATAAATAAATGAGATGGATCCATTCAGTTTGCAAGGCCTGACAAAGGCTGTCAACAACAGGATGATTTGGAAGAGATTGACTCATGTGGTTGTCCTGAGTCAGAAGCCACTTGACAACACTTAATACACGCAAAAATCAAAATCAAATTAACACATACAAAAATCAAATCAAGCCTGCACTGTCTCTAGAAGCTAAAACAATTAAACTGAGGCTATCATACTTTGGTTACATTATGAGAAGACAAGACTCACTGGAAAGGTCAATAATGCTAGGAAAAGTGGAATTGCAGCGGGATAAGAGGAAGACCCAACATCAGATGGATACATTAGTGTATGAAATATATGTGATATAAATATATAAGGTGGATCCACTCCATCCAGGAAGCCACAGCCCTCAGTTTGCAAGATCTAAGCAAAGCTGTTAATTATAGGATGTTTAGGAGGACTTTGACTGACAGAGTCACCATGAATCGGAAGTGGCTTGATAATGCTCAACACACACATTACAACTAAAGGACAGGGTAACCCCACATGGAGAATGGTCTCCATGCAGCTCCAGGTGCACAGGGACAGATCCGTGCTGGGCAGGAAGGGCTGGAGCAGCCTGGAGGAAGGGCTGGATCTAAACCCAAACAGGTTATCATGGACGCAATTGGGTGCGTGTGAGTAGGATTTCTACCTTCTTCCCCCTTCCTTATTTCCTTTCCACTCTGCCTTCCCCCTCAGCCCACTCTTATTACCCGGCGTCGCCCACCAAAAGCCCCCGCCGGACAACCGCCAAGAGCGCAAACATGGTCCTCGTGCGCCACCGTCGTCCCGCTCTCCGAGAACGCCGAGATCACAGCGATAGGAGGCTAGAGAGCCATTTAGTCCGATTCTTGGTCTTGGAAGGTGCTGTTCTATCGCTTAGTGTCTCTATGGCAAAGGTCCTCCTCGGTTTTGGTTGCTGAGAGTGTAGGATTAACAGTGCGCGGATTTAATGTTCATCTCGCAGCAGCCGGGTACGTTTTAAAACCTTGCCAAGATGGCGGCGCCCATGAATCAAGGAGAGCGCTGTGCGTTGTGGGAAGAGGAGCCCCGGCCCGATGCAGCGTTACTAATTTCGCGTTGCACTGTGGGAAGATGGCGGCGCTGGGGCGTCTAGAAAATCGTACGGACCGCGGTGCACTGTGGGAAGAGGAGGTGCCGGGCCGATGTAGCGCTGCTGCTGTCGCGGTGCATTGTGGAAGGATGGCGGCGCCCGCTTGCAGGGCACTGTGGGGAGTCGCGCGCCCCTGGAGCTGGGGGGCCTTCAGCGGCGGCGGCCGGTTCCGCCGGGAACTCTGCGACTCGACAGTCGCCGGGTCGAAGTGGAGGCTGCTAGGGGCGCTGTGCTTGCAGAGGCCGCCCAGGGTGACGCAGGAGATGACTCCCCTCGAGAAGGAAATGGCTGAGTTCGTGGAGCTGGTGAGGAAGGGAGGAGCGCTTGCGCGGACCGGAGGAGGGCGGAGGCTACTCCCGGAGGAACTTTTGATTGGCTGAGAAGGAATTGGCTGGAGGCTTAGTTCGCAAGCGAGAATCGCCCGCGCGTGTAGTTGGGGTCTTCTCGTGCCCCAGGCTTTTGATGCTGATTTTAATTAAAAACTGATTTATTAATTGGAGGACATTTTTGTTAAAGGTGTCGAATTACTTTTGGAAATGTAATTTTTTAAAAAGTCAAGTAATGTATTTCCCAAGGCTTCCATGGTTTCAATCAATCAATCAATCAATCAATCAATCAATCAATCCTTTATTGGCATATACAGCAAGGGAAAGACTAATAAAACCATAGGTACACAAAGCAGAAAATAAATTGTTCAGAAAAAAAATATACTGCTGGCTTTTGATAATTTCCAAAAGGAAATTGCCACTATCACAGAAATGGAAGGATCTGGATTATCCAGTAAATAAGTCAGGGCAATCAATAAAAAATAAGGAAGTAAGGCTCACCTACTTGGATCTAATTTCCTTGAATTTGGAACAATACAATGATTGGTGGAATCAACTGGATGTTGATTTTCTGAGCTGTGGGGCCCTGGTCTGGGTTGTTGTTAAAAGAAGTGGGTCAGACCTTGGCATTCGAAATCTGTTAACTGATTTATAAAAATGAAAAAAATATTGATTTACACCAGCTTGGAAATGGTTGCTAGGTTTTAATCCACTCGGCATAACTCACTTTGGTTGAAGTATTGCAGTATTATAGAGTATTTGTGTCATACAGGAAGGTAGAACAGAAGTTGGGTTTTATATTCCACTTTTCTTTACCGAAAGAAGTCTCAAAATGGCTTGCAGTCACCTTCCCACCTCGCAACAGTCACACTGTGATGTAAGTGGGGCAGAGAGAGTTCGGAGAGAACTGTCCAAAGTCCCCTAGCAGGCTGCATTTTGAGGACAGGTGAAAACAAAGCTGGTTCATCAGATGAGAGTCCGCCATTCAGATAGAGGAGGAGGGAATCAAACCCTGTTCTCCAGCTTGGAGTCCCCCTGCTCTTTACCACGACTACACCATGCTTGCTTCTGAGTTTTCAAGGCAAGATGCATTCAGTGGTGGTTTGCCATTGCCTGCCTTCACATCATGCTCCTGGTATTCCTTGGAGGTTTCCTGTCCAAATACTAGCCAGGGTCAAGGCTGAGAGTGTGTGCTAGCCCACCCAGCAGGGTACATGGAGGAGTGAGGAATCAAACTCAGTTCTCCAGATTTGAGCCTGCTGCTCTGAACCACTACACCACACTGGCTCTCAAGATGACTTGTGGAACTCTACCACTCTGGTCCCCAGCCTCACCACTTTCTCATTTGCTCTCCAGGTGAACGTGGAGAAGAGCTTGTATTCAGACCATGAGCTCCGCTGCCTGGCGGAGGAGGAGCGCCTGCAGCGATGGAAAGACAAGTATGAGGAGGAGGATGATGGGAAGGAGATCGTGCTGGCCCAAGATTTGGAAGACGGGTGGGAACAGAAACTGCGCAAGTTCAGCCTCGCCCCACGGATCACAGGTGGGTTGCCGGTTTTGGCTTGATGTCAGTGGGCTGTTTTCTGGCATATTTGGCTTCAAGTTGGGCATGTGTCAGTAAGTGCCTTCCTGACATCAGAGGGAGCTCTGTCATCTTAATGGATCGTTACTTTCACTTCCCTACATTTCCTTGATCTATACATTATAGCAAAGTTGAGGCACCCAAGAGCCGGCCGCTGTCCTTATCTTTCACACCAGCCTTGAGGAAAGTAACGGTTGTAACATTCCTGTTCTGTTTCTCTCTGCCTCTGATATGGGGATGAGAAAGAGGGAGGGGGAAGGTAGGGAGGCCACATGGTGATAAAAGGTTTTTCCCAGAGACAGTTTGCCAGAACTGGCTTTCTCTAACCATTCCATCTGATGTCTGTCAATAAAGGCTTCTGATTCAAAAATCCAGAGTCTATTAATTGTCTACGGATCCGGGGCTTGACAGCATGGATTAATGCTAGGATAGCAGAAATGGAACACTGCATGCTTTGACAGGAACGACTGGTGTCACCTCTGGTGCTGCACTCTTTGCCCTATGCCCATAAAGAAATGCATGCGCGGAAAGCAAAGAATTTGCTAATATACTACATGTCATCTCAGCCAGCCATCTCTTTCAAAAGGGGTTAGAGTGTTGGACTAGGATCTGTGGGATACGGGTTCAAGTCCATAGTCTGTAATGAAAGCTTGCTGGGCGACTGGGCTGGTCATTCCCGGCCTCATGTTATCTCACAGGATTGTGAAGATGGAGAAGAGAGTGAGATATGACAGGGAATGACAAAGAGCCAGTGTGTGTAGTGGTTAAGAGCAGGTGCACTCTAATCTGGAGAACTGGGTTTGATTCCCCTCTCTGCCGCTTGAGCTGTTGAGGCATGTGATCGCCATTCAGCTTGAGGGCAAATAGGCTGGTGAGACCCCTGTCCAAGTTCTGGCTAAACTCCTAGTTTTTGAGACTGTGGGCATTTTGGGGAAGTTCTAACATGGTGTGGTGGAGCCTGCCACAAAATGGCTGCCACGGGGAGGTGGAGCCTGCCACAAAATGGCTGCCACAGGAGGTGGAGCCTGCCTTGAAATGACTGCCACAGAAGCTGGAGCCTGTCACAAGATGCTGGCCATGGGAAGTGGAGCCTACCACAAAATGGCAGCTGTAACTTAAGTTCAGTCACGAAGTGCAAATCTTTGTGCTGCGGTAACAGCTTTTGCTAAAACAACATTTTGAGAAATTTGCAAAGTCGATAAAATCTACAGTGTTCAATCTGAAGGTTTACTGGGCAAACAGCACCCCTCCCCCCAGAGTCCTATTTACTCCCTAAAAACACTTGATAGTCTTCAGGAATGGTGTCTGTGGGTATCATGGCACCTCTGAGCTTGTATAGGGGCCCTCTCTTCTAGTGCATTGCCAAGGAAACCTGTACCAAGGCCTCATTTTTTGCTTCTAATCTTGTGGGACATGGGCATGCCCTCTCCCTGGTTTTGAACGTCTGTGCCTCTGAATTCGCTTTCCCTGGCAGAGGCTGACAAGAACGGCAATCGGACGTCTTTGAACAGGAAACTGGACCAGAACCTGCTGCTGCTGGTTAAGCAGAAACTTGGTGACCAAGAGATCTGGCTGTTACCCCAAGCGGAGTGGCAGAACGGGGAGACGCTGAGAGCCACAGCGGAAAGAGCCCTGTTCACACTGTCAGGTCAGTGTTTCCTTGCAAATATGTACGCCTCTCCAGACATCTCACGATTGCGATGATCCCTTTTTGAGTCATGGCTTAGGCCATTCACAAATGAAACTGCCTTATAAGCTGTATAATTTTACTAAGATTTTTTAAATTGCGAACAAAAAACTGCTAAAAATATACCCAAAAATATATCATGAGAGGGAAAGGGAGGGCCCCTATAAACACAATTTGAGATTTACTGCTGATCAATGCAGTAGACAGCAGGACTACGACATCTGGCAATGCCTTTGCTAAAAGGCCTACTATAACAAATCAGTTTAGCATAGTTTGCGACATGCCAGGAGAGCTGGAGCTTTCCTGATTTTATGACGGATAATGATTTGGGGTTATGCCCCCTGGTTTCACACATAGGTGCTATTCAACCACGATGCTCATGGATGCTCGTTCAGCAGGCCAAGAGGCAGGACAAAACTTCCCAGTGGGTGCGGCCAGCAGGCACAATTCCCACCAGTACAGTGGAAAAGGTTATCCAAGTTGCCATTTGCTAGCATGTTTTTATAGGAAAAGGAAAAGGCCCAGTCTGCGATATGAGCTCCACGCTGGCTAAAGGACATTTGCCAGGAAATGCATACATGCATGCTTAGACAGATGCGTTCTAGCCGCTTTGAGAGCCAGCGTGGTGCAGTGGTTAAGAGCAGGTTCACTCTAATCCGGAGAACTGGCTTTGATTCCCTGCTCTGCCACTTGAGCTGTGGAGGCTTATCTGGTGAACCAGATTAGCTTGTGCATGCCAACACATGCCAGCTGGGTGACCTTGGGCTAGTCACAGTTCTTTGGAGCTCTCTCAGCTCCACCCACCTAACAGGGTGTTTGTTTTGAGGGGGGAATGAAAAGGAGTTTGTAAGCCCTTTTGAGTCTCCATACAGGAGAGAAGGGGGGAATATAAATCCAAACTTCTTCTTCTCTTCTTTTCATAGGAGGGGGCATTTTTGATCCCCCTAGATTTTTAAATCTCTCTGTTCTTTTAAATCTCTCTGACCTGCTCTTACTTGGATGTTTCCTTCTTTTCCCACCCTGTCTGGATTCCTGGACATCCAAGGAGGCCACTGGGAGGCCAAGTTCCTGGGGAACGCACCGTGCGGTTTTTACAAATTCAAGTTTCCCCAAGATGCCCGGACAGACACTAGCGTGGGGGCAAAGGTGTTCTTCTTCAAAGCCTTCCTCCAGGCCAGACAGCCACCTGTGTCCAAGGTGAAACAGGACCATGTTTGGGTCAGCAAAGAGGAGCTGGCGGACTACTTGAAACCCGAATACTACTCCCAGGTTGCTCGGTTTCTTGTGGACATGTGACCAGCAAAAACTGAACCCTGCTCTGAAGCAGATGATATGGACAGTGGCAGCGTGTGGGAGAAGTGGCGGCCAAGTTTTTTCTGCTTGTGTGATTCTTCCAGTTCAGAGATCTCACCAAGTTTTGATCTGTGCTCAATAAATGAGGCCTAGAAATGACTCTCTGGTTGTGTGTGTTACTGTCGAGCCCTGGATCTGTTAGCAATATCGGATGCAGTGATTTTAATCAAAGCCTTTATTGATAGACAACAGCATAGCCACAGAAGAAGCCAGTTCTGAACACTGACTCTTCTAGCATCCTTTTTATGCCCCCAAGGTGCCCCCTTTCCCATTCCCCCCCAGAAGTATCAAAGCAAAGCATTACAAACCAGGAGTGTGTCAAATGTTCATTCCCAAGCTGACCGGAAGGGGCTATCAGCCCCACCGGCGCTTGGGCGCAATCCACATACTATAGGTTACAAAGTACAAAAGCGGCAGGAAGCCGCAAGTGGGGAAAATACATTAACTCTACAGAAACCAGGATCCCATTTGATGTCAGATGTTCTACCTGACAGTTACACTCAATTGCCCCCTGCTCTTCCCCAACTCCTTGTTTCTTGTTCTTTGTTTTAACTATGTGACCCTTTAGTGAGGGGCCTTTGAGCCCCCCGGCGGGAGGTTTACTTTTAGTTCTGGTTTTGTATTTTATAGTTGTTTTAATTGTTTTAAGTAATGACGCAGGGCGTTTATTGTGTTGGGTTTAAATTATGCTCTGTTGTATTTTGCCTGTGCACCGCCCTGAGCCCTTCGGGGGAGGGCGGTATAAAAATCTAATAATAAATAAATAAATACAACAAATTGTCCCCCAGAAAGGGTTGCCTTCTTCTGGTTGGAAGATGAGCTTTTAAATGTAAAATCAATAAATGCAGTAGGCAGTTCAGTTGCCCAGGGCAATGGTTGGTGAATTGGAAGAATCTTCTCAAAGGGAAGAGGGGGTGACGGTGCAATTCCTTCTCTCCCTGATTTCCACTTCCCCTCCTTCCATGCAGCTGAACCATACTGGCAAGAATGCGCAGTGGCTCTTTTGCACTGCCAGGTCTATACTGTGTGTTACCAACCATACCAGGTCCAGCCTACAGGATGTGCTGGGAGTAGGCGGGCAGGGTTGACCTTTCTCCATCAGGCAGAGATTGACGGATTGCTCAAAACTGAGTGCCAAGGAGCATGTACAAAAAGTAAGCAAGTTACAAACAGTTCTAAATAGCAGAAATCTAAGCGTTTCCCCATCCTGACTTCATTTTGTGTATATCATTTGTAGAAAATTTTTTTAGTCCCATTTACTTTTATACCAGCTTTTCTTAATAACCTAAATTATCATTTCTACTTAGGTTTCCCCTTCTGACACTTACATGCCTTTAAAATATGTCAAACCATTTTCATATTATTTAAACGTTAGTAAATACTCTAAATCCCTTTTCTTAACCTATCTTTATCCATCTAATTCTGCTTAGATTAGTCTCGTAATGCTTAATTCTCTACTCTGAAAAAAGGCAGTAAAAAGGAAGGTTTTTCAAGCTGTCTGGAGGGGGGTTTTTTTGTTCTTATTCTTAGTATTTCTGTCCCTGCTCAATCCCATCCTTTGAGTCCAAAACCCACCACATAACTCAAAGCTGTCTCTTGCTGGTGACAACCAAGTTGGGAAGCCCAGTTGGTGGTACCCTCTGAGAAACTCCCCTCCCTGTAATATTTTTGATTTGTTTCTGAGCCACTTTGGGGGGGATCAGGAAGGGGGGCAAATTTATCAGGTTTCCCATAATGCGAAAGTCCTTCCTTTCAATTCTGTCTTTGTGGGGCTTCAGTTGGGAAAAATTTCAGCCACTTTTTCTTCATTTTTGTGGTGGTCTCCTTGAGGAGGAAACAGGCCCCCTCCTGACTTTCCCTGGATGTGTTAAAAACAATGGGAGTGTTGGAAGAGAAAATGAATTTTAGCCTGCGGCTGCAACACAGTGTTGATTTTCCAAAATAGACCTTCCTACATTGCACCGAGGGAAACAGGGACATGCTGACAACCTCTCTGCTCTCTCCCCACGGATCCTGCCCTGAGCTGAGCATCTGCCATCTATCGTATGTTGCCGAAGTTTTGGCTCTGCTGTTTACAACTTGTATTCTTGGGCTGTCTTCAGAGTTAATCTGCTGATTTTTTCAAAACCAGAAGTGTGTGCGCTTTTGTTGATGATGCTCTACAAAAGCCCCCCCGTCATTGTCCTGCAATCTGCTGTTCACGGTCCACTTTGGCAGCTGCAGTGTGCGTGAAAGGGAAAACTGTGTGCCACATGGGGTCTCTGTCTTTATGCGCATACATTTACATGCGTGTCTGCTAGCGATGCTCCTCGCCCCCTCCTACGATCACTCTGAGATTTAACATTTAGAGAATCTGAACCTTGCAGATTGACAGCTCCCAGTGATGAGTGTCCCAAATGTCCTTTAGTCCCTGCTTTTGTCAGATGGGCATGGCATGATATGCCACTGGCACCAGGGATGGGTACCAGACAAAGTAGGAATTGAGCCGGCGTGATGTGGTTAAGAGCAGGTGGATTCTAATCTGGAGAACTGGGTTTGATTCCCCATTCCTCCACCAGAGTGGCAGAGGCTTATCCGATGAACCAAATGTGGTTTGCACTCCTACATTCCTGCTGGGTGTTCTTGGGCTAGTCACGATTCTTTGGCACTCTCTCAGCCCCACCTACCTTACAAGGTGTCTGCTGTGGGGGGAAGAAAGGAAAGGCCACCTTGAGTCTCCTTATAGGAGAGAAAGGTTGGGGTATAAATCCAAACTCTTCTATAAATTGCTTTGGAAGAAGGAAAGGATGGCACCATTTTGATTCAGGCAGAAATCTGGATTGGTGTGTGTGTGTTTGGTTTTCACAGGCTCTCAACTTGAAGCAATGGCATTTATCGTGTAATTTGGGCTGCATGTTTGCGGTACTAACACCCACCCACCCCCAACTTTTTGTGCCTTGTATAAACTTTACAATGTGGCATGATTTCTTTCAGCTTGCTGAACTTTCCTCTGTGGTTTAATAAAACCATAATTGATTCTGTTCTGCCAAGCAAGGGCACCGGATTTTTGGAAACTGGGATAGTCCAGGAACTGAGGGAGTGAGCTATGGTCCAGAAATTCTTCAGTCAAATCTTGCCTTTGCTGCAAACTGTTTGTATGGGTTAAGTGCCATAAAGTCACTTTCAATTCATGGCAACACTACGGCCCCTTCCACACATGCAGAATAATGCACTTTCAATCCATTTTCACAATTGTTTGCAAGGGGATTTTGCTATTCTGCACAATAAAATCCAGCTGCGAAGTGCATGGAAAGTGCATTATTCTGCATGTGTAGGAGGGGTCTAGGAATCAATGTCCTCTGAAACATCCTATTGTTAACAGCCTTGCTCAGGTCTTGCAAGCAGAAGACTTTATGAAGTTAACCTTTTTCATGTTGGGTCTTCTTTTGTTGCTGCCTTCAACTTTCCCAGTCATGATTGTCTTTCCCAGTAACTCTTGTCTTCTCATTATGTGACCTGACCACCAGTGCTTCAGTTTAGTCGTTTTAGCTCCTAGGGGCAGTTCAGGCTTGATTAGCACAAACTGGTAAGGGGCCCCTAATCAAACAGTGGTCTCTCAGCCCCCATTCAGCAATATAAGCATATGACTGGCCGACCTTACAGGCTTGTTGTAAGGATTAATGTGATGTGTTATAAGGTTTAACAGCTGGAATGCTGCATGTGGCGGACTGTGATACTGCCAGCGGGGTGTAGTGGTTAAGAGTGGCCGACTCTGATCTGGAGAACCAATGTTGATTCCCCACTCCTCCACATGGGTGGCGGACTCTGATCTGGTGAACTGGATTTGTTTCCCCCTCTTACACATGAAGCCTGCTCATTCAACTTGGATGAGCCACAGTTCTCTCAGGACTCTCTCAACCCTACCTACCTCACAAGGTGTTCGTCGTGGGGAGAGGAAGGGAAAGAGTTTGTAAGTTGCTCTGAGACTCCTTACAGTTGAGAAAATCCAAACTCTTCTTTTTCTTCAGTCAGAATTTCCTTCAGGAGAAGTATCCTGATTTTGAAACAGCTGTAGCTGGGATGGAGAGTTGGCCTTCCTTTTCTTACAATGTGTGCAAAATCTCAGAATATATGTAGCTCCAAATTAATGTATCTAACCCCCTGTGTTAACAAAAGCAAAAAACCTCAGGTCATCCAGATTTTTACCATAATGTGAGACTCCAAATATGGTGGGAAAAAAATGCAAATTCACAGAACGAAGAAAAATCCACAAAAAGCAACCTGGTGGGAGCAGAACGTGTTCCTAGAGGCACAGTTTTTGAAGAGAAGTGGAGACTTAAAGGAAAAATTAAAAATTAATTAAAGAGAAGGGGAGAAGGAAAGAAAATTAGCCTACTGAAACCACCTTCCTCCTCCTCCTCCTCCTCCTCCTCCTCCTCCTCCTCCTCCTCCTCCTCCAGCACTCTGCTACTCGCAGTGGCCCAGCAGAGGCCTTTGGGAGCTCACATGCAGGATGTGAAAGCAATGGCCTGCTGCTGCTGCTGCTGCTGCTGCTGCCGCCGAGCACCTGGTCTGCTAAGGCATTTGCAATCTCAGATCAATGAGGATCAAGATTGATAGCCAAAGAGTGACTTCATAAATCTGTCCAAGCCCCTTTTAAAGCTATCCAGGTTAGCAGCCATCACCACCTCCTGTGGCAACATGTTCCAAACACCAATCATGGGTTTCCTTTTATTAGTCCTAATTCTTCCCCCCAGCATTTTCAATGTATGCCCCCTGGTTTTAGTATTGTGAGAAAGAGAGAACAATTTCTCTCTGTCAACATTTTCTACCCCATGCATAATTTCTTCTTCATTCTTCTCCTCCTTCTTCAATATTGCAGCAAATTCCGCCAGCATGACTTCCAGACAACCCCCTTGCTCTGCTGACAATTTCCTGACAACCAGCAGTCTGACTATCACAGTTAATAGCCAACGAGGGATTGACTATAGCTGTTAATAGCTAACGATAGCCCTATCCTCCAAAGATCTGTTTTGAACCAACAGTCAGTCCCAATCCTGCAGCAATGAGTTCCACATAACTTCCTGTGATGTGAAGCAGTTAATCAGCTTCAGAGGGCAATCCCCTAGTTCAACCATAATAGCAGGAGTGTCTAACTCTGGCCCTCCAGGTGTTCATGGACAATGATTCCTATTAGCTTAGTGAAGAAGACAGGTGCAAAGAAATAGGGCCTGCCCTCCATAAAGACTATTGCAGTGTAAGCCCATGCCCCAATCAGATCACAAGGGAATAAATAGATAAGTGACATTATGGTATTCCAAAGAAAAAAGACTGACTGTGGGGTGGGGGTGGTATTTCCAAACTGTTCCGCCTCCCGGCGATTCCTTGCGGGCCACCAACTTGTAACAACAATATTTATGAATGTGGCGCTTTCTTGACAAAGCGTGCAAAGCTCTTTGCATGCATTAGCTCAGTAATCCCCGGAATAACAGTGTGAAGTAGGCTGCCGTGATTATCATCAGCTGATCCCGGGGGGGTGGGGGGGTGGGAGACAGCTCGCAAGCAGAGAATCTGGGGAGATTTATGCAACAATTATCTCGCCCCGGTTTCTAGATGTCTCCATAACCACAGGGTGGGAATACTTGCCCTATAAGGCAAGTCTTAAACAGGAGGGCCTCTTTAGTGTCGGACACATGAGCAGCAGACTCATCTGGTGAACCAGAGTTGTTTCCCTACTCCTACGTTCCTGCCAGGTTATCTTGGGCTAGTCACAGTTTGTTCAGAACTCTCTCAGCAGCAGTGGCGTAGTGGCTAAAAGCAGGTGCACTCTGATCTGGAGGAACCGGGTTTGATTCCCAGCTCTGCCGTTTGAGTTGTGGAGGCTTATCTGGGGAATTCAGATTAGCCTGTGCACTCCCACACATGCCAGCTGGGTGACCTTGGGCTAGTCACAGCTTCTTGGAGCTCTCTCAGCCCCACCCGCCTCACAGGGTGTTTGTTGTGAGGGGGGAAGAGCAAGGAGATTGTCAGCCTCTTTGAGTCTCCTACAGGAGAGAAAGGGGGGATATAAATCCAAACTCTTCTTCAACTCTTCTTCTCAGCCCCATTGGCCTTGCAAGGTGTCTGTTGTGGAGAGAGGAAGAGAAAGGAGTTTGTAAGCTCCTTTAAGTCTCCTTACAGGAGAGAAAGATGGGGTATAAATCCAAACCCCTTTTCTCAACGGTGGCTGAGGGAAGGCAAGGTTAAGGTTTACAAAAATGAGCTTGGTATGGAAAAAGAGGATCGAGTGAAACTTTGTTCCCTTTCCTACAATACAGGGGTGTCCAACTCTGGGCCTCCAGATGTTCATGGACTACAATTCCCATGAGCCCTGGGAATCGCAGTCCATCAACATCTGGAGGTCCAGAGCTAGACACTCCTGCTATAATGGTCAAACTAGGAGATTGCCCACTGAAGCTGATTAATAGTAGCTTTGAGACAGACGAAATGTGCCGCTTCACATCACAGGGGGTTATGTGGAACTCATTGCTGCAGGATGTGGGGATGATTGTTGGTTTAGTTGCAATTACAGATTTTTGGAGGATAGGGATATCATTGGCTATTAACTGTGATAGTCAATCTCTCTGACTGCCGGTTGTCCGAAAATTGTCAGCAGAGTAAAGTTGTTGTCTGGGAGCCCTGCTGGTGAAATTTGCTGCAATAGAAGGAGGAGGAGTAGTAGTTTGGATTTATATCCCCCCCTTTCTCCCCTGTAAAGAGACTCAAAGAGGCTTACAATCTCCTTCCCCCCACAACAAACACCCTGTGAGGTGGGTGGGGCTGAGAGAGCTCTGAAGAACTCTGACTAGTCCAAGGTCACCCAGCTGGCATGTGCTGTAGTGCACAAGCTAGCCTGGTCCACCAGATTAGCCTCCACAGCTCAAGTGGCAGAGCAGGGAATCAAACCCAGTTCTCCAGATTAGAGTGCATCTGCTCTTAACCACTACACCACCCTGGCTCTATTAGTGGCACCTTTAGCTGTGGCAACATCTTGCCCTTTTCTGCCCCACCAGCACCAATGGAGGACTTACTCTTTGTCTGGGGACCGCTGGGCACTCTGAATCCTCAACCTGGAGACTGCAGTAGATATTTTTCCAGCTCTCCTGGGAGCTGTCTTGCTGGAGGCCTCAAACTGGAGGGGTGGGGGGGAAAGAAAGTATTTTTAATCACTGGGGGAGCTGTCGAAAGCGTGGCCTGTCAGCCTTCCATTTTCCGAAAGCCGGGCTGTTGCTGTTCCAAAGCTGCAGGCTTGCAATAAATAAAATAGATCTCCCTGGCACACAAGCTTTCCGCTCCGACCCATCGCCTGTTCTAAAACTACCCTGGGAGGCTCAGCGGGGAGCTGAGACCTGGGCAGGCGGAAACGATGCAGGCTCTGAAGGAGAAAATAAATAAAAGCCAGGTATGAAGTTCAGGTCAAAGAACTGCAAATTGGTTTCCCAAGGTCTGAGCGCTAAAGCTCTGGTGACAGGAAGGGAGTGAAAGAGCTAAAAGAGTCTCCTGGGGGAAGTGTTCAAGAGCCCCCACTTTACAAACTGTAGCCAAAGACCAGATGGGGGGATATCTGGGGCCTCTTCAGATGCTCTGGCACACTGTGTTCCCCACAGCCAGTCCCTATTTCTCAGTACCTGCCCTGTATAAATCACTGCTCCTGTTTCAGACATTGGGGAATGCCTTATTGAGACGTGTAATATAGGCTGATTCTGCACAGGCAACACTTAACAGGTTGAATGAACCCGTGTTTCCCGTGTTTGCACTGTTGGTGCAGGGGCCAGCTGGGATCACTGGGATCCCAGTGGCAGGAGGTGGCATGGTTCACACAGAAGTCACGGTGTTTCTCTGCAAACCACTCAGTTGAGAAACTCCCTACCTGAGAATCCACTCCCATTCAAGAATCCCCCACCCCGAGCCCACTCCCATCCGAGAATCCCCCACCCCGAGCCCACTCCCATCCGAGAATCCCCCACCCCGAGCCCACTCCCATCCGAGAATCCCCCACCCCGAGCCCACTCCCATCCGAGAATCCCCCACCCCGAGCCCACTCCCATCCGAGAATCCCCCACCCCGAGCCCACTCCCATCCGAGAATCCCCCACCCCGAGCCCACTCCCATCCGAGAATTCCCCCACTTGAGAATCACCCCCACCCACTTACTGGCACAACATGGCAGCTGCCTATTAGAGAACCCAATCTAATGGTGGCTGTCTGGGGAATTCACCATAACGGTGGATGGAAGGGGGTGGGAATCAAATGCTTCCTGCTTGCTGTAGTTCACACAGGCAAGCAGGGAACATCTGAAACCTGGGCTGGAGAAAAAAAGTTTCTGATTTAGCCATTTTCATTTAACCCAGGTTCATTTAAATATAACAGGTCAGAAGTGTTTGGGAACGAGTTCTGTGTGAACTTCTCCCCCATCACGCTTTAAAAAGGGGGCCTGAACCCCTTATGTTTGGCCTGTGCAGAATCATGCATAAAGAGAGAGAATCAGCATGCTGTGGTGGTGAAGGTTAAGACTAGGACCTGGGAAACCCCGGTTCGAATCCCCCCTCTGCCATGGAAACTTGCTGCATGAACTTGGGCTAGTCACACATGGTCAATCCTGACCCTGGATAATATTTGGATGGGAGATCTCCAAGCAATTCCAGGGGTGTAACACAGAGGCAGACAATGGCAACCCTCCTCTGAACATCTCTTGCCTTGAAAATCCTATGAGGTTGCCACAAGTCGGCTGCGACTTGTTGGCAGGGAAAAAATAGTATTTTTGCAAGCTGACTTGATGCAGTTCCGAATTCCTTCACAACATGATGAGCAATATGCTGGACAGCTCTGTTTCTTTGACACCATCATTTCTGACTTCGGATCTGACTGCCTCGCTGCACGTTTCCCCGAATATGCCAACAAAATCCCTACCCACTGAAAACTAGCAAATCAGGGAGGAACAACTGAACTTGCAAAACTCCTGAGAATTCATTTTGTCCATGAGGGAACTTCTGCTCAGAACATGCCTCCAAGCATACAAAGAAGTTGTTGTGCACGAAACTAGGATCTCAGGAACAGAAGACTAGACACTCTTTCCCTGACTTTGTGACCTATTTCTCCATACCAATATATCCCTGCACACAAAAAGCTAGAATGCCAGGAAGCAGATGAGGTTAGAAAGTCTCCCTTGACAGTTATATGGAGGAATCTGAAGATTCACTCAGTGAGAACTCCTTGGAAGTTCGAAGGGGTGTTTTTGGAGACCAGGCATCCTTCTTTCACGATGTTGTGCAGGACAACTTGGGAAAACACTTTGCTGGGCCTCCGCTGCTTTCCTTCCACCCCTTATTAAAATCAAATCAAACCCAATCAAGCTCCCTCCATCGGTATTTGCTTTCCTGCATTTGTCATGCCAGGATACAAATGGTGGAAAGTTCAGTTTTTTGGCAGGGGTCCTTCATGGCTAACACCCCAGGGCTAAAAAAGTTATTATTAGTTTATTTTTGTTGGAAATGCTTCCCTGGGAGAAGCCAGAAAATTCTGGGAGGGGAACGGATTTGCTGCCCGTTTTCAAGAGCTCCGTCTGTTTTTCCCATGAGTTGGCACCCTTGGTGAGAGGGTGATGTGGCGGGTGGAGAACGATGCTATGTAAAAAGCAATTCCACTTACAGCAGCCAGATGGTGCAATATTTGTAGGCTGTGATGTTCTCACATCCCAGCCTATGAGAATCCCTTTGCATGTTGATTTGTTTGCAGAGAAAACCACACAAAAGTTAGTGTCCCCATCCTTTGAAAAGGAACGCCAGAGTTATAAAGCAACACAACATTGTTCACATCTGGATTAAAATATAGAGCGATTACTCCACAGCTACGGAAGAGGGAAAACAAAGCCTGTAAAACACCTGGCCAGTTAACTCCCTGAGTCTGTTATAGTTGTGTAAGAAAACGTGGGTCAAGATATTTACCTGAAATGTTAAGCTGGTAGATGACTTTCAAGTTTATTGTTGAAGGCTTTCATGGCCAGAATCACTGAGGTGTTGTGTGGTTTCCAGGCTGTATGGCCGTGTTCTAGTAACATTTTCTCCTGACATTTCGCCTGCATCTGTGGCTGAAACCACACAACACCACAGACTTTCAAATTTCGTACATAGTCAGATGTGCTTCTGTTCTTTCCCAAATCACCTGCACTCTGGAAGATGTTTTCTGTGGGTAGATTTCCGTCACTGGGTTGAGGTGTAAAAGGAATGCCTTGGGTGAGGAATTAAGGAGCCAATGTCACCTGTAAATCAAACAGGGGTGGTGGTGGTGGTTGTTTTGACTCAAAGATGTTAAAGATGGAAAAGAAAGTGTCTGAAAGACGAGCCAAAGATCCAAAATGTGAAAAAGGATAACCAAATTAAACATGCCCATGTGTCATGCTTTCTGCAAGTTCCTGATGAAGTTTCCATTACTCCTTAGAAGGAAAGAAGGAAAAAGTGGATAATTAGCAATTTAAAATTGGGAGAGGAAAGGAAGGAAGGGAAAAAGGAAAGAAGGAAAAAAGAAAGAGAAAAAGAGAAAAAGAAGGAAGACAGAAAGAAAGAAAGAAAGAAAGAAAGAAAGAAAGAAAGAAAGAAAGAAAGAAAGAAAGAAAGAAAGAAAGAAAGAAAGAAAGAAAGAAAGAAAGAAAGAAAGAAAGAAAGTTTCAAACATTGTCCAAAACAGGAAAAACAGAATCGATCCAAGGAAGCACACGTGGCCTGCTGGCAGAGGTTAAAACTTGCAAAACATCTTTTGTGAAGCTTTTGTGCTGCCCGGCAAAATTGATGACATCAGCTACATAGCCTTGGTTCATCATAACATGCTGTTTGGGAGTACACTGCTAGAATCAACAATAAGGCATTTCGATGTTATTGAAGAGTTAGGCCTCCCCAAAAGGAGGGAGATGTATACTTGTGCCAGGCACAACCAAAAAAAATCTAAGGGGTCAGTGTTAGAAATTGGAATGGGAAGATGTCGCCTGGTAAAGGGTGTGCTGCTGACCACAGATGTTTAACTCATCTGCTCCTTATGGGGAATGGGAAAGCACCCAAGAGACCCTGATAATTTTGTGGGAGCATCTGGGATGAACTCCATGCCCTACGAGGAGAGACTTAGGGAGCTGGGGATGTTTAGTTTGGTGAAGAGAAGTTGACATGATAGCCATGTGTAGATATCTGAAGGGATGTCATGTTGGGGAGGGAGCAAGCTTGTTTTCTGCGGCTCCAGAGTCTAGGACCAGGAGTAATGGGTTCAAGGTGAAGAAAAAGAGATTCCACCTAAACATCAGGGAAAACTTCCTGACAGCAAGGGCTGTTAGACAGTGGAATGCACTACCTTGCAGTGTGGTAGTCTCCTTCTTTGGAGGTTTTTAAAGAGAGGTTGGATGGTCGTTGGTCAGGAGTGCTTTGATTGTGTGTTCCTGCATTGCAGGGGGTTGGACTTTATGGCCTTTGGGGTCTCTTTATGGTTCTATGAACTCCCATTTCCTGTTGGGAGAAGCGCTTGAAGGGTTGAAAGGAGCCAAGGACAACCAAGACTGTGCTCTGTCCAATGCTTCTTCCTGCAGAAAAGGAGGGGCATCATCCTAGAGTGTAATGACTGATTTTGTGCCCTGAAAAACACTGAACACTGCAACCACCCCAAAGCTGCATATTCCTGTATTCTTTATTTTGCGCGAGTGACGCATAACCTGTCCTTGCCACCCCTGAAGGTGCGTATCGGAAGGTTTTGTTGAGCATCAAATAGATATTTCAAGAGGAAGAAGAGTTGGATTTAAACTCCACTTTTCTCTACTGTGAGGAAACTCAAAGCTGCTTACAACTCCTTCCATTCCTTTCCCCACAACAGACATCTTGTAAGGTGAGGTGGGGCTGAGAAAGTTCAGAGAGAGCCCAAGGTCACCCAGCAGGCTTCATGTGAAGGAGTGGAGAAACAAATCCAGTTCACCAGGTGAGAGTCCCCCTCTCTTGTGAAGTAGAGGGACATCAAACCTGACTCTCCAGATCAGAGTCCAGCTGCATTTAACCACTACACCGCCCTGGCTCTCAAAGCTGATCTTCTCAGCCATGAGGACTGGAAACTTGCTTCCTTTCCTTTCCTTTCGATTCTGAGCATCCAGTAGCTTATCAACACATATGCACATAAAGGAAGCTGAATATGAAAGGTAAGTCTCTTCTGGTAAGTTATGGCCTCTGCTTTGGGAACCCCCTGAGCACCCCAAAATGATGCACATTTAACCAGGAGCTGAGCTGTCCTAATGGGCTGGTGGCCTTGCAGCTCCTGATGTGCTCCAGTGGCATGCCTTGTGCTTGCTTCCATTTATCAAACTAATAGCACGCATTACCTCTATCTGGCCAGGTCTGACCCTCCCATCCGTTTTGTTCCTGAACGTTAAAACTGTGTGGGGGGGAAGTGAACTATCTGGGAAGTAACTAGATGTAATCCACATTTAATAGGCGTGCGAAGAAGCCAGGGCAGCCGGCGACCTGCATTTCCCGGCAAATAGGAATTTATCGAGATGCCTTCGCCTCCCCGGCTTAGGGATCGGAGGGCTCCGAATAATTGGTTTACTGACCTGTCAGCCTGGCTCGTTTCACAAAGAGCGCACCAAGTCCCTCCATCCGTTCACCCCGTTTTCGGTAAATATAATGGACAGCAAATCCCATTCGCTTTGGAATCCCCAGTAATTCTAATGGTAATATAAGCCGTTTTGGAGACACATGGGGAGGGGGCGTAATCTCTTTCTGGGCAAGTTTCCCTTCTTTCCTAGAACACCCACGCTAGCTGGCTGCCGAACACAAATGGAGATGGAGACCCTGCAATTTTGCAAGACGCAGCTACTGAGATGTGTTTTGAACAGCAGTTGAAATATGATTCGGCAATCATTGTTTTCTTCTGGCATATCTGTAGCCAAAAGAACACACCTCCTCTTCTTAAAAATCAGCGGAGGACAGGCAGTTGCAGAATTAATAAATATGACGTGCAGAAGACAAAGGAGAGGCTTCGGGAAAAGGAAAGGAAGAATCTGGATTTATGTGCTGCTTTTCTCAATCATAAAGAGTGACGAAGTGGCTCCTGAACACCTTCTCTTCTCCCCCTTCCACCACAACAGATACCTTGTGAAGTAGGTGGGGCTCAGAAAGTTCAGAGAGAACTGTGACCAGCCCAAGGTCACCCAGCAGGCTTCATGTGGAGGAGGTGGGGGAGGAGTAAGAAATCGAACCCAGTTCTCCAGATTAGAGTCCGCTGCTCTTAACCACTACACCAGGCTAGCCTGATCTTGTTAGATCTCAGAAGTTAAGTCCTTGGATGGGAGATCACCAATGAATACCAGGGTCACTATGCAGAGGAAGGCTGTGGCAAACCACTGCTGTTAGTTTCTTCCTCTGAAAACCCTGCCGAGTTGCCAGACGTCAGCTGCAACTTGACTAAGCTTTTCACGCCCCCAGTAGCCCATCTTGTGAAAGCGAATCCCTTCCATTGTGAAGTGTGGTGTTTAAAAAGCCTCCTTTTGGCATGGTTTGGTTTATTAGATTTATACCGCCTTTCCCCGGAGGGCTCAGGGTGGTGAACAACAGCTGCAAATAACAATATAAATAATCATAACATTAAATAACAGCCATCAAGAAACATAACACCAATAACATAGAATCAATAAATGAAGCATTATAACATATCATTCCAAACAACAATGAACATAGTGTTTTAAACATAGCATTATAAAAACAGTAATCATAACACCACATTAGTAATCATATTATAACAGAGGCATCAGTAATCATAACATCATACATTTATATAAAGCAACAATTCTCATGACAACATCACCAGCATCATAAACAACAATAGTAAGATTTTCTCTTCAGTAACACACTACAGAGAAACACAATGACCAAAGAACTAACCCCCAATAAAAACTACAGCTATGGTGGAACAAAAGCCTAGCTTCATAACAAATCTAAATACAAAACATATAACTTAACTAATCTACAATTAAACTAAACTGAACTGACTGTACTTAACACTAGCTGAATAACTTTGCAATAATAAAGTAAACACTACCAACAATAATAACATCAGAAACGGAAGGGAGACTCAATACAAGTCCCTAACCCATCCCCCAATTAATATCATTGGTTAAGCCTGAGTCCTAGTGTTGGGAAGGGAAGAGGGAAAAAATGGAAAAACAGGGTTTTCAAGACCTGATGTTAGAATGAAATTATGAAATTATATGTCTGGTTCCAGCTCATTTTTCTGACCTGACTTGCTAAGTGCTTTTGACCTAATGTTCTAGCGAAGGCTGCTGCTGAAATATGCACGCCAAATCCTTGTTGGCCAGTAGGGGGCAAACTTTGACTGGCAACACTCCATTGTTGGTTAAGGCGCCTCCAGCTCTTGTTAGAATTTCTTCCTGCAACTCCTCAAACAATGGAGTGAGTTTGGGAGCACCTGGGCATGCCAGCTTTGCTTTCCAGCTTGGATTGCACGTGGCAAAGCTATCTCCACCCCCACCCACCCCGGCTTCTGCTCGAGCACCAAAGCTCAACTCTCGTTTGCAAGCCGGACAGAGGGGTTTGGCTGGTCTCTGCCAGACTGCTTAGAGATGAAGTAATTGCTGCACCTCTTTCTGTTCTGTGATTGGGTCCTTCCTTTTTTTCTCCCTGTTTCCCCCCTGCCTTCCGATTTGACTTGCACCCTTTCTAAATGTAATTTTGGAAACAGTGCATGTCTAGCATGTTCCACATTTCAGTCCACAGCCCTTATTTTATTACCGATTTCTGATGTGCAGGAGCACGTGGGATCTGTCAGCAGCTGCATATGATTCTAGGCTAGACTACTAGATCCACATGGGGCTACCCTTGAAGGATTATCAGAAAGCCCATGGATCCAGAATTCATCCATCCAATAGCTGACAGAGACTGACCATAGCAATCTAACTCTGTACTGGCTTCGTGGTTTTCTATTCCATCCCCCTGAGGTCAATTTAAAGGGCCGAGGTTGGTCTTTAATGTTCTACACAGATTGGGACCACAGCATGCTAAGGTATGGTGATGGTTAAAATGTAAGATTATGAGCAAGAAAATCCAAGTTCAAATTCCCTCAGTCATGGAGCCCATTGGATTATCTTAAGTTATTGTGGTGTTGTGGTTAAGAGCAGCTGGATTCTAATCTGGAGAAGTGGGTTTGATTCCCCACTCCTCCACCTGAGTGGCAGAGGCTTATCTAGTGACCCAGATGTGTTTCTGCACTCCTACATTCCTGCTGGGTGACCTTGGGCTAGTCACAATTCTCTCAGAACTCTTTCAGCCCCACCTGCCTCACAAGGTGTCTGTTGTGGGGAGAGGAAGCTTGTAAGCTTCTGAGTCTCCTTAAAGGATAGAAAGGTGAGGTATAAATCCAAAACTCTTCTTCTTCTTCTTCTTCTTCTTCTTCTTCTTCTTCTTCTTCTTCTTCTTCTTCTTCTTCTTCTTCTTCTTCTTCTTCTTCTTCTTCTTCTTCTTCTTCTTCTTCTTCTTCTTCTTCTTCTTCTTCTTCTTCTTCTTCTTCTTCTTCTTCTTCTTCTTCTTCTTCTTCTTCTTCTTCTTCTTCTTCTTCTTCTTCTTTTCTCTCTCTCTCTCTCTCCCCCTTACCCAACCTGTCAGAATTCTCATGAGTCTAAAATGGAGAAGAAAACCATGCATGATGGCCAGAAGGGTACGGGGTGACTGATGTGATGGACCAGGGAGGGGGGCATTTTCATTGATCCTGTGGTTGTTTCTGGAATTTTGAGGGTGGCCAGTGGACATCTTCATATCATGGCTGCTGCTGGGAGGAACCACAAAATGGCAGCTGTGGGGTGTTGCAGCCAGTCACAAAAATATTGGGAGGTTCTAAGCCAGATGATGCTGTTAAGGAACTCACTGCAAGAAGAAGAAGAGTTATACTCTTCTTCTTCTTGCAGTGAGTTCCTTTTCTCAACCTTAAGTGAGTTCACTTTTCTCAACCTTAAGGTGTCTCAAAGCAGCTTACAAACTGCTTCCCTTCCTCTCCCCACAACAGACACCTTGTCAGGTAGGTGGGGCTGAGAGAGTTCTGAGAAAACTGGGACTGGCCCAAGGTCCACCCAGCAGGTTTGAAAGGAGGAGTGGAGAAACAAATCTGGTTCTCCAGATTCGAGTCCGCTGCTCATGTGGAGAAGGGAATCAAACCTGGCTCTCCAGATTAGAATCCACCACTTTTAATCACTATAGCAGGCTGGCAAACACACAGGTGATTTCTCCTGGGTTCTTCTGAAGCATGTCCTCCAGTAGTGAGGCCAAAGAAAAGCCAGGCCTGGGATATCTGGGGCCTCTACAGATGCTCTGGCACACTGTGTTTACCAGGGCCATTCCCTATTTCTCAGTGCCTGCCCTGTATAACTCACTGCTCCTGTTTCAGACTTTGGGGAATGCCTTATTGAAATGCTCTTTGCTTTAGAGAAGAAGCACATGGATGCCAGTCAAGCCTCCCAAAGTTGTTGTGGTGAAGTTTGTTACCTGCAACCTAACAACTGAGAGGTGACCATATGGTTTGACTTTGGAATAGATTTCCTGCTATTACAACTGATCTCCAGGGGACAGAGATTCATTTGCCTGGAGAAAATGGCTGCTTTGGTAGACTATGGCGTTAGGCCGCATCAAAGCCCCTCCCCTCTCGAAGCTCCACCCTCCAAAAGCTCCACCCCCAAAATCTCCAGGCATTTCCCATCATGGAACTGGTCACCCTAGATATGACAGGCAGGCCCTGGCTGTAAAACCCTTGTTGAGACTAAAGCACAACTTTTGTGGAAAACAAACAAACATGGTGCTGGATGAAGCCAGTTCGAGCAAAGCCTGGAGAAGAGAAGAAGGTTGGATTTATACCCCACTTTTCTCTCCTGTAAGGTGACTTACAAGCTCCTTTCCCTTCCTCTCCCCACAACAGTCACCTTGAGAGGTAGAAGAAGAGTTTGGATTTATATCCTCCCTTTCTCTCCTGCAAGGAGACTTAAAGGGGTTTACAGACGCCTTTCCCTTCCCCCCTCACAATAAACACCCTGTGAGGTAGGTGGGGCTGAGAGAGCTCCGAAGAACTGTGACTCGCCCAAGGTCACCCAGCTGGCATGTGTGGGAGTACACAGGCTAATCTGAAGTCCTCAGATAAGCCTCCACAGCTCAAGTGGCAGAGCAGGGAGTCAAACCCGGTTCCTCCAGATTAGAGTGCACCTGCTCTTAACCACCTGCTCTCAACCACTACGCCACTGTTGAGGGAGCTCCAAAGAACTGTGACTAGCCCAAGGTCACCCAGCAGGAACGCAGGAGTATGGAAGCATCTGGTGCACCAGAGAAGCCTCTGCCACTCAGGTAGAGGAGTGGGGAATCAAACCCACTTCTCCAGATTTGTGCGGCGTTCAGCTCAGCTTGGCCAAAGAGCCCCTCCGCCCAATTTGCACACGCACCCAGTGGCCGAGTGGCAGGCTGCCTGCTAACGGAGCTTCGTGTTTTATTCCCTTCATCAATCCACGCTTCTGTCTGGAGCAGGGTGGTTTCCATGGCATTCGCGGGAAGAAGTACCAGCCGAGGAATAATTCAGGTCTCCCTTCTCAACGGGGCTGAGAGGCAAGAATTCTGCCAGTGATATAGAACCCGTTTCCCCCTCCTCTGCTTTCGGTTCTGATAGCAAAATGGGAAGAGGGAGAGCCAGACTTGGATTTCAGTCCCTTTTCCTCCTCCTTCAGCATTTCAGCCTCTTGTTTCCCCCTCAGCAGCATGACTCTTAAATCAACCGTGGGTAGCAGAGGCGTATCTAGGGAAAATGTAGCCCAGGGTTTTCAGACCCCCCCCCCCCCCCGTATGGGAGGCCGCCCTTCTCCACCACAACCAAACAACATTCTTTTGTACCAGGTCTTGAAGTCAGTGTATGGACCATGGGGGGGGGGGGGAGGAGGAGGGGTATGAAGATGCCAGCCACAGATGCAGGCAAAATGTCAGGAGAAAATGCTACTAGAACATGGCCATGTAACCCGAAAACCACACAACACCCCAGTGATTCCGGTCGTGAAAGCCTTTGACAATACACAATATTAATACATTAACAATAGAGGTAAAAACCACTCTAAACTAAGCCATAACTGCTATCAAAATAAACCTAACAATACTACCCAATTTACTCCCGGCTTCCTGGACTCTCCTGCTGGCCTGACCTGTCTGTGTTTGAACTCTGCTCGGGCTGGCTCCCAGCCTTGGGTCCTGCCGCAGCTGCCACCACCTCTGAGCCTCGGCAGTGCTGGGGTTGCCATGGCAGCACATTGACCCTGCCCAGCCAACATGCCAAATGCCCAAAGTCATAGAAGGAAGAGGAGGAGGAGGAGGAGGGATTTGGATTTATACCCCATCTTTCTGTCCTGTAGGGAGACTCCAGGTGGCTTACAAGCTTTTTCCCCCTTCCTCTCCCCACAACAGACACCTTGTGAGGTAGGTGGGGCTGAGAGAGTTCAGAGAGAACTGTGACTAGCCCAAGATCACCAAGCAGGAATGTGGGAGTGCGGAAACACATCCGGTTCACCAGATAAGCCTCAGTCACCAGGGGGCATACATTGAAAATGCTGGGGGGAAGAATTAGGACTAATAAAACATTTCTTCACGCAACGTGTGATTGGTGTTTGGAATATGTTGCCACAGGAGGTGGTGATGGTCACTAACCTGGATAGCTTTAAAAGGGGCTTGGACAGATTTATGGAGGAGAAGTTGATCTATGGCCACCAATCTTGATCCTCTGTGATCTCAGATTGCAAATGCCTTAGCAGACCAGGTGCTCGGGAGCAGCAGCAGCAGAAGGCCATTGCTTTCACATCCTGCATGTGAGCTCACCAAGGCATCTGGTGGGCCACTGCGAGTAGCAGATTGCTGGACTGGATGGACTCTGGTCTGATTTAGCAGGCTCGTTCTTATGTTCTTATGTTCTTAAGGTGGAGGAGTGCGGAATCAAACCCAGTTCTCCATATTAGAATCCACCTGCTCTCAACCACTACACCACGCTGGGCCTCCGCAGTGCTGGGGTTGCCATGGCAGCACATTGACCCCACCCAGCCAACATGCCATCTGTCCAAAGTAATTGAGGGTGGGCATGTGGGCAGCCAACAGTGATGACACTGCCAGGTGTATACCCTGGCCAATGCTGTCGGGCAGAGGGGATAATGGGGTGGGTGGGTTTGCAAGTGAGAGAAGGATGCCCAGGCATGTGGGGGGCATGCAGGTTTGGGGGTGGAAAGGAGGGAACGAGAGAGGCTATGGCGATAGGTGGATGGGGACCCCTGTTTGCCCGGCCCCTTAAAAACACTGCAGCCAGCACTCTGCTGTTGCCTCGGGCCCTTGGCCGCAGAATTGGCAGAGCCACTTTCCCTGTTGGCATTTCCAGGTTCCCTGTAAGCACCGTCCAACAAAAAGGGGATTATCTTGAGCTTGTTAGATCCCTTGCAGGACGGGAGGATCCGCCTGCCTGCCTGCCTGCCTTGTGGGGGAAAAAACCTCAAAACACCGTTCTCTTCAGCGGGATTACAAGATAACGCGCCCGGAACGACATCAGCTCAGCCGGGTTTATGGATTATGTCAAAATCAAATTCCCGTAATCTCATCCGCCATCTGGCACTGGCGAAGGAGCCGGCAAGCCAGCCGGCTGTCAGCCTGCTGCCTGCTTCTGCAAAACAGCCTGCAGCCCGCCAGCTAGTGAGGCAGCGTGGTAGGGGGTGGGTTGCCAGCACTCTGGTGGCATGACGAAGCAGTGCCATCGCAGCCCCGGGCAGGGTTAATCTGATTCCTTCCACAGGCAGCATTGAACAAATCCAGACTCAAAGCAAAGCCTTTCCCTAATTCAGATGATTTAAGCACTGCGACGCCTGGAAATATAAACCACATTATATCCTAATTGCCATGATTTGCTTATTTTCTCCTTATGTTTACCAGGTAGTGCGACTTGCATTTATCAGTTTGGGTTCTGAGAACTTACAAACAGGGAAGGGCTTACAAATTGATTTGAGATGGAATTTCAAATGAATTCTGCTACATCAGTGTGCTATAATGATGAAGAGTGGCGGGCTCTGGAGAACTGGGTTTTGTGTTCCCTACTCCTCCACATGAAGCCTGCTGGGTGACCTTGGGCCAGTCACAGTTCTCCCAGAACTCTTTCAGCCCATGCAGAAGCACACAAACCCCAGCAACCCCATATTTGATTCCCCACTCCTCCACCTGAGTGGCAGAGGCTTATCTGGTGAACTAAATGTGTTTCCGCACTCCTACATTCCTGCTGGGTGACCTTGGGCTAGTCACAGTTCTCTCAGAACTCTCTCAGCCCTACCTACCTCACGTGTCTGTTGTGGGGAGAGGAAGGGAAAGGATCTTGTACAAGAGATAAAGATGGGGTATAAATCCAAACAACTCCTCCTCCTCCTCCTCCTCCTTCTCCTTCTTCTAAGAGCAGGTGCATTCTAATTTGGAGGAACTGGGTTCCACGCTCTGCCATTTGAGCTGTGGAGGCTTATCTGGGGAATTCAGATTAGCCTGTGCACTCCCACACATGCCAGCTGGGTGACCTTGGGCTAGTCACAGCTCTTCAGAGCTCTCTCAGCCCCACCCACAGGGTGTTTGTTGTGAGGGGGGAAGGGCAATGAGATTGTAAGCCCCTTTGAGTCTCCTACAGGAGAGAAAGGGGGGATATAAATCCAAACTCCTCCTCCTTCTCCTCCTCCTCCTTCTACTACTGCTACTACTACTACTATTATAGTGGTTAAAAGTGATTGATTCATATCGGGATAATGAGCTTTAACTCCCCACTCCTGCACATGAAGCCTCCTTGGTCCAGTCATGGTTCTTTCAGAACTCTCCTACCTCTTAAGGTGTGTCTCAGGAAAGGGAAAGTGATTGTAAGCCACTTTGAGGCTTTTTCAGTCAAGAAAAACAGGAGATTAAAAACTAGATATTCTTTTCCCTCTTCTTCTGGAGTGGGTTCAGAGGAGAGCAATGAGGATCTGGAGACCGAGCCCAGCAAGGAAAGTCTGAGAACTTGGGCATGCTAAGCTTGGAGAAGAGGAATTTATTGGGAATGTGATGGCTCCCTTTATTGTTGTGGTGGTTATTTATTTAGATTTCTACACCGCCTCTCCCCTTCTAGGCTTGGGGCTGCTCACATCATAGGAATGCAATATATTTTTAAAAATCTAAAAACACTATAAAACATTAAAATCAACAACAATAAATGCCTGTAATAAATACCTCTAAACAGTGGTGGGGTTCAGCAGGTTCGCACCACTTTGGCAGAACCGGTTGTTAAAATGGTTCTTGTAAACAACCAGTTGTTAAATTATTTGAATCCCACCGCTGCCTCTAAGTTGTCGGTTTCCTAACGTTCCGCCTCCCTAAGGGTTGCTGATGGGAAGTTTTAGAAAGAGCAAGGAGGGGAAGAGGGAACTCGGATGGTATCAGAGCTGCTTCATCTGTATGCCCGGTGGAACAGCCCTGTGTTGCAGGCCCTGCGGAGCTGTCCGAGGTCCTGCAAGGCTCTGATCTCATTGGAGTGAGCGTTCCACCAGACTGGGGCCACGGCTGAAAAGACCCTGACCCTGGTCAAAGTTAGCCACACTTCCTTTGGGCCAGGGACCACCAGTAAGTTATTATTTGCAAATCTAAGCACTGTTTTGGGGAATTATAGTAAGTATTTGAAAGGCTCCTGTTGGCAGCAGAGGATAGGGCTTACAATAATGGATTTAAATTATGGGTAGACATTAAGATTTTCTTATAGTGAGGATAGTTCAGTAGTGGAATCGACTGCCTAGTGAGAGGGTGGGCTTCCCCTTCTCTGGCAGTCTTCAAGTAGCAGCTGGACGAACAGTTGTCAGGGATGCTTTCAGCTAACCTTGCATTGAGTAGGGGGTTGGACTAGATGGCCTCTATGAATAATAGAATCATAGAATTGTCATGATATATAAAAATAGTGAAAAGTTCACATAAAAGGTCATTTCAAGTTAGCAGAAGGTGTGCCCAATCCAAGGACGGAGACAGTCAGTCTAGGGGCAAAAAGTAGCAAAGATTGACCTTTAACATGATTGATGAATTCAACTGTAATTCTAGACCAATGAGAGGCAGTTGCGTGGGCGGGGAAAAGTATCCCTGATGTATGCATTTGTATATGCTATGTTGAGTTGAGATAGAGACTGAGTTAAGTTCTGTATGTGTTCAGCTTTGTTATTGCTGAAGAGTTCTGTATAGTCTGATAGTCTTGTATAGATAGACTTGTGTAACCTTGCAACTGCTAAAGTAAAAGGCTTCCTATGGAAAGAACATCTTGAGTGAAGAGTATTCTTTTCCAAAGGTGATAGAAGGTTGCAGTGAGTGCAAGAAAACTAAACATTCTCATCTTACCAGAGTGACTCCGCTTTATACTCTGCTGATAAGAATCAATGCAGGAATACATAATCAAAACACTCCAACAGATGGCCATCCAGCCTCTCTTTGAAGATTTCCAAAGGAGACTCCGCCACACTCCGAGGTAGTGCGTTCCACTGTTGAACAGCCCTGGCGGTCAGGAAGTTCTTCCTAATGTTTAGGTGGAATCTCTTTTACTTCACCTTGAACCCATTACTCCTGGTCCTAATCTTTAAAGCAGCAGAAAACAAGCTTGCTCCCTCACCAACATGACATCCCTTTAAATATCTAAACATGGCTATCATGTTACCTCTTGACCTTCTCTTCACCAAACTAAACATACTCAGCTCCCTCAGTCTCTCCTCGTAGGGCATGGATTCCAGACCTTTTACCATTTTGGTTGCCCTCCTCTGGACCCATTCCAGCTTGTCAATATCGTTCTTGAATTGTGGTGCCTGTGCTGTACACAATATTCCAGGTGAGGTCTAACCAATGCAGAGTGGAGAGGTACAATAACATCTCTCGATCCAGACACTATACTGCCAGCTACAGGTTGGAAAGTGCCTGGAAATTTTGTAGTTGAGGCTGAGGAAGGTGGGGTTTGCGGGGTGTGTGTGTGTGTGTGTGTGTGTGTGTGTGTGTGTGTGTGTGTGTGTGTCAGCGTATGACATCATGGAGTGAACCTTCCAAAGTGGCCATTTTCTCCAGGGTAATTGATCTCAGTCGCCTCGATATCAGTTGTAACAACACATCTCCAGCCCGCACCTGGAGTCTGGCAACCTTATCTCTAGGGCCCATGAAGATCAGTGCATTCATATGAGCCACGAGATATTGGGCAATATACAGCATGCCATTTAACACACTCAGCTGTTAAGATTTCCTTGAATTATTGATACCCTGTTGTCCGGCAACCAATTTTAAAAGATACCTGAGAAAAATATTGCCTGACAACAAATCCGTGGAAGAGATACCACTGGGGAGCAAGCCCACATAGCACGCAGCAACTGGAGTAGAACCGTCAGTAATGCTTGTACATTGGTATGAGAACAGGACTCTCCAGTGCGGTATAGTGGTTAAAAGCAGCAGACTCTAATCTGGAGAACCAAATTTGTCCCCCCGCTCTTCCATGTGAAGCCTGCTGGGTAGAGTTGGGCCAGTCACCGGTCTCTTAGAACTCTCTCAGCCCACACGGAGTCAGGCAATGGCAAACTCCAGTATGGTAAAGTGTGAAAAGCAGCAGACTTTAACATGGAGAACCAGGATTGATTCCCCACTCCTCCACATGAGTGGTGGACTCTAATCTAGAGAGCCAGGTTTGATTCCCCGCTACTCCACATGAAGCCTGCTGAGTGACCTTGGGCCAGTCACAGTTCTCTTAGAACTCCCTCAGCCTACATGGAGTCAGGCAATGGCAAACTCCAGCATGGTATAATGGTTAAAAGCAGCAGATTCTAATCTAGAAAATGGGGTTTGATTCTGCACTGAACCCCTAGGTGACCTTGGGCCAATCATGGTTCTTTCAGAACATTCTCAGCCCCACCTATCTCACAAGGTGTTTGTTGGGGAGAGAGAAAGGGAAGGCGATTGTAAGCTACTTTGAGACTCCACATGGTTAAGAAAAAGTGGGGTATAACACCCCAAATCTGCTTCTACCTGTCACCCCTGTTGTGATTGTGAAAAGCAGGAGTGTAACCCAAACACCACCAGAGAGAGCGGGAGGTAAACGCTGGAGGCTTCATGCAACCAAAATCCCACAAATGCGAAAGCAGTGTAGCTGGATTGGATGGACACAAGATGCCCCCTTGACATCTTTGTTCAGCAGCTGCTTGTGTTGCGATTACAAGAACATAAGGTGCTTTCTAGAGAGGAGGCCTGTGCGTTGTTGTCCAACCACAAGGGCCTCCAAACTGCTCACATGGGAGACGCAGCACACTTTTGGCCTGCCGCATGTGGTTTGGCATCCACCCTTTCCAAGCGGGAACCCAGACTGATTTCTGGATGCCTAGTTAGAAACACATGGGTGTTATTTATTCCATGTTCTTGGAAGCTGACGAAACCCTATGGTTTAAATTAGGGAGGAAAAATATTTATAGAAAAAACAAACTTTTCCTTTTAAAAAAGAATAGCAACTCTCTCCAACCGTCGCATGGCAACCATGAACACATTCTGAGTTTCAACAAGCAACCCTTTCGCATGGTGGATTCGGAGACACCGTATCTGTCAGTGCACAAAAGGACTCAGCAAGTGTCCTTGATTTGGTGGCCAATCTTCTTAATGTTGGTTCAGGAGAACTGGGACACTCTTGGCACATTGTTGAGCACAGCTGTTTGAGAGTCTGGTCTCTGGACCCTTCTTCCGCTATGATTGCCCCATTGCCTTCTATCTTGGGCCAGATCTTGATGCAATGTTTTCTCTGAAAGGGGTGTTGATTTGCTACGGCGGCTCAAGAAAGAAGACAGCTTCCCACACAGCGGCTGGCAGAGGTGCAAAGCAGAGCCATTCACTTCGGCATGGAATTTGTCCCAGTTTGTCCCAGTCATGTAGGTCAAATCCCCACTTGAAATTTGCACGCAGATCCAAACCTGTTCATTTGTGAAACTGTGTCCTCTTCATCGGAGTTTCTCTCTCCCCACCGCAGCGAACACACAGCAGACACACCCGGTTGCAGAACTCTTAGCAATCCCCACTGCCAGGCGAGCTCAATTCGCCGGTCTCCCCTGATTGGCTGACGTGCCCTGATGGGGCAGAACCTTTTCCCACTGCGGAAACGTACATTGTAGGGGCACATTAAAAAAAAACCCACTGTGCAAAAATTTAACGTTTAACTGTGCTAACAGTTAATCGTCACCTGTGTAAACCATTAATGATTCAAAGTTACACGTTTGACTGTTTAATGTTTGCGTCCCCTTCTGCTGGCTGATCGCAAAAGCGGAAATGAAACCAAGGAAAGGCTGCACGCGCATTGCAGCACTGATTGGTTGCCCGAATTTCGTGTCACACTCCAGGAAATGAGTCAGGGTTTCAACCCTCATCCCTCCCCTCGGATCAGCTCTGAACCATGTTAATGGGGTCTATGCCACTTGCAACCAGGTCCTGCCGGAACGTGGATTAACAGGGAGAACGAGCGCCAGAAATGGAATCTACCACGCAAGCAATGGCGAGGTCGTCCCTCAAACCTGGTTAGTTTGTGTTCTGAAACCTGGCTAAGACAATAGTGGGGATTCGACCGAAATCTCCTCTACAGGCAGAAACTGACATTAGGAGAAGGAGGACATCTGATTCTCCTTCGCTTGTCCCAGGTTTTTGTCATTGTGGTTTCTAAGAAGCCTTCTGGAAAGCAACGAGATGGGGCGGCCATTGAGGTGGGAAGAACATTTAGCCAGCTGAGCAAATTAAAATAGCGTGTCACCTCAGCTAGCAAATGACTTTCCTGTTGCTGGCTTGTCTCCGATTGAAGCTGGAGTCGCCGTGACACAAGCACTTGCCAATCAGAACTTGAACGTGGTTAATGGGCTGGGAAAATGTCAGCCTGGCTACATTAGGCCAAGAGCTAACTGATGTGCCATCCTATTTCCAACAGAGGCTGCCCCAAAAATGGTCTGATGAAGGTTGGAAGGCTTGAGCACCTGCTGGTTTGGCTCACATTCTGTTCACCGGTGACGACCAGGAGTCAATTTTCTTTGAGCATTCAGCTTCCCCTTTCATTTCATTTCATTACCTAACCCAGCCATCCACAACTGGGGGGGGTGGGGGGTGAGCAGTGTGGAGAGAATTGGTTTAATCCAACTGGCTGTACTTGTGGCACAATGCGAGGAAAGAAGAAGAGGAAGAGGAAAAAGAGGGGGGAAAAGAAGAAAAGGAAGAGGAAGAAGAGGAGGAGGAAGATGATGATGAAGGAAAGGAAGAAGAAGAATAAAATCATAGAGTTGGAAGAAGTCCCAAGGGCCATCAAGTCCAACCCCCAGCAATGCAGGAACACACCATCAAAGCACTCCTGACCATCGGCCATCCAGCCTCTCTTTAAAAACCTCCAAAGAAGGAGACTCCACCACTCTCTGAATTCCACTGTCAAACAGCCTTTACTGTCAGGAAGTTTTTCCTGATGTTTAGGTGGAATCTCTTTTCCTTCACCTTGAACCCATTCCTCCTGGTCCTGGTCTCTAGAGCAGCAGAAAACATGCTTGCTCTCTCACCAACATGAGATCCCTTCAAATATCTAAAATGGCTATCATGTCACCTCTTAACCTTCTCTTCACCGAACTAAACATGCCCAGCTCCCTAAGGAACAAGAAGAGGAGGAAGAAGAGGAAGAGAAAGAAGAAGACGAGGAAGAAGAAATAGAAGAGGAAGAGAAAGAAAAATGGTAAAAGGCAATCCTCACTGTATTGGTAACCTGAGCTTCCACAGAAAGGGAGGACTCCAAAGTCACCCCCAGGCTTTTGACAGATGCAGTTGGATGTAATACCGCATCACCAAAACTCAGCAGCTGGAGTCCCTCCACTGACCCCCCCAACCCAGCCGTGGGTCTGACGTCTTCAGTGGATTTATCTTTTGTCTTATTTCCCAACCTGAAGCTGGCAACTCTAGTGGGGCTCCAGGTTGAGAAACGTCTATAGTTTCTGGGATTGAGTCTGCAGAGCTGTGGAGTATACTAACTCTTTCACTCTCAACCGTGACATCCAATCACAACACATTTTACTCAATCAGATGCAACCCGTGGCAACATTTGCAGGCCAGAGAATGATGAAGTGTTTGTGCCTTTTCATAATTTCAAAACCCATGGTGCAGTACCACCCAATGTCGACCCAGCTTGCGGACAACACTTGCCATGAATCTCTGGGTAACAATGCATGTGCAAAAAAAAATGTTCAGCACTCTGAATGGACATGAACAACAGCCAGAAAGAGAACAGGCTGCCATCTCAAAAGGCGGATGGGCAATCTGTGGAAATCCATCGCTTAGGACCTGGAAAATGGAAGTGCAAATCAAATTCTTCCAGCAGGATTCACAGACCAGCAATTCTGGGTTGTTGAGCCAGCGAAGAACGTTGTGGGTGTATCATTCAGTTGGCTAATTCTTCCTCCCGGCTTCACAGAGAAAGCAACTGCCGGCTTCCAAAGAGAAGTCTTCCTGTTTACCAAAATCCAGGGCTCTACGGCATTTTTTTTTTTATGGAGTTGGGCATCTCCATTTGGCACAACTGGCCAGTGCCGCCTCAGAGCTGTTACTGAGGGAATCTTGCTTCTCAATCCCTGTTAGCCAAGAGATTTCATGTCCATTTGCTTGACATGCAACCAGCTGTTTACTTTGTCATCACGCCCCCTGCTCATAATACTGAAGGGAGATGCCCGCCATTGGGCTGAACCACAACCTATGTTCACAGTTCCAGATGAATATTCAAAAGGAAAATGCCAGGCTTAGAATCATCCAGTTGGAAGTGTTCTGGGCACCACAATTCAAGAAGGATATTGACAAGCTGGAACAGGTCCAGAGGAGGGTGACCAAAATGTCCAAGGTCTGGAATCCATGCCCTATGACAGTGGTGGCGAACCTTTGGCACTCCAGATGTTATGGACTACAATTCCCATCAGCCCCTGCCAGCATGGCCAATTGGTCATGCTGGCAGGGGCTGATGGGAATTGTAGTCCATAACATCTGGTGTGCCAAAGGTTCGCCACCATGGCCCTATGAGGAGAGACTTAGGGAGCTGAGTATGTTTCGTTTGGCGAAGAGAAGGTTAAGAGGTGACAGGATAGCCACGTTTAGATATTTGTTGGTGAGGGAGCAAGCTTGTTTTCTGCTAGGACTAGGAGTAATGGGTTCAAGGTGAAGGAGAAAAGATTCCTCCTCAGGAAAAACTTCCTGACAATAAGGGCTGTTTGACAGTGGACTGTACTTCCTCAGAGTGTGGTGGAGTTTCCTTCTTTGAAGGTTTTTAAACAGAGGCTGGATGGCCACCTGTCAGGAGTGTTTTGATTGTGTGTTCCTGCATTGCAGGGGATTGGACTCGATGGTCACTGGGGGTCTCTTCCAAGTCTATGATTCTAACCCAAGACCACACACACAAACCCAAACTCGCTTAGTGTGGCTATTACAGACCCACCATCAGATGCAAGCTATGCCAATCTAGTGGGCAAAACACGTGCAGATCTGGAAGAACATCCATGCAATGTATTGTCGAAGGCTTTCACGGCCGGAATCACTTGGGTGCTGTGTGTTTCTGGGCTGTATGGCCATGTTCTAGCAGCATTCTCTCCTGATGTTTCGCCTGCATGTGTGGCTGGCATCTTCCTGAAGATGCCAGCCACAGATGCAGGCGAAACATCAGGAGAGAATGCTGCTAGAACACGGTCATACAGCCCGGAAACAACACAGCACCCAAACATCCATGCAGTTCAAGCAGTGGAAGTGAAAATAATCCTGGAGCAAGACCAGATGAGTGGCCCTTGAAATGCTACTGGCCAACACTGCAGGACTCTTTGGTGCTGCCTGGGACTCAGGGGCATAACGAGGCAGCCTTGGGTAGCCCTGTAGCCCTGGGCAAAACCTGAGTTGGATGCCCCCCCCCCCATGGGTGGCCACTCCACCATGACCAAAAAATCTTTTGCACCAGGACATTGGTGCCTGCAGGGGGTGCATTTTTAGACATATCAGCACCAAACTTTCAGCATATCATCAGGAGACTGTCCTTATGCTACTTCCCAAGTTTGGTGAGGTTTGGTTCAAGGAGTCCAAAGTTATGGACTCCCAAAGGGGGTGCCCCATCCCCCATTGTTTCCAATGGGAGCTAATAGGAGATGGGGGCTACAGTTTTGAGGGTCCATAACTTTGGCCCCCCTGAACCAAACTGCACCAAACCTGGGTGGTATCATTAGGAGAGTCTCCTAAAGATACCCTGAAAGTTTGGTGCTTCTAGCTTAACAATTGCACCCCTGACAGCAGGCACCCCCCAAATTTCCCCAGATGATACCCTGAAATTTTGGTGCCGATATATCCAAAAATGCACCCCCTGCAGGAACATCCTAGAAATTTGCCCAAGAATCTTTGTTCTGCATTGAGTTTTCTGCATTGCTGTCAATAGGGACCTTGAGCTTGTTTGGAGGTTCTAGCAGGGGAGCGCAGCTATCGTATACCCTTGACCGAAGAACGGTACACTCCTTCTATCTGGGATGGTCGTCCTCTTCCACCGAGCGCGCAGCTTCGGGAGGGACGCACATGGAGCGGTGGAGGGGAGGTAGGGGACACCCGCCTAGCCAGCCAGATCAGCCGAATCAACCCTGGCGATCAATGGGGTGACAGATGTCGCAGCCAGATCGCCCTCACATCCACTGTCAATAGGGGTTGCAGGCTGGGGGGGGGGGCACATTTCTGAAGGCACAGTCTCAAAACTTTCAGGCCTAAAAACTGCGCCCCCTGCAGGCCAAAAATGGAAAACCACTAAAATACCCAAAAACGAACCCAGCATTTTGATGCCCCCCACAAGGTGATGCCCTGGGCAGCTGCCCACCTTGTCCAATGGGCATTACGCCAGTGCTGGGACTACAAAGAAAGGCAGGATAGAAATGGTTTCATAAAACAAATAAACCAAGCATGTTGGCTCCTGGGACATGGATTAACTAGGACCTGTAAATAGGGAGTCTTCCTGGCAAATGGGCAACTGCAGGTAGGGTTGGTCGGTCCACCTTGGCCACTGGTGGGGGGCAGGGGTTGGCTTACCAGGTCCAGGCAGAGAAACTCCTGGAGATTTGGAAACAGCTTGGTGAAGGACAAGGACTTTCGTGGGGTACAGTGCAGCAAAACCCACCCTCTAAAGCAGGGGTGGTCAACCTATGGTGCTCCAGTTGCTCATGGACTATGATTCCCATCAACCCCTACTCACATGGTCAATTGGCAGAGCTGACTGGACACCATAGGTTGACAACGGCTGCTCTGAAGCATCCATGTTCTCCAAGCAGTGGCGTAGTGGCTAAGAGCAGTGGCTAAGAGCAGGTGCACTCTGATCTGAAGGAACGGGTTTGATTCCTCGCTCTGCCGCTTGAGTTGTGGAGGCTTATCTGGGGAATTCAGATTAGCCTGTGCACTCCCACACACGCCAGCTGGGTGACTTTGGACTAGTCACAGCTTTTCGGAGCTCTCTCAGCCCCACCCACCTCACGGGGTGTTTGTTGTGAGGGGGGAAGGGCAAGGAGATTGTAAGCCCCTTTGAGTCTCCTACAGGAGAGAAAGGGGGGATATAAATCCGAACTCCTCCTCCTCCTCCTCCTCCTCCTCCTCCCCCTTCTTCTAGGGAACTGATCTCTGTAGTCTGGAGATGATTTGTCTTTCCGGGGGATCCTCAGGCCCCACCTGAAGGCTGGCCCCTTTGAGCTGGAATGCATGTGGAGAACATCTTGTTCCTTGAAGAAAACCTGACCGTAAAACTTAGGACGAAATGATGTTCAGTATGAGGATCGCGTTTCTTGACAGGTAAAACATGTCTCCAATGACGAGCATTGGGAAATTTTGTGTAGGCCCTGGCCATTGTTTTGACTGCCCTCAGTGTGAGGCAGAAATACATCTCCGGACTCGCCACTCTCTCCAGCATCTGGCCAAGGTCCACTTGCCCAGCTGCCGTCACTCAAAACGCTGAGGCCGGGGAAGCATCAGGCTTCTCGTAATAAATCTCACTTAATTTTTGCTTGCGCAGCACTTAAGGAATGCAAAGTGCCCCTTTCCCTGCAGCCAAAGAGTCTCTCATCCAATGCAGGGCGCCCTCCGTGTTCTCTTTCTGGCCCTCAGTTCTGATGGTTGGCGCTGGACAGCCCACCGTTCCACTTTTCTCTCACTTCTTCTCACACCCACATGCTCCAGAGCCATCTTGGCTGAAGAAAAGATGAACGGGACGCAGGCTGATGGAAACTGCTGCATCATGACAATCAAATCAACATTCAAAACAAGGTTACGCTTTTTAATCTTAAAAAATACTTAAGAAGAAGAAGAAGAGTTTGGATTTATACCCCCTTCTCTCCTGTAAGGAGACTCAAAGGGGCTTACAATCTCCTTTCCCTCCCCCCCCCCGCCACAAAACACCCTGGAAGTAGGTGGGGCTGAGAGAGCTCCAAAGAACTATGACTAGCCCAAGGTCACCCAGCTGGCATGTGTTGGAGTGCACAGGCTAATCTAGTTCCCCAGATAAGCCTCCACAGCTCAAGTGGCAGAGCGGGGAATTGAACCTGGTTCTCCAGGTTAGAGTGCACCTGCTCTTAACCACTACGCCACTGCTGCTCCTACACATGTAAACAACGCATGCAGAAAAAAAGAAAAGAAAACCTCAAATAGAATCACCACTATAATAATAATGGTAAAACACACAGACACATTTCAAGACATCACTACAAAGGCATACGGTGACTTCCAGCTACCTCATTATGGATCCAAACTCAAGTCTAGTTTTGTGTTTAAAATTGGTACCAGCATTTCTTTCGCTTTTAGCCCTTCTTATAAAACTATTTTTATCCAATCCACTGTTTTAATTTAAATCTCAAATCCTGCCATTATTTCCCTATTTACGTAGGTTTCCACTAGGTAGTCTGCAAAGGATTTCCAATCTTTACAGTCCATATTCTTGTCTCAAAACAAGGCTAAGTTTTGAGCCTTTCCTCTTACACTCCACTCACCACCAAAGATATTTTCTCCTGCTTTGGAAGTGTTGAGCGACGGTTGAAATCTCAGCAAACAGTTATCTGGAACGCCACTAATTGATCTCACTTTCCCCCCCATCCTCTTCTCAAGAGCTGCCTGACGTTATCAATTGGGAAGAAAGAGAGGCCCTTCTGTTTTTCTCCCTGAGTGTAACTTCTGTCAGGCAGGGTGTTATTCTAAGTGGCATCTCAAGAACAATGTCTGTTTGCATGTTCAAATTCTGCTGACACCTGCAGGAGATGAATTGTGATGGAAGAGGGAAGAGCAGAGCCAAGGATGACCCCTTGCGTGGCTTGTTTATGACCTTCCTATGAGCAGCCACCCTCCTGGGAGAGCCAACGTGGTGAAGTGGTTAAGAGCAGATGCACTCTAATCTGGAGAACTGGGTTCGATTCCCCACTCTGCCACTTGAGCTGTGGAGGCTTTTCTGGCGAACTAGATTAGCTTGTGCACTCCAACCCATGCCAGCTGGGAGATCTTGGGCTAGTCACAGTTCTTTGGAGCTCTCTCAGCCCCACCCACCTCACAGGGTGTTTGTTGTGAGGGGGAAGGGAAAGGAGATTGTAAGGCCCTTTGAGTCTCCGTACAGGAGAGAAAGGGAGGATATTAATTCCAACTCCTCCTCCTCCTCCTCCTCCTCCTCCTCCTCCTCCTCCTCCTCCTCCTCCTCCTCCTCCTCTTGTTCCATAATAATGTCCCCACACCTTTCTGGATTTGTCTGGTGTCTCTGCTGGAGGATTTGACAACATTTCACAGATTAAACAAGTCATGTACTTGAAGAGATGGAGCTGCCTTTTGCTGAGTTAGAACATCCGTCCCTCTAACTCAGCAGTGACTCTTTTGACCGGCAAGGACTTCTAAGCAGAGGAAAGTCTTTCTCAACACCTGACACCAAAGATTCTGTCACGAGAGATGCCAAGGATTCAACTCAGAACTTTCTGCACTCCAAGGATGTGCCAACAAATCTTTTTTGGAATTCAGCACCACATAACTATTTATTTCATGTTTATTTTAGATAAATCATTTTTAAAAAAAAATTATAACCACAGCCTCTGGAGAAAGCAGCATGAAGCAGAAAGAAACCATAGCCTTAAGCAGATTTCCCCTCCACTTACTAAGAAGAATAAGAGTTGGATTTGTACCTTGCTTTTCTTGGCCATAAGGAGTCTCAAAGCAGCTTACAATCCCTTCCTCTTTCCCGAACAGGCACCTTGTGAGGCAGGTGGGGCTCTGAGAGTTCTGAGAGAACTGTGACTAGCCCAAGGTCACCCAGCAGGCTTTATGTGGTGGAGTGGGGAATCAAACCTGGTTCTGCAGCATAGAACCTGCTGATTTTATCATTCTGGGGTTTGCCGTTGCCTGCTTCCCTGTGGATTGAGAGAGTTCTGAAGAACTGTGACCGGCCTAAGGTCACTTAGTAGGCTCCATGTGGCAGAGTGCAGAAACAAACCTGATTCACCAGATTAGAGTCCACTGCTCGTGTGGAGGAGTGGGAAATCAAACCTAGTCCTCCGTCTTAACCACTACACCATGGTGGGGTTTTTTTTTTAATCTTAGGTTGAGAGGAATATAACAGGCTTAAGTCATTTTGGAAAGAGACCTGTGCAAAGCTGTCCCCCCAAAATGCTATTTATAATGTCCTAAAGACATTATATTTGTGCTGTGTGGTGGGGAGAGGAAGGGAAAGTGTTTGTAAACCCCTTTGAGACTCCTTATGGAAGAAGAGGAGGAGGAGGAGGAGTTTGGATCTATATCCCACCTTTCTCTCCTGTAAGGAGACTCAAAGCAGATTACAAACTCCTTTCCCTTCCTCTTCCCACAACAGACTCCTTGTGAGGCAGGTGGGGCTGAGAGAGTTCTGAGAGAACCATGAATGGCCCAGGATCACCCAGCAGGACTGCAGGAGTGCGGAAACACATCTGGTTCACCAGATAAGCCTCTGCCACTCGGGTGGAGGAATGGGGAATCAAACCTGGTTCTCCAGATTAGAATCCATTTGATCTTAACCACTACACAACACTGGTTCTTAAAGAGAAAAGGGGTGTGTAATCCAAACTCTGGTTAATCTGCACAGCCAACTGGAAACCCTGCTGGCCAAAAGGTCCACCTAGCCCCACCCACTTTCTAAAAACACTTTGCAGGCACAAGGAAAGGTGTTGGTGGTTCACCACAGCATTCATGGGCACCATGTTTTGGACCCCTATTCCACAGTGTCAGGCAGAGAAATGCCCACTGACAGATCTTTGAACTGGAGAGGGCCAAGGATGTAGATCAGGGACCTTTGGCATATCGCTAAGCCACAGCCTTTCTCCCTCATGATGAAAGAGTTGAATTTAACCAAGTATTCCAGTGCTGCTCAAAAACTGTATTCCCAGCTTCTGGTTTTTAACAGCCAGAAATACCCTGACCTGGATGCTCCGGGCTAGCTTGATCTCATCAGATCTTGAAGGCTAAGCATAGAATAGAAGTATCATAGAATCATGGAGTTGGAACAGACCCCAAGGGCCATCAAATCCAACCCCCTGCCATGCAGGAACACACAATCAAAGCACTCCTGACATATGTTCATCCAACCTTTGCTTAAAAACCTTCAAAGAAGGAGACTCCACCACTCTCTGAGGCAGTGAATTCCACTAACAAACAGCCCTGACAGTCAGAAAGTTCTTCCTAATGTTTAGGTGGAATCTCTTTTGAATCTATTATCTGTCCTAGTCTCTGAGGCAGCAGAAAACAAGCTTGCTCCCTTAAAATATTCTAGCATAGCTATCATGTTTACCCTTAACTTTTGCTTCTCCAGACAGACTAACATCCCCAGGGTCAGATCTGGTTAGTATGTGGATGGGAGACCAGCAAAGAAGTTCAGAGTTGCTACACAGTGGCAAGCAATGGCAGATTGTCTCTGTTCATGTCTGCCCTGCCTTGAATGGCCTGATCTCAACTGAGCCCAGAAGATAAGCAGTGATAGCCTGCTTGGACTGGAGACCACCAAGGATGAGAGACCAAGAATGGAAGACCACCAAGGAATACCAGGGTTGCTACATTAACCCTGGCCTTCATCCCCTGCCTTATAAAAATATTGAAGTTCATATTATTTCTCATGCTATGTGCTGCAAAATGCCAGCTTCCATGTTTGTATGGGTGGATAGCAGAGTGTCCCAGCCAAGAGCAAGCCTAAGGCAAAACAGCCTGTTTGCAGAAAGTTAATCTATGAGTTACTCCAGGCAATTATCTGAACGTCTCATAACAAGGACATGCATCTTTGATTATCTTACCCTACCAGAGTACTCCATTGACATAATGGAATCTGCACATCTCCTGAACACCACACCTCGCTAAGCTGTTTTTGGAAACTCCCTGATACTGTGCTTTTGAGAAAACCTTTCTCCAAACAATTGCTTCCTTGCATTTCCTCAACCTATTGATACAATTTCCCTAAAACCAATCAATCCCTTCCTAATCTGATGCCTCAGCCAAATTTGAATAACCTGAGTGGAGGCTCCAAAGAGTTACTCTGCATAAAGCCATTCTGTGCTTCCTGATTTAATCTAAGACCAATTGACTCCATTAGAACAATAGATGAGCTTTTGATTAGATCAAGCCAGCAAGCCCAGCATGGGAAATTCCAGAGAATTTAGGAAAATGAAACTTAAACTTACCTGTCCCCGCCCCTACCCACGCAGAAGTGTATAAAAGTACTGTGCACCCCAACTCCAGTGCTCATTGCTAACCTGAATCTCCCTTGGTCTTGTTGGTGTGAGACACGAATTCGTCCTTCGCCTGGATTCAGATGCTGGTCATTTGAATCCTTGCCTTCTGCAAGATCTTCTTCAGCTGAACTTAGGTAACGTATGACCCCCTGCTTCCCCAAATCCCATTCTATCATCCCACCTATCTTTTCCTTCTTATCTATATACTTAGGAGCTGTATGTATGTGCCTTAACGTCTCACTGTGTGATTGTTTGCAACCAAAACTTATATTAAAGTATTTAAACTGCAATTTGGTCTTTTGTGAATTCTCTGCAGATATATTTCAAGCTGTTTCTGGTATACATAGTCTAAAAAGATCCCTACCCAGCCTGCCTCTAGCATTGCCAAGCCGAGTTATTTTCCCAATTGCTACTTTAAGATATTTGTGTGCTGTTACACTCTTAGCAGCTGGTGGAGATTCCTTAGAAATAAGTTCACAACCTGTGAAAGCTGGGTAACACTATGCAGAGGAAGGCAAAGGCCACCTCTGTTGGGCACTTGTCTTGAAAACCCTGGAAGACTTGACAGCACTTTGCAGGCACAACAACTGCAACTTGACAGCACTTTATGCACACAACAACAGCAACAACTAGTCCAGGATCCAAAAGCTTATGTACCTATTTCCCCCCTGATTTGCAACTCCAATTCGGTGCAGAAAAAGTCTTTCTGCTTTACTAATTGCTGAGGTTTGTGCTGCATGCTACATTTTGAGGTAGCAGTTTCAGTACGTCACACAAAATGTCAGTTTAAGGCTGGTTAGATCTCAGCTGAGAAATCCTCGGAACTCAGCTCCCAAAGGGGAAATGGCAAAGGTGTCTTGCGAAGCCTGGGGCTGAAATAACAGAGGCAGTTACAGGTCAAAAACTGAAAGGCTTTGTTGGCATGAGTGCTGCTAAAGTCCCACTAGTGCAACGCTGAAAACTCCCGCTCTGGCAAGAAAAGAATTAAACTTTGGTCGGTTGTAGAAATGGAGAAGTTATATTGAATGACAAAAATTCAGACCGTGGACCTGCAACTTTCAATAGGAACCGGGCTTAGGTCTGACATAGACTTGCTTAGGAGTTAAAAATCGTTGGATTTGCTTTTGAGTAAACATGCCTATGATTGAACTACAAAATAATGTGGAAAACAAATTTTGGAGACATGGAAAATCTGGAAATTTTCAGTCCTAAGTAAACCTATGGTCCCTATGTGTTGCCGGAAAATTACCCAAACAGATTTTTAGAAGAGAGGCGAAGAATTCTAGCGTGCAGGTGTATATGTGTACCTAACTTTTGAGCAGATGGAATTTTAACAGAAAAAGTCTCTGATATTAGCAAAGTGGGGGAGATTCAGGGATGGCACCTAATGATTGAGAGAACCAGACCATGGCCATATAAAACTGACAGTGAATGTATCTAAATGACTGAGATGCATCCATGTCAATGTAACTGCTTTTAGATATATAGACCTTTCCCCTCCATCATAGCTGTAGGAAGATACCGAAGACTTCTTCTTAAAGAGTGTGTCTGCTCCTGTGGGGATGGGAGTATTGAGACACTGGAACATATCCTGTTTGATTGTAAGCCCTATAACCGTGGTGGCGAACCTTTGGCACTCCAGATGTTATGGACTACAATTCCCATTAGCCCCTGCCAGCATGATCAATTGGCCATGCTGGCAGGGGCTGATGGGAATTGTAGTCCATAACATCTGGAGTGCCAAAGGTTCGCCACCACTGCCCTATAACAATGTTAGGGAATCCTTTATTAACAATATAATTGCCTACTTTCTAGAGAGAGGTAGGAAGACCTTTCATTTATCCTTGTTGATAAAAATAATGAAATCACTTCCAACGTTGCCAGATTTGGATGTGCAGCATATAATATTAAGAAAGCTGATGGAAACCATATTTAATTTTTAAAAGATATATATAAGGTTTTTATTATTAATTTTATAAGATCTTTCAAAAGCATGATTTGGAACTATCTGCGGGGGATTTTATAATAATTGTTTGAAATGTTGACATATTTTAGTTTAAAAGTGAAGGAGGAATTGTTTACCTCAATAAAACAATCAAGTCTGCCATCAATTTTGAAACTATATGCGGGGTAGAATAGGAAGAGAGAAGCTGGAAGATTCAGCTGACGACAGTAGCAAAAATATATTTTTTAAAAAATGCTATTATGGTTAAATGGGTCTGTAGGTACATGCTGAAATACTCTGAAAACCTGAATTGCTCAATAGCATAATAAGGAACTAAAGTGACCGTTACATTCAGCAGCTATTTTCCAATTTTCCATGTCGTCATTAAAATAATTAAAAACGATGGGACTCTAATTAGGCCGAAGATGTTGCAATAAATTAAGCTCCTGGATGCTCAGCTTGACTTGCCCCTAGTACAGTGTCACAGTGCGAGGCACAAACACAAAGCAAAACAAAATAAAACAAGTTGTTCCCCCCCACACACACCACAGATAGCTTAATTATTATATTTTGAAAAATTAAACTTCCAATAGATGTGACCTCTTCCGTAGAACTGAGAGCCTCTCATAAGCATCGATCTTCTCTAGTTTTGCAAATATCTCGGCTGTGGCATGATCCCAAAACCAACTTCTACTATGAATGAGATATTAATCAAAGTTTTAGTATTCCCTTTCTCCGAGGAGTTCAGGAGTGTGAAAAGTAAAAGCCCCCCTCTTCCATGTTATGCTCGATCATGGGCCCAGGTTCAGCCAGTGAGGAATTCTGGGGAAAGAGGAGAACGGGTCGAATGGCCCAGCTACATCACAGCCCCAGATGGTTGAGCCCCAGGAGCAATCTGAAGTCTCCCAGGAAGGAGGTGATGCAGACGCCCAGAGAGACCGAGAGCAGGAGGAAGCACCGACAGAATCACCTCCAGCTGCAAGAGCCAGCGTGGGGTTAAGAGCAAGTGGATTCTAATCTGGAGAGCCGGGTTTGATTCCCCACTCTGCCTGAGTGGCAGAGGTTTATCTGGTGAACCAGATGTGTTTCCGCACTCCTACATTCCTGCTGGGTGACCTTGGGCTAGTCACAGTTCTCTCTGAACTCTTTCAGCCCCATCTACCTCACAAGGTGTCTGCTGTGGGGAGAGAAGGGAAAGGAGCTTGTAAGACACCTTGAGTCTTCGTATAGGAGAGCAAGGTGGGATATAAATCCAAACAACAACAATAGCAACTCCTCCTCCTCCTCCTCCTCCTCCTCCTCCTCCTCCGTTACCACTATGCAAGCTTTCGCTTATCAGTGCGTTCATAATGGTTCCTGGGAGGTGAGCATCCGCTGGCTTTCATCTTCTCAACTTGCTAAAGCAATAATTTCTGAAGACTGGATGAGGACTGATATGTTATGACGGCATCTCATAAGATCCTCCGTTAAGCATCTGCAACTGAGTTAATGGAGTCTCCCTCCCTCGTCTCGTATCTACCAGATCTCCCCTTTCCCCGCTCTGGGGCCGAATGCATCAATTCATTATCATTATAAATGATCTCAGCACACAACAATCCCCATCATCCTGATGCCGTCCCCCCAAAAACCACTAGTCAACGGTCTCATTCTTCCCTCGTCCTCACGATTATCTCTTGATGAGGAACCCCCTGTGGCTGCCCGCTTTCAAAGCGGAGGTGACAGGATATAAATACACATTTAATGTCCTTATAATTGTGGCTATGAATAGACACCAATTAGTAGGTGCTCCTGAAGAGAAGGTTGTGGCTGCTGTAGGCTGAGAACCCAGACTGGCAGGTGGCATCTGTCAGAGGAACCCTGATTTCAAAGGTGTTGTATTCAGGCCCTCAGGAACCAAGGATAGTCCACACACAGGTCTTAGCAGGTTCAGACATTTAATGTGCACAGACAAGGGATCCGGAAAAGGAACAGTCACTTGCAAACTAACCCACAGCGTTGCTGCCACAAGCTAGCTCAGCTGCAGCCTTTCTTTTATAGGCAGCCTCCCCTTCCCTTGTGCAATAACCTCTTGCAGCTGGGTTCCTCTAGTCTGGCTCCTGAAAAGACTCTGCATCTTTAGCTCTCCCCATAGCTGCTAACCTGCTGTTGCATCTCCTTTACTGTAAGCTAGCAGATGGTCTCCTCCTGCATTGCGCCTGGGCCTCTGGAGCTGAAGGTGTGTGTGTGAGGGAGCTGTCAGGGTCCCCTCTGGCTCTGTATCAAGGGGGCTGAAGAGTCTCAGAGCTAAGCTCTTGCTGGAGAATCTCAGAGCTTGGGCCTGGCTGCAAATCCCAGCCTGAATGCTCTGCCTGAGCCTGAGGACCTGATCCTACAGGAACTTCTGGCTGCTCAGTTTCTGCATCTACAGATAGTGTCTGGGAATCTGGAATCAACACTGTCCCCTCTTCTCTATCGGAGTCTTCCCCCCAGGGGTTCCCATTCAGACCAGGCTGAGCCCTAACAAAAGATCCCCTCATGCATCTGATTGCCAAGGCTCGTGCCAGGGGAACCGGGAATCTCTCAGTGAGCCTTCATTTGGTCTGTTTGATTTGGTGACAGCAAATAAAGATGGCCGCCTTCTTGTTTGGGCTAGCCTTTCTCCAACCCTTCAGCCACTAACCCAACTAAGGGAAATGATGGAGCTGGCTGTCCATGCCTATTTAACAGCAAGAAACCTGTTCACTGGTCCCTTCCTTTTGCAGATCCTTGGGTTGGATCCTACAGATTGAATAAAGAGGAGAGACTTATTTGTCCAGTTTTCTTCTCCTCGGCAGACGCCAATGGGCGTAGAATCATTGGTCCATTCTGCACTGCAGGAAAAAAAGACATCTGTGGGATGTCTTAAAAAGAGGTGACGGCTACTTTTCACTCCATACTTCTAAAATAAGACATCTTAAAGAGAGGCGGCTTCTGATGTGTTTTCCAAACAGCAAAGGCATCAGAGGGGAATAGAGGCTGTTTCCCACCCAACTGTTTTGTTCTCTGGTCAGTTTCACCCTCAGCGTGTATCCAACATTTTGTGTGCAGCTGATTGGCTAAAGGTTGCCCCTGGACGTTTGCATTGGAAATTTGGTTGAATATGGATCATCCCAGTCCTGTGTGTGACTGCAACTAAAGGAGCTCTTCCAAACAAGCATATATGCAAAAAAGGAAAACTTACATTTATTTCAAGTAACTTTGGATAACAAGCATTGTTCCTGGTGAAGAATAGATAGTAAGAAACCTTATACTAAAGAGATAACTTTCCCTATCACGTGGGCATTCTAACACGCCATCACGCAGGCTTCTGTGGGAAAGCCCCAGCAGGAGCAGGTAGCCATTACATGTGCTTGGTGCAAAGGAGAAAGAAGAAAGAGAAAAATGGCTGCAGGGTGAAGAAGGAGGTGGGCGGAGCCTTAGACATGGAGAGCAGAAGAGAAAAAGAGTTTGGATTTATATCCCCCCTTTCTCTCCTGTAGGAGACTCAAAGGGGCTTACAATCTCCTTGCCCTTCCCCCCTCACAACAAACACCCTGTGAGGTGGGTGGGGCTGAGAGAGCTCCGAGAAGCTGTGACTAGCCCAAGGTCACCCAGCTGGCATGTGTGGGAGTGCACAGGCTAATCTGAATTCCCCAGATAAGCCTCCACAGCTCAGGCGGCAGAGCTGGGAATCAAACCCGATTCCTCCAGATTAGATACACGAGCTCTTAACCTCCTATGCAAACACCAAAACAGCTTAAAGATACATAGCGCCCCCCCCCCCCTTGTCCAGGCATGTAGAAGTCACTTATTCCAACAGTTTGCTCTGCAGGCTCTGATCCTGGGAGCCTTTTCAGCCCCCAAAGTACATAGTTGCACTCAGCTTGTTGATACGGTGAACTACCTGGAGATTGGCAGCCCTGCTTCGCCCATTTAGCCCAAAACTGTCTTTCAAAGGAAGGTTTTTTAGTGCTCTTATAATTAAGAGGTGCTCAGACGGTTGATAGACAAGAAAGAAGTAACAGCAGAAGCTGCTGATATTTTCAGCAAGGCAATTGCTTTGCTGAAACATGCTGAAATGCTGTCAGGCCTGGCTTTTGCTGGGCCTGGCATCTTTTGGTTCAGAGCCAAGGCTGCTCCTGGCTTGTTATCACCATGCTTGGGGCTGGATGGTTTTTCTATAGCTTGCTTGTGAATTAGGCAAACCCCACCCCCCTTTGTCTCCAAGGAGGAGGAGAGAGCCTGTCGCGACCGAAGTTCCATAACAATGCTTCTTCTCACTATCCTTTTCTTATGCGGATTGTTTTGGGAGGGGGTATTGTCGGATGAGCAAATGTTTCAAGATATATACTGGGGGCAGAAGACAGAGCCTTCAGCTCTGGCTTCTTGAACCCAGGATATGACACAGTTCAATAAAGCTCTTGAAATATTCCTGAGTCCCAATTATAGACTGGAGTAACAGACCCTGACAAATGCCAATAATGGGATCTTCTGGGCTGACCTGTGCCGGATCCTGTACACTTCTCCTCCTGGACTGAGAGATTCCCACTGGCCAGCTTGACTGTTTTCCTTAATCAGAATGGAAAGCTCATAACACATTGCTTTCGAAAGGTCTACCAAGCACCACTTACAAAGAATGGGTCAGGAGATTTTTTTTCAGAAAGACTCTTAGCTTTAAAATTGCTGCCTCTTTCTCACTTCAGCGTCTCTCCTCTATCTTAGCTTGGTGGGGGGTTTTTTTGGGGGGGGATACTCAGGTTTGGGGAAAAGGGATTCATTATTTGGAAGCCCCAAAGGGTTGATTGCCTGCAGGGGTCTGTTTGCGGAAGGGGGTCTCCAGGCACCAAAGGGAGAAAGATTCAAATAGAACCACCCAAGAAGTGTGGCAGAAAAAGGTTAGAACATTTTTTCTTTTTAAAAAAAAGACAACCTCCCCCTCATCTTGCAATCAGAGCAAATTGCAGAAACGTATGCAAATGTGTATGCATTAGCATGAGATTGCTTAATTTGCAAGAGAGTCAAAAAAGGGCCCTTCGGATGAATGTGAAGATAGATATTGAGAAAGGGCTCAAATAATATGGCAGGCCTTGAGTGGCGGGAGTAGTCCAACAGCCGTATTGGGATGGGGTGGGGGACAGCGGGGACAAATGTCCATGTGGCATGAAATGTGGACCTCTAGCCTCGCCCAATCATTGGAAACGCCCATCTGGCTTCAGACAGGCACTTCCCATGCTTTTAAACAATTTTTCTTCCTATCCATAAAATGTAGTAATTGGACTGCTTGCTAAAAAAAAATGAACACCCAGTTCAGCTGAAGAAAATGGCCACTTTGGAAGTGGATCCTCTGGCATTATACCCTGTGGAAATCCCTCTCCAAACCACACCCTCCTCAGGCTCCACCTCCCAAACTCTCAAGGTATTTCCCAACCCGGAGCTGGCAACCTTACACTTTGGCCTCGACTGTCCATGTCTCTATGTTCATTATTAGTGGTCATGTTACAAAAAGCAGGGTCATGGCTCAGTTGTCCAGCATCTGCTTTCCACGCAACATGTAATGAGCCAGCCCCTAGGTACTTGACAGGACACAGAAGACTATGAGTCAGAATCTGAGGACACAGTGCAGCCAGAGTTGGCTGCTTCTGGGGAAGGCCTGGCAGCAGAGCCAACACCCAGCCCTTCCCTGCTTGTTGATGTGCAGGTGGAGGAGCCTGCAAATCCTCCTAGGGAACCCAGTGATGAGCCAGCTGTGCATAGGAGGCAGAAGCAGAGGCAGCTGCTGCAGAAGCAAAGGAGTGCTTGTCTTGCAGCAAGATTTGGGAAAGTAGAAGTCTCTGCATCTGTTGAGAATTAACTCCTTGCAGAATCCCAGCCCCTTGAACAAGGCTCTCTATACGAGCCTTGCTGTAAGCTTGCTTCTGCCTGGGTGCAACAAGTGTGTTACCTGTCGTTGCTGTGTGCCTGGTTGATCCCCAGCCAGCTTATCAGTTCTCCTATATCACAACCATTGGATGGTGACCTGACTACGTCTTGCCTGCCACCTGCCTTGGCCTATTGGACTGTGACCTGACCACGCTTGTGCTTGCTGCTCATTTGGCCCTCCTAGGTCAGACCTGGCCGCGCCGCTGGCAAGACCTGGACACTCAAGCAGAAGTGGTTTGCCATTGCCTTCCTCAGCAGAGCCTTCTTCGGTGGTCTTCCATCCAAGGTTTATGGTGACCCCAGAAGGCACACTCAAGGCAAGTGAGAAGCAGAGGTGGTTTGCCATTACCTTCCTCTGCAGAGTTTTCCCGGTGGTATTCCATCCAAGGTTTAGGGTGCCCCCAGCAAGGGGCTGTCCAGGCAAGTGAGAAGCAGAGGTGGTTTGCCATTGCCTTCCTCTGCAGGGTCTCCCTTCCCCATGCCAATCCTGCTTAGCTTCTAAGATCTGATGAGGTTGGGCTGTACCATGTTACCTTCACTCCAATCAGGCAGGAGGCAGTGTGAAAGAGTTCTTCACAAGAGCGGCTTCCATCTGAGTAGACAATACTGACCATGATGGACAAAGGGTCTGAAAGCTTCACATGCTCTTGCATTTGTGCTTTGAGTAGAAGCACTAGTAGTTGTGCAATTCGGCTGCCCAAAGTTCTTGCTTGTAAAGTTAGTCCAGCATGCTGAAATTCAATTGGAGCACACTTCTGTGCCATGATGAGTGAGCACTGAGCTCGGTCTGGCAATCTCAGCCCCATCAACAACTTGTGTACAAACCGCAGATGCCCCTCTGTCTCTTCACCTGGCCAATGAGGATAATTAGCTTGTTCAGATTTTCTGGCAGAAGGGGAAGCATCTGTTTGAAGATTTGGGTTTGTTTTGTTGAGGAGCAATCCTCCAGGTCCTAGTCAACCCCCTGGCTGAGACTTTCAGCCCTCCTGGCTAGTTTTCAGCCTATATCTCTCTGCCCATTCCTCTCTCTCCCCACCAAGTGTCTCGCTCTCTGCCCTGGGAGCTGCAAGGATCGAAGATGCAGAGCCAATCCAAAGGTTTGGGCTCAGGGCCATGCAGACTGACTGTTTACTCCAAAAAGCCTTGGCAATGTGTAGTCCCCATCTGGCCCCACATAGCCTGCTGAGCTGAAGACTTTTAGAAGATTGCAACATGGGCTTGCTTTTTTTTTTACTTTGTTTTTGTCTCGTCCCACGGCTCCATGGGAAGGCGAGGAATAGGGATGACAGCTTCTAGATGGGACCTGGGGATTCCCGGGAATTATAGCTCATATCCAGACCATAGAGATTAGTTTTCCTGGAGCAAATGGATTCTTTGGAAAGTGGATTCCAAAGCATTGTACCCCACTGGGACCCCCTTCCTCCCCAGGTTCTGATCCCAAATTGTCAGGATTTTCCTAGAGGGACAGCGTGGTGTAGTGGTTAAGAGTGGTAAACTCTTATCTGGTGAACTGGATTTGTTTGCCCACTCTTACACATGAAGCCTGCTGGATGACCTCAGGCCAGTCACAGTTCTCTCTGAACTCTCTCAGTCTCATCTACCTCAGAAGGTGCCAGTTGTGGGGGAAAGAAGGAAAAGGAGTTTGCAAGCCGCCTTGAGTCACCTTACATTTGAGAAAAGCAGGGTATAAATCCAAACTCTTCTTCTTCCAACACACTTAAAAAAAATACAGTTGGCATTATCCTATGGTACCCGGGCTGCCAGTTACAAGAAGGCAATAACCTAAAGTGCCAATATTTATTTAAAGTGCAAGAGTGAAAAAGTGCAGTGCAAAATATGCAGATATTCCTATGGCACTGCGCACAGCAGAGCAGCAATGTTCGTCATCACCAAGGACATGGAACACTGTCAGTCCCGACTTGCCAGGCAAATTCTCAGTCTCAAAATGCTGATATGTGTCTGATCCAAAAACTACTGGGTGACTGGCACTTACATTATTCCAAGGTGCAGAATAAAAAAAAAACCTTGACTCTGCTACTTGGAATAATATAAGTGACAGCCAATTGTTCCTGTACCGGACTCATATGAGCTGACAGTTCCATTTCCCCAGTGATAACAAACATTACTCTTAGCGTGTACATAATGTCATAGGAGTATTTGCACCTTTTGCATGGTACTTTTTCACTCTTGCACTTTAAATAAATAATTGCACTTTCGCTTAGTGCCTTCTTGTAACTGGCAGCCTGGGTACAGTGACTCTTCTATTAGTTAGAAGAAGAAGAAGAGTTTGGATTTATATCCCCCCTTTCTCTCCTGTAGAAGACTCAAAGGGGCTTACAAACTCCTTTCCCTTTTCCCCTCACAACAAACACCCTGTGAGGTGGGTGAGGCTGAGAGAGCTCCAAAAAGCTGTGACTAGCCCAAGGTCACCCAGCTGGCATGTGTGGAGTGCACCGGCTAATCTGAATTCCCCAGATAAGTCTTTACAGCTCAAGCGGCAGAGCTGGGAATCAAACCCGGTTCCTCCAAATTAGAGTACACCTGCTCTTAACCACTATGCCACTGAAGACGACAGCATGGCCTTAGAAGAAGCCAGTTCTAAAGACTGACTTCTCAAGCACCCCTTTTATGCCCGCCAAGGTGCCTCCCTTCCCTTCATCCCCCAGAGATATAAAAGCAAGGCATTACAGAACAGGAATGTGAAAGCTGTTAGTTCTCAAGGCCATAAGAAGGGCTGTCAGCCCAACTGGTGCTTGGGCACAATCTACATTACTACAGGTTACAAAGCACAAAGGCAGCTGGAAACTGAAAGTAGAGAAAACCCATTACCATGACAGAAACCAGAACCCATTTGATATCACGTGTGCCTCCTGACTACTGATGTCAAGTGTGCCGCCTGGCAACCAGTCGGTAATATCAGTGGAGTGACCAGTCAACAAGCTCTGTGTCTTCAGGACATGACAGGAGTGATTTAATGCAGTTCTATTTGTCGACTTGACAGCAGTTATATCACTATAAACCATGTTTACAGTGATGCAGTTACCAATGCCATCAATATTGCCTAGCTATAGAGTAGCTGTTAGCATTGCAGTGATCCATGGCAAGACCAATGTAGAGCGAGCACCCAAGGAATCTTGGCCCCTTCCGCACATGCAGAATAATGCATTTTCAGTCCACTTTCAATGCACATTGCGGCAGGATTTTATTGTGTGGGATTGAAAAATCCAATTGTGAAAGTGGATTGAAAGTACATTATTCTGCATGTGCAGAAGGGGCTCTTGTCCAACCTCATCATCACCTGTATAAACTTGCTTCCCCTCCTTCATTGACAGACCCCCTTCAAGCAATTGAAGAAGGCCTAATCCCATTGAGAGCCAGTTCCAACCAACAGCAATTCCACAATATTGGACCTTATTTGGGAGAAGATAGCAATAGATGGTGTGAATACCAAGATTCCCAGGATGCGAGCATTTGAGTGTCAACGTTTGCTCGATCAGATCTAATGAAGGCAGCTTTGACTCTCGAAAGCTTGCCGGTCTTTACTGGACCTCAGTTGTGCTCAGAGGTGGGATCCAGCAGGTTCTCACAGGTTCCCGAGAGTAGGTTACTAATTATTTGTGTGTGCCGAGAGGGTGTTACTAATTGGTGATTTTGCCACGTGATTTTTGCCTTAGTTACACCCCTCCTCTCAGTAGTAGCGGCAGAACTTGAAGCAGTCTAGCAGGAGGTGCACCGGCGTGTGTGGCAGCCTGCGCCTGCGTGCATTCGTTTCCCGCCCAAGGACCAGCGCAGCGGCTGCATCCTTGCCACAGCCCCACCCCCGTCGTGCCCCGCCCAGCCCCATTGGCGCTATGCCACAGTTTGAATCCCACCACCATGGGAAACTGTAACTAATATTTTTGGATCCCACCACTAGTTGTGCTGTTCTACTGCAGACCCACAGAGCTACTCACCTAACAATAAAGATGCTTCCTTGGTTCATGAGTCATAGACAAAAGATTAATAAATATCCAAACTACAAAAACTACATGCACTCTATGGGTGCAAACCAGTAGTGGATCTGGGGGAGGGGAGGACAGAGGGGGCAGATGGCCCATGCACCACTTTAAAGTGTCACATGTGGGTCAGCCCCCCTGCTGCCTCCACCAAAAGAGCACTTTCGGTAGCTACCTACCAAAGCCAGTGGGGTGTAATGGTTAAGAGCAGATGCACTCTAATCCGGAGAACCGGCTTTGATTCCCCACTCTGCCACTTGAGCTGTGGAGGCTTATCTGGTGAACCAGATTAGCTTGTGCACTCCAACACATGCCAGCTGGGTAACCTTGGGTAAGTCACCGTTCTTCGGAGCTCTCTCAGCCCCATCTACCTCACAGGGTGTTAGTTGGCGGGGGTGGGGGGGAGGGAAAGGAGATTGTAAGCCCCTTTGAGTTTTCTTACAGGAGAGAAAGGGGGGGATATAAATTCAAACTCTTCATCTTGTTCTTCTTGTTTTCTTCCTGTTCTTCCTTTAAAATTTGTAGAGTCGCTGCTGCAACCCAGCTGCGTTCCTTCCCCCTGATGGGGTTCCCCATTATCTATCCTATTAGTTTGCATATCATTTTTGTAGCTTACATATCGTTTTTGTAGCTTAGATATTTATTAATCGTTTGTGTTTACGCTTCCTTCATATACGTTAAGCCATCGGGAATTATGACTTACAGAGCGATCACATGCTTTTTGGCTCTCTGACATCTCCAGTTCAAAGCCATCCTTTTCCTTTCAAATCTTGAGTTTCATTTTAAAACATGGCACCAAGTTTAAAGAGGGGAATGGGGAATTACCTTGGTGAACAAAAGGGCAAGTTCAGGTGCAGATGACTGGTCAAACTCCTTTGGGAAGAGCAGAGTCCTTTTTTAACTGGAGTTACGAATGCCCTTTTCAGCAGGCTATGAGGGCTTTCAGTCTAAACCTGTAACCGTTTGGTTCAGGCTCCTCAAGATGTTAGTTCCCCGGCCAGCCCGTTGAACAATTCTCCTCCCTAATACATGCGACACCCAATTGGAAATGAGAAAAAAGGAACAAACCGTCACAGATCACCTGTCCTCTGACTTCTATTCAAGGCTTCTGGAAAGGTCATCAGGAGTGGCACAGAGGGACCATCTGCAATGTGCCTGCCTGCATCTGGGCTGGAGGTTGCCATGGGAACAACGACCCCTTAGGCCACCTCAGGTAATGTAGCCGAGTGGAGAACCAACTCCACGTTTACTTGAGCGAAGAAACAGCAGGCAGGATGCTGCATGAACGGAGAAAGGGCTCAATCCAAAGAGCTCTTTCCATTTCTGCATCATAGGGATAAAATAAGAATCAAAGGGAAGCTGACTGTGTTCCATAGTCTTTTTAAAAAATGTATTTATTTGTTTTTGGATTTATATCCCACCCAATCCTCGAAGGGCTCTGGCCGGGTTACAACAAATTTAGAACATTAAAATATGGCTCTCAGCTCAAACTGGCTGAACACATCATTAACAACCAGCGACCCATGCTGGAAAGCGATACTCTTCTCACAGTCAATGGGAGACAAATTTTTTCTTGCCCAAAGACAGTCTCCAACTGGGGCCTGCAACAAACCAAACTCATGTTCACTCATTCACTTGTTCATTTGCCAAGTTCATTGGCTAGTTCTGCACCCTATTTCAACCAAAAGCCAGTTTATTGTATTTTTATTCCAATCTGCATTGCAGGAGCTCAGGGCAGGATAAATGGCTGCCACTCCCCTATTTTAGCCTCACAACCAACCTGCGATGTAGGCCAGGTTGAGAGAGTTATTGGCGTCAGCAAGCTTAAATCTAAACTTTCTAGTCTGACCCACTATCGACTGCATCAAACTAGTTGTCAATTCGCTGTCTTGGATATTTTCTCTATTGCATCTGGCCCGTGAATTGTCACCTAAACCAGACCAGTTTGAATCTTGGTTCCATCCAGTCTTGGCGCCTGCACAAGGTCTCGTTTGTAAATTACCTTGCCCCGAACATTTCATGATTGCAACATGTCAGGCTTTATAATCCTTCATAAAACACATAATGATCGTAATTAGTCCAATAACAATATATTGCAGATCGCATTGTAGGTTATAATTAGGATAATTCATAATTGCAATAATTACAGCAGGATAGAACTCATATATGACATGTTGTAAAGAGTTCAGCAAATTCTGGCTTAAGTGGCATCCCGGGCACAATTTTTGGTGTCGGTGCCAGAGTGTCCGACATTTCGATAACAAAAAGGAGGGACACATTTATGACCCTCCATGCTGAAGGGGAGGATCTCTGTCTGAGCCAAGCCCATGATCATTGTAAGATACCCTGTATGCCATCAACTACGTGCATCACTAGTTTACTCTTCCGCCTGGTTTAAAAAGACAAGAATTTCCTAAATACACATGCTTGAGAGCCATCATGATGTAGTAGTTAAGAGCAGGCGCACTCTAATCTGAAGAACCGGGTTTGATTCCCCGCTCTGCCACTTGAGCTGTGGAGTCTTATCTGGTGAACTAGATTAGCTTGTGCACTCCAGCATATGCCAGCTGGGAGATCTTGGGCTAGTCACAGTTCTTCAGAGCTCTCTCAGCCCCACCTACCTCAACAGGTGGTTGTTGTGAGGGGGGGAAGGGAAAGGAGATTGTAAGCTCCTTTGAGTCTCCTTTCAGGAGATAAAAGAGGGATATAAATCCAACTCTTTTCTTGTTCTTCTTGTTCTTCTTGTTCTTCTTCTTGTTCTTGTTCTTGTTCTTCTTCTTCTTCTTGGTTTTAAAAGACAAGTATTTCTTAAATACACATGCTTGAACTTGTGATAGCATTTGATGATGTGTCTATTTATATCCTTCTTTTCTCGCCGGTTGGAACTTGAAGCAGTTTCGAATATCATTCTTTCCTCCTCTATTCTCTCACAACAACCCTGTGAGGCAAGGTGAGAGACTGTTTATTTTTATTTTATTTTTTATTTCTCCAATTTCTTAATCACCCCTCCCAAAACTGGGGCAATTTACATATCAGCAACAATACAATAAAAAATGTCTCAGCATTTGTAGACCCCTAAGATTGGAAACCCAAGTACGGTCTAAAGTTTATAATATGATTAATTTGGTTACAATTAAAACAGCCGAATTAAACATATAATAAATATATAATAAATTTGATAAATACCACTAACTATCAGATGGTAGATCAATTAATGATGGCAACAATCACATCGTCCAAAGTCACACAGCAGGAGTGGGGTTTCGAACTGAGGTCTCCCAGGATCCTAGTTTCACTGCCCATTCATTACACCACACCATCTGATAGAGAACAGATGGAGTCTCAAAACAGACAGACAATTGTGTGAGGCGGGGTGGGATGGGGGGCTGAGAGAATTCGGAGAGAACTGTGACTGGGCCAAGGTCACCGAACAGGCTGCATGTGTAGGAGCGGGGAAAGAAACCTGGTTCACCAAATTAGAGTATGCCGCTCATGTGGAGGAGTAGGGAATCGAACCCAGTTCTCCAGATTAGAATCCACCCCTCTTAACCATTTAAACACTACATCACACCACTGCCTACTCCCACGTAGCAACCCTGGACTTCCCTGGTGGTCTCCCATCCAACAGTGCTTTGTGACAGATGCAATCACGCTAGCCTGGACCATCCAGGTCAGGGCATTTATTTACTTACCTATTATATTTTTAATCCCATTTTCCAGCCCTGAATGACTCCGTATGATTTGAGAAATGATTTGAGAAAAGAACAAATGACTTTAATTTTTAATGTGAATACTCCACAGGGGATCCATTTTTTGCTGATGGACGGGGGCCAGGTAGGAGGGGGTTAAGCACTTTTGGAGTGAAGTATAAAGTTTCCCCTCCCCTGCTTACTTTTGTTCTAAGACAATATACAATTTTAACGAATGCAATTGATTCCCTTTGAGGGAAAATTAGAGCTATTCAACTGGTAACCCGCCTGTCCTTAACTTTGTGCATAAATCCATTCCGGCATTATCCCTTCACTCTTTCCCTTCATTTGACATTCTGATTGAACTGCTTTTCAGAAGTGCAGAGAAAAGGAAGAGAAAGGAAAACCCTTTTCATATCCTGAAATTAGGAAGGGCAGCCCTCGTCCTCAACCTAAGACCCGGAACATGCTTAGAACATCAAAATGTGCCGTGCTGGTTGGAGCTGACAACTGACATGGAATATTGGTTAAGAGTGGCAGATTCTTATCTTGAGAACTGGGCTTGATTCCCTACTTTTCCACATGAGCCCATGAGCAGTGGACTCTAATCTGCAGAACTGGGTTCAATTCCTCACACCCACCCACCCATGAACAGTGGACTCTAATCTGGAGAGCAGGGTTCGATTTCCCACTCCTTCATATGAAGCCTGCTGGGTGACTTTGAGCCAGAGGTGGGATCCAGCAGGTTCTCACCAGTTCCCGAGAGTGGGTTACTAATTATTTGTGTGTGCCGAGAGTGGGTTACTAATTGGGTCTGCTTTTCCATTAGAAATTCCATTAGGTCCAAAAATCATAAAGTCCTGTGTTGTTTCCTATGTGGCTGGTTAGCAAAGGTAGAAAACGGGATAATTCCTTCCTGTTGGGCTGTTATTTTAAAACATGTTTTAGAAATATGAGTAAAGTTCCTTGTTTAAGGAAAAGTATCTTTCTTTTGAGTTTCTGTAGAAACAAGAATTAGAGTATTTGAAAATTATTAAGTATTTGACAGGCAGTCAATTAGAGGAGAAGTGGTTGTTTCTGTTGGCAGTAGACGATAGGACTTGCTATAATGAGTTTAAATTATGGACAGAAAGATACCAGCTGGAAATTAGGAACTTTTTTTTACAGTAAGAGTTTTTTTACAGTAACAGAGAAATTATTAATGCCCTGCCCCTGGAATGCCCAGCCACACCCCCATTGTGCCCCGCCCAGCCCCATTGGCACTACACCACTGTTTGAATCCCACCACCATGGGAACCTGTTACTAAAATTTTTGGATCCCACCACTGCTTTGAGCCAATCACTATTCTTTCTCTCCAAACTCTCTCAGCCCATACGAGGGAGGGAGGGAGGGAGGGAGGGAGGGAGGGAGGGAGGGAGGGAGGAAGGAAGGAAGGAAGGAAGGAAGGAAGGAAGGAAGGAAGGAAGGAAGGAAGGAAGGAAGGAAGGAAGGAAAGGAAGGAAGGAAGGAAGGAAGGAAGGAAGTGTAAGTGACCCGTGGTCAAGCACTTAAAGAACAGACGAGGCAGCGGAGATAGCATCTGGTGGGAATGCATACAGCAAGCGGAGGCATGGAGGTCCGATGTTCCTAAGCCCAGATCTCAGCGTGCTGGTTCCTTTTATTATGATTCCCCAATAGAGGCGTGTAGAGGCGGAGACCCCGGGAGAAGTCCCGGGAGAAGCGGGGAGGCCGGGGGAATCATCATGTGATGCATGATCTCACACCTAGCTACTTTGTCTTGAGGAGAAGCGTGGCGTCTGGGCTAATCCTCACCTGAGGCAGACCATTGTCCCTTTGTCTAGGGCCTTGGTGACTGAGCAGATAGTTCATGACCCGTGACTCATACGGGGGGGTTGAGAATTAGAGAGTGCAGTGCGACCAGAAGGCCGTGGAGTCCGTTGGTGTGCTGCTTGTTCTACCCAGTGCTGCTGGGTCAGCAGTGCATTACTACATCTCCTCCTTTTACATTTTAGAAGAGGGACGAAATGCTAGGGGTGATTAAAGGGGCGCTTGTCTCCCTCCCGCCCGTCTGAGTCAAGCTGACCGAGAGCTGCTTGTGTAACATTAGAACTTGGTTGGGGTAGGGGAAATTCAGGGAGCTTCTTACACCGCGTTACAGGCAATAGACACACTAGGCAGAAACAAGATCCGATACTTGAGGGCATACAATAAAACCAATGCAGAGCTGCACAATAGCACTCAACCATCCCCTCCCGACAGCCAGCTCAGGGCTGACCATAATGGGAATTAAAGCATATTTCAGATTAGATACAACTTCTTGCAGCTCCGCATTACTTTCATATGAATCAATTGGGAATTGTCAGAGAGGTTAAGCAACACATATTATGTACATTTCACAACCCTGGTGATGCAATAACCTTAAGTAATCAATAGCTGACACGTTATCTAGGGTAGAAGCAGCCGAAGTTCCTGCTGCTGGGAGGCCAGAACTGTCCAAGCTGATTGGAGGTAGAGTTGATAGGCACCATGAGCATCAGGCCAGCCGGCCCGATAGTCTTAAGCGTTGTAGGGCTGAGTCAGGGACTCCCACTAAGGAAATTAGCAGGGGAGACAAACTCCGGCTTTGGAGAGAGGCGACAGCGTCGCTCCGACAAAAGAGGGATGAAGGAGCAGAGGCCGGAGGCCCGGCCCGGCCAGGCGTCAGACTCCTGGGGTGGAGCCACAGGGTAGACTGATGAGTGAGGTGACTGAGGCAACAAGAAGTCCAGCCAGAGAGTGAGCTGAGGGAATGTAATTAGCGTTCTCTCCCGCAGGTCAGAGGCAACCCCACAGAACAGGATGTTTCCGAACACGGGGGGAATATCCTCCATGTGTGTACAGTTCCAATTGGCGAGCCGATGAATGGGCCAGCCGGTTCCCCATTTAGCTCTGCGCCCGGTGTCTGGTATGAGTGTTGGGTCGTAGTTATGACAGTCACTTGAGTGACAAGGAGGCGCCAACCCGGGGTTTGGGCAGCGGGTCCCCAGTCAGTACTCATAGAGTACTGGATGAGGCATTCCTTGAAGGGGCTTAGCAGACTCCGCTAGGAAGTCTCAGGCGCTTGCAGGCGAGGGGAGCAGAGCCAGGAGCAAGCTCCCGACTCTAGGTACTGGCCCAAGGCAAAAGGGCAGAGGCGTTGCTTGGTGTGAGTGCTCCCAGATGTTGTGGTCTGAGTAAAAGCTTCGTCAGGGGTGGCCGATTGCCGTTGGCAGGAGCAGCAGAGCAAACAAGGATAGTGCTTGATTAGGTTAGCAGTGATGATTGCAAAGAGAGGCCTGCGGAGGTTCTCCGGGTGTCTCAAGTGTAGCCTTGCTGGCGCCAGCGACTCATGAGCTTGGCTGGCGGTGTATGGCGTCTCCCAGGTCATTGGGTCTTTAGGCGTTAAGCGTGGCGTTCCTGTTGAGACCGCTGGTAGGATCCTTTAGAGAAGATGTGTTCCATCTCCAGGATGGGGTTAGTTTCCTCCTGGCGCCATTCCATGGGCACAGCCCTGTCATGGCGGTCGGAGTCCCACGGGACCACCTGTAGGAGAAGGACTAGAAACACACCCCCTTCCCCAGGAATTATAGGAGGGGCAGGTCCCATGAGAGACTCGGTTCGGCGGATGGCCAGAGATCAAGGTCGAGTTTTGTTTGGGGTTGGGGTTTTGGGAAGTTTAATATAGGAAGGCTTGTTTGCAGCCTGCGTGAAGGTTGCTGCAATGCAATCCTACTGGGGGCCGCCTACTCCTCTTTCTTCCAATTGTTTGACAGGGAGAGTGGGAGGTGGCGACCCCTGGTGGGAATTAGCTTCAGAAGCGTCATCAGAAGTGCGTCAAAGGCCCGAGGAGTCGAGAAACCTCAGGGACAAGCCCGAGGTCTAGAGTTGTGGGTATGCATGCTTAATCAGCAACACAAAGGGGGCTTTGGAAGCGCCTCTTGGGGATAAGGTGCATCAGAGGGATAGAAACAATCAAAGGCGATTAGAGGCAGATTCTCGCACACAAAAAGGAAGGGGGGGGGGTTGCTTTGCAAGGAGTTGCACTTACATTGACCTGGTGGCTAATGCAGGAGGCTGGAGTGAAATTTGTGTCGAATTATCTTTGGGAGATGCAGCCCTTGAAACCACTCCTTAAAGAGGCGGTTTTGACCAAAAGCGTCTTAAGTGATGATGAATTATGATACCATCACCACTAGAAGCATGTAAAACAGTTTTGTGGAGTGGGCAGTGCGGCAGCCTCCTTTTAAACTGGGGCCTGTCACTGCTTGGTGCTGGGGTATCCAGGGCAGACCCAGATTTTTTAATCCAGGGAGGCCAGTCAGCCAATTGGCCCTCCTGCCTTTACTGGTGAAAAACAGAAGGGAGAGGGGAGGGAAACAGTTTCCTTACGGAAATTAGAAGTGAATTCCGGAAGGCACAATTGGGATCAATGATCTGCTTGATGGCCTTACCCATCCCAGACCAAAGTCGTTTTGGCCTGACTCATAGGGTCCCTTCCCAAGAGATTGACATGGATGTTTAAAATGATGGGGCGGAATGTGGGCTTCCGCTCGTGTCCTGGGCTGTTGACGTGGCGGGCGGATGCTCCGTCTGGTTGTCTCCCCACCCCAGATGTGGGCAAACCTCAGTCGGCCACTGTGGTCGGGCCTGGCTGCTCTGATAGCCCAGTAACATCAAGCATGGTGTCCCACCAGGCCCTTGAACATACACATCCCCTTCTATGGCGAAACTCCAGGTATGGGAGCTCCCGATAAGTCTCCACCGCTCACGATGGTGGTGTGGGCTCGCCATGGCCAGCTGCCTGGGGCTTGTAGCCTTGCTTGTGGGTGGCTTGGCGGAGCAGCATATGGGGGGCAAAGAGAATCAACTGGCGCAGCTGGCTCCGACGAGAGCAATTCCTGTGGGATGTTTGTCCAGACCTGGAGATGGATGGGTCCTTGGTCGCGTGGAGTCGATCACTCTCCGGGGGGCGATAGAACAGTCCCTGTTTAGCCGACAGAGGAGCCTTTGGCAGCACTAGCCCAATAGTCCCGGTGAGGGATGGAGAAACCGTCATACTGGGTTGGGAATGACAAAAGGTTTCGTGGGGGAACTTAAAGGAGATAGGCTGGGTGCATGCGAGGATACCCGCGAGGGTGGTTTTGGCAGGGCCTTGGTGTTGGGTCTGCTCACAATATTCTCCCTCCTGCTTGGTCCTGGGCTGGGGGGAGGCGCCCGGTAGCGAGTTTCCCGAAGCGGGCAGTCGCTTCTCCAATGGAAACCTCTCTGGCATGCGTGGGCACCCGGGTCTTGGGCCTTCTCCTCTTGGGGAGGACCCTCTCCCATCGGGGTTGTAGGCCCCCCCCACCCGGGCTACCTACACTCCCGCCGAGGAAGTGTCGGGTCTGCACTTAGTTAAAGCCAGTCATCCTGAGGCTGCCCCCCTCCCGCCCGGTGGAGAGTGCTGCGTGAGGAGGCTAGCTTGGTGAAGCGAGGAGAGATCTGATGTCCTGGCAGAAGCCTTAAGCATGCGTGGTTCAGGATCTTTGCCCAGACCCGTGTTGCTCGCGGCACTCCGTGGAAGGCGTTCTCCTTGCTTGAGAGCATGAGGGCTTCGTTTTGGAGCCTCTGCTATCTACCTGCCTCTTGGCTTCCTGGAGCTGTTACAGAAGCTTCGGCATAGAGACTCTTAGGGTTTTACCCGGATGGTGGGAAACTCTGGAGTTGGCTAGCCCGGCGTGGGGACTTTGATAAATGCCTTATGGCTACTCAGAGAAGCGACCGTAAGGGTAGCCTCAGAGCAGGACAATCTGATCGTTAGGGTTGTAGCATGAAGCCGTAAAACTGGCGGCTGTGTGGCGCCCTTGGGCGCTCCCTACTGATACATTACTGGCGGAACTTCGCTTTCCCCAGACCACAAATTGTGCAGAGACTCAGGAGCATCACGAAGGTGGTTTTCCAGTGGAGTCGGAACCATTAAGTGATTCCTCGCGATTGCCTCTAGCATGCCTCTCCGCAGTAGGAACTGAAGTGATTCCCTCGTCTGCGCATGCATTTCGCAGACTCAGTGAGGATGTTATAGCTCAAGTGGTGCACGGGCAGCCAGCCGAACAATGCCACCCTCCCCTGGGGTTATCCTCTGTAGAATGGGCCGGGGCACAATGCGAGAATATGGCATGCGTCTTCCGTCAGGGTTTCTTTCTTTTGCAGATCGTTGCTAATGCGGCTCTGAGAAGTTTGAAACCAGCCATTACATTGGCTGTGAATGCAATTGGCCGGAGAAAATGAAGGCGAACAAGGGAGGCGGCTGAGCCATGGGAGGGTGTGAAATGGTGGAAGGGCAAGGGGGGGCAAGAAGGAGGACAGGCGTCCAAATTAGCGGATAGAAAATTCGGGGTTGAAATTGAAGGTGAAGATCGAAGGGCGGCCCTACGGCAAAGGGGCCATAGGTCTGCAGGCTGATGGCGACATAACATTATCTCCGCGTCAGTAGCAGTGACATGTAGCGAGGCTCGCAATGCGAAGAGTGCTGCGCCCGATGTTTTCCAATCCAACAAGATTCAATGTCCCCTCTGGGTACCATGGACATTGAGCTGATCTCCTCAACCAATTTGCGCAGCTCCCTTCTCTTCACGGGGACCCTGCCGCGTTTACATGCCCGCTTTCAGTTCGTCCAGCGTGCTTGTCACTTAAGCCCTGCTTTTGCAAGCTCCCCGCCTCCCACCCGGTGTTCCGTCGGACGAGAAGTGTCCCTAGGGCAGCGTGTCTCTGGATCGCGATCAGAGGACGAAGCGATACAAGCAGTGGTCCCTGGATCATGATCAATGAGGACTTTCGGTATCGCGGCCTTCCAAGCGGCAATTGAAGCAGGGTGGAGGTTGAGGATTCGGGTTTGACACCAACGCGTCGACCGTGGTCAAGCGCAAAGAGCGAGGGCGAGGCGGAGATAACATCTGGTGGAGATCGCCAGCGGGGAGTGAGGAGGTCCGTGTTCCTAAGCGAATCTCAGCGATGCTGGTTCTTTTATTATGATTCTAATGGGGCGTGTAGAGGCCCGGGGCCAGGGAGAGTCGGGGAGAAGCGGGGCGGAGATCATCATGGTGCGCGGTCTCACCCTGGCTGCTCGTCTTGAGGAGAAGCGTAAAGCGTCTAGGCTAATCCTCACCTAGGGGCAGATCATTGTCCCTTTGTCTGGGGCGCCCGGTGACTGAGCCAGATAGTTCATGACCCATTGACTCATACAGGGGTTGAGAGTAGAGTGGAGATGCGACCAGAAGGCCGTAGGTCCGTTGGTGTGCCAACGTTCTACCACGGTGCTGCTGGGTCAGCAGTGCATTACTACAAGCAAGCAAGCAAGCAAGCAAGCAAGCAAGCAAGCAAGCAAGCAAGCAAGCAAGCAAGCAAGCAAGGAAGCAAGGAAGCAAGGAAGCAAGGAAGCAAGGAAGGAAGGAAGGAATACCCTGGATCTCAGTAACAACGCATAGGACCAGGCCGCTCCAGCAAAATCCCCAATTCAGGATCGACGGAAAGTAATAAAATAATAAGCTAGCTTTTGAATGTTAAAGAGAAGAATCCTGGGGCTGGATACTAAATAAACAGATGGTCCGTGCGGTACACCAAACAAGCAAGTGCATTTCTCTGTGCTTCTATTAGCTGACAGGGTGAAGACCATTAAAAAGAATCGCTCAGATATCTCCAGATGGAAGGGGGAAGGTCTGGTTTCGTATTCTTATTGATTTATTTACAGGGGAGGGAGAGTGTGAGTTGATCCACGTTTCAGTTAAAAAGGGGAAGAAACAGTCCTTCGAATTTCCCTCCCAGGTTCACCTGTTCTCTCTCCCCATCTCTCTTCATCTCACAAATATGCTGTAGGCCAGACACAGTCAAGGAGTCTTGTTCCTCTATGAGTCCCAACCTGGAATCAGAAATGGGACCCACAGCAGAACAGTTGTTATTTTGAGAGGCGGCTGCTGAGATTGATGGTTTTCAGAAAACCAGAAGTCAACAGAGGCTAAGGTTTCTGGGGATATGATACTTAAGGAACTACGAAAGATAACATTTTTTTAAAAAAAACCTGAGTCTCTTCTGTTAGTAATTATGGGAGAGGACTTTGCTAAGCAATATAGAACTCTGTCTACATATACAACATCTCAATCATGTGCAAAAATGGAGTAACAATAAGACACCAACAGAGGACTGGATTTGGAAAGTTAAAGAATATTCAGAAATGGCGAAGCTGAGGACACCATTAAGAGACAATAGTTTGAACAATTTTTTTAGGAAACCAGAAACCTTTTACGGAATATCTTTTGAAAATCTATTCAAATGGACAAGTAGTGACGATCTGAAATCTATAGAAAATGGTAGATTGTAACCACTAGAGTACACTTGAGAAAGAACGAGGACAAGGAGTGATGGATTCAAAGTACCGTAAAATACGTCTGCCTGAACATTAGGAAGAACTTCCTGACTATAAGGGCTGTTTGACAGTGGAATATGCTGCCTCAGAGGGTGGTGGAGTCTCCTTCTTTGGAGGTTTTTAAACAGAAAAGATGGTCATCTGTCAAGGATGGTTTGATTGTGTGTTCCTGCATGGCAGGTACATGGACTTAATGGCCCTGGTGTTCTCTTCCAACTCTATGATTCTATTCTATGATTCTAACTATCGAATTAATGACTTAATTATGTATGTGTGAACCTAGAGATAACTTTTAATCAAAGATGAGATAGCTGGAAGTCCACATGAAATGTGTTTGGGTTGTGTTTTTAATGTTTGTATGTTTTGTTCGTTTTATGTGTGAGGAAATGAAAATCATATTTAAAAAACCCCAGAAGTGTGCATGTGTACCTTTTAGAAACCGGACCATACACATCGCAACCAACAAGCAGGCAAAACCTTCTGATTGTCTTGGAACAGTGACATTTTCTGCAGTCCCAAGAACACTTTCCTGAGAATAAATGTTATTGAATAAACTTGGCTTGCTTCTGAGTAGACCTCCTTCAGATTGCCTTCTATCACTATTTATTCCTAACTCCTCTGAGCGTGGTTCAGACATGCAGGAGAGCAAGGAAGTAAAAAGGGAACAAAATGGATGGCTGTTTCCGCACGAATGCGGAAGCGGCCGGGTCGGCGTTTCTGACACGCCGGAGGCCCAGGGACAAGGTAAGTGCCGGGTGGGGGAGGCATCTCAAAGGTGTCTTGAAGGCGTCTCGAAGGCGGCGTTTCCTCAACAAGAGCGCTTCCAAGCGCTCTGGAAAAACGTTGGCTTCGCAGTGGTCGGGAGGCGCGAGGGCGGCGCGGCTGCGATGCAGCTGCGCCCCCTGTGGGCGAATGGCGGCCTGGAGATGGCGTTTTTGCCGTCTCCAGGCCACCATTAAATGCCCGTGCGGAAACGGCCGATGATTTCAGAGTAGAACCAGACATGTTCCTTTGGGAGCTTGCCATAATAATCAACAGTTTCTACTGTTTCTGATCGAGAATTTCAATATACAGTGTATATATGTCATACAATACTTCTTTGTCATACAATACTTCTAATACTTTCTTATTGATGAATAAATCCTGTTGGAAAATAACTACATATTACAAGGGGAAAAATCAGCGCACAGCGACTGGGAAAAAGTGCGAAAATAAAGACTTGTAATCAGGAGGGAGGCAAAATCAAAGTGGCAATTTTTCAGGTCGAAAAATTGGAGACAAAAACATGTGGCTGAATTCTCTGCACTGAGAAGCAGAAATAAGGAGCGGCAGCCTCTCTCCTCCTTTGTACCACTTTAATAGCCTTCCGTCCTTCTCCTGCAATAAACAAAGCAGCTGAAAATTCCTGCCAAGAGAGCAGTGGATAATTGAAGAGCCCTTATCAATATTGCATACTCCGCTCCTCTCGCCAGCATCATCTGCCACAGCAAATGCCCTCGGAAAGGGAATGGGCAGCGCACGTGTTGTTCCGGCTTCTCCCCACCCCCCCATCCCCTGGTGCCAAACAATTTTGGGCTTCTTGCTAAATAGGTAGCATGATGTACACTGTGACCCAAGAGCATAGTGGGATTGATGGAATTGTGGTCTTCACCAGAGAGCAGCAGTGGCGTTGTGCTTAAGAGCAGGTGTACTCTAATCTGGTGGAACCAGATTTGATTCCCCGCTCTGCCGCTTGAGCTGTGGAGGCTTATCTGGGGAATTCAGATTAGCTTGTGCACTCTACAGTTCTTTTGACCTCTCTCAGCCCCACCTACCTCACAAGGTGCTTGTTGTGAGGGGGGACGAGAAAGGAGATTGTCAGCCTCTTTGAGTCTCCTTACAGGAGAGAAAGGGGGGATATAAATCCAATTCTTCTTCTTATTCTTCATCATCATCATCATGTAAGGCTGTATGTAAGGGGGAGGAAGAGGGGGAGTTTGGATTTTTACCCTGCTTCTCTCTACTGTAAGTCTCAAAATGGCTTACAAAGGCCCCTCCCACACATGCAGAATAATGCACTTTCAATCTACTTTTAATGCACTTTGCAGCTGGATTTTACTGTGCGGAAGAGCAAAAGCCACTTGCAAACAGTTGTGAAAGTGAATTGAAAGTGCATTATTCTGCATGTATGGACGGGGCCAAACTCCTTCCCTTCCTCTCCTTGCAACAGACATTTTGCGAGGTAGGTGGGGTTAGGGGAGTTTGGAGAGAACTGTGATTGGCCTAAGGTCACCCATCAGGCTTCATGTGCAAGAGTGGGGAAACAAATCCAGTTCACCATGTAAGACCCTGATAGTTGAGAAAAGTGGGGTATAAATCCTCCTCCTTTTCCTCCTCTTGTGAGTGTCCTGGATGTATCTGCTGGCCGATGTTGGAGACTAGAAAGCGGAGCAGGTTCAGATCTAGCAAGAGAATTTCACCTGATACAGGGGCAGGAGGATAAATAGGGTTAGCAGAAGGGTTGCCAACCTGCAGGCGTTAACTAAAGATCACCTGCTATTACAACTGATTTCCAGGTCATCGGGAGAAAATGGCTGCCCTGGAAGGTGGACTCTATGCTGTTCTATCTGACTGAAGTCCCTCCCCAAACCCCACCGACCTCAAGCTCTACTCCAAATATCTAGGTATTTCCCAATCTGGAGTGGCAACCTCAGCTAGGGAAGAGCCTGGGAACACAGATAACTTGGTTATGTTAATTTGAACTCCATTTTTCAATTTTATGGCAAGTTGTGGTTGAAAATTCTCAGGCAAAAAAGAGGCCCCAGCCTCCAAGCGCTGCAAAGCCCTGTTTATGGAAATAGACGTCATTAACAAATGCTGTACCCAGCTTCAGATCTTCCTGTCATCCCCACAGGTCTGGGAAGTGCCTGTTATTTATGCTTGAGATGAAGAACATCTGTAGGAGGTGTGAGGAAAATTCACACCTTCTGGATGCTGTTATCTAAACCGTGGCAATCTCTTGGCCTGTTTGCAACTCCCAGCCTGATTTAATGCTGCCACCTGGAAGCCTGTCTGCCTTTCCTCCATCACTTGTCTGTACTCCTAGAGTTCATTTCTCTTCTATTGTTCACTGGCCAAGTCACTTGAGAGCCAGCATGGTGCCGTGGTTAAGAGCAGCAGACTCTAATCTGGAGAACTGGGTTTGATTCCCCACTCCTCCATGTGAGTGGCAGACTCTTATCAGGTGAACCAGGTTTGTTTTCCCCACTTGTCCACATGAGTGGCAGACATTAATCTGGGGAACTGGATTTGCTTCCTTGCTCCCCCACATGAAGCCTGGGGGGTGACTTCGATCCAGTCACTGTTCTTTGGAACTCTCTCAGCCCCACCTACCTCACAAGGTGGCGGTTGTGGGAAGAGGAAGTGAAGGAGTTTGTAAGCCGCTTTGACACTCCTTATGGTTGAGATAAGTGGGGTAGAAATCCCAAATCCTCCTGCTTTAGGAATTCCCCAGTTGCAACAGCAAGCAATGCCTAGGGCTGGCCCAAGCAATCGAGAAACCTAGGTCTACGTGTCACCAAAAAGGTGAGAGGAGCCTCCTTTTTTTCCCATCTGCCTTTCTCCTGGAGGCCAAAGGGAGATTGCCATCCTTCTGACTACTAAGAGAGATTGCTACTTCCATCCTTCTTATCCATTCCCTCCCTAGCCCTACCCAAGTCCCAGCTGCCTCCATCACTGCTCTGCTATGTACCCAACAGCCCAGCTGCGGGAGCAGCATGGACCAGGATTGGAGCTGCCCACCACCACCGCTCTGCTATGCTGTCACCACCCAACAGCTCAGCCAGGACTGCAGCATGGAGCAGAGTTGGAGCTGCCCACCACCACTGCTGCTTTTGCCAGGGAATGAGAAAATGGGTGCCTAGTGTCCCCATCCATGTTTTACAGGTGATTTTGAATTTCTCCTTGGCATCTTTGGATTTCACCTCTCCATTCAAAACTCCTGGTTCTTTATTTTCTGTTCCCTTGCACAGCACCCCCCCTCCCCCAATAAAATTTTTCTCAATTTACAGTGCCCATGTCTGTGCATTAATAAAGCAGCAGTGTGCATTATGTGAGTATCAATACATAAGCCATCTGCTTATTGAAATCAGGCAGGCTTCCCCATTTCTAGCATCCTGCCGAATATGTTATCTTGATTTTACTGCACTGCCTTGTTCCCCTGTCATCCACTTTCTGCATTTTGATATGTCAGGACAGTTTTTTGTTTGCATTGTCTTCCAATTTATGTAATCCCCGTCCTGTGGTATTGTTGCTGTAGGTCTTGCATTGTCCAATTGAATAGTTTTTGAAGAAGAAGAAGAAGAGTTTGGATTTATATCCCCCCTTTCTCTCCTGCAGGAGACTCAAAGGGGCTTACAATCTCCTTGCCCTTCCCCCCTCACAACAAACACCCTGTGAGGTGGGTGGGGCTGAGAGAGCTCCAAGAAGCTGTGACTAGCCCAAGGTCACCCAGCTGGCATGTGTGGGAGTGTACAGGCTAATCTGAATTCCCCAGATAAGCCTCCACAGCTCAGGCGGCAGAGCGGGGAATCAAACCCGGTTCCTCCAGATTAGATACACGAGCTCTTAACCTCCTACGCCACTGCTGCTCCTCCTGCTCCTCCTGCTCCTACGCCACTGCTGTTCTATTTTCTATCGTTTGTAATCTGTCTTGAGTTGCACAATGAGTAAGATAGAATGTAAATAAATGACATAAATGGCATTGTACGTGTAACTTTTGTTACATCTGATTTACAGCTACCCCAGTAGGGTTTTCAAGGTGAAAGATGTTCATAGTGTTAGAATACGTGACTTCTGCATGCCTGGACAATGGGGGTGCTATGTATCTTTAAGCTGTTCTATTGTTTGTTCTCCATGTCTAGGGTCCGCCCACTAACTCTTCCTTCTTTACCCTGCAGCCATTTTCTTTTCTTCTTTCTCCTTTGCACAGAGCACATGTCATGGCTACTTGCTCCTGGTGGGACTTTCTCACAGAATCAAATTCACACTTGCCCATACATGACAGCGTATTAGAATGCACACTTGTAATAGGAAAAGTTATCTCTTTAGTATAAGGTTTCTATCTATCTACTCTTCACCTGGAACAACGCTTGTGATCTGAAGTTATTTGAAATAAATGTGACTTTTCCTCTCTTTTTTGCATATATCTGTTTGGAAAAGCTCTTTTTACTCCACTCACACACAGGGCTGGGCTGATCCATATTCAACCAAATTCCAACACATACGTGTTTGCCATTGCCTGCCTCTGCATCACAATCCAGGTATTCCTTGGAGGTCAAATTTTCTGGGTCATTGTCCAGCCAGCGGTCCATCAACTGAAATAGCTGGGTGTCATTTGCATACTGAAGACATCCCAACCCAAAACTCTGGGCTAGAGGGTGCAGATAGGTGTTAAAAAGCATTGGGGAGCAATTCTCCCCTTGCGGAACTCCACATACTGGCAGATACCTTGTCGAAATCGTCTCCCCAAGTAACACCCTCTGTCCTTGGCCCTGGAGTAATGAGATCAGCCATTGATGGACTGTCTCATATTCAGGGGCAGAGCAAGGGAAAACTGTGCCCGGGGCATGTGTGCGCAGCACCGCCCGCCCCCATCCTGGAATTCCCCACCATGCCCCCACCATGTCCCCTCCATGGCCCAGCCATGCCTCCTCCGCAGCTCTGCCCGGGGCGTTGCACCCCCTGTCCCATGGGTACTATGCCACTGCTCATATTCCAATGCTGGTGAGGTGGTGGGCCAACAACTCCTGGTCTACCATGTCAAACGCTGCCAAGAGATCGAGCAATAACAGCAGCACAGACCCGCCCCGATCCAGCTGTCTATGGAGATTGTCTGCGAGAGCAGCCAGCATGGTCTACATCCTATGGTCAGGCTGGAAGCCAGACTGAAATGGATCCCTAACCAACATGTTCTCCAGGAATGGCAGCAGCTGATCCTCCGGCTGCCAATCTTTCAATTACCTTGCCCAGAAATGACAAATTCAATTCTGGGAGGTAGTTTGCTGGATCAAAAGGATCCAGTGAATGTTTCTTCAAGAGCAGCTTCACCACCTTCAGCATTCCCAAGAAGACCCCTGAAGTCAGGGATAGATTTATAATGGCATTTTCCGGACAGACATAATATCTTGGGGGGAAACTGGGATCATACATACCAGGATGTTTGTATCTCAATTTCTCCCTCCGTACGGCAGTCTGTCAGCGCATTCAGGCCTGGGGGAAGAACTCCAGCTGATTATGCATAGCCTCAGTTTAGTTTCATTTTCCTCGCCAATGTTGCCGTGCATGTGTGAACTGTCCTGTTTTTCCGGCATTCTGATTGGCTGCAGGTGGCGAGGCGGGAAAAATAAACCAGTCCGTCTCCGGCAGTGTTTGCATGGAAGCAGGATCGGTGTAGTTTTTTTTTTTTAAAAAAAGAACCACCAATTTATCATTTTTTGTAAACCCCGGGCTAAGGGAAATCTCACGAGCGGGCCCGAATTAGACCCGGAAGCCATGTGGAAGTCATGGCCAAACCGGGATGTTTCACCTCCTTATCCCAGGGTATATGATCTGTGCGGAAAATGTCACTGTCTTCCTGGGAAGTTCATATCCCCCAACGTTGGCCTTGACAAGTCAGGATGGGTGCTGATCCCTCAGACGATGTGAAGCCGAGCCCTTTTCACATCGTCTGGGAGATCTAATGTATGAAATGATCTAATAAAGGACCTGAAGGTGGTCCTGGGGTCCCTAGTCCACAATTAGTGGGAAGGTCACAGAGGACTGTCAGGATTTTATCTGCGAAAAAGCTTGGAACACCTTGTGGCGAATGACCGAATCTCCTGTATCTTTGAAGGAAGTCATTCCATCCAATGTATACAGAATTCTGTTTTATGCTACTGGGTACAGCTTAGCCCAGAGAAACAGTACTCCAAAAAAAAAGAGAGCACACATCATCTGAAAGAGTGTGAACGCAAGAGGGGGAAGCATTGCATGCAAATCCATCGCCCTCCCAGCTAAGATCTACAAGCCTCAGGATGAGTAAATGAAATGGCAGGTAAGTGCTCCGAGCAGATTAAACAGCAAATTAAGATTTTAGATTTTCACCCAGCCAGAGATAAGGACATTTCTTAGGCAAGAATGCATCCGTTTCCAATCACCACCGACAAGCCGTGCGGTCCCTTTCCCCAACACGAAGCATCTTTCATGCTTTATTTATACAGCCTGTGTGCAGCAGGTCTGTCAAGGACCTTCTGTCCTGAAGCTCTGAGTGTTACACCTCCGAGGGATTTGGCAGGCTTACAAGACATTGGGAGCAGGCGCCGGCTGCAAATGGAACCGCAGAACACGGACTGCTGGCGCTCTGCCAACAGGCAAGCAATGCACGGTGACCTTTTGGGCTTACTTGCATTCCAAAAGGAGCAGCCAAGAAGTCTGTGCAGATGCAAGAACCCTTTGCGAAAAAGGGCAGCTCTGCGGCTTGCACCCAGATCCGTGTCTCGCGTCAAGCTGACAGCTGATGGCCAGGCTGTCTTTAGATTTGAGCCTTTGAGGAAATGTTGCCATTGGCAAATAGGTTCCTTAATGGAAATCTACATTTAGGGGGAAGGGGGCATGTTATGGCCAAAGTTAAGCAAGGTGGCTTGTGCAGAAAAAGCCAGGGGTGCCAAACATCATCTGCCACGTGACACTACTTTCTACCACCAAGGACACTTTTAAGAGGACCACCAAGTTTCTGTAGTACCCTTTCTGAACTACAAAGGGAGGTCAGACGAGCATCAAATCCCCTCCCCTCCATTCAAAGCCCTACCATTTTTGGATTTGTTTTATGTAGCTGAAATATTATTCAATTTAGGCCGAGGGCACTCCTTAGCTGGCTGGAACATCTCTCCAATTCTTTGTTTGCCATTCCCAGATAATCAAATGAAAGAGAGCTAATCTGGGTGTGGAGGCCGGACTGCAGAGATGGTTATCGTCGTTGTCTGTTTATATTTTGCTGGCCTCAAATTTGTTGCCGAGTTCCACAGATCACAACCGAAGCGCCCACCACCGAGAGTACATCAAAGAAGCAGGAAAATGAAATCAAGGAAAAACGAGAAAGGACATAAGCAAATGCATTACATATTAGAATGATACAATCTCCATTTAGCACAGCAAGGGAACTCTCTTTTGCAGGTTTCTCAGTACACAGAGATCAACAGTCACATGTGCACATCCCCCGCCGTGGAAGTTCCTCATTGAGCGTCACACTAGCCAGACATAAATTGGAAGTGTGACTAATCTGTTCTTCCCCTTCTTGTGATATTTTGCTCAGACATAGGGAGGAGCAAATGTTACTGATTTTCTTCCTTTTTACTTGCACTTGTCAATAGTTTAGGGCATTCTGCTTTTTGTTGTAAAGTTTGAAGCTTCACGCCGTTGCCCTTCACTGGACACAAAAGCCTTTTGCTTGAGGAATGGCTCCTTTTTCTGGAAGAGTAGATCCCTGGGATCCAACCTACTGTATGATATTCATAGAAGAGTGGAAAGTACTGTCCAGTAGCAGTGGACTTATGACGACTCCATAGAAACGTTTAGGGAAGAGATGAACAGAAATGGTTTGCTAGTTCCTACCTTTGAGTAGCAACCTTAGACTTCCTTGGTGGTCTCCCATCCAAGTACAGAGTATAAATGTCAGGGCTTTGTACATTGTTATGTTGATGGGCCTTCACTTCACTAGCGTCTAACCTGTGATAAGGTAAAACTAGTCTGGCCTATTAGTTGATTTAATTTCTTGCCAAAAAGAAACTAATTTCTTGCCAACAAGAAAGTGACTTATGGCGACCCAAAGGACTTTCTAGCCAAGAGATGAACAGCAGTGGTTTGCCATTGCTTGCATCTGCTTAGCAACCTTGGACATCCTTGGTGATGGTCTCCAGTGAAGACATAACCAGGATTGACCCTGTTTAACTTCTGAAAGCTGATGTGATTGACTAACCTGGCCCATCCAAATGAGGACAGAAGCATCATGTGTGTGAGTCACTGCTAACTTATGGCAACCCAGTGGGGTTTTCAGAGCAAGTGATGAGCAGAGGCAGTTGGCCATTGGATTCCATTGCATAGAGGAGGAGGAGGAGGGAGGAGGGAGGAGGAGGAGGAGGAGGAGGAGTTTGGATGTATATCCCACCTTTCTCTCCTGTAAGGAGACTCAAGTTGGCTTACAAGCTCGTTTCCCTCCCTCTCCCCACAACAGACACCTTGTGAAGTAGGTGGGGCTGAGAGAGTCCAGAGAGAACTGTGACTAGCCCAAGGTCACCCAGCAGAAATGCAGGATTGCAGAAACACATTTGGTTCACCAGATAAGCCCCTGACGCTCAGATGGAGGAGTGGGGAATCAAACCCGGTTCTCCAGATTAGAATCCACCTGCTCTTAACCACTACACCATGCTGGCTCTACACCTCATCTTCCTTGGTGGTCTCCCATCTAAATACTAACTGGGACCGGCCCTGCTTAGCTTCTCAGATCTGAAGAGAACAGGCTAGCCTGGGCCATTAAAAATCAGGCTACAATGTAATAGCAAAGCACAGATAACACTGAAAAACAGGTACTGTATATACTCATGTATAAGTCGAATTTTTTGATTTATATGCGGGTCATTAAAATTTTTTTGTGTTATTACTTTTGTGTTATTACTTTGCCGGCCAGCAGGGGGCGCAGTTTTTATGCTAGTGGCACCAACATTTCAGGGTACCCTCAGAAGACACTCCTGATGATACCAGCCAAGTTTGGTAAAGTTTGGTTCAGGGGGTCCAAAGTTATGGACCCCCAAAGGAGGTGCCCCATTCCCCGTTGTTTTCAATGGGAGCTATTAGTAGATGGGGCTACCCTTTGAGGGTCCATAACTTTGGACCCTCTGAACCAAACTTCACCACACCTGGCTGGTCTCATCAGGAGAGTCTCTTTATGATACCAGCCAGGTTTGGTGAAGTTTGGGTCAGGGGATCCAAAGTTATTGACCCCCAAGGGGGATGCCCCATCCCCCATTGTTTACAATGGAAGCTAATAGTAGATTTTCCATTTCTGATAATATCCCTCTTAAAATCTAAGTTGGGTTACATTTGGACATACACATGATGATGAGGAATCCAGTTTTGAAGGATTTTAACTCTCGTGTTTTAGCTTGGTTGCTGATTGAGCTAAGGTTTTTGTACTTTTAAAGTTATTGTTGATACCATATTGTTCTTGTTGACCCTCTTTTCCACTTACAGAGCCAGTTTACTGTTTTTCTTTGAAATAAATATTCAAAAACATTTAACCTACTGATGCCTCAATTGATGTAATTTTATTGGCATCTATTTTTATTTTTGAAATTTACCAGCAGCTGCTGCATTTCCCACCCTCGACTTATACGCGAGTCAATAAGTTTTCCCAGTTTTTTGTGGTAAAATTAGGTGCCTCGACTTATATGCGGATTGACTTATACACGAGTATATACGGTACATTTTACAGAAAAGAGAAAGTGGCGCACGGGGGAAGGAAACCTGAAGTGGACGTTTCCTCATCAAAACAGCAGAGATGAGAAATTGGAAATCAGGAAGAGCTACCATGAACAGGGATTTTATTTGTATGGAGGTGCAGTCAATCTAGAGGGCCCCACAGCAATTTGAACTAGAGACACAGCTCAGACACAGGCATGGTTGCCAAGTCTGGGTTTGGAAATACCTGGTGTGGCGTTCCCCCTGCCCCTCCTGCAGCCCGGGCTGGCAAACCGTCCCTCCGTCCCTAACCGAGGTGATGTGCCCCTCGTCAGTGGGCCCGGTCTTTGGGGCCCGCACTGCCAGCTGCCGCAACCACAGGGTGGCCGCCAAGGGAGGAGGTAGAAGGACCCTCCTCCCGCCCGCCTGAGGCTGGCCTGCACGGGGCTGGGGTCGACAGCCCCTCGGGTGCAGAGCCAACTAACCCCTTGAGCAGCCTCCCTTTCCTCCTTCACTCCCTTTCGCCCCTCTGTGTCCCTTCCGCTCTCACTCTCTCCTCCCGCCCCAGCTTCTCTGTTCTCTCGCCTCCTTTCCTTCTCCCTCTCTCTCTCTCCCAGTCTTTGTCCCACGCCTGTCCCTTCAGCTCCCGGCCCCCACAACTCCCTCCCTCGACCCGTTGCGACCAGCCTCGCTCTCCCGTCTCCCTCTCTCTTAAATAGTTTTTCCCCTTGATTGGGGCTGTTCCCGGCCTCGTTTGCGGCCCGGCTGCCGGCCGCCGGCCGGTTCTCCAGCCGCAGCTGCGTTGCGGTCCCGCCGGTCGTTGCCGGCTCAACAAGCCGCAGCTGCGGCGTACCGGGGCCGCCTCCCGCCTGGCCTGCCTCCTTGCCGGCGCTCTCCTCTATGAGCCGGCCGCTGCCGGGTCCCGCCGCCGGCCTCCCGCCGGCCACGCCTCCCGGCTGGGCGAGTCCGGGGCGAGCCGTTGCGGCAGTCGCGGCGACCCCCGGACACCTGGATATAGGGTGGGGTCCTGTGGAGGGGGGCTTGTAGAAGGGAGGGACGTCAGCAGGTCCGCCTTCCAAAGCAACCAGGTGAATTGACCTGTTGCCTGGAGGTCAGTTGTAATAGCAGAAGATCTTAAGCCACTACCTGGAGATTGGCAACACCAACCGTAGGCTTTCCACCCCTGTAAGAACTTGGTGCTTATCTTCATGCTGGCAAGACTGAAGGAAAAACAATTGTAAAAAGATTTAAAAAAACAAAACAAAGCAAGATGGAATGCGGGACTGAACAGTTTAATTAACTATTTTTCAAAGGCTGCCCCAAAGAAAAAAAAATAGCCCACTCAGTTCAGCTAAAAATACTTCCCCAGTTGGCTTCTTCCGTATAAACAATTGTCACTGTGATGTTGTCTCTTCATGGGAGGGGGAAGTTAAAACACAAGGGAGGGAGATTGCGTGGGACACTTTCTCTGAAGCTGTACACCCCCCTTTGGCAAGGTTCAAACCTTCCATGCTGCCAAAAACAAAGAATGAAGGCCAAGGAGGAGGAAAACACGTGTGCGTATGTGTTTTTTAAAAACCGCTTAACATTTGGGTCTCCATTAAAAAGCATTTTCCACCTGTTACTAATTTTCTTCCTTGTCACAAAGGACTGCGGTTTGTTTGTTTGTTTGAGCTGACCATCAAAGAGGAGCTGTTAAAACTCTCTGTGCAGCCCGGACAATGATAAGCATTTTGGAGAGAGATGTAAGAGGAGGACGGGAGAAAGTGTGTTGGCCATCACTGTAGCCAAAACAACCCAAAGAGAAGGGCAGGGAGCTGGATGGCGGGCTGCGCCCTGCACACATCTCAAGGGGATTGCCTGACAGCCAGCCGGAACAGACAGAAACACTGAGAACAGAGCATGGAACTTGAAGCAGGGGTCAGGGCCTTGTCATGGGTAGCCCCATCTGGATCCTGCAAGAATCTCAAGGGGATTGCCCGACGGCCAGCCAGAACAGACAAAAACACTAAGAACAGTGTGCCAGGCGAAGCAGGGGGTCAGGGCCTTGCCACGGGTGGCCCCATCTGGATCCAACCGGGATCCCGTCACAGGTCCTTTCCACACAAATTGACAAAAATTCAATCCCCCCCCCCCTTACCACGATGTGTGGTTGCACTCACGCCCTCCAAACTATTCCTGGCCACCATTTTTTGATTTCTCCTTTCCCCCTCTCCCTTTTGTTTTGAGAACTTTGCTTCTACGTTTCGCAGTGGAGTGCTGCGATTCTCCACGCCTTCTGCAGTCTGTCTTTCAATGGTTAGCAAACATCCCCCCCCTCCAAGTAAAGAAACATGCAGGAAAAACCAGGAAAAACTGCAAAATTGTGCCAAAAAGGAAGTGCAGGGAAGGCAGAGAGGCTCAAGAAACATCTTAGCATATGCCTACAAATGTATTCTATGCGCCCACCACAGAGAGCCAGGTTAAGAGCAGGTGCACTGTAATCTGGAGAACCAGATTTGATTCCCCGCTCGGCCACTTGAGCTGTGAAAGCTTATCTGGTGAACTAGATTAGCTTGGGCACTCCAACACATGCCAACTGGGTGACCTTAGTCACAGTTCTTCGGAGCTCTCTCAGCCTCACCCACACAGGGTGTTTGTTGTGAGGGGGGAAGGGACAGGAGTTTGTAAGCCCCTTTGAGAATCCTTACAGGAGAGAAAAGGGGGATATAAATACAATTCTTGTTGTCCTCCTCCTCCTCCTCCTCCTCTTCCTCCTCCTGCTACTCCTCCTCCTTCTTCTTTACAAGACCATATGGGCGAATTGAGCCATTTTGAAAACATTTCAGCTACCGAATCATTTTCAAAGGGGATTCATTTAAAACGTTTTGTGGCTGTAAACAAAACATTTGGGATAACAGTGTAGAATTCCACAGAGGAAACATTTTATTTCCTGCCTCAAAATGTCTCAAAGTACCCGTACAGAAAGGGCCACTACGGTGGCATTATTTGGGCATTAGGGACACCTGAGTATTAATCCCCCTCTAGGGTTGCTGAGATAGATGTGGAATCTGCAGATCTCTCAGAATTAAAATGGTCTCCAGACTACAGGAATCAATACCCTTGGAGAAAATGACTGCTTGGCAGGATGGACTCCATGGCATTATAGCCTCTAATCATGTGCACTCTAGTCTGGTGAACCAGGTTTAATTCACACTCTGCCACTTGAGCTGTGGAGGCTTATCTGGTGAACCAGATTAACTTGTGCACTCCAACACACGCCAGCTGGGTGACCTTGGACTAATCACAGTTCTTCAGAGCTCTCTCAGCCCCACCCACCTCACAGGGTGTGGTTTTGGGGGGGAGGAAGTGAAAGGAGATTGTAAACCTCTTTGAGTCTCCTTACAGGAGAGAAACGGGGGATATAGATCCAAACGTCTTCTCTTCTTCTATGGCATTGTACCCTACTGATGTCCTTTCCCTCCCCAGGAATTTACCAACCTGGAATTTGCACCTCTGTCATCTTTAAATCTCACTGGGTGACCCTTGTACCAGGATAAAAGGGGCAAGAAGAGACTTTTGTATTCTACGTTGGGTTCCCATTGGGGAGAAAAGTGGGGTATAAATGAAATGAATAAAATGCCTGGCAGCATGTTTGATATAAACCCCATCATTTTCCCAACTGGAATGGCCAGGCCCTCCGTGGCCACCACTGGGAGATGGAGGACTGTGGGTTGCCAGACCCAGGCTGGGAAACGCCTGGAGATTTGGGGCAGGAACGTGGGGAAGGCAGTGACTTCAGTGGGGTACGAGCAACACGGCCATCGAGTCCACCCTCCAAGGCAGGAGAACTGATTTCTGTCATTCTGGGGGATTCCCCAGGTCCCACCTGGAGGCTGGCATCCCTATTCCCCACCTTCCCTTGGGGCACTGGGGCTGCACTTTGACCCTTCCAAAAGGTTTTATCCTGCCTGCATATCATACATCTTTATGACTTCTGTATCTCTAAAGTCAGAGCCCTTCGGGGGTGGGCGGTTCATTAAATCTAATAAATAATAAAAATAAATAATAGTAAGGTTACAAACTCTCAGGCGGGGAAGAAATCTGGTTCCTATGCAGGACTTGGAGCATAGCCTTCTGAGCAAGCTCATGAGACAAAGTATTGGTCGCAGGGCAGGACTCAATACTTTTTTGGCATTTCTCTGCTAACCTTCCTTGCAGGGGCTTAGGCATATGTGGTTCCCTTCCCAGTTTGCCCTGGCAATAACCCCTGCAAAGTGGCTCTTTGGCTGTGAGACGGCGGCGGGCTTGTCAGCTTTGAGACTGGACTCCAATCTCTCACATCTGGTGCATTAATTGGTGATGGCTGAGGAAGATGAACATCACCCCTGCCTGAAGTTCGGATTCTTGCGAGCTTTTTGGCCCAATCGATCTATTTGTTTTCTTTCTTTTGTTCTGGCCGAGCCGCGTTACCGGCCATGACCTCATTTTTTATGGCAGCTCTCTTTGCTATTCGACTGCAGTAAACAGCCATTAAATGAGGCAATACAGATCTGGAAATTTCCAGTGCAGAATGCTTGGAACTTGTTCCGTTGCACGGTTGCCAGACCTCATTCAGGGATAGGGATGCCAACCTCCAGGTGGTAACTGGAGATCTCCCACTATTACAACTGATCTCTGGGCAGTGGTGGGATTCAAATAATTTAACAACTGGCTCCGAACTTCTGGTGGATTAGTGTTTGTTGCCCTAATGACTATTTTAAGTATTAAAAAAGATATACCGAAGGTTAGTTTATTATTTCATACAGTTAATACTTAAATAAGAACAATAAAAGAGGTACACAAAACTAGATTATGTTACAAGAAAGAGTTTTAAAATATTAATTTAAAAACCTGCTTGAAAAACACATATCCTCATGATTTTTGCACCAAGTCATCCCACCCCCCAAAATCTTGAGCTATTTCCGAACTAGAGTCGGCAATTCAATTCTCCCCCAGGGTAATCTTGGATGGTTTGCCACCCTGTTTTGCATCCAGATGTGCAGATGCTTTTCTGGTGAATAATCACAGGACACATCTTTGGAATTAAACGGGCCGCAGCCCTCTTTATTGTTATAACATTTTTAAGGCAGAAGCTGGGCGATCAAGAGGAGCACATCTGATCAGCAGCCGGTCAGCACCCCTGGCTGATCCCAGCAACAACCCCAATCCCTAATGGGGAGGACAGAAAGGTATATGGCCACCGGGGCGCCCACCCTTTGTGACCCCCTTACTGCTGGGATGTCAGGCTCGAATTTGCAGAGGCCTCCGCGCCATGAGCCCGCCCACCCCAAGCCTCTTAAGGAGGCCCCCAACCGCAAGTAGGTCCGTCGCATGAGCTCGGCCTCCCCACAAGGATGTGCTTCTCTGCCCAAACCGCCACAGAGCTGACCCTTCAGCTCCTGCCACAGCTTCAAAAGCCTTGCAGCCAATCCAAAAGCCACATCTCCAGTCCACATTCAGATAGGTGTACATCGTTCGAACAATAAAGCACACGCTCCCGCGTGGTTATCATCCACTGCGGGATGACTCTTCCGCAGAGTTCCCAGACCACCTTTGCTGTTACCTTGCACACTTTGTGGCGTGAAATATCCACTTTCCTCTGGTGCCAGGTGTAACACCACATCCGTCGTGGGAGCAGATGTGACCAAAACAGTTTTACATCCAGAGTCAACGCCTGGATTTCCTGGATGCTGGCCGCCATCTGCAAGGACAGTTCCAAGCCCTTTAATGCTGGGAGGTCATTCTTGCCCAGATGAATGACAAGCCCCTGAGGCGTTCCAAACCTCTGAAGCGCCTTCCAGATAGCTGGCTATAGTGCCTCCCAGTGCATGCCTCGCTGGCCGAGCCACACAATGTCCACGCTCTTGCCAAGGTCCAGGTTTTTGCCCCAAGGAGTGGAGCGTGCACACATGCCGGCCCAGTGGACGTTACTATGCCTGATGATCCATATCTCGGGTCCAGGTCTCCTGCAGCTCTGTGTGAACGGTAAGCAAAATGTGAGTCCTCCACGCTCATGATGCAAACCAACAAGCCCATGACCCCAATGCCAGGCTCCTTCTGCCAACAGCCAATCCCCGGTCTCATCGCCGGCACCTCCCACCATGTGCCAGGAATCCAGCTTCCATACGGAGAGCCCAACCTCCGATGCTACTATGGGTACTGACCGCCCCATGTTTCCGAAGAGCTACTGCCCCCGTGTCCCAGCAGACTCTGCCATAACGGAGCATCCGCTGGCCCGTGGCTAGAACCTCGCAGGACTACCTGATCACCCAAAGGGGGAGAAAAACCCCCAGATGCCTTCCTAAATACCTCCTTGCCATGCCGACCAGGAGGCCCAATCAATGCCCTTAGCGGGGAGGAAAAGGGGGACCCCCCCCCCCGAGCCCCATATCACTCCTCACGGATCACAGATGCAGTCGGTAAGGATGAAACGTGAAACGAAGAGAGGCAAGGGGGGAGGGGGACGGAGGGAAGGAGGGAGGGAGAGGAAGTACAACCTTTCCCCCCGCTCTTCAAAGGAGGTAATGTCTCTCCAGCCAGATATTCCAGTACCCACCCCGGCTTATTATCATTGCAAATCCCCCTTTTTTGTTCTGTTGCCTGGTTTTGCTCACTTTCTGTTTATTTATTTATTTTTATTTAAAAGAAACCAAATTGGCCAGGGCCCTCCATCGCCCCTCCATGCCCATATGCTGGCAGTGATATACCAAATGTCAGTGGCCTTGTTCAATTGCTGACCACCCCGGGCAACCATCACACCCTCAAAGCAACCTGAAACAAAAACGCAGGTGCCCCTAAACAGCAAAGCCGGAGACCTGCAGTATGTGTTCCTCCTGGGGTCAGGGTCAAAGCCCCGGCCAAAGGTGTCAAAGGTGTCAAGAGTCAAAGGTGTCAAGAGTCAAAGCCCCGGCCAAAGGTGACCACCCCTTCATATGGTCTGCATGCGACTAGGTCCAGGGACCGCCAAAATCCTTCGACCAAGGGACCCTCATACAGCTCCGCAGCTGCCCCCTGGCGCTTGTTTGCTGGACCCCGAGCTTGGAGTCAAGTCACCTGAGCAGGAGAAAGCATCATCCGTGTTATTCCACGCCCATGGATAGAGCATGCAGAAAGACATTTTTTTGTCCTTCTTCCTTGTATAAACCCCACCTGACCAGCATTGCAACCATGCCTCAGCTGCTGCATGGCTAGGTAAGCCAAGATCCTGTTCCCCCAGCAAGCAACCAGCAATACAAAAGGTGGGGAGGAGGCGTCAAACACTCCCAGGAAGGTAAACATCACCCCTGTTGTTCAGAGGAAGCTCATCACTGGAGCCCTCCTAATCTCTCGGGGGCGCAAATGCCCACCCTCTGGCCACCAATAGCCTCAAGACGCCTCCCGCTGTCTCACCAACCAAACGGGCCGAAGCCCTTTCTTCCTACTAGTGCACTGGGCGGGGCAGGATGGCATAATCCTGCACTGGGAAGCTGGCCCAGACACCCTATCGCAAAGGAGAAGCAACATGTGGGGGGGGGGGGCGGAAAGGAGGCACGGGCAGTTCATAGCGTAACTGTGGGGAACTAAGCGCCCTGCTGGTAAAACAACTGTCCAGCTGTGCATGCGAGCCACACCTTTGGTAGGGTCCCGGCTCTGCTTTCAACCCCTACCAGCTCGTATTAGCCTTAGCAGTGCCGGCAAAAGCTGATCCCGGGCTACTCAGAGACCACACCGCCTCTGCTGAAATGCCCCAATCTTGCCCTTCCGACGGCGGTGGACCCGCAATCATGGGGGGTGATGGAGCCAGATCGGGCGATGGAGAAAAAGAAGTCCCCAAGGGAGACCACTCCCATTGATCCCAGTCTTCAACCACCATGAGCACTTCACCATGAATGGAGGTAGGGAGATCCATAGCCGGCTGACCTCCTCGCCCAGAAAAACGGCACCCCAACTGGGACCAGAACCTTCATCCAGGCCGCGCAACTGGAACTCCTCTATACTTGCCGCGGCCAACTCACTTCTGACCTGGTGCACCAAACGGCCCCCATCGCCTTTCTGCGCCATCCCAGATCAACTGCTTCCAAACCAAGTAATATGAGGAGGGATGGGATATACCCTAATACCCCCAAAGCCACCACACCACCTGCCGAACCACACCCCTTTCGCTCCTAAACCCGAGCAGGTAACTGGCACCCGTTCAGTTTTGCTCCGGGCGTCAAAAGAGGTTGGATCAACTGCGTGCTGCCTAATATATAGGGAGCGTGCTCCACCCTTTTCCACTCGTGCACATCACGCGATCAGGGCCGGGTGTGGCTCAGCCACCCAGCCGGCCCAGGGCATGCATGCTCACAGCCCCGGAGCTCACCATTTGCCCTGTCCCCTGTCGCAATTACGTCCAAGTTGAGTCTAGTGCCGTTATTTAACGTTATATCGAGCCTTGCCCAGGAAAGCACGAGTGGCATGTTTTTAATGGGCCTCTAATCAGAAAATTAATTAAGTCAAGCTTTAATGGTAGATTAAAGTTTACTCTTCTAAAAATTAATCAGAGGCTCTGAAATTGAAGGGCACACCAGAGGCTGCACGGATAGACCAAAATTTTGGGATGCCAGTTCTTTTCAGGGTGTATTTACAGCTAGCAGTCTGTTTGCATTTGGTATTGAGTCCTCTGTGCTTTTTCTTCTAGGGTGAGTCCTATGTTGATATGATACTGGTATTCAATAAGGGAGAAAGGGGAGGGAGGGCTGATGGAGGGGCTGTGGCTGAGTGGCAGAGCATCGGCTTTCCATGCGGAAGGTCCCAAGTTCTAACCCTGGCATCTCGGGTAGTCAGACCCTTACAAGTTTGACAGGACAATACTGTAATGCTGGTCACAGACTCAGAGTTGGAAGATACCCCAAGGGCCATCAAGTCTGACCCCCTGCCATGCAGGAACACACAATCAAGGCACCCCTGACAGATGGCCATCCAGCCTCTCTTTAAAAAACCCCAAAGAAGGAGGCTCCACCCCATTCCAAGGTAGTGCATCCCACTGTCAAACAGCCCGTACTGTCAGGAAGTTTTCCTGATGTTTAGGTGGAATCTCTTTTCCTTCACCTTGAACCAGTGGTGGGATTCAGCAGGTTCGCACCACTTCACCAGAACCGGTTGTTAAAATGGTGCTTGCAAATTATTTGAATCTTACCACCAGAACCAGTTGTTAAATTATTTGAATCCCACCACTGCCTTGAACCCATTACGCCTGGTCCTAGTCTCTGGAACAGCAGAAAACAAGCTTGCTCCGTCACCAACATGACATCCCTTCAAATATCTAAACATGGCTATCATGTCACCTAAAGATACCCAGCTCCCTATGTCTCTCCTCGTAGGGCATGGATTCCAGATTTTTTCCCATTTTGGTTGCCCACCTCTAGACCCATTCCAGTTTGTCAATATCCTTCTTGAATTGTGGTGCCCATGTTACCGCGCTGCCTGGGTAACTTTTATTCTCCCAGATCAACCAGCTCTCAGCAGCGCAGAGGAACAGAAACAGGACCCAACACAGCGAGAGTTATTGAAAATAAAGAATGAGTTTATTGAGATGCTGACCTATGTGTCAGCACCTCCACACCATGACAACTGCAGCTGCCTAGCAGCTTTACAACAACTCTTATACACTTTCTCCCGCCCGGGAGTCTGGGGGAATACAGGACAGCCTACAACCATTCATTTACAGATACACAGCAACCAATTAGAGTCCGGAGGGCAGCCCCTTCTTGAATTTCGCAGCAGAAGCAGGGCGAGGCGATGACGTAGGCACAGGCGGGACAAACACAAAAGAGTCCCTTGGGTGCTTGGGGTCAGGAAACGAAACGTTAAGGATGACAGCACCCTTATCTGCCTGCTGGTGGGATTAGTCAGATGGAGGCTCTTCTTCCGGGGTCTCTTTTGTCAGGCGTTCATTCATGGTTTTAGCACATGAAAAGGGACGTGCCCAGGTGGAGCAGGGGTGGACTCCTGCCTTGAGCAAGGGAGGTCACACACAGATACAAACACAAAACACAACTGCAATTCCTACTTTCTATCCAATACAACTTATTCCTCTGTAACTTATAAAGAAATAAAACATAATTTTCACCTTTATTAGAATGTCAGATCAGAAATGGAATAATTCATTTCTGACTCCGCTATCACCCAGAACTGTGCACAGTATTCCAGGTGAGATTCCATATAAGGCGGCCTTGTATGTCTCTGGTCCTTCTCCACAAATAACCTAAAACATTTCTCAAACATTTTCAGCCCCCCCTTACCACAATGTACGTCTGCACTCATCCCTCGAAATGACCCCTAGCAGCAGCCATTGTGTGATTTCCCCCTTTGTTTGAGGTAGATGTTAAATTGATGCTGCAACGCTTCCCTGCCTCGCGCTGCAATTCTCTACACCTTGTATACTTGATGCTTCAAAGGTCAGCCCCCTCAAATTAAGAAAATAGATTTAAAAAAATAGAAATGGATGCAGATATTAATTATAAGCACGGAGTTAGATCTATGCGTGGATCCTTAGTGAGGTAGGTGGTTTTTTTCTTTTCCTTCCATTTAGTATTATTATTATAGGCGGGGGGGACTAGGTCAGGATCTTTTCCTTATCTTTCTATATGTGTGCTATTTAGATGTGTAAAATGAATAAAAAATAGAAAAATTCAAAAAATAGAAATGGTGCAAGTAGACAAGGGGAAAGGGAGGAAACTCAGAAAATGGCTCCAAGAAGGACTTTCAGGGGCAGAGAAAGGGTCTGTTACTCCCAGTCATCAACAAGACTCAGGAAAGGTTCAAGAGCTTTATTGTTACTGTGTCATCCCAAGCTCAGATAGCCGAAACTGGGGTTTTGCTCTCTGACCCCCAGTATACAGCTTACAGTTTGGTTCGTCCCCTGACATTCCCCCACCCCCTCCCCCCGCATTCCCATAATATCAGCATGTGAAAGACAGAGGGAACAGTGAGAACAGTATTGGGTGCTGTGTGGTTTCCGAGCTGTATGGCCGTGTTCTAGCAGCATTCTCTCCTGACGTTTCGCCTGCATCTGTGGCTGGCATCTTCAGAGGATCATGTTAGAGGATGCCAGAGGATCAGAGGATGCCAGCCACAGATGCAGGCGAAACATCAGGAGAGAATGCTGCTAGAACACGGCCATACAGCCCGGAAACCGCACAGAACCCAAATGATTCCGGCTGTGAAAGCCTTCGACAATACATTGAGAACAGTATTGTTTGGGCAGACAGTTCACTCCTTCAGGAAGGCAGATAAGGGGGAATGTTAAGCACTCTTAAACTAGTTACATTGCAAAGAAAGGGGGGGAGGCCTCCGTAGCCTTGAGCAATGATAATAACTGAGCCATCTGCAGCTGGGGTGTGAACGTTTGAACTGCTAGGCCTGTAATGGTGCAGGCCTGACAAACAGCACAGAGGCATGGAAAACACTGCAAATAAACTGCACAGGCAACTGGAGATGGTTTGAAAATGTTTCAATCAAATAATTGTTTTTAAGGACATGCACTGTTTCATAGTTTCATAGTTTATGTGAGTTTAACATAAGCTGACCATCCGTCCCGCTTTTGGCAAGACATTCACGCCTTGAAAGAACTTGTCCCGTGTCCCGCGGGTTTTCCCCAATGTCCTGGGTTTTGGAAGGCTGCCGCACTGCCTTCTGGGGCACAAGGCATTGCGGCAGCCTCCCGCGCGGCCGCAGGAGCACACTGCCTTCTGGAGCGCTGCCGTTTCCCGCCCTGTCACAGGGTGGGAAACGGCAGAGCCCCAGAAGGCAGTGCGCTCCATGTGTGTGTGCGAGTGTGTGTGGCTGCGCGAGTGTGTGCGTGTGCGAGTGTGTGTGGCTCCGTGTATGTGTGCGAGTGTGCGCTCCGCGTGTGTGTGCGAGTGTGTGTGGCTGCGCAAGTGTGTGTGTGTGTGTGCGCGCACGCATGGGGGGCCGCCTGCCCGTCCCGGTTCTTGAAGGTGACCATCTGGTCACCTTAGTTTAACAGCTTGTCTGCACCTGGCCCTGGTGACCTTTCTGCATGGCTCATTTTGCTGTCAGTTCACCTGAGGGACAGCAGTCCAAAACTGAACCAGGGATGTTCAGAAAACACCTGAGCTTTTCTGGTTCCGGTTCTGATCCAAATGAAGCCCCTCCTGAATGGTTACTGCCTAAATTCTAAAAGATTCAACCCATGGAAGAGCCATTCCCAGATTTCCCGTTCAGTTTGCTCCCTCACCTGACTTCCAAACCCATATGTCGGCGAAGAGAGGGCAGCTTATGACATGAATTCACAGGGATGAGCGAGGAGGAGTAGATTGGAAATAATGGATGTGACCAGGGAAGGGTTGGGACTCAGTGGCGGAGCACGTAGAGGCCTCAGATTTAATCCCCATGATCTCTAGTCAAAAGGATGAAGTAGAAGGGAATGTGAAAGAGCTGTGCTTCAAACCTTCAAGAAGTGCTGCCGGTCTGTGAAGGGAATACTGTCCTGGAGGAGAAGGAGGAGGAGGAGGAGGAGGAGAAGAAGAAGAAGAAGAAGAAATTTGGATTTCTCTCCTGTAGGAGACTCAAAGGGGCTTACAATCTCCTTGCCCTTCCCCCCCCCCCCGCCCACAAACATCCTATGAGGTGGGTGGGGCTGAGAGAGCTGTGACTAGCCCAAGGTCACCCAGCTGGCGTGTGTTGGAGTGCACAGGCTAATCTAGTTCTCCAGATAAACCTCCACAGCTCAAAGCGGCAGAGCAGGGAATCAAACCCCGTACTCCAGCTTAGAGTGCACCTGCTCTTAACCACTACACCACTGCTGCTCCACAGCAGGGACCGACAGTCTAACACATTTTTTACTTTTTCCCAGCCTTACACCCTTTTCATTTTGGAGCAGATAGCTATGTTGGCTATGGGCGCATAGAATACCTTTGTAGCATATGCTTTGAACATGCTTTGGGATTTGCATGTGCTGTTGTGTGTGAGTCCAGGGAACAAGCAGGCAAGGAAATTAGCTGCTAGATTTAACCTTGCCTCGCTTGGATGGCCACTACTGCCCCGAGACAGGCCCGAGAGCCGAGCCCCCGAGGCTCTGTCTCCCGTTGTTATGACAAGTAATTAGGAGTGATGTGAGATGCGTGGAGATTGCTTCATTAGGCAAAAGTGTTCTATCAAGAGCAGGAAACAAACGGACCATTTTAAATGACTCCAGATTGCGTGTTAAATTCACCTCCACCCTCTCCGGCCACACACCTTGGCTAGGGAAGAAAGAAATGCTTTCCCGGCCTCGGTTCAGCACCAGACATGTCAGAACAACTCTGGAAGAGTACCGTATGTACAGGTGTATAAGACGACTGGGCGTATAAGATGCCCCCCCCCCACTTTTCCAGTCAGTTAAAATATTCAAGTTAAAATACTTACATATCGAGTTAAAATGTTCAAGACAAAGTTACCCAGAGGTGGAGGGAGGACTCCAGCCAGTTCTGCCTTGTCTTTTGCATCCTGCCTCGCCCTCAGGAGTCCGGCAGGCTGATCTTTGTGCAGGAACTTGGGCGCCCTACCCGGGAAACCGCTCCTGAGCTCCACTCCGCTTGCAGAGGTGCTGGTGGGGTGAAGAGCGTGCATGTCCCCAGGGGCTGCCCCTGCGTGTGGTTCTGCTGGAAGGATGTGCAAGAAACCCACTTCCGAGGGGGATGTAAGTTGAGCGGGGGCAGGGGGGCAAGGAGCAGCCGACCAGGCAGAAGGGAAAGTGAAACCAGGAGCCCCTCTCCCACATTGGCTCCACAGCTCTATCCTTGGGGAGCAAGAAAGTTTGTCAAGTGCGTGTGGGAAGGGGGGAAGCCTCCTGCGCCTTTAAAGAGCTGGTGCGTTGGTTCCTGGTTTTGCAGAAATAAGGAAAGGGCTCTTCAGGCACAGGTGTCTCCTCCCGTCCAGTAGCAATGCCTCCGTCAGCTCAGGAGTAGCCAGCCCCACGGACGCCGACGGGGCTGACTCTAAAGGTAAAGCATGCACCGGGATCATGGCAGGTGGCGGCAACGGGCTGCAGTTGCACAGGCAGGGAGGCAGGCAGGCGGCTGGCCAAGCCAAAGTAGGGCAAGTTTCGTGTTCAGGAGTGAGAAACTGAACCCAGCGCGTGGGGCAGCAGCAGCAGAGCAGCAGCTCCAGATCCTGGACACTCAGTACAACCCACTCAGTACCCGGCGTACAAGATGACTCCAGACTTTACAGATGATTTCCCAGGGTTCAAAAGTCGTCTTGTAGACTGGTATATACGGTAGCACTGGAACGAGCCACAAGGGCAAGCTGCTAACTCCGTATCCAACCGTCCCCATCATGAGCACTACAACACTCTAGCAATGATTTCAGCTGTTGTTCCGTGATAGGCAGATTGGTGCTGGCAAAACTTCAACATGTTGAGAATGGAAGAACTGATGTTCAGGAGGCTGCAGAGTCAACCTTTTTTTTGTTTCCAGCTGCTGGCAATCTGGGAATGTACACTTCTTCTGGACAGGGAGGCTTCATTTTGCTGTCCCAACAGACAATTAGGACCATCAGCCAATTTTTTAAATGACAACTACCAACCTGCAGTTTAGTCCTGGGCCTGTAATGGTCTCAAACATGGGCGGTTTCAACAGGGGGTCAAATTGATTCACAGAAGAGGGGGCCATCCACGGTTTTGAACCATAGTGTCTAAAGGGAACTTCCATATATAGAGGCAGAAAACCTCCTAATTGTGCTAGAAGGACTTTGTCTGTCTGCCCTGTTTGTTGGTTGTCTCGGGAAACTGGTCGGACAAGTGTGAAGCAGGATGCTGGAGTAGATGAAGAAAAAGAAGAGTTTGGATTTATATCCCCCCTTTCTCTCCTGTAAGGAAACTCAAGGTAGCTTACTAGCTCCTTTCCCTTCCTCTCCCCACAACAGACACCTTGTGAGGTAGGCGGGGCTCAGAGAGTTTTGAGAGACCTGTGACTAGCCCAAGGTCACCCAGCAGTAATGTAGGAGTGTGGAAACACATCTGGTTCACCAGATAAGCCTCTGCCATTCAGGTGGAGGAGTGGGGACTCAAACCCGGTTCTCCAGATTAGAATCCACCTGCTCTTAACCACTACACCACGCTGGACCACTGGTCTGATCCAGCAGGGTTCTTCTTACATTTTTAATTGAATAATCGAGCCAGTTAATAAACTCAACCACACAACTTTGCTAAATTAGGTGCATTATCCAAGAATATATTCCTGGGAATGGTGTAGTGGTTAAGGTGTCAGACTAAAGTGTGGGGAACCCAGGTTTGAATGTCCACTTAAGCCACATACTCTCAGCCCTGACCCTGGCTAGTAACTACTATAGGTTAAGACAGCACTCTTGTCTTGTTCTGTATCTACTAATTGAACTTGACACATTGCTATAAACCAGGTTTTAGCCAAACCGCACTAGTTTCTTCTTATGTTCTACAGCTCTCAGTTATCTCATTGATATATTTAATTCTCAACATGGTTCCATCTGTGGATAATTAAATCTGGAAACTGGGGCTACGGACACATTGCACATTGTGATCTTTCTACAGAATTCTACAAAATTGGAAAAAAGTTCCAATTTTGCAGGGAACCCCCCCCCCCCCACACACACACAGAATTTGCAAAAAAAGGGAAATTAAAATTCTTCAAAATAGTAGGAACAGTGCTTGTAGCTTGAAGGAAAAAATGCCTTCTCAGTGGCCATTGTGGCTGCTGCTAGCCACCCACAACATTATTTCCAGCCTTCAAGCCTTGGTTTCTGTCAGTAAAATGTGGGAGCGGGGAGCAAGGCACTTTCTAAGGCTGCTTTGGTTTTTGAGGGAAGACACGTTAGGGTCAGGTCCACTAACAATCACCATGCAAATTGCTACCACATGAATTTGCATGACTTACCTAGGTCTGCTTGCTGCTATTTGACAGCTCACCCCATGCAAGCTAGTATGACTAGAGTTTCAGACTAGAGGATTGGATGCCTAATTCTGAATCCCCCACTCTGATGACCTCGGACAAAGTGTCACGTTCCCTGCCTGACCTACCAGGCAGGCTTATTGTGTGAAAATGGGGGAGAAGAGATGAAAACTGCTTTGAGTCCCAATTGGGGAGAAAAGTAGGTATAAATGAAGTAAATAAATAATGAAAGGTTGGTTGGTTGATGGGTGGGAGGAAGGGAAAAGATAAAGCAAGGGGGCTCCCAGGACAAGGAGGAATAGGGGAAATAGAGTAAGGAGAGCATATAGGGGAGGAAGAAGAAGAGTTTGGATTTATACCCCACCTTTCTCTCCTGTAAGGAGACTCAAGGTGGCTTACAAACTCCTTTCCCTTCCTCTCCCCACAACAGACACCTTGCGAGGTAGGTGGGGCTCAGAGAGTCCTGAGAGAACAATGACTAGCCCAAGGTCACCCAGCAGGAATGTAGGCATGTGGAAACACATCTGGTTCACCAGATAAGCCTCTGCCACTCAGGTGGAGGAGTGGGGAATCAAACCCGGTTCTCCAGATTAGAATTCACCTGCTCTTTACACCCCGCTGGCTCTCAAAGCGAGATACCTCTTGTGAGTCATTGCAGGTTCCCAACTGAGCAATGTGGTGTTGCCTGGTGACTTCCTGGGGAAGCAAAGGAGGAAAAATTAAAGAAGAGATAGTGGGGGAGGGGAAAATGAGATCCCATCCCAAATCCTTGTGGGTCTTCTGCTTGTAGATTTCTAACACTTCACTGAGAGCTGTATCTTTCTCTCCAACTGCAACCCAACCTGGTCGAGAATTCTGAATAGTATCTTTATCCAGGATCAGTGTCACAAATCTAAAGCCCATGCATTAGCATGGCCACTAGGGGGCACTTAAGACATTCTGGTACTACTCAGGAAAGCACCTCCCCCCCAGATTTCAGACAGCCAGATGCTTTTTTGGTTAGAAGCCACATCTTCTAAAAGCACATTGTTGGTTGTTCTGAAGTCTGTTACTATTTGAGAGCTGACATCAATGGGACATCAGTTGCAGCGTTTCAAAATTCCATGTTGTGTTGCAAATGGTAAAAAAAAGAGGTTTCTTTTGTGATCCGCGCAATGGCCCCTGTAAAGTTGGCCAGTATTATTTCCACTGTTATTGCAAATTGGAGTTTTAAGCTGAGTAGTGGATGTCTGGTTGAGGATCGGGTAGTTAGCCAGCAGTGGTTAAGTGGTTAAGAGCAGGTGGATTCTAATTTGGAGAACTGAGTTTGATGCCCCACTCCTGCACCTGAGTGGCAGAGACTTATCTGGTGAACCAGGTGTGTTTCTGCACTCCTACATTCCTGCTGGGTGACCTTGAGCTAGTCACAGTTTTCTCCAAACTGTCTCAATCCCATCTACCTCACAAAGTGTCTGTTGTGGAGAGAGGAAGGGAAAGGTGTTTGTAAGCCACCTTGAATCACCTTACAGGAGGGAAAGGTGGCATATAAATCCATCCCTCCTCTTCCTCTTCCTCTTCCTCTTCCTCTTCCTCTTCCTCTTCCTCTTCCTCCTCCTCCTCGTTGCGCCCACCATTTTGTGATATTCTCTATGTCTTCGCCATTTTGTGAAGGTGTTCCATGGAGGTTTCCTCTGCTTGCAGCTCATTTGTGCGTGATCTTGCTGTAGAAAGTAGATGAATAAAGATTTTTTTGATTAGTGATCCCTCGCACGAGTTGTGCAAAGTTTTCCCCCAAAACGCTTTTTATAATGTCCTCAAGATGTTATATTTATGCTGTGCGGAATCCACCACTGTCTTGCTATGGAACTTGAATTGTCCCATCCTTGAACTAGTATCCTCTGCTCATGGAGAACGGCTAGAGAAGAGGGTAACTCTGAGCAGAATACCCTTCACTCTCCCTGGCAGAATCACAGCTAGTCCACATATTCTGAAGCTAGAGAATAGGGCTTTTGATCTGAAAGGATAGCTTCCAGCAAGTTTGATCCTTCACCTCTCTCTACTGACCTTTGTCACACATTGTATCTTATTACTGATCTGAGGGATGCTTTAAAATTTCCCCTCCCTGCTGTTTTGACCCAGAAAGACCCGTTCCAGTTTTGCCCCTCACTGCTGTGAATCAAGCATTTTTACAAAAGATATATTTCTTGCCCTTTTTTGTTCCCTTGCACCAAAATTTCCTCATATAGTACATGTTTTCTGCTGTCTGTGAACATCAATAAGTTAGCATCGAGCGGATGTATGTACACATAATGCAGATTGTCATGTGTCAATGCCGTAGAAATTGTGCATAAAGAATCTGCGACATGAGTTCAAAATACAGAAGCTGCCATAGAGCTCTTGACCCCCCCCCAGAATATAAAAATAAATGAAATTAAGGAAAAGTTATTCTTTTCTAATTGATTAAAGTGTTTCAGATCCACACAAGCAAGTCACACGAAGATCTGAGCGTAAGACATCACCACCAACACTGGATGTATATTTTATTACCAGGCGTTCCAGAAACAGGGGTTTTTCCAAGCATTTCAGCATTTTCATCAACTTTCAGATGTACAAAGTATCTTACAAGCAGTGTAGAGAGAAACTTTTTTTTTTTTTTTGGTCTTTCCCTTTCGCATAACACTAGAATTCAAGGTCATTTAATTAAAATTGTTGGCTGTTCTCCTAGTACGGACTACTTCACTTCACTTCACTTCTGGAACTCATTATCAGAAGATGTTCTAATGGTTCCTGACACAGACATCTTCTAATAAGTACCGGGCAGATTCAACAAGGGTGACTACCAATGCCTGTCAGAAACAGTATCATAATAAAACAGCCATGTTTATGGTTGAAATGTCTCTCATGATGCTAGATTCCAACCCCTTAGGGCCTGAGGATATCTGAGAATAGGGAAACTTGGAATCAGAAACCATTGTGCGAAGAAGCAACTTGGCATACAGCTGCCCCAAATCACCTCTCCCGTTACAACAACCCCCCTCCCGCCCCCACTTTGGTCATCCTCTTACATATATCTGGCCCCAGGATGGCTAGTTAGCTGTCACCAGGAGAGGTGTGGCCCCAACACTGTGGAATGCCCTCTCAGATGACACCCAAGCCCTGGCAGACTTGTTCAGCTTGCACAAGGCATGGGGTAGTGGATAACAGCCAGTGGTGTAGTGGTTAAGAGTGGTAGACTCTAATCTGGAGAACTGGGTTCGATTCCCCACTCCTCCACCTGAATGGCAGAGGCTTATCTGGTGAACCAGATGTGTTTCCGCTCTCCTACATTCCTCCTGGGTGACCTTGGACTAGTCACAGTTCTCACTGAACTCTCTCAGCCCCACCTGCCTCACAAGGTGTCTGTTGTGGGGAGAGGAAGGGAAGGAGTTTGTAAGCTGCTCTGAGACTCCTTATAGAAGAGAAAGGGGAGTATAAATCCAAACTCTTCTTCTTCAAGACCAAATTGTTGAGGTTGGCTTTTGGGGTGTAATTCACAAGTTTGGGGTGTTCTATTAGTAGGATGATGCAAGCTGCACATTTTTATAGTTTGATATTTTCATATTTTATCTTTGTTTTCTGTTTTATGCTGTTTTAACTCATGTTTTAACTTATGTATAAACTATTTTAATGCCATGAGTTGCCATGAGACCCTTTGAATGAGTGGTGACTAACATCTAACAAATACAATAAAATAACAAAGAGGAGAACAAGGAGGAGGAGGAGGAGGAGGAGAGTTTGGATTTATATCCCCCCTTTCTCTCCTGTAGGAAACTCAAAGGGGCTTACAATGTCCTTTCCTTTCCCCTTTGACAACAAACACCTGTGAGGTGGGTGGGGCTGAGAGAGCTCTGAAGAACTGTGACTAGTCCAAGGTCACCCAGCTGGCATGCGTTGGAGTGCCCAAGCTAATCTGGTTCACCAGATAAGCTTCCACAGGTCCAGTGGCAGAGTGGGGAATCTTTCTTTCTTTCTTTCTTTCTTTCTTTCTTTCTTTCTTTCTTTCTTTCTTTCTTTCTTTCTTTCTTTCTTTCTTTCTTTCTTTCTTTCTTTAGCCTTTATTTGGCATAAAACAAATAAAATAACATCATATCAAGAGTGGGGAATCAAACCCGGTTCCCCAGATTAGAGTGCAGCTGCTCTTAACCACTACACTAAACTGACTCTCAAGAGAGGTCCATGCTCCAAAAGAGGTATCCCTTCCTTCTTCCTGGGGTTGGGAGGACATTTCTCTATCTTTCCAGCAAGTTTGGGGGCAGCAAGATGTACTCCAGCTCTACCAGACTGCAGCCATTGAAAATCAAGAATGTTCTGGCTGTTGTGGGTTTTCTGGCCTCTCTTTAATTCCCCTCAGCCATATCTAGGGAGGTGGAATATGGAGTCACAAACACCTCAAATGGGAAGCATCAAGGCTTGGATAAAGGCTTGGATAAATATCTTGCTTATCTCTAGCTAGAGCTCTCCGTGGTTCTGACTGTCTGCTAATCACCATACCTGCCTTGCCAATCCACTGAAGGTCACCAGTCAAGCATCCAACAACAGATGCTCACCTAAGCATCCCAAAACATCTGGATGGCTACTGTTGTGTGTGTGTGTGTGAAAATTGCCATCAAGTCACAGAGAACATATGGCAACCCCGTAGGGTGTTTTAAGCAGCTAACAGAAGTGGTTTGCTATTGTCTCCTTCGGCATCACGACCCTCATCTTTCTTATTTATTCATTAATTTTAATAATTTTATAAAATTTTAAATTTATTTAACTCTTATTAACTCTTATTAACCAGGACTTAGTGGTCTCCCATCCAAACCAGGACTGACCCCCACTTAGCTTCTCAGGTCTGATGAGATCAGGCTAGTCTGAGTCATCTGAGTCTGGGCTGTAATGTAATAGTGATGCACAAATAACAATGAAGAATTTGGTACATTTTACAGAAAACAGAAAGTGGGACATGAAAGAACAGGTTTTAATCAAGCCAAGGGAAGGGAACCTGAAGTGCAGATCCCCCCGTCAAAACAGCAGGGATGAGAAATTTGAAACCATCCCTTCTCAGAAAGAGCAATCATTTGCAGGAATTCGGGATGGTGGTGGTTAATATGGTGGTGAATTGTCTTAAGAATGCCACTGGCTATATGGACTACAGACATAGCTCAGACATGGGTAGGGAAATACTTGGAGAATCTGGGAGTGGTTTGCTATCATCTACATCTTCATAGTGACCTTACTATTCCTTGATGGTCTCCCATCTCAGAAGCAAAGCCAAGACTGGCCAAGATTGACCCTGCTTTGTTTCTGAGATATGACAACATCAAGCTATCCCAGGCCATCCAGGTCATGTTTTAACTCATGTATAAACTATTTTAATGTCATGAGTTGCCAAGAGACCCTTTGAATGAGTGGCGACTAACATCTAACAAATACAATAAAATAATGAAGAGGAGAACAAGAGAGGCCCCTACTTCAAATCAATCTGAGCTTTCAACATGATTTGAAAGTATGCTGAGGCCTTGTAGAGCCAAAGAAGAATGTGTATACAGTGATTGAAATTCAATTGACCCACCTGCATTTCTCCCAAGCCAAGCCAAGAATGGGGATTGGTGCACCTTTCCTATGAGGACAGGCTGAAGCATCTGGGATTTTTCAACTTAGTGTCAGGATGTGTTTTCCCCTGCCACCAAAGGGGTGGAATTGGGCGTGAGGACTCATACCTGGCCATGGGGAGGGGGCAGCTGTCTTTACCTTCTGATATGTTAATGGACCTTTTCCTTTCCTTTCACTTTCCTTTGATGCTAGTAACTGTAGCTAACTAGGGGCGACCCTGGTGCCTTCCCAGTGGGAGGGGATGGCAGGTGGCTGAGAATTATCGTTGCGCTGTTGTTGAGATGCTTGACTCCCAAACAACTCTCTTTCCATTGTGTTATTCTTACATTCCATGTGAAGCAGGGAGGGGGGATTTATGGCGGGAACTCTGGGGAAATAGAGGCAACTGTATTACCATGGTCTGGCAGAAGTGGCTTTCTGAAAGCCAGGTACTTGCTGTTATCAATAAAGGCTTCTGATCCAGCATCCAGAGTCCGCTTATTGACTTACAAGACCTGACATTTAGAAAAAGAGATGACCAACAGGGAACCATGATAACAGTTTATAAAAGTATGCACAGGATGCGCAAAGTGAATCACAAGAACCTCTCTCTCTGCCATAATGCTGGAAACTTGGAACCACGTGAATCAGTTGACGGGCATATAGATTCAAGATGGATAAAGGAAGTATTTCTTTACTCAGCGAGTCATGAAATAGTGCAATTCAGTGTCAGTGGACCCAAAGATGAGGTTCAATTTACGGAGGGGCAGTCCATTAAGGGCTGCTAGCCATGAGGACAAAAGGAAGTGTCAGGTAGCTTTTGAAAACCAACATCAAGGATTACTTGAGGCGGATTCTGTGTTCTGTTTTTGGGCCTTTCATGATTATTTAGTGAACTGTGATGCTGGATTCATCTGATCCAGCAGGTTTCTTCTGAAGCCCTTATGTTCTCATGAACTGAGAATGAGTTTCTGTATGTACCAGAAAATCACACATCCATAGCTGCTCAGTCATCATGTGCCAGTATGGCCATATGCTTAGACTAAGTGAGAACATTTGCCCTCTAGCTATTCACTGTCCTTCGCTTCTTCTGCTCTCTGTTTTTATGTTCCTTCAGAGGTCTGAAATGAATAATTCTAAAGATTCAAAAATTCAATCAGATATGGCTCAGATACACAATTACTCTGTAATAGATTAAATATTTCCAACCTGCAGATGATCATAGATTGCTTGAGATTCTCAAACACCAGAGAATCTTTACCCTTGCATGTTTCAATGGTCCACCGTTGTTAGGTCTCAGAACCTAAAGCCAATAAATGGACTCTGAGGTATTGATCAGTAGTGTTTATTAATGAGGCATCAAAGCACCAAAGCTTGGCAAATCTAGTTCTGACAAATCTGGCATTTGCCATCCCCTTTATCTCTTTCTGAGTCCCCCCTCCCTCTTTCCCAAGAAGTTGTGAAAAACAGTCCCTGGAGCTGAGGCACCCCAAGGTCTGTGGCAGATAGTATGAGAGAGCCACCTGACTTCCTGCCCCATGAGTTAATGGATGTAACTCTGTTTCTCATAAGACCAGGATGTCAGGGGAAGCCTAGTTATCTATAAAGCATGTGAAGCCATAAAGTAAAGATCTAGGAAAGAATGCTCCAAATGATAGTGGTTACATATAGCAGGCTGGTTACATATATCTTTTAGCAGCATTGATTAGTTGTTTTAAGCAGTTACATTGAGGTAGGAATGCATCTCAACCACATAGATACTATCCCCCTGACAACTGTCAGCCTTCTTGGAAGTCAGATAACACCGCATTTCTTTTTCCCCCCACAACTATTTAATTGATTGGATTTTTTTCACTGCCCTCCCCTAGTAGGCTCAAGGCGGTTTCCAGCATCTGACAATACAAATATAAATCATTATAAATACATTAAAACTTACTCTATTCAAATAGCACTTAAAATTGAAATATATCGGCAGGAGCTACCACTGACCCTCAGATGATTTATACATGGTTCCGCCTTCTAATGGTATGATTTAATTTAATAGGATCAAGAGGTAGAACTGAAAAAAAGAGAAGGAAAGGGAAAGAGGGAGGAAAGGAGGGAAAAATGGAAGAGGAAGGAAGAAAAAAGGGAAGGCAAGGGGGGGGGAGAAGAGGAGTCTCTTGATATATCACCAGAGGTAGCCTCAAATGTATGCCTGGGGGAACAGTTTTGTCTTACAGGTCCTGAGCTCTCACAAGACTCTGGTGACCCCTGACAGAGCCTTCCACTAGGCAGGGACCCAGCCATGAATCACACAATTTTTATATCCATGCAATACAGGGAAAGTAGAAATTACACATGTTCTGATGCACTGCCCATTCTATGGCAACTTTTGATCTCGGTCTGCAGCTCCCATTCCATTAGCCTTACCTGGAAATTCCAAAGAATCTTTCTTCTTGCGGACTCTTCCCAGGAGATAATGAACCAAATTGCCGAATTTTGTCTTTGGGCAAGTGTGTTACATAAGCAACTGACTGAAACAAATAATTCTGTTACATAGCTGCCATTCCCCTCCTATGCTACAATTGACTCTTTTGAATTCATTCTATTGCTATTACTATTGCGAATCTTATTTTATTTTTAATGCCATCTATTTCTATCTGGAACTGTTTTTGTATCAAAAGACCTATCATAAGTGTAAGGGTTTCAATGGTGTTGATGGTAAAGTAACCTTGAGTGCATTCCACAGCCCGGGCGATGGGCCAGTTTCATCGGCGGAGACTTTATCTTTGCGCGGGAGATGAGGACTCCGTTCCCATGGGAAGCAGGATGGGGGATGGGGTGAATAGAGTTATAACCTGTGCTTCTGGCGGGAAGTGTCATTCCTGCCACTGCGTGTACTTGAGCTTTCTAAGATGTCTGAATAAACGGTCTTTTTCACCAAAGAGCCTTTTATTTCTGCTTCTATGGAATTCCTTACATTGTGGCAGGAATCCTTAATCCATCTATTTTACTAGTGCAGTGGACCTCTAGTGTCTCGACATGGAGAGGTTGAATGTTACTGCGGAAGGTGCGGTAGCCCCCAAAGAGGGCTCCGACCTTTCCCTTCTGGATCTGGAGGAACCGGCAGGAGAACGGGCCTCGCTGGTGGCTCTTTCCCGTCCTCGTATCAGCACGAGTCTTCCTTTACTCCGTTGGAACGAGGGCCGTGGCGCCGACCATGGGGACTTACATGAGTGGTTTGGGGCGCTGTCTATGGATCGAGCCTGTGGATCGGATCTCTACCGTTTTCGTGTGGATTACAAACCTCAGATGCAACCTGTCATGGAGGAGACGGGCCTGACCACCTTTCATGCGGCAACCCAGGAATCCATTGAGCGGTTCCTGGACTGCGTATTTTGGTGATGCTCCCCAAAAGAACCACCGTGGCACAGCACTGGGGCCCGTCCAAAGGACACCGGGACTAAACCTGGGATTGGGAGGGGTGTCCGTACTGTTTATATCGGACCCCCCCCTGACCCGGGTCAGCGGCCGCACCTGAGGTGCCTCGAGGGAGCCACCGGGGGGGCTACGGTGTCTCCGATGTCTCGCTTCCAGACGACGAAGAGTCCGAGGAAAGCCTGCACTCCCAGCCGGATCTGTTCCCTCTCCCATCGAAGGAGACCTGGGATGAGGAAGTGGGGCGACTGCGAGATGCCCAAGAAGCATGGACCCGTGAACGTCAGCTATGGGAGGAGGAACGGGCAGAGTTGCAGCAAGAACGCGAAACCTGCAGAGGGACGGGAACGGCAACGCCAAAGAAGTCCAGCTTCGAGTTGGACCGTGCCAAAGATGCAGCTCCAACGACAATATGCCCAGAATCTGTCAGTCCATGATAAAGTCCTGGAACACTCCAGACTGGATTTACAACGACAGCGAAAGCGTTCAGGCCCTGCCGCCCGCGCCAAAGTGAGCTCACTGTGAAGCTTTTAAACGGGACGAACTGGCTAAATTGGAACGAGAAAAAGCTGCTCTGCATGCGCACCAGGATGCATTGACCCGCAAGGAGAGGGAGCTGGCTGCGTTGGAGAGGGAGCTAAGGAGGCAGCAGACCAGGAAGCCCCAAGTTGGAGTCTATGCTGTTACTGATCATGCCGCGGCCAGGGGGGCCACGTACCGGGGTCCTGCCACCCGAACGCCAGGGGCACCGCCAGCGCCCGATTCCGGCCCCGTTACAACAGCTGCCTGCCCAACCTGCTCAACCAGCGCAACCGCCGCCCCAGCAGGCGCCAAGAGCGATGGAATCGGGGCTACTATCGCCCCCGATACCAGCCCGTTTTGATGGGACCGCTTCCAAACTTCCCTACTCCATCTTGCAACTCAATGCCCAATTGTAAGACTATGATGATTTATCCCGGTCTGAACGCGAAAAAATCACGGGACATCGGCTCCAGTCCTGGATGGGGGGCAGCAGCCGGCTGGTTTGTGACCCTTGTGGGTTTGCAAGATGAAGACTCTCGCGCGGTGCCCGCATTCCTCCAAGCCTTAAGAGCGCGCTTCCAAGATCCAGGCGCCGAGAATGAAGCTATCCGCACCATCAAAACTATCCAGCAAGGCAACCGCCCGTTTGCAGAATTTGCCGTGAATTTCGCGGCGGCGGCTGCTGGACTTCCTCCTGAGTGGCCTGAGCATGAAATGCGAATACTTCTCGGATGCTGTGGACGGCAAGCTGCGTGAAAGCGGTGTTTTTAATTAGGGTTCTCTGTACTATTGCAGATTGGATCCAGTTGGGGTCCCAGGTGGCGTCGTTTGGAATACGCCGTGCCAGAGGCGCCCGCGCCCAAAACCCACCACTCGCCCACCAAGCCAAGCCCAGCCGCCCCTACCGAAACCACCTCTGAACGCCGCCGCCGACTGGGATTGTGTGTCTTTACTGCGGAGGGCCAGGTCATCTAGCCGCCAACTGTCCCAAGAAACAAAAACCAACCGCTCCAGCTCACAGCGAACTCCATCTGCCAAGCCACCACGAAGATCAGGGCCGCCTCCGTCGGGATCGTATAAAGCGGTCCTCGCAGGCGACCCAGAGGAGGGGGAAGCAGCTGTTTGCCTTTCTTCAGCCCCCATGGACATGGGCCCGACTCCTGGCGCGGTGAGGGAAGGCGGCGCTCCCATTACTGTCCAAGCGTTTCTGGCCAACCCCGCTAAACACACTCGCATTATAGCCTCGGCCCTTGTGGATTCTGGCTGCTCCCACTGCTTAATGCGGCCCCAGGTGGCAGAGGAGCTAGGTCTGGACCAAATTCCCCTGGCTAAGCCCATACCATTCACCCAAATGGACGGCAGCCCCCTCGGGAACGAAGGACCGGCCCAGTTCAAAACACAGCCGGTTCTCCTCCGTTGCGCCGACCATTGGGAGAAAATTAGTTTTATTTTGGCGCCAGTGGCCAAACACTCCATAGTTTTGGGCATGCCATGGTTATTGTTACATGAACCAAAGTTCATTTGGAAAGAACGGATCTTAGAATTCACTGACCCTCCCTGCGGTGAACACATGAATTGGGGGGAAAACCCAACTTCTCCTGACACACACCCCTCCCTGGCTTCTTCAGCGAGTGCTCCCGATTCTATTGGCATCCCACCTGCGTATCATGATCTAGCCAGAGTTTTTCAGGAGCAAGAATGCGATCAGTTGCCACCCCACAGAGACACTGACTGCAAAATCGTTATACAACCAGGGGCGCCAACTGCCCAAAGGTAGAATCTACATGAGTCCCAATGAGGAGGAGGAACTTGGTGCCTTGTGGGACAAGAAGCTTGCTGGGGGGGTCATACGGCGGGCTGGCAAACACACACACGCTGCGCCCTTTTTGTTTGAAAAAAAAAAGATGGGTCTTTACCGCTTTGCAACAATTTTCGGGGTCCCAATGCCGGTCCCCTGGCCAAAAAATATCCTTTGCCTTTGATCAAGGACCTTTTAGATGCACTCGGCAAAGGGCGCATTTTTACTAAATTGGACTTGAGAGAAGCTTACTACAGGGTCAGAATTGCTGAAGGCTATGAACACTTGACTGCGTTTAACACAAAGTTTGGATAGTTTGAATACTTGATAATGCCATTCGGGTTAAGTGGGGCCCCCGGGGCTTTTATGGCCCTTATCAACGAAGTTCTCCATGATTTATTGTACAAGGGAGTTGTGGTATACTTAGATGACGTTTTAATTTACTCACAAACCATAGAAGAGCATGAAACATTGGTTCGGGAGGTATTGAAGCGCTTGCTTTCGACAACTCTCTCTTTGCCAAACTCTCCAAATGCTGTTTTCACCAGACCTCCATTGACTATTTGGGTTACCGGATCTCGCCCAAGGGCTTGAAAATGGATCCTGCTAAAATTGACGCAGTCCTCCAATGGCCTGCCCCCACCAACCGCAAAGAACTCCAATCTTTTCTTGGTTTTGCTAATTTCTATCGTGACTTTATACCCCAATTCGCTGAACTGACTCTCCCTCTCACAGACCTCTTACGCACTAAAGGTAAAGATCCACTGTCCGCCAAGCCCGGGGCCCCCCTTTCCTGGTCTGAAGAGTGTCAAACAGCCTTTCAACTCTTAAAGTCTGCTTTTACCACCGAACCTATCCTAAAGCACCCTGACCCAGATCTCCCGTTTGTGGTTCCGCGTGGATGCCTCGGACAAAGCACTTGGGGGCAGCCCTGTTGCAGAAAAATAAAGATGGTAGGCTGGTTCCGTGTGCTTATTTGTCTAAGAAATTCTCTGGTGCTGAACTCAACTGGACTGTAGGGGATAAAGAGACTGCGGCCATCAAAGTAGCACTCTCCACTTGGCGCCACTGGCTGGAGGGGTAAACACCCTTTCAGGTTTGAAGTCCGGGGATCACAAAAACCTGGCAGCTCTTTCCACCCCCATCAAGATGTGCGCAAAGCAACTCCGTACGTCCGATTTCTTTTCTCGTTTCTCTTTTACAGTCCATTTTTTTCCGGAAAACCAATAAACTGGCTGGGCTCTCGCGCCTACCCGGGGAGGGGGGTGGAGCTGCCTTACGAGACATTCCACGCACTGTTCTCTCCCCCTCCCAGTTGGGGCTGGCTGTCACCCGATCTCAAACGTCCACTCCTCCTCCACCCCTCATTCCTAGTCTCGTCTCTCCTTTCCTGCGAGAACTCGAGGAGGCGGGGCTGCACGAGCCTCCAGCAGAAGAAAGTGACTCCCAATTGCGTTTGGAGAATGGAATTTGGCGGAGGGGGGAATGTTGGTACGTGCCTCCCCCCCTCCGCAAGCAGGTTCTTGAAGCCTGCCCGCGATGCCAGCTTCGGCTGGACATTTTGGCTTTCTGAAAACTCTGCATTTGGCCGCCCGGCAGTTCTGGTGGCGCCGCAATCGCGCAAGGACATTGAGGCATATATTAAGGGCTGCTTTCGGTTTGTGAAGAAGCCAAAACCATCCGGAAAGCCCATGGGCTGTTGAAACCTCTCCGGTGGCCTCGCCCTTGGGAAGTCATCTCCATGGATTTTATTACAGATTTGCCCGAAAGTCATGGCAACACGGTTTTGTGGGTGGTGGTGGACTTATTTTCTAAACAAGCCCATTTTATTCCATGTGCGTCCATCCCCTCCGCTCCTAAGTTGGCACGGCTGTTCATTCAACATGTTTACCGTCTCCATTCCGCCCCCGTTAAGGTGGTCTCCGACCGCGGCCCCCAATTCATTTCAAAGTTCTGGAAGGCGTTTTGGGGTTGTTGGGGGCGCCCGGCAGTCGCCGCCCCTACCACGTTCAAAGTGGCGGGTGAGGCGGAGAGAACGGAACAGAACCCTAGAGCAGTATTTACGTTGTTACACCAACTACCACCAAGACAATTGGTGCGAGCTTATTCCGTTTGCGGAGTAAGCCTACAACAATGCGGTGCATAGTAGTACAAAGAAAACCCCTTTGAAATTGTGTCTGGTGGCTCCTTCCCGCCGTTGCCACAACTACCCGCAACAGCTTTGGACCCTCAGAGTTTCAACAATGGATTTCGATCCCTAGCCGAGGGTGGAAATCGGTCCAGACCGCCTTACAACAGGCTAAGGACTCCCAAAAGCTGGAAGCGGATAAACACCGCTCAGCTTCCCTCTGCGTGTGGGCGCTTGGGTGTATTTGTCTACCAAAAATCTCAGAGACGTGCATAAATTTTCCAAACTGGGCAAAAGATTCGTGGGACCTTTTCAGATTACTAAAGTGATTAATGATGTCACTGCCCGATTGGATTTGCCTAACTCTCTTAGTAACATTCATCCTGTCTTCCATTCCAGCTTGCTCAAGGAGGCTCCCGCTTCCGATGCCTGGCACGACCCGCCGGAGAGGCCCCCACCGACTATTATTGATGGCCACAGGCACTACGAAATTGACGCTATCCTGGACTCTCGCTTTAATCGCAAACGCTTGCAATATTTAGTCTCTTGGGTGGGATATTCCTCTGGGTATAATCAATGGGTTTATTCCGAAAATATTGACGCCCCCACCCTTATTTCTGCTTTCCACCGCGCCTTTCCGCATAAACCTGGGGGGGAGGGGTCTTCTTTAAGGGAGGCAGAGTGTAAGGGTTTCAATGGTGTTGATGGTAAAGTAACCTTGAGTGCATTCCACAGCCCGGGCGATGGGCCAGTTTCATCGGCGGAGACTTTATCTTTGCGCGGGAGATGAGGACTCCGTTCCCATGGGAAGCAGGATGGGGGATGGGGTGAATAGAGTTATAACCTGTGCTTCTGGCGGGAAGTGTCATTCCTGCCACTGCGTGTACTTGAGCTTTCTAAGATGTCTGAATAAACGGTCTTTTTCACCAAAGAGCCTTTTATTTCTGCTTCTATGGAATTCCTTACATAAATGACCTGGAAGTAGGGGTGGGTGATGTGGTGGCCAAGTTTGCAGATGATACCAAATTATGTAGGGTGGTGAGAACCACAAAGGATTGCGAAGAGCTCCAAGTGGACCTTGATAAATTAGATGAGTGGGCTAAGAAATGGCAAATGCAGTTCAGTGTAGCAAAATGTACAGTGATGTACATAGGGGCAAAAAATCCAAACTTCACATACACGCTACAGGGGTCAGTGCTATCAGTCACAGACCAGGAAAGGGATTTGGGCGTCTTAGTTGATAGTTCCATGGGAATGTCAACTCAGTGCATGGCAGCTGTGAAAAAGGCAAACTCTACACTGGGGATAATTAGGAAAGGAATTGAGAATAAAACTGCAAAGATTGTCATGCCCTTATATAAAGCAGTGGTGCGACCGCACTTGGAGTACTGTGTTCAGTTCTGGTCGCCACAACTCAAAAAGGATATTGAAGAGATAGAAAAAGTGCAGAGAAGGGCAACGAGGATGACTGAGGGACTGGAGCACCTTCCTTATGAGGAGAGGCTGCAGCGTTTGGGACTCTTTAGTTTGGAGAGGAGACGTCTGAGGGGGGATATGATTGAAGTCTATAAAATTATGCATGGGGTAGAAAATGTTGACAGAGAGAAATTTTTCTCTCTTTCTCACAATACCAGAACCAGGGGGCATTCATTGAAAATGCTGGGGGGAAGAATTAGGACTAATAAAAGGAAACATTTCTTCATGCAACGTGTGATTGGTGTTGGAATATGCTGCCACTGGAGGTGGTGATGGCCACTAACCTGGATAGCTTTAAAAGGGGCTTGGACAGATTTATGGAGGAGAAGTCCATTTATGGCTACCAATCTTGATCCTCTTTGATCTGAGATTGCAAATGCCTTAACAGTCCAGGTGCTCGGGAGCAACAGCTGCAGAAGGCCATTGCTTTCACATCCTGCATGTGAGCTCCCAATGGCACCTGGTGGGCCACTGCGAGTAGCAGAGAGCTGGACTAGATGGACTCTGGTCTGATCCAGCTGGCTTGTTCTTATGACTGACTGACTGACTGACTGACTGACTGAAGATTTGAAGTTTGCCGAAATTTCCAATTTGGGGGGGCCAGATTTGGAATGTGAATGTTTTGTTTTGTAATCATTTTGAATACTTTAGATTTTATTTTCTAAAAGTGCATAGGGGCACCATCAAATATCAAAATCAAGTATCACATCCGATCCAGCTGTTTCTCAATTATACAAAGTTTGCCAAAATTTTCAAAGAATTTTGCCAGATTTTTGCCAGATTTGGAATGTGAATGTTTTGTTTTGTCATTGTTTTGAATACTTCAGACTACCATGCACTTTTATCAAAATCAAATATTGCATCTGATCCAGCTGTTTCTCAAAGATTCAATATTCCGAGAAGGTCAGGAGAACATCCCATCTCACAGAGCTCAGAAGAGAACTGGAAGATGCATCTTGGGAGAGCAAGCTCACCTCAGCTATGTCCCTTTGGCGTACCCAGCTTGCTTTGACTTCCAAGTGCTTTGTCCAAAAGCCCCCTGCCATTCCATTAAGAACTCCATGAAAATTTGATGCTCCAATTTAACACTTATTAGCCAGCATGGTGCCCTTTAGCATGGAAGGGGAGACTGGTAAATGGAAAGCCCGACTCCTAGCTGAACTCTTAAGTGCCAGGGTTTAACGGTCTAGCATCAATTAGATGTATGTGAGGACCAGCTCAGCTCTGTGGCTTTATTAATGCCTACCCACTCTCAAACCGCATCTTGAAAATAATGATGTGGGGATATCTGTTGGGCTTTGTTTATGAGATGCACTTTGGATCAAAACCAGGCACTGTCTTCCATTCTCTTGACACATTGGTGGATTCCAAAACAGCATATTTATAATGAATTTCGGTTGTTAAAAATGAACCCATTTTCTTTTTTCTTTTTCATTCGCATATGTGCCCTGTATGCATTCAGGAAACAATTCAGGTTGTTTTTGCACCTTTGCACAAAAATGTGTCTCTATTTAAAAAAATGTGTTTACAATGTATGCATAGCTGCAAAGGCATGCAAAGAAGAAGAAGAGGGGGAGGAGGAGGAGGAGGAGGAGGAGTTTGGATATATACCCCACCTTTCTCAACCATAAGGGCAAGCTGGAACAGGTCCAGAGCAGGGCAACCAAAATGGTAAAAGGTCTGGACTCCATGCCCTACAAGGAGAGACTTAGGGAGCTATGGATGTTTAGTTTCGTGAAGAGAAGGTTAAGAGGTGACATAGCCATGTTTAGATATTTGTAGGGATGTCATGTTGGTGAGGGAGACCAGGAGTAATGAGTTGAAGGTGAAGGAAAAGAGATTCCACCTAGACATCAGGAAATGCTCCCCGACAGTAAGGGCTGTTTGACAGTGGAATGCACTACCTCGGAGTGTGGTGGAGACTCCTTCTTGGGAAGTTTTTAAAGAGAGGCTGGATGGCCATCTTCAGGAGTGTTTTGATTCTGTGTTCCTGCTTTGCAGGGGGTTGGACTTGATGGCCCTTGGGAACTCTATGAATTTATGAATCTCAAAGCAGCTTACAAACTCCTTTCTTTCCTCTCCCCACAACAGTCACCTTGTGAGGTAGGTGGGGCTGAGAGCTTTCTGAGAGAACTATGACTATCCCAAGGACACCCAGCAGGCTTCATGTGGAGGGGCGTGGAAACAAATCCAGTTCACCAGACCAGAGTCCACTGCTCATGTGGAGGAGTGAGGAATCAAACCTAGTTCTCCAGATTAGAGTCCACAGCTCTAAACCACTACACCACGCTGGCACACTGTTTTCAGAAGAGAGAAAATGTAATGAAAGTCAAGAATCTCAGTTTTGATTTGTGCCAAGGAGAAACAGAATTGAGATGGGATAGGGAGGGGGTCCGAACAGTAGGCGTAAGAAGAAGAAGAGTTGGATTTATATTCCCCCTTTCTCTCCTGCAAGGAAACTCAATTCCCTTCTCCCCTCACAACAAACACCCCATGAGGTAGGTGGGGCTGAGAGCTCAGAAGAACTATGACTAGCCCAAGGTCACCCAGCTGGCATGTGTTGGAGCATACAGGCTAATCTGAATTCCCCAGATAAGCCTCCACAGCTCAGGCGGCAGAGAGGGGAATCAAGCCCAGTTCCTCCAGACTAGAGTACACCTGCTCTTAACCACTGCACCACTCCTGCTCCTGAAACAAGAATTCATTCCTTGACCCACATACCAAGAAAAGGGTCGATCATCCATTGTGAGCCTTTGCCTACTGGTTTGCTTAGCAACCTGATTCAACACAAACACTTCAGCCTGCTACTTGGCTTTCTATGTTGGCTTGCTACAGAACAGGTTTATGTTCAAGGTCCCTCCTTGTCTGGCTTGAAAACTGTGACTCTCTGCGCAACTGGCTTCTAGTCTAGTTCTCTTCCAGCAGTGGCAAAACGCCTGCCTGGAACAACACTTCTGCACACCTTGCATGGAGAATTTCTAATTTGTTCTCCTGCTTTGCATTGAACTTCCTCTCTGTCGTTCCTTTGCCTTCCCAACAATGATGACACAATTCCCACCCACTTGCTTGGTGCACACAAGAGTAAATAAAGGCACCCACAAGCCCAGCATATCACTTCTCCAGTAGAAGAACTGGAGGGGAAGGCAGGTACGAATTCTCTCTCTTTGCTTTCAAAACTCTTTCACTCTCAGGAGCAATTATTGGAATAGAACTGGTAGGCGTTCCCAATATGGCATTGTGTGTGGGAGCTGGAAGCACGCCTTTGCATTAGCAATTAAGTAGCTCGGGCAGGCTGTGACGACTAGAAATGATGTCATCAGCAGGCACCAGTTGGTCACAGGCAGACCTAAAAGCAGGCAGAGGAGTTCCACCATGTTTGAGAGGGGGGTTGGCAGAAGACAGGGTGCATCTAGGAGGCCTCCTCCCTGGGTTCTCGCTGTGTGGATCCAATCTACTGTGCTGCCCACAGCATCTTGCTCAATAGGCCCTGAAAGGGAACGATGGCCCATAGGAGCATTCCTAGGCTTGCCATAATTTTAGTTCAGGTAGTAAGCTAGATCCTGGATGCTGCAATGCCAGTGCAGAGGCTGTGTAGAAGGTTGGGGAAGGGGTTGGCGGAGACGTTGTTGGTAGTTGAGGGCTGGGAGACTTCCAGCCAGTTACTTCAAGGTAGGAACCATCTGCCAATTGGGCTCCCAACACTGCCTAGGGCAGTGGTGGCGAACCTTTGGCACTCCAGATGTTATGGACTACAATTCCCATTAGCCCCTGCCAGCATGGCCAATTGGCCATTCTGGCAGGGGCTGGTGGGAATTGTAGTCCATAACATCTGGAGTGCCAAAGGTTCGCCACTACGGGCCTAGGGCCTAGGCAAATGCTGGGAGATTTTTTGGCAGGGCAGTGCCTAGTGTGGAGTTTGGGGGAGATGTGATGTCATTTCCAGGCAACATTATAGCAATTTCCACCAATCTCTATGGTCAAGACCATAGAGACTAGGGGAAATTCCTAGAGAGTCAATATGGAGGCCATTTCCCACTGATCCTCAATTTCTTGAAGGCGGAGACTGGGGCAAGGGGTGGAGAATCCCTTGCTAGGCCGAGGCTGTTGTGAAGACTACCTGCCCCGCAAAAGCCCTGTCAGGCAATGGCTTCACCTATTTTACTGGAACACAGGGTGGAATGCCACAATGAGGAATGTGACTTAGAAGAGCTGCAGTTGGCAAACATGCACCATGGAGAATAACTGCAGGGGTGTACTGCCTATGGGTTCATGGGGTAACCCATGTCCCCGGGTGCACATAGACCTGGGCGCCGGTACCAGCTCCAGGCAGTAGACCTGGACGACGATGCCAGCTCCAAATGGTAGACCTGGACACTGATGTTGGCTCTGAGCAGTAGACCTGGACACCAGCATGAGCTCCAGGCAGTAGACCTGGATGCCAGCGAGGGCTCCAGATGGTAGACCTGGGCTCTGGACGGTAAACCTGAGCACCTGCCGGCGGGGTGGGGGGGGCGGCACAGAAAATTCAGATTTTGTCTCTGGGCTCCATTTTTCCTAGATATGCCTCTTTATAACTGTACTAAAAATATTCTCCTCTCCTTAATCAACAGGCTGCCAAGTCAAGTGTGGTTTAGAACTGGTTTTTTACAAGGTACTCACCTAAATACAGATGTTTGGTTGCAAAGACATGGGGTCAATTAAGGCTGAGCATGTGTGTTTGTAGAATTGCAATGCACATTTCAGAAGGAGCCAGGTTGCCAACCTTCAAGTGAAACCTGGTGCTCTCCTAGAATTAGAACTGATCTCCAAAAGACAGAGATCAGTTCCCTGGATAAAACAGTGGCTTAGGAGGGCAGACTCCATGCAATCAAATCTGCTCTGAGCTCTGTCCCATCCACAAGTTCTAACCCCAAATCTCTTGCGATTTCCCAAGTTAGAATTGGCAACCCTCCAGCTCAGCTCTCCAGGAGGGACAGCTGGAGCAAGGGAGGAGGAAGTCTCTAGATCTGCATTCGATTTAACACTTTATGATCAATTTGATTGTTGTTGAGTTCATGTAGTAAAAACACCATTCCTAGTAGAAGCTAAGCACAGCCACCCCTAGCTATTATTTGGATGGCAGACCTCCGAGGAATGTTGTGACGCTTAAGCAGACAACTCTGTCTTGAAAATCCCTCCAGGGTCACCTCCTCCTCTTCCTCTTCTTCTTCGACAGCACTTTGGTTGGGGTTTTTTGATCTGACCCATTTTGTCTGGCACTCCTTTGGAAGCAACAGTTGACGAACTGGCACACACTTTTAGTAAAAATAATAAATCACGGCAGGATAGGCTGGGGCTGAAAAGGTCTGGCAAGGGATTGGGTGTGAATTTTGGCGAGGAGAAGAGAAAAATGGAGGGGAGGGGGGAGCAGTTGCAGGTTTGGGAGCTGGCAGGGGGAAAGGGGTGGAGGGGATGCAAAGGGTGTTTAAACAGAGACCCCCTCCACATATGCAGAATAATGAAGAAGAAAGAAGAGTTGGATTTATATCCCTCCTTCCTCTCCTGTAAGGAGACTCAAAGGGGCTTACAATCTCCTTTCCCCCCCACCAACAAACACCCTGTGAGGTAGGTGGGGCTGAGAGAGCTCCAAAGAACTGTGACTAGCCCAAGGTCACCCAGTTGGCATGTGTTGGAGTTCACAAGCTAATCTAGTTCACCAGATAAGCCTCCACAGCTCAAGTGGCAGAGCAAGGAATCAAACCCAGTTCCCCAGATTAGGGTGCACCTGCTCTTAACCATTACACCACACTGGCACTGTCAATCCACTTTCACAATTGTTTGCAAGTGGATTTTGCTATTCTGCACAGTAAAATCCAGCAGCAAAGTTCATTGAAAATAGATTGAAAATGCATTATTCTGCATGTGCAGAATGGGCAGAGAATGGCGGGCTCATAGTGTAAGGCTTTTGGATATAAGACCGTTTATTCAGACATCTTGTGGTGCTGCTACCACACAATAATTACCTACATTACAGGAATGCAGAGACCTCCCTACCAAACTTCAGGTTATAACGCATTCTCAATCCCTTCCCCTCTCCCTGGGCCATCCAGGCCCATCTGCATGGGAATGGAATGCTCATCTTGGACAGCAAGATAAGCAGCGCCCACCTAAGGATTGTTGGTTACCGATTCTGGCCCATACACCCGGGCTGGAGGCATTCCGGCCAAGGCCAGCTGGCTGGGGAGAGGAACTATAGGCTTGAGAACTGCCATCCTTACACTCTGCTTCCCCCAAGAAAACCTCCCCTCTGACTTGTCAGGAAGAGGCTTTGTGAAAAGCAGAAATAAGGGAGGGGCATCAATATTTTTCTGTATATACTCCATTACTGATTATGGGCTGTGAGGAGGGATAGCCAACCCATGGAAACCTTAGATACTGTAGAGATCGATTGCGGGAGAAGCGGGAGTCCGTGAATAGCATCTATTTCAAAGTGCTTGTGGCCATCAATTATAACTGGCGAGGGGTGGCTCCGAGGGTCGTGCCAGGCATCTGAAACGGAGCCTCCTTCTTTGAGCAAGCTGGAATGAAAGACAGGGTGAATGTTACTTAATGAGTTAGGCAGTTCCAAACGAGCAGTAACATCATTGATCACCTTTGTAATCCGAAAAGGGCCCACAACTTTCTTGCCAAGTTTTGAATATTTTGTGCACGCCTCTAAGGTTTTTAGTGGACAAGTAGACGCACGCCCCAACGCGGGAAGGGAAGTGTGAGCGACGGTGGTCCGCCTGAACCTTTTGTGATTCTTTGGGCCTGCTGTAAGGTAGACTGCACTGTTTTCCAACCCTCGGCTAGCGAAGAAATCCATTGTTTGAATTCTGAGGCTGCAGTACCTCTGCAGGCAGCTGGGGCAATGGTGGAAAAGACCGACCAGAAACAATCTCGAACGGGGTCTTTTGTGTGCTACTATGAATGGCATTGTTATACGATACTCTGCAAAGGAAGTAAATTGCACCAATTGTCCTGATGATAGTTAGTATAACAACGTAAATACTGTTCTAACGTTCTGTTCGTCCGCTCCGATTGGCCGTCACTTTGAACGCGGTAGGGCGGCGACCGCTGGGGTGGTTCCCAACAGCTCCAGGAAAAGCCTTCCAAAACTTAGATATGAATTGGGGACCGCTGGGTCGGATACCACCTTGTCGGGAGAGGAGTGTAGGCGATAGACATGTTGGATAAACAACCGGCCAGTTTAGGTGCCGACGGGATGGTGGTGCAAGGAATAAAATGCGCCTGTTTAGAAAAGATCCACCACCACCCATAAAACAGTGTTCCCGTGGCTTTCCGGCAAATCGGGTTATAAAATCCATGGAAATGACCTGCCAGGGTCGAAATGCAACAAGAGGGTTTTAATAACCCATGCGCGCTTTCCGGTATCGACTTGGCTTCCGCGACAGACGAACACCCTTTGATATACGCTTCAATGTCTTTGCGCATGGAGCCACCAGAACTGTCGGCGGGCCAGATGCAACGCTTAAAACCCGGCGCTCCAGCTTGACGGGCATCATGACATATTTCGAGAACCTGCCTCCGGAGAGGAGGTGAGGGATCGCACCAACACCCTCCCTGTTTCCAAACACCATCCTCTAAACGCAGTTGTGAATCCCCTTCCTCCGCCGACAGTTCAGCGGAGGCCTCCTTGAATCCCTGGAGGAAGGGGGAGACGATGTTAGGGATGGTCGGAGGGGAGGAGCCACCGTAGTTTGTGATCGGGTGACAGCTAATCCCAGCTGGGAGGGAGAGAGAACTGTGCGCTGGATATCTCAGAAGCGATGTTTCCGGAGGCGAGACAGCGCATCAGCCAGTTTGTTGCTTTTACCAGGGAAGAAATGGACTGTGAAAGAGAACCTGGAGAAAAAATCGGCCCAACGCAATTGTTTTGCAGACATTTTGAGTGGTGTGGACAGGGCAGCCAGATTTTTGTGATCTGACCAAACCTGGAAGGGGTGTTTGACTCCTTCTAGCCAGTGGCGCCAAACACTCAATGCAGCTTTGATAGCCGCGGTCTCCTTATCCCCCACAGTCCAATTCAGTTCAGCCCCAGAAAACTTTTTGGATAAGTAAGCACACGGTACTAATTTGTTATCTTTATTTTTCTGCAAGAGGGCAGCGCCTAGCGCTTTATCCGAAGCATCCACATGCACGATGAAAGGAAGATCTGGGTCTGGGTGTCTTAAAATTGGTTCTGTAGTAAAAGCTGTTTTTAGCTGCTGGAATGCTGACTGGCATTCTTGAGACCAGAGAAGGGGAGCTCCGGGTTTAGAAGCCTGCGAGTCTTTGCCTTTGGTACGTAGGAGATCGGTGAGCGGTAAGGCAATTTCAGCAAATCGGGGAATAAAGTCACGATAGAAATTGGCAAAGCCTAGGAAGGATTGCAGTTCCTTCCTGTTGGTGGGGGCAGACCATTCAATTACTGCGGCTATTTTTGCTGGGTCCATTTCCAAACCTTCATGAGAGATTCGATACCCCAGATAGTCTATGGAGGAGCGATGGAAACAGCATTTTGACAACTTGACAAAGAGGGAGTTATCTAGTAGGCGTTGTAAGACTTCTCGTACTAGTTTCTCATGCTCCTCAATGTTTTGTGAGTAAATTAATACATCATCTAAATATACGACCACCCCTTTGTATAACAGATCTTGTAAAACTTCACCGATAAGGGCTATGAAGTTTCCTGGGGATACAGCTAATACGAATGGAATTAAATATTCATATTGTCCAAACTTTGTATTCAACGCTCTCAAATGTTCATAGCCTTCCGCACACGTGGACTCTGTAATAAGCCTCTCTTAAGTCCAATTTGGTAAAGATCCGCCCTTTGCCCAATGCATCCAAGAGGTCTTTAATTAAGGGCAAAGGATATTTGTTGGATACGGACACTGCATTCAATCCGCGGTAATCAGTACAAAGTCTTAACGAACCGTCCTTTTTCTTAACAAATAGAACAGGGGCGGCATGGGTATGTTTTGTGGTTCGTCGTATGAATCCGCGAGCCAAGTTTTTATCTAAGAAGGTGCGGAGTTCCTTCTCCTCGGTGGGACTCATGCGATAGATTCTACCTTTAGGTAACTGAGCTCCGGGTTGCAGTAAAATTTTGCAGTCAGTATCCCTATGGGGGGGGGCAATTGGTCGCACTCCTGTTCTTGAAACACTCTGGACAAGTCTTGGATACTGCGCGATTTCCGTGAAGGACCAGGGGCAGACAATACATTTAAAGCTTTAGGACCCATGAGCTCGTTCTCAGTGAGAGGTGGGCTTTCCTCCCCGTTCATGTGATCTCCACAGGGGGGATCCGAGAATTGGAGGATCCGCTCTTTCCATATGATGGTTGGTTCGTGTAAGAGCAACCAAGGCATGCCTAACACAATAGAGTGTTTAGCAACGGGAGCAAGGATGAAACTTATTTTCTCCCAATGGTCGGCACAACGGAGAAATACTGGCTGGGTTTTAAAACGTGCCGGACCTTCACCGCCTAGAGGGCTACCATCCATTTGGGTAAAGGGGATGGGTTTCACCAAGGGGACTCGGTCTAAACCAAGTTCGTTGGCCACTTGTGGTCTCATGAGACAGTGGGAACAGCCCGAGTCCACAAGTGCGGAGGCCAGAATGCGCGTATGTTTACTTGGGTTGCCTAGCGCGGTTAAAATGGTAATGGGAGCACTGCCTTCACTCACCGCATCTGGAGTAGGGTTAATGTCCTCGGGTGCTGCTGACAGGCAGAGCGCTACATCTCCATCCTCGAAATCTTCCTCGATAGCAGCTTTAGACGATCCCTGAGGCGGCGGACCTGATTTACGTGGAGGCTTGGCTGCCACGGTGCGTGTAGTCGGAACTTGGGGTTTTTGTTTCTTCGGGCAGTTGGCAGCCAGGTGGCCAGGTCCCCCGCAGTAAAGGCACAATCCCAAGCGGCGACGGCGTTCCGAAGTGGTTTCAGCTGCGACGGCAGGAGTTGATTTGCGAGTACTTGGTGCTGGTGTTGTGGCAGGTTTTGGGTGCGGACGGGCAGCGACTTGTGATCCCAGTTCGATCCATTTGGCTACTGTCCGCGGGATCCGGATGAGGATAACCGTTTCGCGCAGTTTGATGTCCATGCCTTCGAAAAAGTACTCACATTTCATGCGTTCCGGCCAGTCTTGAGGAAGTTTACTGGCCGCTGCACGAAATTCCCGGGCATATTCAGCGAAAGAACAGTTACCTTGCTGGATGGTTTTTACTGTACGTATAGCAATGTTTTCTGCATCAGGGTCTTGGAAACGAAGGCGTAACGCCTGGAGGAACCCCCCCACTGTGCGAGTGTCATCAGCCTGTAATTCGTAGAGGGTTACGAACCATTCAGCCGCTATGCCATCCAGTACTGATCCAATGTCTCGAACTTTCTCACGTTCAGAACGATATAAATCATCATACTCTTGCATATGGGCATCGAGTTGTAAGATGAAGTAGGGGAGTTTCGATGCAGTCCTGTCAAAACGAGCTGGGATGGGGGGTCTGTAAAATCCTCTCTCAACAGCTCGAGGTGCGTGTTGAGGTTGTTGCTGTAGGTGGCCTGGTGGCTGTAAGGGGTAAAGTGGCGGGGCTGGAGGAACCGGGAGTGGCTGAGGCGCCCTGGGTTGGGGGCCTGCTGGAATCGGGCCTCGAAGTACCGTGCCTCCGGCGGGGAGGGGGACTGTAGGCGCCCGGTAGAAGGTGTGGGCGTTATCTGGAGCCCTTGCCAGTGTAGCCCGCTGTCTTCGCAAATCCTATTCTAGGTCGGCCAACTCTCTTTCCTTACGTGTTAAGGCGTCCTGGTGCGCATGCAAGGCCGCCCTTTCACGATCCAATTTAGCTCGTTCATCTCGTTGTATGGCTGTAGTCAGTTCATTCTGTGTTTGGCTCGTACTGATGCCTTCGCGCTGGCGTTGTAAATCCATTTTTGATTGATCCAGTACTTTGTCATGAACTGTCAGATTCTGCTGGAACTGTTGACGCAACGCTTCTCTTTCGCGATCCAACTCCATTTGGATTTCTGCGCGTTGCTTCTCACGGTCCCGTTGCAGATTTTCGCGTTCCTCTTCCCAGAGTTCGCGTTCGCGCTCCCAGGCAAGTTTGGCTTCACGCAGCAGGGCCACTTCATCGTCCCAACTTTCCTTCAAGGGCATTGGGAACGGGTCAGGGTCGGGATTAAGTTCCACCTCAGACGGACTTCTTTCGATTCCTCCGACCGCTCCACGGAGCTCTTCCATCCGTTCACTTGCTCCCGGCTCTGGAGCCGCAGTTTTAGTATGGAACCCTCTACCGATCATCGATCCGACTCGCGTCATTGTTCCAGCCTCAGCCGTAGTCTTGGGACGCGCCCCGGTACTATGCCACTGCTGCTCCTTGGGGATATCATCAAAGTACTTGTCTAGGAATCTTTCCATGGATTCCTGGGTATCAGCATGGATGGTTGTCAGTCCCAGTTCCTCAGGGACTGGTTGCATTTGGGGTTTGTAATCCACTCGTTGTCGGAGGGAAACAAACCGGTCGACAGGCGCCCGATCCATGGATAATGCACCAAACGTTTCATGCATCTCCACGCGATCGGACCCACCTTGTTCATCCCAATGAAACAAGGGCAAACTTGTACTGTCTCTAGGTCTGGAGAGAGTCACCAGAGAAATCGGGCCATCTCCATCTCCTAGATCCTCGGAATCTGGAAGGGAAGGCTCGAAGCCCTCTATGGGGGCTATCGTGCCTTCCACATGGTCAAGCGTACTCAATCTCTGCATGTCGAAACACCAGAGATCCACTTCGATGTAACAGTAAAGGTTAAAAAGTGATTCCTGTCATAATGTAAGGAATTCCAAAGAGCAGAAATAAAAGGCTTTTGGATATAAGACCGTTTATTCAGACATCTTAGAAAGCACACACACACGACATGACAGGAATGAGACCTCCCGCCCAAACTTCAGGTTATAACGTACTCAATCCCTTCCCCCTCCCTGGGCCATCCAGGCCCATCTCATGGGAATGGAATGCTCATCTTGGACAGCAAGATAAGCCGTCCACCAAGGTTGTTGCCACCGATTCTGGCCCGCCGCCCGGCTGGAGGCATTCCGTCAAGGCCAGCTGGCTGGGAGAGAACCAGGCAGAACTGCCATCCTTACACATAGCCTTGAGTGTTGAATGCAACATAGGGTTAATTTTACACACCCTGATTATGGTTGAGCCCTTAATGTGTCACATAACTGCAGACAGAAACAGTGTGTGGAAAAGAGCGCATTCTTGGCATTGTTGGAAAGGCATGCTTAACTATCACCCCAATAATGTTCCCCAATAAAAATTCCCCTGCACCTGAATGGCCCAGTCTAACCACACCTTGTCAGCTCTTGGAAGCTTAGCAGGGTGGGCGTTGGTTAGGACTTGGATGGGAGACCACCAAGGAAGTCCAAGGTTTAGGGATGCCAGCCTCCAGGTGGGGCCTGGGGATCCCCTGGAATTACAACTCATCTCTAGACAGCAGAAATCAGCTCTGTTGGAGAAAATGGATGCTTTGGGGGTAGTGGATGCAATGGCATTGTACTCCACTGAGATCCCTTTCTCTTCCTGCACCACTCTCAAACCCCCAGGAGTTTCTCAACCTGGCAATTCTATCCCCCCACCCTCAAAAAAATTCCCTGCTGATGGCTACTGCATCAGGGAGGCTTATCTGGCAGCTCTAGCAGGGTTGCTTCATAAAGACATGCAGTGGTGATCTGGCTCTATTTGTCTCTTGCCCTCCAGTGCATAAGTCAGCTGAGCTAGCCTGGCCGCCATTTCCTGAGCTCACTCCATTCCCCCTCACCTGTCTATTGGCAGCATTTCTCTGTTCTTTTATTTGGGGGAGTCAATCTTTGAAGCCTCCGGTATACAAAGAGTAGAGAATCACAGCATGAAGCTGTGAAGCATTGAAGCATCAATTCAACATAGAACAAAAAAGAGAGGGAAAAATCACCTCATCTCAAAAATCACCTCAAAAACCACCAGGGACCATTTCAAGAGGCTGAGCGCAAACAAAAGGGGACAACTGACAATGTTTTACAAATGTTTTTGGAGATTTGTGCAGAAAGGGACACCTACTCATCTGTTTTGATTTTATTTGATTTGTATCCCACATTTCTCCGCAATGGAGACCCAAAGTGGCTCACAACATCCTCCTCTCCTCCACTTGATCATCACAACAACCAGATGAGGTTGGTTTGGCTGAGCACATTTGACTAGCCCAAGGTCACCCAGCAAGCTTCCATAGCAAAGCAGGGGTTTGAGCCAGGGGTCTCCCAGCTCTTTTGCCTAATGCTCTAATCACTGCACCACACTGGCTCTCATGTTTAATTTTTACTGTGTTACCAGCCAGGGTAGTGTGGTGTAAAGAGTGAAATTCTGACACAACAAAATGACTGCTGCAGGAAGTTGTGCCAAACACTCAGAGGAAGCCCAGATAGAAGGGAGAAGAAGTGTTTCCATTCCGTCTTACTAGTTCCCCCTTTTCTCTCTTGCTCTTGTTTGGTTTTGTATTGGTATTGCACTGGTTTTGAAAGATAGAAAAGATTTGCAAGAAAAAATAAGACATCATTTTTCAGAAAACAAGGGAACAATTACAGATGAAATTATTTGGGACGCGTCTAAAGCAGTAATTAGAGGGTATTGTATAGCTAGAGAAGTACGATGGAATAAAGAAATAAATAGGGAAAGGAAAGAATTAATAGAAGGGATTAAAGTTAGAAGGACTCAACTTCAGGATAAATATGATAAAGGAATAAAAAATGAATTAAACAAGTTACAAGTGCAGCTAGACGATTTAGATAAAGCTGAGATGTGGAAAAAGGAAATTTGGGTTAAAAACCAATTTCAAAGAGTGAATATAAATTCAGTGAAAAGACTGGCTAATTATTTGAAAAAGAGGAAGGAGAAATAGAGAATAAAAGGGATAAAAGATGATAGTAATCAATATATAACAGAAAATAAAGCAACAAGGAAGAAATTTGAAGAATTTTATAAAGAATTATTTAGTCAAGTCCAGAATGAAAAATATGATGAGAAACCAAAAAAGGTTTTAACACAGGAAGAGAGAGATCAAATGCAAGAAGCTATTACACAAGAAGAAATAGCAAATGTTATTGAAGATTTGAAAAACAATAAATCCCCAGAATTAGACGGGTTTAATGCCGAGTATTATAAAGAAATGTCCCAGCAGCGTTGAAGGTGTTTAACGCTAAGGTGGCCCAGCACCTTTTGTATGGTATCCCCATCTGGATCCAAGCATGGCACCAGAAATTGGAATGCATTCAATCCAATTTCCTATATAAGATCTTTGGCACCCCACAGTGTGTCCCCTATGGTGTTCTTTGTTTGGAATCAGGGCAACATTTATTAGGCCGTTTCCGCACGGGCAGGAAATGACGGCCTGGAGACAGTAAAAACGCCGTCTCCAGGCCGCCATTCGCACGGGGGGCGCAGCTGCAGCGCAGCCGCCCCGCCCTCGCGCCGCCCGGCTGGCCCGCAGTCGGCGTATTCCCAGAACGCTGGGAAGCGTTCTTTTTGGGAATACGCCACCGTGAAGCCGCTGCCAAGCAAACGGTAGCGGATTCACGCTGCCTCCCCCACCCGGCACTTACCTTGTCCCTGGGCCTCCGGCGCGTCGCCGAGGCCTGGGGACACGCTCCCTGGCCTGCGCCGCTCGAGCAGGCACGCAGGGGCAGGGGGCGTGTCCCCAGGCCTCAGCGACGTGCCGGAGGCCCAGGGAAACGCCGGGGCAGTGGGGCGGCGGGGCTCCGCGGTGCCGGCGTCCCGCCTCCTCCCAGGACCATCCGTGCGGACGGTCCCAGCGTCTTCGGGTCGGCGCAGAATGCGCCGACCCAGCCGTTTCCGCCGCCGTGCGGAAACAGCCTTAGAAACAAGGGCATGAGTTGTAACTTTTAAGTTTTGGCTGCATCTTTGTTTCTGCACTGACCTTAAAACAGTTTGTCCCAGTTAGAAATGAGAGAGCTTCAGCTTTTGAAATGGTGGCTACATATTGAAAAAAAGATCTTTTCCTTGGGCTTCTCTTGGGAGGCCCTACAAATGCTCACCGCTCCGGAGATTTACCATCGCTTAAAGACTAGATTATTTGATCAAGAATATCAATTTCTCCTGAGCAAAGTGCAAAGCTCTTGCTCTCCAATATTCTTTGGGATTATCCCTCAGAAATCTAGCCCTGCTATATACCTGGAACAACTTGTTAATTACAATTGCAGAAGGGTCATGACTAGAGCAAGGTGTAACTCTTTTCCGTCAGTACATCTTCAAGGTCGCTTCTCTAGTATTCCACAAAATGAGTGTTGCTGTCAATTTTGTCCTGATACAACTGATACACTTTCTCATATTCTGCTTCACTGTTCAAAATGCAACAACATCAGAACTGTTTTGAGAACTGTATTACCAACAGGATTTATGCTCCTTTCTGATAAAACAAAAATGGCTAAGCTTCTAAATAACTCTAATGTTGAAATCTCTGAAGATGTTGCTATATTTTTACTCTGTGTACTGCAAGTTGCGCAATAATGATCTTCTTATTGTATTTGGAATTCTTGACACACACTGGTTTTATGCCTAATAAAGGTTTTGGATTTGGATTTGGATTTGGTTAAAGAAATGTCAGAATTATTAATTCCAGAGATGCAGATATTGTTTAACCATATTTTAAGAGGGCAGAGGTTTCCAGAGACATGGAGGGAAACGGAAATAATAACAGTTGAAAAACCAGGACGGAATCCAGAACAAGTAGAATCATATAGGCCAATAAGTTTATTAAACCAAGATTACAAGATTTTTGCGAAAGTATTTGCAAATAGATTTAAAAACATCCTTCCGAAGTTAATTGGACAAGAGCAATATGGCTTTATTAGAGGTAGAGATATTTGTCACCCATTAAGGAATGTATTAAATGTAATAGAACATGGCAAAAAGGAAAAATATGCAATGATAAAGTTAGATGTTTACAAAGCGTTTGATACAGTTAGTCATAATTACTTATTTCAAACTCTAGAAAATTTTCGGTTTGGAAAACAACGTATAAACATTATACGAGAGATTTACAAAGGAGGAAGGGCAAAAATAAGAATTAATGACGGGTGGACAAGAATTGTTAATATTGAAAGGGGAGTGAAGCAAGGATGTCCATTATCACCACATCTGTTTATATTGGCAATTGAATTTTTGGCAGAAAGGATAAATAATAATGGAAGGATGAAAGGTTATAAAGTGAATCAAGAATAAGGTTAAACTTATTTGCAGATGATATTTTAGCAATAACGGTGAATCCAGCTGATACAATGAAAGAATTAAAAATAGTTCTAGACGACTTTCAGAAATATTCAGGATTAAAAGTCAACATGGAGAAAACAGAAATAATGGGGGTTAATGTGGAAAAAGACAATTAGGGAGAGGATTAGTAAAAAAGAAGATTAAATATTTGGGTATTACAATAACACATAGAAAGGAGAAGATGTTTAAATATAATTATGAAGCAAGGTGGAAAAATATTAAAACAAATAAAAGAATGGGATAAGAAGACCTTATCAATGACAGGAAAAATCAAAGCATTAAAAATGTGTATAATGCCGAAAATGTTTTATTTATATTGAACTCTTCCGCTGGAAATTAAGAAGAAACAATTTGAAGAATGGGATAGAAAGCTGAAAGTTTGGGTCTTTAATAATAAAAAACCAAGAATCATGAATAAGATCATATATATGACAAAAAATTCTCTAGGTTGGGGGGATTCCAAAAATGCAAGAATATTATGAAGCATTCCAGATTAAGAGTTTGATGAGTATAAACGAGGATAATATCGAAAAATGGGTTAAGTTTCAAAATGAAATAAACGAAGGAGTTGGTGTACATGGTATTTTCAATAAAGAGTTAAAGAAAGGAAATCAAAAAGCAATAGGACCAAGAAAGGTCTTGCTAGATATATGGGAAAAATGGAGAGGTAAATGGATGCCTGGCACCCTGGATGTGGCACCTTTGGGAACTGTGGTTGGCAAAGAAGGGAAAAAAGTGATTAAAATATTGAAAAGAAAAGGAATTCAAACTGTGGCAAATTTGATTAGGGAAGGAGGATAAATTACGTTACAAAATTTTATAGAGATAGGAGGAAATGAGAACTGGTTAGTTTTGAGAGGCATTTGGGAAAGGATAAAGGTTTCACGGATAAAAGGAGAATGTATAATGTCGAAATGTCTGGAACTATATGGAAAATGCAAAGGGAAAATTCTAGGGCATATATATAAATATATGGTAGATGATAAGGAATTCATGATAAGAACATTGAAACAAAAATGGGAGAAGGAAGGATTTCTAGACATTGGTAATATTGAAAAATTAACAGACAGTTGGAAAAATATAAAGACTGAGAAATATATGGTTAGAAAGAAAAGTGATATTAAAATGGTATAGAACACCAAAACAACTAGCATACATGCTAAAAGGACTTAGTTCAAAATGCTGGCACCGTGGAGACCAAGAGGCATATTATAGCCATATGTGGATAGAATGTGCAGAAGTAAAAAAAAATTGGACAATTGTATTGTTATATATCGAGAAACTGGTGAAGATAAATATTGATTTAAATAACGACTTAATGTTCATGGGTGTAATGGAAGACAGAAGGGTGGATAAACAATATAGTTATATGTATAAAATAATGATTAAAGCAGCACATACAACAATAATCTTGGGCTGGAAAGAAAAGAAAAAATGGACACTTCAGAAATGGTTAGAATATATCTGGGAACAAGTGACACTTGATATTTTCAATATATTAACCAAAAATAAGAAGGTGGCAAGGTAAACAGCATGAAATTTTGAAGATATGGATAATATACATGGACTGGATGAAAGAAGCTCGAGTCAATGAAGAAATATGGGAGAAGAGGCTACAGAGAATGAACTTACTGCTGTTTGTGTGACAAAACTATGAAGAAGAAGTAATGGGGGGAGGGAGAAAATGGGGAAAAAGTATTGTTTGAAAATGTATGAAGAAAGAAATTACTATAAACTGTAAAATTCAAATGATACAATAAAAATATTTTTAAAAAGATATTGCACTGGTTTTGAGAGACAGCGTGGTGTAGTGGTTACGAGCCATGGACTCTAATTTGGAGAACTGGGTTTGATTCCCTACCACTTCACATGAAGCCTGCTGGGTGACCTTGGGTTAGTCACAGTTTTCTCAGGACTCTCTCAGCCCCACCTACCTCACAAGGTTATGGGCAGGGGAAGGGAAGGAGTTTTGAAGCTGCTCTGAGCTTCCTTAAAGGTAGAGGAAAGGACCATATAAAACCTCCTCCTCCTCCTCCTCTTCCTCCTTTTAAAAAAAACAAAACCTGAGGTAAAATACGGAAATGGCCCTTGAAGAAACTTGGCTGTTCAGCTCATGTAAACTTGTATAAAAGTTGAATGACTCCTGAGTACCTGGAGAGGCTAGCTAAGCCAAACAAATCCCCAGCGACTGCATCTGCTGAGAAGAACGCAGTGCCACCTGAACTGTGAGCATGAAAACTGATTCCCTCTGGAATTTGCTGGACAGCTTAACTAGATTGAACGTAAGCACAACGGCACGTGAATGCTCTGGTCATTTTTTTAAATGGCCTGTTTCAATTGCATCTAAGAGGGTTGATCCTTTCCTTTCCTTCATTTTCTACTGATCCTCGCTTTTTGCAATTTGCTCTTTCCCGGGATCTCTGCAGTTCCAAGTCTTTTCCTCCCCAGGTCGGACACAAACAGATCTAAGTCCTCAGCTCTTGTAAGTGTTCATCCCAGGGCCACACGAGTGTATCAAGAGAAGCATCTCATCATGCATTACCCGCCCAGATGACAGCCTGACATTTTAGCTCCACAACATTTGCCTATAATTAGTCGAATCAAATGCAACACAGGGAAGGGATCCATTTTGCCACATGCATTATCGTAATGCCTTTAAATAAGATAATTGATTATGCCTCGGCATAAGAAAATGAAATATTCGGTATAATTAAAACCGGCATTTGGATTCTGGTGCACTGACAGGTGAGATTGTGTGACATTTTTATAAAAGGCTTAGGAGTGAAACGTGCGCCCACACAGGCAGACTGCGACAAAGTTTTGAAAATGATTTCTCTAGAGGAGCACTTGAAGCTTATTTCGTGCATCTATTTAGGACAGTGACTCCTCTGGGTCATATTCCATGATGTACACCAGCTCCTAAAAACAGTAACCACAAACCATACAACCGTAAGCACAGTTACACTGTTCTCTCTCTCTCTCTCCCTCCCTCCCTCCCTCCCTCCCTCTCTCTCTCTCTCTCTCTCTCCCTCCCTCCCTCCCTCTCTCTCTCTCTCTCTCTCTCTATCTATCTATCTATCTATCTATCTATCTATCTATCTATCTATCTATCTATCTATCTATCTATCTATCTATCTATCTATCTATCTATCTGTCTGTCCAGAGGGGGGCAACCAAAATGGTAAAAGGTCTAGAATGCATGCCCTTCAAGGAGAGACGTGGGGAGTTGGGGATGTTTGGTGAAAGTTAAGAGGTGACATGATAGCCATGTTTAGATATTTGAAGGGATGTCATGTAGGTGAGGGAGCAAGCTTGCTTTCTTCTGCCCCGGAGACTAGGACCATGAGTCATGGGTTCAAGGTGAAGGAAAAGAGATTCCACCTAAACATCAGGAAAAACTTCCTGACAGCAAGGGCTATTTGATAGTGTGTCAAACCTCAGATCTGGAAATCACGGAAACTGTAGATTGGTTCTAAAGCCTTTATTGCAGAGCATAGGTAACATCGTAAAAAGCAAACCCACTACCCATATCCCGTTGCCCCCTCCCACAGAGCCAAACGGCTCATACTCCTCTCTACAAATTACAAAGCATTTACTACAAAGCATTGCGAACCTGGGAACAGTTCACACCTTCCTTTGATAAGATCTGTGTCCGGGACCTTGGGGAACCGAGGGGAAGACACCGGACTTTCGCCCCATATCAGAAGATGATAAACCGCCTCCCCTGGCCCCGACATGCCATTTGGCACTGACAGGCTCAGTCCTGACACAGTGGAATGCACTACTTCAGAGTGTGGTGGAGTCCCCTTCTTTGGAGGCTTTTAAAGAGAGGCTGGCTGGCCGTCTGTCAGGAGTGCTTTGATGGTGTGTTCCTGCATTGCAGGGGGTTGGACTTGATGGCCTTGATAGAATCAACTCTATCACATTTTCTTACACATGAAACAAACAAAACATGCAAACCTAAAGAAACCACAACCCACTACTCATCATGTTTTGACTTTCAGCCATCTCATCCTTGATTAAAAAGTTAACTCCAGGTTCATGCATCTATATAATTAAGCCAGTAATTCAACAATTATTTCTTAAGTGGATCCTAGTGTTTGCAATCGACTGTTTTCTTTAGCTTTCAAACACTGCCACTGCTGCTCTATTTGAAGAGGTTTGCAAAAGAACCAGATGCCGTTGGCCATTGCCTTCCTCTGCAGAGTCTTCCTTGGTGGTCTCCTATCCAAGGTTTATGGTGACCTCAGCAAGGGGTTTTCAAGGCAAGTGAGAAGCAGAGCTGGTTGGTCATTGCCTTCCTCTGCAAAGTTTTCCTTGGTGGTCTCCCATCCAATGTTTATGGCAACCCCAGCAACGGGCTTTCAAGGCAAATAAGAAGCAGAGCTGGTTGGCCGTTGACTGAGGTGGTTGCAGAGTCTTCCTTGGTGTTCTCTCATTCAAGCACTAACCCTGTTTAGCTTTCAAGATTTTATGAGATCGAGCCACCTTCCCTCCTGGCATTGGTCTATTGAGGGTTAGTGTGGTCTTCTTTGACTAGCAGTGATTGTCCAAGATCTCAGGCAATGTCTTTCATCCAGGATCTTTTGAAGTTGTGAAAACCAGCACCTGCTGGAAATTTCTCCTTTATACAATCATCAGTGGATACAAGAGCCCAGACTCTCTTTTCGCCTGCATATTCAAGGCATCAGGTAGCAATCTCCCCAACTCCACTCAACCCCAGAAACGAACTGTTCTGCTACTCTGTTCTGCTACTTTGCCTCTTCCGCACTGGCCAATAAACTCAGGTTAAGGACGGTAAAAAACCCATTTTGTGGGAGAACTTTACACAAATCCCGCCCCTAAAGCGAATCTGCCCCATGTTATTTCCTCCAAACTGGGTTTTTTGGAAAATTGCACTATCTGCAACTCTTTTGAAAAATCCCAGGTTGTAGCTGCTTGTGAGCGAACAGTTGGGCAGGAAGCACTTTATTCAGCTGCGCTTTCCTTTTAAAAATTTACTGGCTTACATCTGTGCAGCCACGCAGATGCAAAGGGTCATATTGAGGTATTGTGAGAGGTCGGCATGGCTGTGGGGATTCATCTGTGCATGTCTGTGTAGCGACACATTGGCAGGTGGTAAATAAAAAAATGACGCACCTCCGTGCAACAGCAACCCACATTATTTCCATGAGCTCCAATTGCTGCCTGCACGGATGCATGCAAATGTAAAAACAGGAAAGTGCGTTACTTTATTTATTTATTTTATTTATAATCAGTTTTATATACCACCCCTCCCCCGAAGGGCTTTGCGCGGTGAACAACACAATAACAACACATAATTATCACATTAAAACCCCATGTAAAACAGCAGATTAAACAAAATTACATCTCATCCAGCATAAAATTTCGTAAAACTTCATAAACCCACCCTGGAAGAAACAAAATCAGAGAGCTGAGGGCCCCATAGAAATTAAGGGGCCCAGAGTGTAAAAGGGGGAGGAGAAGGGCGCACATCAGCGACCGGCCCCTCCAAACGCTCGGTGGAACAATTTGGTCTTACAGGCCCTGCGGAACTCTCCAAGATCCCGCAGGGCCTGGATAGCTGGTGGTAGAGTGTTCCACCAGGCAGGGGCCAGGGCTGTAAAGGCCCTGGCCCGGGTAGAGGCCAGCCGCATCATCGAGGGGCTAGGGACAACCAGCAAATTGGCCTCTGCCAAACGCAGAGGCCGCACAGGGACATATGGGGTAAGACGGTCCCGAAGGTACGAAGGTCCCAGGCCGCGTAAGGCCATAAAGGTAAGTACCCCGACTGCAACCTGCTAAACCTTTGCTGTGCAGAAAGGCCCTATGTGAATTTCACTTAACTGATTATTGGAATATGCTAGCTTTGAAACGACGCAGAGCCCTCTCTTCTGGAGGCAATTCTCAGGTGCGAAGGATTCTGCTCCAAGCAGGAAATGAGATGGTCGTGTCTGGGACGGATGCAGCTTGTCTACAGTCTGTATTGCAAAACCAGTCAAAGGGACCCAAAGAGAGCTATTGCAGAACCATTAGCATACCACGAGGCCTCAACCTGAAAAAAGCAAGCTTTCTGTGGGTTTAATGTACTCACTTAGAGTGGATGTCTCTTGCCACATCTCTGTATGATTTACTGCTCTGGTCTTGTCTCTGTCCAATCGGCCACTCCTGGTGATTTAATTGCATTTATGCAGCGGGGGTATTGGATTATTTATTTTTGGTGCAGAGATGAAGCAGAATTGTTCATGCTCAATGTATTGCTGGAGGCTTTTGCAGCTGGAATCAACTGAGGTTTGTGGGTTTTTCAGGGTGTGTGGCCACGGTCAGGTAGTTTTTGCTCCTAGCATTTTGCCCACATCTATGGGTGGCATCTTCAGAGGCATGTCACGGTAATATGTGTTTCTCTCAGAGACAGAACAGGCTCTTCATGCTCAGTTTCCCACAATTTTGAGGCTGCAAATGGAGTCTCTGCCTGAGCCACTGGCCGTTCCTCCTTCCTGCCAGTCTTTGCAGGTTCCACTGTGTGATTAGACCCATAATTATTTTGGCCATGGCTGCACTATTGAATGACTCTTAATGGCAAGGTGCAACACAACTGCCTGCAAAGAAGACATGCTCAGAACATTGACTCACGAAAAGACACAACGGAGAGATTCCTTTGAGTACACATTCGTATCACACTCAACCCTTTTTGTGTGTCAGAGTGAAGTTTCAATTTGCAAAAAGCTATAGGTGGCTCAGAAATTTGGGAGAAAATCTCTTTAATCTGACTTGGGTCAGAAAGCAAACTTCCCCCAAATGTGGCAATCGGCCAGATCCAGTACCCAAGCCGGCCCCATCTGCCAAATCGTCTAGAGGAACAATGCTCTCCTTGATCAATCGCATCTTCATTAATTGCCAGGCAACAGTTTTCAAAACAGCAGGCTTCAAGCACGCGGCTTCAGTGGTGACGGACAACCCCCCCCCCCCCCCCGCTTTTTCTCTGGGACTCATTCCCAAGATGCCCTTTGAGCACCGTTAAGAAATTGCAAACTGTAAACTTTATTTACAGTGTGCGTAAGGAGAGGAAATGGGGAACCCTAAATATGAAATATATAGTTATCAGCGACTCTAATGCACAAGCAGATAAGAACACAGCTAGGTAATGTCTGATAACTAATAGCCAATAAAAGCCAGCATTCCATTTTCCCCTCTGAAATCCGTGTACAGCCTGTGACCGACCAGCTTTGGTGTGTTTATGTATGTCTGTGTGTCTGTGTGTGTAAAAGTCCTAAGTTTGGGAAGGACTCTGGCAAGGGTAGATTGAGTGGTAAGCTGCAGTATGGCAACCCAAGTTTTGCTCACGACCTGAGTTTGAACCCAACAGCAGTCAAGTTCAAGTAGCTTTCTCAAGGTTGACTCACCCTTCCATCTTCCTGAGCTTAATAAAATGAGTATCCAACCTGCTGGGGATGAAGCATCAATGACTGAGGAAGGCAATGGCAAACTGCCCTGTAAACATTGCGATGTGAAATCATCCCATGGGTCAATAATAATGAAAAAGAAGAGACAGAGGAAGAGGAAGAAGAAGAAGACAAAGAAGAAGAGGAAGAGGAGGTAGAGGAGGAGTTTGGATTTATACCCCAACTTTCTCTTCTGTAAGGAGACTCAAGGTGGCTTACAAGCTCCTTTCCCCACAATAGACACCTTGTGAAGTAGGTGGGTCTGAGAGAGTTCTGAGAGAATTCTGACTAGCCCAAGGTTACCCAGCAGGAGTGCAGGAGTGTGGAAACACAAAAAATCTGGTTCACCAGATAAGTCTCTGCCACTCAGGTGGAGGACTGGGGAATCAAACCCAGTTCTCCAGATTAGAATTCACTTGCTCTTAACCACTACACCACGCTGACCCTGTTCTAGCCCAGAGCACTACCTTTACCATTTGCCAGGCAAGGGACAAATGACTCAAAATTCCCCAGTGAGCTTCCATAGCAGATTGAGGATTGGCACCTAGATCTCCCAGATCCACGCCTGACACTCTGACCACTACACTATACTATTTCCCCCTGGAACCATGTCAGGAAATCATCAATTATGCAATGTAATAAGAGAAGCTGATCTGAGGATCATGGCTGAGATATGACTGTGATATGGCAGCCAGGAAAGCCAATGCAATTCTGGGATGCATCAATAAGAGCATAGTGTCTAGATCGAGGGAAGTAATTGTATCACTCTCCTCGGCATTGGTCAGACCTCACCTAGAATACTGTGTTTAGTTCTGAGCATAGCAATTTAAGAAGGATATTGACAAGCTGGAATGGGTCCAGAGGAGGGCAACCAAAATGGTACAAAGTCTGGAATCCATGCCCTACATAGGCAGCTGAGGATGTTTAGTCTGGAGAAGAGAAGGTTAAGGGGGACACGATAGCTATGTTTAAATATTTTTTTTTGAAGGGATGCCATGTCAAAGAGGGAGCAAGCTTGTTTTCTGCTGACTCAGAAACTAGGACATGGAGTAATGGATTCAAGGTGCAGGAAAAGAGATTCCACCTAAACATTAGAAAGAACTTTCTGTCAGGGCTGTTCAACTGTGGAATACACTACCTTGGAGTGTGGTGGAGTCTCCTTCTTTGGAGGTTTTTAAACAGAGGCTGGATGAACATATGTCGGGAGTGCTTTGCTTATGTGTTCCAGCATGGCAGGAGGTTGGGCTTGATGGCCCTTGTGGTCTCTTCCAACTTTATGATTCTATGACTGCATATGACTGGAAACTTCTTGCCAAGGACATAGGAAAGGGAGGGTTCTCGGGTTCAACCCCTCGCATTACATGTCTGAAGCTTCGCACCCGTTTTGTGCGGTTTTTGTATTTTTAGTGTTTTTTCAATTTTTGGCCTGTAGGGGGTGCTGGTATTAGACTAGAAGCACCAAAATTTGAGTGATTTGTTGGGAGACTATCCTGATGATATTACCCATGTTTGGTGAGGTTTGGTTCAGGGGGTCCAAAGTTATGGACTCCCAAAGGGGGTGCCCCCATCCCCCATTGTTTCCAATGGGCGCTAATATACGATGGGGCATCACATTTGAGGGTCCATAACTTTGGCTCCCATGAACCAAACTTCACCAAACCTGGTTGGTATAAGTAGGAGGGTCTCTTGCTGATTCCACCCAGGTTTTGTGAAGTTTGGTCCAGGGAGTCGAAAGCTATGGACTCCCAAAGGGGGTGCCCTCATCCCCCATTGTTTCCAATGGGAGCTAATAGATGAGGGCTACAAATTTGAGGGTCCATAACTTTGGCCGCCATGAACCAAACTTCACCAAACCTGGGTGGTATAAGCAGGAGGGTCTCCGAAAGATACCCTGAAATTTTGGTGCTGCTAGCTTAACAATTGCACCCCTGACAGCAGGCACCCCCAAATTTCCCCAGATTCTCCTTTTAAATCCACCCCCTTCGGCATGGATTTAAAGGGAGAATCTGAGGTCCCTCGTTTAAATATTGAAAGTGATGCTGTTTAAGGGTAAGGGATAATCCACCCCAAAACAACATCACTTTCAATGTTGTTTTAACTGGGGACCCCAGATTCTTCCTATAAGGAGAATCTGGGCTCCCCAGTTTAAACACCATTGAAAATGATGCTGTTTGGGGGTGGATTCCAGCATCACAGCGGCTGCCCATTGGGTGGGCAGGGGCGCAAAACTCAGATTTTGCACCGCCTCCATTTCCCTAGCTATGCCTCTGCCCAGAGGGGAGGGCAGAAGGGACCGCTGGCTGGGAGCCCAGCCAGTGGGGGGGAGGGGAGTCTGGCCCCCCTGGCTTTTATAAGCACTGAGGCTAGTGGGCAGGGCTTGGGGAGGTGTGGCCTTGCCCCCAGGGGTGGGTGAGGGAGTGGCCCTGCCCCCGAACCCTCCCATAAAAAAATCTGTACCTACGTCCCTGCTTCTTGCCCTACAGTTAGAGAAGGCCCTGCTTACTTGTTGGACCAGAAGTCGAGGGGTTAACATTTTATGCGCTTGGGTTAAACCTCCCTTTGTTTCACTGCCACTCTCACTTGTTTCAACTGGCTTTTTTAAAAAACAGCAACAACAACACACCACTTTTAAACAAATGGTATAAAGAGCCAACTAACACACAGTGCTTTTGCCGCTGTGTCGGACTCCCTGAAGAGTCAGGCTCACCACATTGCAAACCACAGCTCCAGGCATGCTGCATAATGGCCTAAAGAACACACCATAAAGCCAGCTAATGCAAGATAGAGCAGACAATCAGTTTGGAATAGCCCCCTTGAACCCCCCCCCCTCCCCGGCCAATAAATGCACTTGCAAAGAATGTTGATGCTAAAGGCTCCGCTTGGCCTAAAGCTGGTCCCCTCTTGCAATTTTTTCCAGGCAAGGAGTCGCAAGGATGGGCGCAATGAATATGGGAATATGGGAGAATGCAAAGGAGAAATGGGACCTCTCTGCCCCCTTCCACACATGCAGAGTAATGCTTGTAATTCAATCCACTTGACTCTGCTCTGATATGGATGGCCTAGGCTACTCGAATCTTGTCAGATCTCAGAAGCTGAGCAAGGTCTGTCCTGGCTAGTACTTGGATGGTAGACCACCAAAAAAGTCCAGAGTTCTTTGAAGAGCCCGGCAAGGGCAAACCACCTCTGAATGTCTCTTCCTTTCAAAACGTTGCGGACTTGCCATAAATTAGCCCTGACTTGATGGCAAAAAAATTCCATGATATCGCTTTTTGTTAGAGGAAGAGCATTAGACCAAGTGTTTTTTTTCATTTTGCATGACCAATTGTCAGCTGAAGCCAGCAAAGGATTCTTGAATGAATCACACAAATTTCAGTCGCTGTAATTATTTTATCTCTTCATTTTTCTCCTGCTTCTTGACAAAAAAAGTCCCCAAAGAGCCTCCGCTTCTTCTTTTGTAAATGTATTTTTTTTCCTTTTGTAAATGCATAATCTAGCACTAAACCTGTCAGCAAACTTGAGAAGGGGTGTATGCAAATTGGTTCCTTTGCATAATTGCAGGTAGCGGAGTTTGCCTGGAGTTTGATCTTTCCAAAGGGCAGATTGCTCATAGCCTCCTCCTCCACCAGTTATTGACAGAGAAGAGATCAGAGAAATCAGGGCTAAACAACTCTCTGCCATGACGAGGACTAGAACGTTATTAAACTGCAGCCCAAAAGCAGGGGTGGGCACTGAGGTGGCCGGGAATGGTGCTGCAAAGGTGGCGTGTAAGTTTGAACCCTTCCAGCCAGCTGAATCGATCCATAGGACAGGCAAAAGTGTGGCGTAAGTCTGCAGGGCTGGGGGCCAGTGTTCCCAAGCTACAGAGCCAGCATGGTGTAGTGGTTAAGAGCAGGTGTACTCTAATCTGGAGAACCGGGTTTGATTCCCCACTCCGTCCCTTGAGCTGTGGAGGCTTATCTAGGGAACCAGATTAGCTTGTGCACTCCAACACATGCCAGCTGGGTGACCTTGGGCTAGTCACAGTTCTTCGGAGCTCTCTCAGCCCCACCCACCTCACAGGGTGTTTGTTGTGATGGGGGAAGGGAAAGGAGTTTGTAAAGCCCTTTGAGTCTTCTACAGGAGAGAAATCCAAACTCCTCCTCCTCCTCCTCTTCTGCGCAGCTCCTTGTCAGCCGGAGCTTCTGGGTTTGCCCACTGGGGACCTGTGGAGCAGCAGGAGTTTGCCATGTTTGTACCCTCTGCCCGCATGGGTGCCTCTTTACCAGAAGGGGAAAATACTTTGCTGCAGGCCTCTGCTGCTTCCACAGCTCAATCACACACGCCCTATCTGAATAGGGCTGCCCATGACCAACTAGATGAGATGTTTGGATATCTGAGAATGGATCTTCCAATCCATGAGTATGCTGTCGTGGTTAGAGTGTCAGACTAAGGACCGGAAGATCCAGGTTCGAATCCCCATTCTGCCATGGAAACTCACAGGGCAACCCTGGACAAATCTCAGGCTCTCAGTCTAACTCCTTCTAATCTCTCTCCTGTTTTCTTCTTCTTTTTCTCTCTCCTGTTAACCACGCTCTTCCAAACTTTCTCTCTCCTGTTTCACTCCATAGTTCTTTCTCCCCCACCTCGCTTTCAACCTCTCTCTCCTGTTCTGCTCTATGGTTCTTTCTTTTCCTCACTCCTCCAATCTCTCCCTTTCTTTCTTCTGTTTTTTTTCTTTCACCCTTCCCCAACTTTTGTTCTGATTGGAGCTTATTTGATTATACTTTGATGCATGTTCAGAGATATGAAAAGTGATTGAATATATAAAAGTTCCTGCGCAGCGGGCCTACCCGAAACAACTGAACACGTGCTCCTTCATTGTAAAGAGATTTGCCAGGCAGTCCTATCGGTTTAGCTTTCTTGAGGGGCCATCTCTTGAAGAGAAGTTTCAAGGTGAGATCAGACAAAGGAAATAGTTCTTCTATACTTGCTTAGTGACCATCATCCCCACACTACTGAATCAGTTGCCAGGTTTTTAACAAAGGCACTTGGATCAAGGGTGAAACCTTTGTGTAAATTTTAGTCAATTGGTTTTAACATAATTTGTATTTTACCACTTTTTATATGCCATTAAAGGTATTGTATTTGTATTTGTTTGAATATATAAAAGGTCTGTTTTAAAACAATTCATCCTTTTTAATTGAGCAGCGTTTTTATAGCCAATTTGAAATTATAACAACAGTTGAAGGATTGGTGAGTTAAACATACAGCAACCTATAACGGGCATTCAAATTTTCCACACATTATCAGCATTTATTTTGAATTGCCAACTGCCTTGTATTCAATGGCAGAAAGGTGATAGATTGATGGACCAAATAATTTTTTTAAAAAAAAATTGTAGAAATGCATCGAACTTTAGAGGCACAACGAAATGAGTCTGCAGTAGCAGCTGCCAAGCCACAATTGAGGAATGTCTTGCTGATGAAGGTGTATATCCATGGCACAGAATGGAAAGCTGCATTACTTCAGTCCACATTTTGTCATGACCTGAGTTCGAGTACAGCAGAAGTTGGTTTTAAGCAGCCAGCTCAGCGGTGACCCAGATTTCCATCTTCTGAGGTTGGTAAAATGAGCCCCCAACCAGATGTGTTTTTGCACTCCTAAATTCCTGCTGAGTGACCTTGGGCTAGTCACAGTTCTCTCTGGACTCTCTCAGTCCCACCTGCCTCACAAGGTGTCTATTGTGGGGAGAGGAAGGGAAAGGAGCTTGTAAGCCACCTGGAGTTTCCTTGCAGAAGAGAAAGGTGGGGTATAAATCCAAACCCTTCTTCTTCTTCTTCTTCTTGTAAGCCCCTTTGAGTCTCCTGCAGGAGAGAAAGGGGATATATAAATCCAAACTCCTCCTCCACTCCTCCTTCTTCCTAATAAACATCATAATATGACATCACCCACAAACAGATCTTACTCGCAAACACATCTTACCTTGACATGGCTCTGAAGATGCCAGCTGTTGATGCAGACAAAAACTACCAGACCACGGCCTTGCATCCTGGAAAACCCACAGTTGATTCCATCTGTGAAATACAATACAATTTCTTGCACTGTTTGGCACACCTCCTGGTTTTTTGGTGTTAAGTGTGTTGGTGTATATGTTACTGATTTACTGCGTGTAGGGATAATGGTGGTGGAGAGTGCTGTCAAGTCATAGCTGACTTATGGCGACCCCATAAGGTTTTCAAGGGCTCAATCCCTGTTGTTTTTCTGGCTGGTCTGAGCTTTCCTGAGAGCCAGCATGCTGTAGTGGTTAAGAGCAGGAGCACTCTAATCTGGAGAACCGGGTTTGATTTCCTGCTCTGCCACTTGAGCTAGGGAGGCTTATCTGGTGAAACAGGTTCGTTTGTGCACTCCAACACATGCCAACTGGATGATCTTGGGCTAGTCACAGTTCTTTGGAGCTCTCTCAACCCCACCCCACCTCACAGGGTGTTTGTTGTGAAGAGGAAAGGGAAAGGAGATTGTAAGCCCCTTTGAGCCTCATTACAGGAGAGAAAGGGGGTGTGTGAATCCAAACTCTTCTTCTCCTTGGAGGTCTCCCATCCAAATACTTTCCAGGATTGAGGTTGCCAGGGCATGACTGCCCCAACGTCACCCAGCAAGCTTCCATGGCACAAGCGGGAATTTGAACCTTGCTTTCCCACCTCTTAGTCGCACACCTTAACCACTACACCATGCTGGCTGTCCATTCATTCCTAAGATTGCCCTAAGTCAGAAGCAGCTTGATGACATATAACATGCACACATTTCAATAGAAGAAGAGAAGAGTTTGGATTTGTACCCCACCTTTCTCTCCTGCAAGGAGCCTGAAGGTGGCTTACAAGCTCCTTTCCCTTCCTTTCCCCACAACAGACACCTTGGGAGGTAGGTAGGGATGAGAGAGCTCTGAGAGAACTGTGACTGGCCCAAGGTCACCCACCAGGAATGTCAGAGTGCGGAAACACATCTGGTTCACCAGATAGGCTCCGCCACTCAGGTGGAGGAGTGGGGAATCAAACCCAGTTCTCCAGATTAGAATCCACCTGCTCTCAACCACTACACCACCCTGGCTCTCAAGTCTGGCTCTCAAATCCACAGCTTTCAAGGATTCTAGCCATGCTGTCTTAAATCCCTTAATGAATTTTATTTTCTTTAAAAAAGGGTAAAAGTTGACTAGCGAGGAGTGTTTCACTGCAAGAGCAGGGTTCTGCGGTAGAAGAGTTGATTGAAAGAGCTGCCATTCTCATGTGGCGCTTTGAATTGCTGGAGGGTTGCCCCTAGTTACGCACATGGCTTTCCTCTCCAGCGGAACGAGACGTTCTTAGTTTGTGCTTCAGTCAAGCTGGGGACTTGGGTCTTCCTGCTTTAAGGAAGCAGGAACAGGGCTTTGCTAATAACTCCACAGAGGTGAGTTAAGTGTCTCAGCGGGCTACAGGATTCATTATTCGTTGCTAGGGAATATACATCTCTCGGCTGACGGTGTGCAGCCTCCACCTGGGAAAGGCTTCTGTCTTTCCTCGAGATGCCGGGATCATCTCAGCCAGGCCGATGACTTGCTGTCAGTCATATGATCCCCCCCCCCCTTCAAATTTTGGCACACTCACCCTGCCAGCTCCCAATGAATCATCCCATTATACTCCCATTCTCCTTCCTCGCCCAGATCCCTTTCTAAAAGGTCTCTAAAATGCTTTCTGTGGCATGAATTAATTGCAGTTCCCAACACCCCTGCAAAAGTTACTGTGTATTGTTTGACAGACGGAGAAACCAGATCTCCAAATGGGGCATGCGCGTATGCAGTGAGTCACTTTCAGAGGTGGGAAGAGAACTGTGGAATACTAACACCAAGTCCACCACTTTCCAAGGGGGGCTGTTATGTTTTTTGCATCCGAGGCCCATGTTTCAGTCTTAGCTCATGCCTGGATGGCAAGGTGACACACAATAGGATGGAGATCAAACAAGGTCTACTGGTGAGGGGCCGAGACTCAGTGGGAGAGCGTCTGCTTGGTAGGCATAAAGTCCCAGGTTCAGTTCTCACCCCCTCCAATTAAGAGAGATCCGGAGGTGTGTGTGTGCTGTCAAGTCACAGCTGACTTATGGCAATCTTGTAGGGTTTTTAAGGAAAGTATTGTGGGTTGCCCCCTGGGAAGCGAGGAGTCCTCAAGGGAAGAGCAGGGCCAGGAAGAAGAAGAAGAAGAAGAAGAAGAAGAAGAAGAAGAAGAAGAAGAAGAAGAAGAAGAAGAAGAAGAAGAAGAAGAAGAAGAAGAAGAAGAAGAAGAAGAAGAAGAAGAAGAAGAAGAAGAAGAAGAAGAAGAATGAGGAGGAGGAGGAGGAGGAGGAGGAGGAGAGTTGTATTTAAATCCCCCTTTCTCTCATGTAAGGAGACTCAAGATGGGTTACAAGCTCCTTTCCCTTCCTCTCCCCACAACAAACCCCCTGTGATGTGTGTGGGGCTGAGAGACCTCCAAAGAACTGTGACTAGCTCAAGGTCACCCAGCTGGCATGTGTTGGAGTGCACAAGCTAATCTAGCTCACCAGATAGCCTCCACAGGTCATGTGGCAGAGCGGGGAATCAAACCCGGTTCTCTAGAGTGCACCTGCTTTCAACCACTTCACCAGGCTGGCTCTCAGGAAAGCTCAGACCAGCCAGAAAACCAACAGGGGGTGACCCTGGAGCAGCCATAGCCCCCTGCAGGATGACCAGCAGAAAGGGAAAGGAGCTTGTAAGCCATCTTAAGTTTCCTTACATGAGAGAAAGATGGGATATAAATCCATCTCCTCCTGCTTCTCCTCTTGGTGCTGACCCTGGAATTCCTGACTTGGCTTTCTTGGGTTGCAGACTTCTGTCATTGGTTCCCTGCTTCTCTCCAGGTATAGCTCCATCCTGTAACCTCAAAGTCCTGGCCACCAGCCTAAGTCAGAACAGTAAGAGATGTTCACAGCTGGTTTGCCATTGCTTGCCTCTCCATGGGCTGAGAGAACTGTGACTGGCCCAAAGTTACCCATCAGGCTTCACGTGGAAGAGTGGGGAACTGAACCAACTTCTCCAGCTTAGAGTTTGCTACACCACACTGGGATTTGCCATTGCCTGCCTCTGCATGTCCCATCTTAACCTTTGCTTCTCCAAACATCCCCAGCTCTCTAAGTCTCTCCTTGTAGGGCATGGATTCCAGATCTTTGACCATTTTGGTTGCCCTCCTCTAGACCCATTCCAGCTTGTCAATATCCTTCTTGAATTGCGGTGTCCAGAACTGTACACAATATTCCAGGTGAGGTCTAACCTTTTATAGTATTTTCCTTCATCAGTGAAATGAATGGGGTCTTTTTCATTCCCTTGGAAATAAATGCTCATGCCTAGATATTTACCCATGAAAAAATAGAAATGACACTGGAAACTTCAAATTCTGATGTGACAGCATGGTCAGTTTCAGCACCCTGGACAGCCCCACAGGTTTCAAGAGTTCATTCCCAACCTACTACCCCTGTTCCTTGCGCTCATTCACCACTGTGGGGCATTCCCACTTTTTATTGACACGAGGTTGAATGCATTGACATATATTTTCTGAATACAAGAAGCCCCTGAAGACCTTGAACTGGAAACAATCCAGCGTGAACAAGATGCTCTGTTTATTTAAAAAATCCCATAGGTTAAAAAGAATCCAGCGGGATACCAATCTTGAATATTCATGCCAGTCAAAAGTGTGCCCAGATTGTACCAAGTATTGTTCATTCATTTCAGTTTTGCTACACATTTTCTGGGACAACCATTGGGACAGACATAGCCGGTGCGTTCTCTTTACAGGAAAGGTGATTTGGGCGGGGGGGGGGGATTTGTGCTAAAATAGAAAAAGAGTTTGGATTCATACCCCACCTTTTTCATCTGTAAGGAGACTCAAGGTGGCCTACAAGCTCCTTTCCCTTCCTCTCCCCACAACAGACACCTTGCGAGGTAGGTGGGGCTGAGAGAAATCTGAAGAACTGTGACTAGCCCAAGGTCACCCAGCAGGAATGTAGGAGTGCAGAAACACATCTGTTTCACCAGATAAACCTCCACCACTCAGATGGAGGAGTGGGGAATCAAATCCAGTTCTCCAGATTAGAAACTACCTGCTCTTAACCACTATGCCATGCTGGCTCTCATAAATAAACAAATACATAGGGCGGGGCATGATTTCATTTGCACAGAAGTCATACTTGATTCCCCCTCTTGCATGATCAGAAAGTTTCTGACAATATTTGAACTGCCCTGTCTGCCCATTGAGATGATTATCCATACTGCAGGCTTGTGAGAGGCTGTGGCCCAGTTATACAGCTTCCAATTAGCACAAAGAAGTCTGCCGGTGCAGCATGCGGAATCATCAATTAAAAGGATCAGGTAGTCATTAAAAAAACCTGTCTTCAGACTTTGGACAGTTTTCGCCAACCAGATAATATTGAACATGGGTGGGGTTTGAAAGGGACATCAATGGGGGACACTGCCATAGAGTCCCCCTTCCATTTTCTCCAGGTGAGCTGATTATTGTTGTCTAAAGATCAATTTTAACAGCAGGTGATCTACAGCCATCCCCTGGAGGTTGGTAACTCTAGTAGCAGCCAAATCCCAGTCTAGCAGAGATTAAACAATTGACCTGTCAACTGGGAAAGGAGAAAGCCAAAAGACACACCTTGCTCTCATTTCTGTAAGGAGACTCAAGGTGGCCTACAAGCTCCTTTCCCTTCCTCTCCCCACAACAGACACCTTGCAAGGTAGGTGGGGCTGAGAGAAATCTGAAGAACTGTGACTAGCCCAAGGTCACCCAGCAGGAATGTAGGAATGCTGAAAGGAAGCATTTGTCCTGACTTCCAAGGGTATCTTGAATGTGTGAAACAAACATCCCCAGACTTTGCTGGCAGTGGATTCTGTCGCTGTTCCCACGGGACCCGTTTCGGCAGAGGCATCCTTAGGTCATTCCAGACATCTGATCCCTTGGCCGCTCTGGAGAGCAGAATCCATCCCAACCACTACCACCTGATCCTCAGCACCTGATCCACAGCCCGGGAGAAAAAAAATGACAGTCACTGGGAAGTCACCAACGCAGCCCAAATGTTCTTGTCTGTGGAACATTCTGTGAAAAAAGACCATCAGATTGGCTGTTCCCAAGTCCCATGGAGAGTGTAGGCGGTGAAGCGGTGTGGAATCGCTAGCCACAGAATGTTCTGTTTCCTTACAAAGAAACAACCAGGAAAGAGTGGGCTGGTCTACTTCAGATAGCTCTGTAGGTGGCGGCGGGGGTGGGGGAGGATGCTCTTCCATTCAAAATATTCCCTAAGAGTAGAAAAGGTCAGAAGGGTGAGGCTCACACTACCCTTCTTCCTGACATGTTAGCTTTCTTAATGCATGGGGGCAGTGACTCCATTACTTAAAAAAAAATGATTGGGCTGCTAGGCCACTCTTCCCCATACGGGCTCAGGAGACTTACAACGTCCATATAAGCATTGAAAGCTGTAACCATTAAAACAATCCACATAGACTTTAAATTCTGACAGCAACTTGGTGCGATCCGGTGAACTAGGTTTGTTTCCTTGCTTCAACCCATGAAGCCTGCTGGGTGACCTCGGGCCAGTCACAGTTCTCTCAGAACTCTCTCAGCCCATGCGGAGACAGGCAATGGCAAACCCCTGTATGAGATAGCAGTTAAGAGTGGCAGACTCTGGAGAACTGGATTTGTTTCCCTGTTCCTTCACATGAAGCCTGCTGGGTGTCAGATCCTCAGTGATGGAAACACCTTGTAAGGAACAGAGGTTTATTCAACCAGAGGACAGCTTGGAAAAGCCAGAATTCCATAATTGAAGTTTCCGTAATTCCCCAGGCTCACATACCATTCCGCTGCGGCCTCAGCTAATGCGGATCCCACCTCAAAAACCCATTCAGTATCATGCTGGTACTGCCGGTCATATTGCTGCGTGTGGGCACTGACTTGCACCGAAAAAGCTGGGAGCCCTTTCTGGGGACCATTGTAGTGCACATTCAATCTTGTACAAGGGGCTATAGGATGTGGGTATCCAAACGGAGGCATCATTGGGTACCCGAAGGAAGGCTGAAGCGGGTACAGGGGTGGCATAGGTGGAGGAAACTGCGGTGGTGCTGGAACCGGCTGCACAGGTGGAGCAGGAATCATTTGCTGCCCATCTGCTGCTTGCCCTGGCAATCCCGCTGGCACTCCGCCCCCACCTTGCACTCCATCGGCCGGGATTGGGGGCTGCCCAGGTGGAACCTGTTGCATTTGACCCAGCCGGGCCTCATCCTGAACTCTCAGTAGTTCAGCATGGGTCTGACCAACAGTCATACACATCACCTCCATGTCGCGATGCATCTGGTTCAAGGCACATTGGTACTCCATACGTTCCTCTTCCCAAGTGACTTCTTGGGCATGAAACAGACGCCACATCTCTGCTTTGTTAGACTTAGTAGGGTCCGCCGGCTTATTGGGTGCCACGGATCCTCTAGCGAGGGGGACTTTAATCCACCCCTGGACGTTGTCTAACTCGAGCAAAAAGTCAGTTGGCACTGTAGAGGTTTCTTTCCGATGAACTGTAACTCCTGAGTCAAGGGGAGCAGATAGGAAGCGAGTAGCTCCTTCACCATGCTGCAAAGGGAAGAAGTGGCTCGTCCAGTCCCCTTCAGCGCCAGATTTGAGCATGAAGTTCAACCCAATGAGCAATTCTGGCTTAATGTCAGATCCTCAATGATTGAAACAACACCTTGTAGGGAACAGGTTTATTCAACCAGAGGACAGCTTGGAAAAGCCAGAATTGACTTTTCCCAGCGCAAACAGCAGTATATTAAAAGAGGAACCACTCCCCCCATGTGAACAGACAAAGGAATATGTAGACAGTTTTGATAAGCGCAAGTTCCATTGGAGCTGATCTTGGTCAGCACCTGGTGGTGAAAACAGCTAGAAATAGTCACACAATGTAATGTAATGCCCATCCCCCCAAAGTCCAAAGCAGCAAGCAGCTCCCAGCACCCACTAGGCTTCCTGACACTGGGCAACCTTGGGCCAGTCACAGTTCTCTCAGAACTCTCTCAGCCCCACTTACCCCACAAGGTGTCTGTTGTGGGGTGAGGAAGGGAAAGGAGTTTGTAAGCTGCCTTGAGTCACCTTACAGGAGAGAAAGGCGGGGTATAAATCAAAACCCTTCTTCTTTCATTCATTTTGGATCAGGGGGAGGAGCCATCTCAGCTTTCTCCAAGCAGACATTCTTATATCATTTAAAAGGAGGGTAGGGAGGGAAAAGGAAACAGTGGGAAAATGGGGAAGGGGACGGGAAAGGCAGAGGGGAAGGAGGAAAGGGAGGCCAGGAAGCTGGTAAACTGTTGCAGCCCTCATCCGTAAGTGTGGTGAAACAGCTCCATCTTACAGGCCCTGAGAAATTTCAATGAATCCTGCTTTGCCTTTAGCCACCAGGGTATTTCTTGGCCTCCATTCAGGTCTTCCCCAAAATGTGTCTGCCTCAAAACAGACCCCAAATTGGCTTTCCTCTCTTTCATGGGAGCAGAAAGAGCCAGGAGGCATTCTGTGAGAATCTAGTTGGAAATAGCTGCTTCCATTGAAGGAAGAGTACAGTCTCCTAACATTTCGGGAAACCTCTGAAGTTTTTTACAACATAAGTGATTCCCCCATTGCAACCATTCTGTGTCGGGTCCCCCCCCCCCCAGGAACAATTTCATGGTGACCCCCCCCCCTTGCCTGTTCTGAAAAACCTAAAAAGGCCCCCAGCTTCAACAACCATAAAAGAAGCATTTGTCAGATGAGCCCTCACTTGCAATAGTCATCAGGGAGATAATTCTTATTCAATTCTTTTTTGGGTTTTATAAAGATGCTGGTGCTTGTAGAGGTGTATCTAGGGAAAACCTAGATACCCGGTTCAAAATCTGCCCCGCCCCCATCCATATGAGCGACCGCCCTACACCCCATGGGCAAATAATTTTTTTTGCACCAGGTCTTGAAGTCAGTGTATGGACCTGGGGGGGGAGGAGGAGAGGTGTGGGGGGCAATTCCCCCCCAACTAAACGGCCACAGCCTGGGGGACATTTGACCCCATATGTCCCCTTCAGCGGTATGCCCCAGCCTCATATAGAAGGTTGTTCCAATTCTCACCAGCCCTCCCCCCAAAAGGTTGTGATGGCTGAAAGTGCCATCAAGTCACAACTTACTTATAGTAACCCTGTAGGTTTTTCAAGGCACGAGGAGTTCAGGGGTGGTTTGCCAATGGCTGCTTCCACTTGGGCTGAGAGTTCTGAGAGAACTGTGACAGTCCCAAGGTCACCCAGCCAACTTCGTGTGCAGGAGTGAGGAATCGAACCCAGGTCTCCAGGCTGCAGTCACCCCTTTTAACTACTCCACCATGCTGACTGTTTAGTCAGACACCTCAAAGAACCATATTTTAAAAGCTGCAAATCTGTAGAAGGCCTCTTATGTAGATTTACATAATATGACTTTGAAGAGAGATCCTCCTCTGGAAAAGGACCAGACAATAATGCTTGTCTCTGCATGGGGCGGGGGGGGGGGGGGCTTTGATGCCAGCTCTGTTTGGCTTGTACCAGGTGACCTAAATGCCCCTCACCATTCCCAGAAGTGCTGATGTCAGGCAAGCAGCTGGTTCCCAACCCCTTGTTCTCAGGAAGGGTTGCAAAGTGAGCCACGCTGGGGGGAAAATCCCATTGCAATTTGACGGCAGATCAGAAACGGATCAAAGCGCCGTCTCCTCATTGGAATTGGACAGATTTCAAAACTGTCCCCATGAAAATCTTTCCAGCATTTTGGGCTTTTACAAAAACTAAGTCCTTAAGAGCAGGATGAGAAAAGAGGAGGGAAAAGAAAGACTGTGTTCCTGCCCTCCATCTGTTCCTAGGATTGCATCAACTTTAATTACAATAGAACTTTTCTGATCCTGTAAAGCTTCACTGTTTGCCTTTAGCATTCTTTTTTTTTCCTGTGCCTGTGCACTGGGGGGAAACTATTAAAAGTCTCCACCAACAGTCTCCAAAGAGGAAGGAAGCAAAAAAGAAAGTTCAGGAGCTAACCTGTTAAATATATCTGGGGAGTCTGTCCACTGTCAAGATACTTCTCCCTCTGAGAGCCAGTGTGCCATAGTGGTTAAGAGCAGGTGGATTCTAATCTGGAGAGCCGGGTTTAATTCCCCACTCCTCCACCTGACAGAGGCTTATCTGGTGAACCAGATGTATTTCCGCACTCCCACATTCCTGCTGGGTGACCTTGGGCTAGTCACAGTTCTTCGGATTTCTCTCAGCCTCCCCTATTTCCCAAGGGGTTTGTTGTGGGCAGAGGAAGGGAAAGGAGTTTGTAAGCCACCTTGAGTCTTCTTACAGGAGAAAAAGGTGGGATATAAATCCAAACTCCTACTCCTACTCCTCTTCTTCTCCTTCTCCTTCTCCTTCTCCTTCTTCTCCTTCTTTTCCTTCTTCTCCTTCTTCTCCTCCTCCACTCCCACCCCCAAAGTTTAGTAATGGTAAAAATATGAGGAAGATCATACTGATAACCCTGAGTTGTCTCTCATTAGACAAATGGGAGAAACTGAGCCACTGTGATCACATCAAGAATGTACCTGGCCTTTTAGGAACCTAAGATAAACCATGCAGAGCTCTTTTGTCAAAACAGCTGATGAAAGGGCTGATTGATGTACCAAAAGGGCTGATCAGCAAACGCAGGCAATCAACAGGCCTGACATGAACAGAAAAGGAGGGTGGATTCAGCAGAGAAAACAGCGGGGGAATCAGCCGATGCTGACATTTCTATCTTTCGGCAATGGCGAACGCAGCTCCTTGTTTATGGATGTGCTGATTTATTCAGGAGAGGCAGCTGCTCTCTTGTAATAGACTGCTGATAGTGATCTTTCCCAATGGGAAGCTCATGTAATGGGAAAGCGAGGTCTTTGCATTGGAACACCCACCTGGCACTTATGCCGGAGCTCTTCACAAAGCTTTGTGGAAGGGCTTTGCAGAAAATCAGCTTCCTGGTTCATCTGTCTAGGAGGCCGAGGCATCCAGCACCCTGCAGTTGAAAGCACCAGGTTTCCACTGAGCTCGGAATCCTACTGATTGTCAGGAAATGATGACTCTGGAGCAGAGAGTGTTGGGGGGTATGCAAAAAAATGTAACAGGTTTGTTAATATGGGGGTGCAGTTTTAGGGATATGGGCTGCCAAGGGTGAGTGAAAAAAGGTTGGAAACCATTGCTAGAGAGTCAGGAATCCACATAGCTGTGCGAAGATGCCCCAAGTGGTAGGCCACCAGAACTGTAGCTCAAGGAGTCCCCCTGGGAACATCGTTACTAATTATTTGTGTGTGCCGAGATGGGGTTACTGATTGGTGATTTTGCCACGTGATTTTTGCCTTAGTTACGCCCCTCCTCTGCTCCTCAGCAGTAGCGCACAGAACTTGAAGCAGTCTAGCAGGAGGTACACCGGCATGTGTGGCAGCCTGCGCCTGCGTGCATTCGTTTCCCGCCCAAGGACCGGCACAGTGGCTGCGTCCTTGCCACAGCCCCGCCCAGGAATGCCCCGCCCCCGGAATGCCCAGCCTCGCCCCTGTCATGCCATGCCCAGCTCCATTGGCACTACGCCACAGTTTGAATCCCACCACCATGGGAACCTGTTACTAAAATTTTTGGATCCCACCACTGATCCAACGGGGCTGTCTAGGAAACAGGATGGTGGAAATGAATCCAGCAGGGATCTTCTTGCATTCTTAGCCTTCAAACCAGAGGATGCTGGATCTGGAGAAGAAACAAGAAATGCTCTCATTGATCAGCCCCTCCAGCCAGTAGATTCTTGCTGTGCGCCATCTGGGATGGAAGTAAGGTTCCCAAGGGCACAAGGCACCTTCTGTTGCTCCTCCACACTGCTGGGGGCCTCAGTCTGCAGCCTTTACCTTTAATTCTTCTGCGTGGGGAACCAAACAAGCCAGTCACACACAATCTCTACCTACAGATTGGGGGCAAACAAGCAGGAGAATCACTGCTTCCATCTGTTCTTCTCCATGACAATCTGCCTTTGAAAATGGCTGTTGGATAAACTGTGGAGGAAGAGGAACCGTGACTGCACCTGGATTTTGTTCAGCAGATGGGAATGTGCATTTTCTAAGCAAGGAGTCATACCTCCACCCACTCAGCAGGTTGGGATTGGACCCAGCGCTCCCATGGCAGCCATGTTATGGTTGATCTCCCCTCCCCCCAATCCTCTTGGCAGCCATTTTGTTGTGTTACCTACTATGTGTCCTCAAAATTCCATACGTTAAGAAAAGGTCAACAAGTTTTGGGAGTCCGGCACTTTTTAAATTTAATATTTCATTGATAAGAATTAATACAATGGGGATAAAGATGGTAAAAAAGAAAAATGGATCCTATCATTGTTACAATTCTAAATGTTAAGGCAGCAACCAAGTTACATATATAGAACTATATAAAACTCATAAATAATTACTAATGTTGAACATTTTATGGTAGATTTTAATAGCCCAAGGTATATTAATAAAGAACGCTGGTATTTGATTATATATTTCTAGAATCTTTTTCATAAGATCAAGCTCATATTGTGAAATTATGACCATCTTACTATAATTGTCCATTCATTTTCCCCCTTTAACCCAAGTTTGGGGATTCAAGCTCTTGGCAGTTATTTTATGCATCAGATTCTCTGACACCCAATTTGCCACCTTGGGGTCATTGATCTATGATCTACTCCCCCCACCCAATTCATTGCATTGCTGAATCTTTATCTCCAGTGGTGTGAATGGCATAAGATCATAAAATTTAATGTTGGCTCACTTTATTTTCTTGTCAAGTCACATCTGACTTATGGTGATCCTTGGTAGGGGTTTCAAGGCAAGAGATCAGAGGTGATTTGCCGTTGCCGGCCTCTGTGTCAAAACCCTGGTATTCCTTGGAGGTCTCCCACCCAGGACTGACCCTACTTAGCTTCTGAGATCTGATGAGATCAGACTAGCTTGGGCTATCCAGGTCAAGGGGTTGGCTCACAACCACCATAAATAACAAGATCTTGAAGGGTTTAGGGACAGTTATTGCAGAAGACAGTCAAGGCAAGTATAGGAGGAACTTGGCTGTCTTCTGCTTGGGAGCCAGTGTGGTGTAGTGGTTAACAGCAGGTGGATTCTAACGTGGAGAACTGGTTTTGATTCCCCGCTCCTCCACCTGAGTGGCAGTGGCTTATCTGGTGAACCAGATGTGTTTCCGGCACTCCTACATTCCTGCTCGGTGACCTTGGGCTAGTCACAGTTCTTCGGAACTCTCCCACCTACCTTTCAAGGTGTTGGTTGTGGGGAGAGGAAGGGAAAGGAGCTTGAGTCTCCTTACAGGAGAGAAAGGTGGGATATAAATCCAACCTCCTCCTCCTCCTCCTCCTCATCTGCCTCTTCTTCTTCTTCTTCTTCTTCTTCTTCTTCTTCTTCTTCTTCTTCTTCTTCTTCTTCTTCTTCTTCTTCTTCTTCTTCTTCTTCTTCTTCTTCTTCTTCTTCTTCTTCTTCTTCTTCTTCTTCTTCTTCTTCTTCTTCATTTCTTATGACAGAAAATCTGCCATTGCAAGAACCCTGAAATATTCCTCAGAAGGAAGCCCTGTTCCAAGGGTAGAGTTACAATTCCCAGGTCTCCCCCTGAACCCTGAGCTCTGGGCTCCTGACCCTGCTTGATGGAACAACCAGAGCTACAAGGTCACCATAAGCCAGGTACTGATCCACAATAACCTGGGTCTCTGTAGACATATCCATTGGACTTCAAAACAGTTCCATGGGCAACCTGTGATGAGCCAATGTTACATACAATGCCACGGGCCTCTCCAACTACTGTGACATCATGGCAAGTCCATGCCAGTTAGTTGTCAGCGGTTGCTTGATGATCACTGGCATGATGTCATTTCAAAGGAATAGCATCAAGCAACTTTTTAATGAAAACCAAGATGCGATTGAATCTGTTTCACTCAACAGAGTGACTAGAATAATGCAAAAAGGATTTTTTATTTCTTTTCAGAAATATTTTCAAGGGAACTTGATTCCAAAGTTGGCAAAGAATGTAGCTGACAACCTATTAGTTGACAAGACGCATGCCGGGGGGGGAGGGGGGCTGAAGGGCAATACAGAAAGACACAAAATTAATTATTTGTTACAAATGTGTGATAATGATCGAGTTGGAACAATCTGTCTTGCACACGGTCTTACCAACAGGCTTCATAAAAATTTCTTTAAAAATATGTTCTGATTCCCGCACCTTCCCATCCGAGGGTTTCGTTTCAACTGATGTGTGCCTCTTTTAATGTTGGTGTGTGATTGACAATGTCAGAAACAACCTTGGAAATCAAGGGGAGCTGAACTTGCCTAATGTATGTGGCAGAACTTCTACAACAGAGGTCTCCAAGCCTTTATCAGCTGGTGGGTACATTTAGGATTCTGATGAAGGATAAGTGTGGCCATAAAATGGCCACCACAGGAGACAAAGGTGACCACAAAATGACTGCCACAGAGGAAGCCCAGATGGAGAGGAGAAGAAGCATGTCCATCTTAGCTGGCTTCCCTTTCTCTCCATTCCCTTGTTTGGTTTTGTATTGGTACTGTGTTCTTTTGAGAGCTTGGTTAAGAGCAGTGAACTGTAATCTGGAGTCACCCAGCAGGCTTCATTTGTAGGAGAGGGGAAACAAATCAATTCCCTTAGATCAGAATTTGCTGCTCATGTGGAGGAGTGGGGAATTTAATCCAGTTCTCCAGATAAGAGCCCACTGCTCTTAACCACTACACCATGCTGGCTCAAACTTATACGTACTTCATCTCATTTCTCCCTGCCTTTCTCCCCAGTGGGACCCAAAGTGGCGAACATCCTTCACCATTCCTCCACTTTATTTTCACAACAATTTTGAAAGGTAGGTTTGGCTGAGAGTGTGTAACAGGCTGGAGGTCATCCAATCAGCTTTCATGGCGGAGGGGTCCAAATGGCAGTCCTCTTAGGTCCTCATCGAACAGTTTCACCACTACAACAAACTGCTCTCAAAGGGTGACAGAGCGTGAACATTCGGCACACCTGTCCCAGGAGATTTGGGTATGGTTAGTTTGGTGAAGAAAAAATAAGAGGTGACGTAATAGATATTTGAAGGGATGTCATGTTGGTGAGGGAGTGAGCTTGTTTTCTGCTGCTCCAGAGACTAGGGCCAGGAGTCATGGGTTCAAGGTGAAGAGGAAAGAGATTCCACCTAAACATCAGGAAAAACTTCCTGACAGTCAGGGCTGTTCGACAGTAGAATTCACTGCCTCAGAGTGTGGTGGAGTCTCCTTCTTTGGAGGTTTTGAAAGAGAGGCTGGATGGCCATCTGTCAGGAGTGATTTGAGTGTGTTTTCCTGCATTGCAGGAGGCTGGACTTGATGGCCCTTGGGGTCTCTTCCAACTTTATGATTCTATGATCCTACAACCTCCACATGAAATTCCCTCTTGGCTCAGTAGGGCTTGAAAGGTACTGTTTTGCTAAGGGGAGCTCTGCTGATGACCCGGTCAATTAAAAGACCCCGTCTTTCAACCCCCAAGTCCAGCCCTGATGGCGCTTCTATTAGAATAGGAGTCGCTAACATGGTGCTTTCAGAAAGCTGCCAGTTGGGGCACTGGAGATCTGCTTGGTTTTGCAATTAAAAAAATGCCTTGGCCCTCTTCCACCACAGCCGAAGTCTCCACACTGCGTGACTGAAGTGAAGCAGCAGCAGCCCTTTTCTGGCTGGCGACACCTCTTTGGGCTGCCACTCTGTGGCTAAGTCCACCAAATTGTGCCAGAATTCCACTGGTGCCCCACAGGCTCAAAGACGTGAGGAAGAGACAGTTGATAAGTTTTGTTACAAATGATGGGATACACAGAACAGCCTTTGAAGGCTCACCACACCATGAATAAGTAGGATAATTGCAAAAACCAAGAAGTGGTGAATGTGTATGATTGCAGATGGTATAAGAGATAAGTGGAGCCATGTGGTGAGTTTCTTTGAGGGAGCAATCCTCTTTCCTCCCAGACCTACTGGTGAACTTGAGCTCCGTTTCTCCTAAGCCCACCCCCATCTGTGCCGTGGTCTGATGTGAAATGATGCACATCAAAGGAGCGTCCCCAGAGGGCTCGCAAGATGGCTGCCAATCAAAATGCAGCTGACCTCAGTCTGGTTCACTTGGCTGCCTGCACAAAGAACAGCCTGGGTGGAACATTACAAACCAATTACCTTGCTGGGCATGTATAACTGGTGTAAAATCTCAAAGCCGGTTGCTGGCGAGTAAAGTCGATGCCAACAAAATCGAGAAGTGGGAAGAGGTGAAGTTGAGGACAGCAACGAAAGAAGGAGGGAGAGGAAAGAGAGACAGAGAAAGAAAGAAAATAGATGAAGGAAGGAAAAGATAATGAAAGAAACAGAAAAGAAGGAAGAGATAATGAAAGAAAGAAAGAAAGAAAGAAAGAAAGAAAGAAAGAAAGAAAGAAAGAAAGAAAGAAAGAAAGAAAGAAAGAAAGAAAGAAAGAAAGAAAGAAAGAAAGAAAGAAAGAAAGAAAGAAAGGGAGGGAGGGAGGGAGGGAGGGAGGGAGGGAGGGAGGGAGGAAGGAAGGAAGGAAGGAAGGAAGGAAGGAAGGAAGGAAGGAAGGAAGGAAGGAAGGAAGGAAGGAAGGAAGGAAGGAAGGAAGAGGGAGACTGAGAAAGAGAAAGAAGGAAGGAAAAAGAAAGAGTCAGTTCTACCCTCCTTATTTCATTGTTGGTACACTGATTTTTCTTCCCACCCCACCTCTCCCCATTCTTCCTGGAGAAAGTGACTGTTGGAAAACTGAGCCGGAGAGAAACCAGAAGACAAACAGTGCTGTGGAATTATTTAACGAGCCAGAATGAATTGCATTTGAAATCATTTAAATGGGATCTGGGAGTATTTAACTGCAGCACAGGAACTTAACAAGAGTGGGAAAGGATCTTTGTGCTAATTGCCGGCAATGATATACCTACAGAGAGAACATGTAGCAATTAGCAAGCCAGGCTGTAATTTTCTGTCTCAGGTCCTGGAATACGGCAGGGTGTTTTAGCCAGAGCAACACACATGAGGCTTCTGGCTGCAGGTGACCAGTGGCTGGGAAGGAAAGAAAAAAGACACTGGTTTTATCCTTACAATTCAGTCTAGTACAGAAGGTTTGGGGTTGGGTAAAGGACTACTGGAAAGCCAGAGTGGTGTAGTGGTTAAGAGTAGGTGCACTCTAACCTGAAGAACCGGGTTTAATTCCCTGCTCTGCCACTTAAGCTGTGGAGGCTTATCTAGGGAACTAGATTAGCTTGTGCACTCCAACACATGCCAGCTGGGTGATCTTGGGCTAGTCATGGTTCTTCTGAGCTCTCTCAGTCCCACCTACCTCACAGGGGGTTTGTTGTGATGGGGGAAGGGAAAGGAGTTTGTAAGCCCCTTTGAGTCTCCTTGCAGGAGAGAAAGGGGGGATATAAATCTTCTCCTTCTCCTTCTTCTTTGACAGTTGATCTGGGAAGTAAGGAATGCACATTCACCATCCCCAAAAACCTTACTATGCAATCTTCCTTCACGCTTGCCCATTTATAATGAAGATATGACAATTCCCTAACAAATGATCATAAACAAGAGCCCTGCTGGAAAAAAAAAACTAGTACATCTAGTTCAGCATTTGGTTTCCCACAATGGCCAGCCAGAGGCATCTGAAAGGTCTACTACAAGCCAGCCAAGAAGCCCTTGCTTGTTGTAGTACCCCAGCAAGTGGCACACTAAGGTGTACTACCTTTGAACATGGAGGCTCCGTTTGGCTATCATGGCAAATGGCCAGTGAGGGATCTCTCCTCTGTGAATTTGTCTAATTGCTTTGTAAAGCCATCTGCCCACTAGCAAATGGCTTCCAGGAGGGAGGCAGGGAGACAAAATTGTAGGCGTCTTGATCAACATCGGAACTCAAGGAGCTAGAAAGTCAGTTGAAGTGTAGGTTGGATTTGGGTGGTGGGGTAAGCGTTGAGAAGTACCTGGAGATTTGGGGGGAGGAGCCTGAGGAAGGTGGGGTTTCAGGGCAGGGAGGGACTTCAGTGAGGTATAATGCCATAGTCCACCCTCCAAAGAGAGACCAGAGTGGTGTAGTAGTTAAGGGCAGGTGGACACTAATCTGGAGAACCGGGTTTGATTCTCCACTCCACCACCTGAGTGGCAGAGGCTTATCTGGGGAACCAGATGTGTTTCCGCACTCCTACATTTCTGCTGGGTGATCTTGGGCTAGTCACAGTTCGCTCTGTACTCTCTCTCAGCCTCACCTACCTTAACCCTTACTTACCTTGTATTTCACATTATCTCTCTCCTACTGCATTGGCTCATAATGGAACTTAATTTTTTGAACTGCACAAGTATTTATTTGGATCTGCATACCACCCCACCTCCCAGAACTGCACATTTTCTATCTGTTTGTGCTTTTGTTAAGGAAGCCACGTTGGTGTGACTTTGTTGTGCTGGCATAATTTTGCATAATTTTGCATTCCGTCAGAGCAAGAGAGAATTTGGTAGCAATCTGTCTTCATCTGACAGGATGGGCAGCTGGCATGTAATAGTGCTCTGTTCTTGATAGTATTTGATCTTTAGCTTGCCATATTACAAAGTCCTTGGCTGGATTTGTCCTTCAAGGCATTTACTATCTAGCAGGGCAATGTTCTTTAGCAATGTTCTTTAGCAGTTACAAATAAAGAGATAAATCTGATTTCAAAAGTTGGCTCTAAAATCTCACAGTCAAAATGGGAATTCAGATTGTGAATTGAAATCCTGCCTTCAAAAATGGGAATGTTGCATCAAAAATGGGAATGTTGCCCACAATTTCACAGCCCAAATTCTAGTCACAAAATCCTGGGGACGTTTGAACAAATTAATCTTTGACAAACACTCCTTTCTACCCCGTGACAATAACTCTCGTCTTTGTCGCTGGCTTTGAATTTGCTAGTTAACAGCTGTTGATTCTTCTTCAGGCTGTGCAAAATTATTTCTGGTCCCCCGCTTTCAAGAGTTTGATAGAGACTGAGCATGCATTTAGTTGGTAAATTAATAATGGGGGGAGATCTTTCTTGGCACAAGTCCTAAGGGCTTCCCTGCCCACTGAGACGGTGTTTCCAATCTGCTTATCTCTGCCACTTGGGCCCAGTGGTTGGGAATATCCTCTGTAACTTCTCATTAACGCTTCAGTCCCTGTGGTGATCAGTGGCACCCACCTGCTGAATCCAGCCCCAACGTGGGCAATGCTTTTTTTAATACTTTGTCTTCCGATCCTTTTTCGTCTCATTAATTCCCATTCATTGACTTGTCCCTGATCTTTCTAATTGAGACCAGGACTTAATTCAGCAGGGGAGGGGGAGAGAGGGAGAAATTGGTTCCTGTTCATAAGAAGTGTTAATTAAAAAAAAACACCATTCTGTCTTCCGCAATCACAAGTTCAGCGGAGAAGGGGGGAAAAACAACTCTGGGAGATCTCTCTTGAAGTCTTCTGCTTGATAAATTGGTATTGTAGCCTTCTTAGCTGGCCCTTTCTGTCCTCTTTAGTTGACATTGTAATTAATGTGAATAATATATTCATTCAAAGTGGTTCAATCACAGCCGTCTTTTGCGAGCATCCAGCCTCCCTCTGCCACGGCAAGATACGTACATCAACATTTCCAGCTACAAAAGCCAGGCCCGGACGAGCTGCCCGCGAGGTGGCTTCTGATATGCTTGTGTTTTGCTGGCTTCTTTCTGGCCTTTAATAAACCTTTCCTGACAAAAAAGAGGCTCTTGGGATTGAACTCTCTTGATTGCAGCACAGAAAAGGCCAGGGTCTAGAACAGCAATATATTTCATACTTTCATAAGCACATGACTCTGAATCGGTTGCTGTGATGTACATTTTTGGGTCAGTCTCCAAGTGCAAGGAGAGAAAACTGGAGGATCCGCCACACTGACAGATCCAAACAAGGGGTTTTATTAAGTAAAGAAATTCCACTCTTGACTTTTCCTGTGCTTTGGGAGGAGGTCTTGAGCTCTGTACCCTGTTCTTGGCTCTCCAGAGGAACTGGTAGGCCACTTTGTGAGACAGGATGCTGGACTAGATGGACCACTGGTCTGATCCAGCAGGGCTCTTCTGATGTTCTTATGAAGGCCTTGGACTCTAGCCTTTGGTTGGCCCTCCAAAGGAACTGGCAGGCCACTTTGTGTGACAGGATGCTGGACTAGAATAGACCACTGGTGTGATCCAGCAGGGCTCTTCTGATGTTCTTATGAAGGCCTTGGACTCTAGGCCTTGTAATTGGCCCACCAAAACAATTCGCAAACCACTGTATGAGACAGAATGCTGGACTAGATGGACCAGTAGTCTGATCCAGAAGAGCTCTTCTGATGTTCTCATCAGAAGGCCCCAATCTCTGTGCCCTGTTGTTGACTCTCCAGAAAACTGGTTGGCCAGTATGTGGGAAAAGATGCTGTGCAGATGGACTACTGCTCTGATGTTCTCATCAGGGGAAGACCTCAGCCTCTGTGCTTTGTCGTTGGCTGTCCAGAAGACATGGTTGGCGATATGTGTGACATAATGTTGTAGCAAATGGACCACTAATCTGATCCAGCACACTTTCAGCCCTGATCCTGGCTAGTATTTCACTGGGAGACCTCCAAGGAATGTGGTACCAGGCAAACCACCTCCTAACACCTCTTGCCTAGAAAACTCTGCAGCGGGAATGTCCAATTCTGGTCCTCCACAAGGTCATGGACTATGATTTCCTTTAACCCCCTGTCAGCCATTGGCCTTTCAGACCCTCAAGTCTGGAAATAACGGAAACTGTAGACTTGTTCTAAAGCCTTTATTCCAAAAGATGCGAAGGGCAACAATGTAAAGAGGAATCTGAACCCCTCGCTCAGATGCATCATCTATATCCCCCTGGGGGCCCCCTCCGCCCACAGCCAAATGGCTTCTACAATTTCCACTACATTTCCACTACAAAGTACTGCAGGCTTGGGAACAGGTCACACTCCTTTGCAGATAAGATCTGTGTCCAGGAAGTCCTGGGGTGGCGGGGGGGGGGGCGCACTGGACATCTTCAAAGTAACAAGCAGTAAAACATCCCCCCCCCCTTGCCATGCCCACCCATCTGCACGGACAGGCTCAGTCCTGACATGGCCATGCTGACAGGGACTGATGGGAATCATAGTCCCTAGGCATTTGGAGGACCAGAATTTGAACCCCTGCTCTTCAGGGTCTCCATAAATCAGCTGTGACTTGGAAACAAACACACACACAAATCTGGACTGGGAAGCAGTCTTTCATAACACGTAGGACAGATGGGAATAAAGCGGGGATGTCATTTATCCAGCAGTCGCAACCAGGCTGTGGATCCATCATCCAGTTTTTTGGTAGTGCTGTAAGCTATGAAGTTCTGAGTACAAAGCGATAAGGGAGAGGAGGTAAATAATCAGGCATTGTGCATCTGTGTGAATTGCCTCTACTTAACACAACTGGCCGCCTGTTCTTCCTTGAATATTCTCCTTGTCGCTGTGCGGATGAGTAATGACCCCAGGCACCCACCCTCCTTCCATTAGGGCTGCCCCAGCTCTCTTTCTACCCACCACACCAATGTCCACCAGTTAATGGACTCCACCGAGGAGAGGGCCAAGCCGGGAGCCATCAAATCTGGTTTCCTTGAGCTGAGTGATCCATCCCAATCCACGATTTCAATTAAAGCGTCATTAGTGTGAAACTTGATCCCTCCCAGTTCCCATTTGCCGGCAGGAGTCTCTGCTCCCTGAGCCCTGAGGATTGTTCTGCGGTTAAGGCCTGGCGCTTTTTGCCTGAGCTCGCCAGGTTTGCTAAAACACAGCAGCTGCTACTAATAAACAAACATATTGATCATAGAGATATGGGCTGTCAGGGAGTTAATTCATGAATGAAGTGTGCTCAAAGAGGGCCTGGTGGGGCCACAGTCCCCATCCTCCAGTGAGCTGAGATTTCATTAGATACTCAGACGGAACTTCTCAGAACAATACAAGGTTTCAGGCCTGCGACTGCTGGGAACCCAGGCTTACTGAGAATCTACTCCTTACTGCAATTTTGTCTTCCCAGCATCTTTCTGAAAGGAAAGTTAGTCAGCAGCTTGGGGCTGGTCCCTTTTATCACTGTCTAACCTTCCATGGCGTTCCCTAGCACTGTATCAACCCACATTTCTGTCCAGTTGGCTGCCTGATTTGCTGCCAATATGTTTGTTTATTAGTAGCAGCTGCTGTGTTTTACTCTTAGCTTCCTGAACCTGGTTTATGCCAGGTTATCCTTAGTTTCTTGAACCTAGTTTATTGCCTGGTCAGCTTCCTATATGTGGTTTACTTCCAGGTTAGCCTTAGCTTCCTGAACCTGGTTTACTGCCAGATTACCCTTAGTTTCCTGAATCTGGTTTACTGCCCAGTTACCTTTCTGAACTTGGTTTGCTGTCAGGTTACCTTAGCTTCCTGGTTTATTGCCAGGTTACCCTTAGCTCCTTCTTTGAACCTGGATTCAGTGAAATGAATTAATCAATTGATTTCATTTTAATGCCACACATCACTCCAAAGGGGCTCATAGAGGAGGCTAACCTGTATGGGATGGGTGCATGACAGAGTTCTCTGCATTTGTATGCTCAGGATTGATTCAAGGCAAGTGCAGTAACATTCTTCATATGGTATTCCACTGAGGAAGACTATAGTTGAAAATGTGGAGATTCACCTTGGAGGCCATTTTGGAAGGGGACTGGCTTATCTTGACTATATTACTTCCTTTTGTCTAAGACAGCCTGGCTTAGTTCAATGCAGTTCAATGTAGCAAAATGTAAAGTGATGCACATAGGGTAAGGTGACCAGATTTTCACCTTTTTACGTGCGCGCCCACAGGAGCGCACTGCCTTTTGGGGCACTTCCCGGAAGGAGGAGCACCCCAGAAGGCAGTGCAGTAGCCTTCCAAAAATCGGGAGATTTAAAAAACCCCGCGGAACAAATTGCCTAAAAGCGGGACTGTCCTGCCAAAAGCGGGACGTCTGGTCACACTAACATAGGGGCAAAGAATCCAAACTTCACATACACGCTACAGGGGTCAGTGCTATCAGTCACAGACCAGGAAAGGGATTTGGGCGTCTTAGTTGATAGTTCCATGGGAATGTCAACTCAATGCATGGCAGCTGTGAAAAAGGCAAACTCCATGCTGGGGATAATTAGGAAAGCAGTTGATAATAAAACTGCAAAGATTGCCATGCCCTTATATAAAGCCGTGGTGCGACCGCACTTGGAGTCCTGTGTTCAGTTCTGGTCACCACATCTCAAAAAGAATATTGAAGAGATAGAAAAAGTGCAGAGAAGGGCAACGAGGATGATTGAGGGACTGGAGCACCTTCCTTATGAGGAGAGGCTGCAACATTTGGGACTGTTTAGTTTGGAGAGGAGACGTCTGAGGGGGGATATGATTGAAGTCTATAAAATTATGCATGGGGTAGAAAATGTCAACAGAAATAAATTTTTCTCTCTTTCTCACAATACTAGAACCAGGGGACATACATTGAAAATGCGGGGGTGGGTGGGGAGGAGAATTAGGACTAATAAAAGGAAACATTTCTTCACACAACACGTGATTGGTGTTTGGAATATGCTGCCACAGAAGGTGGTGATGGCCACTAACCTGGATAGCTTTAAAAGGGGCTTGGACAGATTTATGAAGGAGAAGTCAATCTATGGTTACCAACCTTGATCCTCCTTGATCTGAGATTGCAAATGCCTTAGCAGACCAGGTGCTCAGGAGCAGCAGCAGAAGGCCATTGCTTTCACTTCCTGCATGTGAGCTCCCAAAGGTATCTGGTGGGCCACTGCGAGTAGCAGAGTGCTGGACTAGATGGACTCTGGTCTGATCCAGCAGGCTTGTTCTTATGTTCTTATGGCCAGTCATCATGGGAACCTCCTTGAGTGTAGTTTTGATGCACACACAGCTTGTCTTGTGTCTGTGTGCTCCAAGACTGTACCGTATTAAGGCAGCATTTGGAACTATTTATGCTGCCAGGGCCACCGACATAAAAAGCTTCATATCTTCCTTATGATTGAGGTTGTGATACATTAGTGCTGTCTAGATTTATTCACTGACATAGGATATTGATGCAGCCTTTTGTATGTTGTATATATTATTGATTTCTATTTATTGCACTGCACTCTATAAAAATCTGCACAATCCACGATATAATGCTAGTGTTCTTCACAGCAAGCAGTACGGTGATTTGCCTTTCTCTTTAGTTTCATACGGTTCTCCACTGGGTTTTTGTGTAAAGTCTGGTGTGCATCATTTCACCGGTGAGTTAGTGTGGCGATGAAGATAGTTTCCTAAGCTAGAAACGGAAAGTGGCAGGTTCAAATCTCCACTCTCCATTCTGGTCTACTTGCTATGGCTGTTGGGAGGATAGATGTGGAGTGGTTTATGCATGTGTCCTGGAGGCAAGGCAGGATGAAATGTAACAAAACTAAATGGAAAAATTATCAGGTGCAATTATTCTTGGAGTGAAACATGTTACATTTTAAATGCATGCTTTATTGCTATGGTGTAAGACCCTTTTGTTTTGCCAAGCTATATGGAAGTCAAGAGTCACTGGGAAACAATAATTTTAGGAAGAGTTGAAAGCAGCAAGAAAAGAAGACAACCCAATGTGAGATAGATTGACATGATAAATGAAGCCTTAAATCTGCAAGACCTAACCAAGAAGAAGAGTTTGGATTTATACCCCAACTTTCTCTCCTGTAAGGAGACTCAAGGTGGCCTACAAACTCCTTTCCCTTCCTCTCCCCACAACAGACACCTTGTTAGGTAAGTGGGGTTGAGAGAGTTCTGAATGAACGGTGACTAGCCCAAGGAATGTAGGAGTGCAAAAACACACCACATAAGCCTCTGCCACTGGTTCACCACATAAGCCTCTGCCACTCGGGTGGATGAGTGGGGAATCAAACCCGGTTCTCCAGATTAGAGTGCACCTGCTCGCTCCCTTTGAATCCCCATTCCTCCATGTGAAGCCTGCTGGGATACCTTGGGCTAGCCAGAGTTTTCTCAGAACTTTCTCAGCCTCACCTACCTTACAAAGTATCTATTATGAGAAGAACAGATTGTGATCATAAGACACTTTGGGAATTCTTACAGTAGAAAAGAGAGGATACAAAAACGAACTTGTTCTTCCAGAGGTGGTAATTCTGTGTCTGTTGGTTCATGGGAACTGTAGAAGCTGCCATATACCAAGTCTGGCTCTGTCAAGGTTACTATTGCATACTCTGAATCCCTTTCCACACATGCAGAATAATGCACTTTCAATCCACTTTCAATGCACTTTGCAGCTGGATTTTACTGTGCGGAATAGCAAAATCATGAAAGTGGATTGAAAATGCATTATTCTGCATATGCGGATAGGGCCTCACTGGCAGCTGCTTTCCAAAGTTTCAGATCAAGGGGTTTTCAACATCCCCTGCTATCTTATCCTTTCAACTGAAGATGCTGGGAGTTGAACCTTGGATTTCCTGCCTGCAGGGCTCTACCACCGAGCCACACTCTCTTCCCGAATACTTTTGTACATAATGGAATCCTCCTCCAAACAAATCAATTTCCTCAGACATGAAAACAAAGGAGAAGTTCTCCCCAAAGTCAAGTCTCCCGTATGGAGATAGTTTTCCTACAGGGGAGGAATATTTGATTCTTTGAGCTGGCAGTCTGAAGCGCTAAGACCTCATTTTGCCGTTTCAGCGAGAAGTAGGCCGCTGAGCTCCTGCCTCACCTGAGGGCATCAGCTGATTTTCACATGAATTAATATTAACTTCTGTTCTTCAGCACTGCTAAAAGCTGGAAACGGGGTAGCTTTCCAGGGCACTGTGAAACTGGAAGTGTGAGGACATAACTAAGGCTCTCCTCAGGGCTGAATGCATTAGAAGAAGAGGAAGACAAAGACAAAGAGTTAGATTTATATCCCTCCTTTCTCTCCTGACAATCTCCTTTTCCTCCCCCCAACAAACACCCTATGAGGTAGGTAGGGCTGAGAGAGTTCTGAAGAACTATGACTAGCCCAAGGTCACCCAACTGGCATGTGTTGGAATGCACAAGCTAATCTAGTTCCCCAGATAAGCGTCTACAGCTCAAGTGGTAGAGCGGGGAATAAAACCTGGTTCCTCCAGATTAGAGTACACCTGCTCTTAATCACTAGGCTCTGCTCCCCATTAGGGGCCTTGAAGAACAACGCAATTGAATAAATTCTTCTGAGTCATGACATACTGGATTCTGTGATCGGTATGCATTATGCATGAGGGGGAAAGCATTTACTCAATTTATGCAAAATTGGGTCTGCTTTTTTGGGGAGAAAGAAATACAGGGGAACAAGATTTGTGGAAAATGTGGGCTTTCTTTTTGATCGTGAGTGCATAGGAGGGCTGCCAATCTCCAGGGGGCACCTGGAGATCTCCCGCTATTACAACTGATCTCTAGTTGACAGAAATCAGTTCCCTTGGAGAATGCCAGGGCAGAGACTTAAACCTGGTTATTCAGCATGCCTGGAGGTATTTCTGAACCCAGACTACCAATCCAGCAGACTACCAATCCAGACTACCTCCAGCATGCCTGGAGGGAAGTGCTGTTGGCAGGTGGTAGCGGGAAATCTCCTGCTTTGACAACTGATCTCCAGGCAACAGGTGTCAGCTCACCTGGAGAAAATTGTTGCTTTGGAAGATGGACTGTATGGCATTAGACCTCACTGAAGCAGTGGCATTTCAATAGAAAATGGAGCCCAGGGCAAGAACTGAGTTTTCCACACACACACCTTCCCAACTTGCTTTGCCACCCAACGGGGCCACCACCCAGAAGGCGGTGGGCAGGTCAGCGGCAGGGTGGGCCCAGTGGTGTCTTCTGGGCACCTGGCCTGGCACACTATATGCAGAGGGACAGGGGAAAGGAGGAGGGGTGTGGGGATGATTTTCCACTATCCACATGACTAAATGGGCACTGCCCAGGGACATTTGCCCCATATGTCCCCCTGGGCAGTACACCTCTGCACTGAAGTCCCTTCTCCTTTAGCCCCGCCTTCCTCAGGTTCCACCCTCAAAAGCTCCAGTTATTTTCTCACCCAGAACTGGCAACTGTAGTGGACTATGAGAACCTCATTACTTTGTAACTGGGGCAACAGGGGAAATGAGAGCGCACAAATATGCATGCGTGAAACATTGCTCATTATCCTGGGCTGTTTGAATATGGGGAAAGTAGCTCAGTAAATAGCTGAAAGATCAACAACAGAAAAATCACTTCCTTATTCATGACCGGCAAACAGAACGCGAGCGGGCTGGTAAGCGCAGCATCGATCCGCAGTGAAAGAATAAATAGGCAGGCTCCATCTCTGTGGTGAGGAATTATTTTAAAAAGCAACCTTTCTCCTAAGTGGTTTCTGCACAGGGGCAGACTTGGGTAGCTTCCCCACGGCTGATTCAGTGCAGCAGCAATGTGTACGGTTGCCAAACTGCAGGTTGTGGCTGGAATTCCCTTGCTATTGCAATTGATCTCCAGGTGACAGAGAAAATGGTCACTTTGGAGGGTGGACTTGGTGGCATTATACCCTGCTGAGGCCAATCCCCAAACCTCACCCTCCTCAGCAGCACCCCCAAAATTTCCAGGCATTTCTGAACCCAGACTACCAATCCTCAGGGGATGAGCAGGGTTCAGTCAGCTCAGACCAAGTTGGGAACAAACAGGGACTGAGCTTGGAGCAGTCAGGGCCCCTGAAGCTAGTCAGGACTCAGAGCCCCAAGTGCCTGCCAAAGCAGGCCATAAACCCAGCAAAGGCAGTCCTGCAGAGCAGGGGCGGAGCGAGGGGGAACTGAGCCTGGGGCACACACACACCCTACGGCCCTGCCGTGGTGCTGCTCACCTCCACCCTGCCTGGTCCCTCCACAGCCCCTCCAAGCCCCAGCCACGCCCTTGTTGCACCACGCGTCCAAGGCGTTGCGCCCCCTATCCCATTGGTGCTATGCCACTGCTGCAGATTAAGAGGATTGCAGATTAAGAAGAAAAGCGCATGCTTGTTGGTTTACAGAAAACACCTCTTGCAGCAGGAAGAATCAGACTCCTCGCAGGATGATGTCTAGTCTCCCAGGAGGTCCTATATTATGGAGGATTAGAAGAAGAAGAAGAAGAAGAAGAAGAAGAAGAAGAAGAAGAAGAAGAAGAAGAAGAAGAAGAAGAAGAAGAAGAAGAAGAAGAAGAAGAAGAAGAGGAGGAGGAGGAGGAGGAGGAGGAGGTGGAGGAGTTTGGATTTATATTCCCCTTTCTCTCCTGCAAGGAGATTCAAAGGGCTTTACAAACTCCTTTCCCTTCCCCCCTCACAACAAACTCCCTGTGAGGTAGGTGGGGCTGAGAGAGCTCTGAAGAACTGTGACTAGCCCAAAGTCACCCAGCTGGCAAGCGTTGGAGTACACAGGCTAACCTGAATTCCCCAGATAAGCCTCCACAGCTCAAGTGGAAGAGCGGGGAATGAAACCTGGTTCCTCCAGATTAGAATGTGCCTGCTCTTAACCACTACACCATAGCATTCTTCGGCCTAGGCTCAACGAAGAAAGGGGGAGTATAAATCCAAATTATTTTTGCCCTCCTCCTCCACTTCCTCCTCCTCCTCCTTCACCACAGCACAGTCACAAAGCTGCTCAACAGTTGTTCCATCCAGTGGCCAACAGCTGAGATCCAGGTTGTATTTCCCTGGTGGACATGTTCACCACAAAATGTGTAGCCTTGGTATTTACATGCTCCCTTGAGACAAATTTACTACCCAAAAGAATACATTCTGTGGTGAGGCCCAGTCTGAGAAATCTCCTGCCGAAAGCCAGCTTGCATGTGTGTGCATACATCTCTGGGAGAGAGGTAACCCCTGCAGAATTTCTATGCAAGGTTACAAAGAGGATAATGGGGAAATAATGCCAGATCATCAGTTTTAACCCGTCTGAAGAAACGCTCCTTGGAAAATGCTAGATAGAGATTTTTATTTTAAAATCAATGCCGTTATGGTTTTTGCGAAATAAAATGAGTGGGAGCAATTTTTATTGGCATTTGCCAGGAGGAAAGGATAGCAGTCTTGCAGGAAGATTCCACTGGGACCTCACTGTCATGACAAATTGGGACCCAAGCTGGGCAGGTGAGGAGGAAACCTCACTTGATAGTAGGGGTGCCAATTTCCAGGTGGTGCCTGGATGTCTGCTGCTATGACAACTATCTCCAGGCTGAACAGATAGTCACCTGGAGAAAATGGCTGCGCTGGAAGGGGGACTCTATTCTACCACAATGAAGATCCTCCCTTCCCCAAGCCCCGCCCTCCACAGGCTCCACCCCCAAATTTCCAGATATTTCCCAATCTGGAGCTGGCAACCCTACAAATGAGGACAAATAGATCCATTTTGGAAAAGGGCACCTTCTTCTAATTGTGTCAGGGTTTGGAGAGTGGAGCGACCGCAGTGGGAGGCCATTTATTTTATTTACTTTATTCCAAATATGTTGATCTTCCCTTTCAGCCTGATTAGGATCCCAGAGGTGGTGAACATTACAAAACAGTATGTCATAGACTACACCCGTGGTGGCGAACCTTATAACTTCCAGATAAAGTTATGGACTACATTTTCCCCAGCCCCTTCCCTCCCCCCCCCCACCCCCACCCTTACCCCCACCCCTCCCCCCCCCCCCCTTCCCCGCCCCCCCCCCCCCCCCCCCCCCCCCCCCCCCCACCCCCCACCGCCCCCCCCCCCCCCCCCCCCCCGACCCCCCCGTCCCCCGCACCCCCCTCCCACCCCCCCCCCCCCCCCCCCCACCCCTCCCCCCCCCCAAAAGCCCTCCCTTCTCACCCACCACCCCCCCCCCTACCCCCCCACACCCCCCCCCCCCCCCCACCCCCCCCCCCCCCCCCCCCCCCCCCCCCCCCCCCCCCCCCCCCCCCACCCCCCCCCCCCCCCACCCCCCCCCCCCCCCACCCCCCCCCCCCCCCACCCCCCCCCCCCCCCACCCCCCCCCCCCCCCACCCCCCCCCCCCCCCACCCCCCCCCCCCCCCACCCCCCCCCCCCCCCACCCCCCCCCCCCCCCACCCCCCCCCCCCCCCACCCCCCCCCCCCCCCACCCCCCCCCCCCCCCACCCCCCCCCCCCCCCACCCCCCCCCCCCCCCACCCCCCCCCCCCCCCACCCCCCCCCCCCCCCACCCCCCCCCCCCCCCACCCCCCCCCCCCCCCACCCCCCCCCCCCCCCACCCCCCCCCCCCCCCACCCCCCCCCCCCCCCACCCCCCCCCCCCCCCACCCCCCCCCCCCCCCACCCCCCCCCCCCCCCACCCCCCCCCCCCCCCACCCCCCCCCCCCCCCACCCCCCCCCCCCCCCACCCCCCCCCCCCCCCACCCCCCCCCCCCCCCACCCCCCCCCCCCCCCACCCCCCCCCCCCCCCACCCCCCCCCCCCCCCACCCCCCCCCCCCCCCACCCCCCCCCCCCCCCACCCCCCCCCCCCCCCACCCCCCCCCCCCCCCACCCCCCCCCCCCCCCACCCCCCCCCCCCCCCACCCCCCCCCCCCCCCACCCCCCCCCCCCCCCACCCCCCCCCCCCCCCACCCCCCCCCCCCCCCACCCCCCCCCCCCCCCACCCCCCCCCCCCCCCACCCCCCCCCCCCCCCACCCCCCCCCCCCCCCACCCCCCCCCCCCCCCACCCCCCCCCCCCCCCACCCCCCCCCCCCCCCACCCCCCCCCCCCCCCACCCCCCCCCCCCCCCACCCCCCCCCCCCCCCACCCCCCCCCCCCCCCACCCCCCCCCCCCCCCACCCCCCCCCCCCCCCACCCCCCCCCCCCCCCACCCCCCCCCCCCCCCACCCCCCCCCCCCCCCACCCCCCCCCCCCCCCACCCCCCCCCCCCCCCACCCCCCCCCCCCCCCACCCCCCCCCCCCCCCACCCCCCCCCCCCCCCACCCCCCCCCCCCCCCACCCCCCCCCCCCCCCACCCCCCCCCCCCCCCACCCCCCCCCCCCCCCACCCCCCCCCCCCCCCACCCCCCCCCCCCCCCACCCCCCCCCCCCCCCACCCCCCCCCCCCCCCACCCCCCCCCCCCCCCACCCCCCCCCCCCCCCACCCCCCCCCCCCCCCACCCCCCCCCCCCCCCACCCCCCCCCCCCCCCACCCCCCCCCCCCCCCACCCCCCCCCCCCCCCACCCCCCCCCCCCCCCACCCCCCCCCCCCCCCACCCCCCCCCCCCCCCACCCCCCCCCCCCCCCACCCCCCCCCCCCCCCACCCCCCCCCCCCCCCACCCCCCCCCCCCCCCACCCCCCCCCCCCCCCACCCCCCCCCCCCCCCACCCCCCCCCCCCCCCACCCCCCCCCCCCCCCACCCCCCCCCCCCCCCACCCCCCCCCCCCCCCACCCCCCCCCCCCCCCACCCCCCCCCCCCCCCACCCCCCCCCCCCCCCACCCCCCCCCCCCCCCACCCCCCCCCCCCCCCACCCCCCCCCCCCCCCACCCCCCCCCCCCCCCACCCCCCCCCCCCCCCACCCCCCCCCCCCCCCACCCCCCCCCCCCCCCACCCCCCCCCCCCCCCACCCCCCCCCCCCCCCACCCCCCCCCCCCCCCACCCCCCCCCCCCCCCACCCCCCCCCCCCCCCACCCCCCCCCCCCCCCACCCCCCCCCCCCCCCACCCCCCCCCCCCCCCACCCCCCCCCCCCCCCACCCCCCCCCCCCCCCACCCCCCCCCCCCCCCACCCCCCCCCCCCCCCACCCCCCCCCCCCCCCACCCCCCCCCCCCCCCACCCCCCCCCCCCCCCACCCCCCCCCCCCCCCACCCCCCCCCCCCCCCACCCCCCCCCCCCCCCACCCCCCCCCCCCCCCACCCCCCCCCCCCCCCACCCCCCCCCCCCCCCACCCCCCCCCCCCCCCACCCCCCCCCCCCCCCACCCCCCCCCCCCCCCACCCCCCCCCCCCCCCACCCCCCCCCCCCCCCACCCCCCCCCCCCCCCACCCCCCCCCCCCCCCACCCCCCCCCCCCCCCACCCCCCCCCCCCCCCACCCCCCCCCCCCCCCACCCCCCCCCCCCCCCACCCCCCCCCCCCCCCACCCCCCCCCCCCCCCACCCCCCCCCCCCCCCACCCCCCCCCCCCCCCACCCCCCCCCCCCCCCACCCCCCCCCCCCCCCACCCCCCCCCCCCCCCACCCCCCCCCCCCCCCACCCCCCCCCCCCCCCACCCCCCCCCCCCCCCACCCCCCCCCCCCCCCACCCCCCCCCCCCCCCACCCCCCCCCCCCCCCACCCCCCCCCCCCCCCACCCCCCCCCCCCCCCACCCCCCCCCCCCCCCACCCCCCCCCCCCCCCACCCCCCCCCCCCCCCACCCCCCCCCCCCCCCACCCCCCCCCCCCCCCACCCCCCCCCCCCCCCACCCCCCCCCCCCCCCACCCCCCCCCCCCCCCACCCCCCCCCCCCCCCACCCCCCCCCCCCCCCACCCCCCCCCCCCCCCACCCCCCCCCCCCCCCACCCCCCCCCCCCCCCACCCCCCCCCCCCCCCACCCCCCCCCCCCCCCACCCCCCCCCCCCCCCACCCCCCCCCCCCCCCACCCCCCCCCCCCCCCACCCCCCCCCCCCCCCACCCCCCCCCCCCCCCACCCCCCCCCCCCCCCACCCCCCCCCCCCCCCACCCCCCCCCCCCCCCACCCCCCCCCCCCCCCACCCCCCCCCCCCCCCACCCCCCCCCCCCCCCACCCCCCCCCCCCCCCACCCCCCCCCCCCCCCACCCCCCCCCCCCCCCACCCCCCCCCCCCCCCACCCCCCCCCCCCCCCACCCCCCCCCCCCCCCACCCCCCCCCCCCCCCACCCCCCCCCCCCCCCACCCCCCCCCCCCCCCACCCCCCCCCCCCCCCACCCCCCCCCCCCCCCACCCCCCCCCCCCCCCACCCCCCCCCCCCCCCACCCCCCCCCCCCCCCACCCCCCCCCCCCCCCACCCCCCCCCCCCCCCACCCCCCCCCCCCCCCACCCCCCCCCCCCCCCACCCCCCCCCCCCCCCACCCCCCCCCCCCCCCACCCCCCCCCCCCCCCACCCCCCCCCCCCCCCACCCCCCCCCCCCCCCACCCCCCCCCCCCCCCACCCCCCCCCCCCCCCACCCCCCCCCCCCCCCACCCCCCCCCCCCCCCACCCCCCCCCCCCCCCACCCCCCCCCCCCCCCACCCCCCCCCCCCCCCACCCCCCCCCCCCCCCACCCCCCCCCCCCCCCACCCCCCCCCCCCCCCACCCCCCCCCCCCCCCACCCCCCCCCCCCCCCACCCCCCCCCCCCCCCACCCCCCCCCCCCCCCACCCCCCCCCCCCCCCACCCCCCCCCCCCCCCACCCCCCCCCCCCCCCACCCCCCCCCCCCCCCACCCCCCCCCCCCCCCACCCCCCCCCCCCCCCACCCCCCCCCCCCCCCACCCCCCCCCCCCCCCACCCCCCCCCCCCCCCACCCCCCCCCCCCCCCACCCCCCCCCCCCCCCACCCCCCCCCCCCCCCACCCCCCCCCCCCCCCACCCCCCCCCCCCCCCACCCCCCCCCCCCCCCACCCCCCCCCCCCCCCACCCCCCCCCCCCCCCACCCCCCCCCCCCCCCACCCCCCCCCCCCCCCACCCCCCCCCCCCCCCACCCCCCCCCCCCCCCACCCCCCCCCCCCCCCACCCCCCCCCCCCCCCACCCCCCCCCCCCCCCACCCCCCCCCCCCCCCACCCCCCCCCCCCCCCACCCCCCCCCCCCCCCACCCCCCCCCCCCCCCACCCCCCCCCCCCCCCACCCCCCCCCCCCCCCACCCCCCCCCCCCCCCACCCCCCCCCCCCCCCACCCCCCCCCCCCCCCACCCCCCCCCCCCCCCACCCCCCCCCCCCCCCACCCCCCCCCCCCCCCACCCCCCCCCCCCCCCACCCCCCCCCCCCCCCACCCCCCCCCCCCCCCACCCCCCCCCCCCCCCACCCCCCCCCCCCCCCACCCCCCCCCCCCCCCACCCCCCCCCCCCCCCACCCCCCCCCCCCCCCACCCCCCCCCCCCCCCACCCCCCCCCCCCCCCACCCCCCCCCCCCCCCACCCCCCCCCCCCCCCACCCCCCCCCCCCCCCACCCCCCCCCCCCCCCACCCCCCCCCCCCCCCACCCCCCCCCCCCCCCACCCCCCCCCCCCCCCACCCCCCCCCCCCCCCACCCCCCCCCCCCCCCACCCCCCCCCCCCCCCACCCCCCCCCCCCCCCACCCCCCCCCCCCCCCACCCCCCCCCCCCCCCACCCCCCCCCCCCCCCACCCCCCCCCCCCCCCACCCCCCCCCCCCCCCACCCCCCCCCCCCCCCACCCCCCCCCCCCCCCACCCCCCCCCCCCCCCACCCCCCCCCCCCCCCACCCCCCCCCCCCCCCACCCCCCCCCCCCCCCACCCTCCCCCCCCCCCACCCCCCCCCCCCCCCACCCCCCCCCCCCCCCACCCCCTTCCCCCCCCCCCCCCCCCCCCCCCCCACAAACCCCCCCCCCCCCCCCCCCCCCCCCCCCACCCCCCCCCCCCCCCCCCCCCCCCCCCCCCCAGCCTCCCCCCCCCCGGCCCCCCTCCCCCCCACACCCCCCCCCCCCCCCCACCCCCCCCCCCCCCCCCCCCCCCCCCCCCCACCCCCCCACCCCCCCACCCCCCCCATGGCCAATTGGCCATGCTGGCAGGGGCTGAAGGGAATTGTAGTCCATAACATCTGGAGTGCCAAAGGTTCGCCACCACGGTCCTATACTGTTTTATCATGTTTTACATTGTGAGCTGCCTCAAGTAGATTCTCCAGTACAGCATCGTATATATTTCAAGCATTCATCCGGGCTGAGTCCCCAGTGTCTGGGATTGCTCCATACAGGACAGAATGGGATTTGATTTACCAGCACAAAAATGAACTCCACATAACACCAATAAAGCATGAATTGGCCAGAAGCAGATCAAGTCATTCCCTCCCTTGAAAACTACTCTCACACACCCCACTGCCCAGCACATGTCAGCAAAGAGGGAGAAAAACCCACAGGAGGGCGAAACAAAGCGCTTGCTTGCTTGCTTAAGGCAGAAACTCCACAAGTAAGAGAGGCAGAGCCATCAAGGGAGAACAGGACAAGAACAGCAGCCTGAATAGAGCAGGAGGGAGGGAGAGGAGGGGAAAAACAGGCAGAGAAGTGGATGAGGAAGAGAATAGGAGACATTAATTCGCTCTGAGACTACCAGAGACCCACCCATGAAGTATCAGGTTGGTGTTGCTCAGAACGGATTAACTGGACCTCGCCCTTTTGGGAATTCTCAGCTCTGTTTTTGTTATCGTCACCCAGCCAAGGTGCGGCTCTGGAAGGGTCACATGAAAGGTGAACGAGATGTTAACTGCTCCACTTGCCCCTAGCAAGGAGAACACGGAACAGTCAAACCAGGTGAGGTGAAAACAAGGCTGAGGAGAGAAGCCGCCCTGCGGAAAGGACAAATCCCACCTGGTGGTCGACAGTTTGGATTTTTACAGGGTCCTGATCTGGTTGCTGATCCCCACTTGTTAGTTCTCAGCAGCAGATTCGCTTTCCTGCACATACCTGTTTCTCACCTGTGGCAACTGCCCCTTGTTGGTGTTCCTTTGTTCCTCCATCCGTGATCCAGTGAGGACACAAAGTACAGGCTCTGCCTGCGAGGAGACAACCCTTGTCCTCATCCATGAAAAGCGGCTGCTAGCAGGAGTAGGCGGCGTGGAGTGGGGAACCCGGCAACATCATTACATTACCAACAACAATCTTCAGATATGTTTAAGTAAATCAGGGGTTGCCGTGATCTGAAAGGTAGCGAATAATCACATCAAAATCAGAGGCTCTTGAGATTCTCTTTCAGCAGAAGAGAACTAACGATGTCAAGTTTAACAACTGCAAAGTGGTTGTTGCTGGCGGATAGAAATCACATTCCATATAGTAACATGTGGATGTACTTAGAGGTGTAAGGCAAGGGGCTGAAGTAGAAATATCCTGTAATTCTTGAGCTGTATAGACAGGTGTACCCTTGCCTGATGCCCACCAAGAGCTTTTAGAAAACTGGTGGAGCCAGGTATGGCTTTTCCCAAGCAAGGGTTCTGATTGGCTACTGGATATTTGATCGATTGGATGAGCAGATTTCTTAAAATGTTGCCTGGATGGTGGCAGCCATCCCAGCACAAAAATCTTCACTGTGTGATCGCAGCTAAGCTGCGGCCGCCATTTTGTGGCTGCACCCGTGGCCCTGTGTCAGAATTCCAAAGGTGCTCACAGGTCCAAAAAGGTCAGGCATCCTTGGTGTAGACAAAAGTTGTGCGGCAACAATAACCTTCGGATCTTGATTCTTCAAATAAACCTCTGTCGGTGTCCATTCCCCCCACCCCCCCGACGTTTTGTTTGGAATTGTCAAGGCTCCTTAACAGTGAATGCAGATGCTGCTTCTTTTTGTAAAAATTACCTACGTCAATATTTACATTTGTAAGGAATTCCATAGAAGCAGAAATAAAAGGCTCTTTGGTGAAAAAGACCGTTTATTCAGACATCTTAGAAAGCTCAAGTACACGCAGTGGCAGGAATGACACTTCCCGCCAGAAGCACAGGTTATAACTCTATTCATCCCATCCCCCTTCCTGCTTCCCATGGGAACGGAGACCTCATCTCCCGCGCAGAGATAAGGTCTCCGCCGATGAAGCTGGCCCATCGCCCGGGCTGTGGAATGCACTCAAGGTTACTTTACCATCAACACCATTGAAACCCTTACACTATTATCTTTTCTATTTGCCCACCCTTTGGATACTTGGAAATGCTCAGCCTGGGGCCAGTTCTTACACGCCCACTCATCACTCACTGACAGGTGGTGGTGGTGGTGACTCGTACGTGTGAATGAGCCATCAGGACTTAGCCACACAGGTATCACTCTATCTCGCCACACAGGACACTTGTCAATGGAGATGGTTCACATAGTTGACTGTTGCGAAGTGCTGAGTAATCAAGAGATGTAGAAACAAGTGGGAACAAGTCCCTGGATGCTGCTTCAGCTGTCAAGGCCAGAACCCACCCAGGATTCCAGAAGGAGGGTCTCTAAAAGTGAAACTCAGTCCTGGAAAGATGGAAATGATGCTGGTTGGGAAGGGGGAAAACTTGAAGGTCATTTTGCTCCCCACTTTCTGTGGGGTTCAGATGACACTTGCCCCTGTGCTACCATGACAGCTCTGCTCATCTCAGCAGGGTCTTCTGCACGTGCCAAGCTGCAAATGAGCAAACCCCCCAACTGCTCAGACATCCCTTCTCTCTATGATATGGAATCGCCAGCCTGAGGAGACACTGGAGTCGTGATGGGGGCATGAGGGGACTAGAGGCCTGGACACCACTTCCTGAGGGGGGCGTATTGCTGCACATCCCCCCTCAATTGCACCCCAGTTCCATTTGGGGTTGGAGCATAGTTAAAGGCCAGCTATTTCTGAACTCCATGAACAGCTGGGCCTTGATGCCCCACCCCGATCTCTACGTGGAGTTCAGAGCAGCCATTTGCTACTGGCTTCATTATTAGGGACTGTGCTCTATACTACTGTGTATCGTCTGCTGTAAATTGGATCCCACTGTGTACATTTGCTTCATTTAATGTGTCATGCTAACTATTTTCCTTCAGTTCTGTTTTGGTATTTTTGGTTGGTTCTACTACCGAAATCCTCTTTCATTATTTATTGAATGTCCCACCCTCTTGATTATATTGACTCACTCTGTGAGATCCTCCTTGAGTGAGAAAGACAGCCTACAAACAAACAAACAAACATAATCCCCCTTTGGTCAATTCTTTTCAATTATACCAATACCAGAACTCATTTTGAAAATTATTGTTGCTTGTAGAGCAGGGGTCTGCAACCTGCGGCTCTCCAGATGTTCACGGGCTACAATTCCCATCAGCCCCTGACAGCATGGCCAACTGGCCATGCTGGCAGGGGCTGATGGGAAATGTAGTCCATAACATCTGGAGTGCCAAAGGTTCGCCACCACTGGACTACACCCTTCCACTCGATCACCTTCTCCAGGGAATCGTCTCTGCAGCATAGCTTCCAGGTAAGCAAGCCACCTTTCCTGCTGCTGCTCATCAGACCCTCCCGCTCATGCCGAATAATGCTCTTTCAATCCACTTCCACAACTGTTTGCAAGGGGAGTTTGTCATTCTGCACAGTGGATCCTGGCTGCAAAGTGGATTGAAAGTGCATTGCTCTGCATGTGCGGAAGGGGCCCAAATGGTGATGGGGAATTTTTTTAAAAAATTCTCAAATCAGCTGTTGGATGTGCTGTGATGTCACTTCCTGAGCCTGGGAATTCAACAACTCTGTAGTGTGGAAACCAGGGGTAATTCTGGGGGATCTCCATACCCCACCTGGAGTTTGTGTGTGTGTGAGGGGGAAGCTGAAGGGTTAAGAAGAAAAGCACTTCTGCTGAGAGCCAGGAATGGAAAAAAACCCAAGCAATGAAACTTTGAGTGGTTCTTCAAAAGGCAACGCCAGTGAAGGGCTGTTGCCTGTGGTTTCTGAAGCCGCTGCCGAAAGGTCAGAAGTCTCAGCATGAGGGGGAAAGCTGTGTTCTCCTTTCTACTCTTTCGAACTGTTCCATCAGCGCAGTTTATTTTTGTCGGGCTGGAAAAATTGAAAGGAGGGGAGGGAAGAGGAAAGTCAGAGGAAGGAGGCTGGCCACCAACCTGGGGATGCCAGCATCCAGGTGCAGCCTGGAGATCTCCTGGAATTTGAGCTCATCGCCAGATGAGAGAGTTCAGTTCCCCTGGAGAAAATGGTTGCTCTGAGGGTGGACTCCTTGGCACCGTATCCCTCTGGGGTCTCTCTCTTCCCCAGGCTTCACCCCCAAATCTCCAGGTGTTTCCCAATCTGGGGCCTGCAACCCTTTCCCCCATCCCCATCCATTGCGGGGACCTGGCAACGCTCCGCCATCCAGAGCCTTGGCATGTTTAAAAGAGCTGCACACAGCCAGCCTGGTGCGTCAGTTAAGAGCAGCAGACTTTTAATCAGGAAATCCAGGTTTGATTCCCCACTCCTTCACATGAGTGGCAGTGTTAGGTCTCAAACCTTAAGCCAATAAATGGATTCAGAAGTGTTTATTGAGAAGCGTCAGACACCAAAGCTTGTCAAAGCTGGTTCTGACAAACCTGGCCTTTGCCACCCCCTTTCTCCCCCGCAAGTCCCCCCTCCCGAATTACCAAGAGGCTGAGGTGCCCAAGGTCACCAGCAGATAGTAATAGAAAGCCACCTGGCTTCCTGCCCCCATGAGATAACGGATACGGCTCCATTTCTCATGGAATCAGAGTGTCAGAGGAAAATCTAGTTATCTACAAAGCATTGTCAGGACTGCAACTCCCAACATGCACTGGTTTCCCAAAAAGTGCGGGAAAACAAACTGAGAAGCTACATTCCACCAGAGCTTCAGAACCAATGGGAGACCAGGAGCTGGGAGGAGGGGAAGAGTTGATTGGTTGGTGTCTGTCCTTGTAAATAGTTTAAATACTGGAACTGAGGACAAGAATCCTCAGTTCCAGCACCCTGTAGTTAGGGCAACACAAATCAATAAAGTTCCTTTTCTAAAGTTAGCTTTGTTTGAGTGTGTTCAGTCTTACATTGTAATGGAATTCACTCTTATTGTTCTACCACGCGCCCAGACCTCCTATAGGCATGGCTGGGTCAGGAGAACAAACCTACGCCCGCTATCCCAGACTCTCCCCAGCAGGACGAGGGACCCTGGTGAGGCGGTCTACATCCGAACGAGCGGGCAAGACACCCCCCCCCCCCGCGGTTCATCCTGGACGGAGGTTGGCACCCTCTGCAAAGATGTGGATGGGGAATGAGCGCGCCTCGCAACACTCCTAGCCAAACCTCAAGCACTGGGGAGTGGATCAAACCGCAAGGCGGACAAGCAGCGGCGCGCTTACGAGGCACTGCGACTCCGGACAGAGGAGGTCACTCGGGAGAGGGACTGGCTACAATCTGACCTTTCGGACCTCCAGCAGCAAGTTGCCTTCCTTATGGCCGAACAAGAAAGGGAGAAAACAGCCCTTGAGCCCTCCACAGCTGAGGAGGGGGTCGAAGGGGATGACGCGGAAGGTGAACTGAGAGCCGAACTGCACTCCCTCTGGGGGCAGCTGGCCGACCTTACACTGAACCGCAGTCCCTACCACCAGGGCCCCCCACCGCGAGAAGTAGGCCGCTGAGCGCCTGCCTCACCTGAGGGCATCAGCTGATTTTCACATGAATTAATATTAACTTCTGTTCTTCAGCACTGCTAAAAGCTGGAAACGGGGTAGCTTTTCAGGGCACTGTGAAACTGGAAGTGTGAGGACATAACTAAGGCTCTCCTCAGGGCTGAATGCATTAGAAGAAGAGGAAGACGAAGAGTTAGATTTATATCCCCCCTTTCTCTCCTGACAATCTCCTTTTCCTCCCCCCACAAAACACCCTGTGAGGTAGGTGAGGCTGAGAGATATCCAAAGAATGGTGACTAGCCCAAGGTCATACTGCTGGCATGTGTTGGAGTGCACAGGCTAATCTTGTTCCCCAGATTAGCCTCCACAGCTCAAGTGGCAGAGCGGGGAATCAAGTCCGGTTCTCCAGATTAGAGTGCACCTGCTCTTAACCGCTATGCCACTGCTGCTCCAAGTATAAAAACCTCCTCTTCTTCCTCCTCCTTTAGACATAACATAAAAAGGTGGATTTTTTTTGAAGGCTGAAACAATAGGGACACAAACTTCAAAAGCAATCATAGTCAGAGTAGATAAACAGAAGCCAACTTGGCATAAGGTCTTGTCGTCATTTGGAGACATTTGTAAAGAGTAACTTCCAAGGGCAAGCTGGGCTGGGCAAAGTGTCTTTGCCATGACCTTCCCTTTGGAGACATCTGCTCTTCTCCTCCCTCTCCATTTGCTGGAGGTGACCTTCTTCAATGAAAGGGCATAGGGGGACAGTGTTAGTGCTGGAGCCATACAGGGAAATCTCACTTCTTGCTGTCTAATTCCTGCTTCTCTCTTCTTGGCATCTCTGTCACCAGTTCTTCTGCCAAACTACTTTTCTTGAACAGATTGGCTCTTTCCAGCAGAAAACCATAGAGTTTTCATGTTTTTGCCTATCTCACGTTGCATGCGTAGGCATACCTGCTAGGCAGAGCAATCCACAAAGTGGAGCAAAGTGCAGCTAGGACTGGCTTCCATTGTCAGAACTCATGGGGAGAAGATAGCATGGCTGAGGCCCCTTCTGCGCACACAAAAATAATGCACTTTCAATCCACTTTCAGTGCACTTTGCAACTGGATTTTATTGTGCAGAATAGCAAAATCCACTTGCAAACAATTGTGAAAATGGATTGAAAGTGCATTGTTTTGCATGAGCGGAAGGGACCTGAGTGGAGGATCCAGGTTTGAATCTCCACTTCTACCACGGAAGCTTGTTGGGTGACTTTGGGCTCACCTCAAACTCTCAGCCAGGCCAGGTTTGTTTTGAGAAAATGGAAGAGAGGGAAATGATGTTCTAAGCTGCTTTGAATTTCAAATAAGTAAATCCACCCCTTGCAAACTATGGGCTTTTCTGCACAATTCATTTAAAATCTTTTGAGGCGGGAAATGAAAATGTTTGCCCCAAAATGTTTTATTTCCAGCCTCAACTTGTTTTAAACCCTGTTTAAAATGATTCTCTGAAACATTTTGAAAATGTCTTCAGTTGCTGTGTGATCTATTGAAAAGGTTGGGCCTCTCTGCCAATGCACAGCAACGTGCTATATAGTTCAAATGTTTAATATATTTTCAAAGAATCTGACTTAACTTCATGGCAATGAAGCCGTGAGCATGACAGTTAAAGATACAAGGTAGTTATTTGTGGCCAAATCGACTTTTGGTTGCATTTTCAAAAACTTCCAATTGGCCTGAATATTTGCTCTCTTAACGAACTGAATATGCTTCCCAACTGTTGTTTTTCAAAACACACCTCAATAGGATGCCAGATCTTTTCTATTTGATATGAATTGTGATTATGCAATTTGCTGATAAGTGTATTGATGTCTTATCACATGTAAAAGAGTTGAAAAATTATGACAAAATTATAAGACGTTTTGGTTGATGCTTAAATGTTTTTTGATTGACAAAGCTTAAGAATATACATGGTACATTAGCACTGAGAGCATTATTGGTGCAAAGTAGACTTATTGCAAAACTCCAGAGCGTGGCTGGAGATTTCTTGCTATTACAACTGATCTCCAGGCGACAGAGATCGGTTGTCCTGGAGAAAATGGCTGCTTTGAAAAAGAAGAAGAGGCGGAGAAGGAGTTTGGATTTATACATCACCTTTCTCTCCTGTTGGGAGACTCAAGGTGGCTGTCAGGCCTGCGCCATCCTTGGCCTAGCAAATCGCAGCTCTGCTGCAGATGGCCCAGCCATTTCCTCCGCTCAAGGCCATGAGGCCTCTTTCCTTTGCTCGCCTGTAAGTAGTCCAATAGCGCTTGACGGTTTCTACTTATCTGTCTTTCAAAGGGAGTAACCTGCCTGTCCCAAAACAATGTCTCTTTCTCACTGTCCTTTCATATGCCGATATTATGGGAATGCAAGGGTGGGGGGATTATGGGTTGAACTAAATTGTAACCTTCAGGTATATACTGGGGCCAGAGTCAAACCCCCAGTTTCGGCTATCTGGCCGTTGGGCTGACATGGTCCTGAATAAAGCTTTTGAACCTACCTTGAGTCTTATTACTGACTGGAGTACCAGACCCTTAAAGTGGCTTACAAACTCCTTTCCCTTTCTCTCCCCACAACAGACACCTTGTGAGGTAGGTGGGGCTGAGAGAATTCAGAGGGAAATGTGAGTAGCTCAAGGTCAAACGGCAGAAATGTAGGAATGGCAACACAAATCTGGTTCACCAGATAAGAGTCCACCACTCACGTGGAGGAGTGGGGAATCAAACCTTGTTCTCCAGATTAGTGGTGAGGTTCTGCTGTATCGCTAGCAGAGGACGACAATCTCTGACTGGGGACAGATGACATACAAATACTTTGTATTATTGTTGGTTTTATTTCTTTGTGATATTATAAGATTGCTGGTCAATGATTGTAAATAAATAAGCTGTACCCAACAAAGATCTTGGAGAACTGTGTCCACTCTCCTCACCAAGTCTTTCGTCCCTTGGGTTGCTCAAATACGTAATAATAATTCCGGCCTGTTTCTATTTCAGGATTTATTCAGTTGGTCAATGGAATTTTCCATTAGTGGACTAATCGCTTGGCAGGGCCTTATCTATGGGTGTGACTCAGTTGAGCCTTGAGAATTGATTTCTAATGAAGTTCTAATTGACTCTGGCCAGAACTGGGGCAAATGTATGAACCCAACCTGTGAAAGCTCTTGGGAATCCACCTGCCCCCACCCGCTTTGAGACGAGGAGGTGTGATTTATGCCTCCTTTATCGGCTACGGTCTCCATCCCGTGCCGCTTTATGGATCCCTGGTGAGAAACAATCAGGTTGCAGCTTCACAGTGGGAAATCTCAGCCAGGCAGAGAGCTCCTTGCGGGCTCACGGGCAGCAGCTTGTGTTTCAGGAATGGAGTGCCCTTTGAGGTTGCTTAATTGTGACCCTTTTAATGAGGGCCTCGGGCAGGGGTCGGATCTCCAAGGGGTCAGATTTTATAGGCTACATGGGGCTCAGTTGGATCATTGTCTGTGCACTTTCTCATCCCTGAAAATGCCAGATGTTGCAAAAGATTGGAGAAGGAGGGTCCATTTTGATAATTCCTCATCTTTTCCCCCTGCAATTTTGCAACTTCGGCACACTGGGAGTGCAGTGGAATCAGTTTGAACTGATCACTGAGACTAGAGCCAAGGCTGAAAATGAAGTGTTGCCAGTTCTGGGTTGGGAAATATCTGGACATTTTGGGGATGGAGCTTGGGGAGGGCGGGGCTTGGGGCGGGGACTAAGCAGGATATAATGCCATAGAGTCCACCCACAAAGGCAGCCATTTTCTTCACGGGAACTGATCACTGTAGTTTTAATTCTGTTTTAATTCTGGAAGATCTCCAGCCTTAGTTGATAAGCTAAGGAAGTCTAATAAGCATTGATTCTGGAGACAATGGCCCTTTCCGCATCACTCTTTTAAAATGTTTTGAGGCAGGAAATAAAGCGCTTCCTCCATGGAGTTCCGCATTGTTCTCTGCCACCCTTCGGTTCTGAAAATGTTTTATTTCTCACCTCAAAATGTTTTCAGTGAATCCCCTGTAATAACGACTCTTTAGGCTGAAACATGTTCAAAATGGCTTCACTGCTGTGCAATCACTTTAACGTGTTTTCCACGCCTTTCCACCTTCTCTGAACTTCCTTCTTGGCACCATTTTCTGAGCTCACGTGTTTTTCAAGCCTTCCTGTGGGTTTCTTTATTGGGGGAAAGTGATATTCAAGGCCTCAATTATTCAAGGTTTGGAGAATTGGCAGATGAAGCCGTGAAGCATAGAAGCACCAGTTCATCAACTGACTTTTTTAAAGGAGGGGGAAACCCACATAATGGCAATCATGAATCGTTTCAAGGAGGTGAGTGCAGGCATACATCATGCTAAATGGGGAAAATTGAAAACGTTTTCCAAACATTTTAGGAGATTTGTGCGGAAAGGGCCTGTGTGTGGGAATTAAATCTGGGAAAGCTTAGCAGGATTTCTGCTTCACTAAATCTTCATCTAACTGCAACTTACCTTTATTATTTTCTGATTCTATGAGCTATCATAACACTGTAAGCCCCATGTGACAGGCAAATTGAAGAAATCGGGCAAAAATGCCGTTCCTTCCAAAGGTTAGCCCTAGGTAGCCATAATCAGTCAGATTCTTGGAATGCATCCTGCCATGTGTTTAAGTTGGAAGGGAAAAATTAACAGCCGTTACAGACTTGCATTCAATTTATTTCCCATTTTCCCTGCTTTATTAACCTAACAGGGGGTAGGGGGCATTCAAAGGATGCTTTGTTGGTGATGTGTTGGCTCCCGTAGTGGCTAATCTTCTTTATTGGGCTGGGTATGATTTTGCAAAAAAACAAACTTATTTAGTGAAGAGAAAAAGAACATAATATAAAGTTGCTGTTGCATTCCCCCTCCCCACAAGAAACAATAAGAGTTTTAAAAGCCAGTAATTCCTTAACTGCATGAATTGTGCTCTGCAATAGTTTTGGGAATGAGGAAAAGGAACATTTTAGATAAGCGCATTAGAACAAGATTTCAAAGTGGGGGATAATCGTATGTTTCTTTATCTCACGATTTTTCCCTATCACTTATAATTTTTGGGGAGATAAAATTAAATGTTTTTGGAAGCAAAACAGCTGGGGTTGCAGGTGACTATTTTGGTCATTAGAATTTGTGGCATATTGTATCTCTCAGGCCCCTTTCCGCACAAGCAGAATAATGTAGTTTCAATCCGCTTTCAATGCCCTTTGCAGCTGTATGGAATAGCAAAATCCACTTTCAAACCATTGTGAAAGTGGATTGAAAGTGCATTATTCTGCATGTGCCTGCCACCTGTTTCCAGACTTCCCCAAAAGTAGCTCTGCTATATTGGGACAATGATCCATTCAGCCTATCATCAGGTTTCATACAGTGGCCAATCCTGTGCTCCTGTAATATGGACCTAGTATGTATGTGTGCAGTCAAATCACAGGGGACTTATGGCCTCCCCGTAGGGTTTTCAAGGCAAGAAGCATTTTGAGATGCCTGATACTTTAAATGCCTGATATCAGATCGTATTGTTTCCTTTTTCACCTATGAAATCAGTCTCATCTGTTCAACTACGGATTTCAAAATTAGCTGCATTCATGGATAAACACCAAAGGCATACAGACACCTAAGTAGTAAGACTTAACTCAAAAATCTTTTTTCCCCTATGCTACGTGCCTTTAATTGAATGGGCTTCATCTGAAGTTACTGCAGGGGATTGTGTTGTTAGTCTATGAGTTCTATCAGCTGGCTGAGGCACAGTTTATACTGCTGCCTGAAATAGTTACAGTCTGTAGTGCTAGCTTGGAATTCTATCCCCACATTCTGCTACATACGTGGACCAAGTTTTAGATAATGTGGCAGGTACAAATGCAGCAAGCTCAGCATTGGATCAGTCAGTGGCTTCTCATGTAAAAAAGTGATTAGACTTCAGTCTTATCCTTTTCTTTGAGCTGTCCAACTTTTCTTGAAAAGTCACGTATGTACAAATGTGTTTTTATGCATGTATTTCTCACCTCCCACCCCTGTTTTTTGTACCTTTGTACTCTTGGCAACTTTATAGGGTTTAAAAGGTGAGAGATGTGCAGAGGTGGTTTGTCATTTCCTGCCTCCACATCACAACTCTGGTGTTCCTTGAAGGTTGGCCATCCAAATACTAATCAGGGCCAACCCGGCTTATCTTCTGAGATCTGATGACCTCAGGCTAGCCTAGATTGTGCAAAGAAGCTGATGAAACTGTAGATCATGTCCTCAGCTGCTGCAAAAAGCGCACCCAGACCGAGTACAAACAGAGACACAACTCAGTGGCCAAGATGATCCGCTGGAATTTATGCAAGAATTACAGCATAAGAACGGCTAAAAACTGGTGGGAACATTGTCCAGAGAAAGTCACGGGAAATGAGAAGGTCAAGATCCTGTGGGACTTTCGAATCCAAGCAGACAAAGTGTTGGCACATAATACACATGACATCACAGTGATAGAGGACAAGAAAGTGACCATCATCAACATAGCAGTACCCGGTGACAGCAGGGTCGCTGAAAAAGAACATGTTACTGAATACCACGATTTGAAAATTGAGTTACAGCGACTATGGCAAAACCCAGCTGAGGTCAGTGGTGCTCAGCACCCTGGCCACCATTCCAAAAATACTAGGGCAGCATTTGAAACATCTTCAAATCGACAAAATTAACATCAGTCAGATTCAGAAGGCAGCCTGGCTGGGATGGACACAAACACTCCGCTGATACATTCCAACTTCCTAGGCCTCTGAGTGAGGCTCGAATTGTAATGAAAGGCCAACAACCAGCTAAAGAACTGGCAGCTATGAAATCAACCATAAATAATAATAATATTAATAAAAATAAAAAAAATTACAAAACTTATTTGGATATTGTGTTGTGTGGGTTTGAGTGGCGTCTCTGGCACTGGCCACTGGAGGTCAACCCTAGAGGTCAGTCCCTAGTGCCTTTGGTTCAATCTGAGTCCCACTGAAAACCACAGAAATGTTCTTTTCAGAGCCTTCCTGAAAAGAAACGCTACCCCCCTCCCAGACCTGCCACGTGGAGGGCAACAACATTACTCAACCATCCCTGTCTTTCTTAATATGTTACATCTGTTTCCACCTTTGGTCACTCTATTTCATTATGTTCTGGTTCTGCCTTGTTAGCGGCACCTGAGCAGAAGCCATCTTTCCTATCCTATGTTTTACATATGATGGCTTCAATTAAGATAGCCCCGGATAAAGCCAATTCTTCTGCTTCAGCGGTACCCTAATGAACGGCGAGCTGTAAAGGCAGTAATCCCTTTTCGATCTGAGATAAAGGCCCTTCGGGAGAGAACGCCAGTGCGTCGCGCATGGCACCATGCCCAGCGCCTGTGTTTTGCATTTCCTTTGTTGGCCCGCTGAGATTTTCAGATCTCCCGGCTCATCAATTCATCACCCTTCGGCACCATGATATTCCACTTGCAAAGTTGTGGTTTTTTAAAAGTACATTTGTTTGCTGATTTGGTTAGCATATATGCAGGCATATCATGGAAGAAAAACCTTGCACGGTGTTCAGCAAGTGCAGACTCCTACACTATTAGGTGGGGGGAAAAAACACTATTAGATGTCATTATTAATATGTGAAGCTGAAATGTGACAGAAGGAATGGGTTTATTTTTATACCAAAGCTTCGCAGCAAGTGTTGTGTGAAATGGAATTATGCTAACTTCAAATCCAGCCAAGAAAAATGTCACGGTCGTGCACTAGTTATACTGACCTGCAGTCAAGTCCGAGGTTTTGTTAAAATAGTCAACACCTATATAGTGAGAATGGGCAGCCAACATGGTGTCGTGGTTAAAATGTCAGGCTAGATGCAAATCCTCACTTGGCCCACGGTGGGGAGGGCAAGCAGGGTGGCAGGTGGGCGCCACACAGATATGCAGCACCTGACCTGGATAGAAGCCACCTCCCCCAGAGTCATGCTAGTATAACTGAGGACGCTGGTGTGACTGGGGGAAGGTTGGGTTGTTTCCAAGTGTGGAGCCAGCTTAAGTCAGTTTCTACCAGGTTCTCAGCCTGGGAACACCCCTCTCTCCAGCTGCAGACTTACTCCATTGTGAAATTGTGACATCTGAATCCCCCCTCCCCGGGTTGGATTGGGTTGTTAGTGACCTCTCCAAGAGCGCAGTTCTATATTGTTACTCCAGCAAAAGGCCATTCAAACCAGTGAGCTTAGAGTAGAGTAATGCTGCATAGCATAGCACTGCAAGCATGTTTTTTGTGTACTTTTGTGTGTGTGGTGTCCTGCACATGTGTAGGACACTTCTCCTGGCTCTGAGTTAGCAATACCCGAAGCCCCAACATCTCCGTGTTTTGAAACAACTTTCTTTGGGAAGAAGCGTAATATCCCCCCTCCTAAATGACAGGTCATTAGCCTAGCTAATTAACGAGTAATCAGCATCTTGCTTACGTCTAATTGCAGGCTGCTCACACCCTTCACAGAGAATGGAAGCATTTGTGTAAAGCTGTCATTATGCAGAGGAGGACAGAAGGTTTAGATGCAAACACTCGGATCCAGTTGTTCCTCGCAGCTCAGGGATTCTGAATTGCAAATAGAGGTGTTAAGAGTTCCATTTCAAGAGTGCTGCTGGGTTGCCCAGTGTTGTGGAAAGGACCTGAGGACACTGACTAAAATTCAAGGATAAATTATTACATTTTGTTTTCTTTTGCCAGCAGAAGGGGGAAATCCACAGGCTCCAGTTGGGGGGCTTCTGGATCGTAGAAACATTGAATCATTGAGTTGTAAGATCATCTTGTCCGATCCCCTGCTCAAGGTGGGATCAAGCTAGAGCAGGGGTAGAGCATTGGCCATGCTGACAGAGGCTGATGGGAATTGTAGTTCCTGAACATCTGGAGAGCCGCAGGTTCCCTACCCCTGAGCTAGAGCATCCCTGGCAAGTGTCCATCCTGTTGCTGCTTGAAGACTGCCAATGAGTCTTTACTCATTGAATCTTTATTCATTGGAACAGTAGTCCATGAACATTTGGACTCTTCTTCTGCAACCACTCCCATGTTCTCTGTCTTCACTAATTTTTTACTCTAAATCAGGGCTCTCCAACCTATGGGCCACTAGATGTTCATGGACTACAATTCCCATAATTCTCAGCTTTCAATCCCTTCCAGTCTGGCTTCTGTGCTGGGCATGGGACCGAGACGGTTCTCGTCGCCGTCACAGATACGCTCCGTATGCAGCTTGACCAGGGCAGATCAGCACTGCTGGTACTGCTAAATCTTACCGCAGCATTTGATGTGGTCGACCACAATCTTTTAACCCACCGCCTGGCTGCTTCCAGGGTACGGGGCACTGTCCTTCAGTGGATTGTCTCGTTTCTCTGGGACCGGAGTCAGCAAGTGTGGTATGGGGACCAAGCCTCCCGGAAGTGCCCGCTTTATTGCGGTGTACCCCAGGGGGCACTGCTATCCCCGCTGTTATTTAATATCTATATGTGACCCCTTGCTCAGTTGGTACGGAGCTTTGGGCTGATCAGACATCAATATGCTGATGACACTCAGCTCATTCTGTTGATGGAGGGGGGAACGGTCGTTGCCCCTGCAGCTCTACAGCAATGTTTGGAGGTGGTCGCTGGTTGGTTGCAGCAGAGCAGGTTGAAGCTGAATCCATCGAAGATGGAGATCCTCTGGCTGGGCAGCAAAGGGGGGGCTGGGGATTTCCAGCCGCCAGTGTGGGAGGGGGCCAAATTGCCACTGGCCTCCTCCGCCCGCAGCCTGGGGGTTCACCTGGATTCGTCTCTTTCAATGGAGACCCAGGTGGCCCATGTAACCCAGGTTGCATTTTTCCATTTGCGTCAGGCCCGGCAGCTGGCCCCCTACCTCTCCCAAGAGGACCTAGCCTCTGTGATCCATGCAACGGTCACCTCCAGGTTAGACTATAGTAACTCGCTCTACGCGGGCCTGCCATTGCGTCTGATTCGGAAGTTGAAACTGGTCCAAAATGCGGCAGCTCGACTGCTCACTGGTGGTGCCACTAGAGATCACATTTTGCCAGTGTTGCGTCATCTGCATTGGCTCCCAGTTGAGTTCTGAATCATCTTCAAGGTGTTGGTTCTAACATTTAAGGCCTTACGCAGCCTGGGACCCTCGTACCTTTGGGACCGTCTGACCCCGCATGTCCCAGTTCAGCCTCTGCATTCAGCGGAGGCCAATCTGCTGGTAGTCCCTGGCCCCTCAATGATGCAGCTGGCCTCCACTCGGGGCAGGGCTTTTACAGCCCTGGCCCCTGCCTGGTGGAACGCTCTTCCTCCAACTGTCTGGGCCCTGCGGGATCTTGGAGAGTTCCGCAGGGCCTGTAAGACCGAGCTGTTCCACCGGGCCTTTGGAGATGCCTGCTGCTGATGGCGCCCCTTCCTCCCTTTTTATCATCTGTGGCCCTTTTCCATCTTGGGCCTTCCGTTCTTTCTTCAGAGGGTTTTTTTAGATGACCAGACGCTATATTTTTACATTTATATTTTACTTCATTTTGTATGCTGTATTTTAAATGGTTTTAATTCGATGCTTAGAGCCCCTATTTTATCTTATATTGTATTTAATTTATTGAGAGGGCTCCTTTTGCTTATTTATGTTATATTGAAATGTTGTACACCGCCCAGAGCCCTCTGGGGGTGGGCGGTATAAAAGTCTAATAATAATAACAACAACAACAACAACAACAACAAACAACAACAACAGCAGCAGCAGCAGCAGCAATAACAACAACGACAATGACAATGACAACAACAACAATAACAATAATCATTTCTGCCCATTGGCCATGCTGGCAAGGGCTAATGGAAATCATAGTTCAGGAACATCTGGAGGGCCATTGGTTGGAAAGCCCTGCTCTAAATTGTGGTGTAAGCCTGTTTGGACAATGGGGCTATTCGAGCGGTGGGAGGGTTTTTGGATTTCCTGCTTATGGATTTCTTATTGTTGCTTATGCTTTTCCAAGTCACTCTAAAATTGTGCAACTATTTTCCAAACACTTTTCTGTTTTTCTTTTTAAAAAACTCTTTAATGAAACTTTTTAAAAACATACAATCCATAACATTGATATTAGTCAGTACACTCAAACAAAAGATATTTGTAAATCTGTTTTTTCTATACTAGAGTTTACATACTCTTATAATCTATATAATTCTCTAAACTTAACTTTTATATTACTTTCTTCTCATCACTTACTTATTACTATCAGATAGAGTTCTCCTTCAGTCACACTTCAGGCCCTTCTGCACGTGCATTTTCAATCCACTTCCAATGCACTTTGCTGTCCGATTTTACTGTGCGAATAGCAAAATCCGCTTGCAAACAATTGTGAAAGTGGATTGAAAGTGCATTATTCTGCATGTGTAGAAGGGGCCCCAGTTCTACAAGCTCAGAGAGGATTACAAACTTAAACAAAGCCTGGGGGTAGAAGCTTCCTGGAAACATTTCAAAACAATTCCATAAGGATTTTTGGGTCGGTCACAAAGATTCTCCATGGTAGTAAACCTTGCAATGGTCTATAATTACACACGATCTCCCCACTATGGAAAATTGATACTTACATGGTCCACTGCCTTCTGTATCCCAGCAATGCCTTCAAAATGCAGATCACACATTCCCACTGCAACGGCTGTGAACATAATTCCAGAAAGAGACATTTAAACAAAGCAGTGGGAAAAAATTCGCTCTTGCCTTTTACAAACCAAAGAGCGAGAGAGAGAATGAGAGAAGGGAAGGGAAGAGAAGGGAAGAGTAGAGAAGAATCCAGTCCTCTTACAATGGCTTCCTTTGAACCCAAAGTGCTTCCAGAATTGTCTGCTGGGATTTACTTCACAGCTGGGGTACCAAGGAATGAAACAAGCATAGACAAGATTTTGAAGCTGTGATGATCTCATGTTTTCTTGGATGACAGGCCCAAGTCCTGTCAAGGGGGTGCAAGAGCTGCAGAAATACTTGTTGCAGGCCAGGATCAGGTATGGTTTTCCAAAGGCTGAACCCTGCTCTTTCAAGCAGAAAAAAAATGTCTTTTTTGATATAATTTCTCTTGTGCCAATTGAACCCCAGGAGGGCTGTGGCTCCCCCCTGGAACACCTGCGTTGCACACAGATGGTTTCAAAAAGATGGAGCTACAGGTAAGGTTGGTAAGCTACAGGTGGTAGTTGGAGATCTCCTACTATTACAACTGATCTTCAGGTGATGGAAATCAGTAGGCCTGGAGAAAATGGCTGCTTTGGAAGGTGGACTCTATGGCATTATAAGCCCTTGTAGTCCCTTCCCAAACCTTATCCTCCTCAGACCCCACCTCAAATTTTCTAGGTGTTTCCCAAACTGGAGCTGGTAACCTAGCTGTGCTGCAGGCAGGTGTCAGCTATACAGGTGTGGGCAAACAGCCCCAGGTCCAAGCACAGGAATCCAAGGAGGGTGGTAGACTGGGAGCTACCGTATAACAAGTGCTGCAATCCAAGGGGCAGGCAGACTGGGAGCTATAGCAAGTACTGGAGTTCAAGCAAGTGGGCAAACGGGGAGCTATAGCAAACACTGGAAGATCCAGCAGGAAGTGCACTCACTGCACCCAGGCAGAGCCAAGCTCAGAGCAAGGCTTATAGGGAGCAGCAGGGCTTATATTGATTGCAGCAGCAGAGATGCTGCAAGGAGTTAGTCTTCCTCTGAGGCAGGCTCTGCTATTGTTGCCACACCTGGCAGAGAAACAAGCATCTTCCTTCGACTCTGTAGCTGCTGCCGCTGTCTCCGCCTCCTTTGCACAGCTGGCTCCTCACAGGGTTCCATGGAGGACTGGGCAGGTCCTCTCAGCTGCATGGTATCAGGTGAGGAAGGGCTGGGCTGGTAGCTGACTCTGCTACCTGAAAGTCCTCACAAGCAGCCTGCTCTGGCTGGACAGTGTGGGCAACTTCTGCTTCCTTGTGAGGAACCACTTCTGAATGCCCGGCATTGGCAGGTTCTGCATATGAGTCCTCTGAGTCCAGGTAACTGCCCACAGGCTGGCCCATGACACTAGCAATAGGTAATGTAAACAACTTGAATTCCTAGACAGAGATCATTTCAGAGAGCAGCCATGTTGGTTTGCAGTAGATAGGCTAGATATATCTACCTGGAGAGAGAGACACTGTCAGTCAGAACTGACAGAGGCCTTTTCCGCACACTGCATTTAACCCATTTCGAAGATGTTTCCAATCCCATTGTTTTCTACAATGTTTGTCCATACTCCTCTCCTCGAAATGTTGTTTCCAATGATGATGACGATGATGTTGTGCAGGCACTCTAGCGATGCTGTGCAGCTGTGTTGATTTGATTATCTGATAAAATGGCTAAAAGAGAGAGAGAAATAATGAAATAACAACAATTAAGAGGCAAGGGGGAAAGGAGTGACGTGAGGGACAAGAAAAATGGTGGACCAAACATGGAAGGGAAGATTGGACAATTGTACAGGGGGCATGGATAACAGCCAGGCTTTTTGGTGGGAAATAAAAGATAGTGCCAGCAGCAGCAGCAGCAGCAGCAGCTTTATTGTTTATTAAACTTTTATACTGCCCACTCCCAAATTATTGTTTATTATTGTTTATTAAACTTTTATACTGCCCACCCCCAAAGGGCTCTGGAAGGGAGTTAGCTCGGAAACGTTTCAGGGGAAAACATTGCGGCAAAAATATTTTCAAAAACAACAAGGCAAAAGCTTTTTGGAAATGTTTCCAGAACAAAATGGGGGGTAAACGTGTGGAACGCCACAGAAAAATCAAAGCATTAACTGGCTGGAAATGTTGTAAGTGATTTGTGTGAAAAAGGCTTGATAGACCAATGGTCTCAATAGAGCCCAAGAGTCGGATGAACAAGCTACCAAATGTTCATACCAAACAATGAATAACTCAAATGTCGTATTCTTTTTCCCCAATGGAATCTGTGCGTGCTTGGGTGGGTCAAACACAACGTGATCCCACAGGCACATGAACCAGCCATACTTTATTTATTTTATTTTATATTTATATCCCCCCCGCCCCCCAACAGGGCTCAGGGCGGCAGACAACATAATACCATCAAACATGGTAAATCAGTAACAATAATCTGTAACAATACGGTAATATGATATTCGTCTGGACAACCCGTGGTTCGTTCACCCAGATGCTTGCTTTATTTCCTAGCTTCTCCGTGCCTGAGCAGTGCTATCTGGCTCACTTTCTAATTCAGACATCCGTTAATTATGTTTGCAAAGATTTCCGTTGTTGAAGGAAGGCATCAGCTTGTCCTCCCTCTTGCTTTTCCTAGCCAACGATTTCTCCTCTTCTTCTGTTATAATCTCCCCATTGAAGCTGATTCTGTTTGATCGCCTCATTGTAATGCAGTCAAGGGAAGCGAGTCCCGGAGATGGCCCTCTGGAATTAAACCATCTCTCTAATGTGATTACCAACGGCTGTTAACCCTCATAACCACACCAAGGAATGGATACCCAAGACTTCTCGGGCTTTGCGATGTCCCTGATCCACCAGAGGCTGGGCCGGCAAACCGCAAACAGCAAGGAAAATTCTCCTGCTATAGAGAGGAAGGATACAAAGGCTGGTGGAAATGGTTGTTGCAGGTTTTCTGGGCTGTGTGGCCATGGTCTGGTAGATCCTGTTCCTAATGTTTCGCCTGCATCTATGGCTGGCATCTTCAGAGGTGTATCACAGAGAGAAGTCTGTTACACACTGTCTCCACACTGGTGTAAATGTTTGAGAAGCAGCTTAAGAGGTAAATGTTTATTGATGCTGAACTGGCCAGGGGATAGGGAAATTTTTTGAATGTCTTATACCTGCTGTTTTGACCTCAGGTTAACATCTCCCGCAAGCAGATGAAGATGAGAGCCAGTGTGCACACACAGTGTGGAGAACTGGGTTTGATTCCCCGCTCTACCACTTGAACTGTGGAGGTTTATCTGGTGAATTGGATTAGCTTGTGCATTGCAACACATGCCAGCTGGGTGACCTTGGGCTAGTCACAGTTCTTTGGAGCTCTCCGAGCCCCACCCACCTCACAGGGTGTTTGTTGGGGGGAAGGGAAAGGAGATTGTAAGCCCCTTTGTGTGTCCTTAAAGGAGAGAAAGGGGGATATAAATCCAAACTCCTCTTCTTCTAAACGAATAAATAGAACCCAGAATTCTTCGTTTTCTTGCCATATTCGCATCATATTCTGCTTATCCCTGCTGTTTCGATCTCAGGTTAGCATCTCCCTCAAATATAACCCAGAATTCTTAATCTTCTTGCCACATTCTGCCACCACTCTCAGTTTTTCCCCACTGTGAACTGTAGGGCTTGATTTCCCCTTTTGTGGACTTAGAAGACACAGCCCCAACTACGAGCATGTATAGACTCCATGTATTCGCAAGAAACATTGGTAAAAGAGAAGTGATTTCTGGTATGGTGTTGAGGTTATGTCAGAGATGTGACTTGGTGATTGAGGTGCATTCCTACCAACGCAACATATTGGTGGTGATTGTATCTAGTTGATTGAGATGTATTCCTACTTCAATGTGACTGCTGAAAGATATATGTACCTAGCCTGCTTTTTGTTATTGTTAGTGATGGGGCATTGTTCCCTTGATCTGTTACTTTTATGGCTTAACATGTATAGTAGATAACTAGGCTATCCCTGACATGTTCAACTCCCATGGGAAATGGCATGTTTCCGTTACTCCATGGGGGGAGATGGCCAGGTGGCTTTATCTCTCTCTGTCACTGACGTTGGAGCACCTCGGATCCATAATAACTTTTTCTTACATTCCTTGGGAAAACAGGAGGAAGGAATTGTTTCTGGATAAAGGGGGTAGCAAAAGCCAGGCTCAGCAAAACTGGCTTTTCCAAGCTAGGTGCCTAATAAAGACTACTAATCACTGATTCAGAGACCACTTATTGGTTTAAAGTTCGGAATCTCAGAGGTATCCAGACTTCAGGTGATGGCTGGAGATTTCCTGCTATTACAACTGATCTCTCGGCGACACAGATCAGTTCACCTGGAGAAAATGGCCGCTTTGGAAGGCGGATTCTATGCCATTGGGCCCTGTTGAAGTCCCTCCCCTTTTCCAAACTCTGCCCTCCTCAGGCTCCTCCCCCAATCTCCAGGGGTTTCCAAACCCAGAGCTGGTATGTTAAATCCCCCTTTGACCTCAAGAGACAAGAGGCCAGGGAAGCAGGTAGGCTGTTTCAGAAATGCATGCGAGCAGAAGGAATTCCAAACATCAGTGGTGTAGCACCCAGGGGACAAGGGGGTGACTTGTACTGGGCATGCGCTGGGGTGGGGGCATGAAGGGGGTGTGGCAGGGGTGGGAGTGTTCCAGGGTGTAGTGTGGTGGGTGTGGCAGGACACAGGACACACATGTGCCCCGGTCGCAGCTCCTCCTCGCTACGGGTCTTCCAAACATACTCAAATTTGATATAATAACTACTTCTTCCATGGCTCCTCTTTTGCTTCCCGCTGACAGATTGGCAATTGAGCAGGAAAAATGAAGTTGGTGGAGGAAGAAATGTTATCAGGAGTTTCGAGCTAAAAGGGCAGACAGGCCAGATTGGAAGAAAATGAGATGCTGTCTACCTTAATGCAGTTCTTTATCACATAATCTTGGCTGGCAGTTGAGGCGGGGGGTTGCATGTGGTCTTCACCAAGGTGGGAACCCTTCGTTAGGGTGCTTTCAGATTTCATACCTGGCTAGATAGTTCCTGCTTCACTCTGTGCCATTTGTTGGCCCTCCAGGAAACTGGTTGGCTGCTGAATGAAACAAGTTGCTGAGCTCAAAGAAGAATTGGTTTTTATACCCCATTTTTCTCTACCTTTAAGGAGTCTCAAGGCAGTTCCATCTCTTCTTCTCCCCACAACAAACACCTTATGAGATAGGTGGGGCTGAGAGAATTTGGAGACAATTGTGACTGACCCAAGGTCACCTAGCAGGCTGCATGTGGAGGAGTGAGGAATCGAACCCAGTTCTCTAGATTAGAGTCTACTTCTATCAGAGCCCAGTCAAATGAGTGCAACTGGCAGAGCCCTTCGGGGACGGGGCAGTATAGAAGCCCAAAGTATGTATGTATGTATGTATGTATGTATGTATGTATGTATGTATGTATGTATGTATGTATGTATAAATAAATAAATAAATAAATAAATAAATAAATAAATAAATAAATAAAGCAAGAATGATAAAACAGTTTTAGATTAAAAGGAAGTGCTAGTAGATAAAAAGTGAGTGAGGTAAAAGAACTTTTAAAAACTTATCTTAAAAATGTGGAGGAGCTCGTCAGGGAGCGACCGCACGGAACGGCAGCCAGAACCGGAACCCTCTACTACTATTAGATGCTGGTTAGACAGACCACTAGTCTGATCCAGCAGGACTTTTCTTCTGATGTTGTAAGGTTTGATGGAAAAACTCAGGTCCCATAACAGAACACATCTGGGGTGGAAAAAACATAATTGAAAATTTCTTTGTAAGATACATTGTATGCTACTATACATTATACCAACCCAGAGTTGGTATGTTAAAGGCGCCTCCTTTGACCTCAGGAGACGAGCTCTGGGAAGCAGGCAGGCTGCTTCAGAAATGTTGATGCCAAGTGCATGTGACCCATAGATACGCCAAACATCCTTGAATTTGATACAATAATTTCTTCTTCTATGGCTCCTCTTTCGCTTCCTGCTCACAGCTATGTGTATATACAGAGAAATGCAAGGAGACCCCACTACAGCCTCACTGAGCAGCAAAGAGCCCGAGGAAAGAACTCCATGCATAATGGGTAAAAATCTATATATGGGCTTTTCTGCACTGAATTTTACCCTCCGTTCAGTTTCTTAACTGCATTGACTAATGTCAGGGGGATTGTATCTAGGTGATTGAGATGCATTCCTAGCTCAATGCAATTGCTGCAAGATATATGTAACCAGCTGGCTATATATTATCACTGCCATTCTGAGACATTCATTCCTTGATCTTTTCTTTATGTCTTCACACACTGAGGAGATAACTAGACTTTCCCCTGACACTTTGGTCTCATGGGAAATGGGATTGTTTCCATTATCCTGTGGGGGAAGGATGCCAAGTGGCTCTATATCTATCACCGACCTTGGGGCGCCTTAGCTCCTAACTAACTCTTTCTTACATTTTCTTGGGGAAATGGGGGGGGGAACATTGTAATAAAGTGGTAACAAAAGCCAGGTTCGTCAAGCTGGGTGCTTCGATGCCTTTCAATAAATGCTGCTAATCAACAATACAGAGTCCTGGAGTGTTTGGGGGTTTCCGGGCTGTATGGCCATGTTCCAATAGCATTTTCTCCTGATGTTTCTCCTGCATCTGTGGCTGGCATCTTGCTTTACTACCATCAGATCCTCTGAAGATGCCAGCCTCAGATGCAGGAGAAACATCCGGAGAAAATGCTATTGGAACATGGCCATACAGCCCGGAAACCCCACAACACTCCAGTGATTCTGGCCATGAAAGCCTTCGACAATACAGAGTCCGTTTATTGCTTCAAGGTTCGAGACCTAACAACTTTCCTGCTGCCTTCCATACAGTATTGTTTGCCTGCCATTACTCTTCCAGATTTAAAAGTTTTTTCCACTGCAAAGGTTGTCTGAAAAAAAAACATGGCAGAGGGAAACTCTGGGAGAGCACGGCCATCCTGTTTGTAAAGGACAGAGCTGCAGGGGAAAACGACCCCTCAATGCAGAAGGGCCTTATATAGTAAATTTGGCTAAGGGTACACAGACAGATTGGCAGAGTTGCTCAGTAATCTAGAGAGCTATTTGGATGCTGGTCGGGGTAGGGACTTCCCATGAAGGGTGGATGTGAATTGTTTGTGTGTTTTTGCAGCAATTGTTTATTTGTACTTTAAAATCATTGCAAAATCCAAAACACACCCAACAACACAAATCCACCAAATTATAAAGAATCTCCATAAAGACTCTTCTGTACCAAATATTAACCCTTAAATCCTGAAAACGTCAATAAACATTGAAATGAAATCAAATAATTAGCAGCATTACTAATAAAAAGACACACTTTTCCTCTTCAGGTTCTTATTTTAACAGTTCTTAACCTCCCAATCCAGTCACCATCAATTTATTTATTTATTTATAATGTTTTGTCTAAATACTCTATCAAGGGTTTCCAATTGTCCATCAACTTGATTAAGCTCTCGGCTTTTAATGAAGTTAATTTGGCCATCTTGGCCAGCTGTAAGTACCTTCACCTACCAGCCTTCAGTTGTAGGCATAACTAGAGTTTTCAATTTCTGCACATACGACATTCTTGATGCTGCTGTCAAATATATTAAAACAAAGTTCCATGGGTTTTTTTCAGAGATCTGTCCATAAGACCCAACAGACAAGCCTCAGGTTTCATCTGTATATTAGCCTTCAACATCTTTTGGTTTATTGCTTGTCTTGACTGCCAAAATTCCTGAACTTTTTCACAAGTCCACCAGATGAGTCATTCATGTTTGGATGGTAAGATATCTTAAAGAAAAAGCTTGTTTGTTTGTTTTATAAAAAGGGAACCTGATCTTAGGGAGCTGGGGATGTCTAGTTTGGTGAAGAGAAGGTGAAGAGGTGACATGATAGCCATGTTTAGAGGTTTGAAGGGATGCCATGTTGGTGAGGGAGCAAGCTTGTTTTCTGCTGCTCCAAAGACTAGGACCAGGAGTAATTGGTTCAAGGTGAAGGAAAAAAGATTCCACCTAAACATAAGGAAAAACTTTCTGACAGTCAGGGCTGTTCGACAGTGGAATGCACTGTGGTGTGGTGGAGTCTCCTTCTTTGGAGGTTTTTAAAGAGAGGCTGGATGGCCATCTGTCAGGAGTGCTTTGATTGTGTGTTCCTGCATTGCAGGGGGTTGGACTTGATGACCCTTGAGATCTCTTCCAGCTCTATGTTTCTGTGATTCTATTATTCCTTTCAGGCTTGGCTCAGACCAACATCTGGTAGGAATCTACTAGAAAATCTACTGGAATCTACTAAATGGGCAGGCTACCACTAAAGCAGTGATTGTTACAAATATATGAAACATGAAGGCTCAGAGAAACTATCAATTGAGGAGATTTCCCACAACATACCTTTATGGTCCTTTCCACTCAGACACTTTCAAAAGTTTTGAGGGAGGAAACAAAACATTTCCTCCTCAGAGTTCCACACTGTCTTTATCTCAAAACATTTTATTTGCAGCCTCAAAATGTTATAAATGAATGTCCTTTTAAAATGATTCCTTAGCTGAAATATTTTTTAAAATAGGCTTCACTTGCCTGTTTGGTTCTTTAAAACGTTCCCCAAGTCTCTTGCCTGTTTCTCATGCAAGTTGTCCTGTTTTTCCTGCAGGTTTCTCTTTTTTTTTTTTTTGGAGGGGAGGGGGTAATTATTCAAGGATAGTCTTCAGAGGGTGCAGAGAATTGTAGCAATCTGCCGTGAAACACAGAAGCAATGTTCTCAAACAAAAAAGGAGAAAAAGCAGAGAAATTTTAAAAATGGCGACGAGAAATAATTTGGAGGGGGTGAGTTAATATTAAAGGGGGATTGAAAACATTTTCAAATGTTTTCAGGGATTTGTGTGGAAAGGGCCTATGATTCACAGCTGAGTCTTTCTCTCCTACCAATAAATCTGGACTGGGAATGGACAATTCTGCCACGTCTCTGCATCTCGACAGTTCCGTTGTACACCCTTGAAGGAAGCGATCTTGTCTTTTTGCAAGAGTCATTGAACCGCCTGAAAATAAAGCTTACGGGTATCAACCCTTTGGGGCCAAACTCTGGCCCCTTCCGCACATGCAGGATAATGCACTTTCAATCCATTTTCAATGCACTTTGCAGCTGGATTTTATTGTGCAAAATAGCCAAATCCTTTCAAACAATTGTGAAAGTGGATTGAAAGTGTGTTATTCTGCATGTGTGTTATTCTGCATCTGCTGAGAAATCTTCCTATATATGATAAAGGACAGAGAATAAAAAAGGGCTTGCAGCTCTGTATTATTCCATTTCTCATACACAGATACACGTGAGTGCACACAAAGAGAAAGCCCGGGATGGCGAGATCACCTTGGGTCCTTTAAACTCTATCTAGAGCTGAATTTACCGCACCCTTCCACCAGTAGTTGGTCTGATGTGCTATGGAGAACCACAGCAAAGGACTCAGCTGCGGAATGTACTGAAGAAGCCACAAGGGATTTATTTCCCTGCTCATATTGCAGCTTGGTTAGATTTCATCCTTTCTCCCTTTGCCTCCCCACATGTGCAAAAACCAAGGCTCCAAGGAATTGAAAAATCTTCCGATCAGCTTCCATCTGAGATGATAACATTTGCTGAAACCCGCTCTCTGTCTGCACGGCTGAGGCTCTACAAATTCTCACTCACCGCCAGAAAACTAGCTTCGTCCTGAAAATAGAAAGGAGTAGCAGTGTGTCAACGTCTCGGATCAGTTTGGAAACAGCTTGGAGTTTATGAGCTTCCTCAGAGGAGTCTCAAAAAAAAAAAAAGGTTCGCCTTTCCTTCTTGCACCACCTACATTGGACGTGGATGGTGCTGTGAGAGTGTGTGGATGCCTCCAACTCATTGCCCCTTGGGAAATGTAGTTTTCAATCATCTCCATGAGACTCAGCAGGGATGCCAGCTTCCATTTGTGACCTGGGGACCCCCTGGAATTACAGCTCATCTCCAGACTATAGAGATTGGTTCTCCTGAGAAAATGAGTGCTGTGGCGGAGAGAACTCTGTGGCTCCGAGGTCCCTGTTCTCCACAGACTCCATCCCCAAATCTCCGAGAGTTTCCCAACCTGGATCTGTCGCCCTGCCCCCTTATGCTCCGCTGGTAGCCAGGGGGGACCAGGCTACCCTAATCCCAAGATTCCTGGGAACCAAAAAAGATTTTAAAATCTGGATAACAAATATCGAATACCTACTCTGTGATGGATTCCACACAGCATATGTATAACAGGTTGCAGTCATTATAAAGAAGAGTTTGGATTTATACCCCCCTTTCCCTCCTGTAAGGAGACTCAAAGGGGCTTACAATTTCCTTTCCCTCCTCCCCCACAACAAACACCCTGTGATGTGGGTGGGGCTGAGAGGGCTCTGAAGAACTGTGACTAGCCCAAGGTCACCCAGCTGGCATGTATTGCACACGCTTATCTGGTTCACCAGATAAACCTCCACAGCTCAAGTGGCAGAGCAGGGAATTGAACCCGGTTCTCCAGATTATAGTCCATCGGCTCTTAACCACTATACCATGCTGGCACTACTCCCATTTTCCTTTTTCCCATTTGCATATGTGCCTTTTACCGGTTCAGGCAGCGATTGGATCCCATGAAAACAATCTGGGTTACTTTTGCGCTTTCCCAAGGAGATGCTTCACTCTCTTTTTATAATTTCCTACACCCCATGTGTATCTGCGCAGACATACAGAAATGAACCCTCACAGCAATGCCAATCGTTCCACAATCTGATTGGCTGCACCCACATAGCTGCACAAGCGCAACACACAAAAGACAAGACAAAGAAAAAAGGAACCTCCCTGAAAAAGCCGGGCAACAATGAACGCAGATTCCCCCTCCAGGATGTCCCTGTGTTGCGTGCCATTCCATCACTGGCACGCCCAATATAGCATCTACTTAATACTGCTGCCCCCTCCCGGTCTTGGGATCGGGCGTCGCACTCTTTGGAATGTTGTTGTATTTTATTGGACTGTATTAATGCTGCTATGTTTTATAGAGTTTGTAAATTGTTTTAACTTAATTTAATTTTATTGTGTGAAATGTTGTTCTGGCCTGTGTGCGTAATGTCGTTTTTGGCCTGTTGTACACCGCCCAGAGCCCTTCAGGGGTGGGCAGTTTAAAATCTAACAAACAAACAAACAAACAAAACATGTTGCTGTAGATCACTCTCACTCGCTGCCATGGGGAGAAAACGTGCCTGGGGGACTTTGTACACTGTCAGGCGCTTGGAGAAGTTGACCACAACCCCCTGGGCGGCCTGCGCAGAATGGCAGGTGGGTGGGCAGATTCTTCCTAACAGTGGATGGCATGGAATTTAAAGTGAACGGGTGGAAGAAAGGGAAATAAAGCTTCTCCTGCTCATTAAGTTTGTGCAGGGGTGCCGCCAACCCGGGACTGTGCAAAAGGATTGCTGGTTTAGTGATTTTTGAAAATTCCAAGTTGAGGGGAACAAAATGGCCAAACTCGTTTTGGGAAAGGAACCTCTGTGAAGACCCCCCCCCCCCAATGGTTTAGATGATGTCTTACACCCATTATATTTGGCCTGTGTGGAATCCACCTGTGTGCACTCTGAAGGAAGTCACCTTCTGACAATGCCCTGCTCATCTCTGCTTCTCCCCTTCACCAACACTGTGTTTGCAGCTGCGTTTTTTAATAATATTTTTATTGGTTGTGGTGGGTTTTCCAGGCTGTGTGGCCGTGGTCTGGTAGACCTTGTTCCTAATGTTTCGCCTGCATCTGTGGCTGGCATCTTCAGAGGTGTATCACAGAGGGAAGTCTGCTACACACATATTTTATTGAATTTTATCCATATATAAACACTCACCCAAACAGAAAATTAAAAGAAAAAACCATTAAACCATATATCTATCAAAATAACAATAATTAATTAAGCCAATTGGAGAGGCAAGAGGTAAAACTTTAAAGAGACAGTAGCCCTGGCGTGTCTTGATAATGCTTTGTGGGGAGAGGAAGGGAAAGGAGCTGTAAGCCACCTTGAGTCTCCTTACAGGAGAGAAAGGTGGGGTATAAAACCAAACTACTACTACTACTACTACTACTACTACTACTACTACTACTACTACTACTACTACTACTACTACTACTCTCATCATCCCTGCAGGACAGCTCAGAGCTACAATAGTGTGTTAAGTTTTGTTTTTAGGAGGTTTTGTGGGGTTTGTAAAGAAATAATCTGCCGCAAATCAGGTCTGGGGGAAAAAATGAGAAAACAACACAGAAAATACCAAAATGTAACAGGGTTGGCTGTCATCTAAATCACCGGCAAAAATGGGATGAACAAAATTGTGACAGTTCCCAACTCAACAGCTAGTGTCAAACCAAGCAATCATGTCATCTGAGAGGCACTTGAGTCCAAGAACTGTTCCGTCACACAATAAGAGATGATCACAGCATCCCAGGCAAGTGACTGCCGTTGCTCAGGGAGGACTCGGCTGACGCTGCTTCTGCCATGGACGCTTGTCTTGGCATTTGCAACATGTGTTAAGGGTGTAACGTTTCCCCAAAGCTACCAGTGACTGTGTACCTTCACCCACCTCGCACACCCCAGCTCCAACCTCAAGTTGGAGTCATTATGGCTGTTATTGTTATTGGGAATGTCATCGAAGGGCTTCTCGGGGATGGAAACGATGCTAATTAATTAGATGTGTGTACAGCTCAGCTTCTCCAGGGTTCTCATTAAAGTATCCTGACAGTGCCTGAGAATGGAAGGTAACATAAAAGAGGCATCAATGGTAGCTAATAAAGCCAAACAATGTGGCGACGATGATTAAGAAGGCAAGATGAAAGAGATTCAGATAAAGGAGGGACTTTATGATCAAGAATGTAACTATTAGCAAAACTCAAGGTGGGAGGGAATCTTTAATCCATTGTCTATTTTCAATTTGCATCATGGTGGATGACAGGGGCATAGCAACGGGGAAAAGCGCCTGGTACACTGGTGTGTCCTCCGTCCCATCCCGCCCAGAATGCCCCTGCCACGCCCTGCCACGCCCTGCCCACACCCCTACAGGGACACGCACCCGGTGCATCACGCCCCCCACGTTCCCCTTGGAACTACGCCTCTGGTGGATTGAGGCCATCTGAGCAGTTCATTTGGTCTCCCCAAATTCTTTCCCCTGCATTTAAAAACATGGCTCTGTATTATATTGTTGCATCAAAAAATAACTTTGTATAACAATTTCAAGAGCGATAAGTGTAAGATATTTCACTTAGGCAGACATTTTTTTTGAAAATCTCAGATATAGGATGTGGGACACCTGGCTTGACAACAGTACATGTGAAAGGGATCTGGGAGTCTCAGTAGACCACTAACGGAACATGAGTCAGCAGTGTGATGCAGCAGCTAAGAAGGCCAATGCAATTCTGGGGTGCATCAATAGAAGTACATAGTGTCTAGATCAAGAGACATAATAGTACCACATTATTCTGCATTGGTCAGACCTTACCTGGAATACTGTGTCCAGTTCTGGGCACCACAATTCAAGAAGGATATTGACAAGCTGGAACTGGTCCAGAGGAGAGTGACCAAAATGGTAAAAGATCTGGATTTCATGCCCTATGAGGAGCAACTAAGGGAGCTACGTATGTTTAGTTTGAAGAGAAGGTTAAGAGGTGACATAATTGCCTTGATCAAAGTATCTGAAAGGGTGTCATGTTGAAGATGGAATAAGCTTGTTTTCTGCTGCTCCAGGGACTAGGACACAGAGCAATAGTTTTTTTTTTCCTGTACCTTAAACCCATTACTTTTTGAGATTCCACCTTTCTGGACCAATTTTCTTTTTTTATCAGATAGTGTTTTTTTAAAAAAATGCATATTTTTCATAAAATTAAAATCCATTATTACATATAACAGAATGTGTAAAGCTTGCTGATATATGTCAGTGTCCAAACTTATAACTTCTTAACTCCGGCTAGAGTTTTCAAGTCTAAATAGGCTCTAAGATCTAAATACAACATTTTATTCTTATACATGTGACCTTTGTCATCCCTGGTTAATCGAGTCTTTGGTTTAAGTAAGTCCAAAAATATTCCATTTCCTTCCCAACTCTGTGGGTGATCTGTTATGTACCAAAGAAGTCAGCTTTACTATTGCTGAATATTTAGTTAGTCTGTTCATCCATTCTTTGTGGTCTGGTTGATGTTCTGCTTTCTGTCATTCTGCAAATACAAACTCTGGCGGCTGTCGCCATATCTTTAAACAGTTCATTATATGCTTCTGGTATTTTATTTGGTACAATATCTAATAACATATTGCCATGCCGAGGACAAGGAGGAGGAGAAGGAGGAAGAAGAAGAGGACGAGGAGGAGTTTGGATTTATATCCCCCCTTTCTCTCCGTAAGGAGACTCAAAGGGGCTTACAATCACCTTTCCCTCCCCCCCCCACAACAAACACCCTGTGAGGTAGGTGGGACTGAGAGAGCTCCAAAGAACTGTGACTAGCCCAAGGACACCCAGCTGGCATGTGTTGGAGTGCACATGCTAGTCTAGTTCACCAGATAAGCTTCCACAGCTCAAGATGCAGAGCCGAGAATCAAACCCAGTTCTCCAGATTAGAGTGCACCTGCTCATAACCACTACACCACGCTGGCTCTAAGGTTGCAGATCTAGTTTGGGAAACTCCTGGAGATTTGGGGGTGGAGTCTGGGGACAGGCGGAACCTCAGTGGGGCACTCAGCCATCTCTGTATATAAAGAGCTGTCAAGTCCAGGTGACATATGGTGATCCTGTAGGAAGAAGAGTTGGATTTATATCCCCCCCTTTCTCTCCTGAAAGGAAACTCAAAGGAGCTTACAAACTCCTTTCCCTCCCCCCCTTCCCACACACAACAAACACCCTGTGCATGAGCTAATCTGATTCACCAGATAAGCCTCTACAGCTCAAGTGGCAGAGTGGGGAATCAAACACAGTTCTCCAGATCAGAGAGAATTGGTGGATAGATCAAGGCAGAATCAACACATAGAAACCTGTTTTGTAAAATAGCTGGCCACGACCGAGTTTATTGAAATCAGGCAGAGGGCAGCTAAGATGCAGCATTGGGATGGATCCTGTCATCAGCCGACCCACCTGCCGACCAGATTAATGCTGTTTGCTCCAGCCCCACATGTTAGGGGAAAACATGGAAGCAGCAAGTCCTGAGATCCTATCAGGTGCTTGCCTCTGTGTAGGTATCCCCTTCCTACCTGGAGGTGTAGCATGTCCCAGGTTCACTCCCCAGCATATCCATCTAAAAGGACCAGTCAGGAGGAGGTGATGTGAAAAACCTCTAACCAGACACCCTTGTGTGATATGGCAGCCAAGAAAGCCAATGCAATTCTGGGATGAATCAATAAGAGTATAGTGTCTAGATCGAGGGAAGTGATTGTACCACTCTACTCTGCAATGGTCAGACCTCACCTAGCGTACCGGGTTCAGTTCTGGGCACCACAATTTGAGAAGGATATTGACAAGCTGGAATGGGTCCAGAGGAGGGCATCCAAAATGGTAAAAGGTCTGGAATCCCTGCCCTACAAAGAGAGACTCAGGGAGCTGGAGATGTTTAGTCTGGAGAAGCAAAGGTTGAGAGGGGACATGATAGCTATGTTTAAATATTTGAAGGAATGTCATGTCGACGAGCGAGCAAGCTTGTTTTCTGCTGCCACAGAGACTAGGACACGGAGTAATGGATTCAAGGTGCAGGAAAAGAGATTCCACCTAAACGTTAGGAAGAACTTCCTGATTGTCAGGGCTCCTCGACAGTGGAATTCACTGCCTCGGAGAGAGGTGGAGTCTCCTTCTTTGGAGGTTTTTAAAGAGAGGCTGGATGAACATCTGTCGGGAGTGCTTTGCTTGTGTGTTCCTGCATGGCAGGGGGTTGGACTTAATGGCCCTTGTGGTCTCTTCTAACTCTGTGATTCAATGATTCTACCCTAGAGAGCCACTGCCAGTCTGAGAATACAGTACTGGCCATGATGGACCAAGTGTCTGGTTTAGTAGAAGGCAGTGTGGCATGGAGGCATCAGTGAGCCCTCTGGGAATTGACACCTGGGGCTCTAATCCCCTCAGGCCATCCCTTGCTACACCTGTGTGAGACCCTACAGTGAGGGAGCACTGCTCACTGGTGCATCTGAGGGTAAGCAAGGAAATGCACAAACAGAGGGGAAAAGCTACTCTTTTTTTTTTTTTGGAAAACAGTTTTGGAATGGTTTTTGAAACAATATCCCACCATGCAATCATCATTTATGGACACAAACCTCTTGAGTCACGTCTCTCCTTTGCACACTTTACGGGAGAGGTATGTAGTGATGATGTTTTTGCAGGAATATTATAAAGAGTTCAGATACTGTGCCGGGAAATCTTACTGCGGGCAGACAAATGGAGGGCTCAGACAGTTCAGGGAAGGGAGAATGTGCCGAAACCGAAAAATGTGCAGTCAAAACTCTGCTCATGACCTGAGTTCAAGTCTGATGGAAGTCAGTTTCAGGTAGCCCTCTTAAGGAGCAACTCCACCAATGCCAGCCGTAGATGCAGAAGTCTTCAGAGGCATTGGTAGAGTGACATACCTCTGAAGATGCCAGCCATCGTTGCAGCCGAAATGTTAGGAACAAAAACTTCCAGACCACAGCCACACAGCCCAGAAAACCCACAATTGTCATCTGGTTGAGAGGGGACATGATAGCTATGTTTATGAGAAGGGAATGTTTAGTCTCACTAGACACAGTGTGTAACAGACTTCTTTCTGTGATACACCTCTGAAGATGCCAGCCACAGATGCAGGTGAAATGTTAGGTACAAGGTCTACCAGACCACAGCCACACAGCCCAGAAAACCCACAACAACCAGTTGAATTTGGCCGTGAAAGCCTTCGACAAATCTCAAGCAGGTCTATACAAAAGTAAAGGCCAGTTTTCAACCCCCTATCAGCAGTGCCACACATTTTTTACAATTTTTATTTTTTCTATTATTTTTCCATTTGTACTCCACCCTCCCAATATGGCTCAGGGCAGCGAACAATAAAACAACCATAAAACCATTCAACACTCATAAAACCAATAAAACCAACCACAGATGGTGAAATCCCTCCCCTCTTCTGCACCCATGGGAGGCCAATGATGATAATGTTCAGGTGAGTCCAGCTGGCTAGATGGAAATGCCTGGCGGAAAAGCTCCATCTTACAGGCCCCGTGGAAACAGCTTAAGTCTCATAGAGCCCTGATCTCACTCGGGAGCTTGTTCCTGCACCTTGAATCCATCACTTGTTGAAGCCAGCCGGATATCTTTTGGGCCAGGGACCTCCAGCTGGTTTTCCTCCGATGAGGGGAGGGACCTAGCGAGGCAATACAGGGAGACTTGGTCAGAGGTGTTACTTGTCAGGTATCAATCAATCATGTCTTATGCTGATGCTTGAGCCAGGATACCCTGTTACCGGACAGCATTTTAATGTTTCATATGTTTCCTCTCTAGAGATAGATTGTTTATTGTATGTTTTGAGCTGTCCTGAGCCCTGTGAACCAAAGGAGAGAAGGGGTATCTTTAAAAAAAATGGTAAATCTCACTTGGTTCAATAAAATATGCTAAGCATGCAGAGGACTGTCATGTTCTTGCTGAGGCAGAGTGAACATTTTTGGGGAATGCAGAAGCCAAAACTCAGCCGATGGACATAACTGGTACGTGGGTTCATATCTGAAATGGTCTTTTGAATACATGGTTCTGTGGTGTAGTGGTTAAAAGCAGGTGCGTTCTAATCTGGGGAACCAGGTTTGATTCCCCCGCTCTGCCACTTGAGCTGTGGAGACTTATCAAGTGAATCAGATTAGCTTGTGCACTCCAACACATGCCAGCTGGGTGACCTTGGGCTAGTCACAGTTCTTCAGAGCTCTCTCACCCCCACCCACCTCACAGGGCGCTTGTTGTGTGTGGGGGGGGGGGGAGGGAAAGGAGTTTGTAATTCCCTTTGAGTTTCCTTTCAGGAGAGAAAGGGGGGATATAAATCCAACTCTTCTTCTTCCTGACCTACAGGATCACCATATGTCACCTGGACTTGACAGCTCTTTATACTTAGATGGCTGAGTACCCCACAGAAATCCTGCCCATCCCCAGACTCCACCCCGCAATCTCCAGGTGTTTCCCAAACTAGATCTGCAATCTTAGAGCCAGTGTGGTGCAGTGTTTAAGAGCAGATGTTCTCTAATCTGGAGAACCGGGTTTGATTCCCCACTCTGCCACTTGAGCTGTGGAGATTTATCTGAGCAACCAGATTAGCTTGTGCACTCCGACACATGCCAGCTGAGTGACCTTGGGCTTGTCACAGTTCTTCAGAGCTCTCTCAGTCCCACCCACCTCACAAGGTGTTTGTTGTTGGGGGGGAGGGGACTGTAAGCTCCTTTGTGTCTCCTACAGGACAGAAAGGGGAGATATAAATTCAAACTCTTCTTCTTCTACACCATGAAAAACCATAGATATATGAGGCGAAAGGCATCAAACATAAGCCTTTTCATCCAAGATGGCACTTACGGGGAGATGAAAGTGCATCTTTGTTGAGCCAAAAACGAGTGCTTCTATCAATACTGCACAAAACATCTCTGCCAGATGCAGAGTGCTGACGAGTGTTTGGGTACATTTCCACCAAGTCGTATACTGTTTAGGTGTCAGAAATAAATTTTACCCCTGGAGTCGGCAGCATCTGATTAGTGAATTATTCAGTTTGGAGACAGCGTTCTGTGTGACCTCATTAGTAACCCTGAGGTGAGTGGGATACATTAGAGTAACCACGGTGTTCCCGCCGAGGAGAAGGATAGGGGCATTAAAATGGATTAAAGTGCTTTACCAAGAAATGCAGCACAACTCATTAAAATATTTTTTTTTAAAAAAGAAGCTCATTGTTAACATTGGAAATAAACAGGCTGGAGCAACACAACCCTGGTGAAGGAAATGCAGGGCTGGGAGCCCACAATCATTCATGGGCATCTGAGCACCTATGTTAGTAAGTGGCCTTGTGGATTGGCTACACAAAATATGTATGTGGACGTGGATGTTGCAACTGGGTGGCACTTTCAAACTCATTTGGTCCAGTTTTCTCTTTCCAACAAAGGCCAACATGAATCATAAAGTTGGCCATCAAGTCCAACCCCCTGCCATGCAGGAACACACAATCAAAACACTCCAGACAGATGTTCATCCAACCTCTGTTTAAAAACCTCCAAAGAAGGAGACTCCACTACACTCCAAGCCAGTGAATTCCACTGTCAAACAGCCCTGATGGTCAGAAAGTTCTTCCTAATGTTAAGGTGGAATCTCTTTTCCTTCACCTTGAATCCATTACTCCATGTCCTGGTCTCTGAGGCAGGGGAAAATCAGCTTGCTCCCTCTTCGACATGGCATCCCTTCAAACATTTAAACATAGCTATCATGTCCCCCCTTAACCTTCGCTTCTCCAGACTAAACATCCCCAGCTCCCTAAGCCTCTCTTCATAGGTCATGGATTCCAGAATGTAGGGTTGTCCACTGGCCAGAAAACCAAGCCCTGGTTTGGAGAATAAGAGTTAGATTTATATCTCTTTTTTTTCAGCCATAAGGAGTCTCAAAACGGCTTACAAATTCTGTCCCCTCCGCTCCCCACAAAAACATTGAGTAGGGTAGGTGGGGCTGAGAGAATTCGGAGAGAACTGTGTCTGGCCCATGGTCATCCAGCAGGGGCTGTGTGGAGGAGTGAGGAATCAAATCTGGTTCTCCAGCTGAAAGTCCACAGCTATACCAAAGTGGCTCTTGTGGCAGATACATGATTTGAACCAAGTATCTTTTAGTCCATATTCATAGTCTTTTTGATGTACCAGCTTCAAACAAAGAAATCCAGAGCCAGGGTGGTTTGAACAAGGGTGGTAGTTGCAAACCGAGGGAGGAAAGGTAGAAGTCAAATGGATGAATGTGAGAAAATGTGCATCTTTAGGTTGGCACTCAGGTATACTGCTTCTGAATATGGAAGTTCCATTTCTTGACTTCTAATAACAACTGGAGGTTTGAAAAAGGAAATGAGAACAGTCAGTAACTGAGTTAGTGACCATCTGCCCCATGACAGCCAATTGTGTCCTTCTCACTCATAAATGCTCTATAATGCCTCAAAATACCTCTCTGCAAATGTTGGTGGTGAATATTCACCAAAGAGTTTATAAGTATGTGAACATTTGGTAAACATTTGACCTCCCACTTAAGTTTGACACCTTATGATTTTTCAGTCACAGCCGACATTCAATAATACTAATTTGGCTTGACTGTGGTAGCCTGTATTTGAAATAAAATGTGATTATTTTGGGATAGAATCTAATAAGGTTTGCATCCTCTTCCTTTTAACCCATCAAATTAGTTCAGTTCAAATGCTGATGATAAATCTTGAGTCTCGAAACTGGACACAAAATGTGCTGCCATACAAAATATGAAAACATGCTGCATTTTGAATTTTCATAACATTTCAGCATAAGCTTCAGCTCTGAATCCACCCTAACAGTGCAATCGTTTCCAGGGTTACATCTTATTATGTTCTTTAGCTTCGATTGTTTTGTGCGTATGTATAACGAACAGACTGAGTCCAGGCAAAGTAACATTGCCTGCCTCCGCATGGACTGAGGGAGTTCTGAGAGAACTGTGACTGGCTCAAGGTCACCCAGCAGGCTTCACGTGGAGGAGTACGGAATCAAACTCAGTTCTCCAGATTAGAGTCTGCAGTTTTTAACCACTGTGCAGAGGCGTACTGGAGGAAAATGGCACCTGTGCCCCCCCTATGCCCCCTTACCTTAGCTGACAGAGGAGGGTAGCAGTGGTCCTGGGCCGCATGGCAGGGCTGGGCATGGTGGGGTTGGGCCGAGGGGCATCCAGCAGACCCGTGTCAGGCTCCCGACCCAGCCTGGCAGGTGGCTCAGGTGGGCACCTCAGGTGGGTGCCCCAGGTGGGTGCTACGGCTGCAGGCTGGCTCCTGCCCCTGCCAGCCTCCCCTGAAAGGGCAGGAGCTGGCCTGCGGCCGTGGCAAACAGCTTGGCCAGTAAGCAGCACCCTGGCATGGAGGGAGCCGCTGGGCGCTGGCTGGGTCACCACATTGCAGGAGAGGCCGGACTCAAGGACCCAGCCGGTGACCAGCGCCCCCCCCCCCACATGACCAAATGGTGTGTGCCCGGGGACATGTGATACCCCATGTCCCCATGGGTGGTACACCACTGCCACTATGCCTCATTGGCTCTCTCAATTGCCTTAGAAATATATCATTTTGCTTCAATGGTACTGAAGTGTGTGTTGAACCAGTGAAAGGGAGCTTATATGCGTGTACTTCTCATATACACAAACTGCGTGCTCAAGTTAGTGATTGCATGTTGGCAGGAGAGAAGGAACTAGCACACCAGTCCCTGTTTCCCCTTCTGCGTGCAATCCTTTCAATGCACAAAGTGCCACGTACACAAGATCCAAGTGCTTGTTGGAAGGACGCTGAAAAGCACAAGGTCAACATTTCTAAAGCTGGAAAATGGAGAGTCGGAACTCGAACAAGAAGAGTTTCCTGAGGTTTATACGATCTCCGTAACAGAGCAAGCTTGAGCCAGGTTTTCTTGGAGCTTTGTTTCAGATGCCCTTCTTCTTCTAGGCATTAGAAAGAACAAAAAGCAGAGGGGGAGATAATTGGCTGAGACCAATGGATTTCACTTGGAGGACCGGACTGACATGGTAGTATCTGTTGGCTCAGCAGCAATTGCAGTTAAATGGATGCTAAAAGGCTTTGTGGTTCACGGATGTCCATGTTTTTTAACCACACATCCTTCATTCCTTTCTTGGGACGTTGTCATCGTCCTCTTTCTCCTGCTTCTCGGGTCCTAAACTCCATTCCTTTTACGATGCAGCGAACTGCAGCTTTTTTCCGAAACTTCGAAAGAGACAGCAGGGAAACGAGTCCCCTCCTATTACAAGATGTGACTCAAATCGTCATATTGATGAAAGGCTGACGTGGAAGATTTTTATCAATTCCCTTAAAAGATGAGCTCACGAGCACTGATAGTTTCCTCATGTTCTGCGTTTACCTCCCTCCCTCCATACAAAATGTATCTCTGAAGACGGAGGAGGAGGAGGAGGACAACGACTTTGGATTTATACCCCCTTTCTCTCCTGTAAGGAGATTCAAAGGGGCTTACAATCTCCTTTCCCCTCCCCTCCCCACAACAAATACCCTGTGAGGTAGGTGGGGCTGAGAGAGAAGAACTGTGACTAGCCCAAGGTCTCCCAGCTGGCATGTGCTGGACTGCACAAGCTAATCTGGTTCACCAGATAAGCCTCCATAGCGCAAGTGGCAGAGTGGGGAATCAAACCCGGTTCCTCAGATTAGAGTGCATCTGCTTTTAACCACTATGTCACACTGGCTTTCAAGGCAATCGAAACATAGACCTGTTTCAAAGTTTGGCATAGCTTGTATTGCAAATTGTGGATGGTTTTTTTTTCCATAAAGTCCTGGGAGAAATATCTGATTAGTTCACATAACATCCTTGATCAAGGGAATTGCAAAATGTAAGTATTCCTTGGTCCAACATTCGAAGGAATGGACTCACAATCCTTCTCTCATTCCTTAGTCTTGGCCCCTTAAAGGTCAGAAAAACCCGGGACAATCCCAAGCCCCGGGACAATCCCCCTCACTCTCTCAGGATGTCAAAACCAAAATGGGTGTCACCTGATGCCACCATATCCTTATAGGTAGACTGAGTTTCTCTGCTGCCTCACCCTATTACCATATGTTAGAAAGCAAGATCAAATAGATGTGGTGGGTCTCCAGACATCTGACTAACAGCATTCAAAAATAGAAGGGAGTTTAAGAATCAAATTCTGGGTTATATCAATAGGAGCATAGCGTCTAGATCGAGGAATGTAATTGTACCTCTAGTCTGCATTGGTTAGACCTCACCTGGAATATTGTGTACAGTTCTGGGCACCACAATTCAAGAAGGATATTGACAAGCTGGAACGGGTCCAGAGGAGGGCAACAAAAAATGGTAAAAGGTCTGAAGTCCATGCCCTATGAGGAGAGACTTAGGGAGCTAAGTATGTTTAGTTTGGTGAAGAGAAGGTTAAGAGTTGACAAGATCCTCCAAGGGAGTAAAACAAGGCTGTGTCCTTGCACCAGTTCTTTTTAATCTTTATTTAAATGACCTAGTGTAAGGAATTCCATAGACGCAGAAATAAAAGGCTTTGGTAATGAAAGTCCATTTATTAAGACATCTTAGAAAGCTCAAGTACACGCAGTGGCAGGAATGACACTTCCCGCCAGAAGCACAGGTTATAATACCATTCACCCCATCCTCCCTTCCTGATTCCCATGGGAACGGAGACTTCATCTCCCGCGCAAAGATAAAGTCTCCGCCGATGCATCTGGCCCATCGCCCGGGCTGTGGAATGCACTCAAGGTTACTTCACCATCAACACCATTGAATCCTTTACACTCTGCCTCCCCTAAAGAAGACCCCTTCCCCCCAGGTTTATGCGGAAAGGCACGGTGGAAAGCAGAAATAAGGGTGGGGGCTTCAATGTTTTCGGAATAAACCCATTGATTATACCCAGAGGAATATCCCACCCAAGAAACTAAATATTGCAAGCGGTTGCGATTAAAGCGAGAGTCCAGGATAGCGTCAATTTCGTAGTGCTTGTGGCCATCAATAATAGTCGGAGGGGGCCTCTCCGGCGGGTCGTGCCAGGCATCGGAAGCGGGAGCCTCCTTGAGCAAGCTGGAATGGAAGACAGGATGGATGTTACTAAGAGAGTTAGGCAAATCTAAGCGGGCAGTGACATCATTAATCACTTTAGTAATTTGAAAAGGTCCCACAAATCTCTTGCCAAGTTTGGAAAATTTATGCACGTCTCTGAGATTTTTTGTAGATAAATACACCCAGGAGCCCACACGCAGAGGGAAATCTGAGCGGTGTTTATCCGGCTTGCAGTTTTTGGGAGTCCTTTGCTTGCTGTAAGGCGGTCTGGACCGACTTCCATCCCTCGGCTAGGGATGAAATCCATTGTTGGAATTCTGGGGGTCCAACGCTGCTGCGGGTAGTTGTGGTAACGGCGGGAAGGAGCGACCAGACACAATTTCAAAGGGGGTTTTCTTTGTACTACTATGAACCGCATTATTGTAGGCGTACTCCGCAAACGGAATAAGCTCGCACCAATTGTCTTGGTGGTAGTTGGTGTAACAACGTAAATACTGCTCTAGGGTTCTGTTCGTTCTCTCCGTCTCGCCGTCACTTTGAACGTGGTAGGGGGCGGCGACGGCCGGGGCGGCTCCCAACAATCCCAAAAACGCTTTCCAGAACTTTGAGATGAATTGGGGGCCGCGGTCGGAGACCACCTTAACGGGGCGGAATGGAGACGGTAAACATGTTGAATAAACAGCCGTGCCAACTTAGGAGCAGAGGGGATGGAAGCACATGGAATAAAATGGGCTTGCTTAGAGAATAAGTCTACCACCACCCATAAAACCGTGTTGCCATGACTTTCGGGCAAATCTGTAATGAAATCCATGGAGATGACTTCCCAAAGGCGAGGAAGCTACCGAGAGGTTTCAACAGTCCATGGGGCTTTCCCGGGATGGTTTTGGCTTCTGCACAAACCGAGCAGCCTTTAATGTAAGCCTCAATGTCTTTGCGCATGCGCGCCACCAGAACTGCCGGCGGGCTAAGTGCAGAGTTTTCAAAAAAGCCAAAATGTCCAGCCGAACGGGCATCGTGGCAAGCTTCAAGAACTTGCTGGCGGAGGGGAGGCACGTACCAACATTCCCCCCTCCGCCAAACTCCATTCTCCAAACGCAATTGGGAGTCCCCTTCAGCCGCTGGGGGCTCATGCAGCCCCGCCTCCTCCAATTCCCGCAGGAAAGGAGAGACGAGACTGGGAACGGGGGGTGGAGGGGAGGCGGACGTTTGAGATCGGGTGACAGCCAACCCCAACTGGGAGGGGGAAAGAACGGTGCGTGGAATGTCTCGCAAGGCAGCTCCACCCTGGGTAGGCGCGAGCGCGTCAGCCAGTTTGTTGGTTTTCCCAGGAAAAAAAATGGACTGTAAATGAGAAACGAGAAAAGAAATCGGCCCAACGAAGTTGTTTTGCGGACATCTTGAGGGGGGTGGAAAGAGCTGCCAGGTTTTTATGATCCGACCAAACTTGAAAGGGTGCTTAGCCCCCTCCAGCCAGTGGCGCCAAGTGGAGAGTGCTGCTTTGATGGCCGCAGTCTCCTTGTCTCCCACAGTCCAGTTGAGTTCGGCACCAGAGAATTTTTTAGACAAATAAGCACACGGAACCAGTCTACCATCTTTATTTTTCTGCAACAAGGCTGCCCCGAGTGCTTTGTCCGAGGCGTCCACGTGAACCACGAGCGGGAGATCTGGGTCGGGGTGCTTTAGGATAGGTTCGGTGGTAAACGCAGATTTTAATAGTTGAAAGGCTGTTTGACATTCCTCAGACCAGAGAAGGGGGGCCCCGGGCTTGGCGGACAGTGAATCTTTACCCTTAGTGCGTAAGAGGTCTGTGAGAGGGAGAGTCAGTTCAGCAAATTGGGGTATAAAATCACGATAGAAATTAGCAAAACCAAGAAACGACTGGAGTTCTTTGCGGTTGGTGGGGGCAGGCCATTGGAGGACTGCGTCAATTTTAGCAGGATCCATTTTTAAGCCCTCGGGTGAGATCCGGTAACCCAAATAGTCAATGGAGGTCTGATGAAAACAGCATTTGGAGAGTTTGGCAAAGAGAGAGTTGTCAAGCAAGCGTTTCAATACCTCTCGGACCAACGTTTCATGCTCTTCTATGTTTTCTAGCAGTAAATTAAAACGTCATCTAAATATACAACAACTCCCTTGTACAGTAAATCATGGAGAACTTCGTTGATAAGGGCCATGAAAGCTCCGGGGGCCCCACTTTAACCCGAATGCGGCTATTATTAAATGATTCAAAACTGTCCAAACTTTGTATTAAACGCGGAAGTCAAGGTGTTCCCGCTATCGCTTCAGCAATTCTGACTCTGTAGTAAGCTTCTCTCAAGTCCTAATTTAGTAAAAATCGTCCTTTGCCGAAAGTGCATCTAAAAAGGTCCTTGATCAAAGGCAAAAGGATATTTATTGGACAGGAGACCGCATTGAGACCTCGATAATCTGTGCAAAGTCCGTAAAGACCCATCTTTCTTTTTTTGACGACAAACAAAAGCGGGGAGCAAGCGTGTGTGTGTTTGGTAGCCCATACGTATGAAACCGCTGAGCAAGGTTCTTGTCTAAGAAAGCACGAAGTTCCTTCTCCTCATTGGGACTCATCGCGGTAGATTCTACCGCCTTGGGCAGTTGCGCCCCTGGTTTGTATGACACCTATGTTTACCCAGTCAGTGTCTCTGTGGGGTGGCAATTGATCGCATTCCTGCTCCTGAAAAACTCTGGCTAGATCCCTGATATGCAGGAATTGGGACGCCTTGTCAATAGAATGCGGGGAGCAATCACTGAGGAAGCCAGAGAGGGGAGTGTCAGGAAGGCGTTGGATTTTTCTTCCCGGGAATTCATGTGTTCACCGCAGGGAGTGGTCAGTGAATTCTAGGATCCTTTCTTTCCAAATGAATTTTTGCCCTGGTTCATGCTTAACAACAACCAAGGCATGCCCAAAACTATGGAGTGTTTGGCCACAATGGCGCTAAAATGAAACTTAATTTTTCTCTCCAATGGTGCGGCGCAACGGAGGAGAACCGGCTGTGTGTTTTGAATTGGGCCGGTCGCTTGGTTTCCGAGCTCGGGGAGCTGCCGTCCATTTGGAGTGAAATGAAAATTTATGGGCTTAGCCAGGGGGAATTCGGTCCAGAACCCTAGCTCCTCTGCCACCTGGGGTGCCGCATTAAGATACAGTGGGAGCAGCCGGAATCCACAAGGGCCGAGGGCTATGTAATCGCGAAGTGTGTTTAAGCGGGGTTGGCCAGAAATGCTTTGAACAGTAATGGGAGCGCTGCCTTCACTCACCGCGTCAGGAGTCGGGCCCATGTCCATGGGGGCTGAAGAAAGACAGACAGCTGCTCCCCCTCCTCTGGGTCGCCTTCGGTCACCGCTTTAGACGAGCCAGTGGGAGGCGGCCCTGACCTGCGTGGTGGTTTGGCAGACGGAGTACGCGGAGCTGGAAGCGGTTGGTTTTGCTTCTTGGGACAGTTGGCGGCTAGATGACCTGGCCCTCCGCAGTAAAGACACAACCCAAGTCGGCGGCTTGGCGTTCAGAGGTGGTTTCGGTAGAAGCGGCTGGGCTTGACTTGGTGGGCACGGTAGTGGTTTTCGGCGTGGGCGGCCTCCTTGACGAGCGCCAGATTCCAAACGAGACGCCACTTGAGACCCCAACTGGATCCAATCTGCAATGGTACGAGGAACCCGGATTAAAAACACAGTTTCACGTAGCTTGCTATCCACAGCATCCGAGAAGTATTCGCGATCTCATGCGTTCAGGCCACTCAGGAGGAAGTCGAGCAGCCGCCGCACGAAATTCACGGACAAATTCTGCAAACGGGCGGTTGCCTTGCTGGATGGTTTTGATGGTGCGGATAGCTTCATTCTCGGCGCCTGGATCTTGAAAGCGTGCTCTCAAAGCTTGGAGGAATGCGGGCACTGTGCGAGAGTCCTCATCCTGCAAATCCAAAACAGTCACGAACCAGTCGGCTGCCGCCCCATCTAGGACTGAGCCGATGTCCCGTATTTTTTCGCGTTCAGACCGGGAGAGATCATCATAGTCTTCCAAGTGGGCATTGGGTTGCAAGATGAAGTAGGGAAGTTTGGAAGCGGGCCCATCAAAACGGGCTGGTATCGGGGGCCGAAAGTAGCCCCGTTCGACGGCTCTTGGCGCCTGCTGGGGAGGTGGTTGCGCTGGCTGAGCAGGTTGGGCAGGCGGCTGTTGTACAGGGGCTGGAATCCGCGCTGGCGGTGCCGCTGGCATTTGGGTGGCAGGACCCAGGTACGTGGCCCCCCTGGCACCGGCATGATCAGTAACAGCATAGGTTCCAACTTGCGGCCCTCTGGTCTGCTGCCTCCTTAGTTCCCTCTCCAAAGCAGCCAGCTCCCTCTCCTTGCGAGCCAATGCATCTTGGTGCGCATGCAAAGCAGCTTTTCGCCTCTAATTTAAGCAGTTCGGGTCCCGTTTAAGGGCTTCAGTGAGTTCACTTTGCGTCGCGCAAGAGCCTGAACGCTTTGGCGTTGCCGTTGTAAATCCAGTCTGGACTGTTCCAGGACTTTATCATGGACTGACAGATTCTGGGCATATTGCCGTTGGAGCTGCGTCTTTGGCACGGTCCAACTCCGAGCTGGACTTCTTTGCGTTGTTGTTCCCGGTCCTCTGCAGGGTTTCGCGCTCTTGCTGCAACTGTGCCCGTTCCTCCTCCCATAGCTGGCGTTCACGGTTCCATGCCGCTTGGGCATCTCGAAGTCGCCCTACTTCCTCATCCCAGTCTTCTCTCGATGGGAGAGGAAACCGGTCCGGCTGGGAATGCAGGCTTTCTTCAGACTCTTCGTCATCAGGAAGCGAGCCCTCGGAGACACCGTAGCCGCCGTAGCCACCGGTGGCTCCCCGAGGCACCTCAGGTGCGGTCGCCGGACCGGGATGGGGGGGGTCCGATTGGGAAGCGGTACGGATACCCCTCCCAATTCCAGGTTGAGTCCCGGTGTCCTTTGGACGGGCCCCAGTGCTGTGCCACGGTGGTTCCTTGGGAGCATCACCAAAATACGAGTCCAGGAATCGTTCAATGGATTCCTGGGTTGCCGCATGAAAGGTGGTCAAGCCCGTCTCCTCCATGACAGGTTGCATCTGAGGTTTGTAATCCACACGAGAACGGGTAGAGATCCGTTCCACAGGCGCTCGATCCATGGACAGCGCCCCAAACGACTCATGGAAGTCCCCATCGTCGTCGTCACGTCCCTCGTTCCAACGGAGTAAAGGAAGACTCGTGCTGATACGAGGACGGGAAAGAGCCACCAGCGAGGCCCGCTCTCCTGCCGGTTTCTCTAGATCCAGAAGGGAAAGGTCGGAGCCCTCTTTGGGGGCTACCGCACCTTCCACAGTAACATTCAACCTCTCCATCTCAAGACAAGAGGTCCACTGCACAAGAATATAGATGAATTAGGATTCCTGCCACAATGTAAGGAATTCCATAGACGCAGAAATAAAAGGCTTTGGTAATGAAAGTCCATTTATTAAGACATCTTAGAAAGCTCAAGTACACGCAGTGGCAGGAATGACACTTCCCGCCAGAAGCACAGGTTATAATACCATTCACCCCATCCTCCCTTCCTGATTCCCATGGGAACGGAGACTTCATCTCCCGCGCAAAGATAAAGTCTCCGCCGATGCATCTGGCCCATCGCCCGGGCTGTGGAATGCACTCAAGGTTACTTCACCATCAACACCATTGAATCCTTTACACCTAGCAAGCAAACTTAAATCTGTAAACTCACACTGTCCAAACTTAGATGGACATCCAATCCCCCTATTGCTATATGCCGACGACGCAGTTTTGCTGTCGTACACCAAAATCGGCATGAAGCGACTCCTAGCAACCTGCAACGAATACTGTACAACCAATGGCCTGACACTCAACTCTCAAAAATCGAAGGTTGTAGTGTTTTCAAAATCCTGGAAGCCATCTCGTTGGGTGCTAGGAAGATACGAATTGGAACAGGTCAAATGTTTTAAATATTTAGGAGTGCACCTCCATTATAGAGGGGGTTGGGCCAGCCACAGAGACCATGCTGTTACAAACTCCATGGTCAGTGTATCAGCAATCCTACGTTTTTTTCTATTAACAAGGGCCATCAATTTGTGCCTGCAGCATTAAAAGTCTTTAACACCAAGGTGGCCCAGCAACTATTATATGGAGTCCCACTTTGGATAGGCTCCTGGTCCAACACAGCTGAGCGAGTACAATCTCGCTTCTTATTTAAACTTTTGGGCATGCCTCACTTTCGTGCCTTACGCCACCCTGTGCCTCGAAACCGGGCAACATCTCTTAGAGACAAGAGCATGGCTTGCCACGCTCAAATATTGGCTGCGCATCTGTTTCAACCGCGATGCAGCCTCCTTGTCATATAAAGCCCTCAAGACTTCTTGTCACTCGGAATGGTGGGGCATTATAGAAACAAAAATCAACAAATTAGGCTACTCTTTGGATTATCTGGCCATGCTACCTTCTAAAGAGACTTTCCAGCTTCTGAGGAGAAGGTTGTTTGACCAGGAACGTCAGACCCTATTCGAAAAGGCTTCCAGGACTTGCTCTCCTTTAGCTCTAGGCATCACCTACACTGGTAACAAGGGGGCTCAATACCTGCACCAGATAACCGTGCCCAGGCTCCGTAGAGCAATGATGCTGGCCCGTTGCAATGCCCTTCCATCAGCCGTATCGACAGGGAGATACATTAAAACCCCTTACCACCTAAGGCTATGCATATGCAATGGGAACTGTGTAGACTCTATAGATCATATTCTACTTTATTGTCCACTTTACACAGGACCTAGAGTCAAACACCTGTCACCTCTGCTACTCAAAAAAGAGTATGCATCTGACTTGCAAAAGATCACCTTTCTGTTGGACAGCTCCAGTAGTGATGTAAACGATGCAGTCACCAAATTTTTGGACCTGTATATAAAACAACGCTTTAGGAGCAGATCCTGAACATCAGCCTTCTCTACCTGTCCATTTATTTTAGCTTCCCTCTATTGGGTTAAGTGGATCTATGTATATAATGTTGTAATGCCATTAAAGGTTCTTTGTTTGTTTGTTTGTTAGTTGACAAGATAGCCATGTTTAGATATTTGAAGGGATGTCATGTTGGGGAGGGAGCAAGCTTGTTTTCCGCTGCTCTGGAGACTAGGACCAGGAGTCACAGGTTCAGGAAAGGTGAAGGAAAAGAGGGAGTCTATCTCTGAACATTCAGTGATGAGGACAGAGAATTACCGTTGCCTTCTTACCTTGCCTGCACACTCCCTGAAACATCTGTCTGGCTGGTGGGGGAAACCCACAAAGGCCCGTTTCGCACATGCAGAATAATGCACTTTCGATCCACTTTCACAATTGTTTGAGTGTGAATTTTGCTATTCCACCCAGTAAAATCCAGCTGCAAAGTGGATTGAAAGTGCATTATTCTGCATGTGTGGAAGGGGCCTAAGGGTGTCTGATTCAACAGGGATTCTAATCAATCCCATATATCCCCTCCCCTTTCAAAAAAAAATCAGAGCCTGCATATGAAAGGACAGCTTGTGATGTAGGATCTAAACCAGGGTAACCGGCATTCCTTATTGTGCTCCCAGCCCCATTCATCAAACGATTACGGGAAACTCATTTAGTGCTATTTAATAATATATACCCATCCATTGTGCCTCTCAAGACACTTGCACTGTTAAATCATATGGACTTATTTAAAGCTCTGCTTAGATCGGCTCCCACTAGTTGCCTCTTGATTACTTAAAGAGTCCTCAAGCGCAGAGAGAATGGGGAAGAGATTCAGTGTAGATCCAATTCCGTGTGCAAGACAACAGCATGATTTGCCTCCAACCCAGCAGAGTAAATTCGATAGGTCAGTGGTCTGACTCAGATTCTCCACTGAGAGCCAGCATGGTGTGGGGGTTGAGAGCGGTGGGCTCTAACCAGGAGAACTGTGATTGTTTCCTTACTCCTACGCAGGCAGCCTGCTGGGTGACCTTGGCCTAGTTGCAGTTCTCTCCCAACTCTCTCAGACCCACCTACCTCGCAAGGTGTCTGTTGTGGGGAGAGGAAGTAAAGGAGTTTGTAAAGTGCTTTGAGACTTCCTATGGTTGAGAAATGTGGAGTATAAATCCAGACACCTAGTTAAGAGCAGGTGAATTCTAATCTGGAGAACTAGGTTTGATTCCTCACTCCTCCACCTGAGTGGTGGAGGCTTATCCGGTGAACCAGATGTGTTTCTGCACTCCTACATTCCTGCTGGGTGACCATGGGCTAGTTCTTCGAAACTCTCTCAGCCCCACCTACCTCACATGCAGTGGTGGGATTCAGCAGGTTCGCACCACTTCGGCAGAACCAGTTGTTAAAATGGTGGTTGTAAACAACCAGTTGTTAAATTATTTGAATCCCTCCACTGCTCACAAGGTGTCTGTTGTGGGGAGAGGAGGGGAAAGGAGTTTAAAAGTCACCTTGACTCTCCTTACAGGAGGGAAAGGTGGGGTATGAATCCAAACTCCTCCTCCTCCTCCTCCTCTTCTTTTGACATGATCAGACCATCCAGGTCAGAGGCAATATCACTGACCTGATCTGATCTGAGCTGCAGATGCCACGGGTGGTACCTGGAACCTTCTGGATGCCATAGAGATCTTCACCACTGAGTCACGCCTTTTCCCCTTCAGGAGAAGGATTAGAATGGTGTGGTTGCAAATCAACATAAAAGTCAGTTTGCTTGAGCAGCGGACTATACAACACACCCATTTCTTGTGACTGTCTCAATGACTCTTTGCTAGCTGATCTGAAAGTCCCACTCTCTTTCTCCTCCACAGTCATAGCCTGCATGTCTCCCTCCCCTACAGCCAGGAAGTACATGGCTCACTGAAGGCAGAAAGATACCTTCGCCTCCAAACATCCTCCTCTTAACTGCTGGAAGCCGAGATTCAGTCATCCCTCCATCTCCCGAGTTACAAAGAGATCCAGTTTTTCAGCGATGATGTGCAGTTTCAAAGGGGGAAGGGAAAGTTCAAATCCGGCACGAATCCGCCTTGACAAAATGGGTCCAGACAGGGCACCGTGACCTGTTGCGTGCCTTGGAAGCAAGGCAGAAACTTCAAGGCCTTCCATGAAAATGTGTCCTGTCATGTTTGTGGCAGCAGGTGGCGTCGGTTTCATTGCGAGCTGACATCTCCTGCAGAATGCGCTTCCCAAGCAGGCAGATTTTGCAAGTGAAGAAGAGTTTGGATTTCAATCCTGTAAGGCGTCTCAAGACAGCTTCCAAACTCCTTCCCTTCCTCTCCCCACAACAGACATCTTGTGAGGCAGGCGGGGTGGAGAGAGTTCGGAGAGAACTATCTCTAGCCCAAAGTCACTCAGCAGGCTTCATGTGCAGGAGTGGAGAAACAAATCTGGTTCATCAGCTGAGTCCACTGCTCATGTGGAGGAGCATCTAAAACGGACTCTGCATGAATTCCACATTTGCCAAAAACAATCTTCTTCAGTAGAAGCTCAGCATAAGGTAGTCAGTCATTTGATGAACTGGTTCGCTGCCTGTCCCTCTTGACTTGAATCCGAGTTACTGGAAAACTAAGAATACACACGTAGCCCATTTTGGATGCTCAGAGAAATGAGAAGTCTGTCTATTTGGATGACCTCCAAGACTTGTGCCTAATTGCAATTTTGTTGTGGACAATTGAGTTGTTTTTGTTTTCATGATCCAAAAAGAGGAGGCAGCTAATATAATCAAACTACATAACCTGGAAGGGCTAACACCCCCAACCTTCTTAATAGGTTCTTAAATGTTTGTATATTTAATTGAATGTCTAAATTGTTATGTTATGAGTAAGAGTTGTATGTTTGCGTCATGAGTATGAATTATATATGTTGGTAACAGGTATTTGTATATGTTAGAATTAGGCAGTAGTAAATAGTGGTAGTCCATAAGGTATAGTCATAAGTGGATGTTTAAGAATCACACTAGCACAATAAACACACTGTGCACTTTATATGGAGGCTTGTGTATCAGCGGAATATATTTTTGTGTTTTGGAACTTATCCGCTCTACACCATTAGATATTAATCAAACCTGGTTCTCCAGATTCAAGTCTGCTGCTCATGTGGAGAAGGGGGGGAATTAAACTGGATTCTCCAGATTAGAGTAATCTACTCATGCGGAGGAGTGGGGAAGGCAAACACGGTTGTCTGAATTACAGTCCACCTGCTCTTAACCTCTACACCACGCTGGGCCTCTGTCTTGAAAAATTTCCATCTTGAAAAATTATGCAGAGGAGGACATCTCCACTTGGACAACTTCAAATAAATTCACCTTCCTGTTATGGTGTCTGTTAAACTACTGGACTTCCATACTCAGGACCACTTGCTAGCATAGCCCTGAGATTCTAGAGAGTGCACAGTTCAATCACTGGCCAGGCATTTCGGCCTTTGCTATTGACATCCCTGTGCAGAGGATGGAATTAAATTATATTAATTCATTTGCTTCTTTTATGGAATATATTTCCATCCTGCCTCTTTGCATCAGAACACTAAGGAGGCTTGCAACATTTAAGGAGAATGACAGCAAACCATTTCCAGTGGGAACAATTTGAAACTAAGGCCCCTTCTGCATAGCAAATGTATAATGGGTTGTAGTCGGGATAAAGGAAAAAGAAGAAGAAGAGTTTGGATTTAGATCCCCCCTTTCTCTCCTGCAGGAGACTCAAAGGGGCTTACAATCTCCTTGCCCTTCCCCCCTCACAACAAACACCCTGTGAGGTAGGTGGGGCTGAGAGAGCTCCGAGAAACTGTGACTAGCCCAAGGTCACCCAGCTGGCGTGTGGGGGAGTGTACAGGCTAATCTGAATTCCCCAGATAAGCCTCCACAGCTCAGACAGCAGAGCTGGGAATCAAACCCGGTTCCTCCAGATTAGATACACGAGCTCTTAACCTCCTACACCACTGCTGCTCCTGTTTTCCTGTTTTTGCATTCACATGCATCTGTACAGGCAGCCCATGGAAACAATCCACTTTTGCACAGAGGCACGTCTCTTTTTTTAAAAAATTACTTCCCACCAATGGATAGTTACGCAGGCATGCACCAATGGAACCCCCCCCCCCCCCCAGCCATACTGATGCCTCATGACATGACCATTTGCACCTGCATAGCTATGCAGATGTAAGCTACGAAATTTTTATAAAAGGGAAATGGAGTCCAATAAAGTGCCTCCTGCTGAGCCGTTCGCTTGTGAGCAGCTGCAACCCAGAATTTTTGAAAAGACTTGCTAGTCATGTGCTTTCCAGGATGTCTGAATAAACGGACTTATAATCAAAAGCCTTTTTATTTCTGCTCTTTGGAATTCCTTACATTATGACAGGAAACCAATCTTTAACACTCTTTTTAAAACCAGTGGATCTCAGGTGTTTTAACATGCAGAGATTGAACATTCTTGAAACTGTGGAAGGCACGGTAGCCCCCATAGAGGGTTCCGAGCCTTCCCTCCCAGAATCTGAGGAACCAGTGGGGGAACGGGTCTCACTGGTAACCCTCTCCCGTCCTCGGCCCAGCACGAGTCTTCCCCTACTCCGTTGGGATGAGCGATGCGGATGCGATCATGTGGAGTTGCATGAATCGTTTGGGGCGCTGGCTATGGATCGAGCGTCTGTTGATCGGATCTCTACCCGTTTCCGTGTGGATTATAAACCCCAAATGTAACCAGTCTCTGAGGAAATGGGTCTGACTACGCTTCATGCTGATACCCGGGAGTCAATTGAACGATTCCTTGACTCGTACTTCGATGATGCTCCCAAGGATCAACAGTGGCATAGCACTGGGGCCCGCTCCCAAATCTCGCCACCGCTGAAACCGGGACTATGACGAGATTGGGATCGTGATGATCCCGGAAGGGGTTTCCGTGCCAGTTCTCGGATCAGTTCCTAGCCCCGACAGGGAGCGGATGAAAGGCAGGAGACGCTCCGTGGAGCCACATCCCGGGGGACAAGAGGAGTTGCTCTTCCGGAGAGGAGTGAATCCGAGGAAGATCTGACTCCCCATCCAGATTCGTTTTCCCCTCCCGGTCCAAAGAAAGTTGGAGACGACAGAAAGTGGCCGAACTCTTGGCGCTGATGCCAAAAAGAAGCATGGGACCGCGTGGCTAGGCAGGCTCTGGGAAGAGGAGCGCGAGGGTCTGCAAAGGGACCGTGAACAACAAGCGCCGAAAGGCGTCCAACTCAAAGTTGAACCGGGCCAAAGGAAGCGTTGCAACGGCAGTATCCAGCAGAATTCTAACGATCCATGACCAAAAGTACTGGATCACTCTAAGATGGATTTGGAGTTCGCCATGGCGAAAGACATTAGGGCCATACAAGCGCAGAGTGAGCTGACTGCAACCATACAAAAAGCGATGAAGCGAGAAGCTAAATTGGATGCGATGAAAGAACGGCCTCTACATGCGCATCAGGATGAATTAACACTTCCAAAGAGAGGGAATTGGCTGCCTTGGAGCAGGCCGAGTTAGAAAAGGCAGCGGGATACAATGGCTATCGAACCCAGGTGGGTGCCCAAGTCCACCATTTATGCCACGCACCTACTACCGCTTCCCCTTAAGCGCGCGAGGGCCAGCACTGTAGCAAGGTCCTACTTCAATCCTCTCCTCGGCAGCACCTGCTGCTTGCTGCTCTCCTCTATCTGCGCCCCGGGAGGGACGACGGTCGCGAGGCCTCCGCTTCCACCCCCCTCAACCTGGGGCACCTCAGCACCGGTCCCTGCTCCCCCCAGCCCCGCCGCCCTACTCGTTGCAACCTCAACCCCAACGGGTTCCAAGAGCCCGGTTGAGAGAGGAGATATTACAGACCCCCCCCATTCCAGCTTTCGCTTTTGGACGGGACCCGCCTTCTAAGCTCCCCTACTTCATCCTGCAACTTGATGCACACATGCAGGAGTTTGATGATTTATATCGTTCTGAACGTGAAAAAATACGGGACATAGGGTCAGTCTTGGATGGGGTGGCTGCCGAATGGTTTGTAACTCTCTACAAATTACAAGCTGACGACACTCGCACAGTGGCAGGATTTCTCCAAGCTTTGCGTGTCCGTTTCCAGGATCCGGATGCTGAAAACGAGGCCATTCGTACAATAAAAACCATTCAGCAGGGCAACCGTTCTTTTGCCGAATTTGCCCGTGAATTTCGTGCGGCGGCTAGTAAACTCCCTCCCGACTGGCCTGAACGCATGAAGTGTGAATACTTCTTCGAGGCTATGGATGTCAAACTTCATGAAACAGTGATCCTCATCCGCATCCCGCGCACCGTCGCAGAATGGATCGATCTGGGATCGCAAGTGGCGGCCCGCCTTGACTACGCTCGTGCCGGGGGACGTCCATGTCCAAAACCCACTACCACGGCCACCCCAGCTACTCGCAAATCAAGCCCGGCCGTCTCCACCGAAACCACATCCGAACGCCGCCGCCGTTTAGGATTATGCCTTTATTGCGGTGGTCCTGGCCATCTGGCTGCCAATTGCCCGAAAAAACAGAAACCCACTGCTCCGGCCCCGCGCACCCCCTCTGCCAAGCCTCCACGGAAGTCCGGTCCTCCTCCATCAGGTTCGTCCAAAGCTGCTATCGAAGGGGACTTCGAGGAGGGGGAAGTGGCAGTTTGTCTCTCTTCAGCGCCCATGGACATGGGTCCTACTCCAGATTCGGTGAGTGAAGGCAGCGCGCCCATTACTATTCAAGCCTCTTTACCAATGGATTTTATTACAGACTTGCCGGACAGTCAGGGGAACACAGTTTTATGGGTGGTGGTGGACCTGTTCTCCAAACAAGCACATTTTATTCCCTGCACCACCATTCCATCGGCTCCTAAATTGGCACGAATGTTTATCCAACATATCTATCGCCTACACTCCTCCCCCAACAAGGTGGTATCCGACCGCGGGCCCCAATTCATCTCTAAATTTTGGAAGGCTTTCCTGGACTTGTTGGGAACCACCCCGGCGGTTGCCGCCCCCTACCACATTCAAAGTGATGGTGAATCAGAGAGGACGAACAGAACACTAGAGCAGTACTTACGTTGTTACACTAATTACCATCAAGACAATTGGTGCAAATTAATCCCATTTGCGGAGTACGCTTACAACAATGCCGTTCATAGTAGCACACAGAAGACCCCCTTTGAAATTGTTTCTGGTCATTCCTTCCCACCACTGCCCCAACTGCCCACAGAGGCACTACATCCTCCAGAATTCAAGCAGTGGATTTCATCCCTGGCTGAGGGGTGGAAGACGGTCCAGACTGCCTTAAAGCAAGCCAAGGACTCACAAAAGTTTCAGGCGGATAAACATCGTTCTGATTTCCCTTTACATGTGGGGGCTTGGGTTTATTTGTCTACTAAAAACCTTAGAGACGTACACAAATATTCAAAACTGGGCAAGAAATTCGTGGGTCCTTTTAGGATTACAAAAGTGATCAATGATGTTACTGCCCGTTTAGAACTGCCTAACTCCTTAAGTAATATTCATCCCGTCTTTCATTCCAGTTTGCTCAAGGAGGCTCCCGTTTCCGATGCCTGGCACGACCCTCCGGAGATACCCCCACCGACTATAATTGATGGACACAAGCACTATGAAATAGACGCTATTCTGGACTCTCGCTTTAATCGCAATCGTTTGCAATATTTGGTTTCTTGGGTGGGGTATTCCTCCGGTTATAATCAATGGGTGTATTCAGAAAACATCGATGCCCCCTCCCTTATTTCTGCGTTTCATCGTGCCTTTCCGCTGAAACCGGGGGGGAAGGGTTTTCTGTTAGGAGAAGCAGAATGTAAAGATCTCAGCGGTGCTGATTCTCTTCACAGTCGTTTGGCCTTGACTGAATTCCTTGGCACGGGCGGCGGGCCAGAATCCGCTGCAACCACACTGTTAGAGGGCTTATCTTATGGTGCAAGATGAGCATTCCATTCCGTTCCCATGAGAATGAGACTGGGACTGGAGACACCGGGAGGGGGATGGGACAGGGGATGTTATAACCTGTAGTTTAGGCGGGAGGTCCCATTCCTGTCATGTCGTGTGTGTGTGCTTTCCAGGATGTCTGAATAAACGGACTTATAATCAAAAGCCTTTTTATTTCTGCTCTTTGGAATTCCTTACACCTATCTTTGGCCCAATTGACAACGTTGGACTCGTGGGCAAACACACAATCACAAACACACCCACTAGTGTGCCAAAGACATCTAGAATACATTTTGAATCATCTCTAGGTAGTGAATTTTATGTTATAGTGTTAAAATTATAATGGAAATCTGGTCAGCTTTTTGTATATTCATCCCCTTATGGATTGAGCTCTTCTGTGAATATTTATGACTCACTAGCGGGGCCCGGCCACACATTGCTGTGGCTTATTGTGGTGAAATGGGAAAGGAACAGTAGCAGCAAATCAATTGCAGAGGCCAGCAGTACGTGCTCATGGAAACGCACAGGCTGATACGGTGGCATAAGAGGTTAAGAGCTCGTGTATCTAATCTGGAGGAATCGAGTTTGATTCTCCGCTCTGCCGCTGAGCTGTGGAGGCTTATCTGGGGAATTCAGATTAGCCTGTACACTCCCACACACGCCAGCTGGGTGACCTTGGGCTAGTCACAGCTTCTCGGAGCTCTCTCAGCCCCACCCACCCACCTCACAGAGTCTCCTGCAGGAGAGAAAGGGGGGATATAAATCCAAACTCTTCTTCTTCTTCTTGATGCATCCTCCCTCACTTCTGTTCCCTTGCATGCCTCCCCCTCTGTCCCTTCCCTCTCCCTCCACTGAATGTGTATGAGAGTAGGTGTGTTGTGTGGTAGTAGTGGGTGAGGCACAGAGAGTGAAAGCTACCTGCGTGTGAGGGGGGGAATCCTACCTGACGTCTCACACGGCAATGTGTGTGTGTGTGTCACATCCACGTGAGTTATTGCCTATGTACTGTTTCCACTGCTCATATCTGGCCATCTGAGTGAACATTCTAAGGGTGACAGTTACACATAGGCAGCTGCATGGCCTGGTGTGCCAGGAAAAAGATGTTTTACCTGGCTCAGGTGTGTTGCCTGACTACGGGAGGTACATAAGAACACAGTTGGGGGAATGAGTAAGGGTCTGTGAAATTTTCAGAGCATTTGGGCCAGCAGGTGCGGGGTTATTCTCGAAGCAACAAACGCATGGTTCCATTTTTATATATATAGATTGTGAGAACTTATAAAGAACTCACCATGGCAGCGTTTGGGCTGCAAAAACTATGGATCAACATGTCAATCATCAGTCAAGTATGGATGTGAAGCCTCAATTATGCAAAAGAGCTTCTTATCATGGATTTTTTGTTGAGCTCTTGCTTGGAATGTTGGTGCTGTTTGGCTGAGCTCTCCAGTAACTCCGTTGTTGAACATAATAACTACTTAAAGGAAAAGGCTACAATGCCTTCCACACCCTACACACCCGCACAAATGCCAAATATAAACTTATTTTCCCAAAGAAAAACCTCTCAAATTGCAATCTTATGTATACTTACTTGAGAAGTGAATATTTTGAATATTCAGTATCTTTATTGCATATAGACCAGGGGTAGGGAACCTGCGGCTCTCCAGATGTTCAGGAACTACAATTCCCATCAGCCCCTACCAGCATGGCCAATTGGCCATGCTGACAGAGGCTGATGGGAATTGTAGTTCCTGAACATCTGGAGAGCCGTAGGTTCCCTACCCCTGATATAGACGGTCACATTGCTGAGCAAATATGCATAAGACTGCACCTGATAGTGATAACTTACATGCTGTCAATTATTTTGTCACTATCAAAATGGACAGAACCAATTTGGCACCCTAAGCTCGGACATATGAATGTAGCATGCTGAATGTTCACAAAAATAATCAATTTCAATAAATATATTTCAATCATATATTCATTGTTAATCCTATTCATATATATACGTATACATTTTTCTTATTCCACCAAAGGATATGCACATCATACAGGTATCACCTTAAAGTATACTATATCTAGTGTAAACTGATATATAAAGTGCAAGTGCTAGATTGTGGACCAGACAGTCCAACCGTATTCTCCAGCTCTGGTGCACACGGAACCTCTTGTTGCTGTAAATGGAGATGATGATGTAGAGTTGTGTGCTGTCAGAAAGTCATAACAGTCCATAATCCACATGGAAAGGCACTCGGTTCCCAAGTAAGGGACCACCACTCCGTAGCGAACATCTCCGACTGTTGTTCCTCCACCCGGAAGTGGGCACGTCGGGAATGAGAATCACACATAAAATCGCACCACGCGTCTGATTGCATTTTCGAAATTCTTCTTCAGTATACAGATTCTCAAATATCACTAATATATCCTGGGGTTATAGTTTCCTTACAGTCTATTCAGACCCCTAGGTTTCCATCTGGTGCGATTTTTGGTTTGTAATCATTTTATCACCACAGAGACTGGAAAATTTTGTCACCCGAAAGGACAGGTATTCTGAAAGTCTAATTTCTGGAACCAACCAGCCCTTAATCTAGTTTTGGGCTGCTTTCATCCAGCTCATAATCCCCAGGAAGGCCTTGGATGTCTACTAGTGGCAAAAGAGCAGCAGTGGAGTAGTGGTTAAGAGCAGGTGTACTCTAATCTGGAGGAATCTGCCACTTGAGCTGTGAAGGCTTATCTGCCTTCTGCCACTTGAGCTGTGAAGGCCACTCTGCCACTTGAGCTGTGAAGGCTTATCTGGTTCACCAGATTAGCTTGTGCACTCCAACACATGCCAGCTGGGTGATCTTGGGCTAGCCCAGGGGTAGGGAACCTGCGGCTCTCCAGATGTTCAGGAACTACAATTCCCATCAGCCCCTACCAGCATGGCCAATTGGCCATGCTGACAGAGGCTGATGGGAATTGTAGTTCCTGAACATCTGGAGAGCCGCAGGTTCCCTACCCCTGGGCTAGCCACAGTTCTTCTGAGCTCTCCCAGCCCCACCTACATCACAGGGTGTTTGTTGTGAGTGGGGAAGGGAAAGGAGTTTGTCAGCCCCTTTGAGTCTTCTTACAGGAGAGAAAGGGGGGATATAAATCCCACTCTTCTTCTTTGTATTACTTTGCTACTGCATTATTATTTGCTACTTTGCTATTATTTGCTACTATTTGCTACTTTGTTGTTTAATATCACAGCTGCCAGTTCTTTAGCTGGTTGTTGGCCATCCATTACAATTCACCCAGAGGCCTAGGAAATTGTAATGTACCGACGTAGTATTTGTGCGCTGCCTTTTGAATCTGACAGATGTTGATTTTGTCTATTTGAATATGTTTCAAGTGCTGCCCTAGCATTTTTTGAATGGTGCCCAGGGTGCCGATCCCCACTGGGACGACCTCAGCTGGTTTGTGCCATAGTCACTGAAGCTCAATTTTCAAATCATGGTATTCAGTGACCTTCTCGTTGTTGTTGTTGTTGTTATTATTATTCCTTTCTCACTGAGACTCAAGGCAGATTACGAAATATGGGGGGGATCTCAATCAAACAGCAGAGGTATTTACTAAACCAAAATGATGCCATCGGGCTAGGAATGGTGGTGAAAAATCCGGCTAAGTCACAACTGATTTCCAGCAACCTTGTAAGGTTTTCAAAGCAAGAGACAGACAGGGAACGTTTGCCCTGGCCTGCCTCTCTGTATAAATCCAATTTGCTAAGTGTCTCCCATCCAAGAGCTGACCAGGGTCGACCCTGCTTACCAGCCAAGATCTGGCTAGCCTCTCTCTCTCTCTCTCTCTCTCTCTCTGTTTTAAATGTTGTCAAATTGCTTCTAAATTATGGCAACCTTATGAACTAATGACCTCCAAAACGTGCTATCACTGTCAGCCTTGCTCAGGTCTTGCAAACTGAGGGCTGTGGTTGCCTTGATAGAGTAAATTCATCTCATGTTGGGTCTTCCACTTTTCCTCGCATTATTGTCTTTTCCAATGAACCTTCTTTTCTCATTATGTGACTAAAGTACAATAGCTTCAGTGTAGTCATTTTGGCTTCTAGAAAATGTTCAGGCTTGAAATGACCTAGAACCCACTTATAAGCAAACAAGGCAAACAAAATTGTCTAAGAAATGACATGCTATACTGAAAAAATGGTACCAAATGTGGAAGGCAAGGCGTTGCCATGAAATACAGGTGTGTGTGATATGTACACATTGTGATTTTCTACCATACTATCTCTTAGAGAAGTAACCGTATGAGCAGATACATTATACTAAAATTTATTTATTTTATTTTATTCTGTTCCATAAAAAGATGATAGTAGATTGTATATTCCTCCACTTCAGAGCAAAGCATGCTGGACCTTCTTTGTTGTAGAATGCTCTGGTTGGGTCCTAGTCAATGGTGGGATTCAGCAGATTTGCACCACTTTGGCTGAACCAGTTGTTAAAATGTAGAATATAGAACATTGTAATGCTGCCTCTCGAAGGGCCTCCTGGAGGTTGCTTACAAAGCAAAAATAATAACAAGGAAACGCTAAGATGTTAATTGAAATCCAGTTGTTTAAAAAAGCCCCAGCCCAGCAAAAAAATAAAATAAAAGCACAGATGGTTATGCCCGATGACCATCACTCATAGAAACAATTGGGTATTAATGCACAGATAATATTGACCAGTGCCTACACTAGATGTGGAAAGGCTGGGATGGAATACAGAAAACAGCACAAAAATGAAGAATTGTGGTTTGATTTGCACTCAGGAGAAGAGAAATTGAGACAGAGATCTGGGATCAAATCTGCATGGAGGAGAAATTCAAAACCATCCATGGTGCTCTTCTTCTCAGGGGCAACTGAGGGCTTTTGGGGTCAGTTGAAGGCAGGAATGAGGACTTGAGCAGGGATCTCATCACAGGCTGATTGGCCAGAGGCATTTGCCACTCAGTTCTCCCCTCCTATCAGAAACCATGTTCATCGACTTAAGGACAGCCACCTCTAGTTCTGAGAAGCGTAACTCCATGCTCAACAAATAGGTGTAATTTTTTAAGCAAATAGATTATTGATTTCCTGCTCGGTTTTTCTGTAACATTCTTCCTGGTGGGAAAGTGGGTTTGCTTTCTTCCCCTCCCTCCCTGCTCCCCCTCAGAACTCATTTCACGTCCTGGCAAGGGTCATTTTTAGTGGAGCATGGTAGAGTGGGGAGCCAGCTTTTGATTTCTCCACATTTCGCATTCACCTGTGGCACTGCTAAAAAAAGAGCGCAGGTTTCCTTTATGCTCTCTGTGTATAAAATGTCATCAAATTGCAATCTAGTAGGGTTTTCAAGACAAGAGATAACGAGAGGTGGTTTGCCACTGCCTCTGAATACAACCCTGCTCTTCCTTGGTGGTCCCCCATCCAATTTCTAACGGACTGACCCAGCTTAGCTGCTGAGATTAGAATAATTGAATCAGAGTTGGAAGAGACCACAAGGGCCATCAAGTCCCACCCCCTGCCATGCAGGAACACACAATCAAAGCACTCCTGTCAGATGGCCATCCAGCCTCTCTTTAAAAACCACCAAAGAAGTGTCATGGTATGTGAAAAAAAGAGGGTTCATCTACATGGCAGCAAATAGCTGAGTCAGCAACAGAAGACCAGAGACAGAGAGTCTGGAGCAACTTGTGACAGTTGACCTTTAACATGATTGGAACATTAGACTGTGACTCTGTTCCTATGGGAAGACTGTTGCTGGGCAAAGTACTAGCTTGAACATTATAAAGCTGTGTATCTTTATGTATCTTTATGTATCTTAGACTTATCTTATTGATCTGAACTAGTGCTTAGTCTTACTCTGCTTAGAATAGTCCTGTGTAGCTTAGAACTTTGCGTAGTATAGTATAGTATTGTATTATTGTATTGTGTTATGCTGCAACTATCAAGTGAAGCCTTCCTGTGGAAATAACATCTTGTGTGAAGTGTTTCTTATTTCTAAGAAGGTGGGAGGCTGCAGTGTATGCAGTTGGACTACTAGACCTTCTTGTCCACTCAAGGGTAGCTCCACTCTACTCTGCTGATAAGGACACTACACCACTCTCTGAGGCAGTGAATTAATTCCGCTGTCAAACAGCCCTGACCTTCAAAAAGTTCTTCCTAATGTTCAGGTGGAATCTCTTTTCCTGCACCTTGAATCCATTACTCCACGTTCTAGTCTTTGAGACAGCAGAAAACAAGCTTGCTCCCTCTTCAACATGGTATCCCTTCAAATATTTAAATGTAGCTATCACATCCCCCCTTAACCTTTGCTTCTCCAGACTAAACATCTCCAGCTCCCTAAGTTGCTCTTCATAGAAGAAGAAGAAGAGTTTGGATTTATATCCCCCCTTTCTCTCCTGTAGAAGACTCAAAACGGCTTACAATCTCCTTGCCCTTCCCCCCTCACAACAAACACCCTGTGAGGTAGGTGGGGCTGAGAGAGCTCCGAGAAACTGTGACTAGCCCAAGGTCACCCAGCTGGCGTGTGTGGGAGTGCACAGGCTAATCTGAATTCCCCAGATAAGCCTCCACAGCTCAGGTGGCAGAGCTGGGAATCAAACCCGGTTCCTCCAGATTAGATACACGAGCTCTTAACCTCCTATGCCACTGCTGCATTCCAGACCTTTGACCATTTTGGTTGCCCTCCTCTGGACACGTTCCAGCTTGTCAATATCCTTCTTACATTGTGGTGCCCGGAACGGAACACAGTACTCAAGGTGAGGTCTGACCAATGCAGAATAGAGTGGTACAATTACTTCCCACAATCTAGACACTATACTCTTATTGATGCATCCCAGAATTGCATTGGCTTTCAAACAAGATCAGGCTAGCTTGGGCAATCCAGGCCTGAGCTTACTCCATTCTGCGTGTTCCAGATTTACAACTCTAAGGATTATATTTGGGTTGCTTTTACTACTCATTCTGAACAATGGGGTGGGGGTGGGGAAATCCCCAGATTTAATTGTAGAATTACAGTGTACACCGTTTGCCCCAAGACTAAATTCAGTGGTAGGATTCAAATAATTTAACAACTGGCTGTTCACAAGCACCATTTTAACAACCGGTTCTGCCGAAGTGGTGGGAACCTGCTGAAGCCCACCACTGACTAAGTTCCACCTGTTTATTTCCATCTTCTCCCTCACTTTACAGTGAGTCACAGTTCTTCGGAGCTCTCTCAGCCCCACCCTCCTCTCAGGTTTTTTGTTGTGAGGGGGGAAAGGCAAGGAGATTGTCAGCCCCTTTGAGTCTCCTGCAGGAGAGAAAGGGGGGATATAAATTCAAACTCTTCTTCCTCTTTTTCTTTATTTCGGACTCATGCACATACATTGGTAAAACACTACAAAAAAGCAATCTTTGTGTGACCACATGTGTTATGAGCATTGAGATTATTTTTGGCAAGATTATACTGCCGTGTGTGTGCCCTCTTGCACTGTGGTGAACTACCAACAAAAAAAGTCTTGGTACAGCTGCATATAACAATCCCATCAATTTTTTTTGCTGTGTTTTATCTGTGAACATGTGAGTCCACAATATAATAAACATCAGAGCCATTTTGTTTTGGACCATCTATCCATCTAGGCCAGGATCCAATTTTCCCTAGAAGCACAAAGGAGGGTCAAATGAATAAATGGCCTGAAAGAATGAAGAGAAAAAGATGAGTTGTTTTTCATATTCCACTTATTCTCTACCTTTTAAGGAGTCTCAGAAAGGTTCACAATCACTTTCCCTTCCCCTCCCCACAACAGACATCTTGTGAGGTAGGTGGGGCTGAGAGAGTTCAAAGAGAACTGTGAGGTAGGTGGGGCTGAGAGAGTTCAAAGAGGCCCAAGGTTACTCAGCAGGAATGTAGAAGTGCGGAAACACAGCTGGTTCACCAGATAAGCCTCTGACACTCAGGTGGAGGAGTGGGGAATCAAACCTGGTTCTCCAAATTAGAGTCTACTTCTCATGTGGAGGAGAAGGGAATCAAACTTGGTTTTCCAGATGAGAGTCTGCCACTCTTAACCCCTATACCACGCTTGCTCTCTAGTTTTGATAGGGTGCATACCCTGCACCAAAAATTAAGAAAGAGAGGCCAATAGGAATCCCTAATATGGCATTCCACTTCATAAACAAGGCCTCAGAATTTGGAACTTCAAAAATCCAGAATTAGAGGAGGAGCCATAACTCAGAGCATTTGTGGGACAGTACAGAGAAAATCCCAGGTTTACTCCTGAGCAAGTCCAGCTCCAAAAGGATAAGGTAACAGGTAATAGGACCGCTGACTTTGCCCCTGGAGAGCCAGTACAGAGTAAACAAGATTGACCATGATAGACCAAGGGTCTTACTCCAAACAAAGATGCTTCATGTACTCAAATTTCAAACAAGACCCCAAAGAGTCCCTACTTTGCAGCAGCAGCAGCAGCAGCAGCAGCAGAAGAAGAAGAAGAAGAAGAAGAGGAAGAGGAAGAGGAAGAGGAAGAAGAGGAGGAGGAGGAGGAGTTTGGATTTATATCCCACCTTTTTCTCCTGTAAGGAGACTCAAAGGGGCTGACAATCTCCTTTCCCTTCCCCACCCATAACAAACTCCCTGTGAGATGGGTGGGGCTGAGAGAGCTCTGAAGAACTGAGACTAGCCCAAGGTCATCCAGCTGGCATGTGTTGGATTGCACAAGCTAATGTGGTTCCCCAGATAAGCCTCCACAGCTCAAGTGGCAGAACGAGGAATCAAACCCGGTTCTCCAGATTAGAGTGCCCCTGCTCTTAACCACTACACTAGGGGTAGGGAACCTGCGGCTCTCCAGATGTTCAGGAACTACAATTCCCATCAGCCTCTGTCAGCATGGCCAATTGGCCATGCTGGTAGGGGCTGATGGGAACTGTAGTTCCTGAACATCTGGAGAGGCGCAGGTTCCCTACCCCTGCACTACACCATGCTGGCTCTCAGTAGGAAAAAATGCCCCAAATTTTCAGGATAAACCAGGGCTGACCAATGAGTTTGTAACCCCTGAGGCCACCCCCCCCCCCAATATGGCATCCTCCGAGGGCATATACAGGACTGTAATCAATTAAATAACTGACAATTTGCTGGCCTTTGATAGTATCCAGAATCTGCTGCCTGATGCATCTATTTATTGCTGGGATGACTCTGGGATAAAGTTTCTGATCCATCCATTTCGCAATAATGAATCACGACTGAAGTGACATTATAAAGACTTTTTAAAGAAAAAAATCCATAAGAAAGCTACATTAATAAATCATGCTGGTTATATTACACTTGGTGACCTCTTAAAAACATTGCGGAGAGCTTCTCTCAAGGATCTGTCATCTTCTAGAACGTTCAGTTTTGTGGATCAAATATCCTGCGCTTCCATTCTGCTCCACTCTTTTATGCAGTTTTGGTATGTTGGCCCTCACAACGTGCAATCGATTTATAGGCCGGAACTTCTGTGTCACGTGACGTCCATTTGCGTCCCATCAGTGTTTGAAATGATTGATGTTGGTAGCAGCTTCCTTCAGCATTTCAGGTTTTGCTTGTCCGTATAAAAACTCCGAGGTGTCTAAGCTATGAGTCTGCTTAATGATACAGAATCTGAAGAAATGTGTTTTTATTTTAAAATGAACAGGATTATCTAATTCTCTAACCCTGGGCTAGTGAGGTCTGCAGCATGGTGTCTGCCTATACCTTTTCTTGCCTACCAAACGTTTTTAGAATTTGAGTAGGGCCTAGGCCCCTTTTGCATATGCAGAGTAATGCACTTTCAATCCACTTTCAATGCACTTTGAAGCTGGATTTTACTGTGTGGTGGTCAGATCCCCAAAAACTGAAACAAACTCCATGTATAGAACATAGGTTTATTCATGATCCAGAGGACAGCTTGGAAAAGCCAAGAATGGTTTTTCCCGCGCAGTAGACAGTAATATGTTTCCACCACCCCCCCCCCCCCCACATGAGAACAGCACTGGGACATTATGCAGACAGTTAGACAGCACAAACTGAAATGCTGTGTCTGGCCTTGGCCAGCACCTGGCCTGACGGAGCAGAGAGAAATAGATCCCATCCCCCACCCACTGAAGGCAAGAAGCAGCCCCATAAGCAATTCAACTACTAGGCATCCTGACAGTGGTATAGCAAAATCCACTTGCAAACTGTTGTGAAAGTGGATTGAATGTGCATTATTCTGCATGTGCGGAAGGAACCCTAGTTGGACTTTTGAGCAGCAGGACTTCTGACTTGCCATACAGATTTCTTTTTAAATTGCTTTGACAGCAGCTGTAACCAAATACAAGGATCTTTATTGCATGATTGCAAGAAGAAGAGGAAGAGGAAGAAGAAGAAGAGGAGGAGGAGGAGGAGGAGGAGGAGGAGGAGGAGGAGCGGGGGATTTGGATTTCTACCCCACTTTTCTCAACCATAAGATGTCTCAAAGCAGCTTATAAACTCCTTCCCTTCCTCTCCCCACAACAGCCTCATAATTTAGGAAGGGCTCAGAGGGTTTGGAAAGAACTGTGACTAGTTCAAGGTCACCCAGGTTGGCTGTGGGGTAAAAAAAACACAAACAAACAAACGGCAGCGGCAGCGCTCCCACTCCCCCCACCCCAAAGGAAAACCTCCCACCCAAGAGAAAACCTCCCACGCCCCAAAAAGATCGACCCCACTCACCACAGATGCTCCTTCTGCTGCTTCCAACTACTAAATGAATGGAGCAGCAGCAAGCCAGGCAGCACAAGGCTAGGGTGCCGTATGACACTGCTACTGCTGCAAAACTGCTGCAAAACAAAGAATCTTTCGCAAAGATGCCTGTCCGGGGCGCAGTTTTGGACATACCGGCACCAAATTGTCAGAGTATCATCAGGAGACTCTCCAGAGTATCATCAGGAGACCCCCCAGTTTTGTGCAGTTTGGTTCAGGGAGGCCAAAGTTATGGACCCTCAAAGGGGGTGCCCCATCTCCTTAGCTTCCATTGGAAAGAATGGGGGATAGGGGCACCCCCTTTGAGGGTCTATAACATTGCCCCCCTTGAACAAAACTGCACCAAACCTGGATGGTATCATCAGAACAGTCTCCTGATGATATCCTGAAAACTTGGTGCCGATATGTCCAAAACTGTGCCCCCTGCAGGCCGAAACGTAAAAAAACACACACAAAAAATAAAAACGCATCCGAGTTTCTCGGATGTTCCCGCAGGCTCGGAACTCACCCAATCTGAGCCCATACATTCCGAGCCCGAACAGGCCCGAACCTCATCGGTATCGACCAACTCTATAAACTATTCCTCTGCCCTGTAGTGGTTTCCAACCAGGCTTGCAGGACTAAAATACAAACTCAAGTGCTAGTCGACTTGGGCTGCACCCATTGCTTAATGCAACCTGTGCTTGTTCACCAGTTGGGGCTGAAGCGGATCCCTCTGCACCATCCCATCCAATTTGAGTAAACGGGTGGTGGGGTGTTTGGGGGGTGCCCCAGCCACACATAGGAGTGAGCCCATCTTGCTCCACTGCGGAGGGCATTGGGAGCGGTGGGACTTCATCATTGCAGTGATGGCCAAATATGCCTTGGTATTAGGGGTGCCCTGGCTATGTGAGCATGACCCTAACATCACCTGGTCCACCAACACGCTTCAATTCATTACAGGGATCACCTAACTGCTGGACCCCGCGACCCTCCGACTGGGGAAGAGGGGCCACGTGAGTTGGCGGGTGCTTCGCTGGATGCCCCGGCCATCCTACTCCCTTATCAAAACCTCCGGCGAGTGTTTGAAGAATGGGAGTGCGACAAGCTGCCGCCGCATCACAAAACAGACTGCTAGATCGAGCTTTTGCCAGGTGCCAAACTCCACAAAAGTCATCTCTACCTCATAAGTCCCTCCGAAGCTCAGGCACTTCAGGAGTTTTTAGACAAGAATTTAAAGCAGGGCTTTATTAAATGGACTACCAGTGACTTTGCAGCACCGGTGCTATTTGTGAAAAAGAAGGATGGCACCCTACGGTTATGCACTGACTACCGGGGGCTGAATGCAGTCTCCACGTGTAATAAATACCCGCTGCCGCTGATCAAGGATTTGTTGAGCTGTTTGGGGCAGGGCAAAATCTTCACCAAGTTGGACTTGAGGAAGGCTTACTACCGGGTGCGGATTGCCAAGGGCATAGAAAAAATGATAGCTTTTAACACAAGAACGGGCCAGTTTGCTTACTGCGTGCTCCCGTTGGGATTATGTGGAGCTCCTGGGGGTCTCATGAGCTTAATTAACAAGGTGCTTCAGGAGTTTTTGTTCAAAGGGGTGGTGGTGTATTTGGACGATGTGCTGATATACTCCCAGATGGAAGCGGGGCATGTGACCACCGTCAGGGCTGTGCTACAATGGCTGCTGGACAATGACTTGTTTGTGAAGCTCTCTAAGAGTTCCACAAGGAAAAACTTGACTTTTTGGGGTTCTGCATTTCTAGCCAGGGGTTGAAAATGGATCCAGGGAAGGTGTGGGATGTGCTCTAGTGGTAGGAACCCCGCACACAGAAGCAGTTGCAATTGTTCCTTAGCCTTACCAACTTTTATCATGATTTTATCCCTGATTTTGCCCAGTTTGCCCTCCCCTTCACTGACCTGTTACGCACCAAGGATAAGGGGGTGGCGGCGACGAAGCCAGCGGCCCCTCTCTTGTGCTCCCCTGAGTGTCAGGAGGCTTTTCAAGCACTTAAACATGTCTTCACATCTGTCCGGGCTCCAGGAACTCGGCCCTCCCACCCGGACATCCCGAGGCAGACTGGGGGGGGGGCAACGCAGCTCGATGCCCCGAATGAGACCCGAAGCAGCCTGGGGGTGGGACAACACAGCACAGGCACCAGGGATGGCCCTGGTGAAGCGGCCTTGGGAAGGCCGAGAGATGGCACCCAGGTCGTGCCCGATGGGGGCAGGGCAGACCAGAGTGTGCGCCACAGATGGCCCCTTTAACACAGCCTCTGGAAGGCCGGGAGGCGGCACCTGGCCGAGCAAGTGTGGGGATGGAGAGAAAGGAGCCAGCTGGTCTGGGAAGACAGGTGGGAGGGGTGAAGAGGCAAGCGAGAGGAGGGAATTTAAGGAGGAGACGGAGGAAGCTGTGAAGGTTTTTTGGGTTGTTTGAGATGGGGAAAATGGGGAGGGAGAGAAAGCAGGTGGTGGGAAGAGGGAGTGGGGGACTGGGGCTTTGCCGACACCACGGCGACCCCTCCAAACCCTTTGTTGCGCATGTCAATGCCTTGGACAAAGCTATAGGCGTAGTTCTGCTTCAGCAGGGGGATGATGGGAGGTTGCACCCCTGCACCTACCTCTCCCACAAATTCTCACGGGCGGAGCTTCATTGGACTGTAGGAGATAAGGAGACGGGGTGATTAAACACGCCTCGAGGGACTGGTGCCATTGGTTGGAGGGTGCTGCCCTCCCCTTTGAGGTGTGGATGGACCACAAGACTCTAGCGGTGCTCCGTGCACCCGGGAAGCTCTCCACCAAGCAGCTCTGTTGGGCTGATTTTTTTCCCTGCTTCAACTTCTCACTGCATTTCTTCCTGGGGAAGTCCAATTGTTTGGCTGACGCCCTGTCTTGCTTGCCCAATCCCTCCCCTGTGGCTCCTGTTCCATTCGGGACTGTGTTCTCCCCATCCCAACTGGGCTTGGCAGTGACTACCCGCAGTTGGATGTTGCTCCGCACTGCTCCCTCCATCTTGCCAGCATCTCTGGAGGATGCCTTGAGGGAGGTGGAAGCCCTCCCGGTGCCCCCAGGGAGGACAGCAACCAGCTGGAGAAATGGGGTGAGTTCTGGTAAAAGTGGGATCGACTCTATGTGCCCCTGCGTGCACACCTACTCGTGTTGCATGGGACCCATGATGTTAAATCAGTAAGGCACTTCATTTGGCCTGCAGGCAATTTTGGTGGCGAACTTTGCAGGGATGTGGAGGCGTATGTCAAAGTGTGCCCCACGTGTGCAACCGCCAAGTGCGGGCAAGGGAAGTTGCCTGGCCTCCTCCAGCCCCTCCCGGTACCTTCTGCCCCCTGGAAGTTGATTTCCATGGATTTCATCACTGATCTCCCATCCAGCAAGGGGGAGTCTTTTGATTTGGATGGTTGTGGACTTCTTTTTTAAACAGGCTCATTTTATCCTGTGCACCTTGCTTCCAACAGCAAGCAAACTGGCCCAAATGTTTATAGGCTCCATGCTGCCCCCGACAAAATAATATCAGACCAAGGCAGCCGGTTCGTATCACAGTTCTGGCTACATTTCCTTCAGCTGGTAGGCACGGAACAAGCCCTTTCCTCAGTTTACCAGGCGGCAACGGATGAGCAAAGCGAATGCATGAACACTCCCCTGGAACAATATCTGCGGTGTTACATTAATTACCACCAAGATAATTGGGCGGACTTGCTCCCCTTCGCGGAGTTTGCGTACAACAACACAGTGCATAGTAGCATGGGTAAAATCCCCTTTGAGGTTGTTTTGGGGCAGTTGGCTAAGCCCTTTCCATTCCTGGGAAAGGTGCAGCAAGGACCGGTAGAGCTCCAGGAATGGGTGCAGTCTATCCAGCAAGCGCTGGAGAAGGCTAAATAGGGACACAAGTGGCAAGCCAATAAGAAGCAATGCCCCATCACTCTTGCGGTGGGGGATTGGATGTATTTGTCTACCAGAAACTTGAGGGGGTTGCAAGGGTGTAGGAACCTGGGACAGAAATATATTGGACCTTTCACTGTGCTTAGGGTAATTAACCATGCGACTGCTGAATTACAGCTGCCTAAGAATCTGAGATCCATACACCCTGTCTTTCATTGCAGCCTCCTCAAGAAGGCACACCCCCCCCCCCGGATTACTGGCATCCCCGCTCCACATGCAGGGTCCACATGCAGGGTGAGCCTTACCACAAAGTGGATGCAATCCTGGACTCCTGAGTGCACCGCAACCGCTTGCAGTATCTGATCACCTGGACCCATTTCCCAGCCAGGCGCAACGAATGGGTGGACTCGAAACATATGCAAGCCCCCTCCCCCCCGTTTAGTGAAAGCTTTTCACTGGGCTTACCCTGACCAACCTGGGGGGGTCTTAAAGGGGTTGGAATGTCAGGACTGAGCCTGTCAGTGATGGATGGCAGGCAGAGCAGGGGGAGGCGGTTTACCATTTCTTGAGAGGTTCAGTGTCCTCCCCTCGCCACCCTAGGACATCCCGGACACAGATCTTATCAAAGGAAAGTGTGAACTGTTCCCAGGCTTGCAATGCTTTGTAGTAAATGCTTTGTAGTTTGTAGTGGTAGTTTGTATGAGCCATTTGGTTCAGTGGGAGGGGACAACAGGATATAGTTGGTGGGTTTGAGCGGGAATCGCCAGATTCCTCTTTGGCAATGTTACCCTACGCTTTGAAATAAAGACTTTAGAACAAATCTACAATTGGGTGCTGTGTGGTTTCCGGGCTGTATGGCCGTGTTCTAGCAGCATTCTCTCCTGACGTTTCGCCTGCATCTGTGGCTGGCATCTTCAGAGGCACCCAAGTGACACAGCACCCAAGTGATTCCGGCCATGAAAGCCTTCGACAATACAAATCTACAATTTCTGTTGTTTCCAGACCCGGGGTCTGACACCTGGTTCACCAGATTAGAGTCTCCCATTCAAGTGGAGCTGTAGAGAATCAAATCCAGTTCACCAGATTAGAGTCCACTGTTCTTAGCCACTACACCATGCTAAGCATTATGTACACAAGAAAATATTTTAAAACATTTCATTTTCAAAAGGCTTCCTGAAATGTTGACGAGTTACTATTAGAGTCATGTATAGCCTTACTCCCTGCCATTTTGTGGGTAGAGTTGCTTCTATGAGCACCCACCACTCTGAGTTAGAATTCCAACAGTGCCTGCGGGCTCAACCAGTCAGGGACTTCTGGGCTTAGTGATCAGGTTTAGTGACAGTTTTAGGTCAAGAGACGTTTCTTCTACCGCACAACCTGCTCTTCCCAGAAGAGGTTGTTGCCTCTATGTACCCTTGAAAACTGTCTTTCCTATTAATTTTACTTTCAAGGGGATGGGTGATTATTCATTCATGCTGGGCACTCTGGAGAGGGATAACACACACCCCTTGATGCCGGTCCAGACATAACATCTAATGAGTCAGGAAAGGAACATTACAAATATATATCTAAAAAATCACTTATTTCTGAAACAAAATAGAGTGTACCATAGTAGTGGCCCTAACCTGAATCTCCTCACATCTCAGAACCTAAATAAAACTGAAATCATAGACTAGAATCAGAGAATCATAGAGTTGGAAGGGAGCACAAGGCCATCACAACCAACCCCCTGCCATGCAGGAACACACAAAGCACTCCTGTCAGATGGCTATCCAGCCTCTGGCTAAAAACCTCCAAAGAAGGAGATTCCACTACACTTTAAGGAAATGTATTCCACATTCAAAGTTCTTCCTAATGCTTAAATTGAACCTCTTCTCCTGTACCTTGAACCTATTCTGGAACAGCAGAAAATAAGCTTGCTTCATCTTCAACATGACATCCTTTCAAATCTTTGGAACTTCAGGTTTTACTGTTTTTATGGGTTCTGCTGATATTTTATGGTTGCAGTGGTTTTAAGTGTTTTACTGTTGCTATTATTGTTTTATCAATTGTACACCACTCTGGGCCCTTTTGGGATGGGCAGCCTAGAAGTCTAAAAATAATTAAATAGAATATTTGAACATGGCTATCATGTCACCTGTTCTCTTCTTCAGACTAAACATATGTAGTTCTCTAAGCCACTCTTCATGGCATGTGGTATGCAGACCTTTTACCATTTTGGTCACCCTGTTTAGAACTTGGATTAGAGACCACTGAGCATCTCTTGCCTTGAAAACCCTAGGGGGTCACCATAAATTAGCTGCAACTTCATGGCACATTCCACCCCCACCACAATAATGACTGGTCAGAAAGCTCTGGGTCGTCAACCCCATTAAAGCACATAGACAGGAGCCCTGTAGTACAGAGGGGTACGCTGCAGTACTGCAGTGAAAACTCTGCGCACTTGAGTTTGATCCCAACAGAAGTCAGTTTCAAGTAACCAGCTTAAGATTGACTCAGCCTTCCATCCTTCTGAGGTCAGTAAAATGAGTACCCAGCTCACTGGGGATAACGTGTAGATGACTGGGGAAAGCAATGGCAAACCACTCCATAAACACAGACTGTCTAGTAAACATCATGATGTTCAAATTGCCCTGTCTTTCCTCGTCTTTCATAAGCGATGCAAAGCAGTCCAGTTTATGAGGGCTTTTAATTTAAACTAATCAGTTGACTGAGTTATTTCATGTTCGCTGGTCTGCTGGTTTTAGGCTCTCAATCTTTTTTTATATTATTGAGATTTTTTAAGCGCTTGGATTATTGAAGTGCTTTTTGGAGGAGGGGCGGCCCGGCGATTGCATGCTGCAGGGATAATTGTAAACTGCCTTGGGAGAAATAAATTGAAAGGGGATAAATAAGAATGTAAGCCTTTCAGCTTGCAGAAAGGGCTGTGGTTCAGAGGTAGAACATCTGCTTGGGATGCAGAAGGTCCTAGGTTCAATCTCCGGCATCTCCGCTTAAAAGGGTCAGATTGTGAATGATGAGAAAGATCTCTACCTGAAACCTCGGAGAGCATCTGCCAGTCAGAGTAGACACCTCGGAGAGCATCTCGGAGAGCATCTCGGAGAGCATCTGCCAGTCACCTAGATAGACCAGTGGTCTTATTCAGTATAAGGAGGCTTCCTTGTGTCCTTGTGTTTGAGAAACAGCGTGAAGAATGGCCAGAAAGCATTTGAATTAGTTCTGCCTCTGAAACAAAGCAAGTTTCTTGGCCCACATGTGGTTGGGATATTGTATGTCAATCCTGTGTATGCTTCTAATAATAACAATAATAATGAGAAGAGGAGGAGGAGCTTGGATTATTATCATCATCATCATCATCATCATCATCATCATCATCATCATCATCATCATCATTATTATTATTATTATTATTATTATTATTATTATTATTATTATTATTATCATTATTAATTAGGCTTGATAAACCGCCCAACCCCCGAAGGGCTCTGGCCGGTGTACAATGAGACATAAAACAGATACAATATAAGGTCTCATAGATACAATATAGCGATAAAACATTAAAATTCATTAAAATACATTATAGCAGCAATTCCAAAAATTACAGATAAAAATACATGCACAGATGTATTTATACCCCACCTTTCTCTCCTGTATTCCTGTAAGGAGATTCGAGGTGATTTACAAGCTCCTTTCCCTTCCTCTCCCCATAACAGTCACCTTGTGAGGTAGGTGGGGATGAGACAGTTCCAAAGAACTGTGACTAGCCCAAGGTCACTCAGCAGGAATGCAGGAGTGTGGAAACACATCTGGTTACCAGGCAAGCCTCCATCACTCAGATGGAGGAGTGGGGAATCAAACCTGGTTCTCCAGATTAGAATCCACCTGCTCTTAACCACTACACCACGCTGGCTCATGGCAGCTTACAAACTCCTTTCCCTTCCTCTTCCCACAACAGGCACGTCATGAGATAGAGAGAGGGAGTTGAGAGAGTTCTGAGAGAAATATGACTAGCCCAAGCTGAGGTATAGCAAGGGAGAAAAGCATCCGGTGCATCCTCCACCTCGTCCCACCCTGGAATGCCCTCACCACACCCCCACAGGGGCGCCCCTCGGTGCATCATGCACCCTCCGCCCCCTTGGAGCTACAGTCACCCAGCAAGCTTCATGCGGAGGAGCGGGGAAACAAACTCAGTTCACCAGATTAGCAACCACTGCTCATGTGGAGGAATGGGGAATCGAACCCGGTTCTCCAGATGAGAATCCACCTGCTATTGTCCTCTACTCCATTCTGGCTCTCAATAAATTGATGCTTGGCCAGCTGGCTCGAAATCTCAAAAGAGGGGGGAAATATCCAGCCCTTTGGCAACGTGGTCACTTTGCCCTCTCCTTGGCTATAACACATCATCTGCGGAAAGCCAAGAAGGATGCCCAGACTAAGCTCCTCAGGGAGAAATAAATCCCGCATGGTGCTGATGGCATTTCTCCTCTGTGGGAGGAAGCGTTGCTTCTGACAATGACTGTGAGAAGAAGTGGGTGTGTTGATTCATCTCACCAGCCAACACTCCCAGGTAGAATGAAAAACCGAGCAGATCCCCACCTGTGTGAGATGCTGATTCAGACCGAGATAATCCTCAGCTTCACAGAAGGGATCCACAAGTGGATCTCCTGACACGTCTTTCAATTGCAGTCATGGGTGGGGGGAATCTACCAGATTGATGGCAAAGGCAGCACTCGGACAGGAGGTATTTTAGTCTCTTCCTGACACTACATTACCTTCCCCTCCCCCCAGGGCTATGGTTTGCCTCAGGGTATTAAAAATATAGGTACCTGTAGGGATGCCAGTCTCCAGGCGGGACCTGGGCATCCCCTGAAATTACTGCTCATCTCAAGACTTCTGAGATCAGTTCCTTTGGAGAAAATGGATGATTTGGGGGGTGGGCTTGGTGGGCTTGTGTCCCACTGATCCAAATGCCTCCTCCTCCTCTTCCCCATTGCCAAATCTGCAGAGGTTTCTCAACATGGAGTTCAAGAAGAATATTGATAAACTGAAACGGGTCCAGAGGAGGGTAACAGCATCACTTTCAATGTTTAAACTGGGGACCTCAGTTTCTCCCTTTAAATCCATGCTGAAGGGGGTGGATTTAACAACAACCACAACAACAACAACAACCACAACAACAACCACCTTTATTAGGCATCAAGAGAATAAAAGAAAGAAAGAAAACAAGCATTGGCAGGAAGGGGGTGGATTTAAAAGGAGAATCTGGGGAAATTTATGGGGTGCCTGCTGTCAGGGGTGCAGTTATTAAGATAGCAGCACCAAAATTTTCAGAGTATCTTCGTGAGACCCTATTGACAATACCACCCAAGTTTGGTGAAGTTTGGTTCAGGGGGTCCAAAGTTATGGACCCTCAAAGGTGTATCCCCCATCTCCTATTAGCTCCCATTGGAAACAATGAGGGGTGGGGCACTCTCTTTGGGAGTCCATAACTTTGGACTCCCTAAACCAAACCTCACCAAACCTGGGTGATATCATCATGAGAGTCTCCTGAAAAATCTCTGAAACTTTGGTGTTACTAGCCTAAAAACTGCGCCCCCTGCAGGCCAAAAACGGAAAAACACTGAAAATAAAAAAATCCCACAAACGAACCTGCATTTTTGGCGCCCACCACAAGGGGTGGGCGCTTTGCCCAATGGGAGGAATGCCTCTGATTTGAAGGGAAGTCATGTTGGTGAGGGAGCAAGCTTGTTTTCTGCTGCTCCAGAGACTAGGACCAGGAGTAATGGGTTCAAGGGGAAGGAAATAACGGAACTAGAATCAATGGGGCTATAATTGCAACAGGGGGCAGGGCACAGAGAGAGCTCTGAAGCGCAGAGCATGCATGCCCTGGGCCGGCTGGGTGGCTGAGCCACACCCGGCCCTGATCGCGTGATGCGCACAAGTTGAAAAGGGTGGAGCACACTCCCTATATCTTAGGCAGCACGTGGCTGCTCCAGGCCTTGAAAGTGCAAAACTCAGATTTTGCCCTGGGCTCCATTTTCCCTAGCTGACCCACCCACCGTCCCTAAATTTTAAGGGTTGGGTTGGCTGCTTTATTTGTTGCAGCACTGGTGGTTTGGGCAAGGAGCACGTCCTTGTGGGGAGGCTGAGCTGACGCGACGGACCTACTCGCGGTTGGGGCCCTCCTTAACAGGCTTGGGTGGGGCGGGCTCGTGGGCATGTCGTGGAGACCTCTGCATGTTCAGCCTGACACCCCAGCAGTTAGGGGGCCACAAAGGATTGGGGTTCGTGCCGGGGTCAGCCAGGGGTTTCTGACCAGCTGCTGAATGGATGTGCTCCTCTTGATGCTCAGCTTCTGTTTAAAGATGTTATTTATAAAAAGGGCTGCAGCCCATTCAGAGGCGTAGCTAGGGAAAGCGGAGCCCAGAGCAAAATCTGAGTTTTGCGCTCCCCCCCTCGCCGGCTGCCTCCCCCCCCGACCAAACAATCATTTTTTTTGAACCAGGTCATTCTAAAAGGGGCTGGGCGGGGGGGAGGTAAAAGATCTTGATCTGTCCATGAATCCTGTGATCCATGGGCAGAGTCAGATTGCTGGGATTGCGGGGGCTGGAAGAGCTGTCTCTGTCCATAGATCTGTGATCCATGGGCAGAGTAAGATGGCAGGGGATGGGGACTGGGATAGCTTTCCCAGGAGAAAGGCTGGTCTCTCGCCCTTGCAGAGGCGACAAAAGCCCTCCATAGCCCTTGCAGGAGCAAGCAAGCCTGTTGTTCGCCCTTGCAGGGGCGAGAAAGCCCCCTCGGTCGAGCTTGCAGGGCCAAGCGGGGAGGGAGGGGAGGCTTCTGCCGGGGCTCTGCAGGCCCTGCTGTGCTTTTGGGGGGGAGGAGGGAGGGGAGGCTTCTGAAGGCCCCTGCAGGCCCACCTGGGGGTTTGGGGTGGGGGAGGAGGGAGGGGAAGGCTTCTGCAGGGCCCCTGCAGGTCTGGGTGGGGGTTTTGGGTGGGGGGAGGAGGGAGGAGGGAGGGGAAGGCTTGTGACGGGTCCTGGTCACGCCCCCTCCCCCGCACCCTACTTACCTTTGGTGGTGCAGTGGTCTGGGGCAGCCTGGCAGGGCCTGGCCTCCTTCCGCCCTTGGCCTGGCCCTTCCCCAACAGATTGCTCTTTAAGCTTGCTCTGCCAGGAGCAGTGTGTTGGGGTGGCGCCAGGCGAGGCAGGAAGGGGAAGGGGTTTGGGGGCGATTGTGCGCCCCCTCACATGCCTTAACTGTGGGGCGCCCGGGTCAATTGTCCCTGGATGTCCCCATTATAGCTTCGCCACTGGGCCCATTCAATTCCATGATGTGTCCTGTGGTTATTCACCAGACAAGCATCTGCACATCTGGACGCAAAAGAGATTCCACCTAAACATCAGGAAAATTTTCCTGACAGTAAGGGCTGCTTGACAGTGGAATGCACTACCTCAGAGAGTGGTGGAGTCTCCTTCTTTGGAGGTTTTTAAACAGAGACTGGATAGCCATCTGTCAGGAGTGCTTTGATTGTGTGTTTCTGCATTGCAGGGGGTTGGACTTGATGGCCCTTGGGGTCTCTTCCAACTCTATGAATCTATGGATCTGGAAGTCCTACCCAGTCATCCCCTGACTGTGGCCAGAGGGGACCTGACAACCCTAGGTATCTGTCCCCCCCCCCCCCCCTTTCAAACCAAAAAGAGAGAGATAATTGTGAAATTCAGTCCTGGATTTCCTGTGTAACATGTCGCTTGAACTGTGTGGACATCTCTTCTTTGTGTTCTTATCACAAATGGAAGCGTGTTGTGTGTGCCCCAGTCATGTGGGTAAAACCTATCTTGCAAACCTTTCCCAGGGAAACATTTTTAACACTTCCCCAAAAAGGAACAAATGACAGGTTAATGGAACAGACCCGTATCTAGAACTATAACTCTCATTCAAGATGTTCCTCAAACAGGAAACTGCATATGATGGAGCCTCCAGTGCTGCTACTTAGCTTCTTCTTCCTAGCTGATATGAAAGCTGAGACTTAGATATGAAAGGAGCAGCAGTGGCGTAGGAAGTTAAGACCTCGTGTATCTAATCTGGAGGAACCGGGTTTGATTCTCCGCTCTGCCGCCTGAGCTGTGGAGGCTTATCTGGGGAATTCAAATTAGCCGGTGCACTCCCACACACGTCAACTGGATGACCTTGGGCTAGTCACAGCTTCTCAGAGCTCTCTCAGCCCCACCTACCTCACAGGGTGTTTGTTGTGAGTGGGGAAGGGCAAGGAGATTGTAAGCCCCTTTGAGTCTCCTGCAGGAGAGAAGGGGGGGGGGGGTATAAATCCAAAACTCTTCTTCTTCTGTTAGTTTTGCAGGCTACACTCAAAAACATCCTGTTTGCTCCTCCACAAGAGACCTGCTGGGTGACTTTGGGCCAGTCACAGTTTTCTCCGAAGTCTCTCAGCCTCAACCACTTAACAAGGTGTCTGTTGTGGGGAGGGGAAGGAAGTTGTAAGCTGCTTTGAGCCTCCTTAAAAGGTAGAGGGAAGCAGGATATAAAAATCAACTCCTACTCCTCTTCTTCTCCTCCTCCTCCTCCTCCCCCCCCTCTTCCTCCAATTTCTCGTCTCAATATCCAGGAATAAGCCCTGCTGGGTGACCTTGGTCCAGTCACAGTTCTGCCCGACTCTCTCAGTCCCACCTACTTCACAAAGTGTCTATTGTGGAAGGGGAAGGGGACGTGATTGTAAACTACTTTGAGCCTCCTTAAAAAGTAGAGAAAGATTGATTCCGCACATGAGTAAAATAGGTTCGACCCAGTTCCCTGAGAAGGGTACTAACCTAGGTCGAAGCCATTGCTGTTCCCCACTGCAACCAGCTTGATCCCAGCTCGGAGGGCGGAATCATCCTGTGCCTCTTCGCCACTCCGTTCCGATTGGTTACTGTTCTACTGCCATGTTCCGTCCATCCCCACACACATTATTAAAAAACTGCCACAGGAATGGAGGGACGAAGGTGGCGTTTTTTGACTGGCCAGCTGTACACATGCCCGAAACATTCAGCTGTGATTGGCTGAATGGGGGACTCCTGGCACCAGAGATTCTGCACTTTACTGGAATCGAGCTGAGTTCGAGCATGGTTCCCTGAAAAAGTAGTAGTTCCCAACTGGAGTCGGAAATTTGACCGTTACACGGGGTGAAGCTTGTACAAAACCACGTCGATCCCAGTGGTTGTGCGGAGCACTTAGGTCGAACGCAGCTCGAACTTAGGTTGATAACCCAAGTGCGGAATTGACCAAAAGCAGAGTATAAAAAACCAACCTTCTTCATTATCCTCCAACTTCTTGTTTAAATAGCCAGGAGTATGCCTTAGTTTGTAGTCACTGGCCATCACAAGTAACTAAAAATACACATCCTTCACATAGCTCTTTAGAAGTCTGAAGGAGGTTCTTCTTTCTGGCCTTGAACATACATTAGTGTTTGATGGTTCTTTGAATCCCAACCTATTCTTTTGATTTTTGAAGAGTAGAACATTAGGTTGTATCCAAAGATATCCGTCCCTCTGTTATGTAAGGAATCTCTGCTCAGTGGAACACGACGAGTGCTTAGCTCCTGACTCAGTGGGATATAGTTGGTACATCTAAACCCCTATTTTCCTTTGTTGTAAGGAAAAAGAGCCAAAGTGGTGTAGTGGTTAAGAGTGGTTCAATTCCCCACTCCTCCACAGACTTTTATCTGGTGAACGGGATTTGTTTTCCCACTCCTCTACATGAAGCCTGCTGGGTGACCTTGGGGAAGTCACAGTTCTCTGAACTCTCTCAGCCCATCCAGAGGCAGGCATGGTAAACTCCAGCATAGTGTAGTGGTTAGGGTAATCTGAGACTGTAATCTGGAGAGCCAGGTTTGATTCCCACTCCTCCACATAAATGGTGGACTTTAATCTGGAGAAGCAAGTTTGATTCCATGAAGCCTCCAGGGTGACCTTGGGCCGGTCTCAGAACTCTCTCAGCTCACTTGGAGGCAGACAATAGCAAACCGCCTCTGAATGTCTCTTGTAACCCTACAGCCCCTTCCACAAAGGCCAATAAACATGGGTGAAGGATGCTAAAAAACCTGGTTGTGGTGGGTTTTCCGGGCTGTGTGGCTGTGGTCTGGTGGATCTTGTTCCTAATGTTTCGCCTGCATCTGTGGCTGACATCTTCAGAGGTGTATCACAGAGGGAAATCTGTTACACACTGTGTCCAGTGAGAAGGGAATGTTTCAGTAGGGTATAAATTGTCATGTCCCCAGGTGAGGAACCAATCAGTAAGTGTTTGGGTGGAACTTGCTATGCAAAGGTGTGATTGATAGTATTCTGGACTGAATGCAAATGTGAATCACTTCCTGGACTGAAAAACCCCAACTGCAAGATGTCGGCCACAGATGCAGGCGAAACATTAGGAACAAGATCCACCAGACCACGGCCACACAGCCCAGAAAACCCACCACAACCAATTGAATCCGACCATGAAAACCTTCGACAATATGCTAAAAAAATGTTTTTGGGGGAAACTTCACACAGATCCCACCCCCAAAATTAGTCTGCCCTGTACTATTTCCCCCAAATAGTTTTTTTAATCACTTAACAAGCGATCCTTTTAAAAAATCCCAGGTTGCAACCACTTGTAAGCGAATGACCGGGTAAGGGGCGCTTTATTTGAAGAAGAAGAAGAGGAGGAGGAGGAGGAGGAGGAGGAGGAGGAGGAGGAGGAGGAGGAGGAGGAGGAGGAGGAGGAGGAGGAGTTTGGATTTATATCCCCCCTTTCTCTCCTGTAGGAGATTCAAGATTTGCCCTGTTTTCCTTCTTTAAAAATGTAATTGCTTGTTTCTGTGTAGCTACGCAGGTGCAGATGGTTTTATCATAGGACAGTGATGGCGAACCTATGGCCTGGGTGCCAGGGGTGGCACTCGGAGCCCTCTCTGTTGGCATGCGCACACAGAGTTTGTCATGTGGGGGACGGAAAATCACCCCCCCCCCCACACACACACACACACATATCTAGGCTGGCCTGGGCCACTGAGCACGATGTGCGCGCACCACAGTGAGCAGGGAGGACTCGGCTGGCGGACCTGGTGCCTGTCCTCTGGGTGGCTGCTGCCTGAGGGGGGGTGAAGAGGAGGCAGAAATGCTAGAGAGGCCCAGAGCAGTGCGTGTGGGACTTGCTGGAGGCTAGAGCAGGCTGGCCCCTGCTCGAGCTTGTGGGGCGGAGGAAGAGGGAACAAACCGTTTTTTTTCTAAACTAAAACCTCAGCATTCAGGTTAAATTGTTGGGTTGGCACTTTGTGATAAATAAGTGGGGTTTGGGTTGCAATTTGGGCACTCGGTCTCAAAAAGGTTCGCCACCACTGTCATAGGACATCAGCATGGCTGTGGGGGGTCATTTGTGCATGCCTGCATAGCTACGCATGTGTGGGGAGTAAATAATTTTAAAAAGAGACACATCTCCATGAGAAGGCGTGACAGCAACCTGGATTGTTTCTGTGGGCTCCAATCACTGCCTGCATGGATGCATGTGAACACAACAACAGGAGAACGGGTTTCTTTTTCCCGACTGCAACCCATTTTATATTTGCTGTGCAGAAGTGGGCTATAAGTCAGCTGTGACTTGCTGTCACTTTTCACCACTATGGAAGGGAAGAGTTTGGATTTGGTGCAGTTTGAAATGCAATAATCCCATCTGCCCTTTCCTCTCCATTTTGACTGTGGGATGTTCTTTCCAAAGTGGTCTAAATTGAATAGTCCACCAGGGAACCTGGTCACAGCAAGGATACTATGACCATATTTTATCACTTTGAATCTCTTCCAAGCTGCCGTGGCAAACATTCCATCTCATCATGGGAGTTCTCTTGGGGGATCGCAATCTGCTCCAGATAGCCAACCGGGCCTCTGTTTGCACTTGTGTTGTTCAGAACCAGCAGCTGCTTAAAGGTCTCGGTCCTACAGGCCTGTCGCTGTTGCCATATTATCATTTCAGTTTTATCACTATCCTTTGCCCAGAGAGCTCTCAGAGTTGAAGCCAAATCCCTGTATCAATTTTTATCCATTTGGCACCATTTATTTTTATCTGCTTTGAAAAAGTTCCTGCTATGATGTTGATTTTATTACCCAAATTCCTTCAGTCGTTTTGGTATTAACTATGGAGGTACTTGAGGTGGACACAAAGACCTTAATCTTAATTAAGTTAAACAAGGTTTTATGTTTACCATGTTCCTGGTTGGGGCCATGATAGATTGTATGACTGCTTTCCATGTGTCTAAATTGTTGTAGGCCACAATAAATGTTGCATTGTGTGTATTTGATTTGTGTATGTGTGTGTGTGTGTGTACTGGTTTACAGAGTATCCAAGGTCCCTTCCACACACGCAAAATAATGCGTTTTCAAACCACTTTCACAATTGTTTGCAAGTGGATTTTGCTATTCCGCACAGCTTTAAAGAGCACTGAAAGCAGTTTGAAAGTGCATTATTCTGCATGTGCGGAATGAGCCCAAGAGTCAGACATGACTAATCGGATAAAGAAGTAGATAGATAGATAGATAGATAGATAGATAGATAGATAGATAGATAGATAGATAGAGAGAGAGAGAGAGAGAGAGAGAGAGAGAGAGAGAGAGAGAGGGAGGAGGAGGAGGAGGAGGAGGAGGAGGAGGAGTATATATATACTTCTTTATCCATGTAGTCATGTCCGACTCTTGGATACTCTGTAAACCAGTCCCCTCCATGCTTCCCTGTTTGCCTCAACTTCTTTCAATTGGTTGATGTTCATGCCCAGGTCCCTCTTAATGGTTCCCAACCAACGAGTCATTGGCCTACCCCGTTTCCGCTTACCACTGACCATTCCGAGTAGCATCTCTTTTTCCAGTGAATTTGCCCTCATCACATGTCCAAAGTAGATCAGCTTCTTTCTAGTGGTCTTGCCCTCCAGGGACTTCTCTGGGTTAATATACTCCAGGACAGCTTTGTGGGTGACTCTAGCTGTCCATGGGATTCGTAAAAGTCTTCTCCAACACCACGGCTCAAAGGCATGCACTTTTCTTCTATCTGTTTTTGTCAGTGTCCATGTCTCACAACCATATGTCATGATTGGGAACACGATGGCTGTTACCAGTCTTTGTTTGGTGGTGATTGAGGCATCTTTGCACTTCCATAGTTGGTCCATAGTCACCATGGCTGTGCTGTCGAGCCGCCTTTAAGATGGATGTGGGATCCAAGAAAAATGAAGCTGTCAACCACTTCTATTTTTTTGATTTTAATATGGACTTCTTTGTTGGCAGTGGTCCTTTTGATGTTTAGGTGAAGTCCCATATTTCTGCTTTATTCTTCTAGTTTCAGTACCAGTTTCTTCAGGTCCTTCTCACTCTCAGCCAATAGGGTTGTGTCATCTACATACCTCAGGTTGCTGATGGTTCTTCCACCAATTTTCACCCCAACATTTAAGTCCTGCTTCCTCATGATCACTTCTGCATACAGGTTGAACTAGAGGTTGTCTAGTACCCTTTTCGATCTTGAACCAGTCTGTGCCCCCATACCTGGTTCGCACTGTGGCTTCTTGGTTGTCATAGAGTGATTTGATCAATTTGATTAGGTGTAGAGGCACTCCTATCTCTCTCAATGCTTCCCAGAGCTTGTTGTGCTCAATACAATCAAAAGCCTTAGTGTAGTCTATGAAGCATAAGTAGAGCTTCTTCTGGTACTCCCTTGCCTTTTCCATACTCCATCTCAGGTTTGCAATGTGATCCCTGGTTCTTCTGCCCTTGAGGAATCCAGCTTGGACATCAGGAAGTTCTCATTCAATGATGTTGCCCAATCGCTTCTGTATGATCTTTAAAAGTATCTTGCTGGCATGGGGGATTAGGGCAATTGTTCTATAGTTGGTGCAGTCTCTGGATTCGCCTTTTTTTGGTAGTGAAATGAAAACTGATCTTTTCCATTGCTTTGGTCATGTGCAGGTCCTCCAGATCTTCTGACATAATGCTGTCAGTGCAGCTCTTGGGACTGGTGTGAGCAACTCAGCAGGAATTCTATCAATACCAGGTGACTTGTTATTTGGCAACTGCCTCAGAGCCTACTCCACTTCACTTTCCAACTGGTCTGGTTCCATTTCCTCTTGATCCAGTTCAGGACCCTCTGTGTGATCAGCATTGTTGCCAGCATATTCTCTCCATCTCTTCTTGATGTTCCGCTGGTCGCTGATCTCCTTCCCATCATAGTCCTTGATGGTTGCCTGACGGGCAGAGAAAGGCTTCCTCACCTGTTTCACAGTCTTAAATAATTCTCTGGTGTTGCCCTTCTGATAATTTTCTTCAAGGCTCTTGCATCGGACATTTAAACAAACAAAACATTCAAACATAAAGAAAACACAACACCATCCACATGTCGTATATTGACTTCCAGTTGTCTCATCTTTGATTAAAAAGTTATCTCTAGGTTCATGCATATATATTTGAAACATCAATTCAATTGTTATTTCTTAAGTATATTAATAGTTACACTCTTCTGTTTTCCTTAGATTTCAAACCTTGCCACTACTTCTCCATTTGAATAGGTTTTCAAAAGATATTCCGTAAAGATTTCCAGTTTTCTAAAAAAAAAAAAATGTTCAAGCAATTGTCTCTTAATATGTCATCAACTTTGCCATTTCTGAATATTCTGTAACTTTTAGAATCCAACCCTCTTTTGTAGGTATCTTATTATCTCTCTATTTTTATGCATATAAACTTCTTGCTACAGTCATCATGTATATAAACAAAGTGCTGTATTGCTTAGGAAAGTCCTCCTCCATCATTCCCAATAACAATGCCTCAGGTTTTTCTGGAAATTGTTATCTTCAGAATCTTTTGTAATTCCTTAAGTACTGCATTGATAAAGGATATTTTAAAAACTTACCCATTGTGATATATTTTCCCCTCTCCTCAGCTCTCTGAAGGTGTCATAACCCATGACTAATGTTGAACTTTCTATTGGAAGTTGTAGAAGCCAGTTTTTTGAAATAAGGCCACTGTCAAAAGAAGGTTGTGCAGTTTCATTCTGAGCAAGGGTGTAGAATTAGAACACAAAGTCCAGATGGATATGTGATGTCACCAAAAGCCTCACTGGCCCTGCCCGCACATGCAGAATAATGCACTTTCAATCCACTTTCACAAGGGCTTGCAAGTGGATTTTGCTATTCCGTATAGTAAAATCCAGCTTTAATGCGCATTGGAAGTGGATTGAAAATGCATTATTCTGCATGTGCGGAAGGGGCTTCTGTTGGCATAATGCAAATGTTGAAAATGTCATGGATGAAAACAAACAAACGGCACGTCTTGTAAGCTAGCGTCTGCAGAGCACCAAGAGCTAAGAAAGCCAAAAATCTGTCCTCAACTTCTACATGGCTTCTAGTTGAAGAATCGCATTTGCTGTGCATCTTGGGATAGTGTTTGCTTTAAAAAATCACCCTGTTTGCTTTTAAGGGGAACAGCCAAAGTTAGAAGCTGCCTCTGTTTGTTTGTGTCTTGTTCAGCCAGAAAGCTGGTTCTTGCCTCATCCCCCACTAACTGTCTGCCATCCAGAAATTTCAAGCACCCCAGTTCCATATGGAGTTCTGAGGGGCGTGCCGTAGAGCAGGGTCCTCTAAGGACACCACCACAACTCCCTAGAAGAGCCACAGTCGAAACTTGGACGAATGTCTTTTCCCTCTGACGAGTGAAACAAGAATAGACTGCATTTAAGAACGCTCAGATGGGAAAGATATTTTGCTGTGGTTGTTGCAAAACCACCTACCACAGGCTAATGGGGAGGGAAAAGGATTTAGAAGAAAGAACCATTTGCACATTTGCCAGGTGACTTAACTGTAATATTAGAGCCTTCTGTAGAGGTCAGGGGGTATTTGGCTAGAGACAGATGTTGCATTTGAAAGGGGGCAGATGTGGTTTTGACAGAGCCTCGGGAATATGCCATAGTTGTAGTCACTGGCTACCAAAAGTAATCTATATATATAAAAAGCTAACAGTGTTTTTGTTATTGATGCCCTGAGGCCAAAACAGCTGGACGGATCGCCCCCAAATTTTCACATGACATCCCTCCCTGTTGCGGGCAGGTAATCAGACCTTCAAATCACCGAAACTCAATACCTGAGCCAGGTAAAACGTCTTTTTCCTGGCGCACCAGGCCATGAAGCTGGCTGTGTCACCCTTAGAATGTTCGTGCAGCCTGTCTGTCTGTGGCCTGAGGGCTTGGGATGAGGGCTTAGGATGTTCGTGCAGATGAGCAGAGATGAGCACTGAAAACAGTAAATAGGTAATACTGTTAGGTATTACGAGTGGAAGTGAAACACATACACACTTTGCCGTGTGAGACGTCAGGTGGGGTTCCCCCCCCCCCCACGCAGGTAACTTTCACTCTCTGTGCCTCACCCACTACTACCACACAACACACATCCAGCTCATCCTCACACACCTCACTCTGCCCTCCCTCACATCCAACCACCACTTACCCACTTCCTCACCCAGATTTGCCACAGCTCTCTTTTACTAAAAGCAAGCTGGAGTTTGCCTTTTTCTTCTAAGAAAATCCGTGGGGTGGGGGCGAACCAACACTACCAGCTCCACTTCTTTTGCACTGCACTTGGCCACGCTTTAAAGTACCCAGGGAGCTGTAGCCTCGATCCTGGCCTCACCACCCCTGCCCTCGGCTGCCCTGCCTGGGATAGCCTGCTTGCCCCAGTTCTGCCTTGCACCCAAAGCCAGGACTGTGCGTGTCCAACCAGCCTCATGGACAGGCGGGATTCGCTTACTCTGGACAGTTCCGTTGTGGAATGAAAAGGGTTACCTTATACTAAAAAAACAAGACAGCACCATATAACAATGTGCATTGAAAAGGGAAAAGAGGGATTCCATTTGACCCCCCCCCCCCCAAAAAAAAAAAGGCTATGCTGTGGATCATTGTACCTGCATGGACATCTGTGTGGGTTGCTTGGACTGTGATGGAAAGGACAAGTACTTGCCTGCCACAGCATTGGCCGGGCCCAGCTAGTTAAAGATAAATATTTTGCATGTAAAGCTCTGCAGAAGCCACGAGAGGAAGGTGTTTTCTTCTGCCTTTGATCATGCGTTGAGTGTTTGATGGTTCTTTAGAATCCAATGTATTTTTTTTTATTGACAGGGTGTATATAAAGACATCTTTCTGTATATATAAGGAATCTCTATCCTGGGGAACAGGATATTGACAAACTGGAATGGATCCAGAGGAGGGCAACCAAAATGGTCAAAAGATCTGGAATCCCATGCCCCTACAAAGAGGAAGAGACTTCGGGGAGCTGGGTATGTTTAAGCTTGGTGAAGAGAAGGTTAAAAAGGTGACATGATAGCCATGTTTGGAAGTAATATCTGAAGGGGAGGCCATGTGTTGAGTGAGGAACAAGCTTGTTTTCTGCTGCTCTCCAGAGACTGGGACCAGGAGTCATGGAGTTCAAGGTGAAGGAAAAAGAGATTCCACCTAAACATCAGGAAAAAAACTCCTGACTGACAGCTTAAGGGCTGTTTGACAGTGGAATGCACGCACTACCTCGGGTGTGGTGGAGTCTCCTTCTTTGGAGAGGTTTTTAAAGAAGAGGCTGGATGGCCATGCGTACAGGAGTGCTTTGACTGTGTGTTCACCATTTGCAGGGATTTGGACTTGATGGCCCTTAGGGGTCTCTTCCAACTCCATGGCTGATGATTCGCATGGGCCAAAAACAGCGGTGTGAAAATGGTGTGAAAACAGGTATAAACCCTTTTTACACCATTTTTACACCATTTTAAACCCTTTTACACCATTTTCACACCGCTGTTTTTGGCCCATGCGGAATCAGCCTATGATTCTATGATTCTGTGACTAGTGCACGGCTTCTTATTTAGTGGAATATAGTTGCCAAATCTCAACCCACTGCTTTCTTTGTTGTATGGAGAGAGAGCCCAAGCAGTGTAGTAGCTAAGACAACAGACTCCAATCTGGAGAACTGGGTTTCAATTCCCCACTCCTCCATGTGATGCCTGCTGGGTGATCTTGGGCCAGTCACAGTTCTCTCAGAGGTCTCCCAGCCCACATGGAGGCAGAGGTGTTTTGCCATTGCCTGTGTAACAGCCCTGGACTTCCTTGGTGGCCTCCCATCCAAGTTCTAACCAAGCAAGCTAAGTAGGGTCCAACCGTACTAAGCTTGGTAGATCTGATGAGATCAGGTTAGTCTGGGGATCAACTTTCCTGTGACCGCCCCTCCCCAAAACAGCCTCTATACTCTTAGAACCAGCATGGTTGTAGTGATTAAGAGTGGTAGATTCTAATTTGGAGAACCAGTTCCAACCCGCACTCCTCCACATGAGTAGACTCTAATCTGATGAACTAGGTTACTGTTTTACCACTCTTCCACATGAAGCTTGCTGGGTGATCTTGGGCCAATCGCAGTTCACTCAGAACTTCGCTCAGACCCACCTATGTCCCAGGGTGTCTGTGGTGGAAATAAAAGGGGAAAGAGTTCATAAGCCACTTTGAGACACCTTACAGTTGAGAAAAGTGGGATATAAATCCAAGCTCTTTTTCTTCTGGTTACTTAGCTGGACAGCTCCGTTGCATCCTTCGCAATTCCTTATTGAAGTTGATGGCTGTACTTCAGAAGACAGAGACAGCAAGCAGTCTAGTTACAGGATTCAGGGGGGATGAGACCCCAAATAATGGTGTTCTTGATCTGATGTGTTCATCTATCCTTATGATAAGGGCTTGGCCAATCTTTTGGCCCCACACCTGGTTGTCCAACCATTATAGTAGAATCTGGCAGTCCTCGCTGTATATTTTTCCCTGTGTTTATTGCATCATTTTAAGTGTTTTGCCTGGCTCTATTGCATTGTTTATTGTATGTCATATAACATTTCACAGTGTTGTTTGCCAATCTTATAACTCCTGCTTTACTATCTATATTATATTGTTTTTTCAGAGCAATTTCTCTAACTTTGTTTACAATGACTACAAAGTACTTGGATTATAGTGTTCTTACTGCATTTTTTTAGCTATAATCTGTCTTGAGTTTCAGGAAGAAAGGGGGAGATTTTGCTGAAGCAGGTAAACAGATGCGTAGTCTTAGGTGTGAGTGACATAACCTTTCATCAACCGTGGGCTAGTTTACTAGAAATGGATCAATCTCCCAACAAACTCTTCTGCTGCCATCTCTGAAATCCTAATACCAAAACTAGAGTACATATACTGAGCATAATAATGCCTTTCCTCCCCAAATGTCTGAAATCCCAAGCAACGGCACATGGGTGAACTGAAATCTAAAACAGGTTTGAGACCAGGGTAACTGAGAGCTTGCCTCCCTCCAATATACTCTAACATGCTTTCCAAGATCTTTTAAAAAAAAACCCTCCCATTTTCTGAACTGAGACTGGCAGCAATAGAAACCACAGACTTCTTTGTGGTGGCCCTAAGCTGTAAAATTAACCTTCACAGATGCCCAGGAGGCACACTCTCAGTCAATAATTTGCATAGTTAGAATAATGTACAAGCTACTTCAGGAATAGGTTTTAGGGACGATCTCCTCGATTTAAAAGGTTCCTTTGAAAGCCTGCTGCCAGGACAGGAAGGGGGTTTTTCCTTTCCAATAAGGAGAACATTTGATAATGGGGCCTCAAGTTAAAAGCAGAACAAATCAAAAAGCAGGTGAGCTGGCCCAGAACAACAACAGAACAGCCTGATAAAAATCAAAACACCCATAAAAATGTATTTTGCACGAGATGGAGTTATAGTAGAAGTGGCTAGAGGGAAAGCATCAAGCTTTGTGGAGAGATGGGGTAGGTACAGCTGTACTTCTTTTAGCTGGTCCCAATCATGAGTGTGGTTTTATTACTTAGATTGCAGATTTAGGAGAGTTTAGCATCGTTTAGAAAATGTAAAAAGAAGGCACATCTAATACTCTGTGGCCTTCTAACTCACAACACAGACTCATAACCCTGGCCCTACACCTCTATGCTATGAATATCCTCTAAAGCACCTTTACAAAAATGAATAATCCTACGGGATTAATTTATATATGGTAGCATATTTATTTATTTAAAACCCTATTCATTAAAAATTGTAAAAAATACAAAACACAATGTCTGGAATAAGTTATTCGTGGGATGGAAATTAAATTTGTATAATTTAGACTCCACTTTTGACCAAAAGAATTCCTTGGAAGACAGGGGAGGAAACAGTTCAAATTAGGCCTAAAACACAGGAGGACAGAAATCGATTCCCCAAATAAACATGGTCAAAATCAGTAAAGCAGATCTTTTTTTGAAAGGTCGGAAGAACAAAAAGAACTTCGAAAGCATCATCATGGAAGTCAGTTTCCTGGGTCCTTTGTGCCTACAGGTGGGCGTGTTGGAGGGAGGGTTGCCAGATCCAGGTTGGGGAAATGTCTGGAGATTTGGGGATTGAGCCTGGGGAACAAGGACCTCCATGAGGGGAACAATGCCATAGAGTCCCCCCTCCAGAGTGTCCAGTTTTCTCCAGGGAACTAATCTCTGTTGTCTGGAGATGAGCTGTAATTCCAGGGGATCTCCTGGCCCCACCTGGAAGTTGGCATCTCTAGATGGAACACACAAGTCTACAACCAGATGCTGGGGCCCCTCCCTCATTCAGGCCATGACCAGACATACCTCCAGATGTGCCTCCAGTTGCAGAGTGGGACCTTGAACTGCCCGGGTTCTCTTCTGCCTGGAGTCCATTTGCATTTCTATAGCACTGGCTTGCTCACCCCACCCGCCGCATTTCCACTGTGTATCTTTTTTCAGGCTACAAAAGGATAATTTTATCTGGTCCTAGAGATAAATACAGACTCAAATTCAAAGTCCGTAGCAAGCCTTTATTGGCATAGACAACAGTACAACAATAATAAAACAGATTAGAAAGCATATACAATACAGGAAATAAATATTAGGCTGAAGGAAATCTACTGGCATTTAGTAATTTCCAGAAGAAAGTCTGCCACTATCATACAGAGAGAAGGATCAGGATTGTCCAACAAGTAGTGTAATCTAATTAAATCGGGGAGATGGGGTAAATGTAAAGGAGTAAGATTCACATACTTGGATCTGATTTCCTTGAATCTCTGGCCCACCAATTACTACACTGTCTCAGATTCAAGGAAATCAGACTCAAATTAAAATATGATATGAGTTCAGGGGATGGGGTTGGGGGAGGCCGGAGGCATTTCACCACAAAAACTCAAAACTGGGACTGTATTCAAGACCGTCAAACAATAGCCCCCGATCACTGCCGTTACAATGAATACACACACAATCTTTGTACAGTGTAAACTTGATTTTTTGTTATTTATATGTGCATTGACTAATTACTATTTCACATTCAACACAAGTGCAGCTGAGCATATGATTTAAGCCTTCCATTTATCCAGGTACCCGGTCATTTGTGAAGGCTTGATGGAATGGTTTAGAGTGGTGGACTCTACTCCAATCTGGTGAACTGGGTCTGTTTCCCGGCTCCTCCACACGAAGCCTGCTGGGTGACCTTGGGCTAGTCACAGTACTCTCAGAACTCTCTTAGCCCCACCTAACCTCATAAGGTGTCTGTTGCGAGGAGAGAGAGGAAAGGAGTTCATAAACCGCTTTGAGACTACTTGTGGTTGGGGAAAGCAGGGTGCAAATCCAAACTCTTCTTCTTCTTACAGAGGTATACCCATGGACCGCAGGGTGTATGTGCGTTCATTGTAACAACTTTTCTGAAGCTGTCAAGTCGACAGAAAGAAACAACAGGGATTTGGGTGTTTTGGGGAGAAGACAGCAGCTCAGCCACTTCTAGGGGTAGCCTTGAGCCCCCAGGTTTGAAACGGCTTGCAAAGTGGCCTCCTCGTGTTCGCTTCTGCCCCGTGCTCCCTCGGACTTGACCCTGCTCTCCCTCCATCTCCCAACTTCACCCCAGATCCTCGCATTTCGCTGTGTCAGGTCTAAAATAAACCTCCATCTGGACCGCATTCAAAGGCTAATGTGTATCCGGCTCTTAATTATTGATTTGTTTATTACAGGCGTGTTGGCAGGACATTGGCTCCTTCTCCTGTGCCAGGGTCTTGCCTACAACAGCACAAGGGGTTGGAAAAGAGGGGAATCTAGCCTTGGCACTGTGGCCAGAAGTCCTGCCACATTTCTTCAAAAAAGAATTGACTCTGATACTTTTTGCTTCCTTATCATCTGCTCCACGGCGTAGGCCTTGCCAGTTCAGCAAAACAGGATCATTTTTGTGTTCTGAATTCTGCTTGGTGCTCATCACAGGGGTGAAGATGGCCCTGCTGCAAGGTTATGGGGAGGAGCATTCCAGCCTATGGAGGGCTTCCTTCCCCCACCCCCTTCTCTTTAACACAGTACCACTTCTAAGCGTGTCAAGCGGAGGCGCTGGGAACTTGGCACACTGGATCAAAACACAATTATGCCATCGAGCCGTCGCGGCTGCTGTCATCTTTAGCAGGGAGAGATTAGATCCTACACATTAGCATGACGGTTAACGGCTTTGCAAAGCTGTTCCCAAGAAAAAAAGAGGAGGAAGAAGAAATATGCATGCTGCGGCATGGGGAGAAGATACCTGCCCAGCTGCTTCCAGGGGTAGAAATAAACCTGTCGAGTTCTCTTTCAAAAATCTGGCTTGGCAAAATATAGAGGTGGCAAATGGGAAGAGATAAACCACCATTGACCTCTCTTTGTTTCATATTTTCACACCTTTCAATCTTCATGCCTTTTGCGCATTTACTGCCCCAGCTCTTTGCTTTGCAGTGGGGACTCTCCACGTTCCTCATTTCCGTGCAATGAAATGCTCTGCTGATTCCCTTGGACCTAACCACCATTTTGCCTGACTCCTGCTTTTGGGACAGGAAGTCATTTGCCATTTTTTTAAAAAGCTGTTTTAATGGCCTATGGCATGGCGATAAATCAGAACTGTCGAAATTTTAAAAAGAAACTCCATCGATCCCACAGAAATGAAGAAGGAGGAGAGGAGGAGGAGGAGGAGGAAGAGGAAGAGGAGGAGGAGGGAGAGGAAGAGGAGGAGGAGTTTAAATTTACACCGACCTTTCTTTCCTGTAGGGAGACTTAAAGTCGCTTACGGGATCCTTTCACTTCCTCTCCCCACAACAGACACCTTGAGAGGAAGGGGTTGATAGAATTCCAAAGAACTGTGGCTAGCCCAAGATCACGCAACAGGAATGTAGGAGTGTGGAAACACATCTGGTTCAACAGATAAGCCTCAGCCACTCAGGTGGAGGAATGGGGAATCAAACCCTGGTTCTCCAGATTAGAATCCACCTGCTCTTAACCACGACCCCACCCCAGGTGAAGCAACCTATAAGACATTTGCAAAACAATGACCAGTCTTATGAAAAACCATCTCCTCGTTCACAGCAGGACATGAACCAAACCGGCAGCTTTTCGAGCATCCTGAAATTCACCACCAGCTTCTGTCTTCGGTTATATCTTCTTTAAAGAACCTGCTACCATTTTATCTTTTGTTTTGTTTTGTAATCTTCCGAACTCTCAAACTTGTAAGCTGTTTTATTGCCCTTCAGCAATGAAATAATGAAAGGAATGAAAGAATACTTCAGAAAAAACACGATACTGTGCAGTGCACTTAAACCAACCATTTCTGCACATCATAGGGGATTTTCAAATGTGGTACAGGAATGGACTTCCTTGGTTTTGCAGGGCATTTGGGAATTGAGTTGAGGGGTGCTGTCTTTTGGAGGCTAAAGTGCTCCTAGAAGAAGCAGAAGAGTTTGGATTTAAACCTACCTTTATTTCCTGTAAGGAGACTCAAAGGGGTTTACAAAATTCCCTTTCCCTTCCCCTCCCACAATAAACACCTTCTGAGGTAGGTGGGGCTGAGAGAGTTCTGAAAGAACCGTGACTGGCCCACGTTCACCCTGGCAGTCCTCATATGGAGGAGCGGGGAAACAAATCCAGTTCACCAGATAAGAATCTGCTGCTCATGTGGAGGAGTGGGGAATCGAACCCGGGTCTCCAGAGTAGAGCCCACCTGCTCTTAACCACTGCACCACGCTGGCTTCTAGGAAAACCATGTCTCAATTAACTCCGGTTTCTATTTTTGGTTCTGTTTTTCTGAACTCCTTCAGGGAAATCTTCTGGAGCAGGGAACCCCAACCTTTTTTGACCCTGTAGATACATTTGGAATTGTGACATGGCAGGATAGGTGCAGCAACAAAATGGCTGCCATAGTATGGCTACCTCAGGAGGCGGAGCCAGTCACAAAATGATTGCAGCACCTCACCCTCAGTAAATACAGTGTAGATCCTTGTTCAGTGGGGACAGCTGCTACCAAAACAGCACTTTGTAAAAAATCTGCACAGCCAATCAATCTCCAATAGTCTAACAGGCTCCTTTCTGAGCAAAAGTCGTGTCTGCTTGCTTCTTAAAAACACTTGGTAGGCATAAGAAAAGTGTTGACACACAACACAGTGCCTCCGCCCCCATATTGTAGACCCCTGCTCTGGCACCAAGGAATCAGATTGCATAACATGAGATGAATTGGTGGAAAGAAAGCAGAGCCTCAAATACACCATGGACAGCGACCCAAGAGGGAATCACAGTTCCCAGCCATGAAGCACTGAGCTCAGGACACAATGTCCAACTAGGTGGGGTATAAATCCAAACACCTACAACTACAACTACAACTACAACTACTACTACTACTACTACTACTTCTACTACTACTACTTCTACTACTACTCTTTTTCTTCCTTTTTAGTGGCATAACACCATCAAGCCCATTGGAGGCTCTCTGACAGCAGGGAGACTCCTTTGTGTTCTTGCCTCCTCATGCTGCCAGAAATCCTCTTTGGGAATGGAGTAAGCCACTCTGGGTCCCCGTTGGGCAGACAAGTGGGATATAAATGCAGTAATTAAATCACAAACATCTGCTTGTCCAAGACAAGTAGCAATCAGGCTTGTTTGCCGTGCTTGTGAGCTTTTCTTCTCTTTGTGCAGTGTGTGATTGAACATATCCCCATTTGGAAAGCTGTTAAATTAAACTCCTCCTTGCCAAGTGCTTAAATTGTGCAATTCATTTGCCAGAGGGATGTAGGGATGGGCACAAGCGTGGGCAGCTTTAAAAGAAGATTAGCAGATTTACAAAGGGCAAGTTGATCAGCAGCTACTAGCCATAGTGACTAAAAGGAACCTCCGTGTTCAGAGATAGTCATGCTCTGAATAGCAGTGTCAGAAGGCAATGTAAGGGGAAGGTTTAGGCCTCCATTCTCTTCTTGTTGGCCCTCCAGAGCAACTGATTGTCCCTTGCATGAGGCAAGATGCTAGACTAGATGGGACATATTACTGGAGGATGACAGCAGCAGCAGCAGCAGCAAGAAGAAGAAGAAGAAGAAGAGGAGGAGTTTGCATGTGTTGAAGTGCACAAGCTAATCTGGTTCATCAGAAAAGCCTCCACAGGTCAAGTGGCAAAGCGAGGGAATCAAACCTGGTTCTCCAGATTAGAGTGCACCTGCTGTTAACCACAACACCACGCTGGCTTTTAAGATAACCAAAGGTGAATGCCTGAGTGAATCTAACACTTTAGTTCCTAACAGGTTTGGCATCTACTTTGCGAGGATATGCCCAGGTGCGGCATTTGAAATTCGCAGCAAAATGGGAGTTCTGAAAACAATAGGAACTTTCAGTCATGTTTCATATGTGAGGGAAGCAGGGAGAAGAGCAAGCAAGGATCACAACAATCCATGGTTTTCTCATTGCACACAAACTGAAGTTTGTTGTGGCATTCCTAAGTAGCTATGGCAGAAAATTGAGAGTAATAAAAGCAGATACCTTTGGGTCTCACTGGGGACAGAACTGAGCCAAAGGAGGCCAATAATTGCCCTGATAAGTGATTGTTCCCACTATAGTTACTCAGCTGGGGGCCAACAACAAAGACATGAACCAGCAGAGACCTGACAGCTGATTGGCCAACAACAAAGACATGAACCAGCAGAGAACCTGGAGGAAACATGGAGGAAAGGGGAGATGGGATCTACCAGCCAATCAGCTGGCAGGGGAAGGCCTAAACTCCAGTTAAAGCTGGGAAACTGTAGGTGGAGCAGCCTTCTTTAATAGGCTCACTATTAAAAGTCAGGAAAAGGCCACTGGGATAGAGTAGTTTGGCTGCAGATAGTGAACCACTAAGGGAGGGAATTGTCCATCAGTCTGAGGCCCCTCAAGAGCCAGCGTGGAATAGTGGTTGATTCTAACCTGAAGAACCAGGTTTGATTCCTCACTCTTCCACCAGAGTGGTGGAGGCTTATCTGGTGACAGATGTGTTTCACACTCCTAAATTCCTGGAGCTCTCTCGGCCTCCCCGATTTCCCAAGGTGTCTGTTGTAGGGAGAGGGAGGAAAAGGAGTTTGTAAGCCATCTTGAGTCTCCTTGCAGGAGAGAAAGATAGGGCATAAATCCAACTCACTTTTCTTCTTGTTACAGTTGAGGTCTTAAAAAGAACAGGTAAGTGATCCACTGATGGAGCATTCATCAGGAGTCTGAATGTGGAATGGGACAGTCTTGCACCATCAAGGATGCTTGAAAGGTGTGAAATCTTTTCACCTCCAAAGTGATATCCCAGGAAAGTGTCCGTTGAGGTTGTCTCTACACACTCTGTGTGTGTGTGTGTGTGGGGGGGGGCTGTAGTGTTTTCACAGCAAGAGACTTACAGGGGTGGTTTGGATTGCCTTCCTCTGCATAGTGACCCTGATATTCCTAGGTGGTCTCCCGACCAAATACCAGGACCAACTCTTCTTTGAAGGAGGAGTTTGGATCTCTGTCTCACTTTTCTAAACTTTAAAGGGAGTCTCCAAGTGGCTTACAAACACCTTCCCTTCTTCTCCCACAACAGACACCTTGTGAGGTAGGTGGGGCTGAGACTAGACCAAGGTCACCCAGCAGGTTTCATATGGAGGAGAGGGGAAATCAAACCTGTTTCACCAGGTTAGATTTTGCCATTTGTGTGGAGGAGAGGGGAATAATCACAGTTCTCAGATTAGACTCTTAAACACTACACAACGCTGGATTCTGAGATCTGATGAGATTTGGCTAGTCTGGACCATCCAACTAAGGGCTCCATACTACAAAGCTTCTATCAATTCTACACCACTTTAACATTGTCCAAGGCATCCTGGGAACTGTAGTTTGGTGATTGTGCTGATAATTATCTGCTGAGGATTCCTAGTCTGTGTCCCAAACTCCCCTGTGCTGTCCAAATGTTACCAATTTGACCTCTTGGTTCCCAACAGCAGCCAACTGGCTTCCTCTCTCTTTCTCATCAACACACCAGGTCTCCTGGAAAGCAAATGGTTCGGTTTGCAAAATATTCTCTGTCACACATGGGCAACTTCTCCCAATGCATTTGGCGAAAAGCAGCAACATCATCAAAAGCTATAAGCTATTCCCAGGGCTTTTCAGGGAAAGGAGGAACGGTATAAGAAGATCTGCTTTCAGTCCCATTCCTTTTTGATGCTCTTCCAGTGAGCAAACAGACTTCTGTAGGCACTGCAGGTGCTTTGATTTTGCTTTCCCTGGCCCATTATACATGGAATGCTTACCTTGGGGCTTTTCATTGTGCAGTGGGCTCGTTGTAGGGCTTCCTTGCATTTCTCTGTTTACACATGAGGAGGCACTCACTCCTGCTGCACAATTTTTTCTGCAGAGAACTCTCCTGGACCTGCTTTCCCTGGTTCTCTCATCTTAAGTTGCTCTTCAAGGCACAGATCTCCTCACACCCAGCAGCCTCAAGATTGCTGGCTTTGTGAAAGCAGCGACTTTTAGCGAGTCGGAAGGGTGGAACTAGGTAGGCTAGATGTGGGTGGAGGGAACAAAGCTGTGCTTTCGCTAGCAAATTGTTCTGGTGGTGAAGCAAATTAAAAGACTTGCTGGAAGTGGTCTTAAGAGCCAGCGTGGTGCAGTGGTTAAGAGAAGGCTCGCACTCTAATCTGGAGAACCGAGTTTGATTCCCCACTCTGCCACTTGAGCTGTGGAGGCTTATCTAGGGGAACCAGATTAAGCTTGTGCACTCCAACACATGCCAGCTGGGTGACCTTGGGCTAGTCACAGTCCTTTGGAGACTCTCTCAGCCCACCACCTCACAGGGTGTTTGTTGTGAGTGGGGGAAGGGAAAGGAGATTGTAAGCCCCTTGGAGTTTCCTGACAGGAGACAAAGGGGGGATATAAATCCAAACTCTTCTTGCTTGCTTGCTTTAAGCTGTGAAGAGAATGAAAAGTGAAAGCAGGACTCGAGGCAATATGTTTGTGCAAGAAATCTTGCCATGATGGACATCTGCCTTCATTGCGTGACAGACACCTTGTGCATAATCAGCCCTTGTCTCTGATGTTGCTGCATAGGATGCTTCCTCACATTGGAACTTGAATTCATTGCAGTGCTAAAGCACAACACCAGGAGGCACTATGCTGTAAGAATAATCATTTAAATAACTGTTTATTTTGGGGTCAATATAGACCCCCTTGAATTAAAGGAGGCCTTTGCTGTAAGACACACCTGGAGGCTGCACTTTCTCTCTGGGGAAACTGAAATGAATGTAAAGTATGATTGGTAGTCCATTTCTAGGTGAAGAAAGCTGAGAGTCAGCATGGTGTAGTGGTTAAGAACAAGTTCACTCTAATCCTGGAGAACTGGGTTTGATTCCCAGCTGTGCCATTGTGGAGGCTGATCTGAGGAACTAGATTAGTTGGTGCACACCAACACACACCAACTGGTGATCTTGGGCTAGTCACAGTTCTTTGGAGCTCTCTCAGCCCCACCCACCTCACAGGGTGTTTGTTGGGGGGGGGGAGGGCAAGGAGTTTGTAAGCCTCTTTGGAGTCTCCTTACAGGAGAGAAAGAGTGGAGTATAAATCCAAGCTTCGTCTTCTTCTTTTCTTAAGAGTGGCAAACTCTAGTCTGCAGTACCTGGTTCGATTCCTGGTTCCTCTACATGAAGCCTGCTGGGTGAGCGGGGGGGGGGGGGGGCTGTTGAAGGAGGGAACTGGTTTCCACAGGCTATAAAGTCATAGAGTCCACCCTTCAAGCAACCATGTTTTCCAAGAAGGAAATTGTCTTCTGGAGACAGGTAGCCAGCTCAAGGTTGAGGAAATAGCTGGAGATTGGGAGGGCTGAAAAGGGTGGGATTTAGTGAGTGGAGGGATGCTGATAGTGTATAATGTAGGTTTTGCCAGCTCTGGATTGGGAAATACGTGGAGATTGGGGGGAGTGGAGTTGTTGATGGAGAATGGGTATTTGGGGGAAGGGGAGGGCTTCAAAAGAGTGTAATGCCCTAGACTCCACATTCCATTTTCTCCAGGTGAATGGACCTCAGTAAGCCTGGAGATCAGTTGTAATAGTGGGATATCTCCAGCCCCCACCTGGAAGATGGCAACCCTATCTGGAGACCAATTGTAATTCTGGGGGATCTCTCGCACCCACTGTAGCAAGTTAAGAGCGAGGCATTGTTGACCCGTGGCCACATGGCATCTACTGATACTGGGCTGTGCCCCTCCACCAGTGTTGCTTCTAATATGGAGAATCGGATTTAATTCCCCACTCTTCCACCTGAGTAGCAGAGGCTTATCTGGTGAACCAGATGAGTTTCCACACTCCTACATTCCTACCTGGGGTGACTTTGGGCTAGTCACAGTTCTTAGGAACTCTTTCAGCCCCACCTACCTCACAAGATGTATGTTGTGGGGAGAGGAAGAGAAAGGAGCTTGTAAGCCACCTTGAATCTCCTTACAGGGGAGAAAGGTGGGGTATAAATCCAAACTCTTCTTCTTATCCTGAAAGCACAAACCCTCCCAGCCTTTGGGAAAACCTCAAACTCCCTCTTGGCAGGAACCATTACTGGGGATGTGGGGATTTAGGCTACAGTCTCGGAGGTGTTTACAATGAGCTCCGCGAGAATGTGGGAATGGCAGCAACTTTATAAATTCATTATAGAGGAATGGAAAACCTCTGCATATAGATTTACACTCCATTATCATGCTAACTCAGACATAAGCCCTACAGTTTTTCCCCTTGCACAGAATATCCTGACTGCAGCTCGAATGGTTGTAATTACAACTTGAGGAGGAGGGCAGAGAAGTGACCATGAAGAAATTGGCGGTGGAGGGATCCGACTTCCAAACATTGGCCCATTTCCATTCAGGGCTGTCCGTGCTAAAAAAAGAGCGAGGAAAATCTGGGGCAGGACTGAGTCTTTCCTTTTCCCAATTTTATCGACCAATCCCTTTTATCCTGTTTATATATGGGAAAACTTAGAAGCAGCCAATCAGGGCCCTTGAAACACTATGCAGGGGACTTGGAGCAGTGTAAAGGGGTGGTTTAACTGGCCCTTGGCATCACATAATCTTCTCAGGTAAAAGCAAACTGGGGTAACTGGATTGCCAGAAGGGAGGCTCACGCTGGTAGTTAAGCTTTAAAAGCATAAGCCCTGTTCACAAGTTATAGTGCAATTTGCAAGCAACATACTCTTGAGAGCCAGTGTGGTGTAGTGGTTAAGAGCAAGTGGATTCTAATCTGGAGAACCAGGTTTGATTCCCCACTCCTCCACCAGAGTGGCAGAGGCTTATCTGGTGAACCAGATGTGTTTCTGCACTCCTACATTTCTGCTGGGTGACCTTGGGCTAGTCACAGTTCTTTTCCAACTCTCTCAGCTCCACCTGCCCCACAAGGTGTCTGTTGTGGGAGAGGAAGGAAATGAGCTTGTAAGCCACCTTGAGTCCTCTTACAGGAGAGAAAGGTGGGGTATAAATCAAACTCTTCTTCTTCTTCTTCTTGATTTTGTCTTGTGTATGTATGCTGAGGAATTGACATGTTATATTCCTGCATTTGCATGGCTGAATGTGTGGTCCTAAACTTCCCATTTATCTGGGAGCTGAGTCTAGGGCCCTTTCCCCATTTACCTTAAGCCCAGCTACTCTCCCTCAAGTAGCGTGGTCCCCCGGCACTCCCACTACAGGGGCGTGTGACAACGCAGCCATCCCGACGCTGCCGCTCTCGCGCTCCCTCAGCGCATGGCATCCCTGGCACTCCTTGAAACAGCACCTTTTGATGACCCCGCGCAGAGCGCAGAGCGCGAGGTCATGGGGACGCCCGGGCGCAAGCCAGAGATGCAGCTGAGAGTAGCTGCAGCAAAGGTAAGTGGGGAAACGCCCTAGGTTTGCTAAATGAATGTGGGGTGGCTCTTGCACAAACAGATGTACACAGTTACATGCAAAATGTACAATCATTCTCTTGGGTTACCAGCTCTTGATTGGGAAATGCCTGGAGATTTTGGGGGCGGAGCCTGAGGAGGGCAGGGTTTGGGGAAGGGAGGAACTTCCTTGCAATGGAGACTGCCTTCCAAAGCAGCCATTTTCGAGGTCAACCAATCTCTACAATCTGACTTTCTTACATCCCAAGCAAAATCTGCCCCATAGCACAGCCTCCAATCTTTGTTCTTTGAAAAATGTACAACCCTTGAAATTCTCAGCCCTGTAGCATTAGTGACTTCCAGTTCATGAAATGAAGTCCAGTCTGCAACAGCAAGAACTAAAGACATAGCTTGAATAAGTAGTAAAATCTTATGTTATTTGTTTAACCGATAAGGCATGTGGGACAGACATCAATGAAATGCCTGGGTGGACAGATTAAATCTAAAACTAGAGTGGTTATCTGCCAGGAGAATAGCTACGGAAACTTTCAGATGTATGAGAAGAGCTGTTGCAGGAAGGAGTTCTGGAAATGAGGCACCACCACAAAGAAAGCCCTGTCTCTGGTAACCACACATCTTATCTCTGGAAATGAGGACGAGGAGGCCCAGGAGAGCTTGGATTTATACCCCACCTTTCTCTCCTTTCACTTCCTCCCCACAACAGACACCTTGTGATGTAGGTGGGGCTGAGAGAGTCCCAAGGAACTGTGATTAGCCCAAAGTTCACCCAGCAGGAGTGTAGGAGTCTTGGAAACACACCTGGGTCATCAGATAAGTCTCCGCCACTCAGGTGGAGTGGTGAATCAAACACGGTTCTTCAAATTAGAACCCACCTGCTCTTAACCACTACACTACACCACTGATAGACTTCATTGATAAGTAGGTTCTTAGAGGAGTAAGTGGTCATTTCAGTATGCAGGCCAGGCATAGGGTTTCTAAGGGTCATGGACAGAAAATGCCCTGGCCCAAGTTGAGGCTAGAGCCGGACCTCTTTTGGGTCAGGGATCACCAACAGATTTCCATTTCCTAACCACAACAATCTTCAAAGGGATGTCCTGGAAGAGACAGTCCTTTAGCTATGCAGAGCCCAGACGGTTTAGGTCTTTAAAAGTTAATTCCAAAACAAGCCAAGAGCATCAATCAAGAGCCCTTTAAAAAGGAAGGTCAGTCACAAAAATCCAGAGCAAATAGATATCTTATTTGCAAATGTAATCAATGGATGCAGTTTCCACAAAAACCCACTGAATCTGCAGAACATGCGGTGCCCTTTGCAAGCTTCGGTGCACAGACCTTTGCTTAGGGGACACATGTCTGGGAATGCATGAGACGCTGGCGCACCATTAGGTTGCAGGATGCGTGCTTTTCTCTCCTACCCCTCCCTCTGTAAAACTGGCTTCCCGCAGCCTCTGTCCAAATTCACTTCTGCATGCAAATTGAATGTGTAGTCCCAGGGCAGTTGCTCTGGTCAGCTGCCCTTTCTCTTTGTTTGGTTGCCCAAGCCGAAGCGGCCTCTCCCCTCCCAGTCTCTGGTGTCTCAGCCCCAGCCATCAATAATAGATCCATTCCTCCATTTCATTTTGCTGTCACGATTAAAGAAGTCTCATTTGGCCGCTTGCTCTCGTGCTGATTAGCACGTGCTGCACTCCACTTTCGAATGGACAATGGAAGGGTTCGAAGCTTGGCTTTAAATCTAAAGGCCACGTCAGATGCAGAACGATGTGAAGGAGGGGTGTTTGAGACACACATACACACAGGCTCAGTTATACAGGAACTAGAAAAGGCCGAATGGTTTCTTGAACACAATTGGGAACAGCTTCAGTTTTGGGGCATTTGGGGAAAATGTCAAACCCAGCAGAGATGTGGTTAAGTGGCAAAATGCTTTCTTTGTTCACCGAAGGACCTGAGTGGTGTGGTGGTTAACAGCAGGTGGATTCTAATCTGGAGAACCGGGTTTGATTCCCCACTCCTCCACCTGAGTGGCAGAGGCTTATCTGGTGAACCAGATGTGTTTCCGCACTCCTACATTCCTGCTAAGGTGACCCTGGGCTAGTCACAGTTCTCTAGCAACTCTCAGCCCCACCTACCTCACAAGGTGTGTCTGTTGTGGTGAGAGGAAGGGAAAGTTTGTAAGCCACCTTGAGTCTCCTTACAGGAGAGAAGGGTGGGATATGATTCCTCCTCCTCCTCCTCCTCCTCCTCCTCACGCTCCCTCCCCAAATTTCCCGGAAGTTTCCAACACAGGGATTGCAACCCCAGTTGTACGTAATTTTTGATAACTCTAGATATTTTGCAACCAGTAGTCCCACTATCTGTGGTAAGGAACTGTGCAGAAGGTCCCTACCCCTGAGCGGCACCGAGCCACCCGTGAGAGCTCCCCCTGTTGGAGGCCAACCAATCTGCATGGTACTAACATGGTGTCTTCATGGCCATACAGTTGACCGAGAGCGTTGTTTGCAACCCTTCTGCTTACAACTAGGCACATCTCAGAAGAACACAGAGTCCAAATGTAGTGGCTATAATGTCTAGTCCTTCAAGTTAATTGATTGCAGCTATGGGAAGGAATTCCTTTGTAAATTCCAAATCAATTTTTTAAAGGTCTTTTTCTTCTCTATTCTCTGCTTCCACTGTCTATTTTGGGTGGCACAGAAATGCTTCCTTGGCTTTGCAAATGAAACCTGACAACTTTGCTGAGTGTACCTTGAGCCTCCCGCATTTTAATATTTTGTCAGCAAGATGTTGTGCGACAACACGTGCTAATGCTGGGCCTCGGAATGTGAAAATGTGCTTCAGAGCTGCAATGTGAGGGTTGTGTCTTTCAAAACACCTTAGGGGAAGAATGCAACCAGACACCTGTGTTCTGTCTTGAACAGCTGCATGGGCAGAAACAGAATGGGCGATGCTTCCTCCTTGCTGTGTCTTTGTGCTAGGAAAAGCTACATCTGATGGATTCCTGCCTGTGGAAGCCCTGCAATGAAAAGCTGTGGGCTTTTTGCACACGTTTGGTCTCTTTGGGTCAAGCATACATTACCTTTGGATTAGATTCTCAACTGAGCATGCATCTCCCCTCTTCAGAACTCACTGTGCTGCAGATCAGGGAAACCATGTGCAAACAAAGCACAATTTTCCCCCCCTGTCTGTTTAGGGAAAGCAGAGAAGACTGGTAGGACTTTTGCTCCCTTTTGCTTCGAGAGGGTTATGAATTTTGCTCCAGGCTCCAGACAGGAGCAGTTTTGCTCCAGGCAGGAGCAGTTCCACTGACATTTCTGGGAGGGACAATAGGGTCTCTTTTCATTTTCTTAAAAGTTGAAACCTTTTGATCTATCCCAGGAGCAGCAAATCAAAGGAACAGCCTTAAAAAATAAGCAGGTATCAAACAACCACCCAAACCTGGAAGCATTCTTCTCAAAGGGCAGGCAAAATGGCTCGGCGAAAGCAGCAGGACACCTCCTCAGGTGTAAACAAGGAAATGGCCTCACTGTAGAAGCACAGAGATGTGCCAAAATGTAGGGGCAAAAATGGCCATAACCTACAGGCCATTTATTCATGCAATATTCACCCTGTGGCTGTTTGCTTTGTAGTGGGGTTTTCCCACATATTTTTTTGTTTGTATACGGATTCTCCTACAAAATGTCCCTACTGGATCCAATCTGCCATTTTGCCCACCCACCAGTTCCTCATTTTTTCCATGCAACCTCCATTTGTGAAGGTTTCCTGCTACCTTTTTCGTCTCTAGTGTCTTTGGTCTAGTATTAGCTTGCTAGACCATGTCAATTTCACTGGGTCTATGGCTCCAGCAATAACCCTTCAGTGTGAACGTTTTTTAAAAGCCCTTCTGATCCTTCTGAAACGGTGGCCCGAAAAGTGGGAGGAATTGCTGTGGTGTGGGTGGGGAAAGGTGGTGAGAAGAAAGAAATCCAAAGAAATCTACGCTCATGCTGATTTGTTTCACTCTTGAAGGGAGGGAAATGTCCACACTAACACAGCTTTCGAGGAAACCATATGGATTCTTTAATCTGAAGACAGGGTGATGGCCAGAGAGGGGAAAATGTGTGGGTAACCAAGAATCAAATCCAAAGGGAATGGGCGGCTCAATGCAAAGGAGATTGGAAATGCGTAAATGGCTGCATTCACATGCATCCTGATGCTAACATATGTTTTGCTCAGGAGTAGGTTTCAATGGGTTTTAGTTTCTTCCTTCATTGATGACCCCTCTTTCTCAAAGCAGTTGAGCCCATTGTCCTCTCTTCTATTTTTTTCTTGCAATAGCCCTGTGAGGAAGGTCAGACTAGGAAGACTGACTGGCCCAAAGTCACTCAGCAATCTTCTCCCACAGAGGCAGCATGCAAATCTTGGGTTTCCCAGATCCTAACCTGACACAGTAACTTCTACAAGGAAAAATGAAAGGACTGCACCACGTCACAGGAGATTTAAGCAAATGAGGCCAAGCAGGTAGTACAAAATATTACCAATCTTGTACTCTTTTTGGGAAATCACTGCAAAGCCAAGAGTTTCCAGCATGAAGAAGACTCTTGGCAAAACGGTGCCAGCAATTTAGAGGGATTTTAACTGAGCAATAAAAGACTTGAAACCTCATTTCACCTGAACCTCTGCACCAAACAGGCTCTTAGTGGGACTTTCTCCCAAATGAGACCAGGAGAAAAACCCCTGATATTGTCTCTACCCTTTTCCACCAAAAGATAAAAAGTGTGGTCAGTAGTGTTGGAATGGAAGAGAAAGTGTGCTTCCACATTAGAAAATAGTCCCAAATATCTATGTACAGCCCTCATCCCCAGGTTGCCTCTGCACCCCCCACCCACTGCTTGCCTGCCACTTCTGATACCCCCTGCCATTTCTGCTGCCTTGCCCACGGCTTCTGCCACTTCTCCACCTGGAGTCGATTCCGCGACCGTGGGTTATTGACCTAAGTTCGAGCTGCGTTCGACCTAAGTGCTCCGCACAACCACTGGGATCGACGTAGTTTTGCACCAGCTTCACCCCGTGTAACGGTCAAATTTCCGACTCCAGTTGGGAACTACTACTTTTTCAGGGAACCACGCTCGAACTCAGCTCGATTCCAGTAAAGTGCGGAATCTCTGGTGCCAGGAGTCGCCATTCAGCCAATCACAGCTGAGTGTTTCGGACATGCGTACAGCTGGCCAATCAAAAAACGCCACCTTCGTCCCTCCATTCCTGTGGCAGTTTTTTAATGTGTGTGGGGATAGACGGAACATGGCCGTAGAACAGTAGACAAGCGGAACGGAGCAGCGAAAAGGCACAGGATAATTCCGCCTTTCGAGTTGGGATCAAGCTGGTTGTAGTGGGGGACAACAATGGCTTCGACCTAGGTTAGTACCCTTCTCAGGGAACTGGGTCGAACCTATTTTACTCGTGTGCGGGAATGGCCCCTGGTGACTTGAGAGCAGGTGTGGTGAGCAGGTGTGGTACACAAGTGAGAGAGTCTGAGCTAGGGCACGGCTGGGGAGGGCGTGCCATTTTATAGACATTTGCCCCTGGTCCCTAGGCCTTTCATGGCTGTTTTTCGTAGCAAAGATATTCAGTGATGGTGAAGGAAGATGCAAGCAGGCTTGGCCAAAGCAAAATCCCAAGCAACTGATTATGTATTCCTTTTTATTCGGACCAACCGCAGAATCACAAAAGAGCGTGTGGGCTACTCCTCAATTTTCTAAAAGTTGTAAGGGTGGCTTTATTTTATTTTTTATGTCTGCATTTGAACTAGGGGTGCGGGAACAGAACTAGGTAGACACTCATGGAGCAGATTAATACACAAATCATGGACAGATTAATACATAATTGTACTTTTACCTTTTGGTGGAAAAGATTATACTCTATTGTTTTCACTGGCAACTGGGATGATGAAGAAGAAGAGTTTGGATTTATATCCCACCTTTCTCTCCTGTAAGGAGACTCAAGGTGGCTTACAAGCTCCGTTCCTTCCATTCCCCACCACAGGCCTAAGCTTAATGAGATCTTATTCAACTGGTGCTATTATTTACCTCCAGGCCATGAAAAGTTTCAGCTGCTATGATTACACATGCAGTCTTTTCTAAAGGTACTTGCCTTCTCCCCCTCCAAGTTGTAGGTAACCTTACCAGTGCTTGATATTCTGAGGTAAGCTGCTGCTGAACATGGATGCTCTACTTAGTGAATACCGTTGCATAATGCAATTGCTTTTCAATTGTTGGGATCTGTTTTACAGCTTATTTATTTATATATTAGATTTTAAACTGGCCACCCCTGAAGGGCTCTGAACCTTGCTGATTCTGTTGTCTCTTTTCTTCTTGGATATTTTTTTTAATAACTGTGGAAGCTGACTCAGCCCTTTCTGAGAGAGACTTTAATAGGTCATATTGAAAATGTGTGAGTAAGTTAAGCCTGTGATCATTCTCTGCACATGGCAGTAGAGAAAATCCCACCATCCCACAAGGGGTAGTGTTGTCCACGAGCATTGATGGATTTGAAAAGGGATATTAAGGGTAACGTGGTCTTTTTGTTTCCTATTCATCTCAACAGCTTTATAAAACCTGCATATACCGAGGCAGTTAATTCAGAGAAACCAGTCAGATTTACTTTCAGGTACGCGAAGTTGCAGAATGTAGAATAGTACAGTATAATAACCTGATCTAGCCAGATCTAGGAAAGCTAAGCAGGGTTAGTACGTCGATGAGAGACCACCAAAGAAGACTCTATAAAGTAGTGTCAAGGCAAACCATCTCTACTGTTCACTTGTTTTGAAAATCCCTTCCTGAGGTCACAGGAAGTCACCTGCGACTTGACACACACACACACACACACAATTGAAGAATTGGCAGCTTTGACCCTAGAGAAGTGCCTACTCTTTGTTTTCAACTAACTAACTAATTAATTAATTAAAGCTCCATAAGCAAAATCCCCTGCTCAACAGAGGCTGCCTGTTGCATCTCTGCACAATTCCCTGCTATGACCTGGCCTCTGCTGTGTTTGCCTAATTTTTATTTATTTATTAAAGGTAAAGTTTCCCTTTCAGTTGTGCTCGACCCTGGGGCACCACTGCAAGCAGTGATTTCATAGGCAAGCCGTTTTTGTGGGGTAGTTTGCCATTGCTTTCCCCGGCTATTCTTTACCCCCTAGCTATCGGCTAGGTACGCATTTACCAACCAAGGAATGGATGGATGGCTGAGTTGACCATGAGCCAGCTGCCAGGATATCTGGCCCACAGGGAGCTCAAACTCCTGACCATGTGAGTGGCAGTGCAAGCACTTCACCACTACGCCATGCGGCTCCTATTTTTTATTTTATTACTAGATTTATTCACCACCCTTCCCAAGAAGGCCCAGAGCGGTTTATGACAATCAGCAAAACAAGACATAAAACAACAATAAATAGTTTAAGGCCCTGGATAGAAAAAAGCATCATTTAAAACCAAAAATGTTCAGCAAGAACCCCACAGTTTCTCATTGTAATTTAATACACGGATCCCATCTCCCATAAGGTAAAACTGGTTTGCCCCGACACAGCAGAACTTCCCATCCTCCAGAAAGGATGCCCATTGTATTTCTGTGTGAGTCCCTGTGCTGGCTGTTAATCCTTCCAGTCAGGAATCGTGCTCAGGAACAGCAGTCAGAAATGCAAGTTGGGGAGATGCATCTCCCGAAGAGGGTGCCTGTCGCATCTCTGTAGGAGTCACCGAGCTATGTGCAAGTCAGAAACAGAAGTCGAGAATCCTTTTGCAGAAAGAAACCAGTGCCCCCTCAGAAAGCAGGCTGGCCCAGAGCACCCATCCATCTTTCCCATCCCGATAATCTCTTTTTTCTCCCCAAACTTGTCCAGAATGTCCAGAGTCGGAAGAGGAAGACCCGGAAGCCTCTCTGGTCCTGCTGGAGGCTGCAAGGAAAGCGGTTCTTTTAAATCCCGGCGTGTCTGTGTGCAAGGGAGCAGAAACAAGAGACTATTAAAGAGGGGGGGGGGAAAGAGACACGCCAGGCAAAGCACCATACAGAAGCAAAATAGCGAGCTCTGATCGGCCGGGTTTCTTTTTCTTTGGCCTGCCCAAAAATGCAGCCTGCATCTTAATTCGGCGCTCTGTTCAGGGCACTCACCCAGAGGCACACATTTCTCCTGATGCTCCTGGAGACCAGCCCTTTAAAAGCTCTCTCTTTCTCTCCCTCTCTCTGGCTCCATTCTTTCTGCTTTTTGCAGCGCTCCGTTTTGCATGCATGCTTGCAAAATCCGCTTTCAAGGGAGGCAAGGCCAGATCTCCCCCTCCCCCCCCTCCGCATCGTTTGCAAAACAACCCATTTCTATCCCGGCTCTTCTCGTTCTCCAGTTTCAACCTCCCCCCGGAAAATATTTCCACCGTCCTCCCTCCTGGTGATTTTTAAAAAGGGGTGGGGGTTGCATGGGCGTTAAAATCAAATGCAGGAAGAGGGATCCCCAGGCAAATCTTTCTTCCCCCGACTGCGGGAAGTATGACCCCCCCCTCCCCGCTCTAGAGCTGCCCCTCTTTCCTCCGGGGCAACCCCCAACTGTGGGAACTTTTCTCAGGATGCCCGAGCCGAGATGCACTTCTCCCCGGCTGTAACCCCCCCCCCTCCTCTTTGCAAGCTCACCCGGCGGGGCCCGATCCTTCCGATGCCCCCCAAGCCCTCAGTGCTTACTCTCGAGTAACCCACCCAGGGCAGCCCAAACTCCCCTCTCTTCCCTTTTTCCTTCTCCTTTCCCTCCAGCCTGGGAGATATTGTTTTGGGGGGGAACCATAAATGGCGTGAAATGGGAAACGACCCCCCCCCCTTCGCGTTTAATTGCCAAGCTGGCAGAACTAGTTCCTCCCACCACTCCGGTGCAGCCACTTATCTGGAAGGGAAGGGGGGGCGACAGGGAGGGGGCGCATTTTGCACGCATCTTTTCCCTGCAGCATCCCTGGGCGTGGGGAGGCCTGGCGGCGGAGAGCCGGAGCAAAGGGGAAGCCGGCAGGCGAACAAGCCGCCCCCCTTCCCCTCCCATCCCAAGGGGGGGGGGGCTTGCCCCCTCCCTCTCCCCCTGGCAGGTGCTTCAGTTTCCACTCTGCCCAGTAGGTGGGACTTCGGGAGAGGGAGACAGAGAGAGCGAGGGAGAGATTTATATATATATTTATATATATACACACACACACACAGATTCTCTTCTCTCCCCCCCCCCCTTTTCTCCTCCCATCTTCCGCTGCGATCTTCGCCCGAGAGCGGCGGCGGCGGCGGCGGCACGGCGAGAGCCCCCCCCCCCCGTCACTTCCCCAACGGGCGCCCGCGATGCCTCGGCTCTGAGCCCCCCTATTCGCCGCACCATGCTCGCCTCGACGGGAGGAGACGGGGGGCGCCCGCTGGCTTGAAACGACGAGGGGGGAGGCTGGTTTTTTTGGGGGGCGCCTTTTTGGGGGGCTCTCCCCCTTCCTCGACCTCCCCTCTCGCCTCCTTTCCCCCTCCCTCTCCCCTCCATTTCCTTTCAGCCCCCTTCCCCTCCCCTCTCCCCCCCTACTCCCGAGATCGAGCCCCTGGAGCCGGAGATGGATGGGATGCTCTGCCCGACCAAAGGGGGCTTTTGGAACGTTTTTTTCCTGTGGAGCCTGTGGGGCGACTACTTGGGCACCGCCTGGGGCTGCCCGGCCAACTGCGTGTGCAACAAGACCGAGATTGGGTGTACAAAGCCGGACGATGGCACCTTCTTCCCCTCTTGGAGGGCAGGACTCCAGGCCCCCCAACGGCAACGCCAGCATCAACATCACCGACATCTCCCGGAGCATCATGTCCATGTGAGTGGCCCTGTCCCCCAGATGCGGTGCATTCACACGTTACGCGAAACATTCATTCCAAGATGCGTGTATTGCACGTTCAGGGGCTTATCCCGCGGCTGTGTGTGGGAAGCGCGAAGGGGGGGGGTGGGGGTGGCGGAGCTCTGGCGTTGCACACTGCGGATCTCCCTTGTCTCTGGTTGGGAATAGTGCAGAGATTGGGGGGGGGGCGCATATCACACTACCTCCTGGAAAAGCAACAGTTAGGACCGGAGATTGGCAAGAGCTCGCAAGAAGGCTCTGAGGACCCGCCGCCGTCCCTCCAGGAAGTCTGGACTGGGCATGAGAAGACCATGAATATTCCTAGTGGGTTTTCACTGACTCTCTTTGGGGGAGATTTAAGGGCCCCAGGATGGGATTTCTCTCTCCCCCTCTCCTTTCTGCCTCCTCGCCCTCTTTATTTTTTGCAAGACTTGGCAGATTCTCCTTTCAGCGTCTATATTTTGGAAATAGGACAGAGAGGGAGAGAAGTCGACCTCTTCTTTCGAGCTCCCAATGTTGCATTCCCGCCCCTTGCAAGCCCCTCTTCCGTGCCAAGATGTCTTTCCTTTGGCCAGGCGTGTTTTGATCTCCAAGCTGAGGGTTGCTGAAACAGAGAGATATTTTTAGTGGAGTTTCTCTGCTGCCCTACGTTTGTATGCCTGTTTATCCAGAAAATCTAGCTTTATCCTGGTTCAGAGGGACCCATTGCAAAAACCCATAGATGGACCCCACTCTGTTCCTTCCGCCCTATTTCCCACCATCATCCATCTAGATTTTAATTGTCTCTCTTATATGGCTTTTCAACCCCATCTCTGTTCAAACCTCTGCGTTGGTGTCTTCAGGAAAGTGTTCAAGATTGGTTGGGTTGGGGGACAGAGGTGCAGATAGGGGTTAAAACTCGGAGATATTTCATTAGCCCTAATGCTAATTGAAAGGGGAGTTCTGTCCCTTGAGTCAGTTGCTAGTGGGAGTCGAAAGGGGTGGGGGTGGGGAGGGATGTGGAATTCGACATTTTTGGCAGCCGAAGCCCGTGAGGCCGGGAATGAGTAATAGGGAAAGGGGGTTATTTATTAACTACAAATATTTTGGAAGAACCAGAGACTCGGTGGGAGACTTGGGGTTGGGGCATCTATGCTAGAAATTGGAAGTCGCATCCCCGGGTGGGGTGGGGGTCAAAACGTTAGAGCTTCGCTTGGAACAAAGCCCCTTGGACAACAGTGTCTTCTTCCTGGGTTTGTTGCTGGGCTCTATCTGGTGTGCTTCGCCTGCCTGCCTGCCATCCAGGGAGCATCTGTGGAGCTTTCCCAGGGCAGTTAAAAAAGGATCCCCTGTGCTTTGCAAATAAAGTACACTGGAGTTACAGGAGGACAGAAATGGGTACAGTCCTCACCTGAACAGAGACGACTCGAAAGGGGACAAAGTCACCTGTTTCCCAGTCGACCAGACCAGTCGTGGTCACCTGGAGCTCCGGTTTTTATTCGCCCTAGGCGAAGGCCTCATCTGAAGGCTGTTTTGCTCAAGATATATAGATGGCAATTTTCTTTTCCAGCCAGCCGGTCACCCTCTGCCGATTTTCTCCCACGCAGTGACACCCTGCCAGCTCCAGCCCGCATCCTCTATCCTAGAGAGGTTTCTGGGAAACGTTAGGATAAGTAAGAGGAAGTTGCGTTTCTTTTCTCGCCAGGGTCTTTGGCCTTTGAACCCTCGGAGACTCCCTTTGAGGATGGAGAGAATGTAGTTAAACCTTTTGGGCATTGGAGTACATGTGTATTTAAGCTAGTGTGACTATATCATAGGCTGAACTGCTGGGGGGGAGATATGATTATGCGAATCTTTTGTAGCCAGAAAATGACTTTACTGCTTTGGAAATGCTGATCTAGCTGTTGGTATAGTAAAAGGAAGACCGGTTCAAAATCCATAATAAAGCAGAGGGTCCTCTCCCCACTCCCTAGAGAAAGAGAGATTGAATTTTAAGGTTTTATTTAAGTTGGGAAAGGGTATATGATGTTGTCAGGGCTGCTGGGAGATGTTCATGTTCCAGCTAGAATAAATGGATCTTCTCTTTCTGCCTCCAAAGAGCGATGAGAAATTAACGCAAAACATTCGGTTGTATGAATATTTGGTTGCACGATTGGGATCTGAGCATTTGAACTGAAAACTTTTATTGGCATGCCCACCCCACCTTTGCTGTGGGGCCGAAGCGATTTAAAAGTGCCTAATAATAATAATAATAATAATAAACATGCCTAAGAATAATAATAATAAGGCAGCAAGGGTGTTGGAAGTTGTTGGTCGTGATAGTAGAATAGAGTCTCCAAAGCC